>NC_137153.1:108734211-109934211 GCF_951394435.1 Stenella coeruleoalba
GGACCTCTTTCCCAAGCTCCCACTGCCTCATCCAGATGGCAAGTGGCCAAGGACATATCATCTCTCTTTCCCCCTCTCCCCACTTTATATCTGATTTTTCAAAGAGCGGTTATCTGGGGTTCCCTTCAGTGGACCCAGCACCAGAACCTCCTCCAGCAGGGGCAGCTCTGGGGGAAGATGCTCCTGGGTTGTGTGCCCCTTGGGAGTCCATGCGGTGCCGTTCATGGAGGTTAATGACCGTGATCGATGCCATCGCTTGTCTGTAGGACACTTTACAGTTTGTCAAGCACCTCTACGCTTGTCGTTGCCTTCACACTTCACCACAGCATTGTGAAGGGCTCACTGTTCTTGTCCCACTACCAGCAAAAGAGAAAAGGGAAGCTTGAGAGAGGGGGTCAGGTCCAGGAAGAAGCAGGACAGGCATTCGGACCAATACCTGACTGCCCCCAGAGTCTGCCCTCTTCCCAAGATGCTGTGAAGTTCCTTCCAGTGTCTCATCAAGTAACAGAGGGAGCCAGGATTCAAAGCCAGGTCTGTCCAACGCCCAAGACCACACTCATTTGCCCCACCCCCAGCCTCTCCCAGAGAACCTCGCGTGTTCAGGAGCCTGGCTCCACTTCTCTGCAGTGTCACTTCCCAAGACCACACTCATGTGCCCCACCCCCAGCCTCTCCCAGAGAACCTCGCGTGTTCAGGAGCCTGGCTACACTTCTCTGCAGTGTCACTTCCCAAGACCACACTCATGTGCCCCACCCCCAGCCTCTCCCAGAGAACCTCGCGTGTTCAGGAGCCTGGCTCCACTTCTCTGCAGTGTCACTTCCCCATGGATTTTTCTCCTGGGTTTGCCACCCTTACGCTCTGCGATGCTGAGTGCATCCTCCATCCCTTGCCTTGGTTTATCCACCTTGATCACACTGCATCTTTCTACACAAGGACAACAGGAGCACCACTCCCTCCTAGAAAACAAAGGAGGAGGAAAGAAGGGAAGAAAGGGGAAGGAAAAAAAATAGCATGAGAAGGGGAGAGAATGGAGAAGGGGAAAGACAGCCCTCTTGCACGCAAGGAAAGTTACAGATGAGGGCAATTACTCCCGAAACCCCCGTGCAGCCAGGCCCTTGGAGTGAGCATTCCCAGGTGCCTTGGAGGCCCTACGGCGCTAGGCGATGTAGGAGGTCGGCCACGTGCCCGGTGATCTCTGACCAGGGCCCTGGTGACGCTCCCGCCTCGGGAAAGCTGCGTGATTTAAGGCCGCTCCCGAGACCCCAGCTGGCACGGAGCCAGCGTGGTCCGTGTTGTGTCTCGGATGGGGTATGAGCCCCGGGAGGAAGGAACCACCTCCAGTTCCCTGAATGGACCTGGGGGGAGGCAGGCAGACCCACTGTCTTCCAAGGCAGCCTCATGGTGTCTGGGGAAAAGGCCTCTTCATCCACCTGGAGGGATTTCCATTCTTGTGTTTCATGGCTCTGGGGTGGGTCTTCACTGCTCCATGGATAAAATATTGGTAAACTCAAAGGCTCTTAGAGATGGGGGCAAGTTCAGAGAGCTGCTCAAAACCCCAGTTAATCCAGACATCGTTTATTCATTCTGCAAACATGTGCTGAGCTACTAATATGTCTCATGCACTGTCTCTGAGTGCAGGAGCCACTGCGGTGAACAAGGCAGAAGCCATTTTTGTCCTTGTGGTGCTTTCTAGAAAGGAAGACATGTCACACAAGGAGGCAGGCAAGTCACATGGTGGCAGATAGTCTCAGGTTTATGAGAAGAACCACGAGAAGCTGAGAGGGCAGACGACAAGGACACCTATTTTAGGTGGATTCGTTAGGGAAGGCCACCCAAAGCATAGGCACTCAGCTGAGACGCGAAGGAAAAGACGGAGCCAGGGCTGCACCTGTCTACTCGTTTGCACAAAGGTACTCACTCCTCCCCATGCTGTGTACCCATGGGGTGAATTCTTGGGGGACGTAGCAATTCTAAGAGGTCCTTTTCTGACTGGCTCACCACTGCCTTATCAAGTGTCATCATTTTTCACCTAGACTACTCTCCTATGAGTCTAGTGAGACTAGTCTAACCCAGTACCTCCTGACTGGTCTTCAGCCCTCTAGCCTGGCCTTCTCCAATCCATCCCCCTCTGAGAACAGACAGCCACAGTGCTTTTCCTAACATGTAAATCTGACTTGGTCTCTCCTTTCCTTAAAAGCCTGTACCCTACACCCATGCAAACCCTCCAGCCTCAGGCCATCACCTCCAAGTTCACCAATGTTCCAGCCATAGTGAATATGGGATGTACTCTTTCAAATCACAGCTCCCTTCCAGGAAGGCATTCACCCCCTTCCCCATGACAACCCCATTCGTCTTTCGACATCAATCTCTAGTTCCTTCTCTTCCAGACCCTTATCTAATCCATCACCTGGATTAGACCCGCCACCTCTTTATCAGCCCAGGTAGTGATTTCCTGTTTATGTGGCTACCTTCCCAGCCAGAGTCTGAGCCCCTCGAAGGCAAGTAGAGGGTCTCTTTCCTCCACATCTCCACTGCCCAGTGAAGTTCCTGACACAAGGTACCAAGTGAGTGTACAAAATGAATGAATGAATATGTGAGTAACTAAATGTGTCATGAAGCTTCAGTTGACCTTCTCAAAGATGCTGATGGCTGTGATTAGCCCAGGGGAATGGCTGATAAGAAGGGAGGAAGCAGGACAGCCCCGTGGGCACGGACGGACGTGGAAAAGGAGAGTGGACCAGTTACCTATGCAGCACGACCCAGCCTGCCTACCTAGGAGTCCCAGAGGCATGTGAACAGATGCTCCATGAAGCATGGGTTACGTCCAAGTGAAGACATTTCCCCCTTCCTCCACTCTCAGAGCCTTAACATGCAAAGGAGAACTGCCAATTTCCCAAAGTAGAAAAACAGAAGTTTTCTCAATTCTAACTCATTTATACTGGACATTTCTGAAATGAGCATCATCTTATGATTGATGTGCATAATTTTTTTCCTTTGGCTTCCAAAAGGCTGTTATTAAATCAATGATGTGTCATATGATTCATGGGCTCTTGGAATCAAGGAAATAGACACTAGGCATAGGGTTACTCTGTGTCTGCACCACCGGACCATCCTGGTTTGTGGCTGTCGTCTCAGCGTAATTATTAATCGTACCCTCCTTCACTCTCAACTGTTCCAGTTTGGATGAAAAATTACATGGTCACCCTAACGATCCAGCACTAAGAAAGGGCTGCCTTCAAGAGCACCATACTCAGTGCAAGATTAAGATGCTTTCTTTAAGGACCATCCGTCCTACAGTGTTGCACATTTTCTCCTACCCACCTGTCAAAACAAATGATCAAAAGTATTTCAAAGGTCCTTTACAACTCCATGACACAATTTTCTTTTTTTTTTTTTGCAGTACGTGGGCCTCTCACTGCCGTGGCCTCTCCTGTTGCGGAGCAACAGGCTCCGGATGCGCAGGCTCAGCGGCTATGGCTCACGGGCCCAGCCGCTCCGCGGCATGTGGGATCCTCCCGGACTGGGGCACGAACCCGTGTCCCCTGCATCGGCAGGCGGACTCTCAACCACTGCGCCACCAGGGAAGCCCTATGACACAATTTTCTTGATTCTCCCCTGGAAGGCATGTGATGATGACAAAATAACCAAGAGCCTTTCAGGCAACTCCTAAGCAGTACTTCCAAACCCTTCCCCTGAACCATACATCCCTAAAGCCAGAGGAGCGTAAAGTTGTGCCCCAAAGAGCCCCATAGGCACCACCCACTGCACCCTGCAAGAGGTTCTTTTGAATTGGGGGTTTTTAAATGAAACACATGGAATTTGCCATCTACATTACAGTCTATGAACGTTTATTTTTACTTGAGAAATTAGTTGCCGAAGTATAAAACTGAATTACCCCAAAGATGCTCTGTTTATTCTGGGGCTTTAGATACCCCCTGGCACATTTCTAAGAAATGCAATCCCAGAAGCCTTTGCTCTTATCCAATGGGAGCTGCTTGCTGAGAGGGAAGAGGGAAGTTTTCACGTGGGAACCCTGCACAGCAAGCGACCTGAACAGGAAGAAAACTAACACTGAGCAAGCAGGTATGATGAATCAGGCATCATTTCATCAAACCTCAACTCTGCAGTGAGCATTATTATCCCCTTATTATAGACGTGAAAACACAGAGTCAGAGACACTAAGTAACGTATTTAAGGTCTCAACAAGGAGCACAGAGGAAATTTGAAATCCAGGTCCCTCGGATTCAAAGACAGGATTTCTCACAGCTCTGAGCATTCGCTCCCTTTCTCTTCTGGAGTTTATCAAAGTGCCCTTAGTACAAGATGTGTCTCCAGCTCGGATTTCTCATCATCTTCACTGTCACTTTGAGTTTCTCTCTCTGGATTGATTCCCCAGGGCTCTCATGAGAGATTTGAAAAAAACAATTTTTTTAAGTGTCCATGTCTATTTGTAGCTCTAAAGCTAGTTTGTATTTAAGGAAGATTATTTTGTAAGATTTTTTTTAAAAAGTTGCTGAAAATGTGGAAAACTACTATAGATAAAATGCATTTATTCTGAGATACGATCTGTTGGATTCTCTACTATCAAAGTAGGGAGAAAACAGGTGGTACTCCAGAAAAATACTCACAGATGGAAAATGTATAACTGGTAATTCACCAAAAACAACTGCAACCATGACTTTTAAAATATGATGCTGGTTTCTTTTTTGGGTCGATGCATACACTGGAAACTTTGGAACTCCCTGGATAATGAATGTTTGGCTAATTAGATGCTAAGTCCTGGCGGAAAGGCACGGATGGAAGAACGAGGCTCTTTAATGACTGTGAAATTTTAATCTATGTCCTCAGTGATTTGGGCTTGAATCATATTGAAGAAGAGCAATACAGTGCAGGAGGGGACACGTGAGCTAAACCAAACCTATTCCATGTAAAGCACATTCCTCTCCACAGGTCGCCTGTGCTACTGCCACGAAAGCCTAAGAGGTTGATTGAGACCGAATCACCTCATTCCCAAAGCTACTCAAAGCTTTCTGTGTCTTCACTCAACAGTGAAGTGAAAGTACAAAACGCAGTGAAAGTATAAAACAGCCTGGGGCTTCCCAGGTGGCGCAGTGGTTGAGAGTCCGCCTGCCGATGCAAGGGACACGGGTTCCTGCCCTGGTCCGGGAAGATCCCACATGCCGCGGAGCGGCTGGGTCCGTGAGCCACGGCTGCTGAGCCTGCGTGTCCGGAGCCTGCATGTCTGGAGCATGTGCTCCTTAACGGGAGAGGCCACAACAGTGAGAGGCCCACGTACCGGTTAAAAAAAAAACAGCCTGGATTGGCCTGGATTGGAATGGGTGCATTAATACTAATATAAGAATTGTTTTTCCTGCCAGTAAACTCCTACTCATACTTCAAAACTCTATTCAAATATCCTTCCTGCAGGATACCACTCCCCAGGACGTCATTCTCTCCCACTCAGTGCTCCCTCTGATCTTTATGTATCTCTTTTGAAGCTCCACGATGAATCGTTTTTATTGGTGACGTGGTTTCACCTTGGTAGCCTCTGAGGTCCTCAGTGCCTGGCATCCAGAGTGCTTAGCACAGGGCTTGGAATACAGTAGCTACTCAATAAATGCTAAGTGATGAATGGGTAAATGGATAAGTAAAATAAAACAAGAATTGATGGGTACTAGAAACAGAACTGACACATTTGGATTGCTTTTCCTTCCACGAGAAAACTGTGTCCTTCAGAAAAATCTTCAACGTGACTTAATTCTTTCATCAGATCCTTTCATTCATTCATTTATGCTAGAAAGAAAAAGAAAATTTCCCTGGGCATTCTCATTCTAGAATCTGTGGGGTTAAATTCAACTGAAAGATAAACCAGACCTGTATCTTTTCCTCATGAGCCTCACACTCCTGTTAGTTTCTTCCCAAATGGAGGGTAGATCTGCCAAGATTGCCTTGCCATGGCAAGACCCTCTCCACAGCTATAGTAGACACTGTGATGTGCCTCCCATGTACCCCTCTGGGACCAAGGCACTCATGGCCCTAGCTTCCTCTGGGAGTGTGGGCTACTGGAGGCCCACAAAGCATCCTTCTCCAGGAATTGCCTTTAGCCAAAGCAAACTGCCTCACCCAAAGTGATGTGCCCTCCCCAGGAGCAGCCCACTTCCATGAGGTGCCACAAAGATCTGGTCCCCTTACCTTGATTAAGAACAACTGTGGGGACTTCCCTGGTGGCACAGTGGTTAAGAATCCACCTGCCAATGCAGGGGACACAGGTTCAAGCCCTGGTCCAGGAAGATCCCACATGCCGCAGAGCAACTAAGCCTGTGCGCCACAACTACTGAACCTGCGCTCTAGAGCCCGCGAGCCACAACTACTGAACCCGCATGCCTAGAGCCCATGCTCTGCAGCAAGAGAAGCCACCACAATGAGAAGCCCGTGCACCACAATGAAGAGTAGCCCCCACTCGCTGCAAC
The DNA here is from genome assembly GCF_951394435.1 of Stenella coeruleoalba. Lineage (NCBI taxonomy): Eukaryota > Metazoa > Chordata > Mammalia > Artiodactyla > Delphinidae > Stenella > Stenella coeruleoalba. Next base: position 108,740,682 of record NC_137153.1, read on the forward strand.
TAGAGAGAGCCCACGTGCAGCAACGAAGACCCAACACAGCCAAAAATAAATAAATTTATATTTAAAAAAAAGAACAACTCTGAAGGGCCATCTTAGCTCCAGAGCTTCCTACAGGATGAGCTGAGGTCTCTGCCCAATCCTGCTTCTCTCTCTTTCTGCCAGGTGTCATTTCCAAGAGCTAAACTGAACAAATACCTTCTCATTGCAAAGCTCCTTCTCAGAGTCTGTCTCTAAGAAGCTTAACCTAAGACAGCTACACCCTCAGGTGGATTCATTTCCAGAAACTGTGGGTATCTTTTGTGGCAGATATAAGGTGTTCACGATGAGTTTGCTTGAGAACGTGTCAGTATCACTGCTGCCTCTTAAAAGAACCACAAAAGAAGGGCAGAGTTTTCTTTCAAGAGTCGTTTTTAAGTTATTGGCTATATTAAACATTTTTTTTCCTGAAAACCCTTTCATTCTTTTTTTGCCTTCTTTAAAATATGTTTTAGGAATTAGAATTTTTGTTTACTTGTTCTTAGGTCTCACACACATACCACCAAAAACAACAAACAAGTAACAAACAGGAACCCACACAGCTGCTTTTAAAATGTATAGAGCTGTTGGTGTCATATAACCTCACACCTATTACTAAGTCTGTCATCAGAAAAGGACCGAATAAGTGATTACAGCAAGGTTAATATACAAAAGTCAACTGCTTTCCTGTATACCAGCAATGAACAAGCGGAATTTGAAAAATACAATACCATTTACATTAGCACCCCCAAAATTAAATACTTTAGGTATAAATCTAACAAAATACATGCATGATCTATATGAGAAAAACTGCAAAACTCTGATGAATGAAAGACTAAATAAATGGAGAGATAGTCAGTGTTTATGGGTAGGAAAACTCAGTATTGTTAAGATGTCAGTCCTTCCTAATTCAATATATAGATTCAACACAATTCCAATCAAAATCCCAGCAAGTTATTTTTTTGGTTATCAACAAAATGATTCTTTAGTTTGTATGGAGGAGCAAGAGACCCAGAACAGCCAACACAATATTGAAAGAGAAGAACAAAGTTGGATGACTACCCAACTCCAAAACATACTATAAAGCTACAGTAATCAAAACAGAGTGGTATTGGTAAAAGAACAGACAAATCAGTGGAACAGAATAGAGAGCCCAGAAATAGAACCACATAAAAATAGCCAACAAATCTATGACAAAGGATCAAAGGCAATACAATGAAGCAAAAATAGCCTTTTCAACAAACGGTGCTGGAACAACAGGACAGTAACATGAAAAAAAAAAATGAATCTAGACACAGACCTTACACCCTTCACAAAAATTAACCCAGACCTAAATGTAAAAAACTATAAAACATCTAGAAGATAATATAGGAGAAATTCTAGATGCCTTGGGTGTGACAATGACTTTGTAGATACAACACCAAAGGCACAATCAATGAAAGACACAGTTGATATGCTGGACTTTTTTGCTCTGCAAAAGACAATGTCAAGAGAATGAGAAGACAAGTCACAGATTGCTCCATCCAAGTTCCTAGCCCACAAAATCATGGAGCACAGTAAAATGATTGTTTTACATCACTAACTTTTAGGATGGTTTGTTAATAGTGCTAGAAAATAAGGCAGCAATTAATGATCTTGTAAGCTACCAATTCCTTTCTCTTACCCACAACATTCATCACTAATCAATCATGCTATTTGTTAACCTGGAGAGAGCCTCAGAATCCTTCTCAACAGACCACTCCCAGACAACCACTGTTAAGAAATCAGAGTTAACACTCAAAATATAACCTAGTTACAGATTTAAATATATAAGTAAATCCACTTAAACAGTCTAGTTTGACCCTTTTATTTGTCAAAATATTTGAGAAGCCCTGATGCAAAGCCCTCTCTTCCTGCCTGCATCATTTGAGAGTAAGGTTGCAGATGCCCCTTCTTTCAGTTTCATGTCTTTTTTTTTTAACTTTTTATTTTATATTGGAATGTAGTTGATTAACAATGTTGTGTTAGTTACAGGTGTACAGCAAGGCAATTCAGTTATACATATACATGTATCTGTTCTTTTTCAAATTCTTTTCCCATTTAGGTTGTTACGGAATATTGAGCAGAGTTCCCTGTGCTATACAGTAGGTCCTTGTTGGTTATGCATTTTAAATATAGCAGTGTGTAGTACATGTCAATCCCAAACTCCCTAACTACCCCTTCCCCCCCACCCCCCATCCTTCCTCCCTGGTAACCATACGTTTGTTCTCTAAGTCTGTGAGTCTGCTTCTGTTTTGTAAATAAGTTCATTTGATGATACAAATGATACAAATGAACTCAGCTTCATGCCTTGTTCATTGTATACACTTGACCTTGGCTGGCCCGCTTTGTGTGATCCCTCTCTGAGTCTTTGCAGCCACAGTTCCCTCTGCTCTGTTGCACCCCTCACCCCACCTTGCCATCACCTACTTGTTCTCCAGTTTCATCTCAAACATCACTTTCTCAAGGAAGCCCACTCCAAATAGGATTTGGTCCAATGGTGATTCCCTCTCACACCATCCTGAACTTTACTTTAATGGCATTTATCACAATTGTAATTAAATTATCATTTGTCTAATTAGCTGTTTAATATCTGTATCCCCCAATAAACTCTAAGCTCCATGAAGACAGGGGCTGCATCTCTTTTGATCTCCACACTATATGGTTAATGCTATTTAATGTTTATTGAGTGAGTGAATGAGAGCAAGCGGGAAGTGTTTAACCAGAAGGGCTTACTCAGTCATTTGCTCCAGCCTCATGATCTTCCTTTCCTTCCCTAAGGATCATATATCTAGTCATCCCCCTTCCCCCCACATCTCCAGTCACCTACACACCTGCACTTCCCTGCATCACCCTTGTGACTAACTGGCCTTTAAGTTCAAACATGTTCCCCTTCCTAGGAGAACTCTATTCAGCGTAGTGGCTGTTTCTCAGCCGCCAGAACTGATGATTGCATTGTATGGGGATGAATGCAAACACACATTTGTGTAATGACAGGTTAATATCTTCATCTTTTACTCAGAGCCTCAGCTAATTAATAGTCGATTAGAAAATGTTTCAGAATAATAATAAATTATCCAAAATGTAGGTTCAGACAGGAACCAATGACTTTCTTGCTGCCTTTTTGGGGGAACTGGTCATTGGGTTAGCACTGTAAATAACTAAGTGGTCACCCAGAAGACCACGGGGTGGGTTTGGCCCAGGCACCTAATTAATGTCACAATTCTGGCTCATACTGGGTTCAGAGGAATTAAGAGGCCAGACTTCTGACTTTTTGGGCTTTGGGAGCTTCTTACTTCAGGCAGTGACTGCAGTATGGGAGATAATCAATAAATATTTGCATTATTAGTGAATTACTTAATTGTGCTAAGAGCTTCTGACCTGGTCTCTTAGTCTTCAGCCATGTCCCCACCATCATTCTCCAGCTTGCGACATCAGTGATCACTCCAAGCCACAACACTGACTGCATCATTCCACTGTATATAGTCTTCTGTGGCTCCCCGTTGCCCTTGGAACAAAGTGAGAGATCTTCAGGGCTGCACCCAGGGAACCCAGGCACCACTTCCAGAGGCTGCCTCCTCCCTACCCACAGCCTCCTCTCTCATTCTCCCCACTCACCAGGGCCTCCAACCAGTGTGAACAGCATGCAGTACTCCAGGCCTGCTAGGCTAATTCCTGCCACTGAACCCTTGCACTGCATCCCGCCAGCCCAGAACTGCTTCCTTCTTCTGTCCAACTCCTATTCATCTGTTAAGACTGAGCCCAGATACTGAGCCGTCAGGAACCCCCCTTTATAACAGCCTTCCCTCCCTCTGGAAGAGGCTTAGACACCCATCCTCTGGGTCCCACAGTCCCATGCTTCCCCCAAGAAAGCAGTGAGCACACGGGACCCTAAATGCCTGTTTGCTTGTCTGTCTCCTCCACAGACCTGGAAGTTCGTTGGGACCTGGGCCTGTGTCTGCAAGAGAAGGATAGTAACACCTACTTTGCAGGGTGGCCATGAGGATTAAATGAGACGATGTACACAGTTGCCTAGCAATGTTCCTGGCACCTAGCAGGTCTTAATCTGTGTTGAACAGGTAAATGAATGGATAAAGATGGTACAGCTGGATGTGAGTCAGGGCTCCCGGAAGAAAAAACTAGAAGATTTTTCATTCAGAAGACAGGATTTAAGTGGTATTGACAAACCAGATGTCTGCCCCTGGAGGTGAGACAGCAGGCTTTATTATTCTCTTAGAACCAAATCCCCCTTTCATAGCAATTATTTTATAACATCCCCTTTACTATGATGAACCAGTATAGTATAGTATGTACACTAGTATAGGTAGGTATACTACCTGTAGGTTATAGTATAACCTACCTATATAATTTTTAAAATCACTATAATATATTTTAAAGACAATGATATAGTATATTTTGAAGACAAAGAAAAGGAGATAATAAAATAATACATATTTCAATAAATAATTGCTCACACGTGGCTTCAGGGAAGACACATAAATCTGTAAGATGTCTGTACCTCTTTCTAAAAAGCAGGTTGGGATTTAACAGACTTAAGACAATATTCAACTGAATACTGTTGACATTTTTTCTCTATATTTGACATTTTGAAGTAAGGGCTAAATAAGCCCCTTTCTATATTTATAACTAAAAATACAGACTGAGACATGGGGGAATGTATCGGTGTCTTAAGTTCAGCAGTGGCCTTGCCATCCACAGTATAATTTTCTGAAATGGTGAACAACTCTTGGTAAAGTTTTGAACAAAACAAAGTACAGTCTACCCTTGATTTACCCAGTAGTTGCATTCCTGGAAACTTCAGTGTATATGATAGATATGAGAGATAATTCTAGATATATAAAACTATAAACAGATTTTTCATTTACATGAGATGTGAAAATTGCTCAGAAAGATGCAAGTGGATTCTTTGTAATGTGGAACTTTCTGGTGCAGGCAATATACTGTGCAAATCTGGTCTCCACCCACTAATTGCTTATAGTTTCCCCAGACAACCAAAAACACCCGCATAAATACCCAAAATACCCTGCAGGGGGCAGCACTGCTCCCTTTGAGAATCACCACCCCCCAAAACTGGCTGAACCCAGGATCCCATCAGCCTGGATAGGACCCTCAGGGACTCAGCCCTGTTCCCACTCTCCTGGTGGAAAGCTCAGTCCAGACCTTCCAAGAAGGGAAGCCTCAGAGGAGGTTACAGAGCATGCGAGCTTGTACGTGCAACAGTGACCTGGGTACACTGCCCAGCTGAGGCTGCCTCCAAGGATAATGTTTGTAGATGGGGGTGTGAGCAAGAGGGACCCACACACCCCTAATGGCCCCCAACTGCTGCTACTCACACTGTGCCCAGGGGCACAGCCAAACCAGACTGGGGGTGGTCTTCCTGCCCAGGCTGAATCCAACTGAGCTCAGCCACCCGCTCATTACAGCCGAATCCGTAGTGTGGAGGAAACCAAGGTTTCTAATCTCAACTCTGCTGCTGACTCGCTGTGTGACCTTGATGAGAGGCTTGACTTCTCTGGGCCTGATTTCCCCCTCCGTCGTGAGAGTTAGACAAAATTCTCTTTTTTGCCCTGAAAGTTTTTTTTACAAGGAAAGATAAATCAACACAGGAGGAAAATGCTGAAGTGACTCCTGGAAGCCCATCCCTAGTAAAACTGAGGTCAGTACCCTTTAAGGAATAAAATGAGCCATTTTATAATTAGCACATTAATTGCTTGTGCACTGATGACCCAGTGATTAGTGCACTAAAAGAGAAGTTTAAGCTGGACTGAGAGGAATAGGGTAGGCAAGAGCCTCAGAGGACTTAACACGCTGAAAGCCAAGAGGCATAACATTGGAAAGACAAAATGAGGCCTGGTATCAAGAGCTTTGAATGCCAGGCTTAAAGAAGCTTGTAGGTGGTAAACCCAGATGTCAGACCCAAGTGTGTCTGACTCATTCATTCATTCATTCACTCATTCATCCCACAAGTATGTTTTGAGAGCATTCTGCCTGCCCAGCACCCAGGGAATGAATGGAGCAGACAAGCTCTCTGCTCCCCAGAAGTTCACATTTTCACGACAAAAGACAGAAAATACACAAGCAAATTAACGCATTCACGAGATGATTCCAAATAGCAAGAAGCAATAAGAAAATCGAACCAGATAAACAGAGTAGCTGAAGTGGAGAAAAGCGGGGGAGCTAATTCCAAAAGCGGGTCTAAGGAAGGCTGAGACCTAAAAAAGAAGAAAAAAATTAATCATGCAAAGATCCGTAGGCAGAGAATACCAAGCAGAGGGACCTTTAAGAGCATTGGCCTAGAGATGGGAAGAGAGAAAAGATGGGACTCTGAAGGGGCGTGGTACGAGGTGAGGTCAGAGGAAAGCAAAAGCACATAGTTCACAGTCTCACGGACCATGATAGAGTTCGGATTTTATTCTAAGAGCAATAAGAAGCCACTGGAGGATTTTTTATATTTTTAAAAGATGATCTGATTTCCTCTTTTTTGTTGTTTTTGTCAGGAAGATTCAATTTATCTTTTTTATAAGGGATTTTTTTTATTGGAGTATAATTGCTTTACAATGTTGTGTTAGTTTCCGCTGTACAATGAAGTGAATCACCTATATGTATACATATATCCCCTCCCTCTTGGACCTCCCTCCCACTCCCCCATCCCACCCATCTAGGTCATCACAGAGCACCGAGCTGAGCACCCTATGCTTTATAGCAGGTTCCCACTAGCTATCTATTTTACACATGGTAGCGTATATATGTCAATCCTAATCTCCCAATTCGTCCCGCCCTCCCCTTCCCCCTCTGTGTCCACATGTCCGTTCTCTATGTCTGCATCTCTGTTCCTGCCCTGGAAGTAGGTTCATCTGTACCATTTTTCTAGAGTCCCCATATCTGCGTTAATATACGATATTTGTTTTTCTCTCTCTGACTTAACTTCACTCTGTATGACAGACTCTAGGTCCATCCACATCTCTACAAAGGACCAAATTTCGTTCCTTTTTATGGCTGAGTAGTATTCCATTGTATATGTGTACCACATCTTCTTTATCCACTCATCTGTTGATGGACATTTAGGTTGTTTCCATGTCCTGGCTATTGTAAATAGTGCTGCAATGAACATTGGGGTACATGTGTCCTTTTGAATTATGGTTTTTAAATATCACTCAGGATGCTCTGGGGAGAGTAGACCATAAGTTAGAAAAAGGCTGGGAGGCTGAGAGATCAGTTAAGAGGCCACTGTAGCTGTCCAAGAGGAGGAAGAAATGGCTTAGGCTGGGATTCTAGCAATGAGACCAGTAGGTGGGTTGGGATATTTTGGATATAGCACCAACAGGACTTGCCCATGGACTGTGCAGAGAGGTGAGGGGAAAGGAGAGCTCCCTAGATGGCCCCAGAGGTGTGTGGTGCCCTGAGTGGTGTCCGATGGTCTTCACACCTGATTACATCCTTTGCGGGACTGGGGGTTCATCCTCCACAGCAGCAGATTCTGGACACGACGGAAAATGCCTTCCCAGACTGTGTTGCATTTTGTCTTCCTGGAACATCCGCCCCACTTTAGTTCTAATTCTCCCCTCTGAAAGCCCAAAAAGGAGAATCGATTCCTTTTCCTCCGAATTCTCTCCAAAGACTTTGAGACTTCATCCGCCTCCTGCCTCTTCTTGTTCCAAGAAATGAGCACTTTCTCTTGGGCGGCCAGAGGAGGGACTTCCACAAGCTGGCCCTTACTGGTCTTCCTGCTTCTTTCATCTCCTCTCTCAGTGTCCTCTCCTCCCTCATATTCCCATCCCCCATCCATTCATTGAGCGCGCACACACACACACACACACACACACACACACACACACTGATCTCCACGATGGGAGGGTTGATAATCTCATTTCGAACTCATCTCCATCTGCCCCCTTAGTGTCTGCCCAGCCACTGAAGTTTTCAGAAGGAAAAATCGAGGAATGAAACCCATTGTTTCTGAGCTGATCACAGAGCAGCGACTCACACGGCTTTCCAAATCCCGGCTCTAAGAGGGGTTATGCAAAGCCCCCAGCTGACAGCATCTCAGAAGGGAATCTGAGATCAAGAGGTTGGCATTGGATCATGGGGTCCTCTCCTCCCACTCCTCAAATTTTTTGGATGGGTTGAGAAGATGCTTTTCTTCCCCTAAGGGGTTTATCTCAGCCTGTCAGTTTCAGGTGTGAATCACCCACTTAAAGAGTATTTCCAGGCAGTTACATCTCCTTTCCCATCAAACCCTAGAGAAATTAACAAAGGGTAATGGACTTAAGAAGCCCCCAATGCCAAGATCTGAAGGTTGACAAAGAGGCTCCAGAGCTACCCACCTCTTTCCCTATTTTCTCCCCTCTCAGTAGTTGATTTTATTAGCTGAAAAGCCCTATTTAGCCAGACTGCAGTTCCTATTTTAGGGCCTACCAGGATTCCCCCAGGGAAGATCACCAGTGAGAGAAAAGGGCTTTTTGAAGATTACATATGAGCAAAAAGAGAGAACCTTTGAACACTGATGGAGATTCTGGGCTTCAAACTCCAGCCAGGGCTCCAGATCTCACGGAAAAATAAATGGGCAAAAGGGAAAGAGATAAAGGGAGGAGGTAACCGTTACAAGAACTAGAGGAATTCAGATATTGCAGGAGTGCAAAGAAAACTGAGAATCAGGAGCGCTTGTGATTTATCCAGGCTTTGTGACCTTGGGTAAGTCAGTATACCTCTCTGAGCCTTTTTCATTCAACACATGCTGGTTGATAAATGCTTTGGGCTAAGTGCTGTGCTGGGTAATGGAGATTCCAAGGCAACCAGATGCTCTCCAGGAGCTCACAGTTCTGTGGGGCAGCCAGGAGAAAGGATAATTGTAGCATAATGTGACAAGGGTCTCCCCATCTACAAAACCAGCAGCTTTTATAGATGGAAAATAATAACAAAGATGGCAATAACTAATATCTGCTGAGCTCCAAGTCCTCCTGGACACATGGAGACTCCCCTGACCTCCCCCTGCCATGGACAGAGCTCTGGGGCACCTGGCAAGGTCCCCCTCCCTTCCTCCCACTTCCTTCCAGCCCTCAGAGCTCAGATACACCACTGCTATCTGCCCCGAGGCCCCCAAATCTAATACCATCATACGCTCTATCTTGGTCCACATCAGGAATCCCCCACATCCCTGGGTTCCTAGACCATCCCCCCTCCTCAGGACCCTTAAACCCACTGGGCTCTACATCCCTACCCAAACCTATGCCCTCTGCAGTTGCCTCTATCCTAACAATAAACTTCTGCAAACATTCACCTTCTAGCTCCAAGTGAGATCTGATCTCCCCAGGGACACTCTTTCCCTGGAGCCTGTTTTCTCTCCCACAGTCCTGCCACTCACATTGCTCCTTTCTACTCTTCACTGCCACTTCCAGAGCAGTGCTTCCTCCCGTAGAGCCTCCAGCTCTAAAGCTTATCCCCTCATATGAGAGCACCCTCCTTTTTGTGACCTGCAGGTCACTATCCCTGACTCCCTAAAGGCTTTACCTCCTGGTTCACTGGCACTCTTTCCTACACAGACTTAGTTTCAGTATCCATGGAAGTGCTCTTCTCAACAGCCTGCTCTGTCATTCTCTGTCTCCCTCTCATGCAAAAGTCACACCTCGGTCACTCCCTGCTGTGCTTATACCGTGTCCCTTATCATGGCCAATAACAGTTCTCACTCCATAACCTCAGTTTCAAGAATCCCATTCTCTAGGCTCTGCTTACTCTGAGGTCACTGATTCTCCTACCTCACTAGGTTCTAAGGTCCATTGATTCTGCCACCTTTTCACTGCACTTCACCCCATATGTCCACACTTTCCTCTTTGCCCAACTAAGAAGTCATGGTCAATCATCACTATCATCATCACCATCACCATCTCCATCATCATCACCACCATCATCTTCATTGTCATCATCATCACCATCACCATCATCTCACCATGACCATCATCACCGTCACCACCACCACCACCATCATCATCACTGTCATCATCACTGTCATCATCACCACCACCACCGTCATCAACATCATTCATCATCATCACCTGCTTGCATTACCCTTGTGGCAGGGAGTACATTCTAAAAACTGACTGCAACGACACCTCCCATCTCACATGTACTTCTTTTTTTTTTTTCTTAACATCTTTATTGGAGTATAATTGCTTTACAATGGTGTGTTGGTTTCTGCTGTATAACAAAGTGAATCAGCTATACATATACTTATATCCCCATATCTCCTCCCTCTTCTGTCTCCCTCCCACCCTCCCTATCCCACCCCTCTAGGTGGTCACAAAGCACCGAGCTGATCTCCCTGTGCTATGTGATGCTTCCCACTAGCTATCTACTTTACATTTGGTAGTGTATATATGTCCATGCCACTCTCTCACTTCGTCCCAGCTTACCCTTCCCTCTCCCTGTGTCCTCAAGTCCATTCTCCACCTCTGCGTCTTTATTCCTGTCCTCCCCTAGGTTATTCAGAACCTTTTTTTTTTTTAGATTCCATATATATGTGTTAGCATACGGTATTTGTTTTTCTCTTTCTGACTTACTTCACTCTGTATGACAGACTCTAGGTCCATCCACCTCACTACAAATAACTCAATTTCGTTTCTTTTTATGGCTGAGTAATATTCCATTGTATATATGTGCCACATCTTCTTTATCCATTCATCTGTTGTGGACACTTAGGTTGCTTCCATGTCCTGGCTATTGTAAATAGAGCTGCAGTGAACATTGTGGTACATGACTCTTTTTGAATTATGGTTTTCTCAGGGTATATGCCCAGTGGGATTGCTGGATCATATGGTAATTCTATTTTTAGTTTTTTAAGGAACCTCCATACTGTTCTCCATAGTGGCTGTATCAATTTACATTCCCACCAACAGTGCAAGAGGGTTCCCTTTTCTCCACACCCTCTCCAGCATTTACTGTTTGTAGACTTTTTGATGTTGGCCATTCTGACTGGTGTGAAGTGATACTTCATTGCAGTTTTGAGTTGCATTTCTCTAATGATTAGTGATGTTGAGCATTCTTTCATGTGTTTGTTGGCAATCTATGTATCTTCTTTGGAGAAACATCTATTTAGGTCTTCTGCCTATTTTTGGATTGGGTTGTTTGTTTTTTTAATATTGAGCTGCATGAGCTGCTTGTAAATTTTGGAGGTTAATCCTTTGTCAGTTGCTTCATTTGCAAATATTTTCTCCCATTCTGAGGGTTGTCTTTTGGTCTTGTTTATGGTTTCCTTTGCTGTGCAAAAGCTTTGAAGTTTCATTAGGTCCCATTTGTTTATTTTTGTTTTTATTTTGCTTTCTCTAGGAGGTGGGTCAAAAAGGATCTTGCTGTGATTTATGTCATAGAGTGTTCTACCTATGTTTCCTCTAAGAATTTGATGGTGTCCGGCCTTACATTTCGGTCTTTAATCCATTTTGAGTTTATTTTTGTGTATGGTGTTAGGGAGTGTTCTAATTTCATTCTTTTACATGTAGCTGTCCAGTTTTCCCAGCACCACTTGTAGAAGAGACTGTCTTTTCTCCATTGTATATCTTTGCCTCCTTTGTCATAGATTAGTTGACCATAGGTGGATGGGTTTACCTCTGGGCTTTCTATCTTGTTCATTGACCTATGTTTCTGTTTTTGTGCCAGTACCATATTGTCTTGATTACTGTAGCTTTGTAGTATAATCTGAAGTCTGGGAGCCTGATTCCTCCAGCTCCATTTTTTCACATGTACTTCTTATGTTTCCTCTCCTTGAATCTGCATGGTGCAATGACTATGGCGGAAGAAATGCCAAGGCTAAGGCATAAGAGCGAGAGGGCTTCTGCCTTGTTTTTCTGGGACACTCACTCTTGGGGCCCAGCCACCATGCCACAAGAGGTCCATGTGGAAAAGAACTAAGGCCCTTCGCCCAGTTCCAGCTGAGCTCATGGATGACAGACAGCACCGGTTTGCCAGCCATGTGAATCACCATCTGTATTAGTTCCCTGGGTTGCTATAACAAATTACCACAAACCGGGTGGCTTAAAATAATAGAAATTTATTTGCTCACAGTTCTGGAGGCTAGAAGTCCAAAGTCAAGGTGTCAAAAGGACTAAACTCCTTTGGAAACTCTAGGGGAGAATCCATTCTTTGCCTCTTCCAGTGCCTGAAGTTTGAGGCGTCCTTCGGCGTGTAGCTGCATCACTGCCTCTGTCTCTTCTGCATGTCAAATCTCCCTCTGTTTCTCTCTTACAAGCACACTTGTAATTGCATTTAGGACCCCTGCAAGATAACCTCCCAGTCTCAAGATTCTTAACTTAATCACATATGCAAAGACCACTATTCCAAATAAGGTAACATTTACATGTTCCAGGAACAAGGTCCTGATATCTTTAAAGGGCTATTATCTGTCTACTACACGCTCTTAAAAGTGGATCCTCCATTCCCCAGTAAAACCACCCCAGCTGAGCAGAGACAAGCTGTCCCCACCAAAGCCCTGCCAAAAATGGAAGATTCACTAAAAAAATGAATGATTATTGTTGTTTTAAGCCTCTAAGTACTGGGGTGGTTTGTTACACAGCAACAGATAACTGTTACAACCCTCAACCGCCTTATTTGTTTCTTGCTTCATTACTCTTGCTGGTTTAGTCCAACTCTTCACCTGCTTTCAACCTGGACCTGGCAGCTGAATGTGATAAGAGGGAAGCACACAACCCTGCTGACTCTGCCTACTCTGAATCCACAGCCACTAAGCTCAGGTGGGCCCTTGGGGCTGCCCAGCCATCCAACTACATTTCCCTAATAAGAATCACTCTCTTAAACGCTATTTCACTCCTTCTTTCAACTTAAACCTTCACTGCTTCCTCCCCAGCCTTAGTCTCAGTTGATGTCTTTGATTCCTATTTCACTAAGACAATGGAAGTGAAAAGAACTACCACAAGTTCCTCCATTACATCCATCAACCGTGTCCACCCATGGTCACTGATTTCCCTCCTGCTACTTTGGATGACCTCCCAGGTTCCAGCCACAACTCATGTTCACTAATCCAGTCCCCAAGGACACCACTCATTCTCCCCCTTCTTCTGCATCATCACTTCTGCCTCTGCCTGTATAATTCCCATCAATGTTAGACATGTTTTATTTCTCCCATTTTCTCTAGCTACCAACATTCCTCCTCACCTTTAAAATAAAAGAATGGTTCATACTCACGTCTCTGATGCCTTTCCTCCCATTCTCTGTTGAATCAAATCAGACTTTCCACCCAATATTTTACTGAAAACAGCTCTTATCAAGGTCATCCAATGTTGCCAAATCCTAAGTCCTTGATCTTACTTAACCCATCAGCAACATATATGAGTTTCTTGGGGCTTCTATAACAAATTACCACAAACTAGGTGGCTTAAGGCAACAGAAAGTTTAGAAGCTAGAAATCCAAAATCAAGGTGTTGGTAGTGTCATGTTACCTCTGAAGGTTCCAGGGAAGAGTCTTTCCTTGCCTCTTCCAGCTTCTGGTAACTACTGGCCTTCCTTGGCATTCCTAGGCTGGTCGCTGCATCACTCCAACCCCTCTACCTGCATTCATCCTCACATGGCCTTTTCCCCTCAGTGTGTCTCATGTGTCCTTTCTTCTTCTTGTAAGGACATCAGTCATTAGATGGAGGGCTGACCCTAATCCAGCTTTGCTAATTACATCTGCAAAGACCATATCTCCAAATAAAGTCACATACTGAGGTTCCAGGTAGACATGAATTTGGGGGGGACACTAATCCACCCATAATAGCAACATATAGCACCGTTGATCATTCTTTCTTGGAAACACTTCTTTCTCTTTTCTTCCAGGACACCCCACTCTCTGGGTTCTCCTCCCACTGCAGTGACCACCCCTCTCAGTCTCCTTTGCTGGTTGCCCCTTATCTATCTGAGTGCCCCAAGCTTGGCCCTCGGAGGCCTTATCTTCTCTTCCCATGCTCCTTCCCTAGGTGACCTTGTCCAATTTCACGTCCTCAAATCCCACCTGGATACTGACAACTCCAATTTCCTACCTCTAGCCTCAACCTCTCTCCTGAACTCTAGACTCATTCACCCACCTTGTCTGTCTAAGGACCATCTCAAAATTAGTATGTTTGAAATCAAAAATCCTAATTCTTCTTCCATTCTAAAAAAAAAAAAACTGTTACACCCACAGAATCTCTCATCTCACTCACTGGCATTTCTCAGGTCACAAAACTTAAAGTCATTCTTGATTCTTCTCCTCACGTCTCACCTCCAAATGTAACAACAAATCCTGCTGACGTCACCTTCAAAGTATATCCCATATTCAGCCACTTCCCACAACCCTATCACCCCAACCTGGTCCAACCCACCATCATCTTTCAGAGCTGGGCTCAGAAAACCACAGCCCATCAGCCAAATCCAGCCTCCCATCTGTTTTTATAAATAAAGTTTTATGGAACAGTCACACGCATTTGCTTCCAGTTGTCTGTGGCCACTTGTTTACCTTCCAAAGGCAGGATGGAGTAATCGCAAGAAAGACTATGTGGCCCATGAAGCCGAATGTTTACTATCTGGTGCTTTATTCAAAAAGCTTGCCAATCCCTGGCCTGGACTATTAGTCACAGGTCTTCCTCTCTCCACCTTTGCCCACATTATGGTCAATTCTCAACCCAGCAGACAGAGCATCGCTTTTTAAACCTGAGTCAGCCCCAGCCACTTCCCTGCTTAGAATCCTTCCCTGCCCGCTCGTCTCACTCCTCCTGGCCCACCCGGCCCTGCAGCTCTAACCCCCAGCTACCTCTCTGCTCTTATCTCCGGCTGCTCTCTATCTTCAGTTTTTCCAGCCGCACCAGACGTGTTCCTGCTCCTAGAAAATTCTAGGCATGCTCCTACCTCCAGGGCTTTGCATTTTCTATTTTTCCTCCACTTCTCATAATCCTCACTAGGCTCCCCTTGCAATTCTCATGTCCTCAGGAGACCTTCCCTGTTCACCAGTGTGAAATAGCACCGTCCCCCCAAGCTCTCACTACCCACCTTCATCTGTTCTACTTCCATCCACAGTGTATCATCAGCTGATGCACACACTTTCTTTTACTTTATCTGATTATTTCTTGCCTTCCTGCGATCTGCCTTCTGCATGATACACATCATTTTATCCCAGGCACTTAGCTCAATGCCTGGAACATAGTAGGTGCTCCATAAAGATCTGTGGTGTGTGGGCTTCCCTGGTGGCGCTGTGGTTGAGAATCTGTCTGCTAATGCAGGGGACACGGGTTCGAGCCCTAGTCTGGGAGGATCCCACATGCCACAGAGCAACTAGGCCCGTGAGCCACAACTACTGAGCCTGCGCGTCTGGAGCCTGTGCTCCACAACAAGAGAGGCCGCGATAGTGAGAGGCCCGCGCACCGCGATGAAGAGTGGCCCCCGCTTGCCACAACTAGAGAAAGCCCTTGCACAGAAATGAAGACCCAACACAGCAAAAATAAATTAATTAATTAATAAACTCCTACCCCCACCACCTAAAAAAAAAAAAAAAAACTAGAGAGCTCTCTCTCTTTAAAAAAAAAAAAAGATTTGTGGTGTGAGTAAAGGACTAAAAGAATGAACGCTCACTGCAGGTCAGTCCCTGTGCTAAGCTTTGTACATGCCTTAAATCACTACCCTCACAATAGCCTGCGAGATAAGCACCGAGGCGAAGATCCCGGAGACTCCTGGCCGGGGCTTAAAGTCAAGTGTGACACAAAAGCTCTCGGTGCTAACCATCTCTGCCTCCTAAAATCGTGCTGTTCTGTCAATTTTAAACGATATTTTCACCTGTGAGACCATCATGCTAGCAACCCAAGTGTCCAATGATGGATGAATGGGTAAGCAAAATGTAGCACATACATGCAGTGGAAGATTATCAGCCTTAAAAAGGAGGCATATTTTGACACACCCTGTGACATGGACGCACTGTGACATGGAACCTGGAGGACACGATGCTCAATGAAATAAGCCAGACAGAAAAGGACAAATATTGTAAAATTCTATTTGTATGAAGTATCTAGACTCATCAAAATCATAGAGACAGAAAGTAGAATGGTGGTTGCCAGCGACTGAGGGAAGCGGGGGGAAACAGGGAGTAATTATTTAATGGATAGAGGGTTTCGGTTTTGTAAGATGAAAAAGGTCTTGAGATGGATGGCGGTGATGGCTGCACAACAATGTGAACGTACTTAACGCCACTGAATTGTATGCTTTACATGGTTCAGATGATCCATTTTCTGCAATGTCTATTTTACCACAGTGTTAAAAAAAAAGAGATTGTAGTCTTCCTCACTGCAAACTGCCAAGTGGGTCTAATCTTTCAGTTTCCAAAAGAGGAATGTGAGGGTCAGAGGACAAAGCCAAGGCTATTGGAGGTAAGAACTTGAACCCAGCCTCCTCCGGCTTCTTGGTGGACAGAGTTCACTGCTTCTCCCCACGCTGCCTTCTCCAAAGGCAGCGGAAAGTTTTCACTGGATGTATTTACTACACTTTAAATGACAGGAAATTTCTTTTTTCCATTCCTCGGGTGGATTAGGAACTCCTGGAAACATCTTTCCTCCCTGCCCCGATCCAACCCTGAGCTGGAGTGGAACAAAGTGACCGCAAACACAGAAATTGTCTTGGAAGAGCCAGCAGGAGGGGAGGGTGCCATGGGAGATGTTCCTGTATTAGCATATGCAAATTGGCCAGGGTAAAGAAAACTGGGAAAGCTGCTATTTTATCATTTGTGGTAATTACAGTCATTTAGAGTGGTGAATCAATGGGTTCCTGAAGGTAAAAGCATCTCGGAAGCATAATGTGATGTGATTAAGAAGTTCTGATTAAGAACCGCTGTCATTTTCACTCAAAAAAATTGAGGAAAGAGACTGGGGTCAGAAGTGCAGCAACACGAGTCATAAAGGCGGGGACTTCAGCCTGCCAGGCCCTGTCCCCAGCGCTGAAGACACAGAGAGGAATAAGAATGTCCCTGCCTCTCGACATTCACAGAGGAAACAAAACCATGGAGAATGACTATTCAAAGATACTGTGATAGATGTAGTGATCATGCATGTAAAGGAGTATAGAAGAAGGAATCATTAACTTTGTCTCAGAAGGAAAGAATGGGAAAGTTTCAAATAAAATGTGATATCTGTATAGGGTTTTGCAGTATCAATAGGAGTTTGTGACTGACAGCAGCCAAAGACAAGGGATTTGCAGGTGGAAGTAACAGTGTGTGCGAAGGGATAGAATAAAAGTGCATTTGGAGAACTCCAAGGGGAAAGTGGAGAGTGAAGGTTTGCAGCTTATGAAGCTGGAGACACTGACAAGGCCATTGTAGGGAGCTTGGGCATGACTCAGCTGCTGATGGGAGGATAAAGACGGGGCAGAGGAATGACCTGACCAGAACTGAATTTTAGGAAAACTTGGTGAAGGTAGCCAAAAAGTCAGTGCAATAAACCAGGAACGACGGTAGGGGGACGGCAGTGGAGGGACAGGAGTTTGGAGGCCAGATGAGATCAGAACAACTCCCTGACACAGAAGCAGGAGATTCAACCAACTGGGAACTTCACAGGTCACAACTGCAAGGGACCTTAACTACCATCTGACTCACCCCCCCATTTTACAGATGAGCAAACCGAGGCTCAGAGAGGTTAAGGCACCTGTTTGAGGTCTCAGCTAATAAGCAGTGGAGGAGGGGTTTGGCACCAGGACTCTCTGACTTCAAAGTCTGAGCTGTCTGCTGCTCCACAAACCTCTGGACACAAAGCAGAACAGTCATCCCAAGCCTGTGTCATCTGACTGGGGTGTCAGAGAGCTGACAGTGGATGCTACCTTCCATGTTGTTGTCACTGAGAGTGGCAAGCTCAGGGGAGACCTTGTGGTCAAGCCCCTCCAGGAGTGTCATGTGGTAGAGGGGGAGATTTTCTTCCCATGCATATCACAGGGAGTCCAGTCACTGCCCACCCCAGAGAAAGGAGGAACAATCTGACCTGCCCACCTTATGAGAGTGAGTTCCCCGTCCCTGTGGGTATGCCAGCCAAGGCTGAGCACCCACCTGCCTGGGATGCTCTAGAGAGGATGCCTGCACTCCAAGAGATTTTTAAGGTAGTTTTGAACTCTAAGGTTCTATGATCTCTGCGGGATGAGACACATACCCAAACAACACAAACACCCTTTAATGAGCTGTCGCTGAGGAATCATTTATTAATTCATTCCCAAGCAGAGTATTTTGGGAAACACTTTGGCTGGAGAAACACAGAAGGAGAGCAAGGACTCTTAGGGGTACCTAACACAGCTGGCCTTAAAGGATGAGCAGAGGATGTGTTCCAGCAGAGGAACAGAAAATGTTAAGGCCCAGAGGCAAGAGAGAGTGTGATTGTGCATCTGAAAGACCACAGAAGGTCAGCATGGCTGCAGGCAGCATGGGGCGAGTGGAGGACCTGGCAGAGATGAGGCTTCAGTCAGGGTCAGGGCCAGACTCTGCCTGGAGGGCCGTGGAGAGCCAATGACAGTCAAGCAGCAAAGTGATGGGCGTTTTAGAAAGTTCCCTCTGACGGCCATGTGGAGTCGATGTAATTCATTCCTTAAGACTATTTTAGATAAGAAGGAGAATAAAAGCCTTCCTTGGCTCCCAAACAGCAGTGTGGGCCCGGAAGGTTTCCATCACAGTCTAGGGCAGAGGTCTCCTCCCACATCAGGACCCCAGAACTCTCAGCAGCCATTCCAGTGCTGGGGGCCGCATCCCAGAGATGCCTGTGGCAGCCAGGGCTGCTGAGCCTTGGCCCGTGTGGCCCTCTGAACGCCAGCCCCTTGCTCGATGCCTCGGCCCAGCCTCACCACTGACAGATGGAGCGTTTGTTGACGCTCCGGTGACAGCTTGAAAACTCATCTCCTCCCTCTGAGCCGGCCCATTCCACCTCGTCCTCCCATATGCCACCTCATTTTAAAACTAGCAGAACAACTCGGCTAGAGCAATTCCGACTTTTTCCATCTGTGCCGAGTTAATTAAGAGGGTAATGAGAGCTGGGAATGAACGAGGCCTGCGTTAATTCAAGGTATTATTAAGAGAGGCATTTCTAATATATATATATACATGTGTGCACAGAGCAAGGCCCAATGGGTTGGGTGTGCCCCCAGGTCAAGGGCGTCCACGGTGTCCGCGGTGGGAGGGCTCCGGGGAAGCAGGGAGATGGGAACCCCACTCGTATTCCCCACAAACACAGATTCATCACCTAGTCTGTGCCTGACTCAGTGAATACAGAGAGCTTCTCTTTATTACAGAATCACTCATCGATTACCTAACAGTTCCAGGTACATCAAAAAGTCACAGAACATACTGCATAGCACAGGGAACTCTACTTAATGCACTGTGGTGACCTAAATGGGAAGGAAATCCAAAAAAGAAGAGATATATGCATATGTATAGCTGATTCATTTTGCTGTACGATAGAAACTAACACAACATTGTAAAGCAACTATACTCCAATAAAGATTAATTTAAAAAAAAAAGTCACAGAAGACCAACAGAATAAAAAGCTGAGACCAGAACCCAGGTCTTCTGACTCCCAGTCCAATGGGCCTACAGGCAAAAATAGCATTGAGAACAGAAACTAATGGATGAATAGCTAATGTTCATTGAGCATTTACTATGTGTCAGCCATCATTCTAAGCACTGTGTTTGTGCATTATCTCATTTAATTTTCACAAAGACTCTAAGAGGCAGGTCCTATTGGTATCATTCCCTTTTGCAGATGAGGAAACTGAGGCTCAGAGAGACTGAGAGACTCGCCGAAGATGCCACAATCAGGAAGCAGCACAGACAGAATTTTTATGATGCCGAAATCAAACTATCTTGCTAAGTAAGGCCAGCCCCCGGGATCAAGGAGACAGGTATTTGTGAAGTTTTAGGGGCGTAGAGAAGGGGGACCTAATCTGACCTTGTGTAAGTAGGTGAGAAGGGAGCCAAAGAAGGCTTACTGGAGGAGGGGACAGTCAGGCAGACTCTGAAATGACTCAGATGCAGCCATTTTTTACTGAGTGTCCGCTGTGTGCTGAGCAATCCGCCAGCCATTTAAGGTCTCATTAAACCTGCCTAGCCCTGGGATGGAGGCATCAGTGTGACCAGTGGGGAAACTGACAATGTTCAGGAAGAGGACCACCGTCCAGGGCCTTCCAGGTTATGAGTGAGGCAGACGTGAACTCAGGTCATTCTGACTCTACTGCGTGCTGGGTCCTCAGCCCAGGATGGGAGCACATGAAGTGGAGTGAGATGCAGGGGGATGGGGGTGTGCCCCAAGGACACCAAACCAAGAGAGAGCTGAGGGGCCCAGGGTCAAGAGCCCCTTCCCCATCCCAAGAGTCACGACACCTGGGTTCTAGTCTCTGGTGTCCCGCCAGCCCAACCTAAGACCTCGGGCAGTCACTCAGCCGCCACATCTGTACCTTGGAACAACTAAAGACCCCTTCAGATCTAGGATTCGATGCTCTTGTCCACCCCCATCAGCCTGGCCTGGGACACAGCCATCTCTTCTCACCTGAACCTGACCATGCACCAACTCAGGGGTAAACTCATGCTCTCTCTCCAGCCCAGAGGGTCAAGTTCACACACTGAGACCCACCTTCAAGGCCCTTCACACTCCGTCCCCCAACCTCCCCTTCCCCCTGACCCTCCCCCAATCCCATGCCCCTGCATGTCATCACCAGCCCCTCTGTTCCGTTCCGCCCCTCGCCCTCCCCCTCCATGAAGCCAGAAATACGAGGGTCAATCTTGTCTCCTCCTCAACCTGTGACCACTGACCGGTCACCATGTCCTGTAGATTGTCTCTGAAACGCATCTCGTCTAACCCCCATTCCCCCACAGCGGTGGTTCCTCACTGCCACCACCGTAGCCTGGGCCACATCTCTTCCCTTGGCACTTTGCAACGCCCTCGTCCAGGGGCTCTCTCCCTCCCACCTTCCCCTCCAGGTCCCCCTCCACACCTCCTGAAACAAAAAAAATTGTGTGCACAAGTGTTATTTTATTATAGGAGACCGTCTAATTTACACATCAATACATATTTCAAGGAAAACATTGAGGCATCACAAAAGGATGCACAAATTAAAAATTTCAATGTGCAAAATTCAGCAAGGAAATGCACATGAAAACTTAGGTCTGGACCATGTGGTTATTCCTGTGCCACCGTAAAGGCAAAATAAAACTCCCAGAATCCCCAAATGGAAGAAGATCTTAAGAATGTAACAGAAGCATTTCCACACACTGGTTTCAATAGTCTGGTGCGTGCAAGACTCAGGGAGTGTTTGCTCTCTGCAAGGAGAGGAGGGAAGGTGTTTCACGTGACTGCCCTTTTGGACCTTCCGCTGCTCTACGGTGCCACTGATGGTCGAGTCGCATGAGCTTCTGAGGTTTGCTGGGATGCTCAGCTTCCCAGGGTACCGGATTGGTTTTTTTTTTTTCAATGATTACAACAAGTTTCTGACAATGGAATGGAATGCAAGGGAATGAACAGCAACCATTCTCATACCCATTAAGGAGGCCACTATCACAAAAGAAAAGACTAAGAATGGACAAGGATGTGGAGAAACTGGAACCCTGTGCATTGCTGGTGGGGGATGAAAAATGGCGCAGCTACTGTGCGCCGATTCTTCAAAAAGTGAAAAATAGAATTACCAAATGATCCAGCAAGTCCCCTTTAGGTATATATCCCAAAGAATTGAAAGCAGGGACTCAAACAGATATTTGTACACCCATGTGCATAGCAGCATTATTCACAAGAGCCAAAAGGTGGAAGCCAAGTGTCCACTGATGGATGGATAAAGAAAATGTGATATATACCTAAAATGGAATATTATTTAGCCTTAAAAAGAAATGAAATTCTGACACACGCTACAACATGGATGAACCTTGAGGACATTATGCTAAGTGAAATAAGCCAGACACAAAAAGACAAATACTGTCTAACTCCACTTATATGAGGAACTTAAAATAGTTAGGTTCAGAGAGAGAGAAAGTAGACAGTGGTTGCTAGGGGCTGAGGGGGGAAAGGGGAGTGACTATCTAATGGAGAGAGAGTTTGAGTTCTGCAAGATGAAAAGAATTCTGGAGACGGATGGTGGTGACGACTGCACAACAGTACGGATGTACTTAATACCACAGAACTGTACACTTAAAAACAGTTTAAGTGGTACATTTTATGTTATGTCTATTTCGCCACAATTGACAATTTTTTAAGTGTATCCCAAAAAGAGGCGGAGAGGATAGATGGCAAAAGATGAGGCTCTGATCACGGCAAAGGTTACAAGAACTGCTAGTGAAATAAGTTCTTTCTCCCTCATCAGGATCAGGAGTTGGGGAAGTCTGTGGTTGGTGTCGGGGGCAGCCCGGTGGGTGCAGCTGAGTGGAAAGGAGATGCTGACGAGCACATATGATGAGGTCATCCTCCTGCTCATGACCTCCCCTGGCTTCCCTGGCATCCCAAGACTCTCCTGAGCCCCTTTCCAGTCAAATCACTCCTGAATACAGGCAAACACGCCATTCTAAAGTCAAGCCCTACACTCTGCACACATTCTGCCGTATTATTCCTTCCGCCTGGAAGTTTCTTGCCTGTTGCTTGTTAAGACCTGATACATCCTTCTCTAGGAGGACTTCCCAAGTCCCATCCAGCTACTCCGAATGTCACACTCAGGCTATTTTCATGCCCTGAATCCTTGTTTTATAGCTTCCTGCTGGACGGAGCTTTCTAAGCACAGATGTCCCATGATAGAGTCATCCTGTATCCCCACCGGTGCCTACAACTGTGCTCTCCATACAGTAGATATACCCACTAAGCCTGGATTTGTCTCCATATAACCCAAAACTCAGAAGAACGGTAGGTTCAAAAGGAAGGACGTGCATCCTCTCTCAAGTCAAAGAAACAGGCATCAGGAACCCAGAGACCTTCTGTCTTTCTGCTCCACTTCTCTCAGTGTGGCTTCCCTTTGCAAATCCACCTCATTGTCATCCAGGGTGGCTGCTGGAATTCTGGCTACCATGCCCTGCAGGCAGGAGGGAGGAGAGCGCAGGAAAGGGTGATGTAAGGAATGGGCTCCCTGTAAGCGGTCTCCCTGAAGGCATCCCCTAATCTTCTGTTTAGATTTCACTGGGCATAACTTGGTCCCTTGGACACATCTTAAAAAGGACCCTGGTTGGAGCTTTGTGACCACCTAGAGGGGTGGGATAGGGAGTGTGGGAGATGCAAGAGGGAGGCGATATGGGGATGTATGTATACAGATAGCTGATTCACTTTGTTATAAAGCGGAAACTAACGCACCATTGTAAAGCAATTATACTCCAATAAAGATGTTAAAAAAAAAAGGACCCTGGGAAATATAATCTTTCAGATGGGCATACTTGCATCCCAAATAAGATTGGGATTCTGGTACAAAGAGGGGATGGGTTTTGGATGGAAACTAGCAAACTCTCCAATGGTAGACACTAACCCACAGTGAACAGCTGAGTGAGCCGGGGAACGAATGATTCCTGGGACCACCATGGGCCGAGCCTCTCGACGAAGCTTTGGTAGGACAAAGCTGGGCATTAATCTCTCCTCCAGGACTGCTGCACCTCTGCAAGACCCCAGCTCTATGGAATGATGACGTCACAAACATATATTTGGGGTCACCCATTTCACCCCATCGTCCACTTTCCTTTCATGGGAGACAAGACAAGAAGCAAGAAGTCACTTTGGAGACTGAAGGTTCTCCATTCAAATCCTGGGGACAGCATCTCCCAGCTTTAGGACCCACACAAGATGTTTCTCTAAACCTCAGTTTCCTTAACTGCAAAATGGGAACAATGTCCCATCGCCGAGAACTGTGGAGCCTGGCATCTCGCAGGCCTCCTTCCTGCTGTTCCCGCTCCTGCCCTGGTGCCAGCATCTCATTCTCTGAGATCTGGGGCTCAGCCGGCTGCCAGCCAGTCTCCGCCAAGAGGCTTGTAGTGAAAATCGGACGTAGTATGTATACAACACCTGTCCCAGACCTGGCACAGGATAGGGCCGGTGTGGAGGTGGGAACTGCGGCACCAGGGCGTGTTTCTCAAGAAGTATTTCCATTGTAGCTGGGAGGGGAAAACGCATTTGAAACCAGAAGAAGTAACTGTCAAACGGTGTAATGCATCACGGTAGCAGAGTCAGCAAGATGCTGAAAGAGGGTCATTTGGTGGCTCCCCCCGAAGGACCCCATGAAAGCAGCCACCATGACAGCCACAGGGAAGGCCACCTGGCCTTTCCAGACTAACCTCCCTCCCAGACTGCTGCTTTGCTTTGTTTTGTTTTGTTTTATCTGATTGCTTTATGGAAACCAGCCTCTCTCGGGGCATTGTCATAGCTCCTGAATAAGCTCTTAGACTCTTCCTTAGAAAAAGCTCAGAAAAATAACCAGAGCTAACATGTATTAAAGACTTACAGAGTTTCAGGCACTGTGCTAGCATTTTACACCTACTATCTCACGCCTTCTTTACCAAAACTTTCTGAGGTGTGTACCATTATTAAATCCATTTCACAGAAGAGGAAACTGAGGCACGGAGAGGTTAGGTCGTGAATTCACGGTCACATAGCTAGCAGGCAGAGGAGCCGAGACTGGAAGGCAGGCTTCTGGCTCCGGGCTGTACCAGGTGAGATGGCCGTGCTTGCTTGCCTCGTCAGAACTTCGGCCCTCTCCATCTGTAAAATAACAATACCATCCTGCTCTAGTCAAGGGAAACGGGAGGAACAAAGAGAATCATGGAAAGCGAAGTGCTTTCTAAACCCAAAGGTTGACACGTGAGTTTAAGTCTCGCCTCTGCCCAGGTGATCTTTGTCCTTTTCAGGGGAGGGCCTCAGTTTCCCAATCTTAGAAATGGGTTGCACTGAATTGTTAATCGTTCCTTCTAACTCTAGCATGAACTAAATTTTGATTTCCTTTTTGCATCATTGACCCAAACAAGGTAATTACTGTCTCTGTGAACAATCCTTATCGGACTTTTTCAACCTGAAACTTGACTCTCTTAGACTGAAAAAGAAAGTGTCAAAAATCCCCAAAAGACAACAAAGCTGCAGTTAAGTCACCCAGCAGAACACCTGTGATCACATCGGTGCCCTAAGCATACGGAGTGTCACAGCCGACTGCTGAGCAGGCACTATGGAGGGTGTTCAAATGCCACTTGAATCTATGTATCCCCCATTTATACCTTCCTGCACAGCAAGACTCAGAGGTTAAAAACTACATTTCCAGGGCTTCCCTGGTGGCGCAATGGTTGAGAGTCCACCTGCCGATGCAGGGGACATGGGTTTGTGCCCCGGTCCGGGAAGATCCCACATGCCGCAGAGCGGCTGGGCCCGTGAGCCATGGCCGCTGAGCCTGCGCGTCTGGAGCCTGTGCTCCGCAACAGGAGAGGCCACAACAGTGAGAGGTCCGCGTACTGCAAAAAAAAAAACCCTACATTTCCCACATGTCCTTACAGCTAAGGATCCGGAGTTAAATCAGACTCCATCAATGAGACGCATTCCTGTGGGATTCAGCAGGCAGAAGGGAGGTCCCTGTGAGTGGGACCTTGGCCCATGAACTTTGCTGGAGTCTGGGATGCTGAATGCAACGTTTTCCCTTTGCTTCTGAGGACCACTTAGATCAGTGCTGCTACTCAGAGTGGCGTCTGTGCACAAGCTGCTTCAGCGTCACTTGGGAACTCTGAAGTAAAGCAAGGCTCCGAGGTCCCGCCCCAAACTCACTGAGTATGAAACTCTGGGGTGGGACCCAGGAATCTGTGTATAACACACTCTCTAGGTGATTTTCATGCATGTTAAAGTTTGGGAACCACAGGCTCAGAGTGCCTTACTGTGGGACCCTAGCTCTGGAAGTACCTGACATCTTCCATTGGGACCCCAGTTGTTAACACACACACACACACACACACACACACACACACACACACACTGGGTCTACTATCTGATTTTTGTTAATATTTATAATTGCTTTATTCACCTTTTTAATAACATCCATACAATGACATGCAATACTCATGGATACAGTTTGATTAATCTTTCCATTTGTACACACGCGTGAAGCCGCCATCCAATCAAGGTATAGAACATTTCCAGCCCCCCGTAACACTTTCCACCCCCTCCAAATCAATTCTCCCCAAACGAAACTACTATTCTGAGCACCGTCTCCATAGAGTACCTTTGCCTGTTCTTATGCTTCATATAAGTGGGATTATGCCGTAAACACTCTTTTGTATCCTACTTCCTGCTCCTGGTATTGCATTTGTGACATTCTCTGTATCATCGTGTGTAGCACCTATTTGTTCTTTTTTATCACTGTGTAGTATTTCATTAGATGGATATGCCACAATCTATCCATCCCACCATTGACGGACATTCAGACTATGTCCAATTTGGGACTATTATGAATAAAGCTTCTGGGAGTATTTTTGTACTCGTCGTATATAAAACATAAACACTCGTTTCTGTCAGATGGACAGATACCC
The DNA here is from genome assembly GCF_951394435.1 of Stenella coeruleoalba. NCBI lineage: Eukaryota > Metazoa > Chordata > Mammalia > Artiodactyla > Delphinidae > Stenella > Stenella coeruleoalba. The sequence continues at coordinate 108,767,215 of NC_137153.1, forward strand.
AGGGTGGAGGTGTTGATGTTCAGCTTGTGTAGATACTGCAGATTTTCCAAAAACCTGGAACAACTTTCATCTGACAACAACGTCTACAAGTTTATATTTCACTTAATATGAACAGCTCAGCAAAGACTTCCCCCCTCTCACACTTACAGATAAGAAAATCAGACTCAGAGATGTCAAGTCACTTTCCCAAGACTCTAGGTCAACCCCTGACGTGCCCTGGCAATGTGGGCAACTCGCTTCCTCCATCTGGGCTTCAGAATCCTCATCTGTAAAATGGGTGTGGGAAGGCTGGCCAAACTATTTAGCCCCAGGACTTATTCTTCAAATGAAATCTTATGCCGAAGCACAACATGTAACAGGAAAAAGAAATAAGAGTTAGGGTTAGCTCTGATTTAAGCTGGAGGGACACAGAGTCCCGCCACGCCCTACCCCCTCCATCACCTGAACTCCAAGGGTTCCTCAGGCCCAAGTTTGACCCCCGGGGGGGCCAGGTTAACTCAGAGTCTCTGATCCATTCTATGCATCTGGGAATCTTCTCAACTCTCGCGAGAATTGCCTGTCTGCCACAGCCAGCCTGAGGCTGCAGGAAAGCAGGGGAGGAAGAGGAACCAACACAAGCCTGCCCTGAGAAATGCCCTTTCTGGAGGAAGTTTCCATTGGACTGGTCCTCTTCTGTCCCCTGTTGAGCCTGAAACTCTGGAAACAAATGTCCATGGTGGTAAACGCTGACGGTACTTAAACTAAAGACAGTTGAATGAAAAGAGAACATGGTTTACCCCAGGTAATGCCATGGTGATGGTTTATTTGCATACTGTCGAGATGCAGTATGTGAACTTTTGAAGAAGGAAAAAAAACAGTGATTTGGGAAAAAAAGAAAAAAAAGGCACTTGCTTATTCCTGGAGCCACTTCTGGGCTCTGGTGACAGAGAATGAAAGATGGAGGGAAGAACAAACGATCAGAAGCCAGGAAGGGGAGCGCAGAGGAGGAGAGTGCCCCGGGCCGTTGCATTCCCTGGTGTGGACCGCACACAGAAAGCCATGCTGGGTACCAGTGACCACCATGCATCTCCCCTCTAATTTTATCAGTTCAGCTCCCTCCCCTCCAGCCCCCAAAGAGCACCCTGTTTCTTCCCTTCCCACCTTCATTCAAAAATTCAACAAGCACTGAAGGAGGACCCACTAGGTGTCAGGCACTGTTGTAGGCAGTGGACCCTCCAATGAACTGAACTGGTGACCTTACGGAAGGTCTCCATTCTCCTGCACTGCTGTGTCTCTCCGAAGGTAACCCAGGTGACCTTCCTTCTGGTGACCACCCTGCTCTGCTGCAGCAGAGGCTGCCACTGTCCCCACATGGTCTCCTTTCCTCGGTCTCCCCTTCCAGTTCCTGCTCCACTAGGGCTGGACTGACCTCCACACAACCCTGTCTGGGATCCCATCATGTCCTGATTAAACCTTCCCTGAGCCCCTACTGCTGTGAGGATGGAGTCAAAACTCTTATCGTCCAAGGCCTCTCACATTTATCCCATGACTTCTTCTACGCTGCACTTCTGCCACAAACATCTGCAGTGTCCAAAACATACCCATTTGCATCTTCTTTTCTCTGCCCCTACTCATACCTACTCCTACTCATACCTCAGAACCCAATTCAAAGTGTATTTTTGTATTCTGTATTCAAAACGGAATTTTGTGATACCTTCTTGTCCCACCTTCTTATGAGTTAACACTTCTTCCTGGAGGTACTTAGTACCAACCTCTGATGTGGTTCTCACCTGCACTGTATCGTATTTGAGAGTCTTTTTCTCCACTCTAAGCTGTGAGCACCTCCAGGGTAGGGCCTGTGTCTTATTCACCTGTGTATCCCCAGGGCCTGGCAGATCTCTCAGTACATGCCAAATCAGTGAATGGATGGAGGGATGGAGGAATGGCTATATTGTTCCCAAAACATTTGGTTTTATACAATCACATAATGATACAGCTAGGAAGAAGATGAATGATTTCCAAAACATTTGATTTTGCATAGAATCAGCTGGCAAGGCCTGCATTTGTTAGGGTGAAAATTAAGCTGAATTAAAGAACCAGGAAATTTCTCTCTCGCACAACAGAACTCACAGAAGTAACCCAGGTCGGTGAGCAGCTCTGCTCTACCCGGCCCAGATCAGGGACCCATTTCCTTACTTTTTTTTGCTCCTCCAACTTCTAGGACAGTTTCCTCATCTTTTGGTCAACGTTGTTTCACCATCATGTTCAGGTACCAACTCAATGGGAAAGGAAAAGAGTACAGAAGAGGCACAGCTAAGGTCTAAAGCCCAGATCCAGACATGGTACACCTGTTGGTGAGGCCGTAGCCCCCCAGGCCTGATGACAAGGGAGGCTAAGAAATAAAGCACACGCCCAACTATAGTGTAATCACTGTGGACAAAGGGGAGAAGGGATTTGGGTTGATACCCACCAGTCTCTATAACCCCCTCATTGTACATATGGGAACTAAGGTTCAGAGTGGGGAGTTACTCGGCCAAGGTCATGGAGCTGATCTTCTGTTTCCCAGGCCACTTTCCCAGTTCTCAGGATAAATGTCTATTCTCATTTGTCTGGTCATAGATCATATTCCTGTGAAACAGACTCTAAGACAAAGACCCGCATGCAAGTGGTTTACTGGCCAGGGAGTGGGGTAGTCGCAGGACTGACGCTTGTGAGGCAGTAAAGTATACAAGACCAGACAGAGGGAGAGACTGAACTATAACGTAGTTGTAACAGAGGGCTCGGCCAATCCCAAAGGAGCTCTGAATTGCAGAGATGATCCTATAGAGTTATCCCAAGTGGGCAATTGAGCCAAAGCACTCCACGCTTCCAGTCTCTCTCTCTCTCTCTCTGTCTCTCTCTGTCTCTCTGTCTCTCTGTCTCTCTCTCTCATGCTGGAAGGTGTCATGTGGAGCATGGCAGACGGTTTTAGCGATAAAAAAGACAGAATCTCTACCATCTAAGATTTCACAATCTAGCAGGGACAGGTAAGACAAATTGAAAAAGAGATCTAAGATGTGATGAAATATGATGAAGGCTCATAGTAGACCCTAGGCAAACATCTGCAAAAATAACATTAAATCTGTTTGAGGAGATCAGACAAGGCTCCATTTTATACTTCTTTTGATTAGCTTGGAAATTAAAAAGAAATGGTGAACTCAGTACTAGGAAGGGGTCAAAGATTTGAGGAGCTTGAAATGACCCTATGATCACATGACATGAGGGATCTAAATGAAAGAGAAAATAAACAGGAAAAAGGGAAACTGAAAAGAAAATTTGAGAAAGAAGTATGAAGAGATAAGCAGCTTTTGGGTTCCCCGTGCATTTCCAAGCACTCACGTGGCAGCCTGTGGGCTCTAGATCAGATGTCCTGGACCTTGCCTTGATTCTGGTTCTGCCTGGTCTCAGCCCTCTGCCTAGGCCATTTTTGGGCTCCATCGGTGGCCACTCTCAATGCCGAGCTGCCCCTGACCCCAGCGCAGAGCAACCATCCCTCAAGATGGGTCCTGGAATTCCAGAAGGTCCTCAGACATCACCTAGTTCAGCCCTCTGATTTTATCAAAGAAAAAGATGGAGGTCCAGAGAGGCTAAGGATGCCGTCAAGACAATCCAGCCAAGTCAGAGACAGAGCTGGGGCTACAACCTGTACAGTAAAATTCCACCACGCGTGGCAGTGCCACACCCCACCACACATACACACGCTCATGACTTACACACGTGTCTCCCACTTTTATCTCCTCCCTCTCCCTCTCCAGTACTTTTCTTTAGTAAGTTCAGATATGTGGGCTAGAGTTTGGTGCATGGACAATGAACAATTACTTTTAAATGAATCTGGATTGTTCTTTTCCCCCATAAATGCCTTAAAATGATGCTATAATGATGATTCTGAAGTCCCTCACCTTGTCTGTTAATCTAAAATAAAGGAGAGAGAATTATCCGTAATTGGAAGCTGACTGGGGCCTCTGAACTTGGTATATCAACTCCCTGGATCCTCACCCCAACCCAGTGAGATGTGGGTGTGTTCACCCCATTTTACACGATGGGGTTTCGGCTCAGAGATGTGGTGTGATCTGTGAATAGTGGAGCTGAAGCTTGAGGCCGGTCTTCGTGATCTCAGAACCCGGCTGCACCTGTGAGAACGTGGGTGACAGGCAGCATTGCCACTTCCAGCCGACGTCCTTTCTGGATGGTACCCGGGGGCTTGTATCTGCCTGCGGGAGCCAGCCAGGGGCAGCTGAGCAGTAGCTCAGGAATGAGATGCTTGTGGTCTAGAGCACATTGGAATCCTCTGGCAGGCACACTGCCACAAGCAGGATTCATCTCAGAGGTATTCATCCAGCCCAGCATGAGAGGAGAATATTCTAGATAACATACAGTCTGACGTGACTTTATTATTCTTAGACTATAAATCAATAACCAAAATAAAGTAAATTGTTAGGTCTGGGTGGCATAAAATACGGGCACAGACAAAAAGAGACTTAGGGGTACAATTGACTCTAAATCAGTTTAACCACCTTGTAGCTTCTGGCATTACAGTCTTAATCTAGCACATTAGCGAGATTAGTACGTGGTTTTTGCAATTACATTGCATATTTTATCACTTCTCCTTCTTTCATGCTATATAAACTTCCAGGATATTACAGACTCATAAACTTCGGCATAAAGCATGAGGCGGTAGGAAGTGGAGAAACCAGCAAGGCATTTGGGGGCAGCTGGTTCCACGTTCCTTATTTTTATTTGATTTTAGAAAGTCCTCCATTCAGGTAAAGAAATTTCAGTGGACAGATTTAGAGATGAGTCTTTTGATGCACATAACTGGGCCCCTGGGGATTACAGTGTGGTTTTTACTGCTATGAGGAAATGTTTGAGATTTTAATAGAGATGAGGGGGTAGGTTATTCTGCTCTAAGAGCAAGAAAAACACATTTCCTTCTGAGTTTTGATTACTGACTTCACCATGGGACTAATACACATGATCAGGAATCAGAATCTATTACTTAGTAAATTAGAGAGTGAAGTCCATTTCATAGGGGCCTATCTGGTGAGCTATTTCCTGTGACGTTGTCCTTGTGATGTTTGAGGGACTAAAGCATGCTGCACACACACACACACACATATGCACAGTCTTTCGTGCACAGATCAAATCCCTTTCCTGGAAATAACTCTGTTCTCCAGCAGGTCAGAAGCCCCAAGTCCATAGCTTAGCACTATTTCAAGGGCTGGACCTGGAAGGATCTTCCAGCTCAACTTCTAGAACCCTGTCCTGTGAAGCCTGAAACACAGCAAGTCTGGGAACTTACCAGGTCTCGTAAGGTCTCGAAGCAAGGTGCTGACAGAGATGAGACCGGAAGTTACAGAGCTGTACAAACTCAGTCCCCTGCCCTACACCTGCTTCGGTTTGGCGATCTTAACTCCCATCGCTGCCTGTGACATCATCCACGTTGGCAAATGGCAGTCACCAGTCTCAGACTGGACCTACAGCCTGGGGTCCAGCCATCTTGACCATCAAGCCTTAGACTGACCACTGCCCAAGTGGTCAGAGGCCATGTTGAGTTACGGTCTCAGTCCTGCAGAAAACTATAAACGAGATCCAAAGAAGTGGGCAGAAGTGCCAGGACCTGCAGCTAGACTAATGAAAGCAGAGTTCACCTGTGCCCGCCACTGTTCTAAGCATTTTTCTTGTAAGTCATTTTTTTCCTCACAACAGTCCCTACTGGAGGGTAGTTGCTATTATCTTCCCCTTCTTATTGGTAAGGAAACTAAGGCACAGAGAGGTTAGATAGTTTCCCCAAACCACACAGCTACTGAGTGGCAGAAACAAGATGGTACCCAGGCAGTGTGGCTCCACCCCTGGGCTGAGCTGCCTCTTAGAACCTACGTGTGTACGTAGGCTCTTGGCTCCAACTGAGCGCCAGCCCCAGGGACCCCTTCTGGCTGTGCAAAGTGAGACGCAGACAGTCTACAAAAGCCCATCACCCTGGAACCCGTCTCTGCTGGCCACTTACTACTCCTGCCACAACAGCCATCCTTTTGGCTAAGAGCAATAAGCCACCTTTCATTTAAGCAATAATTGGGTGGGATTGTCGCTTTTGCCTCCTGAAAATGTGTTAGACAAAAGCACACGCACGTGTCTGGGTGGGAGGGAATTATCAACTATCAAGTTACCTGGCTACGCATTAGAATCATCTGGGAGCTATTAAAACTCCTGATGCCCAGGCAGCACCCCCAGACCCATTACATCAGCATCTTTGGGGTTGGCCAGCATTACCATTTTTTAAAGCTCCCCAGGTGATTGCAGCATGCAGCCACGTTTGAGAACCACTACTCCAGACTAATTTCTTGGTGGGCAGACCACGAATGGAGAGACCCATGAAAAGTTAAATCACCACTTGATGACTTCTGCTCAGTGCCTGGGGTAGAGGAGAGAGCCATGAAGGCTTCCTGGAAGAAGCAGCACTTGATCTGGGCTGTGAAGACAGACTAAGTCTGGAGAGGTGGCCATGAAGATCTTTCTTTAGCCCTGAACTCAGCGCCATCTTCAGAAGCCGCAGCCGCCCCCCAACAATCTTTCCTCCTTCTCTCCCCCTCCAGCCACATCCCCACACGGTTCCTCGTGTCCCCCAGGAGTGAGCCAAGCACTCTAGACAAACGTGATGCTGGATGAAGAACATATGTCCTGCCTGCGTTTAGAGAGCACTTCTCTTCCTCTTCACCAGTCTCATCGGGAAATAAGTTCTCTCGGCTTTCACATTTTAGGGATGAGCAGATGGCAAAAGTTTTGATTCAGGAATAATGTCCATCTGAAAGGCCCACGCTCAAGGGCCCCTGACTGTCATCAAAGGACCGTCATGGACACACAATCTGGACTCGTAAAAGCTCCTCTTTCATCCAAAACGGAAATCTTCACCTACCCTCCCCCGGCCCTCCTGTGTCCCTCTCTCGGTAAGTGGAACCCCCATCACCCCAGCCCTGACTGCTCTGACTAGCCCTGTCAATTTCACCTCCTGAGTGCGTCTTGACTCGGCCCCCTCCTCTCTGCCCCCGCCTTTCGCAGCCTGACTCAGGGTTCCCCACATATCCCACGGGCCGCGCCCCAGCCTCCCCACTGCTCTCCTTCCCTCCAGCTCCCTCTCTTCCATCAGCACTTGTTCTTCACTGTGGCCTCAGAACTTTCTAGAACACATCCCTGTTTAACAACCTCTGATGACTTCACCCTGCCTGCAGCATGTTTCCTGCCTTTGTCATTCCACGGCTTACACTGAAAATGGAAATATTTATCCAGCATGTTGGAGAAAACAGATGAGCTGCTTGTTGCTGGGAGCAACCAGCCCTGGAGCCCTGGCTAAGGGCTGAGGGACTTTGGAGCTCAGGACTGTTAAAAACCACTTGCATCTGACTGACTGGGAAGCTCAGGCCTACAGCGATGGATCCCAAACATGAGTGACCAGCAGAATTGTCTGGGGACCTTTTTGAAAATGCAGATCCCCAGGCCTCCTCTGACCAGTACTCCTCCCCTACCTCCCATCTATTTTAGGGTCTCACGGAGCTGGGCTTTTTTCCTTAAGAGCACTTACTTCATTGGTAATTATACCATCAGATGTATAAGGATCTGATTGTAGATTACGTCACTTAGCATAAACCGTAAACTCCACTAGCCCTACTGTGCGCCCAGTCTTCCTAGCTCAGATCAAGTGCTGCTCCTTCCGCGAAGCTTTCAAGGATCTCTTATTCTCGGTACTCCAGACTGACCACCTTCATCAGGCATATGAGAAGAGCACTGATCATATGAGATGATGCCTGGCACACAGTAGATGCTCCAAAAACATCTGTTCATGACGGATGGATGGATGGATGGATGGACAGATTAGAAGGAGGATGAATGATGGATAGAGCTTGGCCCTGCTGAGCTCTATCGCCATAGACATGCCAAAAGCTCACAAAATTGAAAGCTGTCATGACTGTGTTTTTACATGGTTTTGTCCTTTTTAAAGAGAAGTCATTTTGCTATTTGAAGAGGCTTTTCTGCTCCCAGGAAACAGTTCTGGGAAGAACAGGAAGAGATGTTTCCAAAAAAGTCATTTCCAAGAGGCAGCTTTGACGCCAAAATAAAAACTTCATAGCCTTGTACACTCCCCCTTGGCATCAACACCCAGGGGGAAGATCAAGAATAGCTTTATTATTAAGCATGTTTCATCATCCAGCGTGGGACACCAAGCAGAGAGAAGGCTGTGAGTCCAATCCAGTAACTCTGCAGCTGGATCCAGCTGAGGGTTCAAGGTGAGCTGTTACCCATGGTAACAGCAGCAGTAATATTAGCTACCGTTCTGGTTGCGCACATCCCGTGTACCAGGCACTCTGCTGAGAACCTTATGCACAGTATCTCCTTTAATCCCACCAAATCTACACTGTAGGAAGCACCCTAAGTGGACTCTGGATCCCTACCGCCTGGGTTCAAATCCTACCTGCCCCTCCTAGTGGCTACATGGTGTTGGGCAAGATATGTCATCTCTCCCTTTCTCTGTTTCTCATCCGTGAAATGGGCACGATTCTATTGGCTGCTTTGTGGAGTCGTGAGAATGAAATGAATTAATATATACATGTGAAGTGCTTTAAATACAGTCCAGGCACATAGTAAGCATTCATTAGTTGTTAGCTATTATTATTACTAACTCTATTTAACAAATGAGGAAACTGAGGCTCAGAGAGTTTCCATAGTAACCAAGTAGCAGAGTTGGGATCCGAATCCATCTCTGTCTAGTCAAAGCCCATATTCCTAACCACCAGGCGGCGCTGCTCCAGTACCCTGGGTGTGCGGTCTCCACCTCAGGTGCCTTCCACCTCTGCGCCACTGTATCCGGCAATTTCATCCCTCTAGATGCAGTCTGCCAGTCCTAAATAATTCCTGTGTGATTGCGGCATGCTGACACCAGGTGGACACATAAAAGGATCAGACACAATCCCTACCTCCAGATGGTTTCTGCCTAGTAGTTAAAGACCTGGCTCTGAGTATTAAGGTACAAAGTAGAAAGGGAGCTGTGTGTATTGCACACCTACTGTGTGCTGAGCCAGGATCCTCCTCATTTCCACCTCGCTCTATGAGGTAGTGTTAGTATTCCCATTTTATAGATGTGGGAACCAAGGCCCAGAGAGGTTCGATCACCTGCCCAAGGTTGCACAGCTAGGAAAGAATTTGAAGTAGTCTGTCTGATTCTGATCCAGTCAGAGCACTTTGAGCTAAAGGATGACTCACTCTAGCATGGGTGATGGACACTGTACTGGGATACGTGGGTCCTGGGGACACTATCATCTAAGGGTCACAGAGCCTCAGGTTGAGAGGAACTCCGTGGGAAGGGCTCAGATGGTGATGACAATAAATTAGCCAAAATTGGGCTTCCCTGGTGGCGCAGTGGTTAAGAATCTTCCTGCCAATGCAGGGGACGCGGGTTCGAGCCCTGCTCCGGGAAGATCCCACATGCCGTGGAGCAACTACGCCCATGTGCCACAACTACTGAAGCCCGCATGCCTAGAGCCCGTGCTCCACAACAGGAGAAGCCACTGCAATGAGAAGGCCGCGCACCGCAACAAAGAGTAGCCCCCGCTCGCCACAACTAAAGAAAGCCCACGCGGAGCAACGAAGACCCAACGCAGCCAAAATTAAATAAGTAAATAAACAAACAAAATTAGCCAAAATTGTCAATTTTCTAAAAGCATATACCTTATTGAAATGGACTGGAAAGGAAATGTAAACCTTAAGAGGTCTATAATCATTACAGAAATGTAATCAGTAATTTAATATCTACACACACACAGGAGTACAAGAGGCACACACACATATACACACAGGAGTACAAGTAAAACTGGGGAAATCTAAATAAGATCAATGGATTGTATTAAGCGATCTCTTCACTGTGATCTTACATTGCTGTTTTGCAAAATGTTTCTTGTGGGGGAAACTGGACAAAGTGTTCTGTGGATCTTTCTGTATTGTTTCTTATGACTGTATGTGAATCAATAATTGTGCCAAAAAAATTTTCAACTAAAAAATCAGCAATAAAATAAAATCCCAACAGGAAAGTGAGCAAAGTATATGAACAGGCAATTCATGGAAGAGAAAGCATAAATGGCCAATAAACATATGTAGAGACAATCAAATTAAAACAATGAAGTAACATTTCACACCAAGTTAATTGCCAATTTTTTTTTTAATTTGATAACACCAAGAATTGGCAAGGATAGAAGAAAAAAGGTATTCACTCACTGCTGTTGAGAATACAAATTGGTACAAGCACTTGGGAAAGCAATTTGGCAGTATGTAGTAAGCTACAGATGCACACATTCTCAGCAACTCGGCTTTAGGTCCCTACCCTAGAAACACTCTCATAGATACACACAGGGAGACATTTACAAAGACGCTTGCTATAGCACTGTTTATATAACAAAATAACCCCACTGTCCTTCGACAGCAGACCACAGAAATAGCGATTTGTTAATACAGTGGAATATAAGGTAGAAGTTAAAACAGCTAAAACTGATCAACATGGAATAAACTTAACAACAAACCGTTAAGTGGGGGGAAAAGCAAGTTGCAAAATAATGGGAGAGCATTTATTTTAAAAAATTAGACCTGTAATACTCTGCTGTATATTGCTGATGGAAACATACATATATAATGGATGGTCAGATATACATGTGAAAATTGTGTGGAAATGATGCACACAGGAGAGAGGGTACCTCTGCCAGGAAAGTAAGGGAAAGGACCAAGGTGAGCTCCCCATGCAGCTATGATATTTGTTGTCTTTAAAAGAGAGAGAGAGAGATGAAGGTAATGTGGCAAATGTATATGCATGTTACATCTGAGAACTGAGTATGGGTGTGGGTAACAGTTATTTCTTTACATTTTAATAAATTTTGTGATGCTTCAGAATTAAAAAGAAAAAATAATGATTATGAGAGCATTATAATTACTGATTCAGCTACGCCTATTTTAGGAATGTAGCCAACCGATCATTTTGTGCATGTACTCATGAACAAATATTTTTCTTGTAGCATTGTTTGTAATAGCAAAAACCTGAAAACAAGCTAAAAGCCTATTCATTGGTGACTGATTACACAAAATATATAACATCTGTAAAATGGAATACTATGCAACCATTGAAATGAATGACACGGCTCTCTGTGTGCTGATATGGAATAGTCTCTGAGATGTAATATTAAATGGGAGAAAAGCAAGGTACATAACATTATGTATAGCATGACTCTCTGTGTGTTTATGTATGTGCATGTGTGTTTCAAAGGAGTCGTGCAAAAATTCTTGTATACACATAACTTAGGAAACACCATGTGGTGGGGAATAGAATGAAGAAGAGAGATTTTAATTTTCATTTTATAGTCTTATGTCATGGTTTACTGGGTTTATATGCATTATTTAATTTTTAAAGACTAGTTTAATAAACTATAATCACTGATTTCTAAAATAGCCTTCTATTAGCAAAACCATATATCACCTGGATAATCCAATTCTGTAAATCAAAATTGAATTTACTTTTGTTCAAGTAACATTTTATCTTCTGAGCTAAAAAACAAACAAAACAAGTGCGTATCAACCACATACTCTGTGGTAGATTCTAGATACACACAGATGAAAATACCTGGTTTTCCTTAAGGAACTTAAACAGTCCGGGAGGGGATATAACTAAAAAGACAATCGGACAGTAACAGACAATTGGGACCATGAGGACATGAGGACGGTGAGAACTGCAATGAAGACAAACCCAGAGGGCTGGGAAAGCACTGAGGTGGGCATCCAGAGAAGGCTTCCTGGAGGAGGTGTCTACTGAATGAATCTTAAAAACTGAGTAGGAGTTCTCCAGCAAAAGAGGGAGAGGGTGCTCCACGCAGAGGCAGATGTAAAAGCACAGAAGGATGACTCAGCACAGTGCACGCTGAAATTGTGAACAGTTCAGTATGGCTGGACTTGGAGGAGGAGGACGTGGGCACGGAGAGCTGTCATCTGTGTTATCTCACGTCCCCTTTTGTAGGTGAGGAAGCTGAGGCACAGAGAGGTTAAGTAACTTGCCCATGGTCTCACAGGCAGCATGTGGCAGAACCAGAATTTGAACCTGCATACAGTGGCTCCAGAGCCTGAACCCCTAACCCTTATGGAGGATGAGTCAGACCTGGGGTGATGGTGGGAGTTGAGGCTGGAGAGTAAGCTCAGGAAAGACAATGGGGACTTTGGGAGCAGTGTGGGCAGTGGGGAGACAGAAGGATGGTAAGGAAGGAAGTGACATGGTCAGATATGGGTCCATTCCTAAGATTTCATGACTTAAGATCTCAGGAAACATTTGCTGAATAAATGAAAGAATGAGTGCTCTGCCTGAGCTATCTGTGAAACCTCAAAGCAGAGACCAAAGCAGGGGGAATACCCTGGTGGTCCAGTGGTTAGGACTCTGCACTTCCACTGCAGGGGGCGAAGGTTCGATCCCTGATCAGGGAACTAGGATCCTGCACACTGTGTGGTGCGGCCAAAAAGATAAATAGATAAATAAATAAATACGGCTGTTTGTAAGTAAAATGATGACACTGGTGAAGATTTTCCCTTTAAAAACCCCTCTCCCATGAGCCCTTCCTGATTCTCAGACCCTAATCCACAAACCATCAAGTTATCCTCACTGCTCTGTTACCTGTAAACAAAACAAGTTTCACACTGTTTATCTGCCAATGGTCTTTGCCCTTTAACAGAGACACTTAAAAACAGGAAAGACTACAGACACCGTAATGATGTGGTTCACTGTGTCAAGTGAAGGGAAATTTCAGGACATTTGCTTAAAGAGCAAAATAAGCCTGACCTCTTTGAGGGTCCATAAATTTGACTCAAGTTTGCATTTTTTATAGAGGAGTTGAAAGTACAATCAAAACAACAAATAATGGTATTAATAAAAGTCAGATGTGACAAGATGAGAGGACAGTTATCTCAGAACCACTTTGTTGGTTTGAAATCCCAGCTCTAGCACTGTATCAGTCAGTTTCACTGAAGCAATGCTGCATAACAAACAATCCCAACATCTCAGAAGTTCAATAACAAAGATTTGTCCCTCCAGTCATCTGTGTCATCTGAGGTTCAGCTGTAGCTCTGTGGCTCTGTAACTCTATTCCCAGCACCAAGTGGACTTGAATCTATTCCATCTGTCTTCTCATTCTGTGACTCAGGCTGAAGGAGCAGCCTCCACTGGATACATGAAGTTCCCATGCAGAGGGCAGATTCTCCAGAGGAATGGTGGAAATATGCAGTGTTTCTTAAAGCTTCTGTTCAGAACTAACACACTGACACTTCCACTCATATTTCATTGGCCAAAGCCCAAAATTAATAAGGGACATATGTATACTCCAACCACCAGAGGCAGGTAAGTTACATGGTAATGGATGTGAACCTATAATCTTATGGGGAAGGAGGTACTGATGAACAGTTGTGAGCAAAATAAAATTGATTATAGCCACTTGCTGGCTGGGTAACTATAAACAAATTATTTACTCTCTTGGAGTCTGTTTTCTCACCTACAAAATGGAAGTAATAATATCTCCTTTGCAAAGTCATGGTAAGAGCTAAGTAAGATAATGGTCATTAAAGACCCTAGCACAATGCCTGGGATCTAATCGGTAGGTCCTTGTTTCTTCCTTACCCAGTGGCTGCTAGTGCAACAAAATTTCAAATGGCACTTCTTAGAGCAATGCTTCTTAATTTTGTTTGTTGAAAGACCAATGTTTTGTTTTGCTTACTCCCAGCCAGTACTTCTGTAAAACATGGTAAAAATGAGTAGCTAGGAAATGAAAGAAAAATAGACATAGAAAATGCTAGCCACAATTTTTTATTATTAGAGTCAACAGATTTATTAAATTGCATCCCATGAGAGATAGCCTATCGTAGCAGAGGTCATCAGTGGTTACAAGGGTACTGACTTCTTTCTTCCCCCTAATCCCTTCACTGCTGGGCTCTGACCATCGCCAAGCAGGGAAGGAGGAAAAGAAAAAGCAAAGTGAGGATGAACAAATGAGAAGACTAAGCCCCCACCCCACTGCAAGTCCCTACACCATAGGGTAGGCACGGGCTGGGGGAGGGGAGAAGCTCTGAATTACATGGGGATTGAAGTTCTGATTTGGACCAGACTGGGATATTTAACCCCTGAGAGGAGGACGATTTTTAATACCTAAAAGTGACTGAATAATGATCATGTATCAATATTGGCTCACTAATGGTAGCAAATGTATCGCACTAAGGTAAGGTGTTAATAATACAGGAAACTAGGATAATATAGGAACTCTCTGTACTATCTTCTCAACTTTTCTGTGAATCAAAACTGTTCTAAAAAATAAAATCAAGTCAAAGATTTTTTTTTTAAGTGATTGGAAGTCTGCGGGATCTGCCTGAGACGTCTTGAAGGGGTGGGGAAGTGAGAACGGGGAGAACATGTCTGAAGGCAGTGGAGGGAGAAAAGTAAAGCTGTTTCTTGTTTGTACCTCATGGCCAGTACCATCAGTAACAGGTGATATTAGTGATTCTTACAGATGGGATAATTTTGAAAGTATGACAAAACCGAATTCTCTGCTTGTTTTTCTAAGCCAAATGTAGTAAAACTTAACAGGCTTTCTTCTGTTTCGGGTACGATGCTACAGAGATGACTGGAGGCCCTGAATGTGATTATCTGTGGGCATGTTTTGTTGCCTCTGCATCCATTTCCCCTGTTTCTGGTATCAGCTCTTTAGGAAAATATGCCAGCTACCCCTACTCAAAGCCCAGGTGACCCAGATAGGACTGGTTCTAACCTCCACTCCCACCCTAAACCAAAGATGGGACACGACCCAGGTCTGACCAATCCTTCAGGTCAGTGATTCATTCTGGAGTGAGGACCAGATCCAAATTACTCCAATGAGTTCAGCCCCTAAAACATGAGAAGCTCTCTTCCTGCTACGTGGCTATGAGGGAGTTGTTGTAGCGCTGCCAGGTCCACCTGATAGAGAGAACCCCCTGGGAACAAAGCAAACACGGAGGAAAATAGAAAATGAAGTACTAAATTCTAATGACATCATTTGAGCACCTGGATCCAGCCTTACCTGATCTAGCTTCCCTGGAACCTTTCAGTTATGTGATTCAATAGTTCTGTTGTTGTTGTTGTTGTTTGCTTAAGCTAATTTTCAGACGGGTCCATTCCTTTCCAGGAAAAGAATCCTGACAAATGTTGCATGACTTCCACCTTAGAACTAATCTGATAGGAGAGACAAGCATAAAAAGGAATATAACCAAGACGCCAACTGGACTCTCCTGGCCCTCAAGAGATGCAGGTGCCTGCCTCAGACATCCTCATTCCAAGAGTACAAAGCACTTCTCATGACTTCTTCTCATTCCCAGAGACGTGTGTCTTCCTGGACCCCTCTGCCTGCACCTTGGTCTGAGGCTGCTCTCTCTGTGTCTACTCTAAATCCTCTCCAAAGCAGAACCTGAACTTTGCCAATTTCCCAACATGCGCAAAAGCATTTGTGAGTGATACAGACTTACCTAAAGGTCTTGAAGGGAAGATGGTGGAGGCATAGTGCACATCCTACAGTGATCAACTTAAAACTCTCATCTCACACACTCTCCGTCCTCCCTCAGTGCCTTCTCAGCTGCCCCGCTGGTGGAGGGGAGATTTCCATCTCTGGCTCTGCCCCCATACAATGTCCAATCTCAGGGACTCCTCTCTCCCTGGCCCCCACCCCAAATTATTTTCCCATCCCCCAACCCCATTCCTGGATCTTCAAGCTTCTCTCCCTCCATCATAAAAAGTGATTCAACTTTGGCTCCTGCCTAGAAGTTGTTTATACACAAATACACTGAGGTGCTTGCCTATTAACTTATTCCACTCTCTTTAAAAGCAATTTGCCTTATAAACAGGAAAAGAAAAATTTATTACGCACGAAAACAGTTACAACACAGTGTGATAAATACTGCACCAGAGAAAGATGGGCAAGGTGTATGGGAGCGGCAGGGGTGTGAATTCTGCCCAAGGGAGCATTAGGGAGGCCTCCCCAAGGTGATGTTGGCAGTTTTTGACAGGCAGGGAATAGAGGAAGCACATGACCGACAGAAGGAAGAGTATGTACTAAAGTGCAGAGATGGGAAAGTTCATGGTCAATGTGTGGGGCAGCTCATGGGGAGCCCCAGGACAAATAGTGAGTGGGGAGGGGCTGAGGAAGTGAGTCAGGTGAGGTTGGCAGGACCCCAATCACGAACGGTCTTAGAAGCCAGTGAGCAGATAGATTCATCCAGGAGGTGAGGGGAAGCCATTAGCAGGTTTTTAAGCAGAACGGTGACATAGTCAGATTTTGTTTAGAAAGATCAGGTTGGTCACGAGTTTGGAGGAGAATTTGTAAGGCTGATGGTAAAGGGTAGAATTGGTGGGAGCACGAGGTGGTTAGGAGGCTGCTGCAGTGATTGGGGCTGGAAGTGATGGTGACCTGATGGGAATGAGGGGAAGGGAATGAGACACACTGCAGAACTTGGTGGCCCCTTGAAGGAGGGATAATTATCTGTCTTCCCCCTAAAATGTAAGCCCCTCAACAGTGGGTCCAGACTTTTCTCTGTCTGTATTCCCAGCATAGGATCCTGCACAGGGTAGCCCCTCACAGCTTCATGCCTGCATGAATGAAGGAATGAGCACTGATGAATGAGCTCTAAGCGTTCTGCCTCGGGCACTGAGTGAGAGGCTGACCCCACTGAGATGGGAACCCAAGACAAGGCACCAGTTTCAGAACCCAGGACAATGTTCAAATTCTGCTCATGGAAAAAGCTACACTAGACCCAGACAAGATGTGAGGAAGGGATCCCTGAAGAGGTAAGGTCACCTGGAGTCCCTACCTCGGTCGGGAAATAGGTCACAAGGTGAGCAGCCCTGCAGAACGGAAGTACTCAGGATGCTGAGCACAGATCAGGGCAGGGTAGGCGGTTCATGGCTAGGTTGGTGAAGGAGTCTCCAAGAGCTACTTTGCCGTGGCACTGAATCAGACAGACATGCTAAAAGGAGCCTCAAAGAACCAACCAAGGGAAGAATTTCAAGCAATAGTCCATTTCTGCCCTGTATCAGGAAGCTGATGCTGCCTAACAAACCACCCCAGAACTCAGTGGCTTGAAATACGAGGCATTTCTTCTCGTGCTCAAGTCAAGCAGAGATGCAGGTCACTGTAGTTTGGCTGATCAAGGCTGGACTGGCTGGGCAGCTCCACTTCAGCCTGCACTTCAGATGGGCTGGGTTGGGCTTGGGTTCAGGCTGCAGGTTTGCCTCGAGGCCACTTCAACGTCTCTCAAGTTCCTTGCACCGCTGGCGCGTTCTTCTCATGGCAAATGGTAGAAGTACGAGAGCCCAAACCAAACTGTAGGAACTCATGTAAGGTCTCTGAACAAATGCCATCCACTATCAATCCATTGGCTAAAGCACCTCAGGCAGACAAGCCCAATATATACTCCACAGTGTGCAAGGCATGGCAAAAGGTGCAAATGTATTATCCTATTACAGTGGAGTGAAGAACTGGAACCAATAACCCAGTCTATCACACACCATCTTACTTATCCAGAAGCTCCAGTCTCCCTCAAACCCTGCCAATACAGCACAATCATCATGCAAAATGCTCCCACCTAGAGGGACATGCAAAATTCATGGGAAAGCACAGCTAACAGAGGTCTAGTTAAGCATATCATCTGGACCTCATCCGCTTATTCATACAACCCACATATCTAAAGTAATTAGAAGTCTTTTAAGGTAGCTTAAGTTGGAGGGCCTAAGAAATTGACAATGTCCTTACGAAAAATCTTCCATTTCCTTGGGAAGACCAGAGTGGAGACTTCCTTAGCAAATTCCATCCACGTAAGTCATAGCCACCAAGGTTAGCTCTAATGTCACCCACTCCTCTGTCAGCAAGCTCCCCCCTGCATCCACTTCATGCATCTTTTATTACCGCCTTAACGCCTTTATAAAATATTGATTGCTCATTCCAGTGGCCCAGCCAAGGGCCCCAAAATGAGCTTGTGTGCTGATGTCTGGAGTGTGGGACACGCCACAGATGACAGAACCCACCTGGGGGACTGGGAAGACCCTCTAGCCCCAGGCTGCAAAGGATACTGGGGAGTTATATGAACATTGTGTTTACTAATGAGAAAGTGAGGATCTAGGAGGGGGGTTCATGAGAAGGGAGATGAAAGGAAATAAAAAGGTCAGGAGGAAGGAAAAGGAAGCTCCTGAGTTGATGGTGGGACCAGGCTGAACGCCTGATCGTCAGCTGCATTTGTTGTTAAATTTAATGGGCTGTAAGTGTTGATTGCTCAATCCATAAAATGAGCTATTAATTTGCTGTTCTAACAGGATAGAACCTATCTTATGCAAATTGATTTGAAAGCCAGCATCAGCTCTGAAAGAACGGTTCCGACCTCTCTAAGCAAAAAGTTTCCAGGCTTTCCTTTGGAGGGCGCTCAGCCTGCTTGTTGCTGTGCAGAGGGATGGCCCGCCTGGTGGAGGGCCCCTGGAGTCAGAAGACCTAGGTCCCTTGTTCATCCCCTACTAGACATGAGCTCCTTAAGGCAGGGCTATGCCTGGCCTGGTCACCTCTGTACCCCAGCACCTAGCGTGGTACCTGGAACCTAGAAGTATTTGTTGGAAGAATAAATGTGTGAAGGCCAATGGTAGATCCCCGTGTGTGACTTAGGGCAAGTTACTGCCCTTCTCTCAGCCTCTGGTTCCACCATATAGAAAGGGGAGGGTTTGGACCCAGTGCTGTCATGGAACTTCCATTGTCTGGGTCATCCATCATCTCTGGGCATGGCCTACGGAAGCCATGAGTCACTGAGAGATGAGAAGGTAGGTGGAGAGGCTGGGAGGCTTCTGACAGCCCTGGATCTCACATGTTTCCATGGAGTTATTCTTCTGGACAAAGGGTCTGTTGACCCAGGTTTCAGGGAGCCCTGGCCTGAAAGACCTCACCTCCAGTCCTGCTCTAGTGATGACCTGCTGGGAGACAGTCACTTTTCTTCTATGGGAATAATGACTTTGACCTCACAAGGCTGTGGGAGGCTCAAGCTGAAACAATGGGGGGAAACCGTGCCTTAAAACCAAAATGTTCTGTGAACATGTCAGGTGAAAGAGGGTGGGCTTTGGGGACAATGAGGTAAGGGTTCAAATCCCAGCTGCGTAACTTTGGGCAAATAACTTAACCTCTCTGAGCTTCAGTTCCCACAACAGTAAGGCTAGAATGATCATTCCTACCTCACAGGATTTGTCAGGAGAATTAAATGCAAGAAGGTATGAATAGTGCATAGTATCACAACACCTAAGTACTACAGGACTGGCTACACAATTGGCAGGACCCAGTGTGAAATAAAAATGCAGAGACCCTTGTTCCAAATTATGAAGAATTTTAAGGTGTGATCTCAGAGCATTAGAGCAAGTGCAGGACTGCTCTGGGTGCAAGGTCCTGTGCCGTCCACAGGGCACACACAGGAACCCAACATTGCTGACACACGATAGCTGCCTGAGATTTGCGGGACCTTTTTCCTTCCTCTATCTTGGAACTTGCCCTCCTCAACACATATAAATAGGATTTGGAAACTTTTTCTTAGAAGAAAATCACTATTATTATTCTTAAGGCAGCTTCATTTTTCCTCCCCTGAGCGGAACAGAGTCACCCATCCCGATAGACATCAGATAAAGGTAGAAAGAAATCAAACTCCTGGCTGCTGGCAAATGCTGTCGCTGGAGGCACAGGTTTACAGGATAAGCCAGGAATTAGAACAGGGAAGACGTGACCAGCAATGATTTTCCACCCATGGCAGGAAACCATGAGCAAGTTCCTAAACACACCATGTCCCTGGTTTGTGAACCTTCAATGGCTCCCCCTCCGGCACCTTCAAAGTAAAGTTCATTATCCCTAGCAGGGTGTTCACTGCTATCCATGGTCTAATTTTGCAACTGTTTCCCCTTGTTCCCTATCATGGTGCTTCAGCAAAGCTGTTTTCTCATTGGCCTCATATATTCCAATGCATGGTCCCACCTCCATGCCTTCGTTCACTCATTTTCTGCCTCCTAAAGGGAACTTTCCCCATTTCTCAGCCTAATAAAAAACTTCTCCAGTCTGAGTTTACATTCCACCTCTTCCAGGAGGCAATGCAGAATAGTCTCCATGATTTGGAGACAGTATTAGTCAGCTTTACAGTAACAAGCAATCCCAAAATCTCGGTACCTTCGAGTACAAACATTTGTTTCTTGTTCACATTTACCAGAGGGCTGCTTGGAGACTTTGGGTCAATTCTATGTGTCAGTTTTGCTCCATGCATTTTCTTATTTGGGGACCCAGGGTGAAGGGGCAGCAGCTGTTGGACACATGTTTTCTCGTGGCAGAGTAAAGGAGCACATGAGAGGCAGAGTGTCTTCAAAGCCGCTGCACAGACATGGTGCCCCTCACATCCCACTGGCCAAAGAAAGGCACGTGGCCAAGCCCAAAGTGAAGGGGGTGGAAAGGACACTCCACCTACAGGGAAGCATGGCAAAGAAAGGAATGAGGAACTGAACAGATCACACAATGTATTCAGCACTCAGACAGCACACTCTTCAAGATCAAATACTTCTCTTCTGAATCTCAGTTTTCCAATGATTTGTCGAGTGTGCTCAGGCAAGTTCTGAAAGCTGTGCCTCAGTCTCACTATCTGTAAAAACAGGATAATAATACCTAGTTTAAAGGCACCCATGAAAGATTAAGTGGGCTAACGGCTGCAAAACCTTTTGCACAGCCCCTGGCACATGGTAAGCACTCAAAAATGATTATTTTTATCAATAGCATTTTGAAAATTCATTTTTTTCCCAGAATAATGCATTTTTATTGAAGTATGTTAATTTACAATGTTATATTAGTTTCACGGGTACAGCAAAGTGATTCAGTTATACATATATACACATATATGCGTATATATTCTTCAGGTTCTTTTCCATTATAGATTATTATAAGATATTGAATATAATTCCCTGTGCTATACAGTAGGTCCTTGTTGTTTATCTATTTTATATATAGTAGTGTGTATCTGTTAATCCCAAACTTCTAATTTATGAAAAAAAATCATTTTTATTAATCATAATTTTCTTTTTTAATCATTATTTTCTATTTACTCATTTGTCCATTTTTCATTCGTCTATTCAACAGACATGTC
This sequence comes from Stenella coeruleoalba, assembly GCF_951394435.1. NCBI lineage: Eukaryota > Metazoa > Chordata > Mammalia > Artiodactyla > Delphinidae > Stenella > Stenella coeruleoalba. The sequence continues at coordinate 108,788,449 of NC_137153.1, forward strand.
CTGTGTATCCACTGGCATCTGCCTGACTGCCCATCACACTATCTTAGCCCTAAGGAACTTGGATTCCATCAATTAGTCCTATGGTCCCCAAACCAAAGCTTGGCTGACATTTTGAGTCACCCCCCAACCCCACACTTGTAGGAGAGTCCAGAAAACTTTTCCCTCTTGGCCTGGTTCCATCTCAATCTAAGAAATCTATGATCAGTCCAGTAAAGGAATGTAAGTACATAAAACTTTAATTAGTTTCATGAAGTTAAAATTGCTTTCATGGGTAGAAGGAATAAGATAGGGGATGTTGAGAATAAAACCAAAAAAAAGAAAGGAAAGAAAAGGAGAGGGAAAAAAAGATTGTAGGGGGCTTCCCTGGAGGCATAGTGGTTGAGAGTCCGCCTGCCGATGCAGGGGACACGGGTTCGTGCCCCAGTCCGGGAGGATCCCACATGCCGCGGAGTGGCTGGGCCCGTGAGCCATGGCCACTGAGCCTGCGCCTCCGGAGCCTGTGCTCCGCAACGGGAGAGGCCACAACAGTGAGAGGCCCGCGTACCGCAAAAAAAAAAAAAAAAAAAGATTGTAGGGAAGAGGAGGAGTTTCTCACAGGAGCCTCAAAATGAACTGTCTACGTTTTGCTAGAAATGCTGCAAATGTTGTCTGATTCTGCAAGGAATTGTCTTTGTAAATCACTCAGCTTTTCAAGTGAATGAGAAAAACCACGGGGAAACCCTGAGCTGGATGGTGATTTAGGTCTCAGCCTCAAACAAGGGAGCAGACAGTTCCATTAAGAATGAATGGGAAAACAAGCAAAGAAACTTACTCTCCCACAAATTCCTCCAGCATCTCCCAGACAGTTATTTCTATAGAAAATTCACAAATCTCAGCTATGTCTTTACCGTCTCTGTAGCCTTGGGCAAGCTGCTCCACTGCTGTGAGTCTCCATTCCCTCCAGAGATGAGAGGCACCAGGAGGACCCCCTCTCTGGGCTGTTAAAAGATTAAATGAGCCACTGGGTGAAAAACACCTTGTCAGTGCCTGGCACGCTGTGGCCACACAGAAAGTATTAGTTCCTTTTCCCCTCACTGTGCTGGGAAGGAAATCCTACTTGCTTCAGAGTCAGATGATTAGAAAGGGTTCTCCAGAGAAACAGAACATGTAGGATGTATATAGAGAGAAATAAATTCATTCTCAGGAATAGGCTCACATGATTACAGAGGCTGACAAGTCCCAAGATCTGCCATCTGCAAGTTGGAGGCCCAAGGGAACTGTTGGAGTGGTTCCAGTCAGAAGACCAGCAGACTCAAGACCCAGGAAGAGGGACTTCCCTGGTGGTCCAGTGGTTAAGACTCCACCCTCCCAATGCAGGGGGCCCAGGTTCTATTCCTGGTCAGGGAACTAGATCCTGCGTGCCGCAACTAAAAATCCCACACGCTGCAAGCAAAGATCCCGCATGCTGCAACAAAGATCCTGCACGTGGCAACACAGGTCCCATGTTCTGCAACTAAGACCTGGTGCAGCCAAATAAGTAAATAACTATTAAAAAAAAAAAAAAAAAAGACCCAGAAAGAGCTGACGTTTCAATTTGAGTCCCAAGGCAGGAAAAACCCACCAATGTCTCAGCTTAAAGCCAGTCAGGCAGGAAGAATTCCCACTCATTCATGAGAGGATTAATCCTTTGTTCTATTCAAACCTTCAACTGATAAAACGAGGCCCACCCACGTTAGAGAAAGCAATCTGCTTTCTTCAGTCTATCAATCTAAATGTTAAACTCATCCCAAAACACCCTAACAGAAACACCCAGAATATGTTTGGTCAGATATCTGGGCACTCCATGGCCCAGTCAAGTTGACACACAAAATTAACCATCACAATTCCTAAATCGGATGCCAAGATACTCTAAGGGGACAGTGCTGTTCACATCTCGCGTGGAAGTGCGTCTGATTACTTTCTATCTGCCATGCTACTGGGAGAATCTCAGCAACCAAAGCACAGGGGGCTTGGCACCATCATCATTTATCATAAAAGAAGTCACCCTCTCAGGCTATTTCCCACTCTGTTAAAAGGAGACCAAAGGGCAGGGGGGAAATGTCATGAAAAACCTAGGGGTAAGACAGGAATAAAGACACAGACCTACTAGAGAATGGACTTGAGGATATGGGGAGGGGGAAGGGTAAGCTGGGACAAAGTGAGAGAGTGGCATGGACATATATACACTACCAAACGTAAAATAGATAGCTAGTGGGAAGCAGCCGCATAGCACAGGGAGATCAGCTCGGTGCTTTGTGACCACCTAGAGGGGTGGGATAGGGAGGGTGGGAGGGAGAAGCGAGAGGGAAGATATATGGGGATATATGTATATGTATAGCTGATTCACTTTGTTATAAAGCAGAAACTAACACACCATTGTAAAGCAATTATACTCCAATAAAGATGTTTAAAAAAAAAAGGAGACAACAATGTCTTTGGTACTAACGAGACACTGTCAAAGGTTAAAAGGAAGAATTTTATATGCATATGTGTGAGGCTATGAGTAATATACTCTGGGGTACCGTATATGCAGGAGAAATCAGGGCAGCCTCCTGGACCTGTTGCACAAGTGAGCTGCAAGTAACAGAAGCAGCCAATAAGTAATTCCTTGAGTAATAAAGATACACAATCATCTCACATGACAAGACGCCCAGATTTCTATCCAAGATCGGCTTCCTCAGCAGCTCAGTAGCATCAGAGCACTGGGTCAGCCCCTCGGAGGGTCTTCTGGCTTTCCCGGTAGGGTCTCAAAGGGGCTGAAGTAGCTCACGTTCCTCACTGGACAGTGGCCAACACTGGAAAGGACGGAAGGAGTGGGGGAAGGGCTTTCTCCTCCTTCGTATCCTCCTTTTAAGACAGGAAAATCTTTCTCGAACTCTCCCCACAGACTTCCCCTCACATCTCACCCACCTGACCTCTGCCAAGAAGAACAGTATCTCCATGATTGTCTTGGGCAATTCCTGACTATCCCCTGATGCTGCGCACATTTCTCCCAACCAAAATCAAGATTCAATCAGCATGAAAGAAAAGAGAAGGGCTTCCCTGGTGGCGCAGTGGTTGAGAGTCCGCCTGCCGATGCAGGGGACACGGGTTCGTGCCCTGGTCCGGGAAGATCCCACATGCCGCGTAGCGGTTGGGCCCGTGAGCCATGGCCGCTGAGCCTGCGCGTCCGGAGCCTGTGCTCCGCAGCGGGAGAGGCCACAACAGTGAGAAGCCCGCGTACCGCAAAAAAAAAAAGGAAGAAAAGAGAGTAATTGGATGGGCAACCATCAGTGCCCACCTTTGCTTTCTTATAAGCAGTATGTCAGTGTAAGACAGTGTTAAGTGGCTATGAAAATATATAGGATTAGGTGTGAAGAAAGTATATCCCACGTAAAATGGGCCGCTTTTAATCTAAGGATTTTGCCTCCATCTTGAGCAGAAAGGGTGCCCAAAAAATTAGTAGAAATGCAAGGAGCATGAACTAAAGAAAACCTGGTTTTAGCGGCCACAGCCAACTCTATAGCGATATCAAACTGACATCTTATGATCATCAAATAGGTTTTTTTTTCCCGCAGGGGGGAGTTGAATTCTCAGTAGTAAATAGTAGTTTATTATTAATTCCTTTACTTTGCTCTAAAAGTTATGTCTTATTAATTTTGTATTATGCTTACTTAGTTTTGCTATTTGCTCATGAATAGTTTATCTTTTGTTCATAAACGTGGAGAATCCAGAGTTCTTATTTCTCTGATTTCTAAATCAAAGATTTATGTTCTTAGGGCTACTCTGCCAGACTTAGATCACCAGCTGTCAAGTACCTGATACCTGTTTGCCCAAGGGCAGTAGTATCAGAGCATAGAGGTAAAACTCCCTGGTGGAATCTGTAAGATCAAGTCAAAAAGATACTGGTCATAGTAGGTGCACAATAAATGTTTGTTTAATTAACTAATTCTCAAGCACAACGAATCAACTATAGCAAGGATATGACATCCTCCTCAGTTCCCTCCTAGGACAGGCTATGTAGCTTGTTGGTTAGCTGGTTGGTTGGTTAACTGGTCGGTTGGTCGATTGGTTGGTTGGTTGGTTGGTTGGTTCCTACGATATGTGGAGAAGTCTGCTCAGTTCTGCTCCTCAAAAAGCATCTGGCAGGGGCTTCCCTGGTGGCGCAGTGGTTGGGAGTCCGCCTGCCGATGCGGGGGACACAGGTTCGTGCCCCGGTCCGGGAACATCCCGCATGCCGCGGAGCGGCTGGGCCCGTGGGCCATGGCCGCTAAGCCTGCGCGTCTGGAGCCTGTGCTCTGCGGCGGGAGAGGCCGCAACGGTGAGAGGCCCACGTACCGCAAAAAAAAAAAAAAAAAAGCATCTGGCAGGAATAGGACATGAAGACTAATCCATCTATTCCTTCACCTCGTCTGAACCAGGACGTATGCTGGGTAACTATTAGGCTGGAGAGATGGAAAAGTCCTATAAAAACCAGGAGACAGCAGATCCAGTGCTTAGGTATACAGGCATTAGCATTTGACGCCCGTATGAAGTCTGCACCACCACTAACTTGCTGGGTGACCTTGTACAAGTCTCTGAACCTCTCTGTGCCAGGACTGTGGTAGGAATTAAATGGAAAATTCATGAAAAGAGTTTAATACAGGGCTTATCCTAGAGTAAGAGCTCAAGACATTTATTACAATCATTATCAGGAAGGTCAGAGGAACTTTGATGGGGAAGAGGGTACTTGAACTGAGCTGCAAAGTGTGAGTAGATGTTCACCAGGGTGGATATTCAGGGCGATGGAAAGAGTGTGAGCAGGGACAGAAAACTGGGAAAGGGCTGGTGTGTTTAGGAAATTGCTGGAAGTTTGGGGTGAAGTGGGCAGGATGGCAAACTAAAAAGCCCAGCTAACACGACACTGGTTCCCTCCCCCAAGGCAAGCCCCAAAGGACCTGGAGAGAGGACACCAAGAAGCAAGTCAACAGTGATGAACCCCTTGGGGAAGGATCCTTTTTAAGTGGGTGGAGGAGTGATTTTGACCCAAGCAAGGAACCAGCCCAGCTGGATAGGTGGATAAAAGAGGAAAGGAACTGATTGTTTATTCTTCCTTCTCAGCCACCGTTGTCCTGGGACAAACAGTGCCTCTCCTACACCTGCAGGGACTCACACCAGTGGCCCAGGTATCCTCAGGAGTGACATTAGGGAAGTACAGGACCCCTGTGCTTGGGAAAGGCTGAGAAAAACAGATGGGGGTTAGTTAACTTCAGGAATCCTTTCACCACCTTCTCCCCTCCACACCCAAGGCTGGGGGACTGCAATCCAAGGAGGATTTCCTCCAAATTCTGCTTTGCTCCGGGGCAAAGAGTGAGGCCTCAAGCTAAACACCTGTCAGGTGGGGCGAGGGTAACTGGCTGTGGTTTTGTGATGCTATGGCCTGTCCACTTCCCCAGCCTGCCCCGAGTCCACTGAGCCTGGGACTGGCTGCTGCCCCCAGGTATGTTCCCTGGGGAAAAATTAATTCACAGGGAAACACAACTAAATATTTGAGAAGCAAACCTATACGAAAAGAAAGAAAATAAACTAGCGTTCTGGAATACAGATTCCATCGAGAAGCAAGACTATTAGATCAGAAGGAATAAGAATTTAAAATTAGCCTAATCAACCCATAAAAGAAGGTAAGGGAAGGTACTGCCATATGAAACAAGAGGAACAGAAGAAAAATAAAAAGATCGAGCAGAATATTGCATAGAGAAAATAGAACTGTTTCTATAATGAACAAAGCAGTTAGGACAAATAGCTTAAGAATGAATTAGTCAACGGGAAAAGAGATTGAGAAAAACTCCCTGAAGGAAAAAGAATGAACTAATTAATTAATTGAAAGAACAGCTAATCCAGGGAGCAGAAGTCGAAGTACTGACATCGAGATAGGAGATCCGGAAAGAGAGAAATGAAAATGGAGATGAAAAAATAGTTAAGAGAATAATGAAAATAAATGTCCTGCAGTTTCTCTTTAAAAAGGTAAAAAATTTCAAGTTGGAAGGTCTGAGAGGGGCAAAGAGAAGAGGCGAGGACCCCACACACCTCATGAGATGCATTCAAGACACAGGACAGGATGGAGGCAAGAAGGCTTGGAGCAAGAGGAGGGGGAACTCTGGGTCCAAACCTACCTCTGACTTGAGCCCCACCAGTCCCCAGACTAGACAGCCCCATGCTCTGCTTTATGGTCTCATGGAACCCTGGGGTTTTCCTTCAAGTCCAAGATTGTCGGGCTGGTTTCTTTGTGTGATTATTCAATTCAGGTCTCCGTCTCCACTGAGCATCATAACAACAAAGACTCCACCTCTTCTGGGGCTTCCCTGGTGGCGCAGTGTTTGAGAGTCCGCCTGCCGATGCAGGGGACGCGGGTTCGTGCCCCGGTCTGGGAAGACCCCACATGAGCGCGGGAGAGGACACAACAGTGAGAGGCCCGCGTACCGCAAAAAAAAAAAAAAAAAAGACTCCACCTCTTTGCCCCCCGGGGTATACTGAACACATGTAGTCGCCACTGAGTTGCTGCTTGTTGAATGGACTAATCCGTATTCCAGTCTGAGTGTCTCAAGGCCCAGGGACCATTCCTTGTGCCCATCTCCCTCCATGGGGGTCTGGCCTGCTGGGCTGGGACCCTGACATCCCACCTAACTGTGGCCAACCTCTTCCCCCTCAGAGGACTAGATCCAGCCTCCTCCATCCCCTATGCCATTCACAGAAGGTGCTCATGCCAACCCCTTACCCACAGCCTGGACACTCACTCTGAATGCCCAGTCCCAGTGTTGGATTTCAAAAACCTACATCAGAGAAGGGAATGGACTTGCCATGGTCACATGGTACCAGAGTGAGGACCTCAGATCTCCTGATTCCCAAACCATGATGTTCTGTCCTGCTCTACATTGCCTTCAGAGGACACCCATAAAGGCAAGTTTTCTCAAGTAGGTCACTTTACAGCTTTGGGTTTGAGGCAGTGATGGAGCACAAAGCTTATGAAGTCAGACACGCATGGCTCTCCTCTTTCTGTCATTCATGTGGCGTTGGCTCTGGAGTCAGACAGACCAAGGTTTCCATCCCAGCTCTGCCACTGACCAACTGCATGACCTTCAGCAATTACTTCTCTCGCTGAGCCTCTGTCTCCTCCCCCTCTAAAGGGCAGGCATTAATCCCCAAGTCCCAGGGGTGAGGACAAAAGCAAATCATGTGTGTAAAGTACTTAGCACCATCCATGGCACACAGCAGGCACCTGATGTATCTACTTTCCTACCAGCTTCCTTCAGTGTTGCAAGGAATTCTGTGATCACTGAGATCACAGTACTCTAGCTCACCTTTCCATCTCCACACACTGATGGAGGTATGGGAGGTGCTTAATAGATATTTGTTGACTGAGTGGATGGATGGATGGATGGATGGACAGATGATGGATGGATGGATGGATGGATGGACAGATGATGGATGGATGGATATATGATGCATGGATGGATGGATGGATGGATGGATGGATGGATGGATGGATGGATGGATGAATGGATGAATGGATGCATGGATGGATGGATGGATGGGTAGATGGGTGGGTAGGAGGATGGATGGATGAATGAAGGAATGAATGAGTCAATGAATGAAAAGTCTTCCATTCTGATTATGCTGGGGAATTGATGGGAGGTGTTAGCTTGTATGATGGCCTTTGTTGGTATAGAATAAGTCACTGAAATGAGGCAAAGGTATCCTTTCTGTCATATTACTAAATCCAAGGCAATCCTCACCCAGGAATTTACTGGGCCAAGCTCTCTGTGTCAGGAAAATGGCTAAATTCTCAGGAGAAGAGTAGTCAGTTATGCCACGTAATCTCAGCCCATAATACTTAACATTATAAGCTCTACTAGTAACTCCAGGTCACTTGTCTGGGGAAGAAAGATAAGGATTTGAAAATTATGCATATTTGCATGTGTAATCTACCACGCAATGACGTTGACTCTGAGACTGAGATATTTTAATTCACTCCCCCTCACCACCACCCCACTTGCCCTCTGACAACACAGTTGTTTAAGGAGAAGTCAATGGAAAGAGATGATTGCTATACGGTTCCATTCTGGAAATTTTATTCCATGTGAAGCTCGTTTCCAACCATATTGCTAAGACAAGTCCTCTCCCTGGAGGGAAGGAAATGTTTCTGGAGCTAAACAGGAGCAATGATACCCTGAAGTTTAAGTCTGGGCTCTCCTAGTGGTCTGCTGTGTGGCTTCCTACAAATGCCTGTTCATTCATTTATTTATTCCCTGCCTTCCTCTACCCGGCGAATCCACACCAACTTAAAACCGGAACATAGAGGTACTCTTTCCTAGCAGATTAAAGATAGCTGCAAATTCTCTGACCCTCCTCCGATCGAGAGGTGAGCTGTATGTGCCTGCTCCTTGAATCTGGGCATGTGCTGAGGCTGATCTGGGCAACAGAATACAGCAGAAGGGATGCTGGGCCAGTTTTCAGGCCCCACGTTGAGAAAACAGCAGCTTCTACTTCTTGTATCTGGGACCACTCTCTCTGGGAGCTCCGAACGTTCTTGAAAGCAGCCCAGCTTCCCTGAAGCAGCCTCACTGGAGATGACCCAGGTAGGTACTGTCGTAGGCAGTCAGCCAAGCCCAACCTTCCAGCCATCCCCACCAGGGCGCCAGACGTGCGAGTGAAGGAGCGTCTTGGGAGTGGATATTCCAGCCCCAGCTGCCCCAGGAGATGCCACGTTGTTCAGTGACTAGCTGCCCGGCTGAGCCTTCCCCAAATTCCTGACCCTCAAATTATGAGCAAAATACAATGGTTGCTTCAAGCCACTAAGTTTTGGAGTAGTCTGTTACACAGTAATAGATTATAAAACATCTTTTCTACAGGGAACAACAGAGCCCATTGAGATTCAATCTAAAGCTTGTTTGCTCTTGAGTTCTTGCTTTTGTTGTTCATTTGGGAAACTCACGTCTCTAGACAAAAAGTCAGAGAGAAAAGAGCACCTAGAAAAAGGGGGATGATCAAACAGAAACAGACAATTCAAAGAAGAAGAAATGCAAGTAGCCAGTAAACATTACAATATTTCTTTGACCATGAAAGACATGCAATCTAAAATAAGAATGAGTACTCTTTTCGCCCATCAAATTAGCAAAGTTTCTTTTTCCTCATAATAGTTTATGCTGGTGAAGGGAGCAGGGGGGCATTGGACATCTTCACAGACTGCTGAAAAGAGTAACACTTGGGTGTGATATTTCTGGAAAGCAAATTGCCTAGTAAGTTTTAGATCTGAGTTATTTCTCTGAGGAAAATCATCTGATATGTGGACAAAGGTGGATGGGCAACACATGCTCATCACAGTATCATTCGTAACAGGAAAATATCGTGGGTGGAAAATCTTAAATGTTGGATCTGGGGCAATGGCTAAGTAAACGGAACTGTCTGTACAAGATAGACTATTGTGCCACCACTACAAATAACGCTTGTGAAGTGTTCTTAATGACATGGAAAAATGCTTAATGATATAACATTAAGTAAAAGAGCAAGATAGAAAAAGGTTATAAAGTATGATTCCAACTACTTTGCAAAGTATAAAAAGACTGGAAGGAAATATGGTAAAACGTTAATAGTGTTTATCTGTGGGTGGCGGCATTACGGGTGGCTGTTTTTCTTATCTATTCTTTGCTGTATTTTCAACACTGGGAATGCATTAATTTTGCAATTTAATTTTTTTCTTTTAATCAGAAAAGAAATGGTTAACAATGTTCAATCTTAGGTCCAAATGGAGAAGAATGAAAATGGAAAAAAGGGTACTGGGAGCTTTTTAAGAGTCCCTGGAATTGAAAACCCATGGTAATGCAGACCTTTCAGGGTGAAGTTTACTTTTGTCCTTGTCTTTAAAAGGAACAATATTTGCTGAATGCATGAACGGTGTAAACACAGAGTCTGCTTCCACAGCGGGGCTTAATTTGATAAATAAACCCCACCTCCTTCCCAAGAAAGAGCTCTGGGTTTACCGCATGAAAACTGCTTGGGACTGAGAAACTTATATTCACCAAAGCAAATGGGAATAGTCAGAATTCAGGTAAATTGTCCTCAGACTGAAAGTGACAAAGTCCTTGAATTTCAGACACCAGGAATCTGCCTCTGTGTTTCCTTGGGCACCCGTTTGGGGCTTTTCCTGACAATTTCATATGGTGTTATTTATGGAAAAAGGAATGAGAGAACTGAACTCCTTAAGGACTTAGAATTATAGAATCTCGGGGTCTGGACAGGTGAGGAGTGGGAGTGGGTAGGGTTTCAAGAGTATATTTCTAGTCCAAACCTTTGTTTTACTAATGAGAAACAGAGCTACAAAGAGGTAAGGTGCTTTGCCCAAGGTCAGCCAGTGAGTCAGTGCAGAGATGGGACTCAAACCTGGCTCTCCCCTGGGCCTCAGTAGCATCAACTTACTGGGTAATATCCAGCTCATTTTTGTTTTATGAGTTTTCTTGTTTCTTGGTTTTTTGTTTTTTTGGTTGTTCTTTGTATCTCCCCATAAGGGCATGAACCTTGTTTACCTGGTACACAGTAGGTGCTCAATAAATATTTGTTGAATGGATGAGTAGATGGATGAATGGATGGGTGAATGAGTGGATGACAGATGGATGGTTGGATGAGTGGATGACAGATGGATGGTTGGAAGGATGGATGAATGGGTGGACAAACTTAGGCAGAATGGTAAAATGGAAAGACCATGTGTTTTGGAGTCATGTTGGCCTGGGCTCAAATCCCAGTACTACCACTTATTGGCTGTATATCCTCAAGCAAGTCACACAACCTCTCTGAGTCTCGGATACTTCTCCTGTAAAATGGGGGCGATAATATCTCAAAAGGGCTTCTGAGAGTTAAATGAGATAATATATAAAGGATATAAAACTTTCTGCTAAATTCCTGCCACTGCAGTAATTGCTAATTAAATGTTACCTTCTCTTCTCCCTCCCATGACACCAAGTCTGAGGTATAGTTATTATATAGCTATTATATAGCTATAAATCTGAGTCTTGAAAGGGAGACTCCAGTTGTGTCCTTCCTGACTTCAGATGTCCAGGGGTGATTAACTGGGACAACATCTGCATATACTATATCCACCAAAATGAGAGTCAGGTGAATTCAATAGCATTTATTAAGCTTCTATTAGGTGGCCAGGTCAATGCTAAGACCCAGTGAGGACACAGAGAAGAATGGTCTTTGCCTTCACGTTTTGGTACAGAAAGAAACCATACCTGTTCAGCCCATGAGGAAGCCCGTGCATCCATGGTTCCTCAGGTCAGATGAGGAAAAATAATGTCCCTACAGCGGGCACACATGGTTATAAGAGAAAAGTTCAGCCCTGCTCAGAATCTTCCCACTTACACAGAAATCCTCAGGAGATATGCCCCATGAAGGCAAACTCTTAGACCTCCTGGCTGAGACTGTAGGTAGCTTCTGCCATTTCTTCCTCAGACACTCTGGGTATAGGCATGTGGATTCTCATTCCTCCAGGTTCAGTGGTGACGACAGCACTCAAAGAGCCTCAAAGAAGGGAGAGCCCAGTGTGTGAAGACGCAGTGAAGGACATCTCCTGGAAGAGGTGGCCCCTGGCTTTGACCAGGGATGGTACATGCATGCCATCGGTGCCTCCACTCCCCACTTCATCCAATCAATTGGGGCACACACCTACACTGAGCTCAGGATCCTACTCAAACCCCGGGCCATCACCAATAGATCCAACTGGCAAATAAGAGGATACCTACTTGCCATCCCTGAACCAGGCATTGACTGGGGTAAGATTTGGGAGGCAGCATGGTGCAACGACAAAATCCTAACATCGAAAGTCAGACAGACCTGAGTCTGACTCCTCATGTTTCCACTAACCTGCTTTGTGGTGTTAGTTACATTGATCAGTCATCTCTCTGAACCTTAACTGTTTCTTTAACAAACGTTTTTGTAGCATTTACTATATGCCAGGCACTCCTCTAAGCACTTTATAAATTTTAGGTCATTTGTCCACTGCCATCCTGTAAGCTGATTGCACTATTACACCATTTTACAAATGAGGAAATTAAGACACAGAAAAGTTAAGCAACTTTCCCAAGGTCAAAATATTTTTAACTGAATGATGATGAAAATATCAAAATTTATAGGATGCAGCTACTACTGTGCACAGAGGGAAAATAGTAGACTTAATTGCATATATTAGAAAAGAAAAAGGTTGACAATCAATGATCTAAGCTTCCATCTTAAGAAGTTAGATAAAGACAGCAAAATAAAACTTTAGGAAGTAGGAGAAAGGAAATAAAAAGCAGAAATTAATGAAAGAGAACACAGAGTACAATAGAGTTGATTAACAAAGGCCAAATTTGATTCTTTTTTTTAAATTAATTTTTATTGGAGTATAGTTGCTTTACAATGCAAATTTGATTCTTTGAAGATTAGTAATACTGATAAGCCCTTGGCAAATCAGATCAAGGAATAAGAGAGATATCAAGAGAGCACTAATAACCAATATCCAATGTCAGTAATAACAAGGGGAACATCATGGCAGGATTGTATAGAAATTCAAAATATAATAGGACATTATGAACAACTTTATGTCAATAAATTTGAAAATAAAAATTGAAATTGACAAATCCCTAGAAAAACACAACCCACTAAAACTGACACAAGACAACAAATAATCTGACTACTGTCTCATATCCATCAAGGAAATTGAATTCATAAAGGAAACCTTCCCCACAAAAACCTCGATCCACCCAAGTGGCTTCACTAACGAGTTCCACTCAGTACTTAGGGAATGATGCCATTTTACACAAGCTCTTCCAGAGAATATAAATACTTCTCAACTCATTTTATTTTATAAGGCCAGCATCATCTTGATACCAAAACCTGAAAAATAAATTGTGAGAAAAGTACAGACTAATTTCTCCCATGAACCCAGTAGCAGAAATCCTCAGCAATATATTAACAAGCAATTATTAACAGCAATATAGTTACTATAGTGAGTTGATTCCTCTCCCTTATTGGAGGCAACTTTGGATAGTAAAGTTGCCCGTGGAAATCCTAAACTTAGTGATAAACTGAGGTCCTTTTTTCCTACTAGGAAGGAGGAAGGCCTAGAATTTCAGAGATGCTATCATCACTTTTGAGGGACGGAAGGAAGGAAGGAAGGAAGGAAGGAAGGGAGGAAGGAAGGGAGGAGGGAAGGGAGGAAGGAAGGGAGGAGGGAAGGGAGGAAGGAAGGAAGGTGGGAAGGAAGGAAGGAAGGAAGAAAGAAAGAAAGGGAAGAAGGAAAGAAAGAAAGGAAGAAAGGAAGGAAGATAGGAAGGAAGGAAAGGAGGGAGGGAAGGAAAGAAGGAGGGAAGGGAGGAGGGAAGGGAGGAGGGAAGGGAGGATGGAAGGAAGGGAGGAAGGAAAGGAGGGAGGGAAGGAGGGAGGCAGGGAGGAAAAGACACATTATGATTTTTATGGGGAGGAGGAATTGGAAGCCTGTGCTTCCAAATGTCATCTGCTTTTGGTCTAATTCAGCCTGAGCGACGACACCAGACTGGGAAGGACAGAGTATAACTCATCCACCAAGGTTTCCAGGAGCCTTGACATCTTGTGGTTTAAAAGTGTGGGAAGTCAGCGGGAAGGGAGTCAGAAAAGAGACTTCAGGCAGGATTCGGCATTTCCATATCTGTTGATGGACTATAAGAGCCTTGGTTTATAACTGACTCTAACACCCTGTGCTCCCTCCCACCTTTGTTCTCTCCACTGAACAAGGAAAAATCCTCTTAACCCAGCAGACTGAAGAGCAGAGCTTCATTTGAACTGACTGCACCTGAGTGTACCACCCCTGATTAGAATGAAATGGTCTTGTCCCCTCTGAGTTGAGTCAACTGCTGAGCCAATCAGGGCCCTGCAAGAAAGAAGTGAGGCTCCGAGGCTGTTCCGCTCCCCACTCTCTGCCCTGAGCTCTCAGGAAGACCAGCGTGTGGTCAGTCACCACAGCAGTTCACGGGCCCAGTCACTGAAACTGAGACAAGGTCAGTGGATGGGGGAGCTTCTAAGACAGGGTATCCAGCCTTCTTTCTCCCACGGGAGTTATTTGCCCAAGTTCACCCGAAGATGAAGGGCAGGGGCTCTTTCTCCTCCAGCCACCTCCAAGGGGCTGTGCGGTATAGTATACAGGCAGAACTTCACATTCAGTCCTCATCAACTTTATTTATTGGACAGATTGTCTGCCTTAATTCCTTACCTCCTTCCTGATCCTGAAATGAGAGAGGCCATAAGTGCCCTTCTGCACCTCTTCCATCCCTCTAAACTTCCATCTACCCATTCATTCATTCATTCAACAAGCACTAGCCCAACTAGTTGAAACGGTAAGGACACACTCTTTAGAGCTCTGCCACTTATTATCAAGTCACTTGAGCAAGTCTCTTCTGTCTCTGACCCTGTGCTCTCACCTGTGACTGGGGCTGACCTGAAAGACCAGACCTGGGGGGTCGTAAGGATTATCTTGAATGCGTTCATAAAACCAATGACGTAGTGACTGGCATTTAACTGGTGTTCAAGAAGTTCATTTATTTCCTTCCTTATGTACAGGTGATTACAAAGGTGAATCCGACATTTTCCCCTGACATCAAGAAGCTTATGATGCAATAAGGGAGATAAGGAATACATGAGAGGGGCTGGGTAGAAGAGGGTGCAGGGTCATACGATGTGGAGAAGGTGGGGAAGAGAGGAAAAAGCTGAGCTACCAGAACGGTGGTGGGACAGTGGCTGCTCTGTTCTTCAGAGGGTCCCACTGACGAGGTGTCACAGAGCATGAAGCTGGGAGTCTTCAGACCAGACCCTGGAGGGTCCTGAGTGCCAGGCCTCAAGTCTGGGCTACATTCCGGGTAAAGCATGACGCAAAAGACAGGCAATGAAAGCCACTTAGGATCTGCCTCCAAGCAAGTCTTTCAGGCCACACCTTCCCTGATGACACATAGGCCAGGACGCAGGAGGCTCTCCATCTGCCCTCTGCAACTTCACAGCATCAACCACCGTCCTTCCCAGCTGCTGTCACAGCGTTTTGACCCCTCTGTGTCCCAGGGAGCAACCAACTCTCAGCTCAATGTCACCACAAAAGGGGTGCAAATCTGGGGAGGTGCGTGAGGCCAAGAACATTCTCATCGATAAGTGTCAGACTCTTCCTGGGGCCCCAGACACTGATGTCCCCCCAACCCCAGTACCCAGATGAAACAAAAACCAGGACATCATCCCAGAGCCTCCCTTTCCTCATCCCTCCCCAGCCAATCCACCAGGAAGCCCTGCTGAGACTCCCTCCCAAATATCTCTGAAATCCATGTGCTTCTCTCCCCAGCCACTACCTCCCTGCTGGCCCAGACCCCATCCTCCCAGCCAGAGCCTCTGTCCTGGTCATGCCCTTGTGTAAAATTCTTCAGTAGCTCCCACTGTCCTAGGACAAGTGGCAAACTCCTCTCCAGGGCCTTCAAGATTCTCCAATCTGGCCCCCACCAACTTCTGCAACTTTACCTGTGCCACTCCCTGTCTCACCCCCGAGTCCCACCCAGCCAGACTGGACAACTTTTAAGTCCTTAAAATCACTGCATCCTCTCTCACTTCCAGACTTTGTACACTCTTCCCCTCCAACCCAGAATCCTTTTCCCTCCCTCCTAACTTTCACCCAAGCATTTGCCCTCAGACCCAATATTATGAGTTGACTTGTGTCCCGCCCAAAATTCATATGATGAAGTCTTACCCCTCAGTACCCACGAATGTGATCTTTTCTGGACACAGGCTCTTTACAGAGATGATCAAGTTTAAATGAGGTCAGGAAAGTATACGCTATTCCAAAATGACTGGCGTCCTTACAAAAGGAGAAATTTGGAGACAGACATGAAAACAGCAGGGCGCCACATGAAGATGAAGGTAGAGATCTGGGTGACGAATTTACAAGCCGAGGAACTCCAAAGACTGCTGGCAAACACCCAGAAGAGAGGGGTCTGGAACAGATCCTCCCTCACAGCCCCAGAAAGAACCAACCCTGCTGACACCTTGATTTTGCACTTCTGGCCTCCAGAACTGCAGACAATAAATTTCTGCGGATAAGCCACCCAGTTGGTGGTACTCTGTTCAGGCAGCCCTAGCAACCTGACACACCCAATCAAATCCTAATCACCCATCAGAGAGCGTCTTAGATGTCCTTCCTCCAGGGAGTCTTCCCTGACCGCCCCCCCCACTGTGGGTTAAATGCCTAAACTCTGTGCTCCCAAAGCATCCTGCTCTTCCTCTATAGCAGCACCCATTGCCCTGCATAGTCTCCACGTGGGTGCCTGTCTCTGTCCCCTCATGGTCACCTCGAGGGCAGGCCGTCATCACTCTGACTCGCTGCTGTGTTCCAGAGCCCAGGGCAGAGAAGGCCCCAATGTGTGTTTCTCGGATGAATGAGTGAATGAATGAATGGGCAGAGGCTAATAACAGCCAGGACTAATGACCAGAAACTCAAAAACTCAGCGCCCACAAAGGTGTGGGCGACTCAGGCTGGACTGAAGCAGCTGTGAAAGCTCGGGGCAGGTTGGGTAGGAGCCACGTTCAATCAGACAGACCCCAGCCTGACTCAGACTGTGCTTTGGAGAAGAGTACCAAGTAGTTTCAGGGGTGGGGAGGGGGGGAGGTCCAGCCAGGAACCCACTCATGAAGGGCGGGACTTCTAAGAACTGGATCCCCCGCAAGCGAGTAAGGCGCCATTTGAGTTCACATTTTAGCCTCAGATCAGCAAAATCCAGACTGTGGGAAATGTGACAGGACTAATTACCTGGTTTCATCAACCAAATATTGCAATGAAAGAAAAGAGAGATGGAAAGGGAACCTACGGATTGAAATAAAGGCAGACGGCGGGGATGGGGAGAATGTCCTTTCATGCCCAGCACGGAAACCAAGGCCAAACCCCATGGACTGAGCTGAGTGAGTTTCGGGGCACCCAGGAAGCAGACTCCCTGGAGAGTGAGCTCAAAGCAAAGACCAACCTAGAGTCTGCCCACTGGAGTGCTGACGTGAGCTGCCCACCGTCTGGACTGGCGGGAAGGGCAGGGGTGTACCCACTGACGAAGGAAGGAGGGGCCCTCGGGGTGGGAAAGTTTCCTGCATTCCCTCTAGGGTCCCTGAGGTTGATACAGTTCCCACATGCAAGCACCTGGTGCTGCAGAGGTGGGAGAGGAGCCCGGCCAGTCAGGGAGACCGGGCAGTAAACAGGCAGCAGCAGCAGCAGGTGGTGTGTGAGTGCAGACACACGTGGGAACTGCAGACTGGGAGACGGGGGGGGGGGGCACCTCGCTCCGCCGTGACGTGGCGGGGGGAGCGGGGCAGGATGAGCTTGAGTGCCCTAAGCACAGGGATGAGGCCAGTGTGGCCAGACCAAAGTCAGGAGGGATTTTCAAGATCAGAGAAGCAGCCAGGGGCCAGGGACCCTGTCATTCTCAGCTTCAGCTCTGTGAGGACTTTTGGATTTTTCGCTGAGGCAGAGGACTTCGAGCAGATAGATGTTATGATCTTATCCTGTTTTGAGAACAACTGGCTGTTACAGAGAGAAGAGACTGAAAAGGGTAAAGCTAGTGGCCTAAAAAGCACCTATGCTCTGGAAACACAACTGGGTTCAAATGTCTGCTTCAGATCAGCAAAATCCTGACTGTGGGACATTTGACAGAACTAATTACCTGGTTTCAGCAACAAAATATTGCAAAGAGGGAAAACAGAAATGGAGAGGGGAGCTACAGATTGAAATAAAGTTAAGCCATGAATCAACCTATCATGATCCAACTCAGAGCCCGAACTAGAAATGGCCGGGGAGATACAGACACAGGGGATATTTGATTTCATAAGGAACTGCTGTTAATTTCATTTACGTGGGAAATGGTGTTTGTTTCTTAAGTCCTAATCTTTTCGAAATAGGATCTGAAATACTTAGAGATTAAATTATTTTTTTAACACACAGCTTCACTGCGTGCTATGTGACGTCTGGCAAGCCGCTCCAATCCTCTGAACCTCAGTTTCCTCACCTTTAAAATGGGTATGATGATATTCAGTGGGAAAGTGCCTGGCACACGGTAGACTCTCGGTACCTGGCAGGGGTTATTGCGACCAGTGCCTCCACTGGACACAGGATTTTCTCATTGACCTGGCAGCCCCTAGGATGGCCCCTCTGATGGGGTCTCAGAAGATGAAGGGAACTACATTTCCAAGGCAAGCCCCCTGAGAGCCCCCTGAGAGCTGGAAAGACTGGGAATCTCTCCAGATCAGAGTTCCAGCCCCAGGGTAGCCCCCAAGCCAAGGCCAGGTCTGCCCCCTAAACCTCTCCCAGCTCAGCCTCACTCTCAGAAGGTCCAGGCAGGAGATGGGGTCAGCAGATGAAATCCCCCAGGTGACAGCCCCTCCAACTCCCAGGTCCCCCATGTTTCCAGGCAGCAGGGCATGGGCATTTCTGAGCAGCAGCCAGCCAGCCAGCCAGTGGGGTTATAATGAGGCTGGTTCCTGTGTCCTCCCGGGGCTGCTCTGTCCTCTCCCTTTGGTCATTTTGCTTGTCAGATGGTCCCCCCGCAACCGGTCACAACCACTTCTTGGAATGGACTTTGACTAAAATCCAGTGAAGCCGAACAACAAGCCAGATTCACAGGGGATGGAAATCTCAGCCACTACCTCAGGGAACTCAGCTTAATTCACGCTTCACACCAGGGAAAGGCTGGCCCCAGAAGCGGACCTTCGACCACGGGGACTGGCGGCTTTGAGCCCCTTCCCTGCACCAGGCCTACGAATGACGTTCTCTCACTTGCTTTACCACGATGGGTGGTCTTTCTATGTGCGCCTCTTCTAGGAACCCCTAAAGTCAGAACAGAAACTGCAGGCTTCTGCTGCCACTGCCCCCTGTAACTGGGTGTCATTCCACTGCTTCTCTGCCCTGGAAGCCATCTTTCTATGACAGTCAGATGTGACTACCCCCAAAGCCAGCAGAGTTAACGCCTTGCTTCTCTTCTCCCCCCACCCAATTTCTTTACAGTACTTAACACACAGCATGATGGTAAGTCAGGCACATGCCCACCGCCCTCCAGACTACATATTCCTTGAAGGTTTTTGCCAAACTGTAGACTGTTGAAACGAGCACGGGAACAGTGGCCCATGAGGAACAGTGGAGGAGCTGGGATGGAGAAAGTGAATAATAAGAATAATATTTGTTGTGTCTCCTACCTCCTGGGCACTGAGCCAGGTCCTTGACCTTTGGCACTACACCCAAAAGATGGGGACGCTGCGGCTTCGCATTGAAGACATTTCTCCTCCTGCACAAAAGCTCCCTAACACAGATGGGCTAGAGAGCCAGAGTTAGTTAGGGGACACAACTGACAACACGGCGACCCTTCCCTGATTCCATCCCAGGACAAACTAACAAGTTGGAAGGAAACCAGCTTAGAGCAGGGGGCCGACACTTAACAGTTTCAGCTGTTCTTTCGCCTAAGTGAGTAGCTGTCATTTAACTTGATTGTTAGAAATGCATTGGTTTTGATATGATACAATATATTGTTTCAGTTTCATCTGACTGGGGATAATTAATCAAATTGCTATTCTGAGGTGCCATGACAAAATAATCTCAAACTCTATTGGGAAAAACTCTCTCATTATTCAAACTCCTACGAGAAAATAACTAATTGTGAGTTTGAAACGGGTTACTCACTTTTTCCCCCCCCCATCGAAAAAAAAAATTGTTTCTAAAATACAAGTTTTGAGAATGTGAGGTTTTCTTAGGAATGCAGCTGTCATGTTATCGCCAATCAGGCTGTATCATTCCCACTTTACAGACGGAGAAATCGTGCCACAGGCGAAGTGACTGCATCACAGTCACCATCGAGTTACGTGCAGAAGTAAGATCATCTCTAGAAAACACCTAGAAATAGAGCTGCTGGGTGCATTAGATAGGGCCAAATTCTGCAGCTAAATCAAGTACCATTATATGAGTAAAACATTTAAGCTTTCCACTTTCCCTTTTAAAAATATACCAATCTGTTATAAAAAGCAAGTTTATTTTTATTTTAGAATTTATCGCTTTAGTTATAAGTGAGGTTGAGCATCTTTCAGACATTTATTCCTTTCTTTCTATGGAAAGGTTCTGATTATACCCTTTGCCAATTTTACTCTTTTGCTCTTCCACTGGAATTTCTAAGAACTTTGATTAATAAGAAAATGTTCTCTCTGTCATTTGTTACAAATATGTTTACCAGTTCAGTGTTTGCCTTTTAGCTTATTTATGGCATTCTCACCAGACAGAAATATTTTAAATTATATGTAATGCATTTGTCTATCTCTTTTGGTTTTATGTGATGTTTAGAAGAACGCTTGCCACTCCAATATTCCTCTTTTTTGTTTTAACATCTTTATTCGAGTATAATTGCTTTACAACGGTGTGTTAGTTTCTGCTGTATATCAAAGTGAATCAGCTATACATATACATATATCCCTATATCTCCTCCCTCTTGCGTCTCCCTCTCACCCTCCCTATCCCACCCCTCTAGGTGGTCACAAAGCACCGAGCTGATCTCCCTGTGCTATGCAGCTGCTTCCCACTAGCTATCTATTTTACATTTGGTAGTGTATATATGTCCATGCCACTCTCTCACTTCGTCCCAGCTTACCCTTCCCCCTCCCCGTGTCATCAAGTCCATTCTCTACGTCTGCAATATTATTCCTGTCCTGCCCCTAGGTTCTTCAGAACCTTTTTTTTTTTTAGATTCCATATATACGTGATAGCATACAGTATTTGTTTTTCTCTTTTTGACTTACTTCACTGTGTATGACAGTCTCTGGCCATCCACCTCACTACAAATAACTCAGTTTTGTTTCTTTTTATGACTGAGTAATATTCCATTGTATATATGCGCCACATCTTCTTTATCCATTCATCTGTCGATGGACACTTAGGTTGCTTCCATGTCCTGGCTATTGTAAATAGAGCTGCAATGAACATTGTGGTACACGACTCTTTTTGAATTATGGTTTTCTCAGGGTATATGCCCAGTAGTGGGATTGCTGGGTTGTATGGTAGTTCTATTTTTAGTTTTTTAAGGAACCTCCATACTGTTCTGCATAGTGGCTGTATCAATTTATATTCCCATCAACAGTGCAAGAGGGGTCCCTTTCCTCCACACCCTCTCCACCTCTCCCATTGTGGAGCACAGGCTCTGGACGCGCAGGCCGAACGGCCATGGCTCACAGGCCTAGCCACTCCACGGCATGTGGGATCTTCCCAGACCGGGGCACGAACCCGTGTCCCCTGCATCGGCAAGTGGACTCTCAACCACTGAGCCACCAGGGAAGCCCTGTTTGTAGATTTTTTGATGATGGCCATTCTGACTGGTGTGAGGTGATACCTCATTGTAGTTTTGACTTGCATTTCTCTAATGATTAGTGATGTTGAGCATCCTTTCATGTGTTTGTTGGCAGTGTATATATCTTCTTTGGAGAAATGTCAATTTAGGTCTTCTGCCCATTTTTGGATTGGGTTGTTTGTTTTTTTGACGTTGAGCTACATGAGCTGTTTGTAAATTTTGGAGATTAATCCTTTGTCAGTTGCTTCATTTGCAAATATTTTCTCCCATTCTGAGGGTTGTCTTTTTGTCTTATGATTTCCTTTCCTGTGCAAAAGCTTTTAAGTTTCATTAGGTCCATTTGTTTATTTTTGTTTTTATTTCCATTTCTCTAGGAGGTGGGTCAAAAAGGATCTTGCTGTGATATATCATAGAGTGTTCTGCCTATGTTTTCCTCTAAGAGTTTGATAGTGTCTGACCTTACATTTAGGTCTTTAATCCATTTTGAGTTTATTTCTGTGTATGGTGTTGGGGGGTGTTCTAATTTCATTCTTTTACATGTAGCTGTCCAGTTTTCCCAGCACCACTTATTGAAGAGGCTGTCTTTTCTCAAGAATTGTATATTCTTGCCTCCATTATCAAAAATAAGGTGACTATATGTGCATGGGTTTATCTCTGGGTTTTCTTCCTGTTCCACTGATCTATATTTCTGTTTTTGTGCCAGTAGCATACTGTCTTGTTTACTGTAGTTTTGTAATATGGTCTGAAGTCCGGGAGCCCAATTCCTCCAGTTCTGTTTTTCCTTCTCAAGATTGCTTTGGCCATTCAGGGTCTTTTGTGTTTCTATACAAATTGTGAAATTTTTTGTTCTAGTTCTGTGAAAAATGCCAGTGGTAGTTTGACAGGGATTGCATTGAATCTGTAGATTGCTTTCGGTAGTACAGTCATTTTCACAATGTTGATTCTTCCAATCCAAGAACATGGCATATCTCTCCATCAGTTGGTATGATCTTTAATTTCTTTCATCAGTGTCTTATAGTTTTCTGCATATAGGTCTTTTGCCTCCTTAGGTAGGTTTCTTCCTAGGTATTTTATCCTTTTTGTTGCAGTGGTGAATGGGAGTGTTTCCTTAATTTCTCTTTCAGATTTTTCATCATTAGTGTGTAGGAATGCAAGATATTTCTATGCATTAATTTTTTATCCTGCTACTTTACCAGTTTCATTGATCAGCTGTAGTAGTTTTCTGGTAGCATCTTTAGGATTCTCTATGTATAGTATCATGTCATCTGTAAACAATGACAACATTACTTCCTCTTTCCAATTTGGATTCCTTTCATTTCTTTTTCTTCTCTGATTGCTATGGCTAAAACTTCCAAAACTATGTTGAATAATAGTGGTGACAGTGGACAACCTTGTCTTTTTCCTGATCTTAGAGGAAATGGTTTCAGTTTTTCACCATTGTGAACGATGTTGGCTGTGGGCTTGTCATATATGGCCTTTATTATGTTGAGGAAAGTTCCCTCTATGCCTACTTTCTGGAGGGTTTTTATCATAAATGGGTGTTGAATTGTGTAGAAAGCTTTTTCTGCATCTATTGAGATGATCATATGGTTTTTCTCCTTCAATTTGTTAATATGGTGTATCACATTGATTGATTTGTGTATATTGAAGAATCATTGCATTCCTGGGATAAACCCCACTTGATCATGGTGTATGATCCTTTTAAAATGCTGTTGGATTCTGTTTGCTAGTATTTTGTTGAGGATTTTTGCATCTATGTTCATCAGTGATATTTGGCCTGTAGTTTTCTTTCTTTGTGACATCTTTGTCTGGTTTTGGTATCAGGGTGACGGTGGCCTCGTAGAATGAGTTTGGGAGTGTTCCTCCCTCTGCCATATTTTGGAAGGTTTGAGAAGTATAGGTGTTAGCTCTTCTCTAAATGTTTGATAGAATTCGCCTGTGAAGCCATGTGGTCCTGAGCTTTTGTTTATTAGATTTTTAATCACAGTCTCAATTTCAGTGCTTGTGATTGGTCTGTTCATATTTTCTATTTCTTCCTGGTTCAGTCTCGGAAGGTTGTGCTTTTCTAAGAATTTGTCTATTTCTTCGTGGTTGTACATTTTATTGGCATAGAGTTGCCTGAAGTAATCTCTCATGGTCCTTTGTATTTCTGCAGTGCCAGTTGTTAATTCTCCTTTTTCATTTCTAATTCTATTGATTTGAGTCTTCTCCCTTTTTTCTTGATGAGTCTGGCTAATAGTTTATCAATTTTGTTTATCTACTCAAAGAACCAGCTTTTAGTTTTATTGATCTTTGCTATTGTTTCCTTCATTTTTTTTCATTTATTTCTGATCTGATCTTTATGATTTCTCTCCTTCTGCTAACTTTGGGCGTTTTTTGTTCTTCTTTCTCTAATTGCTTTAGGTGTAAGGTTAGGGTGTTTATTTGAGATGTCTCCTGTTTCTTCAGGTAGGATTGTATTGCTATAAACTTCCCTCTTAGAACTGCTTTTGCTACATTCCATAGGTTTTGGGTTGTCATGTTTTCATTGTCATTTGTTTCTAGGTATTTTTTTATTTCCTCTTTGATTTCTTCAGTGTTCTCTTGGTTATTAACTAGTGTATTGTTTAGCCTCCATGTTTGTATTTTTTACAAATTTTTCTTTTCCACACTGATCGAAATGCCATCTTAGTAAACATTAAATCCTCTCACATGCTCGAATCTTTTTCTGGACCCTCTGTCTATATTCAGTGTCATATTATTTTCATCATTACCATTTTACAATGTGTTCTAATATCTCACAGGCTTAGTCCCCACTCCCCTTTTACAGATTTTTCCTGTCTTTTCTCATAGGTTTGTATTTTTATATGAACCCTAGACTAATGTTGTCCTTATCTGCTATTATTTTTATTGGTATCATATTGAATTTATAAATAAATTTAAAGAGAGCTACCAACTTTATTCTGAACAAAGAGTACCTTTCTACCTTTCCATTTAAAGGTTTCTTTTAGTTGACTGTTGTAATGGGCTGAACTGTGTCCTCCCAAATATTCATGTGTTAAAAGTCCTAACCCACCCCCAGTACCTCAGAATGTGACTGTATTTGGAGATAGGCATGAGGTAACAGCAGTAGAATTTAAGCCCAAGGGGCTGAGTGAGAGGCAGCCCAGAAGTTGAACATTCCACTTAGGACAGGTGTTGGGATGAAATGAAGTAACCAAAGTACTCAGCATGCCATAAACCCCATTAAACTTAAGTTATCTCTTACATCCCTAAAGGCTTGGGATAGAGTCTGCAGCATATCCCTCCACCCTACACAGACAATTTAAAGGCTTCCTTGACCTTTGGGAAATCTAGAACTTAATCTGGAAGGTATAAGGAATGCTCATGGACTTGACATCAGAGAGATCCAAGGGAGTTCAATCCACCTGGCAAATTCTGACACCATTGAACTTCGATGGGGACAACGATGCTTGCCTCCCCTGGTTAAAGTAGCTAATGCGTGAAAAGCCCCCATGTCAACATCTGGCACAGCGTAGGTGCTTAAACTGAACTTGGAGTCAGGTTGAGAAGAGCGTAGAAAGAACTTTCAAAGCTCTGCAGGAGAAACTGTGAAGAGAGGACACATGGTCCCCAGAGAGAATAGAAAGAATGAAACCAGGTTGTTGTTTTCTGTGACTTTCCAAGCCACATATCCTAAAAGAAATTAGCCCAGTTCATTAAATCTGGCCAATTCCGTGTGGACCAAGAACAGTTTACATGAGTTTTGTTTGGCCTCAGATGTTGACTTCCCTTCTATAGAGTTATAGGTAGTTTTGACATTTACTCCTTCCATTAAATAAGAAGATGGAGAGAACACAAGAGTGGGTGGGGACGGGGGCAGAAAGATTTTTTCCAACAGAAAAGAAGTGTCATCTACGGAGCAAAATGAGGCATCAGCGTTGCAGGGACAGTTCGGATGGGGCAAATGAAGCAAACGTTCCCATGATGAACTGTCTCTGCACGATCAGTCACGGTACCTCTGGCTTGAGTGGCAGCCGTGTTAACAAGCTGGAGAGAAGATTGATGCCCGTCCACGGCCAGAAAACGCAACAAACTGAAGACCTGTTTCAGGCCTGCACCAGTCAGATTATAAATATGTACCACTGGCTTCTAAAGTGAGTTATGATTTCATTCTCCTACTGGTACCTGAAATCTAGAGAGGGCATTTGTCTAGTCTTTGTATTGGGGGTGACGGCTATAGCAACATGGTTGCACAGGGGAGATATCCACTTGGCAGATAAGTCAGGTGCCATAAAGGAACAGCTGTTATCAATTTGATCTTGCGGCAAGAGGGGGGACCTCCCTGTCCACAGGCAGTATTGTTAGTATGCTTCGCAGGTCTTCCCTTTACTGAAGCATTTGCAGGTGCTGTTTTCTCCAGCCTGTGATGCCTTTGGATGGGCTGGTGTGAAGCTGTCTGTCCCCACCCTTCACACAAGGTACCATCTGGCTTGCCCACTAGAGCATAAGCTCTAGTGGGCAGGCCCGTGTTCAATGCCTCTGTGTGCCCATCTTGAGCTCAGGGGCTACCACTGTCTGTTCATCAAAGTGAATAAAAAGGCCAAATCTGAAATCTAACCAGCACCAGCGGTGGTGGAGACACTGGCATGAAAGCTCCAAGCTCACAGGATTTCCCTATCTTGGTTTGTTTCATGAGGTCCATGACCCCCAAGTACATCTTCAATGCCCAGGGCTCATTTCTCCTCATTATAGTCATAGTCATCAGGCAAGTTTATCCCCTTCTGGGCTTACCATCTAACCACTGGAGTCACAAATGCCAAGTCTCTGTCTGCAGCCCAGACCATTCTCCTGGGCTCCAGACCTGTATAGCCAGCCTTCCTGAGGACATCTCCATCTGTGTGTCAAACTCATCTCCATCTGTCCAGAATGGAGCTCAGCAGGCTCCCCACTTCTTCCCATGACCCTGGTCTTGGCCATGACATCATCACTGCCTCAGCTGCTCAAGCCAGCAGCCCAGCGGGCATCCCTGACTTCCCCACACCATAACCTGACGTCCCAGGGCTGAGGACACCAGCAAGAAGTTAGATTTTTGGGGTGGGTAGAGTGAGTCCTGACTGGACATTCTTCAGAGTTCACATCCATGACAGAGTGAATTTCCCCCCCTTAGGTTGACAGAGGGACTTGGCAAGGAAGAACAAGTACATCAGACTCCACCGGTCTGCATAAAAGGAGAGGGTTGAACCAGCTCAGTGTTTTTAAACTAGCTCCATAGATCTCTTTACCTGCAGACAGAGAACCCTGTACTAGATGTCCTTTGACTTCGAGAAGGGCTGTGCAGTTTCCCTTGGTTCCAAGGCAGACTCCCCAGAGGGGATTGCTTGGAGCGTTACGTGGTCCCTATCTCCTGTAAAGCATCAAGAGAGAGCAGCTGAGGTTTTGCTCCCTTTCCTCAAGAGTGGAAACTCAACAGGTAACCTGAGAAAGAACCAAATGGATGGAGGGAAGGAGGGAGTCATGGGGGTAGGGATGTCCCCTATGACAGGGTTTGGATAATTTCAGCAGCAGCACACATGGTCTGGTCAGTGGCAAAAGGGCACCCAGAGAGATCATCGCCTTCTCAACCACTTCCTTTTCTGGTAAGAAAGGCTCGTAGCTAGATGCTCACGTGGTCAATGTTAAGAGCAGTTTAGCACGGAGGTTAAGAGCACACACAGGCTCTGGAGTCAGACAGACTTAGGTCAAATCCCACTCCCATTGCTGACTCCCTGTGTGATCTTGGGCAAGTCATTTCACCTCTCTGAGCCCGTTTCCTCATCAGCAAAGTGGGTAAATGCCTCCTAGGGCTGTTGTGAGAATTAGTACAATTATCTATGTACTAGTATTAGTACACGTAGTAGATATTTGGTAAGTGATTTTTACTGATGATCAAGACCATTCTTTCTGCTTTGAATTCTAAGTCCTTCCAGTCCTTGAAGGAAAGTCTCAAGTCCCCCTCTTCCGTGAAGCCTTCTTGGATCACCTGACAAGGAACCAGCACCCTCGGGGAACCATATGTCCAGCCAGGAGCTGGAAAGACAAAGATGACCCAGACACAACTCCCGCCTGCAAGTGGGTTATGACCTTCAGCAGAGTCCAAACTCCCTTTCCAACACCTCCCCACTGTGTGAAGTTAGCAAGCAATTTCACTTTTCCGAGGTACAGTTTTCTCATCTCTACAGTGGGGATAATGTTGTATTTTCCACTTCCATCAGTGGTATAGAGCATGAAAAAAGACAAGGAGGAAGGATGGAAGAGAGGAAGGGGGGGAGGAAAAGGAGGGACGGAAGAGGGGAGGGAGGAGAGAAGGGGAGGAGGGAGGGAGGGGCTACAGAGGGAGAAAGGGGAGGACGTGTGATTACCAAACCGCCCTCAAACAGGGACGGTGAATGCCTGAGTGAATGAATGAAGCCACTCTATTTCCCCTGCTGTCTCTGGGTCCTACAAGCTGTCCTCCTCTGGCCCCTGTGTCAGGATACCTGTGCCAGGTCTTCATCATTCTACCTGGAAAGAGATTTCATTCCCCGCCTTTTACAGCCCTATTTTCAAGAACTGAAACCTGTTTAAAGGGCTGCTGTTCCCCAAAATGGCACATCGGACAGAGAGCCCACAATTCAGCTGTTTATGGGTATTAATAATACGTGGCAAAAAAGCTGCTGCTTTATTTTGTTCTCCAAGTCAAGCTCTTTATTTTTTTTAATTTTTTTACCATCTTTATTGGAGTATAATTGTTTTACAATTGTGTGTTAGTTTCTGCTGTATAACAAAGTGAACCAGCTATACGTATACATATGTTCCCATATCTCTTCTCTCTTGCGTCTCCCTCCCACCCTCCCTGTCCCACTCCTCTAGGTGGTCACAAAGTACCGAGCTGATCTCCCTGTGCTATGCAGCTGCTTCCCACTAGCTATCTGTTTTACATTTGGTAGTGTATATATGTCCATGCCACTCTCTCACTTTGTCCCAGCTTACCCTTCCCCCTCCCCGTGTCCTCAAGTCCATTCTCTACATCTGCGACATTATTCCTGTCCTGCCTCTAGGTTCTTCAGAACCTTTTTTTTTCTAAGATTCCATATATATGTGTTAGCATATGGTATTTGTTTTTCTCTTTCTGACTTACTTCACTGTGCATGACAGTCTCTAGGCCATCCACCTCACTACAAATAACTCAATTTCGTTTCTTTTTATGACTGAGTAATATTCCATTGTATATATGCACCACATCTTCTTTATCCATTCATCTGTCGATGGACACTTAGGTTGCTTCCATGTCCTGGCTATTGTAAATAGAGCTGCAATGAACATTGTGGTACATGACTCTTTTTGAATTATGGTTTTCTCAGGGTATATGCCCAGTACTGGGATTGCTGGGTTGTATGGTAGTTCTATTTTTAGTTTTTTAAGGAACCTCCATACTGTTCTCCATAGTGGCTGTATCAATTTACATTCCCACCAACAGTGCAAGAGGGTTCCCTTGTCTCCACACCCTCTCTAGCACTGATTGTTTGTAGATTTTTTTTTTTTCTTTTTTGCGGTACATGGGCCTCTCACTGTTGTGGCCTCTCCCGTTGCGGAGCACAGGCTCCGGACGTGCAGGCTCAGCAGCCATGGCTCACAGGCCTAGCCGCTCCGCGGCATGTGGGATCTTCCCACACCGGGGCACGAACTCATGTCCCCTGCATCGGCAGGCAGACTTTCAACCACTGCACCACCAGGAAAACCCTGTAGATTTTTTGATGATGGCCATTCTGACTGGTGTGAGGTGACACCTCATTGTAGTTTTGATTTGCATTTCTCTAATGATTAGTGATGTTGAAGCTCTTTAAATCAAATATTTAGGGAGGGAATATTTACCTGCATGTCCTCAAGGAAGCATTTCTGGTCTTAAAGGGAAACATACGCTGCAGCAACCATGAGGTGATATAGGCATGGGGAGTATAATTTCTTTAATTCTCACAACAACCCATGAAGCACGCTCTTAGCATCAGTGTTTTATAGATAAGGATACTGAGGCTCAGAGAGATTACGTGGACTTTCTCAAGGTTAGTCAGCTGGTAAGCAGAAGGGCAGGGATTCAAATCTCAGCCGCCTGACTCGGGGCTCACGTGCTGCCTGGTACCCAGGCTTGGTGTGGGCAGGAGGCTGAGAGCCAGGGTGATACACAGGCATTAGCCAGCCGACACAGGCGTGCCCACCCTCGCTGAAGGGAGAGCAGGGGCATGGAGAAGGGTTACAGAAGAAGCAAAATAAACCAAAGCCCGAATTAAGAGTGCGTGCAACCCATTTATAGAACCGAATGGAGCTGTGGCCGGAACCTGGGAAGCCAGAGGCAGGCGTGAGAGCTGAAAAGAGACCTCGTGGGGCCAGTTAAGGAGCTTGGAGTTTACCTGAGGGTCCTGGGGAGCTGCGGGTGGCACTGGAGAGCCAGGGAGCACTGGAGTGACCAGCGTTGTATGTTAGGACACATCCTGGGTCCTTGATGCCCGATGCCCAGCACTGAGCCAGGAGCAAAGAACTCAGAGAAGAAGACGCCACAAGCTCCTCTCTTGAGAAAGAGGAACAAACCAACGTTTACTCTGTTTCGGGCACTGAGCCGGGCTCTACACGATTATATCCTTAAAGGATGGCTCCTAAATTCCCATTGTGTACAGGAGTGAACTGAGGCCTAAGGAGGTCAAAGGAGGCACGGCCTAACAGTGAAGACAAATACAAAAATGGCCAACCACACGGCACTGTAACAATAATTACAGCAACCAGCTCTGATTAAGCCTTTTCTTAAGTCAAGGTCACTAGGCCATGCACTTTCCCAATGCATACACTTCCCCAATTTTCTAGCTATTAAGAGCTAACTATCCTCAATCTACAGGAATGAAGAAACTGAGGCTCAGAGAGGTGAAGTAACTGGCCCAAAGTCACACAGCTAGCAAGGGCCAGAGCACACACATTCTTAGCCATCATGTCTCACTGCCACGCTGCAACCCCATGTGTCCACAGAGCAGGGTAAGCACGAGAGAAGGGGCTTAAGCAAGTTGATGAGGTTCAAGCTGGCCCTCGAGGAGAAGGGGAGGAGGTGTTCCCCAGGCAGAGAAGGAGGGAAAGGGCATCCCATGCACTTGACAGCATCCACGGACAGTCAAGTGCATAGTGGGTTCAGGATGTCTGCAGTGTGGGGAACGTAGTAGGAAATTCAGTCAGAGGGAAGCTGGGTTAGAACCTGGAGGGCACTGAACGCCGAGCTAAGGAGTTGTGACTTTATCATGCAGGCAAAGGGAGGCCCTCAGAGGGGCTGATGGGCTCATGTGGGGTTGAAGGACGCACTGTGGAGGCTTTGGGACTGGAATAGAGGAATGGCAGCCAGGATGCTGGCTGTTATGATCGTGATTTTGAGGAACCCCCAAATATTGAGCATCTACAGTGCCAGGCACTGTACAAACTTCCTCTGTAGTCTTTTTTTTTTTAACTTCTTATTTTATACTGGAGTATAGCCGATTAACAATGTTATGATAGTTGCAGGTGCACAGTAAAGTGACTCAGCCATACATATAAACGCATCCTTTCTCCCCCAAAGTCCCGTCCCATGCAGACTGCCACATAACATTGAGGAGAGTTCCCTGTGCTATACAGGAGGTCCTTCTTGGTTATCTATTTTAAACATAGCAGTGTGTACATGTCAATCCCAAACTCCCTAACTATCCCTTCCCACCTCCCTTCCTCCTGGTAACCGTAAGTTTGTTCTCTAGTCTGTGAGTCTGTTTCTAGTCTTTACTAGACTGGGACAGGCAGGCGTCATTGTCTCCTGTGTACATATGGGGAAGTAGGCTGCCAGAGGGCGTGCCCGGGAGACAGTCCCTTCCAGGAGAGCAAACTAAAGCTTCTTCCCTCACGCCTCCCTGGTCATTCTCCTCAGTGACCCATGACCACCCCTGCTGCCCTCCTGAGAGACAAGGAACTGCTGGGACCTTTGTCCCTTCACCCTGTCCTCCAAGGTCCTTCCTGGACTCCTACTACGTGCCAGTCTCCACTGGGCTCCGGGAAAGAGTCCCAGACAAGACACATCGCGCTTTCACTGCTGAGGTCATCAAAAGCAAACAAATCAGTCTGAATCCTGGGCTGGCAGTCCCAGTGCCATCCCCACCCCCAGCTCCAGTCCTGGACTGTCTAAACAATCACGTCCAGGCACGTTAGCAGCCTCGAGCTAAATGCTGAACTGTGTGATTCCTGCTCAGAGGGACCAGTTATAGCTGACTCTGCAAGGGTTGCTGTAAGTGCTTGAGAGCTGGGGAAGGGGTCTGGCTTAGAGAAGGCTGGACCAGAGTGCGGTGCAGCCCTCTCCCCACACAGCTCAGGGCCCCCATATTTAAGGAGCAGGGGCTACCGGGGAGAGGGGCTCACGGTTAAATGCATTCTTTAAAGACAAAACACCAGACAATTTTTGCAAGTCACAAATGGAGAGGGGTGGCCAGAAAAAGAGAAGGGGGTCTGGTTAATCTGGGATTAAGGCACTTCTGAGGGTTCGCAGGTCTAAGGAGCCGCTCAAGTTCCATTCACGTCCACAAACATTTACTGAGAATTTGCTTTGATGTCAAGGTCACACAGGTGGCTGCCAGGATCACCTTGCAGCTTTGAGAGTAAAATGACACTAAGTCTGAACCCCCATCTCACCTTGCAGGTCAAAAACCCAAAGTCACTTCCAGCCTCCCTTCGAGCTTCCTGAACGTGGAATTTAAATTTCTCCCACTTCGGCTCTGGCTCCCAGCATGTGTTTCTGCTGCAGTGACTCTGCTTACACCTTGTAAGCACTGTCCCTTTTCCACCTCACCTGCAGTGACACATCCTGACTTCCTCTCCCCCCAACTCCTTACCAGCGTCCCTGCCCCACAACTGTGTGAGAGGCAGGCTTTGCTGAAGGTATCTGGGCAAACGGCAGAGTTCCCACAACCCTCCTGCACCCACATCTCCACCCAAGGCACCATGCTGGTCCCAGACACCCTCCTGTCTCCCTGCGTGGTCTGACCCTTCCTTTCTTTCCAGGCTGGTCTCACCCTACCCACCCTCTTGCACCCTGAGATCTAGCCACTCTCACATTCCTTACTCTATTGAACACACCACACTCCTTCCTGCCTCAGGGCATTTGCACAAGCTGTTTGCTTTGTCTGCAATGCTCTTTCTCTGTTTTTCCCCTGGGGAAGTAGGAGAGGACGCCTACTCAGTTCTCAGCACAAACATCACTTATTACTCCGTGAGGGTTCCCATGACTCCCTAAGCTAACCATTTACCAGTATGTTCTAGTCTTTGTTATTCTTTTGCTTTGTTGCACATATCACAATTTATAAGTGTGTGTGTGTGCGTGTCTGTTAAATGTCAAACTCTCCCACAAGATCGCAAGCTGTATGGAGGTAAAGATCAAATGTCTAGCGGGAGGCCGGAGGGGAAGATGGCGGAAGAGTAAGACGCGGAGATCACCTTCCTCCCCACAGATACACCAGAAATACATCTACACATGGAACAACTCCTGCAGAGCACCTACTGAACGCTGGCAGAAGACCTCAGACCTCCCCAAAGGCAAGAAACTCCCCACGTACCTGGGTAGGGCAAAAGAAAAAAGAAACAACAGAGACAAAAGGGAGCTGTGAAGGAGGAAAACTTTCCACACACTAGGAAGCCCCTTCGCGGGTGGAGGCTGCGGGCGGCGGAGGGGGGGAGCTTCGGAGCCGCGGAGGAGAGCACAGCCACAGGGGTGCAGAGGGCAAAGCGGAGAGATTCCCGCACAGAGGATCAGGGCCGACCGGTACTCACCAGGCCGAGATGCTTGTCTGTTCACCCGCCGGCGCGGGCGGGGCTGGGAGTTGAGGCTTGGGCTTCGGTCGGATCCCAGGGAGAGGACTGGGGTTGGCGGCGTGAAAACAGCCTGCAGGGGTTTAGTGCGCCACGGCTAGCCGGGAGAGAGTCCGGGGAAAAGTCTGGAGCTGCCGAAGAGGCAAGAGACTTTTTCTTCTCTCTTTGTTTCCTGGTGCGCGAGGAGAGGGGATTAAGAGCGCTGCTTAAAGGAGCTCCAGAGACAGGCGCGAGCCGCGGCTACAACCGCGGACCTCAGAGACGAGCGCGAGCCGCGGCTAAAAGCGCGGACCCCAGGGACGGGCATGAGACGCTAAGGCTGCTGCTGCCGCCACCAAGAAGCCTGTGTGCGAGCACACGTCACTCTCCACACCCCTCTTCCGAGGAGCCTGTGCAGCCCGCCACTGCCAGGGCCCCGTGATCCAGGAACAACTTCCCCGGGAGAACGCACTGCACGCCGCAGGCTCGTGCAACGTCACGCCGCCTCTGACGCCGTAGGCCCGCCCCGCACGCCGTGCCCCTCCCTTCCCCGTTGCCTGGGTGAGCCAGAACCCGCGAATCAGCTGCTCCTTTAACCCCGTCCTGTCTGAGCGAAGAACAGACGCCCTCCTGCGACCTACACGCAGAGGCGGGGCCAAATCCAAAGCTGAAACCCGGGAGCTGTGCGAACAAAGAAGAGAAAGGGAAATCTCTCCCAGCAGCTTCAGGAGCAGCGGATTAAATCTCCACAATCAACTTGATGTACCCTGCATCTGTGGAATACCTGAATAGACAACGAATCATCCCAAATTGAGGAGGTGGACTTTGAGAGCAAGATTTATTACTTTTTCCCTTTTCCTCTTTTTGTGAGTGTGTATGTGTATGCTTCTGTGTGAGATTTTGTCTGTACAGCTTTGCTTCCACCATTTGTCCTAGGGTTCTATCCATCCTTTTTTAAAAAATTTTTTTTCTTAATAATTATTTTTTAATTTAATTACTTTATTTTATTTTACTTTATGTTCTTTCTTTTTTCCTTCCTTCCTTCCTTCCTTCCTTCCTTCCTCCCACGTCCCTCCCTCCCTCCTTTCTTTCTTTCTTTCCTTCTTTCCTTCTTTTCTTCTTTCTTTCTTTCTTTCTTCCTTCCTTCCTTCCTTCCCTCCTTGCTTTCTTTCTTTCTTCCTCTACTAATTCTTTCTCTCTACTTTTTCTCCCTTTTATTCTGAGCCGTGTGGATGAAAGGATCTTGGTGCTGCAGCCAGGAGTCAGTGCTGTGCCTCTGAGGTGGGAGAGCCAACTTCAGGACACTGATCAACAAGAGACCTCCCAGCTCCACATAATATCAAACAGCGAAAATCTCCCAGAGATCTCCATCTCAACACCAGCACCCAGCTTCACTCAACGACCAGCAAGCTACAGTGCTGGACACCCTATGCCAAACAACTAGCAAAACAGGAACACAACCCCACCCATTAGCAGAGAGGCTGCCTAAAATCATAATAATTCCACAGACACCCCAAAACACACCACCAGAGGTGGACTTGCCCACCGGAAAGACAAGATCCAGCCTCATCCACCAGAACACAGACACTAGTCCCCTCCACCAGGAAGCCTACACAACCCAGTGAACCAAACTTAGCCACTGGGGACAGACATCAAAAACAACGGGAACTACGAACCTGCAGCCTGCAAAAAGGAGACCCCAAACACAGTAAGATAAGCAAAATGAGAAGACAGAAAAACACACAGCAGATGAAGGAGCAAGATAAAAATGCACCAGACCTAACAAATGAAGAGGAAATAGGCAGTCTACCTGAAAAAGAATTCAGAATACTGATAGTAAAGATGATCCAAAATCTTGGAAAGAGAATGGAGAAAATACAAGAAACGTTTAACAAGGACCTAGAAGAACTAAAGATGAAACAAACAATGATGAACAACACAATAAATGAAATGAAAAATACTCTAGATGGGATCAATAGCAGAATAACTGAGGCAGAAGAACGGATAAGTGACCTGGAAGATAAAATAGTGGAAATAACTACTGCAGAGCAGAATAAAGAAAAATGAATGAAAAGAACCGAGGACAGTCTCAGAGACCTCTGGGACAACATTAAATGCACCAACATTCAAATTATAGGGGTTCCAGAAGAAGAAGAGAAAAAGAAAGGGACTGAGAAAATATTTGAAGAGATTATAGTTGAAAACTTCCCTAATATGGGAAAGGAAATAGTTAATCAAGTCCAGGAAGCACAGAGAGTCCCATACAGGATAAATCCAAGGAGAAATATGCCAAGACACATATTAATCAAACTGTCAAAAATGAAATACAAAGAAAGCATATTAAAAGCAGCAAGGGAAAAACAACAAATAACACACAAGGGAATCCCCATAAGGTTAACAGCTGATCTCTCAGCAGAAACTCTGCAAGCCAGAAGGGAGTGGCAGGACATACTGAAAGTGATGAAGGAGAAAAACCTGCAACCAAGATTACTCTACCCAGCAAGGATCTCATTCAGATTTGATGGAGAAATCAAAACCTTTACAGACAAGCAAATGCTGAGAGAGTTCAGCACCACGAAACCAGCTTTACAACAAATGCTAAAGGAACTTCTCTAGGCAAGAAAGACAAGAGAAGGAAAAGACCTACAATAACAAGCCCAAAACAATTTAGAAAATGGGAATAGAAACATACATATTGATAATTACCTTAAATGTAAATGGACTAAATGCTCCCACCAAAAGACACAGATTGGCTGAATGGATACAAAAACAAGACCCATATATATGCTGTCTACAAGAGACCCACTTCAGACCTAGAGACACATACAGACTGAAAGTAAGGGGATGGAAAAACATATTCCATGCAAATGGAAACCAAAAGAAAGCTGGAGTAGCAATTCTCATATCAGACAAAATAGACTTTAAAATAAAGACTATTAGAAGAGACAAAGAAGGACACTACATAATGATCAAGGGATCGATCCAAGAAGAAGATATAACAATTGTAAATATTTATGCACCCAACATAGGAGCACCTCAATACATAAGGAAAGTACTAACAGCCTTAAAAGGGGAAATCGACAGTAACACATTCATAGTAGGGGACTTTAACACCCCACTTTCACCAATGGACAGATCATCCAAAATGAAAATAAATAAGGAAACACAAGCTTTAAATGATACATTAAACAAGATGGACTTAATTGATATTTATAGGACACTCCATCCAAAAACAACAGAATACACATTTTTCTCAAGTGCTCATGGAACATTCTCCAGGATAGATCATATCTTGGGTCACAAATCAAGCCTTGGTAAACTTAAGAAAATTGAAATTGTATCAAGTATCTTTTCTGACCACAATGCCATGAGACTAGATATCAATTCCAGGAAAAGATCTGTAAAAAATACAAACACATGGAGGCTAAACAATACACTACTTAATAACAAAGTGATCACTGAAGAAATCAAAGAGGAAATAAAAAAATACCTAGAAACAAATGACAATGGAGACACGACGACCCAAAACCTATGGGATGCAGCAAAAGCAGTTCTAAGAGGGAAGTTTGTAGCAATACAAGCCCACCTTAAGAAACAGGAAACATCTCAAATAAACAACCTAACCTTGCACCTAAAGCAATTAGAAAACGAAGAACAAAAAACCCGCAAAGTTAGCAGAAGGAAAGAAATCATAAAAATCAGATCAGAAATAAATGAAAAAGAAATGAAGGAAACAATAGCAAAGATCAATAAAACTAAAAGCTGGTTCTTTGAGAAGATAAACAAAATAGATAAACCATTAGCCAGACTCATCAAGAAAAAAAGGGAGAAGTCTCAAATCAATAGAATTAGAAATGAAAAAGGAGAAGTAACAACTGGCACTGCAGAAATACAAAAGATCATGAGAGATTACTACAAGCAACTCTATGCCAATAAAATGGACAACCTGGAAGAAATGGACAAATTCTTAGAAATGCACAACCTGCCAAGAGTGAATCAGGAAGAAATAGAAAATATGAACAGACCAATCACAAGCAGTGAAATTGAAACTATGATCAAAAATCTTCCAACAAACAAAAGTCCAGGACTAGATGGCTTCACAGGCGAATTCTATCAAACATTTAGAGAAGAGCTAACACCTATACTTCTCAAACTCTTCCAAAATATAGCAGAGGGAGGAACACTCCCAAATTCATTCTACAAGGCCACCATCACCTTGATACCAAAACCAGACAAAGATGTCACAAAGAAAGAAAACTACAGGCCATATCACTGATGAACATAGATGCAAAAATCCTCAACAAAATACTAGCAAACAGAATCCAACAGCATTTTAAAAGGATCATACACCATGATCAAGTGGGGTTTATTCCAGGAATGCAAGGATTCTTCAATATACGCCAATCAATCAATGTGATAAACCATATTAACAAATTGAAGAAAAACCATATGATCATCTCAATAGATGCAGAGAAAATTTTGACAAAATTCAACACCCATTTATGATAAAAACCCTGCAGAAAGTAGGCATAGAGGGAACTTTCCTCAACATAATAAAGGCCATATATGACAAACCCACAGCCAACATCATCCTCAATGGTGAAAAACTGAAAGCATTTCCACTAAGATCAGGAACAAGACAAGGTTGCCCACTCTCACCACTCTTATTCAATATAGTTTTGGAAGTTTTAGCCACAGCAATCAGAGAAGAAAAGGAAATAAAAGGAATCCAAATCGGAAAAGAAGAAGTAATGCTGTCACTCTTTGCAAATGACATGATACTATACATAGAGAATCCTAAAGATGCTACCAGAAAACTACTAGAGCTAACCAATGAATTTGGTAAAGTTGCAGGATACAAAATTAATGCACAGAAATCTCTGGCATTCCTATACACTAATGATGAAAAATCTGAAAGTGAAATCAAGAAAACACTCCCATTTACCATTGCAACAAAAAGAATAAAATATCTAGGAATAAACCTACCTAAGGAGACAAAAGACCTGTATGCAGAAAATATAAGACACTGATGAGAGAAATTAAAGATGATACAAATAGATGGAGAGATATACCATGTCCTTGGATTGGAAGAATCAACATTGTGAAAATGACTCTACCATCCAAAGCAATCTACAGATTCAATGCAATCCCTATCAAACTACCAATGGCATTTTTCACAGAACTAGAACAAAACATTTCACAATTTGTATGGAAACACAAAAGACCCCGAATAGCCAAAGCAATCTTGAGAACGAAAAACGGAGCTGGAGGAATCAGGCTCCCGGACTTCAGACCATATTACAAAACTACAGTAATCAAGACAGTATGGTACTGGCACAAAAACAGAAAGATAGATCAATGGAACAGGATAGAAAGCCCAGAGATAAACCCACGCACATATGGTCACCTTATGTTTGATAAAGGAGGCAGGAATGTACAGTGGAGAACGGACAGCCTCTTCAATAAATGGTGCTGGGAAAACTGGACAGGTACATGTAAAAGTATGAGATTTGATCACTCC
Source organism: Stenella coeruleoalba (assembly GCF_951394435.1). Taxonomy (NCBI): domain Eukaryota; kingdom Metazoa; phylum Chordata; class Mammalia; order Artiodactyla; family Delphinidae; genus Stenella; species Stenella coeruleoalba. Next base: position 108,827,173 of record NC_137153.1, read on the forward strand.
CTAACACCATACACAAAACTAAGCTCAAAATGGATTAAAGACCTAAATGTAAGGCCAGAAACTATCAAACTCTTAGAGGAAAACATAGGTAGAACACTCTATAACATAAATCACAGCCAGATTCTTTTTGACCCACCTCCTAGAGAAACGGAAATAAAAACAAAAATAAACAAATGGGACCTAATGAAACTTCAAAGCTTTTGCACAGCAAAGGAAACCATAAATAAGACCAAAAGACAACCCTCAGAATGGGAGAAAATATTTGCAAATGAAGCAACTGACAAAGGATTAATTTCCAAAATTTACAAGCAGCTCATGCAGCTCAATAACAAAAAAACAAACAACCCAATCCAAAAATAGGCAGAAGACCTAAATAGACATTTCTCCAAAGAAGATATACAGACTGGCAACAAACACATGAAAGAAGGCTCAACATCATTAATCATTAGAGAAATGCAAATCAAAACTACAATGAGATATCATCTCACACCAGTCAGAATGTCCATCATCAAAAAATCTAAAAACAATAAATGCTGGAGAGGGTGTGGAGAAACAGGAACACTCCTGCACTGCTGGTGGGAATGTGAATTGGTTCAGCCACTATGGAGAACAGTATGGAGGTTCCTTAAAAAACTACAAATAGAACTACCATATGACCCAGCAATCCCACTACTGGGCATATACCCTGAGAAAACCGAAATTCAAAAAGAGTCATGTACCAAAATGTTCATTGCAGCTCTATTTACAATAGCCCAGAGATGGAAACAACCTAAGTGCCCATCATCGGATGAATGGATAAAGAAGATGTGGCACATATATACAATGGAATATTACTCAGCCATAAAAAGAAACGAAATTGAGCTATTTGTAATGCGGTGGATAGACCTAGAGTCTGTCATACAGAGTGAAGTAAGTCAGAAAGAGAGAGACAAATACCGTATGCTAACACATATATATGGAATTTAAGGGGAAAAAATGTCATGAAGAACCTAGGGGTAAGGCAGGAATAAAGACGCAGACCTCCTAGAGAATGGACTTGAGGTTATGGGGAGGGGGAAGGGTGAGCTGTGACAGGGCGAGAGAGAGTCATGGACATATACACACTAACAAACGTAGTAAGGTAGATAGCTAGTGGGAAGCAGCCGCACGGCACAGGGATATCGGCTCGGTGCTTTGTGACAGCCTGGAGGGGTGGGATAGGGAGGGTGGGAGGGAGGGAGAAGAGATATGGGAACATATGTATATGTATAACTGATTCACTTTGTTATAAAGCATAAACTAACACACCATTGTAAAGCAATTATACCCCAATAAAGATGTTTAAAAAAAAATGTCTAGCGGATGGTCAACAAATGTTTGTTGAATAAAACAAATTTCAGTTGAATTAATGAATGAATGATGTGTATAGGGTACGGAAGTAGGCTAAGAGGTATGGTAAATATCTGTCATGTTGAGGGAGGCTTCAGAAGGTTAGCAACACCTAAGAAGGGTGCTCAGGTCAGAGAGCAGGGGCCGACATTCTTTGGAGAGAACAGCTACAGGGTATGGAAGAGAACGGGTATTTCATATGGTTTCATCTGACTGGGGAGTTAAATGCAAGAGAAAAGGCGGTTTGGGATGAGGCTGAAAAGACGGGCAGGAGAGGAAGGGAGAGCTTAATAACAAAGCAATGGGGAGCCAGTGAAGGACTGTGAGCAAGAGTGACGTGGGCAGAGCTGACTTCAGCATCAGGAAGCTGGTGCCCATGAGGAGGGAAGAGACCAGGGAGGGTCGGGGAGGGAAGAGCGATCAGAGGGCTGTTGTGGTGACCGGGGCTGCGGGTGGTTCGGTGACACAGATGTGTGCACTGAAGTGAGGGTTCACTCAGGAGGATGGGCTTGTGGGTGGAGACAATTGATCGGGTTTGGGACATAATGAGTGGGAGGTGCCTACAGTCACCCCAATGGGGATGTCCATGATCTGTGATCAGGAGAACCTAAGGAAGGCACCTAGGCCAGAGGTGACAGTCTGGGAGGCCAACTTGAAGGTGACATCTGAAGCCGAGGGCACAGGAAGAATGCTGGAGGCATACGAGCTCCCGAGCACCTTCCAGTCCTGACAGCGGTGATTTCACAAGAGCTGGAAACTCTATCTGCGAGGGGAAAGGGAAGAGCGAATTTCGTGCTCTCAGGTCCAGATGTGAGAGCCAGAGGGAGTGGGAGAGATAGAAAGGGCTTATTATCCTCCATCTCCTGGCATCAGGCCACACTCAGGCTGGCATCTGATTGCTGGCACTAATGAAATGGCACACCTGCAGCCCAGCAGCCTGTAATCGGGGGCTCGCGAGGCTGGGCCGGGCTGCCAGAGCCACTGGTTCCATCCCCCTGAAACCTGGCAGGTGGGAGCCCCATGTGCCTTCAGGGCCACATCTGGATTTTCACCCCAGATGTTGGCCTTTCAGAGGGACAGGGACCCGTGGAATATTCACTAGCAAAAGTCAGAATCTATGTTTCGTGAGGGACAAGAACTGGAGGCCTCAACCTGGAGAAGAGAGAAAGTACAAATCCCGGGACGCCGTACTGGGCCAGGCAGCAGATATGACCTGGGGGTGACAGTGGTATGCTCCCTGTCACTGGGAGTGAAGTCGGAACATCCCTGCGGAGATGGTGCTATGGAGAAGAGTCAAATCTTGAAGAAGGGCTCGAACGAGGTAACTCTTGAGGCCCCTGCTGACCCTTAGAATCTAATGCTTAACCATCCACACGCCAAGTCTTCTCTGGGTATCCATTCTCACATCGCACATCCCAAAATCCAGAGAGTTCTACCCAGCATCCCACCTCAAACCCTATGGCCACAGTCTCAGGTCCATGTGCCCATGTGAAGTGGCTAAAAGCATTCAGGAGCCACACATGACGTTTAACCGGATGCTGCCAGCCCCTCCCCGCCTGCCCACCCCATCCCTGCCAGCCTGTGTAAGTCCTGGACACCAGGAAGAGGGAAGCTGAGAGCCCAGGTGTCAACATTGTGCAAACGGAAATCGGTCGCCACCTCAGGGAACTTGGCTCAGTCCCTGGCCTTCTCTGGGTCTCAGTTTACCATGTTGGAATACGGGAATTGGGGAGATGTTTGTATTGGCTGGGGTTTCAGCTGCAAAATCACGAAGGGTCTTACTGTAAAGTATTACATGTGTCTCAGGCCTTCTTACTGAAACCCTGTGCTCTTTCCACCTGACTCCAGTGACAGAGAGACGGTAGACACTCGGGAATGTTGTAGCCAGGACCAGGGCTTAATTCAGAGAAGGACTATGTTGGTCTGGAGGTATCTTTTCTTAATTTAGAAGAAGTTATGTACAGTGACACTTTGTGCTACAAGGAAGATGTTAGGCCTGACGCCGTTTCCTCCTCCCAGAAATCCCCTGCCAGCCTCCACATCACCTGCCTGGGAAGCGCTGGCTGGACCTAAAACAGGGCATTGGTAGAAAAAAACAGTAAAAGTTTGACATACCGTTTAAATACAATAAATACAAATTCTAGGAGACACTTGCCCCCAACATGAACCAGGTCGGTCAATATTAAAAACCATCTCAGTGAGGATGGAAAGTGATTGCCTCTGGTGAGTGCAATTCTGGGAGCCCTATTGCTTTTCTTTCTTTTTCAATCAGATCGTTTCGTTTTTAAAGCACATGCATGTATTATTTTTATTCAACAACATTTAATTATTAAAATAGTAAATAATATATATGCCAATGATTTTATATTTCTAATACATTAAATATATATTTTGATGTATAATATATATTATATATTGTTAAATATATATATTGTGTACACTTGGAGAGTCTTAATTTCATGACAAAGGGTAATCACGTAAGTTGAATAAACTTAACTTTATGAAAAACTGACTTTTAAAAAGTATCTGCCAGGAAGTAACTTTATTCCTCAATTATCTTCTTTAGAATTCAGAAAAACATTTTCTCTTATGCCAACTATATCCCTTTTTTTCATGCCAACCCTGGTTTACAACGTGATGTCTTTTTTTGTTCTTTTTTTTTTTTTTTTTGCTTGCATTCTCCCATTTTATTTTTTTTGCAAGACTTGGCAAAGGGCTTGTGTAGTGGCCTTTCCATAGATTATCATGATGTTAAAGGCACATTTTTCTGCATCGGTTTTAAGGAACTCTGCATTAAATAGATCTCTTCTGTCCCACAAATTTTAAAAGTTGGAGTATAACTGTCAAGCTCCCATCCCACGAAATACCACGAGCAAAGCTGCAATCGCTAATGGCTTCCTGTGCAATCAGGCAGGAGCATGCACACTTACCTACTCTCATTCCAGTCTCAGTAACCTCTGCCCCTGTGCTCTGGAACTTCAAGATTGAGACTGGGGTTGGCATTCAAGGCCCTGCTGAGAGTAGGGTGTCCTCAAGGCCTATGAAGTCTGGCCCCACCTACTTTTGAAAATTAACTCTTGCTACGTTCCATCACACACCTCACTCCAGCCAAGTACCCCTTCCCTATGCGTTCCTACACTATACCTTTACTCACTCCATTCTCTCCTTTAAAATGCTACTCATGTGTCCAACTCCTCAAAGTGAACTGCAAGAATAAAGAATAGCCAATAAGGTGAGCCATTACTATGTGCATGAGGATTCCTGCAGGGATTTTGAAGTAGTGAGCATAATGGCTCGTATAAAGTTCTTTGCACCCATTTTCATTTAATCTGCACAATATCCTACAACACCCACCTCAGGAAAATGAGCAACAGAGTTAAATAAGTTTCCCAAGGTCTCCCAGCCGGTAAAGCGTGAGGGCAGGATATGAAGCCGGCAGCTCATTACCAGAGTCATACTCTTCACTACGACACTATACCAGGTCTGGGCAGGCAATAGGTACACCACAAATAATTGTCATCACAGAAAAAGCCTATAAACACCTCAAAAAGTTAAACATAGAGTTACCATATGACCTAGCAATTCCACTCATAGATATATATCCAAGAGAAATGGAAACATACAGGCACACAGAAGCACGTACATGAATGCTCACAGCAAGCTCATTCACAGTAGCCAAAAGATGGAAATAACACAAATGTCCATTAACAGATGAATGGATAAATAAGTTGTGGTATATCCATACAATGGAATAGTATGCAGTCATAAAAAGGAATGAAGTAATGATACCTGCTACAACGTGGATGAATCTTGAAAACATTGTGCTAAGTGGAAGAAGCCAGCCACAAAAGCCCACTGCAAGATGGTGATAGCAAGGGAAGCTCTGCATATGCACATATGGGGGGATCAGGGATACATGGAAATCTCTGGACCTTCTGCTTAATTTTCCTGTGATCCTAAGACTGCACTAAAAAATAAAGTCTATTTTTTTAAAAAAGGTCACTGTATTAGTTCACTGTAACAAAACAGCACAACCAGGGTGGCTTAAACAAGAGAAATTTAGTTTCTCCCAGTTCTGGAGGATAGAAGTTCGGGATCAAGGTGTGACAGGGTTTGTTCCTTCCAAGGCCTCTCTCCTTGGCCTGTAGATGGTCATGCTCTCCTGTGTCTTCACATAGTCTTCTATCTGTATGTGCCTGGGTCCTAGTCTCCTCTTCTTATAAGGGCACCAATCATATTGGAGTAGGGCCTACCCTAATAACCTCAATTTAATTGAATTTCCTCTTTAAAAACCCTATCTCCAAATACAGTCACATTCTAACATACTGGGTGTTAGGACTTCAACATACAAATTTTGAGGGACACAATTTAGCCGTAAGCCACGCATTATATGATTCCTTTTATATGGCCTGTCTAGAATAGACAAATCCATGGAGACAGACAGCGGATTAGTGGTTGCCAGGGGCCAGGGGAAGGGGGAAATGGGGAGTGAATACTTAATGGGTACAGGGTTTTCCTTTGAGGTGATGAAATGTTTTGAAACTAGAGAGAGCTGGTGTCTGCACAGCATTGTGACTGCACTAAATGTCACTGAATCATACAGTTCAAATAATTATATGCTGTGTGAATTTCACCTAAATTATTATTTTAAAGCTAAAAAAAAAAGACTATGAACATAGGCAACTCATAAGATTGCCATTCCCCCCTCTCCCTCCCAGCCAAGCTTTGAGGTCTCTTCGTCTCTTTACCCAGAAGAAGATGGGGCTCTGGGGGCTGATGGGACCCTGAGTTTTCCTAAGTATGACATAAGATTAAGTCAAGTTTGCCAAAGAGAGAAAAGTGAAAATGGCCCCCGCTTCAGGAGAATGTAAGTGAAACCAGTGCTCCAAGCAGAAGATCCGTCCAACGAACCAGCTGCCAAACGTCTGAGACAGGCCAGGTGTGAGGTTTATTCCTTTGTTCCTCTGCCGGTGCTTGCTGGGGGGTCTGTAAGTGCCGCTGGCGGAGAGCTGCTTCCCAGACTTGGCCTGAGAATGGGGAGTCAGAAAAACGGGGCAGCTAAATTGAGCGACACTGAGAGGTTGTGTTAGGCCTCCTGGCGGCTGCAGCCTGGACCCCACCTCTTCTCGGGAGCTTCTGTGACACCTCCATCCCAGTTCCCTCAAGCCTCAACTGTCTCCATAGTTGTGGATTTCCTCAACCGCAATACTTCCCAGGGTGCATCGTAAGTGTCTGCCTCTTTAGCTGTGTCCCACTCAGGACTGGGAGAGCAAGGACAAGGTCTCATTCTATCATGGAACCCCATTAACCAGCCTAGGGTCTGAAACAAAAGAGATGCTCAACTAACGTCAGTGAAAGGAAGAGACGGAGGGATGAAGAAAAGAAAGAAGGCATTTGATAGGAAGGTGATGGCATGGTTAGAAACAATTCATTTGACCTTGAGATCCAATTATCTCAGGTCTCTGTCTCCAGAAGACCAAAGAAAAAATGTTCTGGAAATGACTCAAACAAGCACAGGTTTTGAAAACTATGCCTCACACAAGACTCTGTCCTTACTCACTGTCAGGACCACACCAGAGGCATTCACAGCACAAACAGCATCGCCCGCCATCTTGGTAACGTAAACACCATCCCTTAAGCCATGGGCATGACTATGGTGTTACTTCCCCCTGGGCTTCTGGAAAACATCCATCACTTGAGGTAGAAGGAGAACCGACAGTCACAAAATACCTACTCCTGACAGAAGACACCTCAACCATCTTGTGAGGAAATTGAGAATCAGGGAAGTTAAACAGCTAGAATCATAGAGCCAGGGTGAAAGAGCCAGAATTAGAACCTAGTTCTATCTGACAAGTTCCACTTATCACCCCCACCATGACCTCCCCCAAATTTAACTCTCTGACACTAAATCCTGTGTTTCTAACTCAGCACATGGTCAATCCTTGCTTGACTACATGATCTATATCCCTGGCTGGTCTGGGATTACATCTAGACATCCGTACTCACCGAAGTGTCTTGCATACGGCAAGCGCTGGATAAGCGCTTGATGGTGGAGGTAGGGAACCAGTAAAATAGAGAGAGCCCAGGACTGGAGGCTGGGGGACCTAAGTCACATCCAGTCCCAGCCACTGACCAGCTTTGAGTTTTAGCTAAACACATCCTTTCTGCTCCATAGTTTCCCCATCTGTGTTTGGGCTAAGTCTTAAATGACACATACAGATAATCTTTATTAACTAACATATACTGTGTGCCTGCCTGTACCATGTGCTTTCCACACACTGATGCACTGAATCCCACACAAGATTGAAGGAATCCTTCTAAGTGGAAAAAAGAGAAATCTCTTTGAGGTCGATTGTTTTTTTTTATTTGTTTCGTGTGAGTCTGAATTCCTTTCAAAGGTGACTCTGTGTTTTATCTCTGTGGTGGTTTCACAAGGACCTTAGAGTATAAAATCATGGGGACAGACCCGCCATGTGTTAATTCATGCTAAAGTTTGGAGTGTTTGCACTAAAATCGTCTATAACTATTACTTGTTGAACCTTTGTACTTTTATGTTGGAATTTTTAAAACCTGGGAATAGGCCAAAAATATCTAGGAATTATTTGGTCTTTGGGGATATCTGGAATGGAATTGGACTGAAATGTGCCGTAATCCAGTTGTTTTTGGATATGTTATGGCTGGTTCGTGGGGAAACCAGTTCAGTCAATAGTGTGGGAGGTTCATGACATCAGGGATGTTGCCCTTTTCAGGTGAGAGTTCGTATGTTTTCATGTTTTGGGCCAATCTTGATGAATAATTTGGGTAAAAATAAGAACATAGAACACTGATTTTAAAAGTACATACCTGAGGGCCTCTAAGAAATGGGAAGGTGAGGGTGAATAGAGTTTAACAATGGCTCTAGTAAAAGGAAAGATAGTGGGAAAAGAACTAGATGGACAGCTGTGGCTTCTTCCACCTTGTACATGGCTGGTAGGAATGTAAATGATGCAGCCACTGTGGAAAACAGTTTGGTGGTTCCTCAAAAAGTTAATCGTAGAATTACCATGTCACCCAGTAGTTCCACTCCTAGGTATGTAACCAGAAGAATTGAAAATAGAGACTCAGACACTTATACACAATGTTGATTGCAGCATTATCATAATAACCAAAAGGTGGAAACAACACCAGCGTCCGTCAACAGATGAATGGATAAGCAAAACGTGGTGTACACATAAGGGAATATTATTCAGCCATAAAAAGTACAAATATTGTATGATTCTACTTATGTGAAATCTCTGGAATAGGCAACTTCATAGAGACAGAAAGTAAATTAGAGGTAGGCAAGGGGAGGGGGAATGGGGAGTTATTGCTTTTAATGGTACAGAGTTTTGTTCAGGGTGTTGGCGGCATAACACTGTGAACGTAATTAATGCCATTGAATTGTACACTAAAAAATGATTTAAAGGGTAACTTTTATTGTTGCACATATTTTACCACAATTTTTTTTAAGTTGGGAATAGAGAGGAAGAAAACCAAAGAAATCCTTATAGATATCTGTGGAGCTGAACTGACTGGAAAATGTTTGGGGGTTCTTGATTGATTTCATTGTTCAACTGCCCGTACATTTGCAATACGTTCATGATATACAAATAACATTAGTTATTAGAGAGTGTCAATTTCTGTCTCGTTAAAGCGTTGAAGACTTTCTTCTCCAACTCTCCAAAAAAAAAAAAATTAAGGTTTGGAGTTCCAGTAGAGAAAACTAGGAGAGGATTTTAAACAAAACCTTCAACATCTGTATTTGTCTATCTTCAGCCTTTGACTTTCATCTTTATTATGTATTCAGAGAGTCTATCTGTGATACTGAAAGCGTGTGTCTCACATCTGAACCTCAACCTGAGGGCCAATGGCCCCCATCCTCTGCTCCCCACCACTGGAATGTAATATTTGTGAAACTATGCAGTATAGGGGGTGTTTGGTACAAGAAGAGTTGAAATTAAAATTAAAGGAGCCAGCGCAGGTGGTCTCTCCTCCCCTCCAGAATACAGACTTTTTTGGATCGTTTCAGTCACAGCTTTACTCTCGGTCCTCCAGAGAGCAGTGAAATCAAACAGAAACAAAAAAAGTTTGTCAGACTTTGGGTAACACAGTGGTGAGAAAGTTTAAATTAAGAGGACATGACCCAATGGTTTAAAAGACACTGAGGGATAGCAACGCCCGGAACAGTGAGATAAGGTAGGTCAGGGCTGTTCACAGTGGCCAGAGGATGCTGCTTCCGGGTCTGGCAAAGAGTGAGCCGGTGTTGGATATTGGGGTAGTTGGTATTTTCTGTTGCTTAAAACAGAGAATTATAATATTTCAGAGTATCGTTATTCATCCATAATAGTAGCAAAGCAATAGGAAGGGAGGGAGGGAGGGAGGAAGGAAAGAAGGAAGGAAATGAGGACAATCACAAATGGCTTCCTTTCAACAGGGAGATAAAAAATGTAAAAGTCACTTGGGGAAAGTGGGATAATATTAAATGTAAATTATTGATCAGAGGGAGTCTCTGGTCTAGGAGGATGGGAAAGTATCAGGGTAGCTAGAAAAACACCAAAACAGTGGTTGGTAAATTCAGGAGAAACTCTGCAGACCACTCAGACCTTGTTGAGAAAACAAGAGAAAAAACAGGCAGGACTGCGGAATGGTTACTCTTTTTTTTTTTTAATCTCAAGAGGGAAGCCCACTTGGGAAAGACAAAAGTCTCCATCAAAGCCACCCGCTAATATTTCACTCCCTGATGCCCTGGAAATAGAAAACCACTTTATACTAATGATATTACAATAAGGAGAAGGACATTTAGAAATGAAGAAACAGTAAATGTGGGGGGGTATTTGTTTCCTTTCGCCTCTTTAACAAATTACCGTGAATTTAGTGGCTTAAAACCATACAGATGTATTTATTATCTTGCTGTTTTGGAGGTCAGCTGTCTGACATGGGTTTCACTAGGCTAAAACCAACGTGTTTGCCGGGAAGCGTTCCTTCCAGAGGCTGAAGGTGAGAATCTGTTTGGTTTCCTTGCCTTTTCCAGCTCCTAGAGGCCAACCTCCATCCTCGGCTCATGGCCCCTCCCTCCATCATCAAAGCCAATAGAACCGCATCTTTATCTCTCTCTCTTTCTAACTCTGACTTCTCTCGTGCCTCCCTCTTCCACTTTTTAGGACCCTGTGATTCTATTCGGGCCATCTGGATAATCTTCCTCTTTTAAGGTCACGTGAGTAACGATGTTAATTCCACGTGCGATCTTAATTCCTCTGTGCCATGTAACACAACATATTCAGGTTCTGGAATTAAGACAGGTACCTTTGAGGGAAGCCTTTATTCTGCTTCCCACAGGGGGAACCACACATGTTATACTTAGCACAACCCTAAGGAAAGATCTGAAGAGAAGTTTGGAAGGGGCTGTGCCCCAGACCATAAAAGATACATGAGGAAAGACTCTTGACGTATGGCCAGTGTGAGCCTCCAGCCTAAGAAGAGTTTTACCATCCAAGTCTTGTCGACCTGTTGTTTCTCCTCCTCGATCGAGCCAGATTCTGTGTTGAGCAGTAAATCACGTAGCCGTATATCCATGCTGCGTAACCAGGCTGACTCATCAGCATCGCTGCCCAGAGCAAAGCGCAGATTTCCTCAGTCAAGTATGGAGAAAAGCAGATGTTCACCGACCTGGGGCTCCACGTGAGGAGGAAGTGGGGAAGCCCACAGCTTACGTTATTTCCTTGTCGTTACCATCTTCCTGGAAGTTACGGCCCATCCAGAGGTGGGGTGTGGACCAGGAGTCAACAGTAGGCTTTATGATCAGACTCATCCTAAAGATGAAAAAAAGAAAGCCTAGAGGTTCAATGAGCTGTCCGTCATCCCTTGAAGAGTAAGCCGTGGAACTGGGATGTGGATCCAGACCTGTCTGACCCCCCAAAGCTTAGCTATTCACTCAATAAGTATGGGGGTGCCGTTATATTGGATTATAGGTACACAGATATAAGACGCAGTGTCTACTTTCAATGGATTCAGTTTTAAGGGGACTCTGGCATTTATTCAGTTAGACACAGCTGCATAGGTGTCTGTAGATCAGAAAGCCCAGGAAGCTGTGGGAGCTCATAGGAAGGACAACTAATCCTGCCTTGTTAGTTTTAAGTTTATAAAAAGGGACAGCTAAGCCGAGTCATCAGAATTAGATAGGCATTGCCCTGGTGAAGGGGTCAGTAACACACACAACTTGGGAGGCATCACAGTCAGCTGCGTCCCTGCTCCCTGGTGGGCAGAGGCAGGGCAGCCTCTGTGTGTCTGGGACATTGTCAGTCATAATGGCAGAGACACAGGAGATGATCATGGCAAACCACGTGCGGCTCCTGAAGCTTCTTCCTTGAAGTCACACACATCACTTCTCCTCCACTTATTGGACAGAGAGAGTCACATGGCCAATCCTGATGCCAATGAAGGACAAACAGGGAGGAGCCACACATACAAGCGATTCAGGATGTGGCCTGTCTTGCAAAGTGCGCCAGGATTTGGGGACCAGCTCAATCCTGCATTTATCACAACAACCTAACTCACACAGGATTTGATCTTTCTTTCCCAGAGGCACGAAATCATCAGAGGGAGGAAAAACTTACGTCCATGACACAGTGTCAGATGGACCAATGCCTGGCTGTGGGAGCAGCATCCCTCCCAAGATTTCTTCATAATAAATGAACAAAAACATTCCACCGAACTCTTTAAACAGATAGAGGAGCTTAATTATAAGAATTTAATTTTCAGAAGCAAAAGCTGCTTTTATACAATTACAGCGAGGCAACTTTTAATTAACTTTGGAAACTTTCTTTTGCTTGGAAAATCCAATTAAAAATACTTAGGGAACTATTAACATGACAAGATTCAGGAAGCGGGGTAGAAATAATATTGGGAAGGTGTGGAAAAGAGACAGAGGAAAGGTATCCTTGGGGACTTAGGGCCACCTAAGTTTCCCCAAACATTCAAAGGTTCCTGTCCCTCTCAAGCTCTCGGGACATCAAGGGGAGATTTTGCCAACACCAGTAGCTCTGTGGATTCCTCTAAGCCGTGGAGTCTGGTGAGAGTTCTGCCTTTTCTTTCTTCTACTTTTGGGACTCCCTCATCTCTGATGTAGGGAATAGAGAGGAGGGGGTGAGTGATTAGATTTGAGAGTCAGAAGAAATTCAAAAAGCGATGGGATACCATAAAACATCAGGGGACAGCAGAGTGGACGCTTATTAGCTTTGCAACTTATCTGCCCTAGCATGTGCCCAGGGGATGAGAGTGTGGTCTCAACCACCTTGGTTCTCAGAGTGTGGTCGGCATCACCAGGGAGCTCGTTAGACATAATACAGATTCTTGGGCCCCCGCCTCAGATCTACTGAATCTGAACAGGCATTTGAACACAGCGCCTGGTTGATTTGTGTACATGTTAAATTCTGATAAGCACTAGAGCTTGTCTGGATAAACCCAGGTATGATCTGCCAATGACCTGCTTCAGAATTCTTTGAGGAGTCTGTCTAGAGAATGGATCCCCAGGCCCTACCCCAAACCTAGTGAATCAGAATCCTTGGAGGTGGGGCTTAGGGACGGATATTTCAAAGAAGTCCCCCAAGAGTTTGTGGCACACTGGCACACGGAAGAATCCAAGCTCGAGATCGGGGAGGGAGCCTCTCAACCTTTCTTTCTTTCTCAGACTCTTCATCTGTGCGATGGAGGGGGCAGTGCCCCCCCACTCGCAAGTTCACTGAGCACCAGCTGAGAGAGTGGCCGGGAAGCTTTATATAACTGACAGCTGGTGATGTAAACACGAGCCTTCTTTGCTGGTGACATCACATCCCGGGCTGGTTCCGCGGAAATCCGAGCCAGGTGGAGGTTAGGAGACCGAGATTCTATCCTGGCCCTGCCACCAACTCCCTGCAAGACTTTGGGCAAATCTGGCCACCTCTCTGGTCTCAGTTTCTCAACTTTCTGAACAACCAAGCAGGAAGTTGTCAAATGTGCAGGATCATTGGAGATCTAGGTCATCTCTGAGATTCCCTAGGGCTCTGGAATCTGTCATTTGCATAGAACTGCCCTTTAGGTGGACCCCACCTTACCAGGTGAAAGCAGAGACAGAAGGGGTCTCCACCAACCCACCAGGGACATCGGGTAGGGAAGGGCATGGTCCTCTCCATGTTCCAGAAATGCGGCTTTCTCAGGAAGTTCCTTCTGAAACTCTTCAGATCAACACAAAAAAGAAAACAAGCAAACAAAACTGATTCTCAAGTGGCTCTGCATCCCCCAGCCCACCTTGCCTTGTGCCTGCCCACCAGGGGTTCCAAATATAACTAGCTGACCCAGATTCCTGAACCCAAGGGCCCCCATCAGGGTATGTGTGCCGGGCAGAGCTGTCCGGAGGAACTTTAATGCTACACTGACCCCCTGTGGAAGTCAGAGGCGTCAGCGACTCCTCCCACCTCGAGCATCCCCTCTCCCCCCTCCCTCCCATCCCCACCCCCACCGTCCCAACCAGGCCCTCCTGCAGCAGCCCAGGATGTTCTCAAGGAGGGCCATTCACCAGCTGCCACCTCTGAGGCAGAGACAACAGGGCAAACGGGATTGTATCCCGGGGAACCCCCGCCAAGGTCGGACAGAAGACAAAGGGAGGGGGCGTGCCCTCCACTCCAGCTGTTGTCACCACCGGCCGAGCTGGGATGCGGCGACAGACTTCTCAGTAGCCTCCCAAACCCTGGATTCATCCTGCTCTGGAGCGAAGTCTCTTTCCTGCTCAAAAGTCTTCACCAGCTCCTTGTAACCCACGGGATGAAGTTCAGTCCTCAGTCAGGCTGGCAAGGCTTCCCAGGATCTAGCCCTGACCTACCTCTCCAGCTTCCTCACCCAGGCTCAGCAAGGCCAGGAGTGTAGGCGTATCCCCACATCCTGCAGTTTCCCACACCATGCCTCTGCCCGGGCTGTCCCTCCTCCCAAAGGCCTCCCCCTAGCCTCCCTGTGTCCACGCCTCACCCAGACTTGGGAGGCCAGCGAAAGTGCTTCCTCGTCGCCAAGGCTTCCCTGATCACGCCAGCTCCTGCAGCAGAAGGTGGCCAGAGACCTGGGTCTGCACGCACGGAAGACACTTCCCCTCTCTGGGCCTCAGTTGTCTCAGGTGTAAAGTGGAGGCGATGACCCCAGTCTTGTGTAGCTCCTAGGATAGGCACTGAGATGTAATGAGGTAACGGGAGAGCTTTGGAAAGTGTTAAGAAAGTACCAGGTTTACTTTAGGTTACGGAGGTTGGTGCCATGCTTTGTCCTGCACCACACAGAGGTTTTGTCTCACATGCTAGCTCCGAATGATGGAAAGCGACCATCAGAGCCAGTGAGTGGCAGAGTCGAGCCTGGAACCCTGAGGCCCAACTCTGAGGCCCAACTCTGAGGCCCAACTCTGTGTCAGATGCCAGAGACACCCAGATGCCCTCAAAGAGCCTTTGGCTAGTAAAGGAGACAGAGCCATGAGGATGACAGTTCAGCTTGATGAGGACTAGGATAGAGGTAGGTACAGAGTAGTGTCCTTGACCCAGGCTTGGAAGTCAGGGAAGGCTTCCTGGAAGAGGTGGCATCTGAATTGAGACCTGGAAGACCAGTGTGAATTGGCCAGAAGGATCATGAGTGTGGGCAGGGAAGTGCTAGTGGAGGAATCTTAAGAGTTCAGTGTGGCCAGGCCGAGACTTGAGGGGAGAGGCAGAATGGCAGGAGGGGCCAAATCATACAAAGACTGCAAGTGTGAGCACAGTAGGAGCCTCTACCAAGTTCCAAACAGGAAGTCAAGTGGTCAGATTATCATCTGAGAAACAGTCCTCTGACTCAGGGTCGGTAGCCATGCCACCAGGGAGCAACCCCTGATTTGACAGGCAACTTGGGGGACAGTAGTGGAACATCCCAGACACAGATTCCCTGTTTCATCCACCTCCTAGCCCCTTTAGACTTCACTCCTGAGGGTTTTCCTTCCATTTGCAAATTTCTGGGAAGTGTGTGTGCGTGTGTGTGTGTGTGTGTGTGTACACGTTTTTCTGCCCGTGTTCATGACTCTGTGCATGTCTGTGTTGGGGTATATTGTCTGTTTGCCTTTCAATATTTTGGGGTGATTTTGTACATCTCTTTATGGTACACTCTGCTGGACATTCAAATGTGTGGGTTACATTTGCCCACCTGAGGGCGTCTGTGTTGGAATCCATGCACGCAGCAGGAGGTGTACAGTTGGGAGTTCAGTTGTGGGTCCATTATCTACACCACAGGCACCCAAGTAAACTTACTAAAATGCTAATCTGACCCCAATGTCCTCCTCTCATCTTGATTTCTAGGACGGCCCATCCGTCTCTCCACGAGAAGCCTGGGAGCAGACAGCGCACAGTGGTTGGTGTCCATGATCTAGAGTCAGACACCAGGGGTGTGAGTCCCAGCTCACCTCTCACTAGCTGATGACCTTGGGGAGATGAGATAACTACTCTGTACCTCAGTTTACTCAACCGTCAAATGGGGTTGATGGTCAAGCCCGTGACACAGATTCGTCCACACGTGTGCACAGCAGTCAGCTCTTACTCTGAGCCCGAACATGCCAGGCCTTTGTTCATTCATGTGAGTCCATCAGCCTGGCTTGGTCTCCTCCTGCCAAGTCCTACTTTTTCTCCAGCCATCCATCAAATATTCAACTGGCCCGTAAGACAAACACTCTGCGAGTCATGAGCAAGCTGAGGGTAACCGCCCTCCGAACTCCAGGTGAAGGGAGATGCTGAAGGAAGCAGACAACGCCCGTGCCAGGAAGGGGGAGGGTGGGGAGGGGGCAGTGGAGGGCCGGAGGATCAGGGAAGCCTTCCTGGAGGAGGAGTTATCTCAGCCATAACTCAAAACGTAAGGAGGCATTGTCTGAGTGAAGGGAGGAAGGAGAGAGAGCCAAGCAGAGGGCACAGGTGAGAAAGGGAGGAGCTTAGCTGTGGAAACTGATGGAGGATGGAGCAGAGAAGGTGAGGGGAGGACTGGGGAGAGAGGACATTGGGAATGCCAGCTGGACCCCGGGGCACAGACATCCTGCTGATAAGAGTGGACTTCCTTGAAGGAAAAGGGAAATGGCGCCCTCAGAGGTGCATTTTAGAAAAATCTGATCAATGCAAAGAAGAGGATAAGTGGGAGGGGACTAAACCAGACTCAGGAAGACAGGGAGTGTTTCCTGTGGCCCAGGCATGGCCCTCAGCACTATACCACCTGTTTATTAACTCATTTCCTTCTCACCAGAAGCGATGGTGGAGGAACTACTGTTATCCCCACTTTCCAGATGAGAAAGCTGAGGCCCAGAGAATTTACGTAACTTGTCCAAGGTCACACAGCAGTAAGGATGCAGTGAGTGGAGAAGACTGGCTGGCCTCAAAGAACGGAGAGCATGCCAGGGCCTCAGGGACAGGGCTGCTTGGGACCAGGGCTCCACCTTGTGAGGCTGGGTGTAGGGTCCCAAGAGCCCTGGCTCTGGGACAGCAAGCTCCAGGAAGGCTTTCCTGCTCTGCTCATTCAGCTCCACGAGCTCAGACAACTGATGTCTCCTCTCGGCCCCCTCGGCTACAGAGTGCACGTGATGAGACCCATGAGGACGAGCAGAAATTCTACCCTTCAGAGATAATGTTCATGTGAACATTTCGGTGAACATTCTTCCAGATGGTCATGAAATGAAAGTGTAAGAAGGGGTAGGCACCCATGAGGGGCCCCCCATCGCCTCCCCTGCAGGGCAGCCTGCCGAGCCCCCACAGGCACACACCCAAACACCAGGCGCTGACAGTGGAGAGCAAGTCCCCTGCCCTGCCTTGTTTCTCCCCTATAAGCTCACATCACTGCCCTCATGGCCCACGTTTAGGAGTCTCACTCTCGTGTGTACCAAGAAGATGCATGGAGGATGCTGTTCATCACAGCAGGAAGGAGCCTCTCCCTAAGACCCAGGAGGAACGGCTCTCTCAGCCTCTCTCAGGAATAGGATCTTCCTCTATAAATAAGTTGTAGGTTCTCATTGCCCTCTTTGCTTTGGCTGCCGGGGAGCTCAGAGCCATGTATAAATTTAATCATCCAGCCCTATCAGTTTTCTAGGGCTCACTGAGAGGGGACAACGTAGAGGGCCTTTCCACAAATGCAGAGGACTCCCCAGTATACATTTGGGGGAACAAACATTCCCTTGGGTATATCTTATGTCACTACATTTATTTACTCCTAGTTCCAATTTCCTTACTCTTTTTCCCCCCAAACAAAAATACATACATACCACTTGAAATTCCACCCTTCAGAGATGTTCATGTGAACATTTCGGTGAACATTCTTCCAGATGGTCAGGAAATGAAAATATAATTTTATAAAAATGGGATTGTATAATCGACTCAACTACATGTCATGGATAGCTTTTCATGTCAATGACTATAAATCCACATGACATGTGGATTATCGTAATTTATTTAGCCAGATCCCTATTTCTGTGCATTTAGGTGATTTCTCATTTTGACAATTACAAAGCAAGCTGCCATGGAATTCCTGGTGCAATTATTTTTCCCATTTCTGCAATATTCTTCTGATGAAAAATTCTCAGATATACTCTTTCTTTTTTTTTTAATCTGACAGTATTCTTTGCATTTTGTGATTGGTAAATCTTTGGAGGAACAAGAAGAAAAAGATACTTATAAGATAAAATAAATGATGGCATATTTAACCATTTATCAAAACAATGGAATATTATTCAGCCATAGAAAGGAATGAAGTATTGACACATGCCACGACTTGCAAACATTATGCTGAGTAACAAATCCTGTCACCAAAGACCATGTATTGTATCATTCCATTTATATGAAATGCCCACAACCGGAAAATCTATAAAGACAGAACGTAGGTTAATGGTTACCTAGGGCTGGGAGGGATGGTGGGTTGGAGGGTGACAGCTAAAGGATAACGGGCTTTCTTTAAAGAAGATGAAAATATTTGAAAATTGACAAGGTGATGTTTGCACAACTTGGTGAATACCATTCAGTTGTACCATTGAATGATACCCTTTAAATGGGTAAATTGTATGGCATATATCTCAAAAAACCTGTTACAAAAACTAAACTATACTAAACTAAACTAAACTAAAATAAAACAAAATAACTGTGAACAGATCCTTAGGAGCTGAGGGGAGACAAGAGCTCTGTTGGAAGACAGGGGACAAAGGAGCTCCCATCATGGGGCTCCTCGTCCTGGGGAAGAAACCAGGAGACATGTCTTGGCCCCCAGACCTGAGACAGAGGAAGTGGTGGCGGATGACTCCCTCTGAGGTTTGGGGGGACACAGGAGACATTCCCAGGCCTGCAGGGCCTCCTGCCAGTCCAGCCTGTGTCCCCAGTCCCACGTCCCCAAGCAGCTGTCTCCTTCCAGCTATGACGGCCGGGAAGGCAGGTGGAGACTCCTCGGGCACCCATATCTTCAATGATGGCTCGAAGTTCTCTGATTACAATCACTTTTATCATCTCCCCAGCAAACCTATTCCCCTGAAATTTGCTAATAAAAGCCAAGAAGCAAGAAACTGAAAAGAGGAAGAGAGAAAGCGCCGTCAGCGTTCCAGTAGCCGGGGAGGGAGAGAGGAAGAAGTGGCCCAGTTAGGGCCCGTTTCTCACCCCCATTTTATTGGGCTGGATCTTTGGGATCATCTGAGGGGGGGGTCCCCCCAGTGGATGGCAGGTAAAACCAATAATCCCACCACAGCTCCACACCAGCTTCAGCCTCCAAATGCCTGGCAGAGAAATGGGCCACAGAGACTCTGCCATCTGTACTCCAACAGCCAGGGCCCAGGGAGGAGGGCAGTTGGCCACCACAGGCTACCAGGTGGCCCCCAATATCCAGAAATGTCCCTCCTTCCCTGTCACCCTCAGAAAGGCCTTCCCCACATACCAGCCCCATCCATTGTGTGGAACATATGCTTAGAGTCAGGCCGGGGCTTACATCCCATTTCCCAGCTCCGGGACTCTGAGCTAGTGACTTCCTGTCTCTGAGCCTCAGTCTCCTCATCTGTAAAATGGACAGTGATGGCCAATCTACCTTTTGCTCATTTCCTTGGGTGTTGTGTTGTGAAGATCAACTGAGCCACCAGACAAGACAAAGGGAATTAGGGCAGCAGTTCCTTAATGCCGGGCTGACTACCCCAAAATCCCTGTGGGCACATGTTAAAATACAGTTTCCTGAGTCCCCTTTCAAAAGAGGAACGGCTCATTGAATATAGGGTGGGGCCCAGGAATCTGTATCTGGAAAAGCCACTCAGCACTTCTGATGGGCGGCCAGGCATGGAGAACCTCTGCTTTACAAGCCAGTGTGGCGTGGCCTCTCCATGAGGGGCAGGGGTCCGACAGTCAGCCCTGGGGAAGCGGCTCTCATCTGGGCCAGTTACTTTTCTGCTCTGAGACTCAGTTTCCTCACCTGGAAAATGGGAAGCCACCTACCTTTCAGGATGTGAAGTACTCAGCATACAATGAGTCCTCGATAGATGGTAGCTGTTATCATTTTTATATTAGTTTATCATTTTTATTATTACTAGATATTATTATCAATCATTCAGATAACTTAGAACCTAAAAGCCAGCATTTTTTAATGTTCTTTACCTACAATTTTTCTCTAATTTTTTTCTTTTTCCATTCAGAAAGTGCAGGCATTCTCAATAATGCACATTCATTATGAAAACTTAAGACATCTAGAAGTATTAAATCCCACTATTTATAGTTTAGAGCATAGTTTTCCAGACATTTCTCTATAAACCAGGATAAACATATAGCTGGCATCTCACACGCTGACAGAAATGGCATCATACATCGCAAGTTGTCCTGAAACTTGCTTTCTTCTCCACTCAACCATCTATCGTGGACAGCCTTCCACACTGGTATATTGATCTATTGAATTAAGGGACAAAAAGGGTTCCATTACATGGGCGCACCCTGATTTATTTTACTAGGCCCCCTCTGATGGGCGTTTAGGTAGTTTCTGATTACCAAGGTTTATAAACAAACCTGCAGTGCCCATCTTTCGACAGTTATCTGTCAGGTAAGCTATCCTGGACAGCCACCAGGTACCTGGTGCCAAAGACTTAAGATACATTTGCTTCACTTAAACCTCATCACATCTCTGCCAGATTGGACAGATGAAGAGATTGTGACAGAGCTTCAAGGCCCATGCCTCTGCTCACATAACTAGCAGTGGCAGGGTGAAGATGGAGGAAGATGGAGCCTGTGGTAGGTTGACTGCTTTGCTGGCCCCAAGTTTTGCTGCCTCCCTGGATCCCTCCCCCTTTGTAAGTCCCTCCCACGCTGACTCTGGGCGCGGCCATATCACTTACTTTAGCCCATGAGACAGTAGCACACCAGATGCAAGCTGAAACCTGAATGCTTCCGCTTCCTCCCGCAAACCCCTGTTCTGCCACGAGAACAAGCCCAGACTAGCTGGCCGGAGAACGAGCAGATATTGGGTTGGCCGAAAAGCTCGTTCAGGTTTTTCCGTAACGTTTTCTACATTACAGAATACACGAAGCATCACATCCAAAGTCATCCTAGGCCAGCCAGCCCCCAGCCCACCTGCCAGTTGACCCAAGATATGTGAACAAGCCCAGCCAAGATGAGCCGATCCAGCCCAGATCAGCAGAATAGCACAAGTGACCTGCAGAGTCTTGAAAAATAATAACTAGTTCTCATTTTAAGCCACTACGTTTTGGTATGATTTGTTATGCAGCAATAGCTTACTGATACAGAGTCAAACTCTAGTTCACAATCGCTACTATCTCCAACTCCACTTCCTTCATTCAGGGTCAAAGCCCTTCACATCGCCCACATGCCACAGACACTGTGCAGACAGATCTGGAGGTTCAAGACTAAATGAGATATTGCCCTGCCACCGAGGAACTGACAGTCCAGTGAGCAGGAACAACTGAGCAAATGATTACCCTTCACAGATAGGAACCTGGGGCTCAGAAGGGGCTTTTGATTTGATCATCGTCACACAATACTTTAGTGACAAAGAGAAACTCCAGGCCTCCTGACCCTAAAGCCAGAGTTCCTGTGGCCCCTCAAACCTTTGAACATCCTTGAATGCCAGTACAAGCTACGTGCCTAGATCCCAGCAACCCCAGAGAGAGCCTGTTTCCAATTTAGTGAGTCAAGTCAAAGCGCTCCAGTTTCCTTCTGAGGGTATTAACTGCAAATTTATATTTGAGGCTCTGTGTGCTGTTTTTTATGCATCCTTAAATACCAAAACATAATTACCAATGTCAATACATAATGTTTATTTCTTTCAGAACTGACATTTTAATTTTCCTGAACAGGCGGGAAAAATGATATGCATAAAAATAATGACAAATATTAAAAGTCTCCCAAATAAGGGACCGGATCACCCGCGTAATCCTAAATTTAAATGCATTCACGATCACAGCCATATTAAAGGTCTGATAAGCCAAATTAAGTTCCATGTAAGCATAATTAATCTTCTTTTTCAATGAAGATGTTACAAGGGCGTTCATTTGAATCCCAAAGGCCTTTGAGAAATTGAATTATATAGATAAATCAAATATTTGACCTTTTGCAGATAATTACTATTTTTTAAAAAATTCACAATGCAAATGAACTGCAAGTAAACCTTGGGTGTCACCAAGCCTGCCGAAATGAAGTTCGTTATAAATATTCAGATACTGCATTCTATTCAGCCCCTCAGCTTTTTATTTCAAATTTGGAAGCGTAAAACTCCAGCTGGGGGTCTTGGTGTTTACTAACAAATAATTGAATGGAATTGGCCGGTGCTGATTATGTCAAATTTGCAAATTATCTGGTATCATTCATAGGTCATTAAATTTCAGAAGACATGAAGCAATGGTGCCACAGTGATGATCCTGGGGCCGGCATTAAATGACGCTAATGCTTATCTGGGTACATGACTCGCCATAGGAAATGTGCTCCTGTCACCCGTGAGTCAGGTTCCTGGGTCCCCAAGCAAGGTGGGAAGAGGGGATCCCCATCAGCACCACGGCCCTTCCCCTTAAGCTGCCTGGTGGCCTCAAAGATGAAGATCGGAGGCCTAGGACCAAATCCTGGTCCTGCAGCTCATGGACTGAATGGCACTGGATCATCTCTAGCCTCAGTCTTCTCAACGGTAAATGAGCAGCATCGCACCAATGGTCAGGACCCCTGGGAATACGAAAGGCGATCAAAGATTTGGAGTGTTAACACCTGAGACACTTGGAGTTGGTCAGACCTGCATTGGCATCCTGGTGTCAACCCCCATCCCCACTGGTGATCAGATCTCCTGAGTTTCCCAATCTGCAAAATGGGTCTCCAGCACTACTGAGATATCCCGAGGTTCTTGTGAAGATTGTTACAAACGGGCTTACAAGGCGTTTTTCAGAGAGTAAGCGCTCCTTGAGGGTTGACCCTATGTCAGAATGCTAAGTCACTTCCCACGCTCCCAGAAAGTAGCCATGTGCCTCGGCCCCTTCCGCAATTCCAGAACACACTGCGTCTCTGGGCCCAAAACGACATTGCTGGAACCCAGAATCTCAAACATCCCTCCTGAAGACTGTTCCTGCCACTTCTGACACTGATCCCTCTCCACAGAGAAGTCCAAACATCCCCTGCTGCTGAGGCCAGCCCTACTGAGTGTTGACCTGTGAGCCGTCCTAAGAGTTTCACGTTGCGATTTCATTTAATCCTCTAGCGTTTCTACAAGGAAAGCCTGTGGACATACCCATCTTACAGATGAGGAAACCGTGACCTGGAGAGCTTAAGGAAGTCCCCGAAGTGGTAGCACTAGGGCTCATACCCACGGTCTGGCTCCAGGGCTCACAGTTTTTACCCCATCGGTACTGCCACCCAACCCAGCCACATGCCATGGCCACCCTGGGCCCAGATTCCCTATCCTTTCTCAGTGGCCTGAACACAAAGATAGGAGCCTATCCCTCACCAAAAGCCAAGGCCTTTATGTCCATTAACCCACTCTAGCAGATACCCAGGGTCCTGGCTGGTCAGGCCTGCAGCTGGAGGGGACCATGATCATATGACACAAAGGATCATATGACACAAAGATCATATGACACATGATCATATGACCCTGGCCTGAGGGTCTCCCTGGTCCCCAGCATGGCCAACATTGTAGAATGGTGTCTGCCTCAGTTTCCTTCTAAGACTGAGCTTGGCCCCAGCTAGATGGGACAGAAATGGCCTGAGTTCAATCTAACTAGTTTTTTCCTTGAGAAAAGCAGATGTGTGACAAGAGGTACTGATGTTGAGCTATGATGGGACAGAGCAGCGTGACCTGATTTGTCTGGGGGAATTGATGACTGGGCCTTCAGAGGGGACATTTTGAGTGGGCTTTGAAGGATGCATAAGAGGTCACCAGGTGGAGCAGGGGAGAAAGGGCATTACTAATGGAGAAAACAGCAAGACAAAGAGAGGGAGGTACATGGAGCACAGGCTGGGGGGTCAAGGCACTCTCTGCCAGCCTTGGTCATCACTCCTTGTGCATTGTTCCCCTCAGCCCAGAGGGTTGCCACCAGGTGCTCGGACTCATCTTTGGACCCACAGGCGCTGGCAGGATGCAAAGCTGGGCCAGCTCAGAGCCGAGCAGAGGGATGAGTTCTTCCTATGACACTATTCGCCATCACGTTCCAAGCTCTGCCAGAGGCATCATTCAAAGGCTGTCCAGGAAAAGAGGATATTGACAACGTATCAAGATCAGGTAAACAAGCACCACCAAACCCTTGCCCTTCCCGCAGCCCTGGCAAGGCCGGTCCAGAGGCCTCAGCTCCCAGGAAGTGTTAAGCAAAGACATTTTCCCTGTCATTATCACACTGGAGTTTTCTATCTCTCTGATTAGAGCAGAATTGAATCTGGCCGGGCAAAATTGAATTTGTACATTTCCCTAATCATACAATCTTCAAACACTGAACGTTCTAGTCCCAATTAGTCTGCCCTAATCTGGAAGGAGCAGGGAGACATCCTTATCGACAAAAGGAGAGTTACTGGTGATTGATCCCAAATAAAAGTCAGGGCCTCCCCGGATACCAGCAGGTTACCTCCCCTCCGGGTAGGGGAGGGGCCTTGGTGAGGTCCACCTGCAGTGGGCCAGGATTTAGGGCATTTCCTGGGCCTTTCCATATGGCAGAGGTACTTCCACAGGAGATATTTGTTGTGGGTCAAGTAACTTCTTGACCTCGATTCTCTGGCGGGCTCCACAGCCAAGAACAGAACCCACGTTAAACCGCAGGCTGGGCTCAGGCCTTCTCAGGTCCCCCTTTGCTCATCACAATGGTGGTCCTCCTGCAACCTCTTCTTGCACCAGACACACTTTCTTGGTGATTTAATCTGCCCCTCCAGCTTTAGTTACCATCTCCTCCCCAGACCTCCCTCTTGAGCTCCAAACCCAGGGATCCAGTAACCCTCTGGACATCTGGGGATGTCCAAGATGCCTCCCACTCCACATGGCCCCAGTGGAGCCAGCATCTTCATTTATGGAGAGCACCAGGCCAATCAGAATGAATGAAACCCCAGGCTGGGCACCGTTCTAAGTGTCTAAATCCATGCATATTTCACTAGGCGCTCTAACAATCCTATAGGGAAGAACTCTTACTAGCCCTGTCTGACGGTTGCAGAAACAGTTTGCCTTTCTATACGTAAGATTCTTCGGAAGAACAGAAAATCACTGGGCCGTGACTCTGTAGATGCTAGTTTGTTTTCTCAGAGGAGGTCTGAAGCCAGCCCGACTTGTTCATTGCTGGGTCACCTCTTAGGTGTGTCACTTTCTCCTGTCAGAATCCTTGCATGTTAATGGCTTTGATCTTTCTCCTTGTCATTCAACACATTACCCGGGGCCTGCCCACTGGCTTGGTCAGGAAGGAGGGGACGTTTCTGACCTGCACCGTCTGTCTTTAAATTCTGCCTTGGTGCCAATTGTCTTGCTCTTTCCTCAAGAAGTACCGTCATATCGATATCGCCCCGTCTTTTCTGTTTTTATCCTTTTCTTCTGACTCGTCTAAGGGAGACCTTTAAGATTGTCCTCCACACCCCCGACTTGATTTTCCATCCAGTCGATTCGGCTGTTGTGATGCTTCCCGGGACATGGTAACGATTCTATCGCCTTGTGGGTCCCTGGTAAATCTTCCTTATCTCATCCATCTCTCTTTATATTTCATCGAGGTATCTGTTCATCTCAGCTTCCTCTCCTTATGATTTTGCTCTAATTTCATAAAAACCACCCTCTCCTTGCATTTACGTGAGGTTCCTCACAAGATTCTAAAATTTTCCTCTGGATCAAGAGAAAACACTTTTCAGAGACCTCGTCATCCTCTGAATTTTGAACAATATTCTTCTTCATTTCTCCAGCAATTGTTTTCCAGAGGTCCCAAACCATTTCTTGAAGAAGAATATAAAACACACTCATTTATTCATCAAATATTTCCTAAGCATCTTTATGTCCCAAATACTGCAAAGAATGCTGGAGAGCTCCCTGCTACCCAGTGGTCCAGAGAAACGTGAAATGTGTTTCTCCTTAGCCCAGGGGGAAACTCAACAAGGGCAGGGGACAGGACTGTCTTCCGCTGCTGCCACAAGCCTGGCAGCGCGCCCACGGATGGGTCACTGGATCTGAAAGTACTAATCATTCAGGAGAGGGAAAGGGTGACCCTTGATGTCCTTTCTGAAGTCTGGATTAAGTCTGGATTTAGACAAGAAGTTCCCAAGAGATTATCTCATCTCTTTTGTGATGGAGCCAACTTTCTTTCTGAGCCCTTCCTTTGCCTGTTGAAACAGAGACCAACCACGGAGGGGGGAGCCCGGATCCTGCAGTGCGGAAGGGAAACTGAGAACAGCCGGTTCCAGAGTCGAGCACAGGAGTGACCAAAGCAATAATGGCTAAAAGGATGACTCCTAACAGCCCTGCTCAGATCCTCACCGCCCAAACCACTCCCCCTCCACCACACATTCTAAACCACGCCCCCTCCACCACACATTCTAAACTACGCCCCCTCCACCACCCTGGGACTTGGTGTTTGCCATTTCAGAACAGAACAGCAGTGGCTTGGGCAAGGCAATCATGAGGAAAGAGAAAGGTTTTGTTTTCCACAAGAGAAGTGGTTTTTTTTTTAACAGCTGAACTGAGGTTAAAAAACTGCATATATTTGATGTATACAATTTGATGAGTTTGGCAGTATGCATGCACCTGTGACACCACCACAAGGAAGATATAAAGAGATCCATCACCTCCAAAGGCTCCTTGTGTCCCTTTCTTTCTTTGCCTGTTTTTGGTTTTTTGTGGTAAGAACACTTAACATGATATCTAACCTCTTAAATGTTTAAGTGCACGATTCGGTATTGTTAACTACAGGCACTGTTATTGGTTATTGATCACAGGTATTGTTAACTCCTGTCATACAGGAGATTTCTAGAATTTATTCATCTTGTGTGACTGAAACTGCGTATCAATGGAATAACAGATTCCCCATTTCGCCCTCCCCCAGCCCTTGGTAACTGCCACTCTTCCACTTCTAAGAGGAATTTAAAATAGTCAAGCCATAGCTTGACTATTTTAAATACCTCTTAGAAGTGGAATCATGCAATATTTGTTCCTCTGTGACCGGCTTATTTCACTTAGCATAATGTCCTCGAGGTTCATCCACGTCGCAAGTGGCAGGATTTCCTTCTTTTTTTTAAGGCTGGATAATATTCCACCTTATGTATACATCACATTTTCTTTTTCCATTCATCTGTCGGTGGACGTTTGGGTTATTTCCACATGTTGGCTATGGTGAGCAATGCTGCCATGTACATGGGAGTGCAGATAAAGAGAGAATTTCCTTAATCTTCCCAGGTCAAAGGGAAGGTCCTGTGGGAGAAATGACAGGGGAAGAAACTCCTTACAACATTCACAGGAAAGAGAGGGTGCTATATCTCCTATCTGCTCCTTTAAGGAGCAGAGATAATTTAGTAGAAAAAAAGGACAGAACAACATGTGAACCAAGCAAATACACGTGTGCACGTTTGTTTATTTCAGAGGTGCCCCAGTTCTGTGCGTCTTAGCGGCATCTACTAAGTAAGGTATATAGGGCTGAAATTCATGATGTCTGAGACTTGCCACTCAGGTGCAACCCTGGAGGACCAGCTGCTTTATTTGGGAACTTGTTAGAAATGCAAATTCTCAGGCCCCATCACAGACCTACTAAATCAGAATCTGGAATTTAACAAGGTTCCCAGGTGATTTCTTAGCACATTAAATATTGAAAAGCACCGATTTAAAAGGAAAATAGCACTGATTTAACAAAGAGAGAGAGAAGAGAGAAAAGGGCGAGCGAAGCAAATAGAGACAAATATCGCTAACTGTTGAATCCAGATATGGATAGACGAGAGCTCATTGTACTATTCACGGCTTTTGCATTTATCTGAAAATGTCTGAAGTAAAAAAGCAATGCCCTGACGGATTGACAGAGGAAACCATGGTCAGAGACAGCAGCGATTGCCTCAGGAGAGACGCTCCTGGGGCCGTGTCACAAATGCAAGTAGCCATGCCAGCCCTGGGCACAAGAACATCATTAGATTATATGTCAAAGGGCTGCATTTGGATGTCGGGGGGTAGCTGTGACCTCAAAGAACAGAGAGCACAAGGCCACGCAGCATAAATGAAAAAGACAGACACGGGACGCCTCCTGGTGAGGTTTCAGCACTCCTCAGATACAGAGAACATTTCAAAAGCTTCAGAGAGCAAAAACACAGAACCCAGTGATGCTAGCTGCCCACTGGATACTGCAGGCCTGGATGCTGTGGAGCTGTGCCTCTGAGTGAGCCTCCTATGGCCGCTGTGACAAGCCACCCCAAGCTCGGAGGCTTAAGACCACACAAGTGTGCTCTCTTACAGTCCGGAGGCCAGCAGTCTGAAACCAGTCTCACAGGGTGGAAAGCGAGGTGTCCGGCTGTGCTCCCTCCAGAGACCCTAGGGAAGAACATATTTCCTTGCTTTCCTTTTCCAGCGTCTAGAGCTTCTCTCCTCACATTCCTTGGCTCAGGGCCCCTTCCTCCATCTTCAAAGCCTGCAGGTAGCATCTTGCTTTCTTCCTCTGTAAACAGATCTCCCCCTGCCTCCCTCTTATAAGGACACTTGTGGTTACATTTAGGGCCCCCCTGGATAATCCAGGGCAATCTCCCCATCTCAATATCCTTGATCACATCTGCAAAGTCCCATTTATCCTAAAATGTAATATTCATGGCTTCCGGGATGTTCTGGGTATTGGGGGGAGGGGGGGCATTATTCAGCCTGTCACAGCTTTCAGGTTCTAAGGAAAAGTGTTTTTATCCAAGGATTCTATACAAACTATTAAATAGGGGGAGGGCAAAAGAAAGATATTTTATGATTCCCAGGAACTCAGGATTTTACCACTCTGCCCCCAAATTAAAAACATGTATATTAAGATGCTTCTACAGCCAAATAACAATATTTTTTAAAATATTTCAACAACAGAGAGACAAACAACCCAATCTAAAATTGCGCAAAGGACTTGATACTACCGCCAAGAAGATACACAATGACCAATGAGCACATGGAAAGGTGCTCAGCATCATTAGTCGTTAGGGAGGTGCAAATCGAAACCAGAGCTACTGCTTACACCAAGAAGGGCAGCTAGCAGCAAAACCCGGAAAATAACAAGTGGTGGCAAGAGGATGGATAGAGGATGTGGAGAAATTAGAACCTTCGTACATTGCTGGTGGGAATGTAAACGGGTGCGGCCACTGTGGAAAACAGTTTGGCAGTTCATCAATAAGTTAAACATAGAATTATCATAGGACCCAGTAATTCCACTCCTAAGTATATACCCAAAAGAACTAAAAGCAGGGACTCGAACAGATACTGTACACAAATGATCATAGCAGCACTATTCACAATAGCCAAAAGGTGGAAACAACCAAGACGTCCATCAATTTTTGAGTAAATAAACAAAATGTGGTCTATCCATACACTGGAATACCATTCAGTCACAAACAAGGAAGGAAGCAGTGTTACACGCTACAACATAGATGAACCTTGAAAACATTATGTCACGTGAAAGAAGTCGGATGCAAAGAGCCACATATCACACGAGTCCATTTACATTAAACACACGCAATAGACAAACCCACAGAGAGAGAAAGGATATTAGTAGTTGCTGGGGGCTGGTGGGAGAGAGGCATGAGGAATAATTGTTTAATGGGTACAGGGTTTCCTTCTGAAGCAATGAAACAGTTCTTCTGGAGCTAGATAGTGGTGATGGATGCATAACATGGTGAATGTACTTAGCTGTACACTTTAAAACAATTAAAATAGTAAAGTTTATGTTAAACAAACTTAGGAAAGAGAAAAAGAGTAAACATGGGAAACAGTGGCAGTTAAGGATAAGTTAGGATCAGGGAAAGTGCAAACAAAATTACAGGAGAATCCACTGGCCCTGGTGTTTAGAACATTCCTAACGAAGCAGCAAAGCTTTCAAGACACAGGATTACATTCTCTTCCCTATAGATCTAATCACATCACTCAGTTCTGCGGTGAATACTTCCGTAGCCTAAAGTGTATAAATGGCATTTTATTGGGTTTAAGATTTTAGAACCAACCTATAGAGAAATCATGAACGACCGTTATGGTAACAGAGAGAATGGAAATGTTATGAAGTTTGACCAGGTAAGAAGAATTATTTAACAAGAATTGGGGGGGTGTGCAGGAGAAGAAGAACGTATAAGACCACTGACAACACAAATGAAAGATTTCTTTATTTTTCATAGCAGAGATCAATACTTATAGTTCAAAATGAATAAATCAAGAAATAGAGACTTAGTATGGTATTAAAAGTTACATAGGCGATCTGTAGAAGAATTCAGAATAATACCATAACTACAAAATTCAGTAAAGGAAAGAAGAGGTGAAAGATAGTAAACTGTGCTCAATTTCTCATTTTTCTTAGCAGAGAGGAAATAGATACTGACTGAAGGACATAAGTCAAGAAATAGAATTATAATACTTAAAGACTTCAGTTATTGGTACATATCTGTTTTTGTCTGGTTTCAGATACCTTCTTTCTTTGGCGATTATCCACTTGTGTGGTTAAGGTGGGGCTGACCTATCCTTTTGGCTAGGGGGGTGGTCACATGACTCAGCCTGGCCAATCAGAGCCTCCCCTGGGACCTTTTGGTCAGCACTCTTGGGGAAGATACCAACTCTTAGCCAGGGTTGTCAAGTTTGGGGAATGTGAACCTGGGCTTGTCTGTGTCCATCTTCTTACTACTGGGCATGAGTCTGAGTACAGGCTGAAGCAAATCAGGGCAAATGACGTTAGTGTGTCCCTAGATGTGCTGAAGTTTATATCATGTTCCGGTTTCTGTTATCCTACTCGGCAAATTCCCCTTTTGCTTAAAATAAATAAATAAAATGCCCTGGGCAGCCATCTGGCTCATGTGCTGTGCTGATGGGTGGTACTGATCCAAGGAATCTTCTAGGAGGAACTGGGATTCACTGGCATTGAAAAAGAGGTAGAACAACAACCCACGTGATGACCCTAAGGTGTTACCCATCTGTGCTCCATTCTGCCATCCAGGAGCAGTGCAACTTAGATGCGATTCTTAACCACCCTGACCTCAGCTTCTGGTACCCAAAGAGAGTGGGGACCATCCCATGGGGTTGTGAAGAGGGTTGAAATAACAGATGAAAATACACTTTATAAGCCACACCGGGTTTTCTTTTTTATGATGATTGGTTTGGTCCCTGGGTTGGTCAGTTAAACTGGTTCTGTTCTCTGACCACAGACTGAACCCCTAATTCTACCCCAACCACCCCACAAATGCAAGCTATAGTCCCAGGTGGTGAGGGTGAGAGAGCCTGAAGGATTCACTGCAGCCCCTTCTAACTACTGGGGAGAAACACCTATCCCAGCAATCATTGTCACTCGGCCGAAATTGCCGTCATTTTCTCCTCCTGCCACTCCTCACTCTTTCTACGAGGTTTGGCACCCTTCTAGCTAGTTCTTCTTTTAGCTCTACTGTCTTATAAAAACAATTTTTTTTTTTTTTTGGTTTTATAAATGCCATCCTCGGACTTCCCTGGTAGTACAGTGGTTAGGAATCCGCCTGCCAATGCAGGGGACACGGGTTCGAGCCCTGGTCCGGGAAGATCCCACATGACGCAGAGCAACTAAACCCGTGCGCCACAACTACTGAGCCTGTGCGCTAGAGCCCGCGAGCCACAACTACTGAGCCCACATGCCGCAACTACTGAAGCCCGCACGCCTAGAGCCCACGCGCCGCAACAAGAGAAGCCACCACAACGAGAAGTCTGTGCACCAGAACAAAGAGTAGCCCCTGCTCGCCGCAACTAGAGAAAGCCCGTGAGCAGCAACGAAGACCCAACGCAGCCAAAAATAAATAAATTAAATAAATAAATTTTTAAAAAAGAAGAGAATAAAAATAAATGCCATCCTCATGAAGTGGCAAAGGGGAATTTTTAAGGTAGCAGGATATAAATTCAGGTGACTTGTGCCTCTGGAGAGACAGTAAGAAAATCCACTGTAATGGCTTTATACTGAGATAGTATCATTTACAAGTTATGTAGGGTTAGGTTCCTTTTGTAAACTTTTACGCTTTTTTTTTCTTATTCTAAAAATAGTATTGTTTACGGTAATTTTTTATTGTAATATAAGTAATATTGCTTATTTCAGAAAACGTTGAAAGATAAAGGAAATAGAAGTCCCCCACAATCCCACAATCCAGATACAAACCCTGTTCACATTTTGGCGGCTTCCGTGCTGTTCTACTCACACCTCTGAAATCATGTCATATACTGCACCCTGCTTTTTCCATTCAACACTATATTGTGAGTGTATCCTCACTCCATTAAAAATTTTTTTACCAGCGTAATACTCCAGGTACCAAAATCTGTTTAATCAAGCTCCTAGTGTTGAATATTTTCGATCTCCTAGTTGTTCACTACTGATCTCTCCGCCTGACATTTTTTTATCTGTTCATGTGTATGTGTTGCCGTAATGGATGGGTTTAGCCTTGCAGCTCCCTTGGTTTCCGGTACCACATCCGTGATGCTAGGCGGTGGGTCCTGAGGGATGCCACCACCACCTATGCACAGGGACAGTCCCCCTTCCCCAAAGGGCAGCGTTACTTCACAGGCCCCCCCTTGCTTCCGATCCTCACCCAGGGCCACGCCAGAGCTCCCTGACCGAGCTCCCATGTTCGTATCTCCGGAAACAGAAGTTCTCAGCCATGTCCTTCTAGAAGGCTCTGCGCTCCTATGTGCATAAGCCCCTCCCTCTCAGCCCCCCAGCCCCAGAAGGTGAATGTGCAGTTTTCTAACCCCCAAAATAAACGGCTGCCTTCCACCCTAACCCCCGAGAATCAGGTGCCTACTGACCTTGCATCTGCATAATTAAGGTCTCCCATCTGTCCCATCTGCAAGGGGAGGGGGCACGAGAGGAGATTAGAGGCCAGAGAGGACCCACCAGAGAGATCCTGGAGCCAGTGCCCATCCTCCAAGCCAGGAAGTGGAGCTCACGTCGGAGAAGGGATGGCATTGCTCCACGTTCACGACTTCTCATCGGGCACCCCCGTCCAGCTGGACTTATGCACTACCTCTCATTACGCCAGGGTCTGGGCTAGGGAAGGGCAGGCCTGGGGTCTCGCTGCAGCTCTACCACAAGCATCCTGTGTTAGTGGCATGACCTCCAGAAGGTCACTTTCTAGCAGCTCCCAGAGGCCATGCTGTTTCTCCTCCTAATCATCGCGGACTCATTCAGAAAGCGCCTCCTCCCGCCTCCGTGTCCTCCCAGCCCCCCTCCCTCCCCAATCCTAGCCCCCATGTAGCCCGTGTTATAAGGATGGTACCATCTGACTGTGAGTTCAGCGAGGGCAAAGGCTCTGTCCAATTCCAAGTGGGCACTCAGCACTCGACCCCAGGCCCGGCCCCAGCACACAGAGGGTACTCAGTGCCAAGGGCCCACATGCCTGCCTGAGGCATGATGGGGGAGGGAGCCCCGCCGTCACTCCCCCCGGGGCCACCACTCCAATGGTCGGAGCAGTACAGTCAGGAGTCAGTCTTGGGGTCCCAGACAATGGTCCCTAGAAGTGGCCTCCCTGTGATGGGCCCTCAGCCCCCAGCATTGCCTTGAGACGGGCCCCAGGGAGTTTCAGGTCCTGTGAAGGAGCAATTTGTACTTCAGGCCGTTCGTGAATCCCTGAACAGAGGAATTAATTACTGTCTGTCAAAATTAGACTTCTCCCTTCCTTCGAGATGCATCTTCTTTTTATTCTTAATTAATTTTTAAAATTACGAAGTCAGTGCGGTCTAATTTACTTTACCTTTAGCATTATTTCTCTCA
The DNA here is from genome assembly GCF_951394435.1 of Stenella coeruleoalba. Classification (NCBI taxonomy): domain Eukaryota; kingdom Metazoa; phylum Chordata; class Mammalia; order Artiodactyla; family Delphinidae; genus Stenella; species Stenella coeruleoalba. The sequence continues at coordinate 108,860,939 of NC_137153.1, forward strand.
TAAGCAATTTCGTTTTATGCCAGGCACTCACCTCGGCACGTTTGTCGCATCGGCTCTCCCTTCCTGGGGCTGTGTCAGACCCGAAAGCCCAAGAACCAGGGGCCTCAGATGAGTTGCTCCCTTCCTGGGCCTCAGTTTCCCTGCTGAGAGATGAACACATTCCACTAATCCACTCCTGAGGGCCCCTACCTGCCCCGCTGTCTGTGGTTCCATGAGCTCATCCCTCCCTCGTCCCAGGATCAATGGAAGGGGTGATACTGAGGCGCTGGCCTTGTAAACGCACAGCCCTCAAGAGTTTATGATGTGCTTCCCCGTGCATGTCTCACTGACCCTACAAAAACCCTCTGAAGCAGGGCCTGCCATCCCATTTTACAGGTGAGGAAACTGACACCCAAAAAGGAGGCATTACTCGGACATGTTGGAATAAAGGATTTCAATCCAGGCTCTGACTCCAAATCTGACAACTCTTCCACTCCATCCTGAAACTGAAATGGTGATGGTTATAAATTTCCACTTGAAGACCTGTGATTGAGACCCAGATGCTGACAGGACAGGTCCTGCCGGATTCCAGTTTTAGTCTGCCCCTTACCCCTTCTCCCTTCTCCTGGTAAACTCATCCGCTTGTTTGGGGGTCTGCTCCCCCATCCGACCTCCCCACCCCACATGCTAGCCAGGAACCCAAATGAGAGGAGCTCGTTTCATCTGGGACCCTCCTCTCAGCCACGGGGACTGCTCACAGGGTGACCCCATGACTCAATTCAAGCCAATCAGGGGCTTCCCTGGGATTTTTCTCACCACAGCTGCTGGGAGAGAGCGTTTTCCTCTCTGGTTATGAAGCTGAGAAGGCGTGAGCCAGAAAGCGGCTGTGGCCGAGTCCCCCACTTCCAGCCCCCCCAGCAGGGAGGGGGTCAGACACAGAGATAAGGTGAAGCTAAGTTGTGTGAGTCCCTGGTTCCAGCTCTTCCCCAGGCCGGCTCCACATGTGGCCTCCCAGCTGGGCACACAGACAATAAACCTCCTTTGTGGTCCCAATTGGTCTGAATGGAGTTTCTGTCACTTGCTGCCCTAGGGGGTCTGACGGGCATAGATTAGCTTGTAGAGCTGGAAGAAAACAGGAGCCCAGCCTCATGTGTCCAGGAACTGCCTCTAGTCAGTGATGCCAAACACCACGGGCTAAGGGGCTAAAAGTGCATGTTCCGAAACCCAGGAATGTCCCTGCCGGCTTGTCCCTTCCCCCTTCCGGAGGAGGGAGCCACGAGTAGGAGGCTGGTATACCAGGCCCTCCAGACTCCAGCCCACACTTCCTCCAGCTCACCTCCCGCAACAGTGTCTGTCACACACAGCCTCACCTCACCACGTATCCACAGCAGCGTGGGGACCAGACCTTGCCACACTTCTGCACACTGGTTCCCTCAGCCAGGCCCTCCTACCACCACCTACCTGCTCATCTCAGACCACACCTCCACCGAAGGCCTCTGGCCACCCCAGAAAGAGGGACTCACCCACTCCCTCGGCCATGCCATTCAATCTATTGGTGCACATGGCACCGGAGTTGGAGCTGTTCGCTTACGTTGTCCCCTACGATATTGTGAGCCCTTTAAGCTCCATGTATCAGTCTCCCCAGGGGAGCGTCATTCACCCAACACGTGTTTTCTGAGTGCACACTAGGTGCCCTTCAAATGAGCAAAACAGACAAGGTCCCTGCTCTCAAGGAGTCTACAGGCTATGAAGGGGATACAGACAACAAGCAACGAGTACAGCACACACGTCATGGATAGCTTTTCATGTCAATGACTGTAAATCCACATGACACATGGATTACCAGAATTGATTTAGCCAGATCGCTATTTCTGTGCATTAAGGTGATTTCTTCAGGCCGGCTGGTGGGAGCTGGAGTGCAGGGTGCAGGCTGTGATCGTATAGGGGTCAGCGTAGGCCCCACTGATAGGGGACATCTGAGCAAAGTCTCTAAGGAGGTGAGGGAATAATCCACACAGAGTCTGGGGAAGGGCATTCCAGGCAGATGGAGCACCCAAACTTTGAGGCGGGAGCACGCCAGGCATGTTTGGGGGGAAAAGCCAAGGGGCAGGGGGGCTGGGCTGGAGGGAGTGATAGGAAAGACGATGGGGGTGAGGCCAGAGGGTGACCACCTGGGAGGCTGGAAGATTCAGGCCTATCTCGTTAAAAAGCTCAGGATGTGCTCAAACAAACTGAATTGTGATTTGAGAAGGCTCTTATAGTCTAGGTAGCAAGAACTATATAAAAAATTACAGTTGGGGAACACAGATGACCTGACATGGCTATACGGTGATCAGGGGATAACTGGGTGGAATAAGCCAGGGGAATCTCGGAGGCTGTGATTGAGCCGGGACTGGGGCCACGTGTCTACACGTGTCACTCTGGCCGAGTGCGTAGCGTGGGCACAGGCCCCAGAGGGCCACTGTAACAAGATACCACCAACGGGTGGCTTAGAACAGCAGAAATTTCTCCTCTCACAGTTCTGGAGGTTAGATGTCCAAAATCAAGGCATCATCCGGGCCAGGCTCCCTACGAGACTCTGGGTAGAATCCTTCCCTGCCGTCCGTTCCCAGTTTCTGGTGTGGCCGGCAATCCTCGGCCTTCCTTAACTCGCAGCTGCCTCACTCCAGCCTCTGCCTCTGTTGTCACATGGCTTCCTCTGTGTGTCACTGTGTCTTCACTTGGTGTTTCCCCCCATGTCTCTCTCACCTCTGCTCATAAGGACACCAGTTTCCTTGAGTTAAGGGCCTACCCCCCTCCAGTATGACCTCATCTTAGTTACATAAGATGCAACGACTCTGTTTCCACTAAGGTCACATTCTGAGATACTGGGGGTTAGGACATCAAAGTATCTTTCTGGGGGGACACAGCTCCACCCATACCAGAGGCCACACCTCCCAGGGATGCGCTGTGTGACCTTGGTTGTGCCCATTCCATCTCTGGGCCTCAGCCTGTCCTCCTGTAAGACAGGGGCTGGCCCATCACCCCTCTGGCGCTGCCTGTGTTTCTCCAAGTCCTTCTGAAGAATCTGTTCCCCTCCCCTCACTGCACCGCCTCTGATCTCCGGCAAGGCGGCAGGGGGAAAAGAGCTCAGGTGACTCCAAACTGTACCTTCACCATAAAACAAATATCATGAAAGCCTTTTGATGTCACCCTGATGGAGTGCAGAAAACCCCCTTCAACCCCCCCACCCCACCTTTGCACTTTTAATTGCATCCTTTTTGCTATTTTTTCTTCTCCCTTACAGCTTGTGTTTGCTTTCATGTTACGCATTATTTATTTAGTTGCTTGTCAATTAGTGTCTATTCTCCAAGTGACAAGCACATTAGCAGCTGCAGAGATTAGAATTAAAATTTGCAGCCCAGTTGGTGCTACCAAAGCCACGCCTACCCAACTGAGAGAACAGCACCTCTTTGTCATTTCAAAAGATGACCTTCTCCTTCTCCCCGCTCCTGGCTCCTGATTTAATTCCAATTGACTGCTCCATGGTCAGTGCACGGTGATGGCTTTGAGATGGAACTTTTTCAGATGCACAAAGGAAGATGCAGGTTCCTGTTAACAGTGGCCTTTGATGACGGTTAGTGTAAAGAAGAAGTCGCTGGATTTGAATAACGGGCTCCGATGGCCTGTTAAGGGTTCTAAATCAGCCAGCCCAACGTGCCACGCCTCTGGTCCACAGTTCGGCCAACATTCCTGACGTGGCAGCGTGACCAGCTCCTTGATTCACTGGGTATGTGACCCTGGGCGAGTGAATTAACCTCACAGATTTATTTCCTCCTCTGCAAAATGGGGGGATTAAAACCAACTCCATACAGATGTTGTAAGAACTGAGATTATACGCGTGGAGCTTTGCAGAGAAGGCTTCAGCATCTGTTTCTTCCAGTGAATCTGAGGAGTTTACCGGCACGGGTTAATCACGTGGCCAGGAGGGCTTTTGTGAAGGGAGCCTCCCTGGGCAGAGACAGGCTGGGGTCTGACCACTGTGCACCTCAATGCCACAAGCAGAGGTGGAGGGACCAAAGCCTAAGTCAGGTGGCTTGAGAGCCCAGTGACAAGGCAGATGACCAGGGAACTGGGAGGCAGCATTTTCCCTTTCTCTGTTCCCAACATGCTACTGCACAGGTCCAGGAGACGCAGGGATTGGGACAACTTTTGCACCTTCACTGTGAGCTCGGCAAATACCTGCTACCAACCCCTGCCCCTTTGAAAGGCACATTTCCATGCCCTCGGACTCCTGGGAGTGGGAGAGATCCCTTGGCAGCTCCAGTGGGAAGACAAGAGTCCCCAGGGGACAAAGGTGACTGTGTGTGGCTCTGCCCGGATCACACTATAACATGCCTGGGATGGATGTCCTCTCACTGCTAGAATCCAAGTGGCCTGAGGGTGACCCTCCCAGGGATCCCCCTTTAGTGAGAAGCAAGGGCAAGAAGTAAGCTTGCCTCTGGGCCATCCTGGTCACACTGACCTGCTCTGTGACCTCGGGCTGTTCTCCTCTCCTCCCTGAACAGCTTCTTCGAGTACAAAATAAAAGGAGATGAAGCTTAATTCACAGGACTGTTGCTGGGAGACTTAATGGGGAGAGAATATACTTAAAACATTTCAAAAATGGAGGCTCAGGCGACAAGGATGATGATGATGGGAACACCCTGTTGTCATGATGGCAACATTCTGAAGGAGAAAGGGCAAGTTCTGTTATCCAACACGCAGCAGGCAGGACACCAAGTGGTCTCCTCCTTTCTCCAATATTCTCCCTGGGCGGCCACACCCTGGCTGTGTGGGAAAACCACAGCGTTGGACCAGAGGCGGGTCAAGCCTCCAGGCCCAGTGGCCAGAGTGATGCTGTAAAAACCTAAGTCGGAGCACGCCCTCCTCCCCCGCAGACCCTGCACCGTGTGCCCACCTCACAGAGTCACGGCCAACCCCTCCCGGGCCCTGCTGTCCTCTGAGCTCATCTCATGCCATTCGCCACCCCCCATCCGAGTGCCCCCTCACTGCTCCTCGAGCATCTCCAGGCATTGCTCCAGCAGCTGTCACCTCGGCCTGGGAGAGCCTTACCCCAATAACCGCTCCCTCCCTCCTCCCTCATCTTCCTCCAGCCCTGCTTACAGGACCTCTCCCTGCGTCTGCATCTGCGGGTGAAATCCAGCCGCCTGCGCCCCTCCCTCTGGGATGTAGCATGTTCACCCTGGGACAGACAGGGTGCTTTGCTCATCTGTCCTGCTCTCTCACAGCTAGAATCTAAGCAGAGGTCTTTGTTTTGTCCACTGTGTGTCCCCAGGGCCCAGAAGAGCTGCTGCTGAACAGAAGGAGCTCTGAGTGTCTATGGAAGGGTGACAACGGCGCAGACAACAGGCCTCCGTCAGGGCTGACGGGAGGAAGCCGTGCCCTTTAGGGATTCCTGCATCTCCCCACAGACCCACCACAGCTCAGCCCCTAGGGCTGGGCCCCCCATCTGGATAATTAGCAAGTGCCCATGATTGAGTGTTGAGAAGGGGTCTGAGCACCAGTGAGAGGACGTGAGCGCTGATCCCAGCTTTGCCCAGTTTGGGATATGATCTCTGGCAAGCACTTCCCCATCTGGACAAAGAAGGCGTGGGGCACTGGTTTGCAAAAGGGGGTCCCCTGGAGCCCCAGTATTTTGTGGAGAGGCCTCAGAGAGGGGCTTGGAGGTGTAGCAGGCTTCCGAAGTGGTCAGGACCCAGGGTAGCCCGTCCCGGCTTCCCGCAGAGCTGACCCCTCGGTCTGCTTGTATATGAGATTCTTTCAGAAGGGGTTCCAATTCCCCCAGAAGGTATTTGGGGACCACGGGCAGGACGATGGCTGGGACGGGAGATGCTGGCGTTGCCAGGTCTGGACCTTGCGTGGATCGCCTCATCTGTCAAGGATCCACCCTCCCCATCTGTCTAAAGGAGGGTTGGACCAAAGGACCCCAAATTGCCCTCCCAACTCGGAAGCTCGGGTATCCTGATTTCACGCCGGCAGAACAATCATGAAGAAAGCGTGGGAACCGGGTGAAGACGGACAATTATCACCACCCAATATAACACTCTGATGGCAGAATCTTTTATATTAGAATAGAGATTATGGAGCACAGTTCCATCAAATGAACATAATAGACTTGTTTTATATTACAATGCACACTGCAATCACACATTTCAATAATTCCTTCAATGCGTTACATAGAAGCGTTCTGAAGTAATGGAGTCCTGGAAGCATATAGAATAAATCACCTAAGGGGAGGACGCTGTGGGCGGTAACAGGGTGGCAAAGAGGCCTCCTAGCCGGCCGGGAGAGCCATCGTCTCAGCCCAGGGCCGCTTGGCTGTGACTCTGCTCTCCGGAGGCTCTTCAGGGGAGGCCCTTTGTCCAAGCACCTGCCCATGGAGGCAGGAATCCCCTCTCTGACACCCCCAATGGTACTTCTGCAGCCACACCTCTAGGGACCACGGGGAGCCCACCCCCCAGGCTACCTATTGGAAGGGCCCTGTCATTAGGAACTTACACTGCTGCATGCATATGGCACGCGAGCTCTAAATTCATATGATCATATCTATTCTATTTAAAGCATTATAGTCGATTCCTATTGCTGCTATAACAAAGCACAACAAACTTGGTGGCTTCAGACAAATTTATTCCCCTCTGGTTCTATAGATCAGGAGTCTGACCTGGGTCCAACTGGGCTAAAATCAAGGAGTTGGCAGGACTGTGCCCCTTTCTGGAGTTTCTAGGAGCGCATCTGCTTCCTTGCCTTTTCCAGCTCCTCCACGTCGCCTGCACTCCTTGACTCGTGGCCGCTTCCCTCCACCTTCAAAGCCAGCCACTCTCTGACCCCTTTTCTGTTGTCATGTCTCTCTGACCGTGGCTGGGAACGGTTCTCCTCTTTTTTTTTTTTTTATTATTTTTTTTTTTAATTTTTTTTTTTATTTTTTTGCGATACACGGGCCTCTCACTGCTGCGGCCTCTCCCGTTGCGGAGCGCACAGGCCCCGGACGCGCAGGCCCAGCGGCCATGGCCCACGGGCCCAGCCGCTCCGCGGCATGCGGGATCCTCCCAGACCGGGGCACGAACACGCGTCCCCTGCATCGGCAGGCGGACTCCCAACCACTGCGCCACCAGGGAAGCCCCGGTTCTCCTCTTTTAAGGACTCATGTAATTAGCGTGTCCCACCTGGATAATCCAGGATAACCTCCCCAGCTCAAAGTTTTTAACATTAAGCACATCTGTAGATTCCCTTTTGCCATGTAATGTAAGTATTCACAAGTTCTGGGGATTAGAGATTGGACATCTCTGGGGGACACTGTTCTGCCTGCCATGGGCGTTATTTCATTATTACAATACCAAACAGACTGTGAGTTCCTCCTCGTCTGTAAAAGGACATGACAGTTTGTAGGATTAAGTGTGAAAATATATGTGTAGAGCGTGGCATATACATGCTTGATGAATGGAAAACACATTCAATGAACCAGGGTGAAAATATCAATGAGATAATCTGCTTTGTCAATATCCCTCCAAAAGCAAGTCATGGGAAATGATCTCAAGGCTCTCAGTGCAGTATGGCAATCATGGACGAAGCAAGGCTATTCACCAACCTTGTCTGGACTCTATACCTCTATTAATGCAGCCAAGGTACCACTAGCATTTGAGGTCCCTTCTTCTTTGGTCTCAGTTAACTTAGCTGATTATAGTCAATTAAAACCCTGAATCTGGGCTTCCCTGGTGGTGCAGTGGTTGAAAGTCCGCCTGCCGATGCAGGGGACACGGGTTCGAGTCCCGGCCCGGGAAGATCCCACATGCCGTGGAGCGGCTGGGCCCGTGAGCCATGGCCGCTGAGCCTGCGCATGTGGAGCCTGTGCTCTGCAACGGGAGAGGCCACAGCAGTGAGGGGCCCGCGTACCGCAAACAAAAAAAAAAAACCCAAAATCTGTCTCCGGTTCCAAGGGGCAAATAAGATCATGCCCATTTTATAGGGGGATAAACTGAGGCTTAAAGATGGAGACCCAGAGATGACGGCTGAGATGAGTCTTTAAGGATGAGTGGAGTGAGTCAGGCTGAGGATGTGGGAGATACATGTGCAAAGTCCAGAGCTGCAGAGAACAGGAGGTACCTTCAGGGCCTATGAGGAGTGTGGCAAGTCTGGCCCTCATGGGTGGGAGTGGGGTTAACATCCAAAGATACTGGAGATGAAGGCCAGGGTCCGACCGGGGAGAGCTCGCATGCCGAGGAGGAAGGGGCACGCGGTCTTGGGAGGGTGTGTGCAAGCAGGGAGTGAAATGATGGGGCTTGTGATTGACAGGCTCACCTGGGCTGTGCACAGAGACCGGACGGGACAGGCAGGGGCAGGAGACAGGGAGACCCGTGAGGACCCAGGCCAGTAAGGAGGAGGCGGATGGAGAGGAGAGGATGGAGGCTGGGTGGGCTGGTGAGAGGCAGTGAGAGGACATCCTTCTGGGGAGACTGAAGTATCTAGGGGGTCAAGGGAGCTGATCTCAAAGACAGGGAGCCCCCAAGGGAGGAAGCGATTTGGGGGAAAAGGGATGTATATTACTCCCACCTTAAAGATAAGAAACTGAGGCCGGGAGCGTTCAGACCCCTCCCCGAGGTCAGCTGGTAGTTGTGGGGCTGAATCCCGGGTCCTTCCTACACAACTGCGTGGTCCTGCCGCCCTCGGGTCACCGGGTCACTCTAGGGCGAGATGCAGAGTCAGCAGATGAAACAAGAGTCCCAGCTGGTCCCCGGGAGGCCACCTCCAGGAGGGTCTCCTCCCCACTGCCCCCGCACCAGGCTTCCTGCAGCAGCAGCAAGAAGAGAGCGGGATCCCGTGTCCCCAGAGCCGTGGCTCCCTTGCCTGAAGATGGTCTGAGTCTCCCACCAGCCTTATTTCCAGCTTTTCTCTTCCTGCCTGTCCCCCTTTCCCTGGGCTTTCTCTCTCCTCTCACTGCAACCATCACCACTGGTTCCCCAAGGCCACAAAATAAAAGGCCCCAACTCTGGGCATCCTGTGTACAACTTCTCGCTTGACTCCCTGGCCTCGAGTCACCATCACGGGTCTCCTGGTGGCCTCTGTGCCTTTGCACAGGCTGTTCCCTCTGCCTGGAGCGCCCCTCCCCTACACCTCGCCCCCATAACCCTCTGCCTACTTTGAAAGACACAGGCGGTGTGAGCACCCTCCCCACTGCGGAGCCAGACCCAGACTTCTCTCCCTCACCCTCACCGACAGCACACACACATGTATGCACAGCCCCCGACACCCGCGCACACGCACGGCTCCCCAAGTCCTCCTAAGAGTCTCGAATCCACCTCGCCGTCCTGTGCCTGGCCCTGGCCTGGATCCCCTGACTGCTCCCCCGCGCTTTCCCTCCCTGCCATTCTGGCCTTTGCCCTGACACCCTCCCGGGAGCCCTGCTGCTCCCAGGATGCCTGCCTGCCTGGGGCTGCTGGCACCTGAGGCCTCGTCAACCTCTCCAAGCCGTCTATCCCCACGAGTTCCCAGCCGGCCTTCGCCACTCGCCCACAGCACGCAGGGCATCTTCCCTGCCCACCTGCAAGGCCCTTTTCCAGGTGTCCCTGTTGTTATCATTTACACGACGTAACATAATGGGGTGCTGGCCTCTCACCCGCCAGCTCTGGGCGAAGGTGAGTGACGGAAGATGGTGAATTTTATTAAAAACAAATGTCTCTGGGCTTCCCTGGTGGCGCAGTGGTTGAGAGTCCGCCTGCCGATGCAGGGGACACGGGTTCGTGCCCCGGTCCGGGAGGATCCCACATGCCGCGGAGCGGCTGGGCCCGTGAGCCATGGCCGCTGAGCCTGCGCATCCGGAGCCTGTGCTCCACAGCAGGAGAGGCCACAACAGTGAGAGGCCCACGTACTGCAAAAAACACCCCAAAAAACCAAAAACCAAATGTCTCTGAAGCCCTTCCTATGCTGAGAGTCCAGCCCCGACCCCACGAGAAATGGCCTTGGCTGCAGGCAGAGGCCACAGCATCAGTGAGGTTCTCTGAATACTCTAGGGGGAGAATGTGAGGGGACCCTGAATTACCAGAAACACCAGTGTCATCAAAATAAAGTGACCTTTGCCAAGAGAACCGTGGTGAAATGGAAGCCAAAATCAGTTTGCCCATTTTGCAGAGAAGAAAACTGAGGCTTCAAAAGGGGAAGAAAAAGAAGAAAAGAAAACAGACACACTCAGGCTTCCAACCATTGGCTTCTGCAGCCAAAGAGCCTCAGGATCTGGTTTCCCGTGTCGTGACCCCCGACCCCACCATCCTTTTGGAGCCAGGACGGCCATTTCTCTTTCTTCCCTGCCGTCTGCCGTCACCGGCATCCAGCGCCACAAATGAGCTGGGGCCACACATAGTTCTGTTTGGAAGAAGAAAACAGCATTAATACAAACAGAGGATCTTTTAAAAACTGAAAACCTGTAATTATGCTCTCATGTGAATGCCTGTTAAAAACGACGTGATGCCAGCGTTTGAGAGAGCGTGTGGGAAGGTGGCCGGTGAAAACGCTGTGTGGTTTTATTCGCATCGTGATCCAGTAGGAGATGGGCTCACCAGGCCCAGTGCTGCCCTCTGGGGTCAGGTGGGGGTAACCGCTTCTCCAAGGATGGGGTCAAAATGAATGAGCTGAAAGGGCCCTGGGAAACCTGGACAGAGGCTAGAGGGGTGAGCTCGCTAGAGGCGGCTCCAGTTCCGCGTCTCCTGTTCAGGATGGAGAGGCTGAGGCCAAGCCTGGGACAGGGCGGGCTTTGGAACTGGAAGCAGGAACCTTCTGGACATCTTGCCAGTGAGGATCACACCCCGGCCCACCTGAGCCACCTTGCACTTACCATACTGAACTGTGCTTGCACGTAGCACAGTGGTGGGGACCTGGGCTCTGCAGCCTGCTGGCCTCCGTCTGAATCCAGCTCCATGGCCGACTGGCCGTGTGATCTTGGGCAGGTCACTCTGTGACCCAGTCAGTCCTTTATCTGAGAAAAGCAGCATCTCCCCCATAGGGTTTCACATGATGACCTATGATAACGTTACAATGCCTGCCCAGCTCATAGGAGCCCCTGAACAAGCCTTCCCTATTGGCCTCATTACTTGTCTGTTCTCCCCATCAATCTAAGTCCTTCCAGAAGGCGGTGGGAGAAGTTTTGGGAATGTCTGGTGAATGAATATATTTGCTGGCCTGTGGCTGGCACTGGGGCCAGAGTGGTGAGCAAATCACACGGGGTCTGTGCCTTCATGCCCTCCCAGCTAGTGATGGGGAGGAGGGGGGCATAAGTCCCCCCAAATCACACTCAATCCAAAGCCACAACTGTGGCCACGTGCCAGAGAGGGGGAATCATCATATGTGAGAGTGAAAGACAGGGGCTCCTGATAGGAAAGAATCCTCTGACTAGGCTCTGAGGCAACTAGCAAGAGAAACAAGAGAAGCCAGGGAAGTGGACGGGGGCGTGCTAGGCAGAGAGCAGCACGTGCAAAGGCCCTGTGGCTGGAGAGAGGAACGCCCTATGAAACTGGAGCGTGGGGAGCTGAGAGGGCAGGTGGCTGGTGGGGAAGGAGGAATGGGCAGGGCTCAGCACAGCCAGGGCCTGCAGGCGATGCTAAGTGCAATGGGAAGCATTCAACATTTTAAACCAAGAAGATAATAGGATCTGCTTTACATTTTGAGCTCTAGCTGTCGGTGGGGACATTTGCAGAGGGTAGGGGTGGATGTGGGGAGGCCAGCTGGGAAGCCATTGCAGCGAGTGGTCCAGGTGAGAGACGATGGTCCAAGGTGGACCATCTGGAGATGAGTGAGGAATGGCCTTGAGAGGTAGAGTGGATAGTGAGGCCATGGTTGGGGATGAGACACAGCGGGTGAGGGAGAAGGTGTCGAAGACGCCTCCAGCACATGCTGCTGGCCAGAGGCAGGACCTTCACAGAGACGAACGAACAAGCAAACCCCAGTGATTTGGCCAATGTCCGGGCTTCCTGGACGTTATAAATCTTTATCCTTCTCCATCATCATCTTGCAGATGAGGAAATGGAAGCAGGTTCTATTAGGAGCCCCAAGGGCCACAGCAAGACCCTGGGCCTCTGGACCTGCCCACGCCCACCCCACCTGGCGCCCAGCAGAGTGAGCTGGGAAGGCCCCATCTGCGGCAAGAGGTAAACACGACTGGCCCCAAGGCAGCGTCCTGGGCTTCTCTGGAGACCCGATGAGTAATTTCGATAATTGAATTTTGGAGTTAGACTTAAAATATGGCCAAGAGTGAAGAGGCAATTTGGCAGGGTCGGGAGCCCCCAGGCAGGTTTCTCTGCTCCACACCGTGGAGGACTTATTAACAAGATCACTCTTCCTCCTGTCCAGGGCCCCATTTACAAGCAGTTCTCAGGGCTGCTGTGGCAAAGAATTCAATTGTGTGTCTCTGGGCTCCAGCTCTGGTCACCCAAAGACGTGTTGGTGGAAAGGGCAGAGAGAGAATACTTGGGTTGAAACGCAGGGAAGGGCTGCAGGTTTGGGAAGAGACAGCGTTTCAGGGAGACCCTGTATAATTCAGAGGACAGGATCATTTCGAGAACAGGTTTCAACAGACTCGGGTTCAAATTCTGGCTCCAGCATGTGCTCAGGTGACGCTCCACCCCTCAGTTTTCTCACTTGTAAAATGGGCAGGTGGTACAGATAAACGAGCGGATGCCCAGTGTGGCTACCGCTAATCAGGTGGGTGCCAGCCTGTGGGGTGAGCGGGCCCACGGGCGGAGGGCTGGTGCCTCTCTCCCCCTCCTTCCCGCTGGGTATTTAGCCCCTGCAGCTGCTTCTCTCAGGCGGCTCCTCAGGCACACGTGGTGGTTAATTTCACTAAGGGGGAAACTGACACGGTTCTGATTAGGGCTTCAGGGCCTCCAGAATTCAGCTGCTGGTAAAATTAACTCACCAGGGACAATGGAACTTTCCCGGAGGGTCCAAATTGTCTTTATTTGTGGAGTTTGTTCCTGGCCCTAATCCAGCCCAGGCACGTCGGGCTGCTCGCTCGTCTACCTCCCAGAGGAGGGCGGGCCTTCACTAGCCCAAGGCTGGGAATATTTTTACTCGATTCCAAACTGGGGGATAAAAATACACTTTGCTTTGGATTACTGTGTTCCTGAAAAGCTGTGGGTGACTAAAGCAAATGGCCGGCTGGATTCCCAGAAGCCCCTGCTCTCAGGCATCCTGGGTTTACCACCCAGTGGGCCGGGATGAACCAAGGTCTCCCCTCACAGCCTTTCCAGCTCCCACAGGCCAACCACGTGCCAGGCAATATACTCAGAACTAGCAGTGAAGCAGGCACTAACTGTGGGTGCATCTGAATCGGGGTCTGGCTTCCAAGGCTAGCCTGAGCTCTGACCACTGCACTACACCACCTAACCCCCAACTCCACCCCTACCCCCCACTTACACTCCTGCGTTTGTGCACATCAGCCATGGGAACTTAAAACAGTGCTTCCGAAACTCGCTTGAGACTAGCCACTGAAGAGGAGTCACTGATTTTTGGAAAGGCTCTTGTTCAGCTATTTCCAAATTACACAGGTTCACCCCGTGTGAGCAGGTCTGGGCTGAAAGGTAATCCCCATTTCATAGGTGTAGAGACCTGTAACAGAAGCGTCTAGACCCACTCGCGTCTAGATCCCGGCCTCCCGCTCCCTCCGCAGCGCCATGACAGGAACCCAAGCGGAGAAGGTCCTTACTGACCACGTACCCACCCATCACTTGATGGGTAAGAGGAGAAGAGGTGCGGCCCTGGGATGAGAGGCCCAGGCCGACTCCCAGCCCGGCCTCTGCTCCCCTACACCCCCTGCCTCCAGCTGATGCAATCACATCACCTCAGGTCACCGTCGTGCCTCGGGAGCTGCAGGGGCAGCAGCGCAGAGCGGGTCGGGGTTTGGAAGGACAGGAGGGGTCAAGGCCCGGCCCTACCAACCACTCATAAGCTAAGGACCTTGGACGGGTCACTCGGCTGTCCTGTGAACACGGGAGTGGTCCTGACCTCCCCAAAGTCCCCACCTCCGGGGAGGTCATGGGGGTGGGGTGGGGCGCCCACAGACGGCGCCGGACTGCGCGATGGAGCCGCGTCACTCCGCAACCCCACGGTGGGGGCGGATTCTTGAAGGACCACTCGGAGCTGCCTCGGCGAGCAAATGGTGGGAGATCATTCCAGAGAGGGAGCATCCCGGGCCGAGGCTGGGAAGCTCCCCGGAGCTGGAGGCAACGCCGTCTGCCTGGAGCGCGGAGCCAAGGGGGCGAGGCGAGGAGCAGACCGGGGCCCCAGGGGCTTGTTAGGGGTGAGGGCGGGACGGCACAGTGGTCAGACCCGCTTCCTCTCTACACCTGGTCTGCTGCAGGACCAAGGAGGGACCAGCTGGGAAAGGAAAAGGAACCACAGAAAGGAGCCTGTGGCCGGAGACAGAGGTAAAGGGAGCAGAGACGAGGATCTCCAAGCGGTCCAAGCAGAGGGGGGACAAGGGAGTGAGCAGGATGACAGACAGGAGGCGGTGGACAGAGGGCAGAATGTCAGCACGAGTGATGCACAGGGAGAGCAAACCAGGGTGGATGCAGAAAGGCCCAGGACGAGGGCAGGAAGAGGGACAGAGACCCAGTCAGGGTTCCAAATGCTCCCAGCTGTGGGCTGACAAACGAGGCCCAGCTGCCCGGCTGCTCAGTGGCTCCGAGGTGGTGGGCACGGGGCCGTGAGGCAGAGAGAGCAGAGCTGGGCGTGCAGCGTCGCGTCAGGGCATGGCCGGGGAGCCCCCCTCGGTCAGTGCCTCTTGGGGTGCCCTGGGCCAGTCTGCAGGCTCATCTAAACCCGGGGCCAAGCCCTACCCTGTTCACTTCTCGGGGACACTGTGAAGCTCGGGCAGGACAAATGCAGCTCAGGTGTGGCCAATGCACCAGGCAGGACAGTGGGGAGGAAAGACCACCACCACCGTCAGGACACTGCGATGCCAAGTCCCCGCCCCCGGCCTCGCTGGGTCTTTCCCACGCTGGGCACGGCACCCCCGCAGGGCGCTGCTCCGGACGTCACCGTGCCGTCACTGTGCAGTGCCGAGGGCGCCCCGGGCACCCTGGCCACACCACGTGGCATCGTTCCTCTCTGGACACTGGGTGGCTCAGCACACAGCTCAGGCGACCTCTGAGGGCCACGCCAGTCCCAAGACCCCCAGGCTCTGCACAAAATAACGGCATCACCAGGTTGAATGAGTCGTTAAATGAGCATCTTCCAGCTGCGGGGCTGGCTGAGCACCAAGCAAATCCAGGGGAGGCGGCGGGGGGGAACGCGAGCCCACCCCCGGGCCTGAGAGTAATGCCTCAGCTCCGCGCCGGCCCCGGACGTGAGAGGCCCGGCGCCTGGAAGCTCCCACCCTATCTGACAACAACTCCACGCCAATCTTAAGGCGAAAGATAGGTCTCCTTTGGCCAGACAGCCCTTCTCCCCTCAGTAAGCGGGAACCACGCTTGTAACAAAGAGACAGGACGAGCTAAGTGGGGAACCACGAGCTTTATTGGCTGGAAGTTCTCCTCAGGAGCCTGGCCTGCTGGGACTGGACGTTCCAGGATGGGCACTCCCGGGCCTAAGCTAGGAGAAGGGAGGGGAAAAAAGGAGAATTTTAGGTCCCACGGAGGGTCTCTGGAGTAAGATTACTGACAGAATTAATGGTGAGAATGCTATTCTGAAACTACTTTCAAAGACATACTGTTTGATCAGTAAACATTTATAGAACCAGATGATAATGAAATATTTATCAAACGCCTACTATGGGCCAGGCATCGTCTGCTGTATTTCTCACTGGTAAGAAACAGCACACCAATAATTAGAACAACCGTCAACAACACGGCATGATGAAACGAAACTTTTCATGCGCTGCTGGCAGAAAAATACAACTGACAGAGAACACATGACCGGGTTTCACCTTCAACTTCGTTTTTCAAAAGAAGTCATTGCCAGCCCCACACCCATTCCCATCCCCCAAATGGCTTTCTCAAAGGGGCATCACCTCCAGGTTTCCTCTGGCCTTCCGAAGGATTTTGTGTGTAACAACCACTAAGGAAAGAGCAAAGAATGGGATGATTAGACATAGATGCCCAGGAAGACAGTGTAAAAGCCAAACGCAGGGAGGAGCCCCAAGCCCCACATGGTTCAGGCGTGTGGTCAGCCCTGTAGCATCCAGACCCAGACGTGTAAGGCCCCACCTGCCCCATCACACATCCCAGCATCAAATAACCCATCAGAGAGGGTGGACCAGAGACCCCTCCTCAAGTCCAGGCAAAGCCACAACCTCGGCGATACTAGAAGGCAGAGAGAGCGACACCACGTCATAGATGGAAACTGAGGCTCTGCAGGGCCAGTGGGACCCCCAGGGCCCGCCTCTGCGGGCTGGGCTCGTGGTGCCGGGCAGGGGAGAGGCCTGCACCTGACTAGGGCCCCTCAGCCCCCCGGAGAAGCAGCGCTGGGAAGGGGGTGCGCTCGCTCCAAGCAAACCCACACGTGAAGGCCAAGTCGGGGGTCGAGGGCACAGCAGTCCTGGGAGCGGGGGCCTGATGGCGGGGAGGAGGACCGAACCGTGGGCGTCTCTCTCCTGAGCTGCCCTCCGGTGGCCCCCTGGGCCAGGCACACTCTACCTGGACAGCAGCGGGCGGGGCGGGATGATCTCACAGGTCCCTGTGATCTGACTGATGCCCTCTGAGCTGCGTGAGGCAGATCCCCAGCGCATCAGAACCCACGGGGTGGGGGGGAGTGCCCGCTTTCAGGGCAGCAACGGTAAAGTAAGGTGGCTTCTTCCCTCAGTCCGTGTCTTGTCCAACAAACACCAGCAGCAGCAGGAATGCCGCCACTGAGGGGAGATCGGCCCGATAAGGGATCCACCTTAAACAGGCTTTGGTGATGGCCAGGGACTCCGGCTACCCCCGGGGAGGACACACAGGCTTCTGGAACTGGGCCTTTGGCCAGTGGGGCCCAAGGCTGAGACAGTCTCCCTGTCGGCACACACGGCCCAGCTGCCCAACGGCTTATTCGGAATAGGTGCCGTGTGGTGGCCTTGAGAAAATATTTCTTGCCTCACGAAAATTTCCATCTGGAGGCAACGAAGTCTGTTTGCAATCTGTGACACCGCGGGAGGGGACAGATGGTGTGGGCTTTGTTTTTAACTGGGCAAAGTGAATTTCAGAGGTGTCCACTGCCTCTCTGTGCCCTTCCCCAGCCCCACGCCGCAGGGCACATTCTTAAGCTGGGCCAAGGCTATGTGTTGGAGCGCCCTAAATCCTCAGAAACCACGTGCAAATCTCTGTGTGTACAAGGATGCGTGCACCTTCTGGGGAGAGAGATCCCCTCTCCTGAGGTTCGCCAAGGAGCCTGTGACCCGGAAAAGATTCGGTACCATGGCTGTGGAGGTTAAAAATAATGTTAAAACAGTACTAAAAGTACGGAACGAGCTAAGTCTCACCTGGCGCAAGTGTGAAGGGGCCGCACGTCTGAACAGCACTGCCCACGTTCAGAGCAAGAAACGCCCACTGAGATGAGAAGCCCGAGGGACAGAGCGGGGAAGAGCTTGTCCCAAATCAAGGCTGGCCCCAGGCAGAGGCGTGACTAGAGCCCAGGTCTGTCTGACTCAGCACCTGCTCTTCCCACCTCAGCAGGGCACTGGCAAGGAAGACACCAGCCTCAGTGGTGTCCAGCGGTGACAGGTGGTTTGCCAGATGTGACCTCAGTGCACACCCCCCAGGGATTCCCACCTACAGGCGGGAAGTGAAGTGGCGGTTCCAGGTCACGTGGAGAGGGTCTCACGGTCATCCTTTCCCTCCTCTCCCTACGGACTCTGGGAGGAGCTGGAGTGTTCGCCTTGGCCCAGGCAGGGAGCAGCCCCAGGCCCTTACTCTTCCTCGTCACCAGGCGGGGAAGGGAGAGGAGGGGACACTACCCCAGCTTCCACTCAGTCCCTTAGAGCCAGAGCAGACCCTGGGAGGCTGGCGGGGTTTGGGGAGTTCAAGTCATTTATTCCAGGTCACGCAGGAGAGCGGAGATCTGAGCCGCGCTCACTGACGATGGCAGGCTCAGCGACCCGGGACTCAGGGCTGGGTTCTGTCCTCTGGACCTGCCGTGGTAACTCACCCATCTGAACCTACTTCCGAAATACGCTCACCTGCAAACGGGTAACTTCATGTTCCCTGTGACTGCCTGGGACACCGGCTACAGGGCAACGCCAACGCTGAGCGCGCCAGTGTTCCCTGGACCTGGGGGCTGTACAGAAGCCCGCTTCCCACCTCCTCAAGAGCCGCTCCCGGGGCCAGACCCACCTGGCCCACAGCTACCTCAGGCACGGCCTCGATGGCTCTCCCCACACCCTGCTGCCTCCAGCGCTCCTCTTCTCTGCCAGTGGCTTGAACCCCCAGGCGGAGCCCCACGGACACCCACCGGTCTGCCAGGGCCGCCTCCTCACCCCCTTTCAGCCCCGCCCCGCCCCCCGGCCCCTCCGTGCTCAGCCAAGGGGACCTGACACACGACGGACGCCGTGAGCCCCGCGGCTCCTTCTCGGGTCTGGTCCACAAAGCCCCTCGTGACTCAGGGATGTCGAGGGCCTGGCCACCCAAGGCCTGGCGGGGCCTGTGCTGCTAGGAGGCTCCGCCGCGCGCACGAGGGCACGGGTACCGGGGGCTGAAAGCGGGCAGGGGGTTTGCGCCTCTGAAGCCCCCGGGCCAGGGCTGGGGCCACCTTACAAGCGTCATTGGATGTCTCCGGCCTTGCATTTCCGTGTCTGTCTAGGACTGTCTTTCTCAAATCGGTGCCCTCCTCTGGATCCCACCGCCCGGCCGCGGGCCCTCCTCACCTGCCTGCACCGGCCGCCAGCAAGCCCTTCTCGACGCAGATGGACAGTCCGCTTGGAGCGGCTCCCACCCGAGGCCTCTCACGCGGCGGCCCCGGTGCCCCAGGCCCCTCCCACCTCCACCTGCCACGGGCAGCTCCAACTCCAGCAACATGAGCTGCTGTCGGCTTTCCTCACAGGCAGTCTCACTCCTTGTCCCTCTGCCCTTGCCCACACTGTCCCCTGTCCACCTGACCAACACCGACTCCTCCTTGAAGACTCAGGTCAGGTGTCTCTTCGTCCAAGAAGGCACCTCCCAGGACAGAGTGACCCCCTCCCCATCCCACCTCACTGCTCCCCGAGCCCCTACACATGTTCCCGTCACTGCACGCCACACACCTGTCTCCCCAGGGAGGTGACAGTCCCTGGCATGGAGCGGTCCCTCCACAGAGGTCTGTTAAGGGAATTCATCTGTCTGGGCGGGTCAGGATGGGTGAAGTATGAAAGGAAACCCATAAGCAGGAGGTGTGAGGACAACCCAGGGCTGGGGTTTTGGTCCTCAGAGGCAGGCAGTGGTCAGCCGTGGTGGCCGCCGCCCAGCTACTCACGCTGGTCAAAGATGACTTTCTCCTGGCTCTTGCTCAGCTGCAACAGCTGCATGGTGTTTTGCAACTTCTTTTCTTGTTCAAACAATTTTTTGTGTAGTTTGCTGATCTCTGCCTTCAACTCTCCAGTCTAAAGAGAAAGGGAATTAGAAACATGAACACAGAATATAAACGTCAGATCAAGAGGAAGAATTACAAAACCACGTAAAAAGTGCTCAGCCTTACAAACAAAGGTATCTGAATAAAAACTAGAAGCCTAGTTTTCTAGGCTTGCTCTGCTGGTCAGATGGCGGGGAGGGTGTGGGCAAAGCCCTCTCACGACTGCTGGTGGAGCTGTGCACTGGCACAGCCCAGGTGGAACCACGCCCGGCGAGACGCAGCAGAATGTAAAACGTGCTCAACCCTCTGACCCAGCAATTCTGCACTTGGGCATCTACCCCAAGGAATGGTAACGCAGGCACGAGAAGACGCCTGCGCACCAGGGTGTTCACCTCAGCACTGCTCACAGCAGGACAAAAAAAAAACACCTGATTTGTTTCAATGGGGATTTAGATAACTCAACTACGGTACTTACATAATATGGAATGATTCTGCAGCTATTAAAAATGATGCCGTAGAACTTCAGTTATTGACATTGAAAGATGATCATAATTAGTGACAAAAGTGCCCAGAACAGCTATTGAGCGCCACGCACTCCTGTTCCGTAAAATTGAACACATATATTTCTACCCATAGGTGTGTATATCAAGATGTCTAAGCTATGTGATGAGAGAGACATCACGAAAATGTTTATAGTGTTTCAGTTCTGAGAGATGGGATCTGGAATAATCATTTTCTTAATTTATCAGCATTGAGGGTTTTTTTTCCAAAAACTATAATGCTGGTATTTTTTTAATGCTTAAATCTTTTTTTTTTAATTGGAGTATAACTGCTTTACAACGTTGTATTAGTGTCTGCTGTACAATGAAGTGAATCAGCTGTACGTATACCTATATCCCCTCCCTCTTGGGCCTCCTTCCCTCCCACCCACCTATGTCATCACAGAGCCCTGAGCCGAGCTTCTCGTGCTTTACAGCAGGGTTCCCGCTAGCTGTCTACTTTACACAAAGAGAATATAAAGGTATTATTAGGGGAGTATGATCTACTAGGAGAACCTGTTTTGATTTTCCAGAGGTGAGGAGAGTGGATGGGTGGCAGAACTAGAGTCCCCAGACCCCTGAAGTGAAAATGTGACCACCATCGTGGCTGTCTTAACCAATCTCCACTGAACTAGTTCTCGGGGTTAAGGACACTCCCTTTCTCATAAAATACCTGGACTGTGAGATGCCCCGGCACAGGCCACCCTGTGCTACACTGAAATACCTCTGCTCCCAAGAGGGGAGATGTTGGGCTGTCAGCTTACGAAGAGCCACTTTAGTTTGTCCCCAAACTTGTTTATGGCTGTTGTAATCAGTTATATGATTTAATTAAGTATTAAGTAAACCTATGAATTATGTGTATGAAAAGAGAGAACCGGTTGAATGAAAACTAACATATGTTTCGGGAAACACTTGATAAAGACGAGTCACTAAAAAAACCACATTTCTGGCGAATTAGGTGTGGGTGAATAAAAGATGTGGGAGGAACACAGTCTAGGAGGATTCTATATTCAAATTGCTTTGCAAGTGCCTAAGTTTTTTCTTCATCTTAAAGAAACGGAAATTGGAAGTGACAGACATACATTATGGATATAGTTTATGAAAGAAAGAAGATGTGGAACTTCAATCAGCAGACCCATATTCAAAGAAAAGGCCCTGGCCCTACATCAAAAGAGTGGCAAATGAATGTACATTTAACTGTTTTAAGTTAAACTGAAATGTTTAAGGTATGTATCATTTTTTGATTCCCTACTTTAACCTACTTTTAAGATTAACCAATTGTGTCGGCTACAAGGACTTCAACTGTGCTTCCAAAACAGACCCTAATTTAAACATAAGGTTTTCTTTGATTCTTCCTCAAGCTGAGCCCAGAGACTTGTGTGCTGGTGGTGGCTGTAGGCCACACATTCTGGGACAAAGTCACTCTACATTCAGAGCCTTAGGTCCACATCTGTAAAACAGGGATGATGCCTGACCCTCTCGTCACACTGCAGTACAGTGAGACTCAGATGAGAGGATGCCTGAAGACAGGGAGAATGATGATTGCTCACCTCGCCTGGCTAACCTCTCTATTGCTCTTTCTAAAGTCAGCTCAGGCATGACCCCCTCCAGGTCTCCTTCAGACCCTTCTCTACCAGGAGCCTAGGTTGGTTACTGCTCCTTTGGGCACCCATCGTGCCCAGTGCTTCCTCTAACGTTGCCCGTTTCATGGTGGATTATAACTGGTCATTTACTTGTTTGCTTCCCCTCCTAGACTACAAGCTCCCTGAGGGCAGAACTCAATTCTTCCCTCTGACCCGCAGCATCTGCCATGGAGTAGGTGCTGTGAGACCATCTGTCAAGTGGATTTATTTTGGGGTTTATTTTTATTTATAATTATGTAAAGCATTTATACAGTTTCAAAGTCAAATTTATGAAACAAGGTCAATTCAGAGAAGTCTACCCTCTATCCCTGTCCTTCCATCCTCTTCCTTCCCACCCCTACATGTAGACTGTTCTGTGACTGTTCATCCTTCCACTTAAAAACATTTTTATAAATGAATATGTGTACATATTTGTGTCTCTCCCCACAACTTTCTTAGATAAACTGATATATATGATATACACTTTCCAGAGTAGTCCCAGGGACTGACTGTAGGAGATGCAAAAGGCAATTTAATGACACTCAGAGAAAACACCAGGTAGTAAAAAACCACTGGAGCTGCTGGTGGAAACTTGGAAATCTGCTTTGCACAGATTTCACACCAAGAAAAAGGCACTGTATGAAACACAGACAGGGACAGAAACGTGGCTAGAGGCAATTTAACACCACACAGGGGTCTGTGTACGCCAGCAGCCGTATCAGAGCAACTCCAAGGTCCTTTTTCTGGCTCTAAAATTCTGTGATGCTAAAGTGAGCATAATCAATTACCCGAGAAACCCTCGGAAATAAGGGGCAAATCATCACAGGCACTGACCAGTCCCTAGACTAATTTGCTAGCGGGGGAGATCAATGTGACTCTAATTTGCATTTATACACACTCACATAATAGAAATAAGAACTGCATTCCATCTATTTAACAGACATTACTATGTACTGAGGTCAAAAACACTGCATCAAGGGTGAAATGTTTAGTTCAGACACATGCTTTAAAAATCATATGGGAAAAAAAAAATCATATGGGCAAGTACCAGTTTGGGAGGATGAAAGGAAATTACTCATTCATTCATTCAAAAATATGAACAAAATAGACATGGCCCCTCGTGGAAAACAGAGGGGCACAGACATTAAACCGACAAGTGTGTAATTATAACTTGTGATAACGGCTAGGATGAAGCAGAAGAGGATGCTATGATAAAGTGACCGGGAACCCTCTCTGACCTTGAAGTAACATTTGAGCTGAGACCTGAGAGGTGAGAAGGAGCCAGTCGGCCAGGAGAGAGCACCTGTGCCTTCTGGGCTCAAGACGGAAGAGAGCTTGGTGGGTAAGGAGGAAAGGCAAGGCCAGTGTGGGGCTGGAACCCAGTGGGCCGCCCTTCCTCTCCAACACGCCGTCTTCCACTCCGTGTACAGATTTCCCTGCACAATGACTGCTCGTGTACTTCCCCGAGTTTACGGCACCAAACTTCCTCCCCAGGATCCCAAGACAGAAACCTAAGCACAGGCTCAGCAGAACCTTCTGAGGTGAGAGAGCTGCTTCACTGCTACTCCTTTGCCATGGTTGGGAGATCTGAGAGCTGTCAGAGGGGTGAGCTAGATGAGTGATGACGTGGAATGCACATTTCCCTTCTGCCTTCCTGATGGCCTTTGGTAAAAATTTATAGGTTAGATAAAGGGGGAAATATCTATCAGGCCACCAAGCAAAGAGCTCTAACTCTTCCTTAACAAGTAGGCTCCTTCTTCCAGGGAGGTTTCCCTGATTATCAGAGCAGGTGCTCACCTTGTCATAATACGACATGTTTCCCACACACAGACCCGGGGGACAGGCTCTGCTCTGCGCCATGTCAGATGGGGATGCAGATGGAGATGGGAGCAACCGTTCTTAATTCAGTCATGTTCAAGTTACTGCAACGTCTAGCTTTTAAGGGAAATTTCAATGGTTTTGTAATAAATGATTTTGTTTGGTTAAAAAAAAAAAAAGTAGTTTCTAAGTAGTTAAAATAGATTTACAAACCCCACTAAAATAGGATGCTGAAAGCTATCGAAAGGGATCAGACAGTCCAGAGAAAGGCATCAGAAATGAAAGACATTCTGAGCAGAATGGAATGACCTAGTCCACGAGGAAAACCTGGGACTTACAGCCTATGAATCAAAGCCTGTCCTTGGGATTCAACACCTGTGCCTTCAAAGCCAGCTCTGCACCCTTGAGTACGTGCCCCACTCCCCGAACCTCAGTTTCCTGACGTGTAGAACATGGACAGGGTTTCCCTCAACAAAGATGTGCTGGCGGTGGGGACACGGTCAGGTCCAGGCGGCAGGCCAAGCTTGCAGGGCCCCAGGGGATCAGGTCAGAACCGGCCTGGAGCAGCCAGCGCGGTGTCGGACATGTCACTCGACCAACGCGGCGCCCTGCCTGCCCCCCGCCACCTTCCCCAAACTGAGGGCACACCTGCTGGAGGCCAGGTCCCGGGCTGGACATGGGGAAGCCTGAGACACAGGCCCCAGCGGCACCCTCGAGCCTCTGCCCGCACGTGCCACCACCCACCTGTTCACAGTGGAGCGTGCACTGGCCACTGGTGGGCAGTGAGACCCTCCAGAGCAGCGTCAGTAACCTCGAGGCCTCATCCAGGGTCAGCCTGGCTGCGCCGACACCGGTGACGAAGCTGCTCAGGGGCGCCGAGTGTGGACGCTGCGGGGGGGGACAAGAAGGCTGTTACGTGCGGTCTTGAAAAAGATTATGGACGAGCCAGCTTCAATGGGCAGCATAAATCCCCAGACCGCAGGGCCTGTGCTCCGCACGCCAGGCAAGAGCCTGCTGCCGGGCGACACCAATTCATTGTTCTTAAAGACGGTGACTTATAGATTATGAGAGAACTTCGGTGGTGACGTTAGCCCGGTCAGTAAGCATGATTAATGGCCGCCTGAGTTCACTCCATTTACTGGGCCAAGAAGAGGGTCCCCGCAGCCACGGAGCCTCTCCGGAAGGTGAACGACGCCAATGGCAAGCGACGTGACATGAATGTTTCCCCTGGAGTCTGCATGGCGCCGGCGGGATGCGGGGGTGCCCGCACAGGTGAGGGGGGTGACCTGCAACGCTCTTCAGGGAGCAGGATGACGGAGAAAGAGAGCGCCTTGGCGGACAGAGACCTGGGTTCAAATCCGACCGCTCTGAGCTACTCTCCCTCAGCACCTGCACAGTGGGAATGACATCACCCACTGTAAAGGCTGCTCTGGGATGAAAGAAAATACGATCCTAAAAGGTCCTGTGCAAGAACGGCGGCCGCCAACCATCTTGAGGCGGCTGCAGGATGGCTCGCGGCGGCAAGCGCATCACAGATGGCAGCGTGGTGGACCAGACCACACGCTGCGTGAGGACCAGGACCTCAGGCACCCCGTTCACCACAGCAGCCCCAGAGCCTGAGCACGGAGGCCGGGAGGGCGACGGACAGGTGACTGGGTGGGAGAAGGGATGGACACACTGCAGGACTGAAGGACAGAGGGATGGACGAGACACTGGACAGGCCGTGGAGGGGCAGTGCAGCGGAGCCCAGCGAAGCGACCGCGGTAACACAGGCACAAACCTTAGCGGTGTCCCTCCCGCAGAACAACAAGCGCAGCCTGGACCCGACCTCGTGGGTTTCGTGCGCGATGCTCCCTGGCCCCTCTTCCCAGGGCCTTACTGAGGACCCGTGAGCCCCTCGCCCCCAGTGCCCTCGGCCAACACCTTCCACCTCCTGCCCCGCTGTGCATCCCTCTCCCTCCAGCTCTGTCGCTCAGGTTACCTTTGCTGCCAGCTCTTGACTCGTGGGGCTGGGAGACTCTTGGATCTGAACGTCCATCTCGGCGAGGAGCTTCTGGCCCCGGCCAATCTGCTCGCACAAGGCACCGTAGTCCTCAATCAGGCCCAGGACGTGGCAGCCACTCTTGCTGGCCCACAGGCGGTGGCCAGGGACCAGGCGGCACATGTTTGAGGCGCTGGTGATCGAGCTGCCACTGTCGCAGGAGAGGGCGTCCAGGTCATTTCCAGAGAGTGGAGGAGTCTCTGAAGCTACAGAACGAGAAGGAAGATGTCAGACCTATCGGGGCGGCACCCTGCATTCGATGAGCTGCGTTCAACGATGTCTAGCCAGCCAGGAGGGCTGAGAGCCCTCAGGCCCAAATGCCACCTGACACAGCCCCGAGGGGAAAGAGGCCTGGAGCCAGGACCTCAGTCTGTGTATTACCCGCCGTAGGCTTATTCATCCTGTGGGAGAAGCTCATTTCAATCCAACCGACACTCATCAGGCGCCGGCTCCGCAGAAGAGCCCTGATTCACACAGACGGATCAAGCCTGGGCCTGCGCTTCAGGGGCCCGTGGTCTAATCGGAACACAGATGCCGTGTGGGAGGTGTAACAGCGTGACGACAAAGAGCCGGAGCTCAGTGGACAGAATAATCAAGCCTCTGTGCGGGAAGGGACGGCTTCCTAGAAGAAGCGACAATTGCGCCAGGCTGAATGGGTAGCAAGAATTATGCTACACAGAGGTAAAAGCCTGCCGCTTTCCACCTTTGGATCAACAGAAGCACGGATGGATAATTGGGACCGGGGCCATCAGGAAAGACACTTCCCTGGGCAGTCTGCATTCAGGATGAGTCTCCGGGAAGCAGCAGGATTTTCACTGGCACAGAAGTGGGCAAAGTCGGTCTGGCAAAGGCGGGGGCCATGCTGCACAGTGACAGGGAAGTGCAGGCCCAACCGCAGGATGGTTTGACCCATCCGTGTGGCACCAGGAGGCCAGAGGGGTGTGGCTGGACGGGCCCACTCGGGCTGGATGCTGCAGGGCCTTGAAAGCCACGATAAGGCAGTCACACTTTAACCCAGGACAACAGGGAGCAAAACCAATGATGTCGCTAAGGTTGGTAACACCTGGGCTTGGAGAACGAGACTGCCAGCTGGAAATGCTGAGAACACAACCCCCCAAATCCTGCCAAATACCCTGCTGAGTTGGGACCAGGGACCCCCCTTTCCTCCAATTTAAAAAGTCCCACTGCCAAACCCAGCTGTGCCACAGCTACCCAGCCTCTAGCTTTGTACCTGATCCTGGTGGCACTGCTGGGGTGGAATCAAACAGATCATACGAATTGTCAGCTGCCACGGGACACTTGTCACCATCTACAAAATGCAAAATAAGGGAAATAAACCAGCAAACGTTTTAGTTTCGCTCTCATCAGCATTTGAGAGAGAACTGAATGAAAACACAGCGAGGCACCAGACACACACAAGCATTCATTCAGATCCTCACTGGGCATCTCTCCCGCCAGGCCCTGCGTGGGACACGGGGGACACAGAGGGAGCAGGCCCGGCTGCCTCCCCGGAAGGACCCTCTTGTCCAGACAAGTAAACAAGCTGTTTCCCCTCAGGGGTCAGGGCTAAGGGAGGGAGGCACGGGGCCTGTGGGAGCTCAAGTGAGGGGGTAACCCGCGGAGAGACAGAAATGTAGGCAGAGGAAGGAGCAGATGCCAAGGCACAGAGGAGGGAGCCCTCGTGACGCATTCAGGGCGCATGAAGTGGGGGACGTCAGGCGGGACAATGTCAGGCTGAGAGCTGCTTTGGGCTGGAGGCGGCTGCAGTAACCCACATAAGACAGAAGAGTGACCCGAAGTAGGATTTGGGAGGTGATGCGTTCGAGACAATGCAAGGAGGCAAAACCAGGCACATGCGGCACGAGATGATGGCCACACCCTATAATTCGGGAAAGCACTTTCACATCTGAACTCTCAGTAGCTCGGGGGCAGGATGGCACTGTAGCTCGGGGGCAGGATGGCACTGGAAAAGGAGACCAATGGGCAGAGACAGGAAGTGATCTGCCTAGCATCACCCAGAGTGTCCGTGGCAGAGAGAGGACTGTGTCTAGGCCTCAAGGTGTCCTGCCCAGCTTGCTCCCCACCCAGGCCCCTCCAAAGAGTGCACTTCAACTTTGGGGCCAAGGCGCCCAGGGCTCAGCTCTGTGGAGCTGGCCCGAGAGCGATCACTTCCTGCAGAAACAGCAGTCTTTAGGCCAGAACTTTCAGACAGCTGCATTTAAATACCGTCCTGAAAAGTCCTGTGCAAAGGAAGAAATGCTGCTGCCTACTGTATAATTCTAGGCTTCACCTGAGGAAACTGGAAAACTTCTCCACGGAGACGGCGCTGTGAATTTTGAGCACATCCTCCTAGATGCCTCTTCGGAGACCACCCCCCCCCACCCCCGCCCCAGGGCTGACCCTGGACGAATTTCAAAAACAGGCAAAGGCTGTTCAACGGCCTCACTTCAACTGCCCCAAAGCTCCTTCCTGGGCGCCCCTATCACTGAACTCTTCTCCCTGCTTCAATCTCCCTAGCTCACATCGACAACCTCCTCGGTCCCATCTCCTCAAAGCCCTAAGAAGGGCCAGGAGCAGAGCAGACCCCTATTTAAATACAGCAAGGCCCACTGCCGATGTATCCCCTGTGCAGAAGGCGGCAGTAGGGCCCCTTCCCAGCCCCGTGAGGTTCCCCTTGCAGGATTTTATCCTAAGAATACTGTTCAACAGAAAAAGCGTGTTAACGCCGATGTCTATTAAAGCTCCAAATCAGAGACCACTTTAATGATCATCAGGGTAATGGTTTGGTGACTGACAATCATCTGAAAACAATAATTAGGAAGCCCGTGTGAAACAAGGGGAAACATTTATGATGTAATGTTGGGCAAAAACAAAGAAAGGACACAGAATGGCCCAAAACCAATTTGAACATTATAAATTCACCCCTACATTTGATTACCAAATGAAGAGACACGTACAAAGCAAAAAATTATTATTTTGTAACCAAGAAGGATTTTTTTTTTCCATATCATCACATCATCTTTTTGGTTCAAATTTTAAAATCCTTACCAAGGAGAAACCCATGAGCAAGTCACTGTAAGTTCCAGAGCTGGGTGACTAGGTGCTCTTTGAGAGATTGTAATTTTTTTAATTAAAGGCGACAGATGTAATTCCCAATCTAAGTAAAGGTAAGTCCAAACTTCTCTACACTACTTGTTTATAAAGTCTGCTGGCATTCCTCGTCCCCTGGATGCGCACACCCATCCACCTGGGCATCGGGATGATGACCCCCAGACACCAGGGCTCCTGAAGGCCAGGTGGTACTTCAGACACAGCACTGGACCCGGAGCTGGAAATGATTTCTAGCTCCAGCTCTGCCACCTACTTGCTGTGTCACTTTGGGCAAGTCCAGTGCCCTCTCTGGGTTTTAGTTCCTTCATCCAAAGAGCAAAGACGATGGCCTGGCTGATTGATTTGAGCCTGGCCACCTGCCGGTTTACGCCCGGCCCTAGGCAGGAGTCGGGCAGACGAGGCCCAGTCTGTCCTCCTTCTCCTCCCTACACAGCCTCTGCAGGGCTAGACAATAAAGCCAGAGGTAAACGCCAAACTGAACCAGTTTTCAAACCTGCCGGGAAGCTTTTGAGATCCTGAGATGCTGACAACCGGAGGAAGAGGTGAAGATGCTCTTTTAAAGGCAGTTAAGAGGGACTGAAAAGGATTTTCAGCAGTAGATCATGTGGACAGGACTAAGGGGGTGGCAGACAGCAGGACTGGAGGCGATAAGGGCGCTGGAAGCCCAAACCCCACTGCCCTGAGAATCAGCAGGCCCCACAGATGACACCGTTTTGCCAAAGGTGACAGCTACTCAGCGGTCAGGTCCCAAGCTCCCAGGGTACACGGCGCGTCTGCTGTCAGTGAGAAGACACCTCCATGGGGCAAGGGCGGGATTCAGAAGCTCACACGTGCCGCACAGACGCGCAGGGCTGCATTTCAAACAGTGAGGCGAGGCAGGGCAGTACCGGGCTTGTCCAGCTGCTGGGGCCGCTCGGGGACAGACAGGGTCTGGAGAGCCAGAGTGAGATCTGCCTCCTGGGCCTTCTCCCCGCCCTGTGCCAGCTGCTCCTCCAGCCTGCTCTGCAGCGTGCTGTTGGTTTCGATGCTCCTTTCCAGCTGCGCCCGCAGAGCCTGGATCTCTGTCAGGAGGCCATGCAGGTGGCCGAAAGGGTCCTGCCCCCTCCAGCCTTCTCCCGATGCCTCTGCCCTGGTCTCTGCAAACACAAGCAAAGGGAAGCCTCGACACTGTCAACCGCCAGAGGGTCAGCCACCGAAGACAAGTGACGGCGCTTTCCACCGCTGCCATCACCACCCTCCCCCGCCCAAGACCTAGGTGCCATGGAACATAACAACTCGACCTGAAAAACAAAAGTCCTCGCAGACTTAATTGCTGCTATTCCACAGGCTAAATAAGAGCTGGAAATTAATTTTCGCTTCTGGCCATAAAGGCCTGACAAATTGCACACCAAACCCTGAAATTATGTCTAGTAGTAATAAAATCTATTTGGGCTGGAATTATATAATGAAAGGGCTGATTTTAAGAGCCACGGTATATTTAAAAGACACAACAGCAAGAATAAGAAAAGCAACCTGAGGAGAAAATGAGAGCTGAGAGGTGACCCTTTTCTAGATAAACTTTCAATAGGGAGAAACCATCTGGAAAATTAGTTGCGAAAAAAAAAAAAAAAGATAAAAACCCACCACACCTCAAAACAGATTCTAAAACACTAGAGTTTACAGTCAAGTCGCTCTGATCTGGTATCTCTCTAGGATACAGCGAGGCCCAGGGCCAGCAACCGTCTCTATCAGCACGTAGTAGGTGCTCCGTAATTGTCCGCTGGATGAATGGGCAAAACAAAAACAAACACACACCAGCAGGAAAATGATCATAAAGTGATTTCGTGAGTGTCTACTACGTGCCAGGTACCGTGCTAGGACGCTCTTAATAAATGATTTCATTTAATTTTCACAACTGTACACAACAGAGATTAGTAGACATGTTTTACAGAGGAAGGAGCAGGCCCAAAGGGGTGAGGTGACCTGTGGAAGGCATACCCTGGGACGCGAGGCCGTGAGAACCCAGACCGCTGTTCACCGGACTCCCGCTGCCACCTGAGAAGAAGGGTGGCCCAGAGAGCCTGCCTCAGCATCGATCTACTCTACCCTGGAGGTGAGCTTGGGGTTTCAGAACAGCGTTTCAGGAAAGAGGGCAGCCCGCCGTCCGGGGGAGCTCACAGGCCAGCACCCAGTACCTTGCAGCCTCCTGTGCTCTGCATCCAGCTTCTCGTACACCTTCAGCTCCACCCGGAGGGACTGCAGTAGCTTGTCGTTCTGCGTGAGCAGCTGCTGCCTCACCTTCACCTCCTCCTGCACCCTGGAA
Organism: Stenella coeruleoalba; assembly: GCF_951394435.1. Lineage (NCBI taxonomy): Eukaryota > Metazoa > Chordata > Mammalia > Artiodactyla > Delphinidae > Stenella > Stenella coeruleoalba. The sequence goes on from NC_137153.1 coordinate 108,891,890, forward strand.
AGGCCCCAGTGCCATGGGAGCAGAGGTTATTCTCACGCAGGGGCTTACTTGACCCACAGGGCAGGCAATTCCACCGTCAGCCAGAGAGTGTGGACAAGAGTGACAGCATGGGGAGGAGTACCCCTCACAGCTCTGCTTCCCGAGGGCTCCTCCAGGCCCAGCCCTTTACAGACGTGATCTCACGTCATCTTCACAGACACCCTAAAAGGTATGCGCTCTCTAATCCCCAATTCACGGATATGAGGAAGTGAAGCTCATAAGGTTATGTCTCACCCAGGGGTGCACAGCGCAGGAGAGAAGCCAGCACTGTGTGATGGTGAAGACAGTGACCTTGCAAATCACTGCACCACCCTGGGGAAGTGAGGGCGAGGTCATGAACTAAAGGTGTGGGGCGTCCGGAGTGCTGGCGGAACCGCCGAAACACGTGGGACGAGATGGGAGTCTCTAGGGGACTGCAGAGGGCAGTCAGCGTGATGCGCTCACAGCCTAAGGCAGACTCCCGCACGCCTCTGTGCAGAAACTCCCGTGGCTTCCTGAGTCACTCGGCGTGAAAACCGAGGTCCTCACCAGGCCTCGGGGTCCTGCGGGGCTCGGCCTCCAGTCACCTCCGTGTCCTCCTCTAGCTGCACTGAGCCCTGGCTCTGCCCTGCACAGGCCAAGGACACCCTGCCTCGGGGCCCTGACCCTTTCCAAGGAAAAGGATCTTCCCCCAGGACCTGCAGAGCTCACACCCTCACGGCCTCCAGGTGGCCACTCAGATGGCATCCTTTCAGAGAGGCCGGCCCTGAACCACCCTGGATAAAACAAGCAATCCGCCCCAGGCCCCGTCCCCCTTCCTTAGATGACGTCGCTCCTCGTATTTTATTCCCACCTGACGTGCCACGTGTTGTGTGCTTCGTGTCTGTCCCCGGGCACCGGGCAGGGCCGGCAGGGCCGGGGCACCCTGACCCCTACCTGCTCAGCTCACTGCGGCTGTGGCAGACCTCCCGGAGCAGCCGCTGGTTCTGACTCTCCTTCTCGTCCACCTCCCTCTGCAGTCTGTCGTTCTCCGCCCTCACACAGGCGAACTCCCGCTGAAGGTGCTCCAGGCCGGCGGTCTTCCTGGAGAGGGACTCGCGCAATTTCTCATTCTCCTTCTGTTTATCTGCGTGCACAAAAAAGCACCAATGAGAGGAGACACCATTTGTTTTTTCCACCCTTATTATGCAAATACGGCGCTTCGGCTGGAGCACTCAGAGAATACAAAAGAGAACGAGATTTCATCTGGCATTTATGATTGTGACATTCCAATTATCTCCTGCATTTTGGGCAGATAAATCTGTCAACATCTAGGGTGCAGATTAAACATCACTGGGATGAAATGGGCCCGTTTAGTCTTCTACTAAATAATGGGCCGTGCAAACCTAGCTACTTTGCCTTCACAGAGCAAACAGTGGGTAGAAATTAAAGACAGAGGCAAGAAACAGGGCCCCGAACTCTGGCGATGGGTGTTGGGAAAGTCCGGAAGCCTCCCAAGGAGGCCAGCAGGGCTGTGCGGACAGCAACCCAGCCGTCACTCTCAGGCCATGAGGCCAGCACTCCTGCTGAGGGATGAGGAACACGGGGGCACGGGGACCAATGGTCAAGGGCACAGCCTGGAGGCAGAGGGGCACATTGGAGTGAGGCTCTTCCGTTTACTCAAGAGTGCCCCATACTCTTGTGGGGTCGCTGACCCCACAACCTTGAGCCAGGCTCTTCACTCCTCTGTGCCTCAGTTTCCTCATATGTGTGGCCAGGAGTAGTAACTGAGTCACTACATGTAAGGGCTTCGCACAGGGCCTCACAGCACGCTGAAGGCTGCCAGCACTCCGGCAGGCTGTTAGCCGTGCTGGTGGCGGTAACAGCTGACGTCGCCGCCGTGCTCACTGCAGTCATTACCTTAGCACCTCCCCATGTGTCACCCTACTTGCTCTTCAGGGCACACCTCCATGTAGGTACTTTTGTACTCCCCATTTTCCACACAGGAAACTAAGGATCAAAGAGCGTAAGACTTCACCGAAGTCACATAGCCAGTAAGTGGCAGAACCAGGATTCAGACCCAGGTTTTCTGATTCTACTCTTAACCCCGGCATGATCATCTCCGAGCAAGCTTTCTCCTCTTCCCTCAGACTGCAGCCATGCTAAGCCTCCTATAACTCCTGACTGGTCCAGACTCCCCACCCCCACCCCCGCCAGCCTCTAACCCTCGGGCCTCTGTCCTCTCTCTTCTATTTAAAATGCCCTGGCTCTTCTAACCTTAGGTCCCTCAGCTAACCCCTACTAATGCTCCAGACTCAGCTCTTAAAGACCAGCCTCCCCTGGGTCAGGATGCTTTCTCCGGGGTCCTGCGCCCCCTGAACCTTTATCATGGCTAATCCTCACCCTGGTCTGCCATGGGTTGCCTGGCTCTCTCTCCCATCAGACCATGAACCCCTGAGGGAAGGAACCGGGTCTCGCTCAATTCTGTATCAGAATCTACACAGGCTGTGATACAGAAGAGGAACCAGGAAGTGTTTGCTGAATGAATGAATGAATGGATATCTGCAGAAGCCCCCGTTTCATCTCTTAAGCCAGAATCGGCATCAGTATCCTCTAGTGAAAGTGGGATAAACGGGCCCAAGTCCCAGCTGCACCACCTTCTGTATCTGTGGCCGCAGGCCAGTCAATTCCCCAAGCCTCAGTTTCTCACCTGTAAAATAGGACTAACAATAACGTCGTCCCAGAAACATTTTAAGTGAAAGCTCTTTGTGGGTTAAGCTCCAAACAGATGGAATTAAAAGAAGCGATCTTTAAAATACTGGAGAAACTTGCCTGACAGCAGGAAATCTCTGAAATTTGGGGAGCAATGTATTCCCAGCCCTTCTCTCCCACTGTGAACTAAGCCAAGCTGAGAGGTGGCTGCACAGAGGGGAGGGTGACAAGTAAGGAAAGGAGCACCTACTAAGCCCCTGTCAGAGGCGCCAGGCTGCGGGCTGGACACTGCTCAGGTGTCACAACAGCCCTCTGAGGCGTTCCTATTTTACAGCTAAAACATACTGAGGTTCAGGGAGGTTAAGCGACCTGCCCAAAGTCACAGGGCCACAGGACTTGGTCTCACTCCAGCGCCTGCATTCTCTCCACGCCACAGAGGGCTGTGGAGCTCCAGGCTGCGGACAGCTCCTCTCGTTTTTACCTCTGGATCCTTTAGCGAGCATTGTATTGAGGGCCTCGTTCTGCTTCCTCAGGAAACATATTTCTGATGTCAGAGAATTATGTAGCTCTGAACCATAAGCAAAAATGTTTGAAGAACCTATAAAAACACACATAAATAGTAATTTATAGATAGTCTCCAGGCCCGTATGGATGGAACTTTTTGGAAAACAGTTTTAAATAATGAGGAAACACAACACACAATGAAAATTACTCCTGTGAACTATCTAAGGTACTACCAGAGCCCAAAGGGAGATGAGAGTGAGCCTGAAAGAGGAGACGGAGGAGACTCCCCACATCCTACCCGGCCTCGGGGTGAACAAAGGAGAACCGGGCTGGTGGGGCGGGTGACAGTCTTAACCTCCACGATTTCTCTCCTGAGGTCCAAACCCTCAGGGGACCTCTCCACTGAGGCTCCGGTCCACTCTTCACCTTTCCCCCCAACCCTTCCAATCCCGCCCTCCCTCCTGTTTCCTGCCGGTGTAGACGGTCTCGCCTCTAACCCTAACCGGAGCCGGAAACCTGGGAGCCAGACTAAAGGCCTCTCTCTTCCACTGCCCAGTCAGGCAACCATGACTGCTGACTCTTCCTCCAAAATGCCTCAGACGCTGGCCCCCTCTTTTCTGCCCCTGTAGTTCAGCCTTACACCTTGCCCCGTTGCCTCTGCCAATGAGCTTATCATCCTAAACACGGGCCATTCAGGTTTTTTTCTGCTCAAAAATATGTGATGGCCCCACCATCACGTATTTGTGTTTGGTTGTGTGATTGGCAAAAGACAATCACACAACCAAACACAAGGTCCAAACTTCAGATCTCTATTATTTAGCTCGAATCTCAAGGCCTACACCCCACTCCCTCTCACACTAGACCCTGGTGTCCTCAAATGCAGCCAGCCTGAGCCATGCGTGCTCCAAACACACACCACACACATGGTCACACACCTCCCTGGCTTTACAGGATGAGGTACTCCCTTTGCCTAGAATGCCTATCACCTTCTTCACCTGTCAAAATCACACTCACCTTTCAACTCGTGGCTCATACTCACTGCCCCGAAGTGTAGACTAAAAAGACCAGGCTCTAAAGCTGGACAGCCTGGGTGTGAGGAAACTTACAAACTCTGATCGGTCTCCTTATCTGTAAATACCTGCCCGGGTACTGTCTATCTCCTGAAATCCTAGCCCTCCCTCCGTCCGGGCAGCTCCCTTGACACACCACCTCAGCACTGCCCGTGCTCGGAACTTTCTACGGCTGCACCATGTATGATGTTCATGTTCACAGCGACCCCTGGAGAGCACTTGCTGGGTGCAAGGCACTTTCTACACTTGGCAGGCGGATGCTTCCCGGTCTTCCTTACTGGTGGAGTCTACCACACCGCAGAGCCCAAATGCCAGACACCTGCTCTTCCAGTCCGGCTAGAACACGGTCATGTGCCACTTCTGGTCGATGAAACTTGACAGGAAGCCTGCTGGGAGCTTCTGGGAAAGCTTTTCCACCCGGATGAAAGGAGGACAGGCAGGAGCACGTGCCACCCTCCTCCTTCCCCGCTCTGGACCCTGTCCTGAGAGGAAGGGATGCTGCAGCCGTCACAGGTACTAACCCCGTGCCCAGCTACCAGTCAGTCAGACTTCAGACCTGCCTTAGAAACGCCTGCCTCTGGATTTCTTGTTATGTACAAAGACATAAATCCCCATTGGTGACACCAGTTTCTACTCATATTCTGTTATCTGCAGCTGAAAACATCCTGATACACAACTGAGGACCTGTAATATCCAAACTCCCTCTAAGGAAGGTATGGTATTGTGTCTCCCGGAAGCCAGAGTTCATTCTCTTTCCACGCTACAGGCACTACCTTTTTCTCATGCTAACGGTTCACTGATTACAATGTCATATGTTTTTTTTATTCACATGTATCTCTCCCCACTATCCTCCTCCACTCTCCCTATGAACTCTGGTGTCTTTCCAGAGACACCTGGGCTTGAACCACGGCTCCGGCTTCTTAGCAGCTGCATGATCTCAGGCAGGTCACATAACGTCCCTAAAGCCTCTATTAACTCAATAAAAATGACGGATGGATGTTACTGTTACTGCTATTACCATTCGTCAATCCACCACTGATGACAGGCTGGAGCCAAAAGAAGACCAAAGAGCAACCTGGATGAACAGGAACAATTCTACAGAAGAAGTCTCCTGCAACCACAGCTAAGGTGCTGACTTTTCAAAGGAATAATCAGGCCAAGGAACAGTTTCTGACAAAGCCTGAGCTAGCAGGATCCGCTTCGGATGCTACGAGGCCCATCTTTCCTCTGAACATCATCACTATAAGCTTGTAGAACCGGTGACAAGCCGGAAGATGTAACACATGAGATGACAGTTTTTAACAACGTTCCACCTCAACATTACAAGGAGCCATGCCTTTCTCAAACCTGCTCCCAAGATGAACATTTCACAGCAGGAGGGAGGCAGAACCACTGTTATTTCTTTGTCTTCTCAGGGATTGTGACAACATGGTGAGAACAGCACGTCTTCCCACCAGCATAAATACTTTATGAATGCCTTTTTGTAAACCTTCCCATCAGAGTGAATTGCTCTCCAGAGCAACTGCCTGCTCCACTGTAGCTGGTGGCCATTTGAGTCCCCAAATAATTCTATAATTGGATTTGTCAGGGAAAATGTAAAACAGAATGAATCTAATTCAGGCATTACCAAGAGTGACTGTGATGGGCCCAGGCGTGTATTTCTTTCCTGTGTTTGATGTGACTAATAACTCAGATTAATCAATTTCCCTGGGAGTGTGAGGGGGAGGAGGGGCAGGATGCCGCTGGGGTTGGGGGGAGGAGGGGAGGGGGCGGGGGGAGAGAGAGAGAGATGGAACCTTTCTGTTTACCTTGCAAGCTACAGCATATATGGTACTTTGAAAAGATGTCCTTCTAGGCTGAAGGCTATGATGGGCTAGAATGCAGTGACTAGGGGTGCAAAGAAGCAAGTGCTGCCACTGACTACATCTTTCTAGAACTCGGTTATCTCATCCCTAGAAATGGCAACGACATTAGTGTCCCCACCCGGAGCAGAGCTTAGAGCTTTGCAATGTTAAACGAATAATGTTATACAAAATAAAACTGATGATGATGAAGAAAACCACCATCTCTTGGGTGAGGCACTGAGCAAGGCCCTATGTATAACACTGTCTCATTTAATCTCACAATGACCCCGTTTTGTAAGATAATGAAGCCTGGAAGGGAGAGGTGACTTGCCCAAAGTCACGGAGCTCATCAGCAGAAGAGCTGGGTCCCTACCCAGGCCAGTCCGGCTCCCAAACAAACTCAGGCTTTTCCTGGTGCACAGAGCTGCTCTCAAGATATATTCTGACCAGAGGGAGGACACTCTCTTTGGAGCAGCAAGGAAAGATGACCAAAATAGATTATTCAATGAAAGAAGGAACAGAGCAGTGATATAAAGCATTCTACCTTTCCGGCAGGTGAAGGAGACAATAAGAATATACATCTGTATCTGCATTAAGACTGTAAGGATAGAGAAGAAAACTAACAAAAGTGGGAGGAGAGAAGGGAGAACAGGACTAATGGGTACAGAATGGTGATATTAATTTTTGAACCACATGAATGTCTTGCCTATGGGAAAAAAATATGTATTTTTAAGCTTCTCATGGAAGAATAGTCCATTCTGAGCTAACTGTGGTTATGTAAGAACACTGGGGACCTCGTGATTGGCACGTGGGAGTTACCAGATTGCCAAAATGCATTATTAACAAAAAGACAAAATACTTTTTTTTTTTTTTTTTTTGCGGTACACGGGCCTCTCACTGTTGTGGCCTCTCCCGTTGCGGAGCACAGGCTCCAGACGCGCAGGCTCAGCGGCCATGGCTCACTGGCCCAGCCGCTCCGCGGCATGTGGGATCCTCCCGGACTGGGGCACGAACCCGTGTCCCCTGCATCGTCAGGCGGACTCTCAACCACTGCGCGACCAGGGAAGCCCTACTGCTTTGTTTTATTTTAACATACCTATCTATTTTGCTTCAGCTTCTAGAGTCAAATGAGGAGGCAACCACAATTCACAATGCCAGAGCCTGGCAGACTCCTCCAATGACCGGGAAACGAACATTTATCAAGTACTTGTTCTGCACCAGGGACTATGGGACACTCCGCTTAAGTTAGCGCACTTAATTCTCATCGCCACCAGAATAAAATGGGAATTATTATCCTCATTTAACAGATAAATTACTGTAACTGAGAGTCAGCAAGGTGAAGTAAACAGCAAAGTCAGGATTTGAACTGAAATCTCTCTGGCCACAAGTCCAAAGATCTTCCCAATACACAGCGCACTTATCCAGGCAAATGCGCCACAAAGGAAGCCCTCACCGCCCTTTGGGAAGGTCCACCTTACCTTGGTCAATTTCAGAGCCTTGTCGCTCCAGCTGTCTCCGTAGCTTCTCATTTGTTTTAATAGAGTCTTCTAAACGTTTTCTCAAACTTCGAATTTCTTGTATATGTTCCATTAGTAAGTCTACAGGAAGGAGGACATTTTTAATTTAAAGTCTGAAGCCCCCAACAAACTGAATAATTTATAGACTACGCAGTGATCTTGAAATTCTAAATAGTACTGGATATGTTAAGAGAGTCTTCCTGAGGCCTGGGGAGGCAGAGCTACTGCCCACAGCCCACAGCCAGTCTGTGATGATTCTCTGCAGCCCTCTACAAAGAAGATACTTTATATCACATGGAAAAATTACACACCATACAATTTTAATGCTAACTCTAATACAGCCTTTTATTCTTCTAAATATCAAATATTAATTTAAAATCTTCCTTTCAGGGAAACTAAAAGATCACTTTCAAGTTCGCCTGAATTGCCTGAGAGTTGATTAAGCCACCTTCATAACGAACTCAGATATTTTTGAGACTAATCCTTTGAGAGGAATATGTTAACCATTTATCACTTACTAATTCAAGACTTAAAAACAAGGCAAAACAATAATCCCAACACTGGTGAGAATGGTAAGAAGGGTGCTCTCCAGGAATACATCCTGTTAGCACGAGTATAAACGTGTATGACTCTGGGGACTATTTTTGTCATTAGCCTTAGAAAGGTTCTTTCCAATTTATTTTTACCAAATAATTCTACTTCTAGGAATCTATTTAAAGAGATCACCGGAGATACTGACAATCATTTGTCAGAATGTTTGGAAAGGTTCATCTCAGCACTATTTATAACAGTCAGAACTGAAAATAACGCAAATGATTACATTAACTGCTTTACATCCCTTATGATGCAATGTTACACAGCTATTAAAATTATATTATGAAGACCATATAATATCATGAAAAAATACAGATACAAAATGGGTTATTCAGCATAATCACAACTCTGTTTAAAAATCTGCAGACAGGAAAGACACATATATGGAAAAGAAGGAAATACACCTAAATATTAACAGAGGTCGCCTTTACGTGGTAGATCTTAGGCTTCTCAAAACTTTAATACTATATCTTAACATAATATTTAACAATATATAGAAATTTAAAATTTCTGAATTTTCTAAAATGAGCATGCTTTTAATTTCTCAGCCTCTGCCACAGCTCACTTTAACAAAGAAAGGAGGAAGTGCAGTTCCAGTCCAGAGGTAGGTTTCTAGTATCAGTGTTTACAGCATAATCACATTAAGTATCCAAAGGCAAAACTAATGTCTTTAATTCATCAATTAGGGGATACTCGGTTTTGTCTTGGTCATGTTTGTTTTAAAACATTATACTAATGTTATGACCCAGTTTTAATTCCTCCAAAATGACTTTCATTTAAAAGTATCACAATGTTACAGATCTTTTCCTAATTAAATAGTAATTCTGCCATGAATTTGAATGTTTATGGGATGACTTAATTCCCAGATCTTCAGCTATCTCCTATGAATGCCAGGAGTGCAGCAAGTCATTTGGCGGACTGTCTGTGGACCCCGCCTGCAGTAAACTGAAGCAGCACGGCAACACACCTCCCGTTCCTGCCTTGCTGCCCCGCAAATCTTCCAGCGGCCAGTCAGGTCTCAGTGAGTCAGGAACTTATCTGTTCTGACTGCAGCCTTCCTTCCTGGTTTATCCACGTCACATACTGCCGGCTTCTGGGGCAAAAACCCTCAGCAGCGATCGGTACAACACATCTTCTACTGAGACTGGCTGGAAGCTGGAATCATCCCTTGGCCTTAAGGAAACATTCCCGGTCGAATTGGACACCGCTTGTTAATTATGCAGCCCTAACTGGGCAGAAAGAAATACTATACTCATCTTAACACAGGAGAAAAATATCTGTCCCTCTTACAATAATACCCTTCTGACAAACGCCGCCTCTCTAAACCCATAAATCCTGCGAGCAGCAGCCACCACAAGCGACGGTATAAATATCTTTGCCGAGTAGTTCCAATTTATAGAATCTAGGTTAGGAAAATGCCCCAGAATAAGGGGAAAGCTTTATGTTCAAAGCTACTCCCTGCAGCACTGTTCACAATTGTGAAATTTTAGAAAATGACTTAAATGTTCAGCAACAGGGGAACATAAGGAAAACTGCAGTTCAGCCATTCAACGGACTATTTCAAAGCCACTGAAAATGATGTTATGTAACACGTCAGAAAACTTATGATATAATGCTAAGTGAAAAAAGGACAAGTACTAAATTATCTTTCTGCTCAGATTATAAGCGTGACAAAAGGAAAAACAGATGCAGAGACCAAAAGTCTGAAGAGAAACAAACCCAAAAAAGCTAACAGTGGGTTAATTAGGACAGCTCCAGAGAGCACTGTCCCCATTCGGGAAAGTGCCGGATAATCCACTTGAGAAGCCCAAGGTCATAGGTCCTCAGAGGACTGAGAAGTAAAAGATGGTTCTACACTGGAAATAAACCAAGGCTGGGGTGGCGGATGGGGCCTAGAGTGAGAAAAAGGAGGGCAGGCTGGGGGAGAAAGAGGAAGTGCCTGGTACCACCGTAGCAGGAGGGTCTTAAAGAACAGGGATCACAAATAGCCCGTCAACGATCAGGCTTGCCGCATTGTAAACCCCGCCCCTCTAGTCCCTGACACCTCAGTCTGCTCCTCCCACAAAGGCCCTGTGAGAGTGGTCTCGGGCAGCAGGAGGCAGCACAAGGGACAGGGAAACAATCCATGGTCTAACCCAAAGCAGGAGAAGGCAGAGAGTAGAGCCAGAAATAACTGAGAGGAACCAAGTACACAGAAACTCACAGAAACTGCAGAGGGATACGGCCACGAACCCAAAGAAAGCACATCTAGGTAACTGGTTACTGGAGGACCCCAGCTGATACCTGCGTTACATCAAACGTGTACACTTCATGCTCGAGGTCTGATTCCAAACCATGCTCCCCTGGTCCCTGCGTGTCCTAAAGGAGCCTCGGAGGCGCCACTGGGGATAAAGGCTCCACTCCTTTGGGAAAAAGGTGTATCTTTTATATATCTTTTACATATATTCAGTTTCATCTGAAAAAAAGAAAAGGGAGGGGGGATTGCTGCTGCTAAAAAAATAGATTTAAAAATTTTGAAACCCTGGTTCTAATGTGATCTGGTGTCAACGAAGAGTTTTTAGCAGGGAGGTGTCTGATTTGTTCCCTGGGTCCATTCTGGGCACCTTGCAAACAACCCACTGGAAAAAGGAGAGACCAGAGGATGTCAGCTGAGGTCCAGAGGCTATACCAGGGCTCAGAAAACTATGGCCCCTGTGTCAAATCCACCCACCACCTGTTTTGGTAAATAAAGTTTTATTGAAACATACCCGCACTCACGCATTTACGTATTTTCTACAGCTGCATTATGCTGCGACAGCACGACTGAGTAACTGCAACGGAGACCATATGCTCTGCAAAGCCTGAGGCACACAGTATCCAGCCTTTTACTGGAAAAGGTCTGTCTGTTCTGGTCTATACCAGTCCTTGAACTTATGGACAGTAAGCCCTACCTAATGCCCAACAGGAGGCAATCAAGACTGCAAACACAGAAGGGGTAACAGGGAGCTCAGAGGCAGGTGGGGTCACGGGAGGCTGATTCTGCCAACTGAGCCCACGGCTCCGTGCCCAGAGGCAGGACAAGGGGCTGATGGAAAGGGCCGAGGGTCACACTAAAGAGAAACACAGCAGATTTACTGAATTCAAAATCTCCAAACAGGGGCCCTGTACAGTTCAAAGCAACGGTCCTCAAAGCGACACCACCTTAGGAAGAGCTCAAAAGAGACAGCAAGAAATGGGCCAGACCTAGACCTGATCCATAACCCCAGTGCTTTCCAGTCTGCCAGATAAGGAATGGCAAGGCATGTAACACGTCATCATTAAAAAATAAAAAGGACTTTTTCCCAATCTCCAACACTTTCAACAACCGTAGCTTTCCCCGGTGATGAAGGATAACTCTTAACAATGGGCCTGGGCCCTCGCAGGATCTCCTCTCACCTGGTAACTATTCCAATGTCATTATACTCTGCTTTAGTACGAAGGCAAGACAGCAAACTATCGTTCAAAGCAGGAAACTCTGGCTAGGTTTACGACGCTCAGTGAAGCTTGGCTTACCTTGAGAAACGTTGTTTGCCAGGACCGAAGTCTTCTCGGTCTCGCTGTCTTGCTTCTGGTCTCGTGAGGAGGACTTTGCGGACATTTCACAGTCGGACAGCACGTGACAGTTGGACAGCATGTGACCGTCGGACAGCGCGCGTGAGGCTGAGGGCGCAGGAGACTCAGGGAGAATGTGTTGGTAGCTTAAGTTGTCTTCCTCAGTCCTTGACCATCGGGATTGAAAGAGAAATCATTTTCCACACTAAGATCCCAAACCAGGACCATGACTTAAGAACACTTAAGATGACTGGCTCTTTGTAATCTACCCACATTTGCAATGGTGTTCTGGAGGCTTTTTGTTTCCCTAGAGCATTTTTTAGCAAGGATACTCTAAAAACAAACACAAAGAGGGCTCAGTGGGCTTGACGTGGAGCCAGTGAAGGAGGGGGAGCCACCGTCTGGCTGGTAGTGGAGGGACCCTGAGAGAGGGCATGAGTCAGCGGCAGCTGCGTATCAACTGGCCGCTCTGTACCAGGCATTTTACGCAGACGGTCCTCCTTGGTCCTCACAGAATCCCTCTGAGGTAGGGAGGACCATCCTCATTTAGAGCTGCGGGGACGGAGGCGCATCAGAACCTTGCCCACAGTCTCACAGCTTGTACGTGGCAGCGCACACATCTGAATCCACGTCTGTCTGGCTCCAAGGCCCCAGGAGAACGTGGGGGGCCAACCCAAACCCACGAGGTGGACTTGCGGGTTTAAAAACCTCAAAACCCTCACGGTCCGCAAGCAGATTCCGGTATCACCATTGAGGCAATCATCTGGTTAGTGACCTGTATTACCCAAGGGCCACCTAAGCCGGGAGGAAAACCACCCTGAACTCTGTGAAGAGCCCACGTGAATCCCCATTACAGATAAGCTCCTTAATTTAAGCTCTTTTTTCTCCCACTTTTTCCTATTCCTTCTTGTCTCATTATTCATGAACTCAGACAAGAGCAGAGGACTTAAAGCTGCAGCGCATCCACTAACAGGTAAACAGCAGATGCAGTTGTGCTCAGACAGCGTGATGGATGCGATGGCTTGCTGCTGCCTTGCAGAGTGCAGAAGGGGCCGAGGGCACACATTTAATTAGCGTGAGCACTAAGCCTACAGCTGAAAACAGCAGAACAGAAGGAACAGAAACAAACCTGCCAGAAAGGGAAGGGTGACACGTGGCTGAGGAAGGCCAGAAGAGGCTCCCTGCCATTCTCCAAGCAACCACGGTCGGCTTTCAAGATAGCCAATCTGATCATGTCTAGTCCCAGCTTACTCTCCTTCAAAGACTCCCCTCTTCCTGTAGAACAGGATTTGGGCTCTTAAGGCAGTATCTGAGGACCAGCCCAAGGCAGCCCTGCCTGCCTCTCTAGCCTCATGTTCCATGCACCAGCCACGCAGCTCAAAGGGGTCGTGTCTCCGTCACCTCGAGGGGGGACACTCTTCCAACAAGCCACGCCCCGGAGCCTCGTGCTTCAGATCTCAGCGAAGACCATCTCCACTCGGGGAGGCCCTTACTGCCCTCTCCGCAGCCTGCCGGTGGGACATGACCCACCGTTATTATCAGGACAGAAGTGGAGGGTTGAACTGGGAAGGGTCTTGCGAATACCGCAGTGGGAGAGGAAAGTTTCTTCTAAACTTACAGAAGCCCTGAGTAAAATGCCCTCCAGTGAAGAGCTGTGATACCTCCCTGCCTGCCCACCCTAACGATGCTGGAGGCCTTCACGATGCCAGTAAAATCTGAAACTCTGCACCCCAGACTGGTCTTTATTTCTTTATTTTGCCCCCAGGAGTCCAAAGGGTCGCAGCTCCAAAGATGAGGGAAACAGCAATGGCACTGACGACAGTCAGAACCTTGAACAAGTCAACAGAGGAGGGCGAGACCCTGACGTTTCCAGTTGGCCACAGAGGCAAGCTAAGAGTGCTTGCAATCCATTTATTCCATGAACATTTTTAAAAAATTCCAACCACATGCCAGATAGCTGGGGCTAGAGCAGGTGTGCAGATATTAAAGAAGTCTTTGCCCTCAAAAGGCAATGTGCAATAACAATAACAGCCCAGGTGTTGGAGCATAACAGGTTCAAGTTCAAATCCCAGTTCTGCCTCTTAATGGCAAGTATGCAACTCTGACCCTGAAGGTCCTCATCCTAAACTGGGAACAATAATGCTCACCTTGTAGGGTCAGAAATAACGGATGTGAACGCCTAGGGCAGCAGCTGGCACATACCATACCTAGTTAATGCTGTCTCCTTACCTCTTTCAAGGAATCCTGGGCACGGAAAGATAAATGCAGAAAATATTATAATACCATGTGGTAAGTGCTAGAGTGTAATTATGTGCCAACTGCTATAGGAAGGCACCGGCACCACGCAGGGCGCACGGGCTCCGGGATCACTGATGCTGGGATGCAGTGGAGAGACGGGGGTGTCGGGGAGAGCAAGGTCCGTTTCCATGTGAACTGACTCTGAAGAAGGATTTTTAAATTATAAGCAGAAGAAGGCAGTGTACCGCTTGTGTACAGGCGTGGTCTGGAGAACAATCAAAACGAAGATTAAGACTGAAGCACGGGGTACACGATGAAAAGGAAAGATGGGTCAGGCTCAGGAGTCTGGAATTCATCCTGCAAGTATCCAGGAGCCAACAGAAGGAATGTGTCATCTGGGTCAAATCACCCGACAGAAACGCCAGGAGCAACCTAATGCAAATGAATGAAGGCTGCGGGACATACGGCGTGAACTTCTGGTTTTGTATGACCACTGTCAGCTTCACAGGTATTTTTGCTTTATTTACAAGACGCAGGAAACTAATAGAACAGGAGGGAGCAGAACACTCAAAACGCTGGCAGACAAACCTAGCCCATGACGTCTTCTTACCAAAAGGCCACACACTCACCTCTCTCTCAGTTCCTTCTGGGTGCGCGTTTCCGCTTCAACTGAATTTCCTGGAAGCAGAGATAACATCAAGAAGGAAAACATTAAAAAAAACAACAAAAAAGTGCTCCCTAACAATTTCTTCCTCATCCATTTGTTTAAACACTCTTCATAACAGTCCCGGATATTTAAAGTAGGATTACCAAGAATACCACTCAGACTCTAGACTCCTCCTTTATCACTGCTCTGGCGCTAGTTCCAGGAGGAAGGTGATGGCACTGAATCTAAAAAGCAATCACAAAGGCGCTGCTGGGTGCAGAGGCTCTTCTTCCTTCTCTAAAACTCTGATACTAACAGAATACAGGCTTGTTACAGGAAACGGGTAACAGAATTAAGAGAAAGAAGATCGCTACCCTCCAGGTACCCACCACAGACGTGTTACTGGCTTTCCTTCCATTCTTTTCTTCCACGCATTTTGACATGGGTGACACTGTATCACGACTTAATTTTTCACTTTGGCCTTTATTATGAGCATTTCACTTACCAAATTTGCCTTAGTAACGGCATGTTTAATGAGTACGTGAATATTCCCTTGGAGGTGGACATGGTCCAGTTTCTGCCAGTTCCCTAGCTGATGTCTAGGCCCTCTCCAATTTTTCACTTTTAAAAAATAAATAAAATAAACTTCTTTGTGCATACAGCTCTATCTACACTGAAACTCTCTCCTCCGGAAAGGCTCTCAGAAGCGGGATTCCTAGGACAAGGAGGCTGTGAGTGCGGCTAAAAAAGGTGGTGCCTGCAGCAGGGGGAATGGCTAGAAGAAAAGACAGAAGAAAACAAAGTAAGCGGCTCAGAACGCAGCCGGGGACAATGCTCTGCGCCCCCTGCGTGTCATCATGCGCTGCTTCAAAGGAACATGTGAGCCCAGATTTCAGAGATGAACAACTTTAGTTTAAAGATACTTCAGAACGCTGGAAACTGCAGACGGGGAGGAGCCCGTTGAAGAAACGAACGCGTGGCTAAAGGAAAAACAAGCCTCCTACGGCAGCAGTGGAAAGATGAGGCTATAATTAAACTGCACCCACACGTACCATTTTCAAAACTACTCATAAAAGGAAAAGTTCTCAAACACCACCGTGTGGAGGAAAAGATCACGGGAGACACGCACATCTGCTCTGTATCTTGTGGTTCCCACCCACAAGCTCCCCAGGCCAGCTGGGTGGCTGCCAGGGCTCCCTCTCCACCCACCGGGCCGGGCCCTGGGCACCGGCACCACGCAGGGCGCACGGGCTCCGGGAATGGGTGCTGAGGGCGGTTCCTCGGTAGCCACCGTCTTCTTCAGGCCTCACAACAACCCTACGGGCACAGTGTCCGGATCTCCGTTTGACGGTAAAGACGTGAAATCCAGGAGGTCTAATGTTCCCACTCTCCCACTCTCCCCACTTCCCACTCTCACCTACGTTACTGCTTCGGTGAAGCAAGGGCAATGGAGACATTCTCACAGCTGCCCCACCACAAATCTACATCTCCATCCTCTGGTTCCATCGCGACCGAAACTGGTATGATATCTGGACCCCCCAAGAGGTAGGGAGAGGTTGACAGGCCTCCACCCCAGGGGATGCTCTCAAGGGCTCCCCGTCTCTGTCCTCTGCATCCCGCCTCAAGGGGGCAATCTACATCTGATACCCCTGACTGGTCAGATTCCAAGACCCTGACATTCCAAGTCCCACATGAACGGGCATGGATGAGTGTACCTTAGAAGAAGAACTCACTTGGCGTTTTCCTCTCACACCTGCACAGGGCTGCTTACTAATGTTCAGTTAATGATACGACTTTGGCCCTTAGACCCTAAGGATGGGCCGTCTGCCCCAGCCTAGCCTTCCAAAGAGCTCGGGGCTCTACACCTGCTAGGCAGGCAAGCAATAACGCAACATCTGCTTCACATTTACCGTCGTTCTTCAGAGGCACGTGCCTCAGGGACTACAACTGGCCCAGCACAGGCTTCAAGCATTCTGGCTCACCTAACCGTAAACTCATCTTAAAACCAGCAAAAAAACTCTCCTCGATTCCTGACAAAGTCCACGACCACAGATGGAGTCCGTGACCCGGATGCCACCAGCAACCCTTGGCTCCCCTTCTTCAAACCAGAGATGCTTTGGGGAGCTTGTAATGACTCAACAACTGTACTCCACTCGTTTCGCTTCCACCACAGAGTTCTTTAAAACCAAGTGACAAATTGTTACTGTGGGACTCATAGGGAGATCGTCGGTACAACTGATGCATTGAATTTCTTGGTGGAATTTGCCTTCACACAGGTGAGAGGGTACCATCTGTCAGGCTATTCCAGAAGCTTAGGAAGCACGTCATGGAAACACTCTCCCATCTCTCAGGCAAATCTTATTGCTACACCTAAAAAGCTGTGGAGTATGTGGCAGTGCGGGGGGGCTTCATCTTTCCAAATAAAGAGACATCTAGTTATCCGACACATAGCTGAACAAGCACGAGAATCACGATGCAGGACAGGCTTGTAACTGATGGACCCGCCTTCAGTCCCCTCCCCTCACTGACCCCTCTGCACTCGGCCACCACGTAAGAAGCCTCTTGTGAAATGGTACTCCCTAGGTCAAAACCCATCAATTGTACAAAATTAAGTTCAAATATCAGAGCCTGGCATCTCCTACATGACCCAAATGTTTCTTCCTTTCCATCTCACTGGTAATTCAGATTAAATATTTACAGTCCTCCTCCCGGGTGCCTGTGCCCGACACTGAGGATACAGAGATGAGTGAGGGCCCTGCCCCAGTGAGTTCACAGCTGAGTGGGGACGGTGGACCCAAAAGACAACTACACGACAGCGCTGTGACAGAGGCAGCATCGGATGCTGGGGGAGGACCCACAGAGGAGACAAGCACGATCCAGCCTGGACCATCAGAGAACTTACAGGAGGTGACAACTGATCTAGATCTTTCAGGCAGGAAAGAACTGCTTTATAAAGGTAAGAAGCAGCTAAGGTGCTGTGTGGAGGGCAGATTCCACAGACACTCAGGAGAGAAAGTCCTCCATTCCATCGGACAGCCTGGCGCACATAGCTAACCAGAGCTTGCACGCCCCATCACCACCCCCAAGACACCCTTTCCCACCAGCTGTGAATCCTCCCACTGTGGAAGACTGAGCTCCAATATCCTTTCCTCCTGGAAGCCTCCCTTCAGAGTCCACGGTGCCCCCCCTCCAAGCTCAACTATGTGGGCCAGACAGAGGCCGAGCACATTTCATCCAAGGGCACCCCAGAGCCAGGTCCACACCACATAAAACTCCCAGCAGCAGCATCAAATCCTGACCGGGCACTACCTGTCTGGTTCCTTCCCAGGCTGGGAGGCCAGGACAAGACCAGGCCCCCACCTTCCAGGAGCTTACGCTCCGAAGAAATAAAATATGCCTACAAGAAATCGTTGCTGTCACCTCCTGAGCTCCCACTACTGGCCAGGAGGACACCAGATGCTTTAATAATCTCAATCCTCACCAATAACTCTGCCAGACAGGTGCTATTACCTCACAGAGGAAATCTGACCCTTAACCACAAAGCTGGGATTTGAACTCAGGCCTGTCTGGTTCCAAAGATTCTGTTCTCTCCACCCCATCACGTGGCCCCCATCACAAGGCCAGAAGTGATGCCACGTGAGAGCTACAACCAACCCGGCAACAAAGAAAATGAATAGGTTTGCTTTCACTTGAAGTGAACAAATGAAGCTTCCTGGAGGACGGGCAGAATTTCTAGAAGTGGAGAGGGAGTAAAAGCCTTTTAGAAAAGGACTGATTTGATCAAAGTCCCAGAAGTGGGGAAATGCAAAGCCAGGCCCATGGAAATTGTTGACAAGGACACCCAATTTGACAGGAGTGTGAGGGGCATGACCTCATGGGGGTCAGGTTAGGCTGTGAAAACAAGCTGCCTGGGTTCAAATCCAGACTCGGCCACTTCCTGTGTGACCTTGAGCAAGTAAATTAACCTCTCTGTTCCTCATTATTAAATGAGGATACTAAATAGTAGGCTGAGAACAATGCCTGGCATACAGTAAGACCAGCCCTCCCCATTGGTTCTCCTTCATATTCATCATTATCATTCCGAGGTTAGAGGGCTGGAAAAGGCAGACCGTGGAAGCCCTTGAAAGAAATGGATGCTTCAGTCCAGAAGAGAGTGGATATATGTATACGTATAACTGATTCACTCTGCTGTACACCTGAAACTAATACAGCATTGTAAAGCAACTATACTCCAATAAAAATTAATTTTAAAAGAAGAAATGGATGTTTCGGGTTCATCCCTGTGGTAAAGGAGCACCAAGGGAAGGGATCCCAGCAACTGTCTTCTACTCATGCGGCTAAACCCTGACACACACGGTGAGCTTGCTGAGGACAGGGACTATCTCACCATCTTCTTTCTCAGCACTCACTCAAAAATACCTGAAGACAGGGCTTCCCTGGTGGCGCAGTGGTTGAGAGTCCGCCTGACGATGCAGGGGACATGGGTTCGTGCCCCGGTCCGGGAGGATCCCATGTGCTGCGGAGCGGCTGGGCCCGTGAGCCACGGCCACTGAGCCTGCGCGTCCGGAGCCTGTGCTCCGCAACGGGAGAGGCCACAACAGTGAGAGGCCCGCATACCACAAAAAAAAAAACCTGAAGACAAAAACACAGCCTTCCTGATTCTGATTCATGCTACTGCTCTCAGGAGGTACCACGGTCAAGGATATGGTGGAAAACCTGGGACTGCAACACCAGTTCTTGATCTATTTGGGGTCTCAACCCACTTTGAGAATCTAAAATTTATAGACTATCACCCCAGAAAAACACCAACACTCACAAAATCTGGAGCAGGGCTCCAGACCCCTAGTGAACTCCCCAGCCTATGGAGAGAGGCAAGAATCCCAGCTCTAATCCTTACCAGCATTAAGAAAGCACACTACCATCCTACTTCTTGGGTTCTACCAATTAAATATCATTAAAGAGGGCTTCCCTGGTGGCGCAGTGGTTGAGAGTCCGCCTGCCAATGCAGGGGACACGGGTTCGTGCCCCGGTCCGGGAAGATCCCACATGCCGCGGAGCGGCTGGGCCCGTGAGCCGTGGCCGCTGAGCCTGCGCGTCCGGAGCCTGTGCTCCGCAGTGGGAGGGGCCACAGCGGTGAGAGGCCCGCGTACCGCAAAAAAAAAAAAAAAAAAAATCATTAAAGAAATAGCAAGGATGTGCACAAAGATTCCAATCCACTGTCCTTTATCATAGCCCCAAACTGGAAACGAACTAAATATCCATCTAATGGGGAATGGTTAACTATGGTACATTCATACAAAAGAATGCGCTGCAGCCACTAAAACCTACAACGTAGATTAACATTTATTATCTATAATTGAACAAAGGGAGAGGTTGCAAAGCGTCCTACTTCCACCAAAAATACACATATGTATAAAAAAGGTCTGGAGAGTATACACTCCAGGGTGTTCATGTTTTGCCATATAAATGATAAAATTATGGGAGTATTCGCTCATCTGCTATCCCACAATAAACATGTACCGTTTTGTATTAATAAAAAAAAAAAAGGGGCTACATTTCAATTTTTTAAGAACTCATGCTATGCAACTACCTCAAATATAAAATTACTTTATGGTAAGCTCATTTCATAATTCAGGAGCCAGACTCTTCAGATGGCATCCCAGAAAGACCCACCTCTGTTACATTTTATTCTCTAAGAAAAAGAGCTGCTGTAGTGAGGCTCCTGAGACTTTTATGCCTTTTGTAGAAGAGAATTAAGTTCTGTGTTTGTGTTGTCTGCTAAGCCCGAAATGCTTCTGCTTCCAGACCCATAGGAAACAAGAAGTGAGATCTCCTTGGGTCTGTCAAGGTAAATAACTAAAAAATAAATCAAGGAGAGGCGGGTGGATGAGGGAGGGAGGGCATCTGGTGCCAGAGGCAGTCTCTCTCAGCCTCCCACTCCCAGGTGGAGGGCCTGTAGGAAGAAAAGAGACAGATGGAAAATGCCTCGGGCCGGGAAGACACAGCTCTCTCTTGAGGACCCACTTATCCCTCCAATAATAAAATGGAAACTAGCTTATTTGGGAAACCTTAGCCAGAATAAAAGTAGATTTCGTAAAGCTGGAAAAAGTCAAGTGCTCCTGTGTCAGAGGTCCCGGGAGCTGGTACTAGAAAATCAGCCTGCGACGCACCTAAGCGGCTGGGCCCTTCTTAAAAATGGAGGAAAAACGTTCCCTGAGCCCAGAAGGCCAAACTACCCCCACGTTCTATCTTGGCATCACACTGAACACACGTGGACCCTCGTGACCCATCTGTGTGGATGTATGAAGGCACGAAGACTGAGGTCAAATCCAGGTTCTGCCATGTCAGTTGTGACTTTGAGCAACTGACCTCCCTCTGTTAAGGCCAAGTTCCTCACATAAATCAAGTTGTTCTGAGGATGAAGCCCCCAGGCTCACAAGTACAGTAAGCACTCAGGACTCCAGGGCCATGCACCGAGCCACGCACTCTGCCAAGGTCTCACGTCCATGATTTAACTTGACCCTCATGACTCACAAAGGAAAGGCTTTGATGCTGAGCAGAGAGCGGTCATGACCTGACTTACACTTTGTAAAGGCCACTCTGGCTACAGTGAAAACGGACCGCTGTGGGACAAGGGTGGAAGCACAGAGGCCAGAGGAGAGGACTGCAACCACCCAGGCGAGGTGACGGCAGCCAGCTGGAGCCGTGGCGGCAGGGAGGGGGAAACCCGCTCAGATCTGGAACCGGCGCCGATGGCAGGGCTTCAAAGGGGCAGCCAGTGGGGTGGGCGGGAGTACTGACTCCGAACAGTGTCCTCTTAGGAGCCAAGGGAGGACGAGATTCCCCAAGGGAGAAGGAGCAACCGCAACCACTCTCAGAGGGTTGGGAAAGATTATCAGTAATGTGTGTGTGTGTGTGTGTGTGCGCGTGTGTGTGTGTGTGCGCGTGCGTGCGCGCGCATATGTATGTGTGTGTCTATCTAGAGAGAAAAAGAGAATGAGAGAGCAAACATGGCAAAACGGATGAAGCTGGATGAAGGTATAAGGGAGATCTCTGTTGAGATCTCAAAAAAATGCAAATTATTATTTTTTAATTGTAATGCGATAACATCTATTCAAGTACCTAGCATGCAGCAAAGGTTTTCTTTCATCCTTTCTCTGACCACCTCTGACCCTTGAATATGCTGTTAACCAATGAAAGTTCGGGTTTTCTTGTTTGTTTGTTTTGTTTGTTGCTGCCAACATTTAAAATGCACAAGGCTTTACCTGCCAAACCCCGGGTTCCATCTTCTCTTGAAAATTTGGAGGAACTGGCAACCACGTGGCCACGCCTCACCAGCCTGGCCCCCGAGGCCCCTCCACTGGACCCCAGGTTTGGAACACTGCAGACTGCCAACCACGCGGAAGTGGCCACCAGGAGGAAGCAGCGGCCACTGGGGCTCTGCCATCATCTCATCAGGGCAGAGGGGCGGAAGGAGAGGCCAAGGAGTCCGTTCCTCCTGGGCCCCTCCAAGAAGTCCTGGATCAATTCCCGATGGGTCTTAAGACCCGCAGTCCCTCGCCCCACTTACCCTTGAGAAACAGATTTTCCAACTGCCTCAGCAGCTCCGCGCACTGACTCAGCTGCTCCTGGAAACCCTCGGCCACACGGCAACCCACGTCGCTGGCCTGCAGCAGCTCCTCAAAGGCCTTGATCATGGCGTTCATGTGCCGACGATAAACGACACAGATGCCGTGGCTGTCCTTAATCTGCTGTCGTTGAAGGGAGAGCTCCCTGGCTTGGGCCTGAACTAACGAATCATATCTGATAAAAGGAGGGAAAAGAAAATGCTTGGACCGTTTTAGAATTGAATTTCCACGACTTTAACACTAATTGGAGAAATGACAGAGCACAATTTTGAAAAGCCTGCAGCTATGCAAGTATCTATACTTTTAGAAAAATTGCAACTGTACAAGGTCACTCCTCCTTCGATTTCAAAACAGCCAACAAATGCTGGAACAAAGGTTGCTCTGCAATATTTTTAACCTTACGAAGCCCCCAATTAAAGTACAGATTGGCAAGGACTCAGGAGAACAATTAGTTTCCACTCACTCTTCAAAAATACTAGTCCGAATTGTAGAAACGAGTGCTCCAAGGGTCAGGGGACCCAGCACAAATTCTCACAAAGGACAGAAAAGAAACTGTAAGGCAGGAAAACAAAAACAGGACCCTCTCCTCTCACGTGAAAGGTCAGAGGATAATCATAATCCTAACTCCCATTTACGGAGGGTCTACGACCTGTCAGCCACTGAATCAAGTGTTTTTCTTATAAGTTATCTGTTCCTCTCAATCTCGCAACAACTGTATGAACACCCCGTTTACAGGAGAGGAAACGGACTCTTGGACATGGCAGGTTGGCTAAACAGTGAAGACATCTCACTCAAACACAGCTCTGCCTTCAAAGCCCAACTCTGTTATCTGCAGTGAGGGGGATGGACCTAGAGTCTGTCATACAGAGTGAAGTAAGTCAGAAAGAGAAAATCAAATACCGTATGCTAACACATATATATGGAATCTAAAAAAAAAAAATGGTTCTCACGAACCTAGGGGCAGGACAGGAATAAAGACGCAGACGTAGAGGATGGACCTGAGGACACGGGGAGGGGCAAGGGTAAGCTGGGACGAAGTGAGAGAGTGGCATGGACATATATACACTACCAAATGTAAAACAGATAGCTAGTGGGAAGCAGCCGCATAGCACAGGGAGATCAGCTCGGTGCTTTGTGACCACCTAGAGGGGTGGGATAGGGAGGGTGGGAGGGAGACGCAAGAGGGTGGGGATATGGGGATATATGTATACATACAGCTGATTCACTTTGTTATACAGCAGCGACTAACACAACACTGTAAAGCAATTATACTCCAATAAAGGTGTTAAAAAAAAAAAAAGCCCAACTCTGTCCATACAACACCGCCTCCTGATGCCACATCCGTCCTTCCCTATGTGAGCCCACAAGTATTAGTCGGCAGTGAGAAAAACGCAAGTTCAGGAAAGCGTGGCTCTGTCTTCCTTACCAACTGTGGGCGCAGGAAGCTGGCCACAGAGTGGCTTGCCAGAGACCCTGACCCTTCCGTTCGCCGTGTTCCCTGTTCCCTGAAACAATGATTGGCGACCACCTTCAACCCCACGTAAGCACAGAGAGATCACGTGACAGCAGCACTGCAGGTGGGGCCGGTTTAATGGACGAGAAAGAGCCCAAGCATCAGCACAGGGTACCGTGGACCGGACCAGCTGGCTCTGCGAACCCTCCCAGGCCACCTTCTCAGTCACGGCAGCCTCTCTGGGGCCCCGTTTCCTCACCTACAAACACACAGTTTAAGAACACCTCATTCTGGGCTTCCCTGGTGGCACAGTGGTTGAGAGTCCGCCTGCCGATGCAGGGGACACGGGTTCGTGCCCTGGTCCGGGAAGATCCCACGTGCTGCGGAGCGGCTGGGCCCGTGAGCCATGGCCGCTGAGCCTGCGCGTCTGGAGCCTGTGCTCCACAACGGGAGAGGCCACAGCAGTGAGAGGCCCGCGTACCGCAAAAAAAAAAAAAAAAAAGAACACCTTGTTCTCAGGTGACTGTGAGGGTTAAGTAAGAAAAATGCCTAACCAGGGGTCTGACCCAACTGCCTCTCACTAAATACCAGCTGCCTTCAACCACACGGTCTGGGAGGTCTTGAAACATGCACTCTGGCTCCTGACAATTCAAAACAATGTGTTTGTCTCAAATTAGTGTCCAGTGAAGGTCAGCTTTACAAATGATCCCATGTTTGTCGAATTTCGTGAAGCAAAACTGTATATATCTATGCCCGTAAAACGAATCTTCGTGGCCTGAGGATTCTTCTCTTTCAACAAAGGCTTATTTCTCTAAGATGACCTTGAAGGGTAAAGATGTGGCCAGTATTTACTTTCCTCCCACCCTGCCTAGGACATCAGTTTCAGCACCGCCCTCTCCACGCCGAACCCCTCCACCTCACCACCCCCCTGTCAGCACAGTAAAAGCCATTAACAGGGTCAGGGGTAAACACTGCCATTCGGCAAACTTACTATAACTCACCAGGTGACTGGTATAAAACCTTTAACCCCGAGTCCCCAACCTGAGGAGGGCAAAAGCTGCTTGGCCAGTTTCAGAAGACACAGACTAGTATGTGCACAGTCACTGTGCCTTGTGGCCTCACATGTCACTTCCCCGCAGGCGTAGCTGCCTTAACGGTGCCTTCAAGCCTTCCCCAGCACACGCCGGACCCCCATCACAGGGCAGCGTTCCCTTTTAGCTCGGGGGCGCCCATCTAGTGGCAAGTTGGGGAACTGCAGGCTTAAACGTGGGAGAAGACAGGTGGGACGTACCTTGAGGGTGAGAGATCTCTGAACTTATTCTGCAGGTTATGGATTTCACCGGAAAGTTCCATGTTCAAATTCTGCTCCTTCTGCAGCTCATATTCCTGGTCCACCAGCTGCAGTCTGAGACTCTCCAGCGCCCTGCTGTCAATCATCTCTGGGGCCAGCGGGTGGAGGATTTTCATGTGTTTCACATAACGTACTTGGTGCAAACGTGAAAAGGTCATTTCTTCTTCGTCGGTACTGCCCTTGGACTTGTTCAAGCCGTCCTGGGCCCCTTCTCTCCCACACAAAACTGTGATGATGGCCTCACTGAACTGGGAGTGCTTTTGAAGCTGCATTATGAAGTTCCGGTAGACCTCGAGCTCGGTTTCCAAGTCACAGATTTTCCGTTTTAAGGTTTCTTTATCATTTGAGGTATCGCTGTTCTCCAGCTGATCGGTCTCAACCACACTGACTTTAGCGGAAAACTGACTCTTAGGACTCAAGTATGTAGCTACGGAAGTGGAATCTGGAAAGTCTTCAGAAGGATTCTCTTCGCATGGTGGAAAGATGGCAAGGTCATCAGGCTGGTAAATTTCGGAGTCTGAAAATCAAAACACATTTATGTCGGTGTCTCCATCTCCACTGCTGAAATCCATCCCCTTGGTCCTTCCTCACAGCCACCGCCAAGCAGAAACCACTGCGGGAGCCTCCCACCAACCCCTCTGGCTCTTGGCCTTCCCTCTCAATCCGTCCTCTTCCTCAGAGCGACTGTTCTAAAAAGTGAATTCAACGACGATAACCACCAACACCCCACTAAATCGAAACTTCTTCTCACAGCATCTGAGACCCTGCTTGATCTACTTCCAGGCAACCCCTGGCACCACCGACGGAGAGTCTCTACTAAATTAACCATAATTCCCTGCACACACCAGGCTGCTCATGCCTCCATGCTTTTGCATGTGCTGTTCCCCCTGCCTGTAATACACCTGGCTCCCTCCTTAACTCCTCCTCAGTGAACTCTTCATCCCTCAACACCTAGATCTGATTTTCTCCCCTCTGCAAGCCCATCTTCAAGCTATGCAAAACAGTCACTCCCCTCTGTGCTTCCACAGTGCCTCATACACAACACCCGAGACAGACGTACCATGTGCTCGGTGCTAGCATATGACTGGCAATTGGCTTATTCATTTATTTACACAGCACTTAGTTACTTGGGTTCCTCTCTCCCTCCCTGGACTGCAAGTTCCTTCCCAGCAGGGACTGGCCTTACATCTTCACATTCTCAGTGCCTTGTTCAGTACCCAGCCCAGACCTGGTGTAAATGAAGGGCTGAAAAAATACTGGGGAATGAGTGAAGGAACATCAAAACCCAGTAATTCTAAAATCCACAGCAGATGAGAGTCGTCCTCTCATTTCCACATCGACGTGTTTCCGGGGATGCCATGATGTCCCCTGTAGCAGGCTGTTCCACTGACTCACAATCCTACCAGGAAACATCTCCTTACAGCTAGTTTAAATCCCCAGGTGTGTGGCCGAACTCCTGTGGGAGGCAGAATGGTACTGCAGAAAGAATACGCAGCTTTGAAGCCAAAGAGAAGAGGGCGCATACCCAGCTTTGCTACTTGCTGGCTGCACAGCGTTAGGCAAGTAACTCACTGCCCAGAGCCTCAGTTTCCCCAAAGAGATGTCTTATGTGCTTGTTGTGAGGTTTCAAGGTCGGGCCTGAGTCTAGCGCTTCTATCCTTAACCACATACCACAATGCCTGCTGTCCAGGGAAAGCTCAGCTCGATACAAGGAGTGGTTTGAATACTTAAGAAGCAGCAGAATATAGTAGAAAAACCCATCTCTGAAATCCAATGGATCTGGTTTCAAGCTCTGGCTCTGCCGCTTACTAGCTGCGTGACCTTAGGCAAGTGACTTAGCCTCCCTGAGCCTCAGGAGCTTCATTTGCAAAATGGAGAGAACATCAATTACCGCGAAGCCTAAGGCTTCTGTTTTGTTTTCAGGATCAAATGGGACAATACCCGCAAAAAGGCTAGCAGTGTCTGGCACACAGCAGCCAAGGAGACCAACTAATACGCATATCCTTTGCTTCCCTGAAGGTGTTCAAAGATGGAAGAGGATGCCTATCACAGGAGGCTCGCGAACAAAGGCTTGTGGACTTGGGGAAACACTGCCAGGGCAGCAAGGTGGGTTGGATGAGTTGACCTAGGAGACCTCTCAGAAGGAAAGGCACGTACAAACCCTTGTCAGGCTGTACATTCCAATTTCTGGGTTCTGCGGCTGCTCCTCGTGGCTTTAAGCCCATTCTTGTCTCTCTGCTCATGATGCAAATACCATAAAATACACTTTTTCATTTTAGAAAGCTGCTGCCACGGGACCTCAAGGAAGCACTCCTGATAGAGCATTTTTAGTGCACAAAATTTGTTAGAAAAACTCATCTCTTGAGGTCCTTTAGGGTGGAGACCACATCATTCACCTGCTTCTCCAGTGTCTGGCATGGGACCTGGAGCAGAGAAGGTACCCAGTAAGTCCTGCTGGCCGAACGAGTGTAAGAGACACAGAGGGAGAAATCTCAACAAGGCTTTTTTCCAGTGAATCACACTCCAAGATAAGGAAATATCTTTGCTATAACAACCTCACGATAATGGAATTTCATGGCAAGAAGTGATGTTCACGCATGGGAATAAAGATCAGTTTTGATGACTTTCGTTAAGTAATCATGAGGCAAAGACAAATGTAAGCCCTGTACACGTGTCCTTTTGTGATACAGACTGTTTAGACACACACACACATGCATGCGCACACACACACACACACACACACCCTCATCGTGAATGGGAGGTTCATCCTCACGTCCACACTTAGACCTCCACTTTAAACTCTGCTCCTTAAACACACTCAGACACTTGACACTCGTAATTTTGACTTGAGAAGTGTCCCTAACCAACAGCAATTTGTGACTTTGCAGAGGCAAGGATCTGACTCCTAGGCTCCCAGGCCGGTACATGGCAAGTCTCACAGCTCACATCAGCATGGCGATGCGGCTTTGCATTCTCCACTCCACAGCCCTCAATAAAGGTCCAAAGGAGGACTTTTTCATTAAAAAAATCACTGCATAGAGAGTGTGAGAGATGGAGGATTATAAGCCGTAGTGTACAGTGTGAACCTGCAGGGGTATCAAGGCGTCAGGACACATAGCTATGTGCTGGGACCTGGCCCAGGCACCCAGCTCCTCACCTATGCTGTCCACTTGATCGTCACAACGACCCTGTGAGGCATCACTCATAACCCCATTTTACAAAAGAGGAAATTGAGGTTTAGAGATAAGAACCTGCCCAAGGTTCAGGGCAAGTAAGCAGCTGTCCAAGCCTGGTGGTCCAACCATCTGAATACTGCCTCCTGATATATCCCTCCTGCAACTGGGGTCCCCATCTCAGGGGGGCATAACAAGGAAAGACAGTCCTCAACCCTTGATGTGAAGGCCAGTAATGACTGTGGCGCCCCCTTCATCCATTTCTCCAGTTTCTGTCCAGGAGCTACTGAGGAAGAGCCAGCAGTGAAGCCAGCACAGGCAGTACCAGCCTCGTGGAGGGCAGTCGCTGAGCAAAGTCGCTACGAGACCAAGACGTGGCGGGCTGATGGGAATGTTCAGGAAGGCCTTCCCTGGAAAGTGACGCTTAAGCAGAGACCACAAGGATGAGGCATCAGCTGGGCAACAGTTAAAGGGAGGAAATCGGGCTTCCCTGGTGGCGCAGTGGTTGAGAGTCCGCCTGCCGACGCAGGGGACGCAGGCTCGTGCCCCGGTCCTGGAAGATTCCACATGCTGCGGAGTGGCTGGGCCCGTGAGCCATGGCCGCTGGGCCTGCGCGTCCGGAGCCTGTGCTCCGCAATGGGAGAGGCCACAACAGTGAGAGGCCCGCGTACCGCAAAAAATTAAAAAATAAATAAAAAAAAATAAAGGGAGGAAATTCAGGAGGAGGCAAAAGCACAGTAAGAAGAAGGAAAAAAGGTCACTGATGATGGGGATTTGAGAGGAAAGGGGAAGCTGCCAGTCAGTGGAGAAGCCTCTAGTAACCGACTAACCACGAACGAGGAATCAGAAGCTGTCCCCAGGGCCATTCATTTACATTACAGGAAACAGGGCCGCTGGGGACCTTCCCACAATTCAGCTAAGGGCACTTGATTGTCTGGGGGAGCGGCTTCCTCCTCAAAGCCCAGCACACGCGGAGGCCTGTGACCACGCATTCGGTGTACTGACTGCAGGCCTTGGGAAGCTTACGCCATTGGGAACAGGGCCCACAGCTCAGTATTCCCCCAGAGACTGTCTTTCCCCACAGCCACCCCATGACAAATTTAGGATCCTGAAGACAATGATGTCTTACAGAGTGAATCAGGGCCACCTTAATGGTGATTTTTTTTTTTTTTAAATTAAGAGGGGAAAAAAGAATCTAAGGTAAAAGAAAAAATGTTAAGCATCTGTTCGTGGTTGACTGGGATCATGAATATTGTTATTATTCTTTGTGCTTATTTGTATGCCTGTGATACTTCATAATTCTAAGAAGGATACAGCTTGCCTGGGGCCTTGCCCATGTCTCTGACCCACGTGACAAACCCCCAAACCAGGTGTCAGCTCAGGCTTGCCCCTCGTCCACCCCACCCCCGGGCAGCGGGAGGCCAACCGTGCACACCTAACAACAGCCAGCACTGCAGGGATGCTGAGGACGGCTGGCTGAGGGCGAGGCCCCTGAGGGCAGGCCCTGAGTCCTCTGAGGCTGAACCACCAGAGCCCAGCCCGCTGCCTGGCAGAAAAGTGTCAGACAAACGGACTATAAGCTCCGACACCCTACTATACCTTGACTCTCAAAACCCTCAGCCTCCTCAAGTGTTACATGGGAACAGTGACCACGCCCTAGGATGGCTGTTGCAGGGCTTAGTAATAATTTTTGTATAAAACACCCCAAATGGTGCCCGACACAAAGTAGCTGTTCAAGAGGCCGGGGGGGAATGCTGACCGGTCTCGCAGCTGGCCTGCTGATCCCTGTCCCTTTCCTTGTCTCTCCAGACACACAGCGTGGCTTTGAGTCCTTCTTGCTCTCCCAGGCTGTCCTGGTCCTGGTAGGCTGCTCCCACGAGGGGCTGGGCTACAGGCATCCACGAAGAGAAAGAAAACCAGATAAAACCACAGGCCTGAAACTTAGCCAAGCAACTAAGAAGAACACAAAGATACAACAGGGAAAATAAAAACACTGGGGAGGCAAAATGCAATTCATAAGATAAAATTAATCTATCGAGCTGCCATAACAGGACATAAAAAGCATAAATATACTGCAGCTTGTCTGAAACGGTTTAAGTCCAGGCTCTTCTAAAACCATGAGTGAGAAAATGAATTCTATAGACTCATGCCCGCTTTTCCCAAGAAGAGGGGCCTCCGGGGCCTTCCAGGCAGCTGCAGAAGTAGCCCCTGGCTGAGGCACCCCAGGGTCTCAGCAAGAAATCAAAACATTGTTAAGCACAAATGGCAAGCCCTGGGCAAGGTGCCAGGGCCCCTGTGCGGCTCAGCCACCTTCGCCGCGGTCGCCGCCCCAGGAGACAGGGAGCCCTCAGAAGGCGGAGACTGCATCTTCTTCCTCTCTCCCCCCTACACCCTGTGCGTGAGGCCAGGAACACAGCAGGCGCTCGGGGAACATTCACTGCGTGAGTGAATGGGTGCCTGGATGGGTAGATGGATGGATGAAGGACGCTGGGAAAGGAAGGAGGGAGGGAAGAGCAATCCTACCAAAGCCCAACTTATCTTAAAACCTCAACTGTGGTAAACCCAAAAGAGAACCTAAGATTAAACAGAAAGTACCTCTGGCTACGCAGCTCATCGTAAAAGCCATACGCACGGTATCATATACTAGGCTCCCAGAAACAGCAGAGGAAAAGTAAAGGCTCTGAAATCAGGCAGGCTGGTTCCGATCCGGGTTGGGATGTCGGCAACAGTGTGACCGTAGCCAAGTCCCTTTATCTCTGAAACTGCTGCCTCAACGATCAAACGGGAATAATTAGCGTCCCTGCCTCAGGGGACTGTCAGGAGATTCGACAAGATCACGTACGTAAAGCGGACAGCGGGGCTCAGTCAGTAACGGGCACTCATTTTATTTTACCACCACGGGCAGGCCGAGGCCCCCGGTCACCTCCCAGGCCTGAACCGCTCTGAAAACCCCCCGCTCGGACGCAACCGTCCACCCCTGTCTCCAACCCTTCCTCAGCAGACACTGCTTCTCCTGCAACCTCCCCAGGAGTGGATGCTCCTCTCCCTTGTACTATGGGCCTGGAAATGTGTGAGCACCTCTGCTCTTCAAGGACACTTCCAGACCATTCTCTCTCTTCCCTAAAAACTCCGGCTTCACAGCTCATGCTGTGAGACTACACCACTGACAACACCCGCCTTCCTGCAGACACCCACCATCCCGATTCACGGAATCCCTCGAGATTCATGGCCACCGTGGCCGCCGACTGCCCTGCTCCTCTCCACCCCTCTATGGCAACCCCCCCCCCCCACCCCGCCGAGTTGCCTATTCTTGTATCCAATTTCTCTCCTCCATTCTCTCCGGAACCCACGCCAGTAGCCCTGCCCGCTCCATGGAAACAGTGCCCTTCAAGGTCCCCAAAGGACTCCCCCAACGCTCAATCCCAAGGCCAAGCCCCAGTCCTTGACCTACTTGTCTCACTAGCATATCCGACATAGCTAATCTGCTCCCCACTCGGCTTCGGGAGGCCATGCTCCCTGGGCCGCCCACCCCACTGGCTGTTCCTTCTCAGGCCCAGGCTCGGTTCCCAGACCTACCTCCTTTGTCTCCAAGCCTCAGAGCTTCAAATACCGCAACATGCTGACCTGGGCCCAGACCTCTCCTCCAACAGGCATCTCAAGAGTTCCAAACCAGACCCCTGAGGCCCTCCGAGCCTGGCTCTCCTCAATCCTTCCACCTCAGGGTATGACATCCTTCCCATGGTTCACATTAAAAGTGATCCTTTAGGACTTCCCTGGTGGCTCAGTGGTTAAGAATCCGCCTGCCAATGCAGGGGACACAGGTTCGAGCCCTGGTCCTGGAAGATCCCACATGCCGTGGAGCAACAAAGCCCATGCGCTACAACTACTGAGTCCGCATGCCACAGCTACTGAAGCCCACACGCCTCGAGCCTGTGCTCCGCAGCAAGAGAAGCCACCGCAATGAGAAGCCCGTGCACTGCAACGAAGAGCTGCCCCTGCTCGCTGCTACTAGAGCAAGCCCACACGCAGCAACGAAGACCCAAAGCGCAGCCAAAATTAAATAAATAATTGAATAAATAAATAAAATTATCTTTTTTAAAAAAGTGATCCTTTAAAGCAGAGGCCTGCCTACTTTTCTTCAAAAGTCAAAAAACGAATATTTGAGACTGCAAGCCCCGGGGTCTCCACCACAACTACTCAACCCTGCATCACAGCGCAAAGGCCATCACAGACAATGCGCAAATGAATGCAGGGGGCCGTGCTCCCATAAAACTTTACAAAAACCCACAGCGAGCCTGGTCCACAGGACACAGTTTGCCAATCCCTGCTTTAAAGCATAAGTCAGATCACGTGACTCCGCTGCTCAAAACCCTCTGGCCGTTTCCAACCTTACCCGGAGTAAAAGACAAAGCCCTAGACTGCCTATGAGGGCCTAGCGGGTCTACCACCACCCTGACCCCTTCTCCTCCTGGTTCCGCCCGAATATCGCCTCATCGGGGAGGCGCTCTCTACGACTCCACGTACCTTAGCAAACCCGACCCCCGCTCCACGTTACCCGTGTCCTTCACCAGCTTTATCTCCCTCCACAGCACGGACCATTTCACACACGATACATCTGCTCACGGCTTACTGCCTTCCTACCCCTGTGATACACAAGCTGGACACAGACTCGGTCTCTTTTGTTCACTATCTCCCCAGTGCCAGGAGGACCTGATACATCCTTTCCGAATAAATACATAAAAGACCACTGTTGCCGTTCTTGTTATTGCATGCTGTTGTCATTCGCTTAGAGCAGAAGTTCAAAATCAGGAGTCAAGGGCTTCCCTGGTGGCGCAGTGGTTGAGAGTCCGCCTGCCGATGCAGGGGACACGAGTTCGTGCCCCTGGTCTGGGAAGATCCCACATGCCACAGAGCAGCTGGGCCCGTGAGCAATGGCCGCTGAGCCTGAGCGTCCGGAGCCTGTGCTCCGCAATGGGAGAGGCCACAACAGTGAGAGGCCCGTGTACCGCAAAAAAAAAAAAAAAAAAAAAAATCAGGAGTCAAGAGAAGTGCTCTTGTGGATTCACGAGCGCTCTAAAGATGATGGACGGTGCTCCACGCATGAGAAGGCCCTCAGCCTCCCCCAGACTCTCAAAGGGGCAACATCTCTTACGCACCACTGTCTCGGGCTAGAGGATCCCACTGACGTGCTCCCTCCAAGTCTAGGAGTCTCACCCTGATACTCTGTAACCCCAAGGCTCTCTACTTGGGGAGCTCCCAGGAGAGCAAAGACAGCAGATTCCAAGTGAGTAGGGAGGCAGGTCACTTCTAGAAGCCATAAGTTCAGTAGGGTTTAGAATGAGCACCGAAGAACCCGAACAACTGTGGCCTGGCCATCCAGAGAACCCTGCAAAGAGGACTGAGGCCTCCACAGATGGAGCCCCCAGACAACTGCAAGTGAAGGGGGCAGTGACCTCACAGGCCTGGGAGCACGACCAGGCCCCCTCTGCCCCCTCTGGAATAAAATGAAAGCAACAAATGAGCTTTCCTTACCGTGTTCCCTCGATTGTATATTTGTCAAGAGTCAAGATTAGTCACTGCAATTCATGAAATTTATACTCAAACGTATTGCAATTCCAAACAACGCGGCTGACGTTTCTGGCCGTCCTGTCACGCCGTTCATCTTCTCGCAGAGGATACGGTTTCCTTGGTGCTTACCTTTCAGGAGCGCTTTTTCTGGTGCTGGCCTCCCCTCCATCACTGCTTCAGCCAGAATTAACTTCTGGTGACGTTGCTTGTTGTGAATTTTACACTCCTTCAGCTCCCCCTGCTGCTGGGCCACCACCTCCTGGGGGGCAGGGAGCTGGCACACACTCCCTAGTGGCCGCGATGCTTTTATCAGGATGGGCAAGCGGGACTTCTTCATGTCCTGAAAGTACACCCAGGGAGACAATGAATACACTTCCTCTGGTCGCACAGTCAACACGCTCGTGCCAACCTTATAAAACAGGACTCAAAGTGCCTGTCCAGATAACGGCACCTCCGTTTATCCCCCGGCCTGCAGAGCTGTGTCTTGGCAGGTCCCCCCTCTGACTGACAAGTGCCAAGCTGTTCCTCCCTGACACCCTCTTAAGCCCGGCCGTGTCTCTCTGAACGTTCCAGATGCTCCCTACACGGCAGTCCTTTTCCCCACACAACCTTCTGGGAAACGTTTTCTAGCTCCTTATCGATTTCCTCACTTCCCACCCTCTCCTAAGTCTAAGTCAATCTGCCTCTCACCCCGCCAGGCCACCAGAACCACCCCTTACTCAGTTGTTCGGGGGCCACTAGGTGCCTAGTCCCATGGCTATTTCCCAGGCCCAGAGCTCCGAACCTGCCCAACCTACACATTTCTGACGGCCCACCAGCCCTCCCAAGTCAACTGAAAGCTGGGCTCCTTCATTCTATCACCCCAGGTCTGCATTGCACAGCTCCAGCACTCAGACGACCTCTGTCTCGGGGAATCAGACCACCCTCCACTTGCTGCACAGACAAAAACTGGAGCCATTTTTAAAATCCCCTGAGGGAACCTGCACAAGCCTCTTAGACAGCCTCATCCACCAGAGGGCAGACAGCAGAAGCAAGAAGAACGACAAGAGGAAAAGGCAGAGGGCTATGTACCAGATGAAGGAACAAGATAAAACCCCAGAAAAACAACTAAATGAAGTGGAGATAGGCAACCTTCCAGAAAAAGAATTCAGAACAATGATAGTGAAGATGGTCCAGGACCTTGGAAAAAGAATGGAGGCAAAGATGGAGAAGAGGCAAGAAATGTTTAACAAAGACCTAGAAGAATTAAAGAACAAATGAACAGAGGTGAACAATACAATAATTGAAATGAAAACCACACTAGAAGAAATCAATAGCAGAATAACTGAGACAGAAGAATGAATAAGTGACCTGGAAGACAGAATGGTGGAATTCACTGCTGCGGAACAGAATAAAGAAAAAAGAATGGTAAGAAATGAAGACAGCCTAAGAGACCTCTGGGACAACATTAAACGCAACAACATTCACATTATAGGGGTCCCTGAAGGAGAAGAGAGAAAGGACCCAGGAAAATACTTGAAGAGATTATAATCAAAAACTTCCCTAACATGGAAAAGGAAACAGTCACTCAAGTCCAGGAAGCGCAGCAAGTCCCATACAGGATAAACCCAAGGAGAAACACGCTGAGACACATAGTAATGAAACTGGCAAAAATTAAAGACAAAGAAAAATTATTGAAAGCAGCAAGGGAAAAACGACAAATAACATACAAGGGAACTCCCATAAGGTTAACAGCTGATTGCTCAGCAGAAACTCTACAAGCCAGAGGGAGTGGCATGATATACTTAAAGTGATGAAAGGGAAGAATCTACAACCACGATTACTCTACCCGGCAAGGATCTCATTCAGATTTGATGGAGAAATCAAAAGCTTTACAGACAAGCAAAAGCTAAGAGAATTCAGCACCGCCAAACCAGCTCTACAACAAATGCTAAAGAAACTTCTCGAAGTGGGAAACACAAGAGAAGAAAAGGACCTACAAAAACAAACTCCAAACAATTAAGAAAAGGGTCACAGGAACATACATATTGATAATTACCTTGAACGTGAATGGATTAAATGTTCCAACCAAAAGACACAGGCTTGCTGAATGGATACAAAATCAAGACCCATCTATATGCTGTCTACAAGAGACCCACTTCAGACCTAGGGACACATACAGACTGAAAGTGAGGGGATGGAAAAAGATATTCCATGCCAACAGAAATCAAAAGAAAGCTGGAGTAGCAATACTCATATCAGATAAAATAGACTTTAAAATAAAGAATGTTACAAGAGACAAGGAAGGACACTACATAATGATCAAAGGATCAATCCAAGAAGAAGATATAACAATTATAAATATATATGCAACCAACATAGGAGCACCTCAATACATAAGGCAACTGCTAACAGCTATAAAAGAGGAAATCGACAGTAACACAGTAATAGTGGGGGACTTTAACACCTCATTTACACCAATGTACAGATCATCCAAAATGAAAATAAATAAGGAAACACAAGCTTTAAATGACACAATAGACCAGATAGATTTAATTGATATTTATAGGACATTCCATCCAGAAACAGCAGATTACACTTTCTTCTCAAGTGCGCATGGAACATTCTCCAGGATAGATCACATCTTGGGTCACAAATCAAGCCACAGCAAATTTAAGAAAACTGAAGTCATATTGAGCATCTTTTCTGATCACAACGCTATGAGATTAGAAATGAATTACAGGGAAAAAAACGTAAAACACACAAACACATGGAGGCTAAACAGTACATTACTAAATAACCAAGAGATCACTGAATAAATCAAAGAAGAAATCAAAAAATACCTAGAGGCAAATGACAATGAAAACACGATGATCCAAAACCTATGGGATGCAGCAAAAGCAGTT
Source organism: Stenella coeruleoalba (assembly GCF_951394435.1). Classification (NCBI taxonomy): domain Eukaryota; kingdom Metazoa; phylum Chordata; class Mammalia; order Artiodactyla; family Delphinidae; genus Stenella; species Stenella coeruleoalba. Next base: position 108,928,640 of record NC_137153.1, read on the forward strand.
CTAAGAGGGAAGTTTATAGCTATACAAGCCTACCTCAAGAAACAAGAAAAATCTCAAATAAACAATCTAACCTTACACCTAAAGGAACTAGAGAAAGAACAAACAAAACCCAAAGTTAGCAGAAGGAAAGAAATCATAAAGATCAGAGCAGAAATAAATGAAATAGAAACAAAGAAAACAATAGCAAGGATCAAGAAAACTAAAAGCTGGTTCTTTGAGAAGATAAACAAAATTGATAAACCATTAGCCAGACTCATCAAGAAAAAGAGGGAGAGGACTCAAATCAATAAAATTAGAAATGAAAAAGGAGAAGTTACAACAGACACTGCAGAAATACAAAGCATCCTAAGAGACTACTGCAAGCAACTCTATGCCAATAAAACGGACAACCTGGAAGAAATGGACAAATTCTTAGAAAGGTATAACCTTCCAAGACTGAACCAGGAAGAAATAGAAAATATGAACAGACCAATCACAAGTAATGAAATTGAAACTGTAATTAAAAATCTTCCAACAAACAAAAGTCCAGGATCAGATGGCTTCACAGGTGAATTCTATCAAACATTTAGAGAAGAGCTAACACCCATCCTTCTCAAACTCTTCCAAAAAACTGCAGAGGAAGGAACTCTCCCAAACTCATTCTATGAGGCCACCATCACCCTGATACCAAAACCAGACAAAGATACTACAAAAAAAGAAAATTACAGACCAATATCACTGATGAATACAGATGCAAAAATCCTCAACAAAATACTAGCAAACAGAATCCAACAACACATTAAAAGGATCATACACCATGATCAAGTGGGATTTATCCCAGGGATGCAAGGATTCTTCAATATACATAAATCAATCAATGTGATAAACCATATTAACAAATTGAAGGAGAAAAAACATATGATCATCTCCATAGATGAAGAAAAAGCTTTTGACAAAATTCAAAACCCATTTATGATAGAAACTCTCCAGAAAGTGGGCATAGAGGGAACCTACCTCAACCAAATAAAGGCCATATATGACAAACCCACAGCAAACATCATTCTCAATGGTGAAAAACTGAAAGCATTTCCTCTAAGATCAGGAACAAGACAAGGATGTCCACCCTCACCACTATTATTCAACATAGTTTTGGACATCCTAGCCACGGCAATCAGAGAAGAAAAAGAAATAAAAGGAATACAAGTTGGAAAAGAAGAAGTAAAACTGTCACTGTTTGCAGATGACATGATACTACACATAGAGAATCCTAAAGATGCCACCAGAAAACTACTAGAACTAATCAATGAATTTGGTAAAGTTGCAGGATACAAAATTAATGCACAGAAATCTCTTGCATTCCTATACACTAATGATGAAAAATCTGAAAGAGAAATTAAGGAAACACTCCCATTTACCACTGCAACAAAAAGAATAAAATACCTAGGAATAAACCTACCTAGGGAGACAAAAGACCTGTATGCAGAAAACTATGAGACACTGATGAAAGAAATTAAAGATGATACCAACTGATGGAGAGATATACCATGTTCTTGGATTGGAAGAATCAATATTTTGAAAATGACTATACTACCCAAAGCAATCTACAGATTCAATGCAATCCCTATCAAATTACCAATGGCATTTTTTATGGAACTAGAACAAAAAATCTTAAAATTTGTTTGGAGACACAAAAGACCCCGAATAGTCAAAACAGTCTTGAGGGAAAAAAACAGAGCTGGAGGAATCAGACTCCCTGACTTCAGACTATACTACAAAGCTACAGTACTCAAGACAATACGGTACTGGCATAAAAACAGAAACATAGGTCAAAGGAACAAGATAGAAAGCCCAGAGATAAGCCCACGCACCTATGGTCAACTAATCTATGACAAAGGAGGCAAGGATATGGAACGGAGAAAAGACAGTCTCTTCAATAAGTGGGTGCTGGGAAAACTGGACAGCTACATGTAAAAGAATGAAATTAGAACACTCCCTAACACCATACACAAAAATAAACTCGAAATGGATTAGAGACCTAAATGTAAGACTGGATACTATAAAACTCTTAGAGGAAAACATAGGAAGAACACTCTTTGACATAAATCACAGCAAGATCTTTTTTGATCCACCTCCTAGAGCAATGGAAATAAAAACAAAAATAAACAAATGGACCTAATGAAACTTAAAAGCTTTTGCACAGCAAAGGAAACCATAAACAAGACGAAAAGACAGCCCTCAGAATGGGAGAAAATATTTGCAAACGAAATCAATGGACAAAGGATTAATCTCCAAAATATATAAACAGCTCATGCAGCTCAATATTAAAAAAACAAACAACCCAATCCAAAAATGGGCAGAACACCTAAATAGCCATTTCTCCAAAGAAGACATACAGATGGCCAAGAAGCACATGAAAAGCTGCTCAACATCACTAATTATTAGAGAAATGCAAATCAAAACTACAATGAGGTATCACCTCACACCAGTCAGAATGGCCATCATCAGAAAATCTACAAACAACAAATGCTGGAGAGGGTGTGGAGAAAAGGGAACCCTCTTGCACTGTTGGTGGGAATGTAAATTGTTACAGCCACTATGGAGAACAGTATGGAGGTTCCTTAAAAAACTAAAAATTGAATTACCATATGACCCAGCAATCCCACTACTGGGCATATACACAGAGAAAACCATAATTCAAAAAGACACATGCACCCCAATGTTCATTGCAGCACTATTTACAATGGCGAGGTCATGGAAGCAACCTAAATACCCAACGACAGACGAATGGATAAAGAAGGTGTGGTACGTATACACAATGGAATATTACTCAGCCATAAAAATGAACGAAATTGGGTTATTTGTAGAGACATGGATGGATCTAGAGACTGCCATACAGAGTGAAGTAAGTCAGCAAGAGAAAAACAAGTATCGTATGTCAGCACATATATGTGGAACCTAGAAAAATGGTACAGATGAACCGGCTTGCAGGGCAGAAATTGAGACACAGACGTAGAGAACAAATGTATGGACACCAAGGGGGGAAAGCAGCGGGGGTGATGGGGGTGGGGGGATGATAAGAAATAAAATAAAATAAAATAGAATTCCCTTTATGCACCTTGCCCAATTGCATCACTCACCAGGTTCCACTAACTCCAACTCCCAAAGTATCTATGAATTCTTCTGTCACTTCTCATCCTCCGCGGCCACCCCCCAACTCCAAGATGCTGTAAGCTATCATCCAGGCCACAGAAACAGCCTCCTGGGGTGTCTCCCCACACTCATTCTTGCCCTTTCTAACCCACTTGCCATACTGCACCAAAACAGGCAACACACCCCCGCCCCTGCTTAAAACTATTTTAATTGTTCCCCAGTTCTCGTATGGCCAAGGTCACAGTCTTTACCACAGCCCACATGTTGTGCACTATTACAGCCTGAGTTACTGCCCCTCCCCACCCCCCCAACCTGCAGCCACAGAGACCTCCTATCAGTTCCTCAGAATGCTTTGTTCCTTCCTCCTCAGGACCTTGGCATATGCTATCTCCTCTGCCTAGAATACTTTTTCTTGCCCACCCCCACCTCTCCCACTAATCCCAACACATTCATTAGGACTCAGATCAAATGTGCCTTCCTCAGGAGAACGGGCCTTGATTTCCCTGTTATATACTCACTGCCAGCTCAGAATTCTCCTCAGAAAAAGATTAGGAGCATAATAATTAAATGCCTATGCAATTACTTGTTCTTTGTCTATCTTCTGCACCAGCCTATAAGCTTTAGAATTCATGGATTCTGCATTTCTTATTCATACTCTATCCACAGCTTTGAGCACAAGAACTAGTAATATAGTAGGTGCTCAACATCTATTTGTGGAATGAACATACAAATAATAACTTAAGAGGCCTAGGACTTCCCTGGTGGCGCAGTGGTTAAGAATCCGCCTGCCAGTGCAGGGGACCCAGGTTCGATCCCTGGTCCGGGAAGATCCCACATGCCGTGGAGCAACTCAGCCCGTGCGCCACAACTACTGAGCCTGAGCTCTAGAGCCTGCAAGCCACAACTACTGAGCCCACGTGCCACAACTACTGAAGTCCGCGTGCCTAGAGCCTGTGCTCTGCAATGAGAAGCCACCGCAATGAAGAGTAGCACCCCCTCGCTGCAACTAGAGAAAGCTTGCCTGCAGCAACAAAGACCCAACGCAGCCATAAATAAATAAATAAACAAACACAAATAACTCAGTTAAAAGATGGGCAAAGGATCTGAAAGACATTTCTCAAAAGGAGATATACATATGGTCAATAAGCACATGAAAAGATGTTCAAATCATTCATCATCAGGGAAATGCAAATCAAGTCATAATGAAATATCACCGCTCCCTACCCATTAGGATGGCTATAATCGAAAAGATAATCACAATTGCTGGTGAGGATGCGGCGGAACTGGAGCGCTCACATGCTGGTGGAAACTTCTGTAAACTAGCTGCAGCCACTTTAGAAAAGAGTCTGGCAGTTCCTCAAACCGTTAGACAGAATTACTACATGACCTAGCAATTCCACTCCTAGATCTATACCCCGGAGAACTAAAAACACAGGTACACACAAAAACTTGTACATGAATGTTCACAGCAACATTATTCATAATATCCGAAAGGTAGCAACTGCCCAAATGTCCATCAACTAATGAATGGATAAATAAAATGTGGTATCCATACAACGGACTATCACTGGGCCATAAAAAGAAATGAACGACGGATACCTGCTACAGCAAGAAAGAACCTTGAAAACGTTATGCTAAGTAGAAGAAGCCAGTCACCAAAGATCACAGACTACGTGATTCCATTTATATGAAATATCCAGGGCAGGCAAATCTATAAAGACAGAAAAAAGCTTAGTGGCCGCCTTCAGCTAGGGGTGCGCAGCTGGGGGAAATAGTAAGTGACTGCTAATGGGCTCGGGGCTTCTGCCTGGGATAAGGTTATGTTCTAAAATTGATTGTAGTCGATAATGGTTGGGACCCTGGAAAGGAGGAAATCAGCAAAGCCTCTCAAGAAGCAAAGAAGAAGAAGGAGCCCTTGTTGCACGTTCTAGGATGTCAAATGCTTTCAAGCATGTACTCCCGTAATCCTCGGGTGAACTATGCATTCCCAGAGCTCAGAGGATTACAGAAGTTATTATACCTATTTTCTCCAGATGAAGAACTGAGACGTCAAACAACCAGCCCAGTGTCATACAATAAGAAGGCTGGAGAGCTGAGCCTCAGGCTAGCTCTTCAACCTCTACTGCCCAGTTAAGAAAAGTGAGAGCCTTTCTGCCCTGAAATTCCACGCAAGAGGAGAGAACAGGTTCAAGGACAAGAACAGTCTGCAGTGGTGTCAGGGACCACTCGGGAGGAGGTGGACGCCTCATCAAAAAGGGCTGGAAAATAAGTCACTTGCTTGGTCCTCAGACTCCACCAATCTCTATTCTTGGATCCAAATCTGTGTGTCATATGGCAGCAGAGAAGATAGCTGCAAGTGCACAAATGCCAAAGCCAATTTCAGGCTGGAAGGCTGCCGTCAGTCACCCTAACGCCGCTTCCAAAATAACACCACACAAAATGCTACCTTATGGATGCCGAACAGAATCCCACCTACCACCTTATTAAAGATGGCATCCTGGAACTTCTCACTTGGGGACGGACGGGGGACAGGAATGCACATACCCTGAGCTCCTACCACGGACACGGCCCGAGGCACTCGCCACACATGGCCTCACGGAGCCAGCATGCCAGCCCCGGGTGCCAGGTCACAATGATCCCCTTGGAGCCACTGAAAGTCAGGTGACTGACCCAAGGACTCAGAGCAGGTGAGCGGCGAGGCCCAATGCAATCACAGGTGTATCTGTACAGCCCAGCATCTCGTCCCTGTAACTCAACCAGAAGTATGTCCCGTCTCCCTGTTTCGCCCCTGGGCTGCAAAGATGTTCTTTTTAACAGGATGCCACAGTTCTAGCCTAAGCTCAAGGATTACTGATTCCCTGACCAACCAAAGACCACAGAGAAGACCATTAAATTTTCTTCTACGTTGCATAGACCGGAGGCCAAACTGGTGGTAAGAGAGCTCCTCCCTTCCTGAGAAAGGTAGGGTTACAATATCCCTGTCTGCCTCTAAAACCAGACTCCACTTTACGCCCCTGCTACTCCTCTCAACGGCTGAGTCACCCTGGACAATTTTCTGAGCCTTTCAGAGCTTATATTTCTTCACATGCAAAATGTAGGTAATACCTACCTAACTAATATGCTTGGTGAGAAGATTAACTGTGATGATACATGAATAGAATATCTAGCACAATCCTGGCATATATAGCAGATGCTAAAAAAAATAAACACAGTAGCCTTCCTTTTGAAGATACCAGCAGGAAGATAATTCCAAATGGAAAATTTTTTTCAATATATTTGGGGAAATTAAGTTCATTTGATTATCCAATTTTCCTGAATATAGGATGCTATCTCCCTCATAGATAGCAGGGGGAAAAAAAACACATGCACACACACAACATCTAGTTTTCCTAATACACAGGTACAAACTAAGCTAGCTGGGGCAGATGAGAGCAACTCTATTCTAGCCAAATTGCACAAATCTGCATCTCGAGTACTGTTGATATAATGGCAGTGTCTTTTTTTCTTTTTTTTTGGTCTCTACTGATATCTTTAGAAAACCCTTTTCTAGAAATTACAGTTTTGGTGCATAATTTAAAACAATCAAAAGCAATTTTGCTAATGATATATCTAACTCTCTTTGGTATGCACAAAAGCGGTAATTTACTGGTCAGAAAATAAACTTAATTCTCCATTCTGATGCTATGAAGCAGTGTGCACAGCTGATTTCTCAGAGACAAAACACCCATCAGAAACAAGGAGACCAGTCGCTGGAGCCCTACCACAAACACGACCTCTCTCCTTCTCTCCCAAGCCGCTCCCATCTCTCTGTTATGGGGCCCCTCAATCCCAACCCCTCCTCCCCAGGAGGGTTTTAGTAAAAGGTCCGATCAAACATTGCCAGGAGAGTCTGGTTTTTCACAATCTGGCATATTTGATGGTATCTGAGGAGAAGCATCTAGAGAAAGGATCTTGACTGAAGCAAAATGCAGGCATTCACCCACCAAAACCAGACCCTACCACTCGGGCCAGCACAGGCTAGACAGGAGCCTGACCCAGGGAAAGGGCACGGCTGTGCAGTCAGGCCTCTCACAGCTGGCTGACCATGGGCACTCGGGACCTGGCTTCCTTACCTTTGCCGGGTGTTGTAAGGATAAGAGAATGGAGACAAAGCCCACAGAACGGTACCTCTAAGACACAAAGTCCATACAAAATAAAACCTAGGTTCTCGTCCCTACCCCTAAAGTCAGGTCATTCCAGTTTTACTGCAACTGGCAAAAGTAAAGGTCCATCAACAGGGGAAAATTATGTAAACTTTGGTACATTCCCCACAGTGGAATTTTAGCAGCCGTTACAAGGAAAGATGTTCCTGATACATAACATGGAACAGTAAGCCACAGACAGATGTACACACACGACTCTGCTTTAATAATGAAAACACACGGATATCACGAGTTACAGATAAAGAAGAGACGGCTGGGATGGCGGAGGAGACAGGGAGGGAGGAAATGCTGGTAACACTTTGGGGAAGTTCAGGATGGACACACACCTCCAGGCAGAGGCCAAGATTAAGTACAGGCAGAGAGAGACACCAGACTTTATACACATTTTTAAAAAGCAGTGGGATCGGAGGTGATTTTTAAGTTTTCGGTCTATATTTAGTAAGTAACTAAGTAAGTAATACGTGGGGAAACTTACTTTTTCGGTCCCGCTGGGGAAGGAGAGGGCAGCGGCCTGCCGCCCCGGCATCCCGCACAAGCTCTCCGGCTGAGGCTCGGCGCCGAATACGGCGTCTGTTGGCTTCTCTTCCCAAGGCTCTGTCGTGCCCTCGAGTCTGAATCTGACCGTGTCGCCCTCCACAGCCATGGTCTGCACGGAGGCATCTTTCTGCTCCACCCTGGACGCCTCTGCCGCCTTTGCTAGCTGGGCTCCCGGAGGCCACTCGAGTTCATCACGTGGCTTGGAAGACAAGTTGGCTTGGATGAAATGCCCGAGTTCACCTCTTAGCTGAACGGCCATCTGCCCAAGTGTCTTCTCCGTTTTACCGTCAAGGTGTTCTCCCGAAGCTTCCTGCTCTCTCAAGCATATCTGTTCCAGAAGCAGTTCTCGGAGCACTTTCAGAAGGTCCGGCCTGTTTTTCCAAAAGGGAAGGAAGTGGGAGGACTCAGCTTTCTGCTATGGCCTTGTCACCGACCCACTTTCCTAAGTTTTCCCCATCGATTCTGGCCCAGATTCTGCTGAATTTAAACACAGTGAGCACTTGCCACATGCCAGGACCCAGGCCAACTATGCTATTCAGGTCACCTCAGAACAACCACACCAGGTAGGTACCACATGTCTCCTTCATGGAGGAGAAGGAGAGAACTGATTTGGCGCAGGTGCACAGCAAGTGAGGGGGGCACACAGCTACCTGGACGCAGGCTGGGCTTTGGAAGAGCAAACAGAGTCATAAGGTACGCATGACGATTGCAAGGTCCGCCCACCCCCCTGGGCCCATCCCTACATCCAGGGGCAAGTATGGCTTTGGATGAATCTAGCCAACCTGGCAGATCCATGAGCCACCTGGTCCATCAGGGTGCACAGTCGGTGCTCAGCAAAGGTATCGAATGAAGGGATGCTGGGAACTGCTCTGGATAAAAAGAGCAGTGGCTTTGAAATCAGACAAAATGGCTTCAGATTCTAACTCTGTGATTCTTGGAAAGCAAGGTGAGTTTTCCTCCACAGGACGCTGTGAGGATTAAACGAGAGCATGTATGGGTAGCAGATGCTTCTCACGCCCCTTTGCCACATGGCCTGGGCCTCCCTGGGATTTCAGCTGCAACTGCGTTGACAGCTCTTGTAGACAGTCCCTCCGCCAGCGCCCACGGCATCTCTCTGCTGCCTTGGGCCCTTTCCCAGAGCTCTCTGAGCCGGCCAGCAGGGCAGCGGGCAAGTGCGGACCCATTTATAGCTCCAGGGGAAACCCTAACCAGTGGAGGAAGAGAGCTGTTGGGTGAATGTCCCAGTCTCCCGACCTTCAGAGGGCCAGCACTGACGCAGGGTCTACACCGTCCCTCAGAGGGTGGCTGGCAGGGCGGAGGCCCAGCTGCCCACAGTCGCAACCAGATCATAAGGCAGCCTTCCTGGCTTTGCCTCCATCCCTACCTTAGTCTCCCTCATCCCTCCTCCCTTCTGCCTGGAGTCACATCCCAAATAAACCACTTGTACCCAAGTGGTTACCTCAGGCTCTGCTTTCCCAGGAACTCAAACTAAGCCAACATGTAGAAGACTCTGGAGCGGTTCCAGAAGAATCCCTCGTGAGTGTGTGTCTTGGGCCAGACACTATAGTGGGCGCTGGGGCTGCAGAAGAGCCTGCGGGGCCTGGTGTTAGAGGCAGTTGTGTAAACAAGTCACTACTCCACAGGCTAAAAAGAGAAACACAGGCACCGTGGAAGTCTGGGAAGCTACGGGCAAGCATCCCAGGGTGTCCAGACTGGGGGTGGCAGGAAGAACGCCAAAAAAGGGCCTCTAGAGTTGATGAGAGGTTAGCTGGGGGAAGGGAAATGGAACCTTCTAAGCATGGAAAACAATATGAACGGAGTCAAGACACACTGTGGAGAGCAGGGAGGTGAGGCTGGAAGGTGGGGCAGGGAGACCTCAGCCATGTTAAGGAAAGGAGAGCCACTGGGAGGCTCTGTGTGACGGAGTGCATGGCCACACACGTGCCGGGGGTAGAGAATGAATGGAGAGATTTCCCGTCAGGACAGTGGTGAGAGTACACTCAAGAGCCCCTACCATCTGCTCTAAACATACGTAAATGACAGCAAAACAGACAAGACAAAAAAATGGTCAAGGTGCACTACAGGACTCAGAATCAAATAAGATGTATCCAAAGGTCAGAAACAGAGGAGGAGACCCACTGCCATGATAAAGAGGGCATCCGCAGAAAGCGGAAATTTAACTCCCATGGTTGGAAGAAGACCCACGCAAATTTCATGCCCCTAAAGTAAGACCTAGAGAGACAAGTCAAGGCAACTTCAAAAGCACCGCACAGGGAGGAGCAAGGATGGCGGGCGGAGCAGGGCTGCTGACACAAACCACTGCTGCAAACAAAATCCACTGTTATGAAAGACAGCAATCGGACAGAGGAGAGAGTCCACACTCGAGGAAATAAAAACAATAACGCAATCTGAAGAAGACTTAAAATAAGTACGTGTCAATCATCTAAAAAATAAAGGAGAAAAAGAGACTCATAAAAATGAGAGGAAGTTATAAAACTGAGACAGAAAATTATAAAAAAGAAGACTGGAGCGGGGGCAAGCACTGAGGGAGGGCCAGCTGGAAAGCTGTTGCTATCTTCTGGGAAAAAGAAGATGTGGTCAGGATGGGGGTGGAGGTGAGTAAAGGAGGACCATTACTCACTACCGAACAACACACAATAAAATCCAGGAAAAAAGACTTACAAATGGGTAGTAAAAGGTGGTGAAAGAGGCCATTATAGGGCTTCCCCGGTGGCGCAGTGGTTGAGAGTCCGCCTGCCAATGCAGGGGACACAGGTTCGTGCCCCGGTCTGGGAAGATCCCACATGCCGCGGAGCGGCTGGGCCCATGAGCCATGGCCGCTGAGCCTGCGCGTCTGGAGCCTGTGCTCCACAACGGGAGAGGCCACAACAGTGAGAGGCTCGTGTACCACACACAAAAAAAATAAATAAAAGAAAAGCAGGAACTGACATTTACTAAGCACTTAACGGTGTGCCAGGTCCCTTAAATACACTAAATAGCTTTAGTCCTCAGAGTAAGACCGAGATGGGGGCTGTTACTGACCCCATTTCACAGATGAAGAACACAGGCTCGTGAAGATTCAAGATCTTCCGGCAAAGTGGCAGAGCGAAGACTGCAGACGCAGACTTTCTGACTCCAAAGAAGCACTGCATTCTTTCTAGTTTTCTAAACTTAAACCTTCTGCTATGATGCTGAGCTTCTAACAGTCTGCACATTCATTCTAATATTCATCGAGCTTCTCCCATTTGTCACGTAAGGCGGTGGAAATGCATGGTGGAAAAGAATCATGGCGCTGACGTTTCATTGAGGAGACAGACATCCATACAGACACGGGTAACTGAATAAGACAGTGCAAGGCAAGGAGAAGTACAAGGAAGGAGGGACGAGAAGGAGGGGAGGAGGGCGGCAGTCCTGAGACAAAGTGTAGAAGCAAGGATTCTTGTTAGACAAAGTGGTCAGGAAAGGCCTCTCCACAGAGCTGAGACACCACCACATCCCGGGAAAAGAGTGTGCCAGGTAGCGGGAACTGCTACTGCAAAGGCTCTGAGGTGAGAACAGGCTTGGATGACGGAGGAACAGAAGGGTGAGTGTGAACAAGAGAGGTAGCTGATAAAGACGCAGAAACAGGCAGAGGCCAGGCCAGGGAGCTCTGATCTTACTCTAAAGGTAACGGAAAGCCAGTGGAAAGCTTTAAGCACAGAAGAAACATAATCTCATCTAAGTTTTTGAAAGCTGGCTCTGGCTCCTCTGTGGAGAATGGCTACAGAGAGGCAGAAACGGAAGCAGGGAGACAATCTAGAAGGCTGTGCTTTTGGAGTCCAGGCACGAGATGTGACAGCTTGGACTAAGCTGGACTAACAGGGAAGCCGTAGAGACGTGAGTGGGTGGATTAGGGATACATTTTCCAGGTGGAACAACAGGACTTACTGATAGTTATGAGGATTGTGGAAGCTACACTTCCAGCCACAGCAGTGCTATTAAGTGACTCGTGGAAGAACAGCAGAGAAGCACATTAGAACAGGGGTTGGGTTTTAAACCAATTAGAGGGACTTCCCTGGTGGCGCAGTGGTTAAGAATCCGCCTGTCAACGCAGGGGACACAGGTTTGATCCTCGGTCCAGGAAGATCCCACATGCCACGGAGCAACTAAGCCTGTGCGCCACAACTACTGAGCCTGCACTCTAGAGCCCACAAACCACAACTACTGAGCCCGCGTGCCTAGAGCCCTGCTCCACAACAAGAGAAGCCACCGCAATGAGAAGCCCGCGCACCATGATGAAGAGTAGCCCAACTAGAGGAAGCCCTCGCGCAGCAACGAAGACCCAATGCAGCGAAAAATAAAGAAATCAATACATTTGTTTAAATTAAAAATTAAAAAAAATAAAAGAAAATAAACCGATTAGAGTTGAAAGTGCCTGTCAGACACACAGGAGGAGACAGCAAGCAGGCAGCTGACCGTGTGATCTGAAGGAGGGAGTCTGGGCCGTGGGTATGAATTTGGAGGTCACACAGCATACTCTGCAGCCGTGGAGAAAGGAGGTACAGACAGAGAAAGGGAGCTAGAAAGGAGCTCCAGGACACTCCAACATCCAGCGTCCAGCATCCGGCAGAGGAAGAGGAGCCAGCACAGGAGACTGAGGAGGAGAGGCCAGTGAGGGAGAAGGAAAATAGAGAGGGGAGCTGTGAACAGAGGCTGGAGAGCGTGGCCACCGCTGCGGGAGAGCGGACACTGGCCACTGGATTCACAACTTGCAAACTGGAGTTGACCTTGATAAGTGAAGCAAAGGGTATGGAAGCACTTGGGCTGAGATGAAGAGGCCTAGGTAACCCCTCACCTGTCCCATCCAACCCTGCTTTCAGACCTGGGCTTGGTCAGCTACTCATGCTACAGGCGTCCTCGGGAGGGGTCACGCTTTGTATTGATCGTCACTCATTTCAAAATGGGCGCTCAGCACCGCCCGGCAGCTTCTCTTCTCCCCTCCCCAGCTGACGACCTTGCCCTGCTCAGGGGAGGGGAGCGCGGAGGAAGCAACCGCAAGTGCCCATCCGGAGGGACCAGCATGTGCCCGGGCTCTGAAACGAGATGAAAGGGGTCTCGTTCCAGGGACTGGAAGGACTGTGCTCCAGGGCAAAGCCCAGAAAGCAAGCCGGGGACGGTGTGAACAGCGCCGAAGGAGGGGGTCGCCAGATCACACGGGGCCTGGCCCCAAGAAAAATGGTCCCAAGAGAAATGGAGCGTCTCCGAGCCGTCTTAAGCAGAGGAGTGACTTCACTGCATTTTAAGTAACCGCTCTGGATACAGTATGGAAAACAGCCTGGAAGGGGGACGGATGGCTGCAGAGGACTAGTTAGAAGGCAACTGCAGGGGACTAGTTAGAAGGCAACTGCAGGGGACTAGTTAGAAGGCAACTGCAGGGATGCCGGAGAAGTGTGACGGAAGCGAGGAGTGGAGAGGAGGAGACAGGGATGGGAGGAGCGCATTTGGGAGGTGAAGGGTCAGGACTTGGGTTTGGGAGGTGAAGGAAAGGGGAGGATCGAGGAGGACCCGGGTTTCTGTCTGAAGCCCACAGACCCAGTCCCTCCGTAACACAGGATCTGCCTGCAAGCACTCGCCGTGTCCTCTCCCCGCAGCCCGCACACCCGAGTCTCCTTGGGTCTTTCTCCGCTAACTTCTTCAGACCCCTCGCCAGCTCCACGCTCTGGTGGTCCCTTACCTGTCCCTTCACCATGCCCAGAAGAGCAGACCCAGGTTTTTCAGGAGAGTTAGCTTCTCTGCTTCTACTAGGTATGGCTCAAGAATGCAATACTAGCCTTGAAAAAAAAAATCCCCCAAGGGTCCCCCTTTAGACTTTTTCCAATGTCACACCTAAGTTTAGCTACAAAGACTGAAACACTTAGGTAATAAATCCTAAACCATGTCCTCTAAGGAATGGGGCAAACGAACCAGAAGCACGTGAAGAGAGGGTTAGGAACCACACACACGGTGAAGACCATGGGAGAGCAGGGCCAGCCAGCCCGTCCTCCACGAGCTGACCCTTCACTCCAGCCCCGGTGAACGAGTGCTCAGCTTGGTCAAGTGCAAGACAGCTAATCAGGCTAAGCTGCTTCCTTATTCCATCCCAGTGGATGGGTAAGTTGAATCAGATTTACTCCTGGGGCCCAGCTACTCTGCTAGCCCGTTAGGCCCCAGCGTGGACGGCTAGAGGGTGGCAGAGCTCAGAGGCCTAAGTCTCGGGCCTAAGCCTATCGCGCTCCACACCAGGGTATCAGACATGGGCTCAGCGATGAACACGGAGGCCTGAATCACGGGCTGGCCGACGTATCTTGCATATGGTATGAATCTTACCTGAGGGTAACGGGGAAAGGGTAGGAGTAACTGGCCAGGCACATTTTAAGCAGTAATATCACCAAAGCCCCACTTAATACCAACCTGGATCCCTATGGACACACATTATCTCATTTCATTCTCACAAGATCCCTGCAGGGTCGCTAAGTATCATCACCCCCCACTTTACAGGTGAGGAAACTAAGATGGGGAGATAAGTCCCAAGGTCCAAACGGTACAGATGGACCGGAGCACAGGTCTGTCTGACTCTAATACCCTGCTTTTTGGGGGGATCAAAACACCGAACTCCTGGAGAGACTATCTGGGCAGAAAATTAGTGTTTCCCTGGCCAATGAGAATCCTAGTTACCCAAGCGGTCTTTTTAAAAGACCACAGCTGGGCCTTCAGGAGGGCCCTCGGAGCCGTAAACCTGCCGTCCTGGGGCTCAGCGGTGCACCAGGAAAGGCAGCTGCACAGAAAGCAGGGTCAGAGCAGCAGATGCCGGCCAGCATTTAAGAAAGCCTTTTCTAACACTAGAGCTGGCCCACGATGGCCCGGAAGCTGATGGAACAGACGCCTACAAGGGAACAGGTAACTGAATGGCTGATGTCCCAAGCTTGCCTGCGGAGTGTCGGCGCGTAAAGCGCTTTCTTTAAAACTGTAATGAAGTCTAAATTTTCAGAAATCAGGAGACTGAGCATACAAATTTGGGGCTTCTACTGAAAGACTGGAAGCTCTGAGGCCACGGGCTGGCATGACAACAATGATTTGGGGCTGAAAAGCTCCTCCCTGCCGGGAGGGAGCATGTGGGCCCCAATTCCCTGCACTCCCACCAGTCCATTGTTACTTTCCCAGGTCACATCACCCAAGTGCATTCCTAGGCGGTCCTCAGAGAGAGCGAGGTGCACCTTTTAACTCAACACAGGAGCCCCTGATGCCGAGGAAATCCTCCATTTCTCAAGTGTCATTATGGTCACCCAACTCCCTGTGATAATATACCAGAACAGCCACTGGGCGTGTCCCCCTAGCATGAGGACTCATGCTAGAAAAATGTTAAGCAGATGTCAGGGGCTGGGGAGGGTGGCCTCCCGGAGCTCACAGAACACTACCGTCCTTTTTCAGCTGAAAAAATGTGTACGAGGCTGAGCCCACCAAGGACATGAGAACCGCTAGGCTCCTGCCAGCCGTCCTGGGTGGTGGTACCGGCTCCCTTTCTCTGTCTGTGCTGGAGGAGAATGAAAGGTTTCACTGAACACACGCCACGTGCCAGCCATTCTCCTTGAACAGCATTTTTCCCACTCCTCACAGCAACCCCAAGAAGTGGTCAGAGAAACGGAGGCACTGAGAGAGGAAGGCAAGCACTGCTCCCTCTGGCTCCAAAGCCCAGAGCAGCTGCTAGTGGCCTGGAAAGACTGGGAAAGAAGGGAAATCTGCTCCTGAAGGACTAATTGTAAAAATACAAATGTACTGAATATTTCTCCCTTTTCGTTTTAAGGAAAACACCCTGTAGTGCCTCCTCACACAGGAAAGACTCCCGGCAGATATAATGAGAAGGGAATTGTAGTTCAAGCTCAACATGAAACAGCAGAGTCACAAGTACAGGGGCAGTTTTTTAGGCTGTTGTAGAAAGCGGAAGGGATCTCGGGAGGGCTGATTCCTCGCGCTGACAGCCAGGCAGCCCTTTCCGGGCTCCCGGGAACAATCCTGAAGGAAGCTTTCTCTCTCCTCTTTACGCTGGCCTTGCACGCGGCTTTGCTGAACGCAGTCCCCTCGCGGCCAAGGAGCAGGCAGCCTAATTACTTAATTGCACAACTGGCAAGATTCCTTCCAAGCCATTTCGGGAGCTCTCCCAGGCAAATTACACAGCACCGCCATCTAAATCCATTTAGCAAAATGAGTTTGTTCTCCCCTCAAACCAGAGACAACTGCAGTGCCTGGGTCCCATGTCTACCTGGATTCCAGTAACCGTATGGCCTTCTCGCTGAAGAGAGGGGCGAGCAGGCTCAGGAGCTCGCCTTCTTCCAAACTCTGGTCTCCAGGGCAGCCGGATTTGTGGGCTCCGTCGGAGTCTAAAATATTGGAATCTGTGTGCCTTAAATATCCATTTTTGCAGCCCCCTTTGGAATGGACCTCCATAATCTGCAAATCAAAGTATGTGGTCAGATAATGGACTACGAAGGAGGGGAAGGGGGTTACGTGGAAAAGAGAGAGAGGATGGAGACAAACAGTGATGAGTGAGGGCAAGCAGACCCGAGAGAAAATGAAAGGGGAGAGGGAGGGTGCACGCGGTCCACACACGCTCATCTGAGGGCACGGAGATGTTTACATCACTTCCTCTCACCCTCAGTTTCCTTATCCGTAACTAGGCACAGTAACGCCACCTCCCATGGCGGCTACGAGAACAAAATGAGATGGCTGGCCCACTTAAGTTCCTGGCGCAGTGTCTTACCCGCTACAGCTGTGTTCCCTCAGCCCACGGCCTACTTCCTGTAAATTCTTTCTAAGAAGGGTCCGGAACATTGTTAACTGCCATTAACAATGCTTTGGACATTTATTATATGCTTCTTGCAATGTATCCTCCTCATTATATATCAGAAAGCAACCTCTTTACAGACACATCCTCATTACTGTGACTTTGATTTGTCTCATCAGGACGGTGGAGAGTTCCTAATTCCCATGGAGACGTGTTCTTCACAGATCCACCTTCTTGGGTCGCTGAAGGTCCCGGAGGAGTGGTACCAAGGAAACATCTAGTTAAAGCCTGTGCTGGGCATGTCTTGAGGTGCTGCAATTAGCATTCCTTCTCTCACTTTCCAAAGCTGTAAATTTCTTCTATCAGTCTATAAATAACTCCTCTTGACTTCATTACTGCTGGTGATATACACACTGGCCATTACACCCCTCTCTCCACATGTGTAAAATGATTAAGATTTTTAAACGGAAGACAAGACCCACACAGATGAGCTGTCATTTATAGGGTCTTGTTTGCCACCAATCTAGTCATTAAATCCACCTAAATAAGCAACCTCCACCGAAGGAAAAGTCTAGAATATAATAATAATAAAAAGAGCAATTGCTACCACTTACTGAGCACTTAGTACGTACCTTCTCTTTAAATATCACAATTCTAACCAGGAAGCGGTGTTATTATCTTCATTGATGGGGAAACTCGGACTTGGGGGTTAAGCAAGGGTTAACGCAAGGTCACAGAGATCGTGACCAAGACTCAAAATCAGACCTGATTCCGGAGCCCCCACTTTTAACTGCTTTGCTGTCCAAAACGCTCATGAGAATGATCTCTCACTCAAGACTCCACGAACCTGAACACCCTGAAGGCCACAAACGCCCGATCTGCAGCCTCCTGTCTCCCACCACATCCAGTGTTTACGGTTCTTTCAACCCTGGAGAATATCTGCTCCAAATGTTCAGCCTCAGTGTGCCTGGAGTGAAATTCTCAACACCGCCCAGATGACACTAAGCTGGGTTTCAGATCAGGAGATTGCAGACGGACCCAGAGGAGGAAAGTCTGGTTCTATCAGTGGCTCCTTACACTACACACAGATGATCTGGGAGTTCACAGCAGTCCAGAGACAAGGGCTCTGGTCCCAACTCTGTCACTGCCTTACTCTGAGCCCCAGATAAACCATCTCCCCTCCTAGGCCTCAGTTTCCAATGCGTAAAATGAACGCGTTGGGTCAGAGCTCTGAAGAGCTGCCCAGGCCCAGTGTCCAATGCCTGCGACTCTCCTGCAACAGCCTCGTTTTTATTTGCAACTATATGTTTGTTTTCCTGGTTCATGACTGGATCTACCACCCCGTCTGTAACTTCCAGAAAGGAAGAGACCTCCTCTCTCTGCTCCCCGCTGGCACACGGCAGGCACTCCACACAGATGGAAGGAACAGAAAACCCGTCGGACTCGTTCCAGACTGGAGGCGGGCTTGGGCACAGAGAGGGGCAGATGTTCCTACCTTGTTCCTCTGCTCCAGACGCTCGCCACTCAGCAGATTATTCCTGTCATCCTCTCCAATTCTGCTTGAGTCCTCGTCCTCCTTGCTAGCCAGAAGCTACATGGAGCATGGAATGGTGTGAAAATGCAACCCAAAAATGAGTGCAGCATGAATATGTATGAATAAGTCGGTGATGTCTTTTTTAAAAGATGCAGAACAAAAAACAAACCAAAAAAAGAGGCAGAGACAAATGCCAAAGCCATGAAATAAAAATTAGCCGAAGTCAGAGCTGCTAGTTCTGGCAAATCACACACAGCTGCCTGGGATCATGCATAATTTAAGGACAAATTCCCCAAGAAATAAGGAAAGCCATTTCCCCCTGCCCTCGCATGGCCTTCCTGAGCTGCTGGAAATTGACTGTGCTGTCCGCTGTGCTGCTCCCATCCCTGCCATTGCTGAATTCACTTTCAGATTATATAAAAGTAACAAGATTTTGGAAAACAGCTATTGATGGAATTGAAACTATCAAATAGCGAGAAAGCAGTAAATGAAATTTACGGTGTGTCCAATTTATGCATCCCTTCCATTTAGCCCAGGGGATAAACCTCTTTTTGTACCGTCACACATCTGAGACAGGCAGTCTCAGCCACACTGCCATTTTGCTGACAAAAAAGTCCTCATCGCTAATGAGTGGAGTATCCAGCTTCCCTGACAATAACTTTATGCTTTTGAAAATGAAAGAGAGTTATTTCTAAAGACTGCGTAAATCCCTAATGCTCTGAAGAAGTGTAAACCCCAAAGCTTCTGCAGTTTGCGTTCTACAGAACAGACAGTTCAGTGTTCTCAACGGGGCCAGATCTCAGCTCTCTGGAAGAGGGAAAATTCTAGGCACGAGACACCCGGATTAACCAACTAAAAAGTGAGAGGGAAGGTAGCCAACGCTGTTTCAAAAACTGTACCAAACCGCATCTCACCGATGAAGTAGTGACCACTGCACCACAGCGTTAAAACAGGAGCCGAGTCCCAGCCGCCTGCTGGGCACGTTGTACATATGACGTATCTAAGGTTCTATCTCCATACCATGATTTCATGAATTCCCACATTTAGTCAATCACCCCACAATTTTCCCAGCCCAAGTTAAACTTTTCTGATCTTCCTTCTAAAAGAAACCCTTTTTTGGAAGAAGAAAAACAAAACAAAGCAAACTGACTTCACAAAGTCTTTTACAGAAAACTTCCCAGGATCAGAATACATTCAACCCAACCATCCTAATCAGGATCAAAGAGGACTGATGAGTCTACAAATCTTACTACACTATCAAGCATTCAATACGCTAAACATGTGTAAGTGTATTTCCTAAGGCATAAAAGTTTCTGAATACGGATGAGGAACTTCTCTCCCTCTGTTGGTTTCTTCCCTCATTATTAAAACATGCTCAAGTTACCAACTAGGACAATCAAATTTGTCGGTGGGAGTATAAAATGTTAAACTACTTTAGAAGAAGTCCTGGCACTTTCTTATAAAGCTAATAACCCTATGACCCAGGAATTCCCCTCCTAGGTATTCATCAAGAGAAATGAAAACATATGTCCACATAAAGATTTGTATATAGGGCTCCCCTGGTGGCGCAGTGGTTGAGAGTCCGCCTGCCGATGCAGAGGACATGGGTTCGTGCCCCGGTCCAGGAAGATCCCACATGCCGCAGAGCAGCTGGGCCCGTGAGCCATGGCTGCTGAGCCTGCACGTCCGGAGCCTGTGCTCCGCAACGGGAGAGGCCACAACAGTGAGAGGCCCGCGTACCGCAAAAAAAAAGATTTGTATATGAATGTTCACATCAGCTTTTATCATAATAACCAAAACCTGAAACAATCCAAAACAATCCAAATGTACATCAATAGAACAAAGAAATTAGAATATATGTATACAATGGAATACTACTTAGCAATAAAAAGGAACAAATTATTCATTCACGTAACAGCATGGATGAATCTCAAAAACACGCTGAGTGAAGGCAGCTTCACACAGAAGAGAAGATGCTTTATGATTCCGTTTCTATGAAAGTCTAGTACAGGCAAAACTAATGGTGGAAGAAAACGAGAAGAGCGGCTGGAGCAGGGGCGAGTGGGAATCGACTAGAAGGGACACGAGGGATCGTGATAGAAGTTTGGGTTACACAGGTACATACATTCGTAAAACTTAGCAAACAAAGACTTACGAATTCTATATTTCATCGTGTGTAAATTTAAACTTAAAACAAAAAATAACTATAAACATATTGAAGGAAAAGATATACATGTTGAAGTATTTAGGGGGAAGCGTATTGATGTTTGTGATTTATACTAAAATTTATCAAAAAGATATGATGGCTGGTGGGAACGGTTAACAGTAGAATCTAAGGGGTGAGTATATGGGTGTCCACCATGAAGTTCTTTTCACTTTGCTAGAATTTCTTCATAATAAAATGCCGGGGAAAAGCCGCTCTCATTTGAAAAAGAGCAAAATCACTACGTTTTTCCTTCCTGGTTCATCAGCAGCTCTGGTCACTGAGTGCTGCCCGCCTCTCTCCAAGCTTCTTGAAAGAACTCTCCATCCTCACCTTGTGCAGCGTGGCTTTTGCTGCCAACGCCCTCCAGAAACTGCTCGTGAAAGCTCCCCAAGACCTTCTAATGCGGGAGATGGAACCAACCCTCCTGGGATTAGGGAAGAGGCAGCAAGGCGCTCCTCCCCAACCCTGTGGATCAGAGAAGGGTCTCCCTGAAGTTTAGCCGAGCAGAGTACTGTGAACCCGTGTCATTCCAGTTGAAGCAGCAAAAGCATCCGAGTTACCCTTCATTTCCAGAACCACAACCACACCGTGACTCAACACACTGAAATAAACATTCTCTTCCATTTCTCTTTACCTCTGCAGACGTGGTTAAAATTAAAAGCCAGTTTCCAGCAATGATCAAGAAATTCAATGCTGTGGACACAGAGACATGTCCCGCATGCCACATGTGACTTATCAGTTTTCAAAGGCAAGATCCCAGAGAGACTGATGCGTCACTGCAGGTGGGCTCTGTTTCGGGCCCACCACCACCTGGAGGAGTGCCCCACACCTCCAAGCGCCCACCGGCGCCGCCTTCATTTCCCCACCCTCACTGCTCCTCCATCCACCACCGCGTGGCCTCGGTCCCCCTCACTCTGCTGAAACTGCCCAGGTCACGAATGATTTCCCAGCCGTTTTTCTCTTGTTTTCTCAGAGTACGTGACACTGTAAGCACGCCCTCCCTAAGCATCGCTCCCTAACAACTTCACTGGCCTGGTTCTCCCCCTGCCTCTTGAGCTATTCTTTCTTGACCTTTGCAGGCCCCCTGCTTCCTCCAGGAGGAAATTCCCTTGACCTCCCAAGAGGAGGCCGGGCCCATCTCCACGCCCGCGTGCACTCCTCCAGGCCCTCGCCAACCTCCGCGTCTCTGCATCACGGACTCCATGGGGCAGGGACCCTGTCTGTGTTCCGCTGTAACACCAGGGCCTGGTGCTCAAGACAACACTGCTAAAAGGACAAACAAATGAATCAAGACTTTTTTCAAAACGACAGCTGGAACCAACAGGTTTTCGGGATTACCCCGGTCTTGCTACTCCAAGTGTAGTCTTTGGAGCAACGGAAGCCTGTGAGAAATGCAGACTCCCGGGCCCCGTGCCAGGCTCACTGAGCCAGAATCTTCACGTTAACAAGGTCCCCAGGAAATTCACACGCACGGTAAACTTTAGAAGCACTGCCCTATGGTGTTGCTAAAACAACACTGAACAGAGTCAGAAAAGGGTTTAGTTCCAACTCTGCCACTAATTTACTAAAAAAGTAAAATTAAAATAGCTGCGTTTTACATATTGAGTGCCTACTACATGCCAGGCACGGTGCCAAGGGCTTTATAAATCGGGTACAACTCATAATAACTTATGAAGTCAAAATGTTAGAAACTTCCTCCTTTCAATGAAATTCAATCTGCTTCTGACAAACCAAATTTCATTCTGTTGGTAATAACAGATGTTAACAAGCACCTTCTACTTCTGAGTACCACTTCTGTCCTCTGAGTCACATGAGGTCTATTTCTTTTTTTTTTTTTTTTTTTTGCAGTACGCGGGCCTCACTGCTGTGGCCTCTCCCGTTGCGGAGCACAGGCTCCGTGGCCATGGCTCACGGGCCCAGCCGCTCCGTGGCATGTGGGATCTTCCCGGACCGGTGCACGAACCCATGTCCCCTGCATCGGCAGGCGGACTCTCAACCACTGTGCCACCAGGGAAGCCCAAGGTCTATTTCTTATTCAAAAGGACAGCCCTACATATATCTGAGTTCAATTAAATTATGCCCCTTAATCCATGTTTCCTCTCCATGCCAAAAAAAAAAAAAAAAAGCAGTTTTCTAACCATCCCCTAAAAATGACAACATAAGTAAATAATGACAGCGACTAACCGCTTCTGAGCGCTCGCCCACGAATCCCCCCCCCCAGGGGTGACAACGGCACGTCACACAGCTCATGGCTTACGATGCTCACCGCCCCCCCGCTGCCACTGCAGTCCGCTCAAATCACTCCTGAACGGCAATTCTCAACCACACCGTTCTGTAATACATAAACTATAACCAGTAAATAAATACAAGGAAATAGGGGCAACCTCATTACAGATTTTTTCTTTTTTTTCTTGATGTACTTTAAAATAAAAGGATGCCTCTTCTTGGCCTTTTGTTGGTTTGGCTGGTTTTTCAGTGACCTGCCCGCATGCAGGGAATAAGCGCTGTGTGCCCAGCAGGAGGGAATCCAGCCCAGGGCCACCGTTTTGAAGACACAGCTGCCAAAATGAATCAAGGGCTTCCTACTCTTTATAGCCTTGGTCGAATTAAAAGTTGCGGAGGCAGGGGTGTGTAACACGAAAATAAATCACGTGCCTATTTTATACACATATCTATCCGTGTCTGGACCTTTGACCTAGTCATTACTCATCTGGGAACACAGTCTAAGGAAAAAAGGCCTACACCCTGAAAATGATTTGTGTCCAAAGACATTCATCAGGTGCATCACCGGAAATATCTACATGTCCGACAACAGTGGCGCAGCTAGCGTCTCTCAGATGGCGTAAGAGGTTATAACACAGCAGCCACTGGAAAGAAACAGGACACAGGACTGTGTATGTACTGTGGGTGGGCACGCACACGTTCAAATACACAAATAGAGAAGGAAAGATTCCAGGAGGTTAATTAACTGTGTTTTAATGTGACAGGATTAGGGGTCATTTCTTTATTTTCCAAGTTTTAGGCAATGCTGTGGGTTAATTAAATATTGGAGCAAAAACTACTGAATTTTAAAAATACAAAATATATCTGCTGTCTGTTTTTTTCCTTTTCTGATTTGTAGGCTCCCAGAGCACTGGAGCAGTGCCAGCCCCTACTCCACAAGCCCTGCTGCCCAGAAAAGGCTGTGGACCACGGAGGCATTTCCCGTTTGTCTCTGCCTCGTTGCTCATCCAAGGAGAGCCACACACACTCCCAGGGAACAGCAGCCTCTCCTTGCTGCCATCCCACCCTCACCCCTAACAGCCTCTCCTCAAGGATTATCGTGGGAGCGCCATCCTGCCCGTGCGGATCTCCCCATCGCCTGCCGGGGAAGACGGGGCCTGTGCTGCGAAGGACACGACTATTCATAGGGAACATCAAGTTGATGTGCAACCTGACAAATGACTCCAATCTGAATCGGCTGCTATTAAGATCTCAGAGTGGCAAGAGGAAAATCCCTCTGTTCTCCAAAGGACATAATAGGACATTTAACAGATTTCTTTCAAAGGGCAAATGAACAAACACTCGCCGTCTGACACTCAAATGAAGCAGGTGACGAATGGGCTGCTTATTAAAAATGCCACAAAAAAAAAAATGCCACATTGGGAAAAACAAACCAAGAGACTTGTTTCTCCCTAAATGGGCTGCAGATATTCTTGCTTTTCAAAATTATCTGGAGCCCTGGAGACTAAGCTCAATAACATTCCCTCTCTCCAAGGGAGCAGATGGCCAGAGCTCCGCATAAACACCTTTGAGCGTTTCCCACCTTGAACGTGGGAGGAGACAGATGAAGGCTGACATATCTTTCCCCAGAAATGGTGTGGCAATGAGACCTCCATTTCCCTGGCACGCCAGGCTGAGCTCAAGACAACCCCAACGAGGAAGGTTCTGGGGGATCCAAGTACAAAAGGCCCTAGTGCATTTCATGATGAGAACAGTTCCAGTCTTCTGAAACTAAGTAGCATAACACAGGCATTGAGCAAGGCGCTTCCTGGGGGAGCGTCAGGCCAGGTAGGGACTAGAGGGAGGAAGTGGCAAGCTTCTCCTCGCTGTCACAACATCAGGGCCCTCTACTGTGCGGTCGGGTTGAGAACAGAGAAAATCGGAGCCAACACCCCACAAAGGTGAGCAGAGAGCCAGAGTCACGGGGTGAAGGGGCTCCCCCCGCTTTCCCTGGGGTGGGCTAACGGAATGGGCCCACACCCTCAGTGGGTACAAAAGCCCAGGAACCACACGCGCTTTAGTGCAGACACCAGATCTAACCTTCCGTGGCCCTTCCAGACTTTCAAATGTCACCAGTGGAAAACTCCCATAGTCAGGAAGCTGAATTTGTGGGCTCACGGGACGCCGACTCTGTACTCGCTGTCGGGTCGTCAGTACACAGCAGAGTGCAGGGGTTCCTGGGTACGCGTGGGAATAAACTGCACACATCTGGTCAAATCCAGAAGCCAGATGCCGTGGGAGTGACAAGACGCATTTAGAGGATTAATACAAAAAGTAAATGAAAAGTGTGTTTTCTCGTGTGTTTCTCCATGGTAAGGGGTTCATTAAGGCTGCAGCTACACTACCCAAGCTACGTGGGTGACGTGGCAACTCTCCAGGCCCCTGAGACCAGACCAGTCATCCAGATGTACCATCTACGCCCAGATCCCAGGGCCGGACGTGGAGTCCAAAGCATCACAGCACATCGAGTGTGTCCACGCGGATACGACCCAAACCTGCGGGACGCTCCGACAGACCTGCTGACCTAAGAGGGCCCTCAAAGCCCGTCCACGGCAGGGGGAGTTTCAACAGAGACCTCCCAGGAGAGATGCAGCCTGGAGACGTGTGTGTGGGGGGGGTGTCACTCTCTGTGTGATTAGCACGCGAGAACGAGAACATTCTTTCTTACCTCCATCTGATCTGCCGACTCAGGCCTGTCCTCTCCCGGGAAGCCCATGCAGGAGAGATCAAAAATAGTTTTCTTCAGGTGCCGGTTGTCCGCGTACAGCTCCTTCACCAGCTGGATAAGGTCACCGACCTGGGAGATAAGAGCAGGAGAGGACTGACTACCCACGGGTACACTGCTGCCTCCCGGGGCCACGGCTACGGAGGAGACGTCCTGCATCACAGTCACGGAGAGTCAGGTGGCCTGACTCCAGGCTTCAGGCTACCCTGGGTACAGTGAGAAAAACACCAGCATTTCTGTATTCTAACCCCAGCGCCAGACTTCAAGGCAAAGAGATCCTGGGCAAGCTGCCTGGTCTAAGTCTCCATTTCTACATGTGTGGAATGGGTTCCCGTGAGCACTGAACGCGATCACGGTCACAGCACACTACAGCCCTCGGCACGGTCTAAGTACTCTGTCCGTGACGCAGATATGGCCTCTGCCTTGTACTTGAGACCCTCTGGAGGAAAACCCCCCGAGACTGAAACTTCCGAGGCTTGCCAGAGGCTTATTGTACAGCATCCACCTTCCTCTTTCTATGCCTCTCTAGCACCGTCCATAATAACAACAGTCCTCAGTCATAAAGCAATTCACGGCTGCTAAACTACTCCCACAAGCTTTAGTCAATCGCTCCTTACAAAAATCCCGAGGAGGCGGACAGCAGTATGACTGTCCCCGTTTTACAACAAGAAGCCCGAGACACAAAGAAGTTCACTGCCCGAGGTCCCAGAGTTGGGGTGCCTGGAGAATTCAGTGACATACAACAACAGCCAAAGTGCCCGGTCGTGTGGGCAGGGGCAGCTGCCCGCACAGAGGCAGAGCCGGGCCTCGACTCCCGGTCCAGGGCTCCTCCTTAAGGCGCAGGCCTTGCGAGGCCAGGTCCATAAGCATCTGAGCAGACACCACCTTCATTCCCCGCAAGCTTCAAATCACAACGGCTAGTGATTTTCCAAACCCTTCTTAAGGGGATAATCATTAGCCCCTCAAAGAAAGTGGGAAATCCCACCCTAACCACACACAGCAGGTGTCCACTGCACCAAAACATGAACACAACTCGGACCCAACCTCAAGGAGGTTATATCATAGAGGGAAGAAGAAAACATTCTGATTCTACAAACATTCACTAAGTGCCAACAAAGGGAACTAGCTCCTGCCCTTAACACAACCACAGTAGGTACGCGCAGTGGCTATTACCGTGTCTATTTTCTTCATCTTCGAAACACTAACAGATGCCTCAATGCTTCTTGTTCCACTCCTCCCAAAACACCAACATTTTTATAGTTCTCCTTCTTATCTCTTCTGCATCTTACATCTGCTGTTTTTCCTCTCTCTCTGCTGAAAAAGCCTTCCAACCAGATAAACTCCTATTCAACCTCCAAAACCACTTCAGGTCTCACTTCTATTGAGAAGTTTCCTGTGATCCAGTGAGTACCTCCCAACCCCCGACAGCTAACCTCTCCTTCTCGGCTACCCCTAAACCTCGCACCTCTGCCTATTACAGCCACCCTTGCACTCCACATTGCCACTGCTCCTTCACATGACTCTCTACTCCACCGGCATGTGAGTTATTCCCAGACAGAAACTCAACCTGTCATACATAGATGGTAATTTTATAATAAATCACAGTGTCCTCTGAGCCCACACTTCCTATTCTTATCAATGGCTCTTAGAACCTTGAAATACAAAGCCACTCTAACCACACCAATGATCAACAGATTGAAAACCTTTCCAGTTTTAGAAAAGATTTACTGATCAACCTTGAACCTTTATTCTTTCAAAAAGCATCAATTACCTCCCACTATGTGTGCCAGGCACTGGGAAATCAGAAATAAATAAGATACACTCACTCGCTTTAAAATGTTCACAGCCTAGTGGAGATACAGAAGAATACCCAGCTAATTATAGATCAGTATGAGAAGGACATCAGTGCAGTCAGGTACAAGAAGAGAGGAGAATGACCCAAGGGAAAGGTGGCTAATTCTAGGGGGGATAGAGAGCATTTCCCAGGGGAGACGGAGCCTGGGTGGGGTCCTCAAGCCTCAGAAGGCGTGCATCAGACACGGGGTAGGGACTCCAGGGAACGTACATCAAGGGGAAAAAAGATAGGCAGGGAGAGAGGGAAGAGAGGCGGGGAGAAGGGCTTTCAGAATCTTACACCTCTGATCAGGAACCCAAGAGACAACAAATAACCAACAAAGCAGTGAAAGTTAATAGGTCAATACCTTTTCCTTAAGCTCTTCTTGAGAAAAATGTTCCACTTGAAACCGATTGTGCTCTTCAAGGCAAATACTCAGATAAGATGTTTGATCACTATAAAATGAAAATGGTTCTTCTGCACCAAAAGAAAAAAAAAAGCGGGGAGGAGGAGAAAAAGAACATCAGAAGTAGATCCTTCCCAGACAATTCCCCGTGCAATCCATCTAAGGCACTTTGAATTGGGTAGCGGGGGAAAGGGAGATAAGCACACACAGGGAGTTTAATGCACCACCTTTGGAGCAAAAGTAATTTTCTTCTTTCTCTACAGGCTGGTATCTCAATGTATGGTTTCATCGTGGGCTGTAGGCTTTCACTGTGGCCAACTCTGAATTATAATTTGCATATCCAGTGCTGTACCTGGAGTCCATTCTGAGTGGCACAAGCAAATAGTGATTTTCAATTTAAATGAGGGAGTGATTCTGTTTAAGTGAAAATACAGGAAAATTAGATGTGAGCCTCAAGGGTAGAACTCAAAAGCGCCTGATGTGTTTTTTACCGGCCCCAGAGCCCGCCATGGGAGCGAGCACACCGAGTACAGAAACCGCCTACGAGACCTATGATGAGAGACTCTCGGGTCACCCACGGACGGGTCGGCCTTCTCTGCACCAAAGGTCACCCTCTCACAGGGAGCAACGGTGCAGAGAAGGGTCACGCTGTTCACTGAGTGGAGCATATCCACAAGCATGATCTCACTCAACACGTGTGGGTAAGAGCTGATACGCCTCGTATAGAGGAAAGAGCTAGACTTCGAAGGAAGATGTCCTGCCTCCAATCTGGGTAAATCAACCCCCACTGCCACCTCAGTTTCTTTACCTGTGATGTGACGTCAATGTCTACTCGATCCAGTGGGACAACGGTCAGGAGCAGAGGTGAGAAGTTAAGTGCCTGCCGCTGTGCCTGGTACACAGCGGGCGCTCAGGAAATGTCAAACCTACCACTGCTATTACTGATTGTAAGCAGGAATTACAATCAGTAATGAGGAAGAGAAAGGAAAGGAAGGCTAGAGATAAGGAAAGGAAAACGCCAACCCAGACACCACGGGGCTCAGGTTCTAGCAAAGGAGGGAGCCAGATACAGCTGTCATGAGCACAGCAGTGCCCGTACCACAGGACCCTCCCTAGCTGAATCCACGTGCGGTCATGACAGTGTGAAAAGCGATGCTTCAGCAGGAAACAGAGGTTTCACCCGCACGTGTCTGTGCAGTGGGGCTCTCTGCAGTGGGCGCCGTGGTAGGCAGAGCCCAGATGTTTAGGGTGATGAGGGCCACTGACCACAGAAAGGAAATGGCAAGGCCCCAAGGTTATCTGGAGTTAGAAGAGTCAAACAATGCAGAACACAGCAGGGGCAGCGAGGAAGCAGTCCTGCAGCAGGCCCTCTGCGGAATTAACACTACCTGCTGGGCCCTTTGACTCCGCAAGCCAAAGCCAGACAGGTACAGACTAGGAGAGCAACAGTAACACCATCACTGCAAAAAAGCCTTCCCAGACGAAATCCCCGGGGTGCCTCGCCTCCTACCGCAGTCTTAGGACTCTCTTAAAGTTCAGCCAAGTCCCTCCGGGTGGGAAAACCAAAGGGAAATACATACAAGAGAGCACGTACCTTCCCGCCGCCGGATTTCACTGATCTGCTCCTCCAGGGCCTTCTGCAGGTTCTGATAGGAGAGCACATCGCGCTCCAGCCGCTTCCGCAGCGCAAAGATGCTGTTCAACTCAGCTTGCAGGTTGCTGACACTTGGTAAAACAAGACGCCGGAATTTTAAAACAGACCTACTTGTGCTTTAAAATGCAAAGCCCAGCAAGCCTTCCTTTGATTTTTATGTCATTTGTGGGGTTTTTTCTGGTTATAAAAGTAAATACGTGTTTATAGAACATTTATAATAGAAACGTATTAAAAAAAAAAAAGCAAAAGTTACCATAACCCGACTACCAAAAAACACATGGCAGACTATTTCCTCCCAATCTTTTTCCCTGAGTATTTCTATAAGGTTGAAATCATTCTGGACATATAATATACTAAGTTGTGCATTTCTCATTTAAATATTTCCCTACATTTTCAGAAATAATTTGCAAATGTCATTTTTAATGACTATATAACATTAAATCGGGTGAATGTCCCACCATTTAACTCATCCCCTATTAGTGGACATTTGGGTCATTTCCAAGTTTTTGCTACAGATGTAGCTAGGTGGAAGTAATTTAATTCCCCAGAATGTTTCTCTGGAATAACGCTTTGCATGGGCTTGGGTATGGAAGGAAGGCTCTCCACAGAAGAGAAGGCGACAAGGAGAACGTCGGCCATGTCACCCCTAAAAGAGGTGGCATTGGAGGTAAAGGTGAGGGGCAGCAGGGACAAGAAAAAAGAAAAGGAGAAGACTGAGAGTCAATAATAGGAGGAAGAGACGGACCAATTTAGGGGTCAAAAGAAGTCTACAGTAATGGGTTGGCCACTCACAAATGCAGAGTAGAATGGATTTTTATTGGAGGGGTGGTGATGTCAAGTATCACGTCTGGGTCAGTGTAATACGGTACTGACCTGCACAGAGAGCCTGCAAGAAACCAGCAACCCAGAACTCAGAGGAGGCCATGAAGAAGCACACCTCCCAGAATCTGCACTGACGGGGGGAGGACTGTCCCACAGACCTGCCTCCAATGATGCAAATGTTCTGTATCGGCGCTGCTGAATACGGTACCCACTAGCTGAACGTGCCTACTGACCATTTGAAATGTGGCTACATGCTGAGGAACTGAATGCTTAATTTTTTAATTTATATGTATGTAGTCACATGGCTAGTGCCTACTGAACTAGGCAGTGCAGTTCCTCAGGCAGGGCTCCGGACTCCTACTGACATGCACGTGGCAGGAGTCTGAACCGGTTCTCTCAGAGGAACAGAGGCTCCAGCAGACACCTGAGTAACGTAAATATTGTTTCAATGAAAATCTCTGCGCCTAAAGCCTTGTTTCACACTCAGGGTTAGCTTCTTAAGATGGATTCCCAGCAGTGCAATTACTGGGTCAAAGTATGTGAACATTTTTTGAGACTACGAAAACGCCTTAACATATCAGAAAGCCTTTTTTAAATATCAAGAAATACGTCACTCTGTCCAGCGTCTGACCTATTTTTCCCTGAAAGGGTCCATCAACACTTTGAAACTGCTGGAAGAAGTGTATGAAAATGTGGATTTGTTTTAGGGAGAGGGTCCATGAGCTTTCATCAGACTGTTCGAGAGGGGTCCACAGCCCCAAATGGTTAGGAGCCATCGCTCTGAAATATGTGCGCCACAGACTCAAGCCCCACTTATCCTCCAGCGATTCCTTCCAGCTCCGTCCATCGAACTGCACACATAAATCAACATCTATTGGAAGGAAAATAAACCATTATGTCTAATCTTCTATGCTTGCTGCTTTGAAGATGGTTCACTGTGAAGCAGCCTCCTTGCAAGGGAAGGGGCCCTCCCAGCAGCCTGTACCTAGCTCCATTTCAAGACAATCATAATGATCAATTTGTAAGGCTGATGGAAACCTTACAGAGGTGTCACAGCACAGCACTCGCTTGGATGCGGTCAGGCCGCAGACGCGTTTAACCAGTGGGGGAAGAAAGGAGATTGTTTTAGCGAAGCTCCTGCAATGAGGGCTAGGGAAAGCGACGGCTTCACTCCCTCTTCCATCTTCTGACAGGGTGAAAAGTACACAGCTGCTGCTCCTGCATCTGTCATTTCTGTTTCCCCAACTCCACGATCTCTGCAAGGTGTGAGGAGTCGGTGGAACAAAAGGAGCTTCACTCAGAAAGAAAGGACAGCCCTGAGCCTTCCTCCTTCTGGAGTGGAGTGGGGGAGGAGCCGGAGGACGCACGCCCCCATAGTGCCACCATTCACGAGCTCCATGACCTTGGCGGTCAGCTAAACTGCCCGAGTCCTGCTAGCCTCATCCGTAAAGTGGGGACAGTGCCTTTCCTTCAAGAGTGTTTTGAGGATTAAATGAGATGTTATAATGGAAAGCACTTAGCACAGTGCCTGACACACACGAGGTGCTCGACAAACATCACCTCCTTCCTTCCACGTATTCTAATGACTCCCATACAGCAGACATTTATACGCCAAGCTTTCTGCTACTCCTGGGTTACAGGCGTGATTTTCATCTGGAGATGACTTACACCCCCCAGGGCACATGTGGCAATCCTGGAGACACTGTTGGTTGTCACAACTGGGGCAGGGAGGGTGCTCCTGCCATGTAGTGGCAAAAGCCAGAGATGTCGCTAAACATCCTACAATGCACAAGACGGCCCCTCAAAAAAAGGACAAAAAGTTATCTAGCCCCGAATCCCAACAGTGCTGAGGTCGAGAAAACCTGAGTTAGAGGCAAAGTATAAACTGTCCTTGTCCTCCAGATGAGAGCTGTCTCAGTAAGGGCCTGGGCTCAGGAGCCACGGAGACTTGAGCTCTGAGAATCCCTAAGTGCAGGAGCTTGGGAAATACCCTCAACATCTCCAAGAGCAGATTTCCACTTCTGTGATATGGGGTTGAAGTGTCGGGAAAGGACCAGGCACACAGCTGCCCTTGGTCAGTTCCTCCCTCCCGCTCCCCCTTTCCAACTTTAGTTACAAGTACGTCATACGTCTCCAGAGTCATCCAGCTTTCACTGCCAGTTTCCAGAGAGTGAGCAGTGCTGGAGTTACCCCAGGGGGCTCCACCGGCCTTAGCCCACAATTCTGCCCTCTCGCTAGGGCAAGGTCTGAAGGCTCAAAACCCCCTGCAAGCTGAGTTTATGCACAGTGGCACACTGAGGCGTACGGAGGCTTTTCACGTTGCTGTTAGTCTTAATAAACGTTACCATTTGTTGAGTGCTTACTATCTGCCAGGCAGAATTAGGACTTCACACATTATCATCTCGTTTCAAACAACCCTGGAAGGTAGGTAGGGAGGTAGGTAAACAGGTAGGTCTATAGGCAGGCCAATCTCAATTGCACAAATACATATCCTGAGGCTCAGGGTGAAAAGTGACCTACCCCAGAGCTCAGAGCTGCTGAATGCATTTTGACTCTGAAGGTGAACAGGAAACCTTTTAAGCATCTCTATTAGTCACAGCCCTGACCCACCTTGGTCCCATGCACCTTGTTATTCACTAAGGAAGAGCCTATGAAAATCAGAGCCGCCATCAGTGACGCTGAGGAAGCCTGACAGCGGCCACATCCACCCCAGGGCCTCTCAGTGCCCAGAGTCAGAACTGGCCCCCGTCGGAGTAGCCGCACAATTAAACCCGCTGTGCCCATTCCCCCTCTGAGGTTCCCGGCGCTACTCAACCCTTCCCCCAAGTGAAAATGACGAGCAGCTGAGGCTTCTCGAAAAAGCTCACTTTC
The DNA here is from genome assembly GCF_951394435.1 of Stenella coeruleoalba. Lineage (NCBI taxonomy): Eukaryota > Metazoa > Chordata > Mammalia > Artiodactyla > Delphinidae > Stenella > Stenella coeruleoalba. Next base: position 108,961,619 of record NC_137153.1, read on the forward strand.
AGAGAATTTCATCAGCATGTTTTCATTTTCCTTAAACTCGCTTCAGATTAAAAATCCCGAAAACTCATAACTTAGAAGAAATGGGAGGGGGTTCATCCGCGAACACTTCCCAAGTGCTTACTCCACACCAGCCCCGTGACAGGCACTGGGAAATGCAGACAGCAAGACAGAACCCCTGCCCTGGGGGTGCTCACCTCCTCGGCCGAGACGCAGGCCACAGCAGCCAAGTAACAAAGGGAGGTGAGGGCAGCTGTGAGGGCAGAGGAACAGAGCGGGCCTCCTGACAAGGGGAACCCCTGAGGCAAATCCTCAAGGATGAGGGGGACGCAGAGCAGGGCGCAGATAGCTGCTGAAAGCAGAGACAGGAGACACCCGGCCCCGGAACAGTGAGGACCCCATTAGCGCTGGAGTGAAGGGCAGAAGAGAGGCAGCAGTGAGGGCTGGGTTTTCTTCACTTTTTATCATGGAAAATTTTAGACATTAGCACATGAAGACAAGTCAGTATAATGAGCCCCACACACACACACCTGCCCACACCCCTGTCCCAACAACCAGGGAGCCGTGGCCAATCTCGTTCCATCGGTGTCCCCGCCTGCTCCCTGCGCTGCTGTGCAGTGTGGAAATGAACCCCAGACATCATATCCTTCCACCTGTAACCATCCCAGTGCGCAGAGAGGTGACTCCTCCATGGGAGAAATCACTAAGGCCAACCCAGTGCTGGGCCACGAGAGGCCCAGATGTGTCACTTGCCCGTGGACACAGGCAGGGCAGTGGCAAGACCACTAGCCTATAATCAGCTCTCCTCCCCACGTCTCATTGCACCAAATCACCTCGGCAATTCTGTGAAGACACCAGTCACTCCGAGTCACTTATGGAAAGTAGGGATAATGATATTACTTACCTCACAGAACAGCAGTGAGGATTATAAGAGATAATACACGTGGAGGCGCTTTCTAAATCCATAATAAAGTATTATAAAAACCTGAGTAATTAGTATTAATGATATTTTTATCCTACATTTGCTGCCAAAAAAATCAGACAATTCCTGCTAGGAAATAGGTATATCTGATTTAAATAAGGCAATCACCATCCAAGCACTTTAAGCTTCCTAAGCAAAGTGGGAAGGCTTCACTGCCTCCGAAACTACCAGCATTTATTCAGAATATGTGTGTTACGCATGCACGTGATGTCCAAACAGAAACCCTTACCTGTCTGAGTCCTGCAGAGATTTCACCAGATGTGTATAGATGTCCTGCTCTTTCTTTAAGACCTGAATCAGCTCTTCATAGCCTAACTGTTGTTTTTCCTGAAAACGACAATGGGCATCTGTCATTAAGAGAAGAATTTTGAAAGCACACATCCTTACATTATGCAAACACATGTGGATAGTTCTGGTTTATAAATCCAAACAAAGGTGAACCCCTGTGCCTGGCTCCGGATCAGGCTGCAGTCAGAGGGCACCACCTGCAGGGGGAGTGGGGAATGACCGCACATCACTCACGGAGGAAGAAAGCTGAGCGCTGTGCTCCCGACAATACCCAACTGCCCTTCGTGAAACTTCCTCTGCCCTCCCCCCAGCCCCAACCCAGCTCAGAGCTGCTGGTCATTGTTTTCACAAAACTACAAAGAATGCCCTTCCACGCTTGTTCTTGCTACAAAGAAAAGAAATTCATCAACCAAAACCTGACAAGTTTTAGGGACAAGGCACTTACATTAAAATAGTAGGGGTCAGGTGAGCCACGCTTTCAAGGCACCACAAACAGACTGATGATAAAGAGATCTGAGGGGGACTCTGCCACTTACTAGCTATGTGACCTCAGCTAACCAGCTTAACAAACCTCTGTGAGGTTCAGGCTCCTCATCGATGAAGTGAGGATGTAATTTTGTGAATTTCACAAATGTGAAAATTTTTTTAGAGTTCAAATTTCGGCTCCGTCACTTCCTGGTTCTGGGACCTCAGGAAGTTACTTACTAGAGCCACCTGTAAAATGCTGGACAACAGCCGCCACCACCTTATGGAGTTACAGAGCAGATACAAGTTCAATTGTGTGCTGGAAGGAATCAAGGATCCCAGGGGAAATGGCCAATTCCAGTACTGATGCAATGAAATTCAAAAGCAATCCACGTCTACAGCATTCTGTCACACCAGAAAATAAGGAAGTGTTTAAATAATGGAGCACTGTCAAAAGGATACAGGAGCCAGTTTGAAAAGGCCAAGCCTGGGACAATTGAGCATCAAAACAATGATAGTAACACATTATAACCCACTGAGTGAAACAGAAACTCACATCCACACGGACATGAGTAAATGAGTACATGGGAAGAAGAACGGGCTTTTCTTTACAGAACAGCTAATAAATGTAGAAGGAATAATGGAATTAGAAGAATCGCCATTTGCTAACCATCATGGTAAGAAATTATTCAGCCACAAAACATAAAAGGAGGCTAAAACTAACGGGTGAAAGTTTGAAGAAGATCAGCATATTTACATAGACTCAAAATACCTCCCCTCAAATACTTACTAATTACAAAGGAAAAAAGAGTAACTGCATAGTCGAGACACCACGCAGACACCACCTTCACAGAGTTAACCCAAGTCAGCATGGCCGGTAATGCTTAGGTAACAAAGCTAAGCCGTGTACTGTCGGACAGGACACACCGAGGACACAGCGCTGGTCCTGTGACACTCCTGCCAAGGATGCCTCACCTGAAGCCAGGCACCAAGAAACATCAGACAGACCCAACGAAAGGACACTCCACGGCAGAACTGGCCTGGACGCTTCAAAAGTCTCAGGGCCGTGAAAGTCAACAGACTAAAGTCTACTAAATGCAACACAAGATCCTGAACTGGCTCCTTCCACTACAAAGGGCTTTACGGGACAGCTGGTGAGACACGAATGAGCCTGAGGGTTCGATGGTAGTCTGAGGGTCTCTGCTCAGTCCCTGGCTGTGACGGCTGTGCTGTGTCATACAGGAAAAGGTCCCTGCTGACACGAAGTACACACTCAAGTATTCAGAACTGACAGGGCTTCACACAGGCAACTTACTCTCCGATGGCTCAGGACAAGCAAAACCCTTTACTCTTGTAACTTGCCTATAAATCTGATATTATCTCAAAATAAGAAGAAAATGTTAAAATAAAGAAGTAAAGTGTGCAGGACACCTGGCACAGCGCCTGGCGCAGACCAGAAGCTCCTTAATGCTAGGGAGACACGGGGTCAGTGGAGAGAGAGGGGCTGCAAGCAGCCCTTGTGTCTCGTGGACTCAGCCTGTCGCCTGAAGTTCAGATAATGACCCAGGATAGGGCTTCCAACCCTAATGAAAACTCAAACATGAACGAGGGGAAAAAGGTACATCTTTATTGCCGCTAACCTCTAACTGAAATTGAGCGTTTCCTTCATTTAGGGGTTGAAGGAACACTGTTACTGCTACAAACCATAGTAGTACTCGGTGTTTTCCTGAGATTTTGTCATCAAAAGAAATAGTTACTTTGTATATGTTGCAAGTATCTCAAAATATTTATTCCCATCACTACCTCAAAACTGCAGCAGCCACTCTGTTCACCACTAGATCTTGTTATTTAACACATGAATAAAGAAGCACCATTTCTACAGCTGATTATTTTTTTATATTTTGATAACCAAATTTCAAAATAAGTGGTTTCCTTTATGATCCTGTGCACATATTTTGTGCATTTAAATACTTTTCCAGGGAAGAGGTCCTTGGCTCCAGCACACTACCCAAGGGATGCAGATGGCAAAAAGGTTAGCAGCCCCTGACCCAGGAGAACGCTGCTGTGCTTCTAGCCCTGAACGAAACAAGGCAAAGGCACCACCTGCCAACTGAGGGTTTCAAATGCTAACCCACCAGCTTGGTCATGAGAAGCTGGCCACCCACACTGCTAGAAATGTCAGGCCCTTTTGTAAATCGTGCCACATGACGCTGGCACAAGGAGCTCCCACCTGCCTTCTGTACACAGTCACCAGGGTCAGCTCCCACCCGTACACACCGCACGTAGACAGAGGGCCCCAGGGGAGCGCCTGGGAGGAACTCACCCTGGGATCAAGACGAAGAGGCTACCATGTCCTAAGGATGTCAGCCGTGGTACAAAGTGCTCTCCAGCATTTTCTCATTTAATCCTCACAAACCAGTGAGCTCAAGCATTACCACTCTCCCCATTTTGGTGATGAGGGAACCGAGGCACGGAGTCAGGGTGGTGAGGCAGGGTGTGGACCCAGGCAGCCAGGCTCCAGGGCCTGTGCTCTTTGGTCCACCCGTGAATGACCCATGATGGATGCAAAGCACTGGGAGTTTGACAAAGGTGACACAGTCGCTGTCAGCCACATAAAGGCCAGGCAACAGTGACGACGAAAATAAGAAGAACCTACTGCTCCTTGAGCATCTACCACCAAGGGCAGGGACTGTTAAGAGCGTGTGACCTTATTAGCTGTGTGACCTTGAACAAGTTACTCAATCTCTCTGTGCTTCAATATCCTCATCTGTAAGTAGAGGTAATAATTCTATATATCTCATAGGGTTGTGAAACAGATTAACTGAGCTAATCTATACAAAATTCTCACATGGATGCCTGGCACGGAGTAAACACTTACGGAGTGTCAACCGTAACTACCATTCCTACGCGCCAGTGCTAGGCCAGGTCCTTTACATAGGTCACCTCTAACCACAGTAACGACCAAGGAGGTATATTAATCTTCCCACTTTTCAGATGAATAAACTGATTCTCTGAGAGGACAGGTCATGTGTTTTAGTCCATTCAGCTAATAAGTGGCAGTCAGAATTTGTGCTTAGATAAGTAACCAACCAAGAGAACTAGGAAAAAACATGAATAAATGTGGACCTCAGGTGGATGTGGGAGACTCAGCTGTGGGATGTACATATCCAGTGAAAGAATCCCAACCCTGTATATATATACATATACATATATATATATACACACATACACATATATATGTATATATATATTTTTTTGGTTTTTTTTAAATTTTTTTGTGGTATGCTGGGCCTCTCACTGTTGTGGCCTCTCCCGTTGCGGAGCACAGGCTCTGGACACGCAGGCTCAGCGGCCATGGCTCACAGGCCCAGCCGCTCTGCGGCATGTGTGATCTTCCCAGACCGGGGCACGAACCCGTGTCCCCTGCATCGGCAGATGGACTCTCAACCACTGCGCCACCAGGGAAGCCCGCGACCCTGTATCTTAACTGGATCACCGTGGGCCTGGCTGGAAGCCCTAGAGGACTGCCCACTGCGGTGCAGGGCCTGGGTGCCCAGCTTGGTTCCCCTCTCCTCCTTTCAGGCAGCCATTCCAAACCTTCACCAGGTTTTCCAGGTCACTGCTCACCTCAGCCCCCACCCTCCACCTGCCAGCCGGCCACACCAGTGCTTGCTTTCCTGCCCTTCCATCTCCGTGGAACCAGGAAACTCCCTCCTCCTCCTCACAGACCACGCTCCATCAGTCGAGCCCTCTCCACTGACACCCTCCATGGTCCCTTACAGGGACCCTCCTCCAGCCCCACGGCACCCTGGTTCACCTTCACCCGGAGCTCGTGTACCAACCACGTGTTCACAGGCCTGGGGACCCCTTGCGGGCAGCAGCACCCCGAGCCAGGCACAGTGCTTGCCACAGATGCTCGCTGAAATGATGATTAAAAAGGTAAGAGGGGAACACAGGGACCAATGTGACTCTTCAGAGCAGAGATTCCTGTGGCTATTTTGCATAATGGAAGTCAGAGTGAGTCAACGTCTTCCTAGAAGCAAATTGCTCACCCATGTTAAATAAATGAACTCTTCAGAGCCATTTGGGGTCCCATTGCATCAATCACCTGCTCCCCTGCGCTGAATCATGCCCCATTAGAATGACGTCACTTGGCTCCCTCGGCAGAGCTGGCAAACCAGTGGGTCTCCTCGGCACAGAGGCAGAGGGCCAAGTGGCCCAGAGGGGGCCCCTGCTCAGCAGGAGCAACCAACCCCCCTGTCCCCTACCCTCTGTCCGCCATCCCCACTCTCCACCCCCGCCCTCCACCTTGCCTCTCCAAACAAGACAGAGCCCCAGAGTCTACGACCCTTGGCATCTGTGAGACTCTCCGGTATGTTCCCGGTAAATACTCCCTTTCATTGTTGTTTTGCTCAAACTCCTCAGCGTTGGATCCTACAGCTTGCAATCAAAAGAACCTTAACAAATACACTCACATTATTTTTAATCCTCTCAGGAGGTAGGCATGTAACTCCCCATTTACAGATTAGGAAGGTGAGCTTCAGTGAGAGGAGGTGACTTGCCCAAGATCACAGAGCTAATAAGCGGCAGAACGGACATTCTGACACCAAAGCCGAGGCATTTTCTACTCCACCATAGCTTCCTCAATGACTTGAAGGAAACGTATGTAATGGGCAGACCACAATCTGAAGAGGCAGCAGATATGTAAAGAGAGACCTTAATGGCTCACTTCTTGGTAATCAGGGCAATTTAGTGGCCTGACAGATGGTGTCTATTTCAGTAGCTATATCACAGCTCTGCAACAAAGACATTTATTTTAATACTCAGGAAATTCAGCTGCAATATCCCAACCATGTCAATAGCCAAACCATAAATCTCTGGCTGCAGCAAGTTAAATATGGTCAGTGTGTTTTACTCTCTGTTCTTCAATTCCCTGGTCATCTAGCATTAATTCTCAGGATCACACATGATTAGAAGGAAAACAGACTGGCCAGAGCCAACGGAGACATCATCACCGCCTCAAGTTCTTCATAGAAATGGGGATATGAGGATATCATATGGGGATATGAGGAAATGAGGATAAACCCCAAATCAACACAAAATGGCCAAGGGCAGAGCAGAATAAATCCGTGTTTCCTACAAAGAAAGAACTACAACCTGAAAAGCATACCTTTCTTGGGGGGAAAATACCGTAGGCTGCAACAGCTGGGGTTTCTTAAACTGACACCTAGAAATTTTCAATTCCTAAATGATCATTTATAACCTTTTATCCTCGATTTGCAATTACTCTTGCAGAACAGAATTAAAACCTTTGCTAAAATATGTAGGTATTTTGCACAGTCATTTAAGCATCACCAGGATCTAAAATATGACTGAAATGCCCACGGGATGACTTTATACTTGTGTTTCTAAGAAGTACAGACAGCAGCCAGCACAAAAAACTAAAACACAATGCGGTGCAGATGATCAAACTAGTGACATGAAACATTAAAATACTCTGTTAGTAAATTTAGAAACGTTCTGTTCAACATTTAGACACTTTTTACATATCTAAAACACGATTCAAAATAGTAAAGTTTAACTAAATGTATTCAAATTAGTGATCATTTGTCCATCTAAAAAACCTGATGGGCTTCTATCTTGTTTCAAAACAGACTGTGCCTCGTGAAAAGATGCTCAACATCGCTAATCATTAGAGAAAATGCAAATCCAAACCACAATGAGGTACCACCTCACAGCGGGCAGAATGGCCACCACCAGAAAGTCTACACATAATAAAGGCTGGAGGGGGTGTGGAGAAAAGGAACCCTCCTGCACTGTTGGTAGGAATGTAAATGGGTGCAGCCACTATGGAAAACAGTATGGAGGTTCCTTAAAAAGTTAAACAGAGGGCTACCATATGATCCTGCAATCCCACTCCTGGGCATATAGCTGGAGAAAACTCTAATTCAAAAAGGCACATGCACCCCAATGTTCACAGCAGCAGTATTCACGATAGCCAAGACATGGAAGCAACCTAAATGTCCATCGACAGCTAAATGGATAATGAAGATGTAATGGAATGTTACTCAGCCATAAAAAAAGAATGAAATAATGCCACTTGCAGCAACATGGATGGACCTAGAGATGATCATACTAAGTGAAGCAAGTCAGAAAGAGAAAGACAAATATATGATACCACTTATATGTGGACTCTAAAACAATACGATACAAATGAACTTATTTACAAAACATAAAGAGACTCACAGGCATAGAAAACAAACTTATGGTTACCAAAGGGGAAGGGGGGAGGGGATAAATTGAGAATCTGGGATGAACAGATACGCCCTACTATATATAAAATAAACAACAAGGACCTACAATATAGCACAGGGAACTATATTCAGTATCTTGTAATAACCTATAATGGAAAAGAATCTGAAAAAGAATATATGTACACACACACACACAAACACACACACACACACACACACACACACGTGTATAACTGAATCACTTCACTGTATACCTAAAGCTAACACAACATTGTAAATTAACTATACTTCAATTTTTAAAAAACAGTTAAACAAGACTGTGTCTGATTATGGGTTAACGTGCATCTTAATATCCAACTAAATTTGGTCAAAATAAAGGAACTATTCACAAAATAAAGCAACTAAGTCACAAAACATTAGCCCTCTGAGATTTAGTTACTGGACTTGCCCAAGGTCACTCAGGTGAAGTGACAGAACCAAGAGAGGAATCCAGGCCTCCAGACTTCCGGCCCAGCCCAATGGCCAAGTTCTCGCTGACATTCTTATTCAAGAGGGATGGCAAAACGCAAATCCACAAATGGTCAGAGTTAAGAAGGAACTCCCACCGCTCAGGCAGCGGTGTGCTCCAGGACCAGAGCTGATACGGAGCGGATACACAGTGCAACAGCCGGTACTGGTGCTAAAATACTGAAACACGTCTACACCAGTTGTAAACTAACCCCTGATCCATGCACCCCAACCACCCCAGCCCCTCTCCAAGACCCAGGAACTACAGGGTTGGTGCCTGGCACAAGAGGAGGCCTCCGGGACCCCACTCCAGCCCTAGCGCCTGAGTCTGTTCTGATGGCTGTGCCCGTGCTCCACTGGTTGTTAATTATTTTGAGAATCATCCTTCACAAAAACCACAAGTCATGATCAGAGTCATTCATCAGAGAAAAATTTGCATAACAATTCCCCGTTTTCTGAACGTATGTACTTAATTAAAGCCAGGCTTAAAAAAAACCAACAAACCTTGGCCGACAGTGAACGCCTTTCTTTCCCATCTCTGGCTGCCTAGCTGTATTACAGGCAAGCTGCACATCAGAACAATCTGGACGCATCTCCACAAACCAGTATCATCAGTCATTCAATCAACAAACGTCCACTGAGCCAGACACTGGGATTCACACACGAACACCAGTTCCCTTCCCCTGAGGTGCCTCCTGGGGTGCGCAGGGCTCCAGGGAGGGGAAGCACCAAGGCGGCTCCGTAACGTCAACCCAAGGGCTAAGCGCTACGGTGGATGGATGTGCAAAGTGCCGCACAAGGGGGTGGACAAGGAGACGTCGCATTCAGCAGGCCAGGCAAGGAGCCCAGAGAAGGTGACACCAGAGCGGCAGCCCTAGGGGTGTGCAGGAGCCACCAGGTCAACAAGGAAGAAGAAGGCATTCCAGGCAGATGGAACAGCATGTGCAAAGGCACAGAGAGGTACAAACACGGAGTTTTCGGGAATCTGCAGGAAGTGAGGTGTTGTTAGAGATGATGGGGAATGAAAGAAAAGGAGAATGGAGAGCTAGCTTGGGGCCAGATCACGGAGGGCCTGCTGTGCCCTTGTAGGTGTGCATGGAAATGTTCAACTGGAAAATGTTCTTACCTCGAGATTACAGAGTTCTTGAGAGAGTTGCCCCCAGGAGGGCAAACATGAGGCTCATCTTTGAACAAGCTCTAGTTTCTCGGTTTCCCGAGCAGTGCAAATACTAACACTCAGCTGAAGGATACTAATCTGTAAGGAGGAAAGACTGAGAACCCCTCCTCCTACCTGCTGTAAGCTCATTTACCAGCACAAGGGCCTTGGAGGATCTTCAGGTCAGAGGAGTCATCAAATATGTGTCAGGAAAGGATATGAATTTGCATGTGAATGTCCAATTTCAGGCGGGCTTACCTCGGAGAAGATGCTTTTGCTGCCTGGTGACTGAGAAGAGCACTTTTCTGTTATTAAGTCTTCACTCCTGAAATCGAGATCCCCCGCAGTCATTAAATAACGGTTCTGCTGTATTGCTTCCAAGTCTTTTTCACTGAATTTCTAAGGAAGAAAACAAATCATAAGGAAGTTGTCATCAAGAAAAAAATACTAAGCGATGGTCCCAAACTCTTTAAGGGAAGATTTACTGTTTTTCACAATTTAAACAATTGCCACCATCCCCACATATTAGGCACTTACAAATGGTAATGCAATCCCTTTGTGCATTATTACAACCAGGAGCGCAGCACGCCAGCAAGGCACAGGCAAGGACAGTGGCAGTCATTACAAACCTCCCCTCTCGCCACCACTGGGACACCTCCCAGCGGGTACAGAAGACGAAGCCCAGGCTCTGGCCCCACGACCCAGGCTCCAATCCTGGGTGCTCCTTGGCCAGGGTGTGATTTCTGTTTCCCATGCTACAGGGTTAGTGCAGTGATTAGAGGGACCGTGTATCAAAACCCAACAAAGTCTAGGCACTCCTGAAACATTACAAATTTGACAAAACTTGAACCGTCCATATCTACGAGGAGATTTGACTTCCAGGAAGAAAAAGGCAAGACTGCAACTACTTTGGGGGTCTGGTCACAGGTGAAAGCTCCTCCTTCACGATGAGACACCATACAGCCCAGTTCACCAGCTCCTTCAGACGAGGTCACATCCAACGATACTACAGGCCTGGAAACCACTTCTCTGGTCTTTTGGCCAAATTCAAGCACAGAAATCTATTCCTAACAATTTAAAACCTGGTAACTCCTGCACTAGGTGTCCGTCCACTCTCTGTGGGAAATTAAGGGTGAGAACCTCATCTCATTCCTAATCACCCATCAGAATTAACTCATCAAGTCAAACATTTCTAAAATAGCTGAACACAAACAAGAAAGTAGAAGCAATTTTTTGTAAAAACCCATTGAACTGTAACAGGAAGCACTGGGAATCAAATAACCAAAACAGAAATTCTAGAATTACCATCATACAGTTGTGCTTGAGTTACAATTTTCATTTTTATTTCTTAAAAGTCCAACTATACATACACATTAACAAACGGGCCCACAAGGCTTAGAAGGGAACAGCCACCCCTAGCTCGCCACTTCTCACCTCTGAGTCCCACTCGCAGAAAAAAACCGCTTTTGACTCTACTGATTTCTGTTATTTACTTCCATGTTTCTACACTGCGCTCCTATGCTCACATGGCTTGATTTCCTAAGGTTAGATTTTATTAACTGGCTCCTGTCATAGAAGTTTAAGGATGCAGCTCTCACATCATCCACCCCCCGACGCTTTTCCTAATAGTTACATCACGATTTTGGTTAAATCAACATTCTGCATTTACGTGATTATGGCCACGCACATACTGTCCACAGCCCAGCCAAATGGTGTTCCATGGCGACATTTCCGTTCATGTTTAATTCCTTGCTTTTCTTGGAATTAGCAACAACTGCTTTGTTGTGTTTACTTAGTTCATAAAACTGAATTATGCACTTAGTGTTAATTTATCTCCAAACTTACAAATTCTTCTACATGGAGTCAAGACACATCAGGTAAATGATGGGCTCTATTTCAGTTTCTTGAAAAAATCCCAACTAAGCCCTCCCTCAACGGCGCAAATCTGGGCTTCTGTGTAAGTGGCTGGGATCTCCCTTCCCCACATGCCAGGTGAATTCCCTACTTTCTGGATCCCATTCTGTGTTACTTCCTCGTTTGTACGGACTCGTCCTCCAGCAGTTTCCTGCAAGGAGCACATGGAGGCAGATGAGTTTAGGCATCAAATACCTGAAATTGCCTTTATTCTGCCCTCATTCTTGCTGCCAGCTTGGCTGACTACAGAATGCTGGACTGGAAACCACTTTTCCTCAAAACCCTGAAAGCACTGCTCTCCTGTCTCCTGGCTTCCAAGGTTCTTTTTTTTTTTTTAACATCTTTATTGGGGTGTAATTGCTTTACAATGCTGTGTTAGTTTCTGCTTTATAACAAAGTGAATCAGTTATACATATGCATATGTTCCCATATCTCTTCCCTCTTGCGTCTCCCTCCCTCCCCTGGCTTTCAATGTTGCTGCTGAGAATTCTGATGTCATTTCGGGTCTGGATCCTTTGTATGGGACCTATTATTTTCCTCTCTCTGGAAGCCTTTCAGATCCTCTCTCTGCCCCTGTGTTCTGAAATTTCACAATGACACAGGATTGTGAAATTGCGATAGATGTCTTTCTTCATTCACCATGCCAGAAACAGAGCAGGCCCTTTCAAGGTAGAGATATCTGCCCTTGCATTCTGAAAAGTTTTCTCCTATTACTTTGAACTTTTCCTTCCCTCTGCTTTGCCTCTTCTATCTTTCTGGAACTTTTGTTCGTCATATATTGGAGCCCTTGACTCGAGCCTCTGATTTTCTTATCTTTCTTCTCTCATTTGCTCACCTTTTTGTTTGTTTCTATGTTTAACTATATTTTCTGGAAGATGTACTTGACTCGTGCAACTTTTCTAACTCTTTTATTAGGCTCTTTATATCTGTAATCATACTTCCAATTTCCAATAAGGCCATCCCTCTTTTTCCCAAATATCTTTTTTATCAGATCCCGAACTCATTTCTTATCTGAAGATGTTACAGTACTGAGTTTTTTGAAAAGCTGTCTAGTTTTCTTCTCCGCCTCCACTGTTTCTGTTTCCTCTACGTAGCTTTGTTCTGTCTTTGTCTTTCCTCTTAGACGCTTTTCTCCTGTTTGAGGAACTCGGGCCACCCACGTATCTTTAAGGGTAGAAGTGTCCAGAAGCTCTGTGAGTGTGGAAAAGGTACCTCAACGGCAGCCTCACTGTGAGGTGATCAGGCGGGGACTCGGCTGCTTGGTTGAAGGACCCCCTACTGTCAGTCAGCATCTTTCAGTCTTCTGGGTCCACAGAGGACTCTCCGTGCTGGTACGCACACTTCCACTCCTTCTCACTGAGGGATCCACTCCTGTTTTCAGCTGCACCTGGTGAGCCCCAGGCCAGAGCTTCTCTGGTTTAAGGTCCCCACAGAGTAAACCTCCCATATAGTGCTGGTGACAATAAGGCCACCTAACTGCCCAGCATTCCAGCAACCTCTGTTGCTGACAAAGGTACCAGGTACCCCCACTGCCCGCTGAGCCTTCCTGGGTTCTGTAGGATTAATCAGCTTCTTCTTGTTGGCTTTTCATCCCCAAGACATGAGGCAGATGGGAGAAAGCTGAATCCTATGTAGTTACCACTTATCATTCAAACAGCAACCTGCCCTTCCACCATTCCCATTCTCCTGGTCCTGTGCGTTTATACCTTTTCACGCCTTCACCGTCACGTTAATGAGGCTTCAGGAGGAAGCAGTGTTAAACACACATGTTCACTGCACCATGGTTACCCGTAATTCTGAGCTGAATCAAAAATCCAATATACCATCAAATGATAAGGGTAGTCCAAGACAAAAAAGGAACAGATAGAAGAAAAATACAGAGGAGTGAGACAGCATGGCACAAAGGAAAGAAAGCCAGTACCGCAGCAGAAGGCTGGCGCTAGAGCAAAGCAGGCCAGGGCCTGAATCAGGCCCTGCCGTTTACTAGTCACGTGACCCAGGACAACTCCCTTCTCTTCTCGAAGCTTTCATTTCTACAAACTTACCTCCCTGGTGGCTGAGGTCCAAATGGCATAAAGAAAGCTCTACAGCGCTCCGATAAATAACAGTGAAGACCACAGTCTTTTTTTGCCCAGCCTTACCTTTTTATAAGCATTCCTGTAAAAAAGTTTAAAAAACAAAGCAAAACAAAAAAAAACCTATGCCGAAGTCAAAAGATTTAAATACAAAAGAAAAACTGTTGTGGTACCTGAAGCAACAAGTCCTTCTGACTGGCACTTTCTGTTAGACTTCTGATCACTTGCTCTTGACTGTGCAATTTTTTATTACTTTCATTCAAAAGACTCTTGTAACGATTCTCCACTGCTTTCTCTCTTTCATTCACTTCACTGCGTAATTTCTCAACTTCATTTCTAAGGTCCTACCAGAAGAAAAAAGAAAAAATGGAATTTACTTGACAAAAGTTTCAAGGTAATCTTTCACCTGTTTACCTTACTGCTGTAAGAGAGCAAGCTAAATAGATATATTTAACAAACGTGAGCTTCCTTCTCATTTAAAGTCTTATAAAAACCAACTTTTAAGAATAATAAATTTGGGGAAAGCTTCAATGCACAGACATTTATCACAAAATTATTAACAATACTGAAAAACCAGAAAGAAACTAAATGTCTAAATCTAGCAACAGAGAATTAATTATAAAAAGCATATGGTATAAAAAAATCACAATTATGAGTAAAAACAAAGCAGGATACTATGTAATATGATGCGATTGTTTTCTAAGCGTTTACACAAAATATTGTCAAGGCTATGGGGAAACACAACAAAATAATGACTGTATCCCCAAGTAGAGCGATTATGGGTGACTTTGCATTGATTTTCATTTTTCTGAGTTTCTAAAATCTCTAAGTCTGTATTACTTTCATAATCAGAAAAAAAACTGTCTTAAAAAATGACATTTATAATAACATGGAAAATGCTGATGTTATATTGTTAAGGAAAAAAACAGAAAACAAACAGTATACAGTGTGATTTTTAACTACCTCAAAATCTGTACTATTTATAATATTGAAGCACTATTCATAACAGCAAAAGGCTGGAAGCAACCCGGATGTCCACCCACGGAGGAACAAACTCTGGTGCATTCTCACAGCGGAGCACTCTGAAGCTATAAAGGAAAAGGAATGAGGACTCTACAAATATCCCACCCTCAAGTAATCTTCTAAACATATTGCGCAGGTGGGCATGTGGGGTGGAAAGTGGTGTGGACCCCAAGAGAAAAAAAAAAGTATGTCTAGCATACTGCCATTTATTTAACCATAAATAATGGCTGCCTACACAGAAAAGGAGAGAACAAGGTACAGGAGAGAGTAGACTCATTTTACAGATGTGCCAGTGAAGTTGTTTAAATGTTTAGATAATTATTTTAAAAATAAAATAATAATCTCCTAAAACTAAAAGCAAAAGAAACAGAAAAAGAATTTAACTGTGTATCAAGGTGACTGGTTAACCAACCAGAGAGGAATGATCTCAGTAACGTAAAAGCAGACTAATTTGTACACCCCTAGTGGGATATTTCTCCAATGTCAAAGGGACTGCTGCAAAAATCGTAAACTGCTTTCAGTAATCATGTTGCAGGAAATAATATTCGTATTGTTACTCTGAAACTGTGTGCACAGATGTATACATATTTATTAAATAAGTAATTATCACTATCATAAGAACCAAGCCTCAGAGAAAACAAATACAAATATAAAAGAAGTTAAAACATGTAATTCTCAATTTGAATTGGAAATACGAATATGAACTTACATTTTATTTCTTTCCTTTCACTGAAGAAGCCTAGAATCAGTATCCTTCCTAGCATGCAGGCTGTAGTCTCTAAATATCATTGCTCACCACAAAAAACCAACAGGGTTCTTTAAAACAGTGGTTCCCAAAGTGTAGTCCCTAGAACGGAGTTAGCAGCAGCACCTGGGAACCCCAAATGCAAATCACTGGGCCCTAACCCACACCTATTAAATCAGAAACTCTGAAGGGAGGGAGGGAGGGCCCAACAAGCTGTGTTTTAATAAGCCCTCCAGGGGATTCTAAATCACACCAGAGTTTGCCTTATAGAAAGGGATGATTCCAGGCCTGGGGCAGGAATATATAGTATGAGCTCAGACATCTTATCATGTCAGAAAGGAAGGAAGCTGTCAAAGACTACACATTCACGTCCAGAGAACTCAGGAATCAACTCGAATGAGCTTTTTCACTGTCGAAAGATAGGACAATTAGAATATCAAGGATAATGACAATGAATTAAAATACATCAAAAATGTTAAAAAGCTATGAGTTCATAATAATTAAAAAATAAAAAACCTTTTGGTCACTGTGATAGGCAGAATTACGGCCCCCCAAAGATGTTCACATCCTAACCCCCAGAATCTCCGACTATGCTGAATTACAGGGTAATAAAAGTTGAAGATGGAATGGAGATGGCTAATCAGCTGACCTTAAAATAGAGAGATTATCCAGGTGGGCCCAATATAATCAAGGATCCTTAAAAGTGGAAGAGGGAAGCACGAAAAAGACTCCACCAGCCATTGCTGGCTCTGAAGATAGATGGGAGTCACGGGTCTAGATGTGCAGACAGCCTCTAGAAGCTGGAAAAAGCAAGGCAATGGATCTTCTCCTGGAGCCTTTAGAAGGAACACAGCCCTGCCATGGTAAGACCCATTTCAGGTTTCTGACTTCCAGAACCACAGGGCAGGTGTGTGTTGGTAAGCGGCCAAGGGTGTGGTGATTTGTTACAGAAGCAACAGGAAACTAATACAGTCACCTTTAGAAGGTTTTAGGGAATTCTTCCGTTGTCTTTCTTGTATGAACTACACCCCAGAGTAACTAAATAGACAATGAAAAACAAATTTTTCTTCATACAAGTATACAGCTATAAAAGAAGAAGGAATGATGAAATTAGATTATCACCATTTTGCAAGCAATCATCCACGGCTAGTAACATCACAAAAACAGGGACTAGCAGATACAGTGTACCTCCTGCTGGAAGTACAAATGACCACCTATGGTGTGATCTTGCCAAAAAATTAAACCTGAATTTGATCGTGCACCTTATCTAACTACCAATTTACTAGAAATGAAAGTCAGCAGAGAAACAAGTTGAATGACGTTACAAAAATACAATCAGCAAAATCCAGAATGTGGAAAACAATAAAGGACAAAGGACCCAACTTATTCAACAAATAAATTTCAAAGAAAAAAAAGGAGAGATAACCTGTAGATTAAATAATAATTAAGAAAGTTAGGGAAGGCTAGTGTGAACTCACAAATTCATACTGATTCTACTGATTCATTCTGAGTTCATTCTAGCTTCCTTTTCTTAATACGCACACACAAACACACGCACACTTGCTCACACACAGAGATGGACATAGAAATAAATACAGATGTGTATGTGCATGTATGCAAACATATTTTCAAGCTCTGTCTACTGCCAAGGCCTAGAAGTACTGACACCCCAGTAGTAATGAGGATACCTGTCATTCAGATCTTGGTTCCTAAATATCATTCTCCAATAAAAGAAACCAGAGATCCTTAGAGAAATGGTTGATTCCAGGATTGGGTTAGGGAAAATACAAGAAGAGTCCAGGACATCCTGTGACCCTAACAAGTATGGAAGTGCTCAAGAAATGTTAAAGACACAGGAATCAATTTGAAGGAGTTCCCAATGGCCATATCTGGGCCAATCTGAACAAGAAAATAAAACACGATAGTAACAGCTTAACAACCTACAGACAGAACAAATATCCATGAGTCCATACTGATATAAACAACTATACAATAAACAACTGCAGGAGAAGGGGCAGCCCTTCCTTACAGTAGAATTACAACTAATAAGTGTAGAAGGAATGATGGAAAATCACCACTAAGCAAACACCACAGTAATGACTGTTGTAGGTAAGGGTCATCAATAAGATGCTTAAAAGTATGAGGAGAAACAAGACATTTACATAGTGTCAAAGTATTTCCCCCAAAATACTTATCACAAATGGAAAATAGTAACTTTACTGCGGAGAAACCCAGGAGACCCCCACCTTAACCAAGTGACCAACACTAACTGCACCAGAAATAAGATGGACTGACATTATGCACCTCCAGATATGACATATCTCGTCTATGCTATTCTTGCCAAAAATGTATAACCTCAATCTAATCATGAGAGAAACATCAGACAAGCCCAAACTGAGGGACAGTAACAAGATAACTGATCAGTACTCTTCAAAGGAGTCAAGGTCACAAAAGACAATGACTTGAGCAACTGTCCCAGATTAGACAAAACTAAGGAGACATGACAATTAAAGGCAATGTGGATCCTGGACCAGAAAAGGGGCATTAATGGGAGAACTGGCAAAATTCAAATACAGTCTGCAGATAACAATATTGTATCAGTGTTCATCTCCTGATTCTGTTGAGTGTTCCATAGTTATGTGAAACGTGAACATTAGGGAAGCGGGACAAAGGATACATGGGAACTCTGTTATTATTTCGAATCTTTATGTCTAAAATTATTTCAAAAGTAAAACTTTTAAAAAAAGAGACTTATCAATCAGTACAACGTCCAGATCATGATTTGAACAAACTGTTTTACAACAATTTTTAAATAAGACAGGGAAATCTAAACATTAATTGGCTGGTTGGTAATATTAAGAAATTATTAATCTTTCTGAAGTGGAAAAAAAAATTTTTTTAACATACCGAAAAACCAACAAAATAATATGCCTGGGAATTGCTTAAAATACTTGAGTGTTGAAAGAGAGGGAGTTGGGAGGAGGGTACAGACGAAACAAGGTTGGCTATGAGTTTATGAGTGCTGAGCTGGGTGACAATTACCAGAGGGTCAATGTACTATCCTCTCTCCTTTTCAATGCATTTGCGTTTTTCTTTAGTAAGTACTTTTTTTAAAGTAATGATTAAAAACCCGAAAGAAATTACCAAAACACATGATTATGGATGATCTTTTTTTTTTTTGTGGTACGCGGGCCTCTCACTGCTGTGGCCTCTCCCGTTGCAGAGCAAGGCTCCGGACACGCAGGCTCAGCGGCCATGGCTCACGGGACTAGTCGCTCCGCGGCATGTGGGATCCTCCCGGACCGGGGCACGAACCCGTGTCCCCTGCATCAGCAGGCGGACTCTCAACCACTGCACCACCAGGGAAGTCCATGGATGATCTTTTCAATTATTTTTTCTCAATTTTTAAAACATTTTATACTAAGTATAGACCACATTCATAATGGAGGATAAAGTAAACATTTTTAAAGTAACGTTTTTTAAAAAGAGAGAAACCACTTCAAAGATTAAATGTTACTCTTTTTCTTGGGCAAACAGATGATGATAAGATTGTCCTAAGCCTTTAATCCAAAACAACGGGACCAAGAACCTATCGTGAATTATAAATGTAAACAGAAATTCAATTCTAGAGGGAGGAAAGAAGATCTTATTATAAGGCAACAGTAACAGAATTCTAAAGCTAAAGAATAAAAACATTCTCCCACAATACAGTTGGGCCAACAAATTAAGACATTTTCCCACTGCAGACGTTCCTGTCAGCCCCTGTCCATCTGCAGCCATAATTTTTATACAATTTTAACTTTGGTTTGGATTTTTTCCCAAAAATGTTACTTTATTCCATTACACCATGAGCTACAAAGAGCACACGCCAATTAAACAATGATGACACAGAAAGAAAAAATCTTAGAAGTTAAAAAGAAAAGTTTAAGAGTATAACGTCCAGAAAATAATTATTAAAAAAAAAAAGTACAAAAGACGGAGGTCCCCGGAGCTGCTGCGCCTGAGCTGACGACTTGGCTCTCCTCCTCTGAGTCCAGGAGAAAGGCTAGATGAGGCCACCGGGTGATGCACAATCTTCCTATCTACCCATTTTAATGAGAGTATCCTACCTCTCCTACTTCCCCACCGTCTCTGTCTGCTCTTACGGGGAATAGAGCAAAGAACAGCTCTGTGCATAAAACAGGTTTTTTCTAACTTCTGGTTTGTTTTCTTAGGCTAAATCTCCAAGAGTGGAATTACTAGACCAAAGAGTAATAATAATAAGCATGGTTCGAGGATTCTCTCTACAAAAGAATTCACTTTCTTCCCAAAAGACAGTGGCTGAGATGCCACCAACAAAGCCTACGTTTCCTGTTTCACCGCAATCTCACCAGCACTATTTTCTTAAATCTTTGCTAATTTAATTGGTATCAGATGGTCCTTCAAAGGGTTTGAATGCACCTGTCTCTAATGGCCCCCACCATCAGCTTTGATATATCCGATTATCTAGATTTCCCCTTGTGCAAACTGTCTTTAGCCATTCATGAAAGTAGTTTCGAGGACGGTTCTAAGGAAAAGCCGATCTCTCAAGAATCGCCGCCCACGGTGAGCGTACACAAGCACACACACACACTCGCACACTCTCACAGTCCCCCGACATCAGAAAGGCCACCAGGACAAAGTCCATCTGTCTTACTAATGCTACCAGAGAACAGGCAGATGATGAACGTTTCGTGATCGTCTTGCCTTCCTGACCGCTTAGCGAGCTGTCCTAGTCCAAACGAGGACGGGGCCCAAGCGCAGAGGAGCAGCCGTGGCTGGTGGGCAGTAGCCTGGGGCCGCCCCGGGACCGCCCACGCCTGGGACCGCCCACGCCTGGGTTCCACTGGTAGGAAAGCTGCGGTATGTCAAATCGCATTAACCCACGTAACCTTCACAACCCACGTGGCCTGCAAGGCTTTACTCCACCTGGACCCCCACTACCTCGCTGACCTCTTCTGCTGCTCTCCCCTCACTTGTTCCGCTCTGGCAAACCCGGCTTTCTTGCCGTCTCTCTTACATACCACGTACACTCCCAGCTCAAGGCTCTTCTACTCGCTCCTCTCCCTGCCTGGAAAATTCCCCAAGGCTGCTCCCTCACTTCCATCAAGTCTGAGCTCAAATGTCACCTTCTCAGTCCAGTCTTCCCAAGCCCGGCCCACCTAAAATCACCACCACAAGTCCCACCGCAACCTCACTCCCCGTATCCCTTCCCTTCATTATTCTTCCTCATAGCATCTGCTAATACGGTGTTTAATTATGTGTATGTTTTGGTTGTGGTCTCCCCTACCATGAAAGCAGGGATTTTTGTGTATTTTGTTTACTGTTTTATCTCCAGCACCTAGAATGGTACCTGGCACATAGTAGGCACTCATGGCAGATTTAAGATAGCCATAAATTCTTTGACCTTCCCATTGAAAGGTGTGGCGTCTGTGTCCCCTCCTATTAAGTCTGGGCAGTGCGGTGACTACCATGACCAACAGGATATGGCAGAAGTGACACTAAGCCAGTTTCTGGGTCCAGGCTTTAAGAAACTGGCAGCCTCCAACTCGTGTCTCTTGGAACTATGAGTCACCATCCAAAAAGCACAACTACCCTAATGCTGCCATGTTGGAGAGGCCACACACAGGTCTCCAGTTGACAATCCCAGCTGTGTCAGCTTTCCAGCCATCCCCCAAAAGGTAGCAGACATGTGAGTGAAGAGTTATGGATCCTCCAGACCAGCCCATCCACCAGCTGAATGCCATGAGTGACCTGGGCCATGGAGAGCAGCAAATCACCCAGCTGAGCCCTGCCCAAACCCTTAAGCCACAAAATCATGAGATATAATAAAATGGTAATGTTTTGAGACACCAAGTTCAGGGGTAATTTGTTATGTAGCAACAGATAACCAAAACAGCACTCAGTAAATATCTGTTGGACGACTGAATAAATGAAGGAAGTAGATGGGACTGCTCCCATTTTATGAACGAGGAAACAGGTCCAGATAGGTAAAGTAATTCTCCCAAAACCACAGTCGCTAAGGGACAGCACCTGTCTGATTCCAAGCCTCTCAGTTCGCTTCCACACAATGACAAGGGTTTGGATTTCTTCGTTATCAGCCACTAATGCAATGATCCCAATCCACTCAGTGGTCATCTGACACTTGCTTTTAAACAAACCTCCCCCTGAAAACTGCTGAGAAAGGGACAATGACATCTTTTGTTAAGCCACTTAGGTACATCTTTAAATTCACAATAAATTCACCTGCCATCCTAGAAAGATCCTGTCTACTTTTTAATTTTAAAATATGTGTGTATTATGCTAAGTAAAAAGTATACACTGCTCATGTGCACAGTAATTACAGGTCCACTTAACATCATTTCCCAGATTCAGTTCCCTCCTTTATAAAACACCTATCAGACCCGTATTTTGATGTCTGGTCAAGTTTTTGTCTATGTGCGTGTGTTCGGCAATCATTTATTCCATTCTCCAGTTCTTTTTTTTTTTTTTTTAATTCAGCAACCTAGGTTAACAACTTCTTACATGTTTTACATGATAAAAGCCACTATGTTGTTGCTTTTCTCCCCCATATATCCCTCAACCTAATAGAGCTGACAACGTGAAAACAACATACCTGCTCCAGGATCCCACCAAGGACGTATAGTTTTGTCATTCCTCCAGATTGGGGGGTTCTTAACCTGAGGGCCACTGAACAGGTCGGTCCCTGGGAGTCCATGGAAATTTGTTCATGTGTACATTTTGGGGGGTAGAGCGCTCTCAGCGTAAATCAGGAGTTCAAGGAAAGTCAGGACACCAAAGGGTACAAACTGTTTCTCTTCTTATAAGCTTAGTAACAGAACTACTATTTACCAAGGCCAAGGCATTTTCACATAAAACATCTCTAACCCTTAAAACTGCCTACACAGTAAGTATTATTAGTCCTGTGTTTACAGAGAAGAGCCTAGGGCTTGTAGAGACTGAAAGATTTTCACAAAGCTTTATAACAAGAAAGTTCTGGTGCTGAAATTCAAACCCAAGTCAGTTTGACCTCACATTCTGTACTCTTCCCACTCAGCTGCACTACTGGTAAAACCAAAGAAAGTATAAAACCACCCTGCGACACGGGCTTCCACTGGTCAACAGTCCACTCCCCGGAGCTAATTTTATAGTTTCTCAAGGCCTCGGGATGGATGGAATAAACCAGCTAATGAACGAGGCAGGACCAAGGATCTTGGACCTCACATGAAGAGCAGTCGGAGAAGGCTTGAGGTCAAAGGACCAGTGCAGGGAGGGGGGAAATGTGTGCCAAGGTGGCCTTGAGGAGGAGTGGCTGCCATGGCAACACAGAGACAGCTGATGGGCTCACGGGCTCGGCACCAGCAGAGTTATAATAAATGTTTAGGGGAGGTATGGAAACGGCATGTCTCGCCTGAGCAAAACAATCAGAAATGAAAATTGATAAACTTGGGTGGTTTCCCCAAACCTCCTTCAATATTTCTGGGCTGTGAAGACAGGCAGACCTAGTCTTGAATCCTGGCTCTATTGCTAACTAGCTGTGCGGCCAGAGATAGATAACTTAAATCTTTGTTTCCTTTCCAGTAAATGGAGATACTAATATAGATTCCTAGCATCCTTGGAGGGTTAATTGAGAGATGGGTGCCCGGCACAGAAGCAGGTGCCCAGGAGACAATACTGTGTCACCTCCGCCTCTCCCTACAGCCCCCAACCCCCGCTCCAGAACGACCTCTCTTCCCACGCTTCCTCGTCTGGGCACAGCGTCGCCATCCAAGGTTCAGCTCTTCCCCCTGCCTCTCACACACACCTCCTCATCCAACAGGAGACCCAGGCCTGAAGGTCCAGCACATCCTCCACACAGAGCCCGTGAGAGATGAAGAGTGAGGTTCTGCTGCTCCTACATGGCCACGAGTGCCCAAGTCCTGCCCTGCCATCCACTCCTACTGCCCTCCCCACACCCCCAGAGTTCTCAGAGGCACTGAACATAGGAAACAATCGCAGACTGAGAAGCAAAGTACAAGTCTGGACAATCTCATAACCACAGTAGAGCTTTCTAATAAAATTGAGGGCTGTTTATTTTTTTTTCGGGGGGGGCAGGCAGGGGTGGGGGGAACAGGGAGGGGATATGCAGCTTAAGGGAGCCATCGGAGTCCTCTTACTCAAGTAGAGGCAGAAGTGGAAAAAGAAGACGACTGAGGAAATGAGGACGTCAGCCAGCCCAGCAAGGGCCAAGCCTGGCTAGGTCTGCAGCAGGAAAGCGGAAGAATCCAGACGCTGTGTTCTTAAGGTACAGTAACCCAGGAGCGAGGACGGCCCAGTGAATATCCTGGACTCTGATTAACCAGATCAGCCCCTCCTCCTCCCTGGAGGAGGCATCAGAAGGCAGGATGGGCGAAGCTGAAGCACTGGGGGCAGAGAGAGAAGCACCCCCTCCCTCCCTCCAGCCCACCGCACTGCCTTCTTCAGCACGTGGCTCCCATCTGGTCAACGGCAACCGCTGTCTAAGTGCTCTCCTGACTGCGTTCACCCACCAAACCACATGCATTCCTTTGATCATTACCTCTCTGCCCAGAACCCTTCAGGGACTCTGAGTTAACTGCAGGACGAAGCCTCCTAACAAGCAGTCACTCTGGGCTCCCTCCGGTGGGCTCCCTCCAGCAGCTCCAGCTTACCTTCCATCTAGCCTTATCTCACCCAACTGCTCCACCAGCACTCCAGGCCCCCACCTGCCTCCAGCCCGTCCCCTCCATCTGGAAACAAAATAGTAAAATCTCCCCAGTTCTGCCTGGAGACAGCACGCTTATCCTACAAGGGCCAATCCAAGGGCCACCCCTTCGAACAAAGCCCTCCCTGATTACTCTGGCCCTCAGCAATCATCCTCCCAAAATGTTACCCACCACTTTATTCTATAAACCTCTACAGCACTTCGGAGAGTGCTGGGCACTTTACCTCCATCACACCTCATCCACCTCTCACAGCAGCCCTACAGAGTAGAGGTTCTGATTACACCCATTGTACCAATCAGGAAACTGCAGTTCAGAGAGCTCAAGCAACTTAACCAAAGTAAAAAGTGGTGGAATCAGGATTTAAAACCAGGTCTATCTGTGTTCTTTTTACTAAACTAGTGGTTTTTCAAACCGAACTTGCGAAGCCCTCGGATTAGCAATGCCCAAGCCTGGCCGGCTCTCAGCATCATCTAACTACATGTTCCCGGGCCTTCCTCCAGAAACTGAGTCGGTTGGCTGGGGAAAAGCATGGAAATTTATATTTGGTTTTAATGCAGGAATCTGCAGAGCTCCCTTACGTACATTTGTTTACTTGCTTCTGAACAAAAAGACAAGGGGAAAAAGTTTGAAGACCCTTATCCTACACCAGACCACCATCCTGCTTTAAAGTGAGAATGGCCCCAGCGAGTCTGCATGATGCCATGAACTGAGCTGCCTCAGTTTCCACCCAAATGGGCCATATTCCTTGAAGATTCCCAGGCACACTCTGGGCCAACACTGAGCTGAGCGTTGCCTTTGCATATCAGAGCTCTCTCAGGGCCGTTTTTTTTTTCTTTTTAAGTGGGCTGTATGAAAAATAAAATATCCCTGTAATCTTAGAATCACGTTAGAAATGAAAAGCCAGGCCCTCACACTTCCTTCTCCAGGCAGCTGGTTTGTTTTATCTCTAGCCAGATGGAGAAAGAGAAGGTTCTCATCCATCAAATTTCCATCTTATCAGGTTTCACTGTGAGAAAGCTTGTCAAAGTGCTCAGTGGTTACCTTTAAATATACAAAGGAAACTTCTCCAAAATCTTAATGAGCTACAGGGACTCAGTGATGTAAGAATCTCCAGAATTAGCAGGAGATACTGGCGTTCCAGCCACGCTCTATGGAGCTGCATGGCTGCTGGGGGCTGAGGCAGGAGCGGAACGAGGTGGGGAGAGAGGGGCTCCCAGGCCTGCTACCTCACCCCACCCCACCCTGAGCAGCTCCACTTTTCTATGTTTTCTCTCCAGAAGAGTTCATTTGAACAAAGAATTCATATGCTCAAAAAATAAATAAACAGAAACCACTGAAATGAGACAGTCCTTGCCAAAGAGACCAACAAACATGCGTGGTACTGGCTGCGAGCAGTGCAGTTCTGAGCAGGGAGCTCCGTGTAGGCTCCACCAGGAAGCTGGGGAAGAACGAACGGACAAAGGTGCTGAAGCGCAAGCTGTGCGGGGGCGAGGCCCAGCTGTCAGGCGCCAGGCGAGGCACCACACGTCTCTAAAACCCCACCTGCCCTCTCCTCCAGCCCCCTCCCCGCTCCCCCTGTGCCAGGCTCATTCATGCCCCAGCCTTTGCACAGGCCTTCCCTCTACCAGGAATGCATTTCCACCTCCTGTCCCCCTCACCCCCAGGCAAACTGCTACTTAGCCTTCAGGTCTCAGCTCAAACCCACCCCTTCTGTGAAGCCTCCCTCCCCCTCCCCGGCACCTCTCTCAGCACAGCTGCATTCTCTGTGCTCCCAAAGCACTTGGGCCATCCCTCTATCAGCCCTCATCATGCTATACTTTAGTCAGCTCTTGTCTGCATTTCTTTTATATTTCTCTACTAGATTCCTTCAGAGACTGTGTCTAACTTGATTCAGTCCTGTACTCTCAGTGCCCAGGACAGAGCCTAGCACAGAAATGATGAAGGAAGAACCAGAGATAAGGGAAAGCCTCTCTGTTTGCACCCCAGAGACACGATAGCAATTCCCTGTGAAAAGTGATGGGAACAGCCTTCTAAACCAGCTTCCCCAGCAGGCCCACGCAGGAGCCACTCACACCCAGGGCCTGTCACTCAAAAAGGGTTCTGACGCCCTTCCTAGAGGGATTAATCAGTTGAAAAGGAACAGACGAGCACTTTCTTCAGAGGAGAGGTGAGTGCTGATCAACGAAGAAATTTACAGCTTTGTTGCCTGGACTGGTGAAAAGGCAGAACACAGTTATGAGTCAGCAGCGCCTGTCAGAGAGTCTAGTGGGCTGGGCTGTGTCACCCCAAGTCTTGAGACAGCACCTGCCACACCATTAAAAGCAGGAAAAGAGGAAGGAAAAGAAGAAATCTAATGTAATAAGCATCGCCCTCTGTGAGCCAGGAACCACAGTAGCCATTTACTCCTGCATTAAATTTTATTATCCATTTGTTTAATCCTAAATTAGATATCATTAACCCCATTTTAGGGGAGTAAACATTAGTTTAGAAAAATTAAGTAACTGGCTTGGAAGCTCAGAGTTAAGCACCTGCTGACGCTGAGATTCCAACCTAAGTCCGGCACTGTTTTCCCCTGTCCCAAATATACCCACTAAATCGCTAAGTTTCTAGCACCCAAGGCAGTGACGTCATCACCATCAATAAAACAGCTAATATTTACTGATCATTTATGATGCACCAGATATAACGCTAAGTGCTATACCTTATCTCATAGAATCCTCACAACTGATATCTGTTTTTCTGACAAGAAATGGACACCACAGTCTGCAGAGGCAAAGTAGCTGGTTCCCAGCCCCACAGCTAGCAAGCGATGGAACCAGGATTCAAATCTGGTCTGACTCCCAAGTCTCTGCATTGTGCCTCTCTTATGAGAAACTGGAATTTGCAAAGACAAAACTTCTCCCACACAGGTCATATAAACTGCCCATTCTACAAGGATACCGACTCAAAATCTTTACACCTGACCTTAAGAAAAAGGGCGGGGGGAGCTCTGACCCTTGGTAAAAATCACACTACCTCAGGTCTGTGGTCTTAGCCCTAAACCAACTAGCCTACAGCCTACAGACACTGTCTCCAAATGCCAGGTTTTGATGACGGTTCACCAAAAGATGTCCTGAATGCTCTCGCAACCTCATCTGGAGCTATCCGTCAATAAACACACGTGAGAACCGGAGGGGTTCAGGCTGAGCCACCCTGAAATTAAACCCGCTCCTGTCAAAGCACACAGGATTAGCCAGCTGGGTGACGGGTACAACTTTAATTAGATCTTTGGGCTGTAGCCAGCAAATGCATCCCCACAGAGCGAAGGGCCCAGGTACTGAAGCACACACTTGTCAGAGTAGTGGGTGACAGGTGTAGTAACAGATGAGAGCGTTATGAGACAGTCTGGGGAACAGGCTAAACCAATGTCTAATAAACGGTGCTTATAAAGGAGAAGAAAAAGACTATGACTTGTTCCTCTCCTCCCTGCACCCACCCCGAGCAGCACACAGAACGCCTGAACACACACACACACACACACACACACACACACACACACACACACACACACACACACACACACACACACACACGTGCCTTGAGCCAAACAAGGGATGTGAGGGCAAGGATGTGAGAATCCAAGCAGCATTCCTGTTAGACCACAGAAGCTGGAACACTTCAAACATCACAGTTAGGACACCGACTTGGGAATACCAGGGGGGTTTTGTTTGTTTGTTGCAAAGGCCTCCTGAATTTCTTTGAAGGGATGTGGGTCCCTCTGGTGGCAAGGAGGTATAACACAATGAAGGGAATCTACCCGTGAGACCCTCACTTTTTGACCTTCCTTTTCGTAAAAGACTCCGAGGTAGAGGCCAAAGCTTGGATTCACTTGAGCCTACCGACAGTGCCTGCACCACTGCAAGTGCTCAATGAATGTCCCCTGAATAAACAAATGAGCAAACTGCAAATTACCACACGTGCTGAGCTGCCTGGCACTACTAGGTCACTGCAATCACAGGCAATTAAAACAAACAAACAATGAGCTGACTCTCACAGCCAAACGTCTCAGTGTTCACGCACCATCAGACACAGCGAATCCAGATGCCTCGGATCCAAGCTGCATTTTCAGACAGGCATTGTCTCCCTCCAAAATGCTCAAGAGCAGGCACAATGAGATGGCAATACATGTTTTTGGCATGAGCAAAGGATGGTTTGATCACATCCAAGAGAGGCTGGCTTGCCATCAGAAAGAATTCAGGCAATGCTACAAAAGCCCATACTGCTTGACAGGGGACCACTGCAAAGGCTTTGAGTTGGGGATCATCTCTCAACAGGGCTGCAGTATTTCCCACTTATTTTGAAATTCTTGTCCAAGAAACGAAAATAATGGGAAACAGCTAGAGATTCCTAGGGACTGAAAACCTTAATACTTACAAGCTTAACAGACTTGGGTGACACTGATCTGGCCCTGTTCAAAACTGCTTCTACTGAATGGGGTATTGTCGAAGAGTCTGTATACTGCTCAGAGAACTCTTTACAAAAACCCACCGGAGGAAATAGTTCCCTCAGGCCTCAGTGCCAGCAAAAGCTGTCCCCTTACCTTAACGTGTTCTTATAGACACCAGAGACCTTGTAACTGAATTTCCCTTTTCACTTTCGCTGCCAGGAGCCCCAGCTGGATTTTAAGTCCCTCTTCAGCACTGTGGCGGCTCTCACAAGCGGCACTTCTCCTCACTCACCTGCCTCCATTTCACTGGTCACCCTTACTGTTCCGTGACCCTAATGCCTTTAATCTCATTTAATTTTATAACTTTACATAAACCTCTGAAAATGCTTTTTTGAAACACAGAAAGAAAGAAATTACAAGTCTGAAAGCTTCAAATAACCAAAATACTTCAAGTTGGGTGGTCTTGAAAACGGATTATTGTAGTCCGCTGAAAAGCTGAAATTGTATCAATCTTCCTTTTTGCTAAAAGCACAGTATTCTTAACATAAATATTGTTTGGCATAGCCTCAGCACGGTATCTTAGGTGAAGTCCTGAAATTAAGAGTCCACAGACTTGGATCCGTGTCACATATTTATCACTTTCTATGTGACCATGATCAAGCCATTTAAATTCTGAGGCTCCGGGGCTTCCCTGGTGGCGCAGTGGTTGAGAGTCCGCCTAACGATGCAGGGAACACGGGCTCGTGCCCCGGTCCGGGAAGATCTCACATGCCGCGGAGCGGCTGGGCCCATGAGCCATGGCCGCTGAGCCTGCGCGTCTGGAGTCTGTGCTCCGCAACAGGAGAGGCCACAAGAGTGGAGGCCCACGTACCACAAAAAAAAAAAAAAAAAAAAAAAAAATTTCAAGAATCCGCCTGCCAGTGCCGGGGACCTGGGTTCGAGCCCTGGTCAGGGAAGATCCCACATGTCGCAGAGCAACTAAGCCCATGCGCCACAACTACTAAGCCTGCACTTGAGAGCCCGCGAGCCACAACTGAGCCCACGTGCTGCAACTACTGAAACCTGTGCGCCTAGAGCCCGTGCTCCACAAGAGAAGCCGCCGCGATGAGAAGCCTGTTCACCTCAACGCAGAGTAGCCCTGGCTCACCGCAACTAGAGAAAGCTTGTGCACAGCAACAAAGACCCAACACAGCGAAAAATAAATAAATAAATTTATTAAAGAAAAACAAAAATTCTGAGGCTCTGATTAATCTATAAAATGGGAAAAACCTTTTGTATGCCCAATCACAGGGCTGTGAGCACCAAGGGAAAGACAGGCAGTCCTTGTATTAACTGTAAAGTGCACTGGAGAAGAATACGCCTAAGAAATCGTATCTGCTTCATTTCTATCACTCTGTAACAGCAGTTTTCATTAACAGAGGGTGTTGAGGATTGAGCTGAATGTGGACTGAGAAAAAGACCAGTGTTTGGAACACATTTTCTTCCCGGTGTTTTTCAGCTCTACCTGTGGGATGCAGTGAGGTTCGAGTAAATGCTGAGTACTCACGAGTCCTGGAGGGGAGCTTACTATGCACCCAGACAGCCCAGAAGCCACACCTGAGCGGCTCCGTTACAGAGGAGCAGGTTCTTTTTCCCCTCTATCCCCCACCTCCCGGAGCCTGACACACGTCACGTACCTTTTCTCATCTTCTTGTCTCCGGGCTCTCTGCGGGCAACCCATTCTCCAGACCTCCATCAGACAAGTCTCTCTAAACTGCAAATCTAACAATCCTCTGCTCAACTCCCCCTCGACAGCGGCCCCACTGCCTGCAGGTCAAGTCCACACTCCCAAACTCTGTATCCAAGGCCCTCTACAATTCAGCCTCTCTCTAGGTTAAAGCCACCCTTCACTACAGCCCCAAACTCTTCTCTCCCCAAACACCACACTCTCTCACATCTGTGTACCTTCACCTCCTATACGAAACCCTCGTCTCCCTCGCCTAGCTGGTAACCTTCAACTCAAACTTCAGAACCAGTTCGAAAGTTACTTTCCCGGGGAGCCTTCTCCAATCCTGCTCTGTGCTCCCGTGGTTACTCTGTTCCTATCTCCGTCCCGGAACTGTCCCCAGGCAGAGCTGAGGGCCTGCACAAAGCGTTCAATATGGCTGAATGCATGAAAGGGAGTCCTTTCCATTGCCAAGCCAGACACAGGGGCCACCAAAAGGCCTGGGGTTTTGTTTGTTTCAATCCAAAAGCAACAGCAATAGCAGCTGGTGAGTGGGAGGCTCTAGTTAATTAAAGAGCCTAGTTAACAGAACCAGCTGATAAGCCATGCAAGGCTGGTGGGTTACACTCTACCTCTGCATGCGTCCTAGCACCATAAGGCAAAGTCATCCCCAGCAGGGTTCCCCAGACGCTGAACAGGCCAGTGCCCCCAAGATCGGGTGCGAAGCATGCTCACGAGATGGACACAGTCAAATTCTCAGGATGAAACCAGAAGTTAAGCAGAGATACTGTTGTGATGCGATACATGCTCAAAAAGAAAGAAAGCACGGCCAGATCCTCTTGTCAGAAACGTGCATGACTCAATGTAGAAAAGCAGCCGTGACGAGACACTAGGAAGCCCTGAGTCACAGGCAGGCTCGCCTGATGTGAGCATCCAGAGGCACAGCTGCTTTTTGGTGCCCACGGCCCCGAAACAAAGCCGTGCCTTCTCTGGATAACTGCTCACTCCCTCCAAACATGGGGTTCTAGGGGAAGCTGCCAGTGATGATACACGAGCTCACACACACACACACACGCACGCACGCACGCACGCACAACCACACACACACTCACTTCTGACAAAGAATGAGCATGTGACCCAAGTTGGGCCTCTCGATACCTCACCTGTCTGGCCCTCCAGACCAGGGGACAACAGGGGTAGTGGGGTGTGAGAGTCCTCCTTCATCTCATTTACTAAACTGGGGAGCTGTGATCCCAGCAGGGCTGGCAATGCTGGGTCCAACCACTTGGAGCTGGAGTAAGAGGACGCAAGAAAGAGAAGCCAGGGCTTCCCTGGTGGCGCAGTGGTTGAGAGTCTGCCTGCTGATGCAGGGGACGCGGGTTCATGCCCCGGTCCGGGAAGATCCCACATGCCGCAGAGCGGCTGGGCCCGTGAGCCATGGCCGCTGAGCCTGCGCGTCCGGAGCCTGTGCTCCGCAACGGGAGAGGCCACAACAGTGAGAGGCCCGCGTACCACAAAAAAAAAAAAAAAAGAAAAAAAGAAAGAGAAGCCAGCTCTCAGAGAGACACGGACTCGGTCCCGGCAGAGTTCCTGTCACCCCTGTCCTTCCAGCCATTTAGTTACCCAAGGCAATGCATTCCCCTTTCTGCCTAAGTTACTTAAAGCTGGGTTTCTATCCCCAACAACAAAAAAGAACTCCCACCCGTAGTATACTTCACTCTAGTCTCTCCCTCTCACTGTCACATGCCCCTTCCATTCCTTGCCAAGCATTCCTTGCTTCCTTATGAAGGCATATGCATGTTACTTAGGAATAAATCTTATCAACAGCAGTCCAAAATTCTTTTAGAAGCACTAGAGTTTTCATGAATAAGTGAATTATGGAACCAACATTGTCTGATAATAGAGGGATTGGTAAATACATTACAGCGTATCCACTTGATGTAATGTTATATAGCCATTTCAAGTGTAAGTTATAATGTAAAGAAACAATTACACATTTTATACACCTAGGGGTGTGTGTGTGTGTGTGTGTGTGTGTGTATCTCCCGAATCCAATTTCTATTGAATAAACATTTTTATATGATACAGGGGGATGGAGGGGACAAACTAAACTGAAAAAAAAAAATGTTATCCAACAGTGAAGGATCTAAGAATTGGTATGAAAACTGACCTCTAGAGAAGGACCCTCTGGCCAGTCTTTTCTTTACCTCATCCACAGAGGCACACGACTCAGACCTCACACTGCTCACTCAACTTAAGTGTCATCTCCGCTAGAAGGCTTCCCTGACTACTCTGTCCCACGAGGATCTTTCGCACTGACTACGTAAGCTGCATGAATTAGCTCTGGGTTTTACACTGCTTTGCATTTTGTCATGTATAACATTTTCACCTCCCTTAAGGAAAAAATAAAACATTCAGGGCTCATGCCATGTATTTCCATCAGCATCTCAACTAGATACATTTGGTTTTCAGTAACACTGAATAAATATCAGGTCTTTTAATAACATGCAATAAACTGGTATACACCAATACTGCTGGTTGCATCATAAACTGGGTGAGCCCTTTGGACAAATAATTTGGCAGCATGATTAACTAGTATAATCCTCAGAATCTATCCTTGGGATTTCAAGAAAAAAAAAAAAAAAAAATGCCTTTATGCCCAAAGATGTTCATTGTGGCATTACTTAAACAGCCAAAACGTCCAAGAGAGCAGGAAATTTTTATTAAGTAAATCACGTGAAATCTATTCAATGACGCGTATGCATCATTCAGCATGACTGCTCCGGAGCCTACACAACACGCGGAGATGGCCGTGAGAGAGAAAGTGATCAAAGAACACACAACAGCATTTAGCCTCTGATTGGACTGGGGCCCCAAATGCACCAGGACTAAAGGGTGATACTGAAAAACAGAGTTACTTTATGAGGGTGGTGGAATTATAGGCTACATTTTCTTATTTTCCTAAGTTTCCATTATTTCTCTCTTGATGTTCATTAAAATTTCTGTTAAAATAGACAAACATTTATATTTCAATCCTCTTGTCAGTGCCAGCCTTAGGATTTCAAACTATGGTCCTGACGTCCCGTCCCTGCCAACAGCAGCCACCAGAGAACTAACCTCTGGTACCTGCGGGCTCTCCTTCGAGCTCTCTACTCCAATGACTCTGCCTGCCCCAGGCGCCCGTGCAGGGAATTCGTTTAACCTGAGTGTCAACAATCACTCAGACTCAGTCCCTGTGCTACCCGACTGCACCGAGGCTGTGGATCTGGACGTGACTCTCAGGATGCGGAATACTTACATTTAAACCTAACAGAAACTGTAAAAGATCAACTTTTTTGTCTACCAAATTCAGAGAGAATTTCTTAAATACTAACATCCAACGCTAAATAGAGTAGTCTTAAAAAAAGATCACTCTCACCTAGGGAAACGTGGTATAATCTTTCTGGAGAACAATTTGGGTGTATCTATAAAATAGTCTTTAAAATATTCATACTCTTTGACCCAGTAATTATACCTCTATCAGGAAATAATCAGTGGATAAATATTTATGTACAAGGATGTTTGCTGCAGCATTTGTTATAAGGCAAATATATATATAATGAACTAAACATCCTACAGTAAGGACTAGTTAAATAAACTGTAGCACATTCAAGTGATGAACCATTATGTTCACACACAAAAAAACACGTTTTTGAAGAACACTCATGACGGCCCCACACCAAAGGGAGAACATTGAATAAAAAAAAAAAAAAGAAACAATACAAAAATGCATTTTCAGCTTGACACCAATAATGTGCACCAATAATGTGCACGCGTGTGTGTGTGTGTGCATGTGTGTGACAGAAAGAGAGAGAGAGAGAGAATAAAAGGACTAGAACATCAAATAGCTAAGACTGGTCATTTCTAGGTGATGAGATGGTGAGTGAAATATTTTATATTCTTCCGGTTTTTCTAAGCTTTCGGCGATGAGTATCTGTCTCCCTAAAACAGCCAAAGAGCCCCGGCCAGCGCAAGCGCCCTGCCCACTACCTCGAGGGCCGAGCGGCACTCACGTGGGTGATGCGGTCTCCCTTGCTCCTCTCTTGGTGGGCTGCCTCCAGCTCCTTCTCCAGTCTCTCCCTCTCCTGCTGCAGGTCGCTCAGCTCCCGGCTGACTCTCTTAATGTTCCTACGCAGTCTGTGGTTCTCTGTGCTCTTGGTGAGGTTTTCTGAGCGCAGCTCAGCCAAAAGGGCTGCCTTTTCTAACAGAGCAGCCTCGTAATCTTCAGACCCCTAGAAGAAGAGGAGGGGAAGGGGAGTTCGGCTGATTTTCACAGCTCAGGAAACAAACCAAGAAATCGGTGCTCCTTGTTCACCAGTTTTGTTTTTCTTTTTTTGGTCGGGGGTGGGGGGGGGTGGGGTGGAGGGAGGTGGAGATGAACATAACATTCAGGACCCACAGCACAAATAATATGAAAGTTTTGAAATAACACAGGGTAGTGTTTATGTTACAACGTTGATGTTAAGGGGGAAAAGGCTACAATTATTGTGTAAAAACTTTTTTTTTTAAAGATGAGAAAGAAAAGCACAAAATGTTAGTAGTAACTGTATTTAGTAGGGTGGGAATACAGATGATTTTTTTCCTTTACTTCTCTGCATTTTCAAATGTTGTAAGGTTAGTGAGCATGTTATTTCTGTAATAGTTTAAAAAAACAATTTAAGTTATTTTTAAAAGATAGAAAATAAAGAATTTTATTTGAAAAGCAGAGATGGATTCAAGCACTGGCAATGTTCATCTCTGTTAGAGATAAACCCACAGTCATCTAGAGAAAAAGGAAGGTCAACCTAGTAATCGATAGCCACCTCAAGAGGCTACAAGTTCAGCAGAGTCGGAGGTCTACGCGTGTCAAGAACATGTTTATTTCATTAATACAGTTTATTAGAGAAAATACATATGTGATTATCGTGCATATGAAAAAATGTCGTAACTCACCACTAATCAAAAAGAGCGAATTAAAACAAGCTTTCACTTAACAAGTGAGATTGTTTTAATGAGAATATCCAGTGCTGGCAAGCTTATTGGGAAATGGCACAATTAACATTCACGTTTCAAGAACTGACCAAGCATCTAGAAGCCAAGAAATATGCTGGCAGGAATGTACATTGATAGAACTCCCCGTGGACAGATTATGTACATCAAGTATGTGTGTATTATATAAAGATGTTCACAATCATCCCAATAATTCCATTCCTAGGATTCAATCTCGGAGAAGAATCCAAAATATAAGGGGGAAAAGCCTTATATACAAAGTCATTGGGGCTTCCCTGGTGGCGCAGTGGTTGGGAGTCCACCTGCCAGTGCAGGGGACGTGGGTTCGAGCCCTGGTCCGGGAGGATCCCACATGCCGCGGTACGGCTAGGCCCGTGTGCCACAACTACTGAGCCTGCGAGCCACAATTGCTGAAGCCCCTGTGCCCGGCGCCCATGCTCCACAGCGGGAGAGACCACCGCAGTGAGAAGCCTGCGCACCGCGGCAGGGAGTAGCCCCCGCTCGCCGCAACTAGAGAAAAGCCCACGTGCAGCAATGAAGACCCCAAAACAGCCAATAAATAAATAAATAATAAATTCTTTTTTAAAAAAAAAAGTCATTCATCAAAGAACTACTTAAAACAGTGAAAAATAAGAAACAATCTAAATGTGCAAGAATATGAAAGCGAATAAAGTATGACAAAGCCACACAATAAAACCTTAAAATTACATTTACAAAAAGTTGATAATATGTGAATATTTCTAAGTCACTATGTTACATTAAAAAAAAAAAAAAAATCCCTGGTGGCTCAGTGGTTAAGAATCCACCTGCCAATGCAGGGGACACAGGTTCAATCCCTGGTCCGGGAAGATACCACACGCCGCAGAGCAACTAAGCCCGTGCTCCACAACTACTGAGCCTGCGCTCTAGAGCCCACGAGCCACAACTACTGAAGCCCGACCACCTAGAGCCCATACTCCACAACAAGAGAAGCCACCACATTGAGAAGCCCATGCACCGCAACGAAGAGTAGCCCCCTCACCGCAACTAGAGAAAGCCCGCGCACAGCAACGAAGACCCAACGCAGCCAAAAATAAATAAATTAAAAAAAAATCAAATTGTAAACGATCTAAAAAATAAAATCTACGCATAGGAGAAAGCCTAGAAGGAAAAACAACAAGGCGT
The DNA here is from genome assembly GCF_951394435.1 of Stenella coeruleoalba. Taxonomy (NCBI): domain Eukaryota; kingdom Metazoa; phylum Chordata; class Mammalia; order Artiodactyla; family Delphinidae; genus Stenella; species Stenella coeruleoalba. The sequence goes on from NC_137153.1 coordinate 108,998,089, forward strand.
TAATAGTGGTTGGGGGACTTCCTGATTTCCCTTTTTTCCCTTCTTGCCAGTCTTCTGAAAAAATTTTTGAAACATATATAATACTTATACTCAGAAGAAAATTAACTTTTTACAAAATCTGTCTTTTGAATTAGATTGAGGACAAGATTAAAAATTTTAAAGCAAGGGACACTTGAGCTGTCAAGGTCGCAGCTCAGACTGTGGAGTAAAGGGACTGGCCCCAGCTTCCGGGCCCTCCCAAGAAATCCATCTCTGCTTCTGTGGACAGTGAAGTCCTAGCTGTTCAGCAGAGGTGGGCTACAACCACGGTCACTCCGGAGGCAGAGGGGTTCCGCTGTTCCTGGGCCCCTACAACCCAGCCATCTGGTCCCATGCTTCCCCAACTATTGTCTAGGACACAGCAACAGAGGCTGAGGGAGAAAGCCATTCAAATTCCAAAGTAGGTTTTATTAGAAGCTTCTGTTTTAGTTTCCTTTAAAATTAAAATAAAGAAATGGGAAACCTAGGTCACGGGCCCACCCAAAAAATGTATCTGGGGCAGTGCTTATTTAAATAAACTCAAAAAGAGAAAAGAAGATAAACAATGATTTGGGAAAACGCTCACCTTGAACAATTTTCGTAGTTACCTTTTATTAAGCACTGATTATGTATGCGGGGTTAAACCAGGCACTTTTACACGTATTGTATCTCAGTCTCTCACAGGATCCTACAAAGTACACATTATTATCCCTATTTAAGTAACTGAGGCTCAAAACTGTTAAATGACTAGCCTGTCATCAGGCCGTAAGTGATTAAATCCGGGATTCAAACGACTCCAGAGCCTGTGTTCTTCCCAGAGCACTATTCTGTCTTGCCCATTCCTGGGCAGATTCCAGTTAACACCAATAAACTACAAAAAATTAAAACAAGCAGACTGAATTCAAGGGGAGAACACCAGTTAGGAGCTTGTTAAACAAAGGATAGCAATGGTTGATACTAAAATAATAGATGTTATCAAGCGATCAAAGTTCTGTGGGATTATCATGTAAATAACGATAACAAAGCCTCTAGAAAAATCTGAGCTCGAAGAATTCAAATTCATACATTCGATTCACTTCATAAAAATACTTTCCATGTTAATTTTCCCTGAGATGGCCCTCTGGAAAACTTCTTTGGAGAATTTTTTTTACCTTTTCCTGCAAGACACCCTGACTTTCAGATTCTATAACACCAGTCAGGTGCTTATAAATCAGGTGGCAAATACCTGACCCAGTTAGACATGGTCAGAAACTAAAGCACCCCCTACCCACCCCCCTAAAAAAGAAACTAAAGCCCAAATAATATGAAACAAATTGTTCTTCCCCACAGTACAGAAACATGATGAGTCCAATAAAGAAAGAGTCAGAAGGCCCAGAGTTCAAAGACCAGTTCTAGCTGTGTGACTTGGGAGAAGTTAACTTCTCTGAAGTTCTGTTTCCGCATGCGTGAGAATGATCTCTATTTCACAGGGTTGTTGTGAAGGTAAAATTTGACACATAAAGTCCCATTTCAGCAGGTGCAGGATAAGTAAATCTAGGTTCCCTTTTCCATCACTTACTCCATTATCTTTCGTTCCCAATCAAGAGATAATATGGAGAGTTTCCTCAAACTAAAAGCTACGTGTATAACACCATTAACTGAGAAGCTGAAAATAGACCAAAGTAAAAACTACTATATTGTCATGCCAGAACTACATCACCCAACTTAAGGATGAGTTAACATTTACTGAGTTACCACCTGTGCCCAGATACATGTTCTTATTTAATCCTTGTAAGGATTATGTGACATAAATGTGACTACCCAGATTTTACAATGCGCAAGCAGGCTGGGAGAGTGCAAATATCTTGCCCAAGATGATACAAGTTAGTGAAGCAGAGTTAGGATTCAAATTCGTGTCCCACCCCAGGTTCTTCAGGGTAAAAATAATATGATACATACATATAATGGACTATATGCAGCTGTTTAAAAAGACTGTATAAAAAGCACACAACACACACACACACACACACACACACACAAATGACTGCATGTCAAACTGCTGAAATCTGAGTAAGGCCAACAGATTGCACCAATATCCTGGTTGTGACACTGTCCTATGTCACATAAGATGCTAACTTTGGGAGAACGAGGTAAAGAGTACACACAAGTCTACTGCATGTGAAACTACAATTATCTCAAAATATATTTTTTTAAAGATTGGTTAGATCTATATATACTGCCAGGGAAAAAATGTTAAAACAGAAGAGATTACATAACAAAATACATATCATAATGCTATTTAATTTTTCAAAGGTGATATATATATATATATGTACAAATACGCTTTGAAGAGTCAAGGTGCTAACAGTGAACATCTTTAGACGTGAGTTTACTGGTGACATTTATCAACCTCTTTCCACCATTTTAAATATTCTATGAGTTTCCTGCAACGTGCAATTTTACTTTTATAAAGCCGAGCAGGGAGGGGAGGAGACATAACCGCTACTTCCAATTTGAAAATACATTGTTTAAATGGCTTCAGAGGTAGCACAGCCAGGCCACACTGCAACCTTCGCAGAGTCACACCTGTGATGAGAATCTACCTCTCTGCACTGTGGCAACTGCTCCAAGAGTCTGAATACCACTTGTCACTGTCACGCTTGATGCCACCCCTGTGAGCTTTAGCTCCTATACTCATGCTGCAATTAGTTCAAATCATTTGACATCCCAAAAAGGGCCCAAAATGTGAAAGACAATGCATTTTCAAATGTCTGTGCAACATTCAAATTATACACACCTCGCAGTGAATTAGCCGATATAAGGGTCTGGTGTGTACTGACTCACACACATAATCAGAAAAATGGAAGGAGCAGAGACTTTGGAGTCAGACTTTGAGTTCAAGTACTGGCAACCTGTCAAACGGGTGAGCACTCTGCCTCCGTGGGTGAGGATTAAATGAGTGCTCTCTGAACAGCCAACGTGCCATGCAGAACCTGAGGAATTTCAGCAGTGTCTGATCTCCATACCTTGCAAGATGAGAAACCCGGCCAACACTGTAAACTACAAGACCTCAAAGATCACTTTTAGACGAGGACTGAGGGTTATGAAATTAGTCAATGGATGTAATAAGTCTGGGTAACACGTAAACGTGTAAGACTCTTTTCCTTCCTTCAAGGCCCAACAAGTAAAATATCACAAGACGTAAGGATGTCTGGTCTCTGCTTACCAATTGCCAACATACACTTTTTCTTCTCAAGGAATTGGTTTTGCTAAGAATTCAGCTTTTAAGGCTTGTTATTTTCTAAGCAAGGGAAAAAAACTCAGTGTAAAGTGTAATCTCAGCTCCATTTCATCAACCACTGTCAAAATGGTGGGGAAGGCAAGTCTGCGAGTCCAAAGACAGAGATTTGTCTCTGCTTCTAGTGCACCCGGACTTAAACCAAATTACTTCAATTACTCTTACTGTGAACCAAAGCTCTGAAAAGATAAGGCATGGGATATGAATCTGAAGAACCAAACAGTCTTAAATTAGATTTAACTCCTAACTTCTACTTTATAACCAAAAACAACATGGGAGGAAGAAGTGGGAGGGTGGAGCTTTAAGGCAGTATGGGCTTAATCCCATGACGGAGCATTACTGATTCATTAGTTATTAGTAACAGGTATACACTGTAGAGGGAAACTAGAAACATGGGAAGAAAATGTTAATTCAAAACACTGAACTTGGGCTTCCCTGGTGGCGCAGTGGTTGAGAGTCCGCCTGCCGATGCAGGGGACGCAGGTTCGTGCCCCGGTCCGGGAGGATCCCACATGCCGCGGAGCGGCTGGGCCTGTGAGCCACGGACGCTGAGCCTGCGCGTCTGGAGCCTGTGCTCCGCAACGGGAGAGGCCACAACAGTGAGAGGTCCGCGTACTGCAAAAAAAAAAAAAAAAAAAAACAAAAACAAAAAAAACCACTGAACTAAAATTAGCAAGAAAGAGGGAAGATTGAGGGGATGACCCGCAGGAGCCCTTGCTGTGCAAGGCTGGAGGGAAAACAAAAGGCAGGTCAAATAACCAAAGCCTGGAACAGAAAGCTGGCAGGGAGCAGGCAAGCCAGGTGAGGAGACGTAGGGGGTGAAGGGAAAAGCACAGGCTTGGGAGCGAGACTGATTCAGGGGTCAAATCCTAGCTCTTTCACTTACCGCTTCTGTGACCCTGAGCAAGCTACTTGAATCTCTGAACCTGGATTTCCTCAGCAGTAAACAAGGATATGAACAGTGCCTACTTCGTGGCGCTGCTGTACAGATTTATTGAGCTAATCCACGGAGAACACCTGGCACAGGGCTTGACACATAGTACATGTTCAATAAATGGCAGCTTCTATTAGCAGCAATTACCACATTTAGACCCTGGTCCTGTCACTTGCAAAGCTGTGTGACCGTGAATAAGCTGTATACCCTCACTGAACTTCACAAACCCCTCAAATACAAGGGGGGTGAAAATTACCTTCCCCACAGGGTGGTGAAGATTAAATGAGATAATCCACACATCTCGCACGGTCTACTCCTGGCACAGCCTAAGCTCAGCACTCCTAACTGTGGGCGTAGTGGTCACCATCTTCACTGTCATATTGAGGAAGGGGCTGGAGAAGCACCCAAAGCTGCAGAAGACGCTCCTTTAATTAGACTGAGTGAACTCTTCTACTAAAGACCACTCAGAGGACTTCCCTGGTGGCGCAGTGGTTAAGAATCCGCCTGCCGATTCAGGGGACATGGGTTCGAGCCCTGGTCCAGAAAGATCCCACATGCCTCAGAGCAACTAAACCCGTGCGCCACAACTACTGAGGCTGCGTGCCACAACTATTGAAGTTCGCGCGCCTCGAGCCGGTGCTCCGCAACAAGAGAAGCCACCGCCATGAGAAGCCCGCGCACCGCAACGAAGAGTAGCCCCCGCTCGCCGCAACTAGAGAGAGCCCGCGCACAGCAACAAAGACCCAACGCAGCCAAAAATAAATTAATTAATTAATTTTAAAAAAGACCACTCAGAGCTCCCTTGGTTCCTTTCAGCTGCAAAGCCCTGACATCACCAGGAGGAAGGATCATGGAGAGAGCCACTTCAAACAAAGCCAACACTTACCTGGAATGTCTGGGTCTGTGCTTTCTGGGGGGCCTCTCGGGCTTTAGCAAAGGCGGCATTGAGCTCTTCAATTTCAGAGTTAAGTTCTTCAATCTGGGTAAAAACAAGGAAGAGCAGCCAAGTATGCACTGGGCTCCCCTCTGTGCTCAGCCCAGAAGCTTTTCCTGCTGGACTGGGAAGGGCTTGTAACCGAGGGCTCTGTAGTCAGAAAAGCGGGATTTCTAGTTTGCCTGTCTACTAGCTGGATGACTTCAGGCCAGGCGCTTCATCTCTTTGAGACTTAATTCCCTCAACTATAGAACGAAGATACGACCACTCACCCAACCACAGCACTGTGAGGCTTGAACGTTAATAGGTACGGGTGCTCAAGTAATGCCCGGCTCACGCTAAGAGTTACTATTATTGTCCACAGAGATGACCCACCCAACCACCGAGCCTGGCTCTTCCCAGAACTCCTCACCCTCCAGTGACCTTCTCCTCTGGCCCAGAGTCAGCGAGGAACTCCCCTGGCCACACCCTGAACTCTGCCAGCAGCCAGAACTGCCCTACCACCGGTGCCCTGCACAGCAGAGGGTCTCCGATGACCACTGGGCCCTGAACTCCCAACACCCGAGACAAATCACACTGACCGTGATTATGAACCAAATCTCCGCTGCGGCTGGCACTGGTGGTTACTCAAACTCCCACCTCCTCGGCTTCCTCAGCCCCAGTTTCCTGGTTGGCGTCCCACTCCTGCAGCCATTCCTCCTGCCCCCTTTGTGCATTCCTCTCCCTGTTCCCGAAATTTGCCGTCCCCTGCGGCCCGATGCTCAGCCTCCTTTCCCACCCCACGCTATCCTTGGATGAGTAGATCAACTCTCAGATTTTTCACTCGTATCTGTGTACGACTGACTCCCAGACCTACACCTCCAGGCCTGGGCCTTCTCCAAGCTTTAGACTCGCGGATCCATCTGCCTCCTGGACTTCTCACCTGAACGGTCCATGGGCTTCTCAAAGTCGGTACCTTCTGAACAGGCTCATCACCTCCATCGCCGCCCCCACCTCACCATGATCCTCCATTGTCTATGCTTTTAAGGGAGGTGGTGGCACACCACATCCCCAGTCACGCAGCCAGAAGTCACCCTTGACTGCTCCTTCTCCCGAGTCCTACGTCTAATCATCAAAGTTCCCCAAATTCACTTCTAATTTTTAATTATTTCTAGTTGTATTTCTTGAATACGCCCCACCCCTCCACTGCTACTTACTGTGACCGCTGCTCTAATTCAGCCTGTCTGAACTAGGGGGCTCTCACCTCAGCTACTGGCCTCCCTGCCTCCGTTCTCGCCCTTCCGCCGTCCCCTTTCCCAGTACAGCCACAGGCTGCTCTGGGATGCAAACGTGACCACACCCCTCCGCTCGGAGCCTTCAGTGGCCTTGCTACCCTCTGAGTTCCACCACCTCCGCTGCCCCTTGCAACGCCTCCAGCTTCTTCTCTCGCCTCACTTCAGCTCTGCGCTTGATGCTCTGAGAACCTCAAACCGTTCTGTTTCCACAAACACACAAGGGGCTCTTTCCTAACGTAAGGCTCTGACCAGCATTCTCCCCTCTGCGCGAAATGGCCTCCCCGTCTCCGCCTCACTTCCCAGCTAATTCCTGGTCCTCCTTTAAGATTCAGCTCCGACACCTCCTCCAGGAAGAAGCGCTCCCCGCTCCCCGCATCCACACCCTAACCTGGACCAGGCCCCCTTCCCTCTGCTTCCACAGCCCCCTGCACTTCCCTCAATCACAACACCTTCGTGCTGTCTTTTTTCCCCACTAGACTGGCAAGCAGAGCTGTGTTTTCTTCTCTGTATCTGTGCCGAGGAGTTACTGAGACATAACTGATGGCTATACTCGTGACAGGAGAACCGCAAAGAACCATGAGCCACCACCTTGGATCCCAAAGGCAACAAGCGGAAGGCAAGGGCGACTTCTGGCTGGCACGACTAGGGATACGGTAGTGCCACCAACGCAGGCAAGGGCAGAGAAAATGGAGTAGGATGGTGAGATGGGGGCGGCGATGGAGGTGATGGGTCTGTTGAGAAAGTGCCGGATCTGAGGAGCCTGCAGACCACCCAGGTGAGATGTCGCAGTCATGGCCTTGCCTCCCAAAATGCCTTTATCTCAATTTTTTGTTGTCTTTCAAAAGATCAGACCAACGCTGTCCAATATGGTGACAAAAGTCAGAGTTTAAAAATGTTAAATACCTCATTGCTATTTTTCTTTTACTGATTACATGTTGACATCTGGCATGTATGTATTTTAAAGTTAATTTCACTTGTTTCTTTTTACTTCTTTTAATGTGGCTACTAGAAAATTTTAAATTACATACATAACTCGCATTATAGTCATGCTGGACAGCACTGAATTACTCTACAAAAGAACTTCTAATTGACTACAGGACCCTTTCCCCACTTTCTATATTCATCTCAGCTCTCTTATAAACTTTTTTTTTTTTGAGTTTCATTTATTTATTTATTTTTTTAACATCTTTATTGGGGTATAATTGCTTTACAATGGTGTGTTAGTTTCTGCTTTATAACAAAGTCAATCAGTTATACATATGTTCCCATATGTCTTCCCTCTTGCGTCTCCCTCCCTCCCTCTCTTATAAACTTTTTACCTAAAGCTAAAAATTCAGGGTAAGACAGGCCTGTCACAGAAGCTAATAGAGAAAAGTCTCACTTCAGGTGTATCAGACATACCTCTTTTTCCTTCGACTTTAGTGCCATGGTTAGACCCTGAATGGCTTTATCCCTCTTTAAACTATTTTTCTTTTCCGTAGCAATTTCTCTTTCCTTCTCTCTCAGGTCCTTCTGAAGTGCCTAAATTAGATTAGAAAAAGATTCACTAAGTTGATGCATTTTAACCAAAATGCACTGTAAATATAACTTTAAGAGCACACTCAAACGCAGTTATTCTATCATTCCTGTCAACCTGTGATTAATGTTTCCAAGTAGAGCTGAGAATCGTGGCATCAGCTCCAAGTTACTGCTTTACCGCTCGCGGCAACAGGGCTGGGTGTAGGAAGGGGATCAGATCAGTTAAGACGATGACAGCTACTCCCGTGGAAAGGACTCCAATGCCTTCTGGAATCTGAATACAGTCACAGCAGAGCCTTTGAAACCGTAGCAGGTTATTTGGGGGAAATGACAGATCATTAATTTCACTCCTTAATGCTACAAAAGCCAGCAGAGAATTTGGTTTGATGGAGACCGAATATATACATTTATAGTCTGAGTTCATTTCTAAAGATATTCACCGCTGCCTCCCTCCCGGGCTGTTGTGAGAATCAAATGAGATAATGGACGTGAAAGCACTTTCTACGCTGGCAGGCGCTACACAAATGGCGGCCGCTGTGACTAGGGGACCCTGCAGCAGTGGCTCTGCGATTGGCCTGGCAGGTCTAAATCCTTGCTACACCTCTTCCAACTCTGTGACCCTGGGGATGGAGCCTCACCTCTCTGAGCCCCAGGTGTTACATCTGCAAAATGGGAACGCCTACTCCAGAGTTATCGTGAAGGCTACGAAACCCTCCCCTCTGACACACCTAGAGCTTGACTCAACGAGTGACAGCTACTGTCACACAGGATTATCTGTTGCACTCAGAAGAAAGCAAGAGGCAGGGATAAATCCTCAATACGTCTGTAAAAATTGTGTCAACATACCTGGATCCTCTCTTCAAAGCGATTTCTCTCCTTCTCCTCCTCCACTTGTGCAGCCTAAGAAAAGGCATTCATTGGTGCTCGGAAGGGATCCGCAATCCAGCAGCCTCCCCAGAACGGTTAGAATGAGCACTGCATTTACTTTCTATTCCCCACCCCACTGCTGAGGAGCTCATGAAAACAATCATCCACTCCTTCTGTCTCCCCGGAAATGCACCCGAGTTAAGAAAAGGTAAAGACAAGCAACCCGCACGGGCTGGCCACCAGCCCCATGGAGCGTGAACCAAAGAGCTACGGGACGGCGCAAAAGCCACTGAAGCACAGCGCCCGCGGGGCGAGAAGGGCCGGAAGGAGGAGCAGACGTGGGCTAATCACAGCCAACAACTAGCCGGGGGGGCCGGAGGGTTCGCTGCTGTGGTCGGGACAAAGGAGACCCTGCTCCACAAAGCGACTGAGACAGTCCATGAGCGCTGAGTCGTCCCCTGGTGTTTAGGGACCATACACGGCAGCCACCCTGGGTCCAACCAGGACCAGAAAGCCGCTACCAGGCCGGCCTGCACCTCCAGGCCTGCCCACCCACTTCAAAACAGCTGGGCATGGAGGTGGCCTGGGGGAGGGGGGGCAGGGGTCCAGGAGGGCTCTGGGGTCTCTACCAGCGACCCACCGCTTGGAGCCTGGGAAAATATCACGACGCGTCTGAGCGTGTTTCTCTACCCGACGAGGGGACCGTGATCTCTGCCTTGCAAGGTGCCAGGATTAATTGAGGTGCATGCTGACACCCTTCGAGTGCTGCCAGGCCCGATACAAGTTATTTCCCTTCCCCGCTGCCTCTGAAGTTTCCAACCGAAGGTGGCCTCAAGTCTGCCTCTAACCACAGAGACAAACCAAACCCAGTGGGTGCAAATAAAGTCCCCGGGCATCGACAAATTAACCCATAGGAAAACAGAGGCGTGCAGGTGTGGACTATTTTGTTTGTTTTAAAGGTTTTGTTTTTTTTTTTTTTTTTTTGGCTGCGTGACTGCATAGGGTCTTAGTTGTGGCACGCAGGCTCCAGGGCGTGTGGGCTCTCTAGTTGAGGTGCGCAAGCTCAGTAGCTGCGGGGTTATTTGCCCCAAGGCACGTGGGATCTTAGTTCCCTGACCAGGGATCAAACCCGTATCCCCTGCATTGGAAGGCGGATTCTTTACCACTGGACCACCAGGGAAGTCCCTGGACTGTTTTTTTTCAACCGACTCTACATGAACACGAGACTGGAAGGATAAAAGAAATGCCAGGGCCCCTGACAAAGGAGCTTTCTGGTAATTCCTCAGCAGACAACAGGGAGCTAATATTTTGAAGGCCACTGTGTGCGAACCCTGGGGACTGAATGTGCATCCACTTCCCACAGGGGGATCAGGTCTGCTAATTAAAGTCCCCCGCCATGTCCCGTCACCTCACCTCGGTCCCTCTCTCCTCATCTCCCCTCAGAGCAGCAGGAAGTCCTCGGAGCTCTCCAGATGACACGTTTTCATCTGCAGATGCCATCCGAGATTTCTCCTCTTTCAGGCACTGAATTAAAGCTTCTTTGCTCTTCAAAGACAGCTTCAACTCCTCAATCAGTCTGAAAGAGAACAAAATTTAAATATTAATTCTAAGCTGTTCTCTTAGCTCAGTGTAGCAGGAGGAGGTAGGTAACAGGGCCAGACATCTTCAAAGTAGGCGCGTCCAACGATCGAACATAAACGGAACCACATTTTGCAGGTGGGAGATTTGGGGCCAGAATTCGCCTCCAGCCCGGCCCTGGTCAATCCATCCTCTGAGCTGCCAGACTACGGTCTCATCAAGTCACACTCCCGCTCAAAGACTTTCATTGGCCCCCACCATCGACAGCAGTGGATTATGAATTTGGGGGGCGGGGGGTGGGGAGGGGCAAGAAATCTCTCCCTAAGGAATCTGTCAGTGAGACTCAACAAACATGACCAGTAAAGCAGAATGGTTCCAGTGAGCGTGAAAACCAGAGAGCGTCTTGCCAAGGCTTCCCAGGGCCAAGTCTAAAACAGACTGGCTTCCAAAATAAAGGCCAAACTCCTCAGCAAGGCGATCGCGGCCCTGTCTTTTAGGGCCTAGTAGATCAGAGGTGCTGCTGACGACGTCCGTCGCGCCTCTCACAGGAAACGGACACCCTCTTCATTGGCTCTCAGAGCCTCCCTCCCACGCCTGTCCAGGAGCTGGGCTGCCCTGCGCACACCACGCCCTCTACCCAGAATGCCCTTCACACCTCTGCTCCTGCATCCACCTGATAAACACCCATTCATCCCGCCACCGCCAGTGAGGCGTTACATCCCCTCAAGACCCCAGAGGCCCTCCTCAGGAAGAGCTGAACACACCCTTCTCCGGGCCACCGAATTACCCCTGACCACGGCCAAGTCATTTAACCTCTCTGAGCCTGCACTGCCTCGGCTATAAAGTGGCCGTAGCTTGCTTCTGTGGAATGGAGATAAGCTATTTAAAACGCTGCACAACTCCAGGCACGTGGCAGAACTCAACAAATAACAGTGGCTATATGGCTATAATTATTTTTTTTAAAACACTGAGCAATTAGCATTTTGTCAAAGGACTCTCAGAAGAGTCTCTGCAGCTAAGCCTAGAAAGCAACTCAGTAGGGTAGAAAGAGCAAAGGCCTGGAAGTCTGAGAGAGCTTCCCGAGCTCCCAGGGCGAAGGTGAGGAGTGAGCTAAAAGCAGTTAAAGCGCCTAGCAATGCGTATTTGAGTATCTGAAAATTTGTGTCCACCCAAAATTCCTGTACTGAAATCCTAACCCCCAAAGGTGACAGGATTAGGAGGCGGGGCATTCGGGAGGAGATAAGATCTTGAGGGTGGAACTCGCATGAATGGCAGCACAGATGGAACTCCAGAAAGACCCCCACCCTTCCACCAGGTGGGGACACAATAAGAAGTCTGCGACCTGGAAGAGGGCGGTCGCCCAACCATGCTGGCGCCCTGATCTCGGACTTTCGGCCTCCAGAACTGTAAGAAATAAGCTTCTGTTGTTTGTAAGCTACCCAATCTGTGGTATTTTGTTATGGCGCCCCAAAAGGACTAAAATAATTGGGTACAGAGGGAACCGGGCAGCACCAGCGCGGTGCCCCGCAAAACTCGGAGGAGTAAGACTGCCCTCTAGGGGTTCAACTTTGAAATCATCACACAGTCAACTGGAGAGGTAAAAAGTCACCAAACTACACACTTAAAATGGATGTGTCGTGCTGCGTGCAACTTATACTTCGATAAAATTGATTTGCTTTAGTTACCTCAAAGCAAGTTCTAGATAGGGATGGAAATGAGCAGGGAAGGCCTGTGGGGACTGTCGCCAGCCTAGTGCACCAGCCCGCCTAAGAGAGAAGCCTCAGTCCAGCAAGACCCTGGCCCAGTCCTGCCACGCCTTCCAGGTTTTCAAGAGAAGCTGGAAATCTAGACTTTCACGTGAAATTAGGCGTTTGGTTTTTTTTTAACATCGGCAACAAATTCCATCTTTTCAAAGTACTGTTTGGGTCAAATAAAATATGTCTGTTGGCCATACTGACCTGCAGGGCTCCTCAAGGCTGACTGTCTTAGAGATACGGACTAGCTGTAAGGTCCAGTTGAAGGAAATCAAGGAGCTAAAGCATGTACCTTTGAAAAGGGCAGCGGGAGGCCAGGACACGGGCAGCGTCCGTCCTGGTGAGGGCCCTGCTCAGCAGTGGTGGTCAGTCACGCGGCAGACCTGGATCCAGCTCACCAGGGCGTGACGAAGGGCCCCTGCTCCATCCAATTCACTCACACCTCTGACCTCAATTTAGCTTCCTGGGGCACGTCTGCCTTCAGGGACGGAACACACTGATCCTAGGCCCAGAAGAGTTCCACCACAGAGGGCCACACCCAAGCGAGCGGGCAGAAACCCAGAGCTGGCTGCCGGGAGCGTGCCTGAGGCACCTCTATCCCTGAGAGACGGGTGCACTTGCAGGACTGACACATCACGTTTCGGTGCCTCCCCAGCCGGACCAGTAGGAGACCCCAGGAGCAGGCAGCCTTAGGGAGGCCCCGACCTGATCACCCACGTCCATGGAGACCCCACTGCCCGGACCACAGTCAGTACTCAGCAAGCATTAACCCTTCCCCAAAAGGGCTCCGTCTGCCAAAACGATGGGCAACCAAGCTTCTACAGCGTATGCTAACAGGGACCGAGGCTGCTCTAAACGGTGCCACGCGTCCCACCTTTGAGGATGCCTCACCCCAAGCCCAGAGCTCTCCTCTCCTAAGCTCTCCCTGCCCCACACCCAGGCAGAGCTGATCACTCCCCGGCTTTTGTCACAGCCCAGACTCGGAACTTACCTCCAGCACCAATCGTGACTTTCTGTTTTTAACGCGTGTTTCCTCCCCCACATGGGAGCTCCATATAAGGAAGACAGTGTTCACCTCTGCATTCCTGGCACCCAGCCCGAGGCTAGGCTCAGCAGCTGGGGAAGGAATGAACCTGCATCTCCTTTAATTCAGGCCTCACTCCACAGGCCCAGCATCTCCTGGACTCTCCTCTTGGTGCCTGCAATCCCTCAACCCAATGTGTCCCAACTGAAAGCTCATCTTCCCATCTCCTCCACCCCAAAACATCTCCTCTTTCTCCCCTTTTCCCACAAACTCGGCAAACTGCCCTCCCATCCCACGGTTGCTCACGCTCAGGACCTGGGTCGGGGGGACCTCTGCGGCCTCTTCCCTCATCCACAGGTCCAGCAGCCATCAAGCCCTTCGAGCCATCACGCCAGTCCAACCTTCCCAGTGTCTCTGCCTGCTCTTCCCCAACCCGAGCTCTGTCACCTCGGTCCTCTTATCTGAACTTCAGCATCATCCCCCCTGCCAATCCATCCTCCAGGGGGCAGCCAGAGGGAGGGCTCGAAATTTATATCTGATCCTGTCATTCCCCCCACCCCCATCCTTAGCCTTTCAGTGGCTCCTCACATGCCCTGAGGACAAAACCCAAACTCTACCAAAAGGCCCACAGGACCTGCCCCAGCTTCCCTCTCCCCAGCTCCTCCTATCGCCCCGCCCCCGTTCCAGACCAGGACACTCGGCCAGGCTGTATTCTTCCAGTTCCTTGATCACGCTTTAGAACAATTTCTGTCGACTTCCAAACTAGTTTGGCTCTTCAATGGATGGGCCAGAGGTTAGCCGGAAGTCTCACTTTTGTTTAGTTAACTCAACCTTCCACTTAGTAACCACCAAAGCAAGGCAAGAGTATCAAAATGCAAAAACGGTAAAGAATAAAACCTCCACCCTCTCCTGACCAGTTTTGATTCAAAGTTTGGTTGCAAGACATAAAGGGCATTTAAGATTGCTGAAAAGCCGTATGGCCCACGCACTTCTCTGGACCAAACGGCACATGTTTTATTTCTGGACCATTGAAGAGCTCTGTACTTGGTCTACATTGTTTTGGTCCCTCGCACTGTACTAATCTGGGCCCTCAGCCTGCATTAAAAGACATGATGGAAAACGGTCACAAAAAATTCACTACTATTTTACTGTGGGGATGGAGTCACTTACTACTCCCTTTGGGAAAATCTACAAGAGAAATGTCTCTCTGACAATGACAAGTAAAACTGGGCTTCTCCTGAGGTACTAGCTTGCTTTGTCTTGTGAGCAATGTGAATCTTATGTCCACCAAAATTGTTTTTCCCTTTTTCCTTTGGCTACCAGGAAGCTTATAGCCAAAACCTGAATGCTAAATTTAGTATCTGAGTAGAACTTTTCAGCATGAACTTCTGTCTACTAATTCTATCTCTGTCCTCATATCACTACCCTATTCCTTTCCCTTTCACCCTGATTTTATCCCTAGTTTTCTCACTATGGGGAACAAGTAGAAAAAGAAGGGGAAAGGGTAGGAAGGCAACAACTCTTTCCGTTTTTTTTGGATCATGCTGCCAGATAAATGGATGTCAGAGCATCACAGGGGTAAGAGCCAGACCTGTCCTTCTCTTCCAGGACCAGAGCCGTCTCCAGATCCCCCTCGTGCATCTTCTTCATCTCTGAAAGCTTGTTTTCCAAGCTTAACCGAAGAGCCTTCTCTGTTTCTGTTCCAGCAAAGGCCTTTTCCAGCTCTGCTTGGGCGACTTTCACATCCTAGAGTTAAATTAAACGCATTTGATGCAATTTTTCAATACAATTGGGAACACTTTGAAAGGAAACTGGATTAAAATATAAATATTTATGACTTCTTCTCCAGCACATTTCCCCTCTCTGAATTGTACTACACATGGGGAGAATCAGTAATAAATACATTCACCAGCCACTTTTCCCCTCTTGTATCCTGAAGAGTAATAGGCATTTCCAATGGAAAAGACTCTACAAGAACCGTATTTGGGGTTTTGAAAACTCTGATCAATATTTACAGTTTCAATGAGAACGAGGAGAAATGTGCCTCTCGATACCTAAACATACATAAATTCCTAGGAGTCACCATAATCTCCACGCAAATTCTTCCCACACCCCACTGCCCCCTCACTACTTTTAAGATAATGACTACACAACTCTAAAGTGCATTTTCTGTATCTCCAAGGTGATTTAGGTGGTAAAAAACTCTTATGTTCTTCCTGAGAGCTCAGAGAAGCCAAAAAGGAAATTGCCTAAATCACGCAGGCAGCGTCTGTGTTGGGGAAAAAGGTCCTGGTGCTCAGGAAAGGGACCGAATAGCAGATGTGAGTCTCCAAGCCCTCATGCCACTGCCTCTGACTGCATCACAAAGATGAAAGGCAAATCGAGCTGGATTCAAAAGCCAGCTCTCCCACCACTTACTTGCTGGGTGACCTTGAGTAGTCCCTTAACCTCTCTGAGCCCGTTTCCCAACCTATAAAACAGGGATAACCACCGTCTCAAAGAGTTGCTGGGAGACTGTCAAATGCCTGCTGCGTCACAGGAAGCTCAAAATACGCTGGCTTCCTCTTCCCTGCCCTTCCCTCCACGGTGCTTTGAGCAAGGAGCTTTACTTATACTATCTTTGATCCTCACTCAATCCTAGAAAGTTACATACTGACAGAGAGACTAGACCAGCCCAGAATGCAGGCTCTACAGTCAGACCACCTGGCATTTACTACCTGGGTGACCTTGCGCCAAGTGACTTGGCCACTCTGTGCCTGTGTCATGTTTTTGTTTTTGTTCTTAAAAAGGGATAGTAAAAGCATTTACCTCATACGTTTACTGAAGGGATAAACTAAGTCAGTGTATGAAAAGGCTGAGAAGGGTGCCTCAGCCATGGTAAGCCCCCCATAAATCGTTAGTTCACTGCGGGTACTACAATTACCCTTGCAGGGCAGACACCACTGGCCTCATTTCACAGATGAAGCAGCAGAGGCTCAGAGAAGGCAAATGTCTTCTCCAAGGTGACAAGCTAGTGATAGAGCAGGGATTCAGCCCGGTACTGTCAGTCACGCTGCTACCCTAAAACCTGGGGAAGCACTTACTGGGAAAAATAAGATGACTGAACCAACAGATTAAGTGTCTTAGAAGTCTCAGAATTACATTTTAACTAAAGTTCAGAATTCAGGCTCAGCAGACCCTCCTTTTGGTTTCAGCTCTACTGCTATGACCAACACTAAGTTTCGCAGCTCTCTGAGCCGGTCTCGTCTGTAGTTTGGACCTAGGATCTACACACCCCCAGGGGGCCGATGTGAACATGACAAATGGAAAAGACCACTATAAGCTGTAAAATACAGTACAAATGAATCTGCTCTTTGTATCTAGAAGTGCTTTGTGGTGTCATTTCTCCTCTTATCTGCTAAGAAGAATCAGGGTTTTGGGTAGAGAAACAACAGACTTCAAAGATCAAGAATTAAAAGGAACTGGTATCACTCGATGACGAGCTTAATATGGAGGAAAGCTTTTCAACATCTAGGAGATAAAGTTGTTTGGCCAAGGAGCGTCCTGATTCCCACCACAGGCTGAGAATGGGGGGAAAGAAGAGCTACACACAGCGGCTCCCCGAGAGGAAGCAGGCAGTTGGCACAGGTGGGATGGTGGGATGGAGGGATGGAGGGATGGAGGCTGGGCTCTGGGGACAGGGGCTGCGTGGCCACGCATGGCCTACGAGTCAGGAAACCTGGCTCCAGGCTTAGCTGTGTTAGGCGGGTTGCCTCCCCTCTCTGGGCCTCAGGCCTCAGCTCCCTCTTCTGTAAAGTAAAGGAACTAAACTAGATAAAAAGAAGGGTGGTGTTGCAGTCAGGACACAGGCTGTAAAATCAGCTGTTGTAACTTAAATCCGGGACTAAACGTGGACTAGTTAGTATTTCTCTCTGTACTTCCGTGTCCTCATCTAGAGGATGGAGACGATAAAGGCCAGCGCGCAGGGTATAAGGGTATAAATTCCATACGCAAAGTGCCTAGACCAGGGTTGGAGCGCAAGAGGTGCTCAGCAACGGGGGGCTCTTCTCCCTGCTGAAACCCTGACAGTTTATGACAAGAGGAACAAAATTCTGCCCACTCGGTTACGAACCCGCTGTAGGAAACACATTCTCCTCAGGGCTTTCAGACTTGCCTCTCTTTTTTTTTTGGCTGCACCACGCAGCATGCGGGATCTGGTTCCCCGACCAGGGATCAAACCCACACCCCCTGCAGTGGAAGCACAGAGTCTTAACCACTGGACGGCCAGGGAAGTCCGGACTTGCCTCTTCTAAAAGGAGTATTCTCTTGGTTAGGAGCTCTTCGACCTGCCGCACCTTCTTCTGAGCATCTTCCTTCACCCGCTGAATTTCAGAGCCACCCCCTGCGGTGAGGCTCTCAACTGCTTTGCTGCGAAAAGAGGCAAAGGCATAAAATGCACAAGAGTGACAGTCAGATGGTGATTCCAACCGCTCCAAAGAGACAAAGAGTATTTGTTGGTCACTTCTCCCACAGACCTGTGCTGAGCTTTTTTTTTTTTTAAATTAAGATTTGTAATTCAAAAGCACAGATAATGCAATATATAAATATATCAAGTCAACCGTGCAGTATACCTTGAACTTACACAATGTTATATGCCAGTTACATCTCAATTAAAACACATATATAGGGGCTTCCCTGGTGGCGCAGTGGTTAAGAATCCGCCTGCCAACGCAAGGGACACGGGTTCGAGCCCTGGTCCGGGAAGATCCCACGTGCCGCAGAGCAGCTAAGCCCATGCGCCACAACTACTGAACCTGCGCTCTAGAGCCCACGAGCCACAACTGCTGAGCCCGCGTGCCACAACTACTGAAGCCCGTGTGCCTAGAGCCCGTGCCCTGCAACAAGATGGAGCTACCGCAATGAGAAGCCCGCACACCACAAGGAAGACCCAATGCAGCCAAAAATAAATAAATTTTTTTTTAAAATAAATAAATAAAACACATATATATGATATATACATATAGTTCGCATACTATCCAGTGATCTTCTTAGGGTCAACTCCTAGAAAGGGAATTACTAGGTTAAAGGATAAGCTCGTTTTTAAGACACTCGACAGCTACTGCCGAATTCCCCACCACGAAACTTCCGATAAAGCACACCTCCACCGGCGGCAGGAAAGGCAGGGCGCTGGTGTGACAAACCAGTGCGCAAGGAGCTGGAGACAACGAAAATAAACCTGCAGGTAAAGGTCTTCTGCCACTGGAGGGAGGAGCATCTCAAACACAGCACGACCACTCGGCAAGCACGAGCGGCAACTGAGGGCCTGAGGAGAGGAGGTTACCCGCCCTCCACCACCTCCAACATAACAGGCAGACTTCACATCGCCGGGCATCGTGGAACATTCTCTCTGCTTGACCAGCATGGTGGGGCTGGCCCACCAACACCAGACACAGCGCTACGACCACAGACGCCTTTCATTTTGGTTCTCGAAAAACAGCGCCGGATGTGAATTTGTGAGACACAGACTCAGAGGCAGGTCTCATCAGATTTCTAAAATGACTGCGGGTTTCCAGAAGGCAGAATGATGAAGGAGACGGCTCCACCTAAAGCTAGCTTTTCAGAAAAGCTGCAAAAGGGTAAGTCTATTCACCACCGGCCTCCCATGCCCTACGTTAAGGGTATATAACATTTTCCAACCAGGGGCCACGTGATCAGACACTCACATGCACAGGCCATGTGAATTTCTGACTGAGAACAATGCAAAGTCAAGAGGGCCATCCTTGCTGCCTGGAACATGAGTCGCCTGCAAATAAAGACTTTATTCATATCTTGTTTCCTTTCACCAATAAGCCTTCAGAAGGCCCCAGTGTCATGATATCATTTTAATGGAATTCAATGTGAACAATTGGAAAGAAAGAACAGGGGCTCTGAGGCTGAACAGATCTGCTTCCAAATTTTGACTCTATTATGTCCTCAGCGTGACTCTGGGTAAATTACCTCTTACACCTCAGTTTCCTCATTTGAAAAATGAGATGATTACCTCTTAGAACTAATGTGCTAACACATGTGGTGGCCGTAGCGCGGTGCCCTTCCTCTCTGATCTGAGTGCTGCCTGCTGACCTGTTGTCCCCGAGGCCACCGCAGCACTGGCCCCTGCTGCGCCGCTGTAGGAGGCCTCGTTCCACCGCCTCTGCTGGCATCTGAGCTGAGAATGGATCCTCTCTGGCCAGAACTAAGACCACCACGGTCACCTCCTGATCACTGCTATGAAACGTCCTGAGCCGCCACTCCCTCAGCTCATTTCCTGATCAGTACTGTCTGGAATTCACAATGATTCACAATCACTTCCACCACTCCTCAAGGGGCATTATACATGGCTGGAAGATTTCTGTACTAGAAGCTTTTCCCTCCTGAGCCTTGGACACAGGATTTTTCCAGTCCCAAATTTCCACTAACCACCGGAAATGTTTTAGCCCTTGGGCTTCATAGAGACTTCTCTAGAAAATGGCCCGCTCGACTGCCTCCCCCTCCCCCCGCCTCCACCACCCAGCACGTGCAAATACACCGGCTCCCTCCTATCAGCCCAGATCAAACATTTCTGTTTTGCAGTCTGAATCATATACATCGTCGAGGGGCTGACTACAATTTTTAACAAGTACTGGTATTATTCAGTTTGGCTGCACTTTAGTTACACCAATAAAATATATTCCCAATAACAAATGTTCCAACTTTTCATTTATCATCTTTGTATCTCTGTAGCAATAAAATTTATACTCAGCAGTATGGCGCAATTTTCCCCTACTGATGGAATTATTGTTTTTGTTTGTGTTTTAAAGCCACAGAGATAAAATTTACTCCCGACAATATGTCTGCTTTCGTTTTTAATGCCCCCTTACTGTAAGTGAGAAATACAAGAATAGAAAGCCGGCAAACTATATACTTACTCCAGAGCAAGGCAGAGCGAGCTCAGACCAGGCCAGTCCCAGTTCTGTCACCAACCTGGGCAAGACTTCCTACTCCTCTGAGCCTCAGTTTTCTTTCCACTCAAATGGGAACACTGGCTGCCTCAAACAGCTGTTGTAAAATCAACTGCAATAAAGCGTGTCAAGTGCCAGGCGCAGGGTTTGGGGCAAAGCAGGATCTCAGTAAACATTCGTTCTCTCCTTCTGCCCTTTCTCTCTTTACAGAATCTGGGGCAACAGATGAGATAGACAGCAAGGCCTAAGGAGAGGAAAGGTTTACAGAAACTGGTCTAATCCAGCTTTCCACCCAATACAAGACAGAACTGTCTATAAACACCACCCTCACTACCCTTTCTAACCCTCAACATTTCCTCTTGACTCTTTCCATTCTAATTATAGTTTTTTAGAAAAAGCAGGGGCTTTTCCTGTGACAGGTGCTGGGCATTTCGGGGTAAAGAAAGGCACCTTTAGCAGACGTGTGGTGGACAGGGCACCTAGCCCGTGGCAGGTAATTCTCACAAAGGCCCCATGAAGTAGGAACAGCTGAGAAGCCAAGACTCAGAAGCCAAAGACCCACCTACTGGCAGAGCCAACCCAGAGCCCCTGCCCCTTCCACTGGCCCCATCTCCACTCAAGTAGGGGAGCAGGCTCTTGGCCTCACAAGATGTACAGTCATGTTGGAGAAGTGAGAATCACATACAGGAAAATAAAGAACATGAAACCTAGTGTTAGGCTAAAAGTCAGGGACTTGAGTTCTAATCCCAGCTCTGATCTTTCTAAGTGATTTTGTCATGGTCCTTCCCGTCCCCAGGCCTAAGTTCCCCCCGCTACAAAAGGTTTTCCTAGAAAGTTGCCTAGCTCCCAGGATAATGATGGAATGTATCAATAAATGGATGTGAAAGCGTTTTATAAACTGTAAAGTGTTACATACACATGGGATTGCCATTATATGCCAGGGCAGTCTGTACAGAGGTTGAGGTGTGGACCACGGGCAGCCACGGGACTCAGCATAAGCCTTTATGGAGGGGAGGCGACAGGAAAGGCATCTGGGCCAGGAGGGGACAGGAAGCAGAAGAGACCTGCCAAGGCAAAGCTAGAGCAGCAGGGGCAGGACATTTTCAGTACCTGTGCACTACTGGGATAAAGTGTTGGTGGAGAGAAAGCTGGAGCAGTGACTTTCTTAAACAGAACCCCTGCCCTAGAAGGCATCCTGACATCACCCTTCCCACCATTACCAAGCCCTGTGGACTTTGCTTCCCAACCATCTCCCCAGTCCCCCCAGGCAGCTCATCACGAATCTCTTGCCTAAACTACTGGCCCAGCCTCCTAACTCGACTCCCTGCTTCCACCCTGGCTCCCTCCACAAAACATTCCCCACTCAGCAACCAGAGTGACCTTTGAAAAAACAAAGCCCTGATTGTGTCAGCTGCTTAAAACCCATGACTGTTTTCCATCTGATCTCAGGATAAAGACCAAAATCTCTAGTGAGGCCTCAAGACCCTGCAAGACAAGACCGAGCCCCCTAGACGTGTCGTATCTCCTGAGACCTGCACATTCCCTCCTCCTTCAACACCTTCTCCACCCTTTCCCCCTGGTCAAGGCCTACTTACCGCCAGATCCAATCTCATCTCAAATGCCACCTTCCCGGCCACACACCTACAGCTACGGACCTATTCCTGCTGCTCTAACTCTCCTAGCTTCCTCCCTTTCGCTCACAGCTCTTTTCCCAACTTGTATTTATATATCTATTACTCCAAGTATTCTATCCCGATCACTCCTTCCAGAATGTAAGCCCCATGTGTCTGTTTGGATCACGGCTCTATTTCCAGGAACCTAGGCCAGTGCCACACACGACAACTGCTTGATAAATATTTTCTGAATAAATTAATAAAGCTGGTCAGACCAAAAAGGGCCTTGGACACCAGTCTGGGCAGCTGGAAAATCTGTGCATACAAACACGGGCACCAGCCCCCAAACGCTCAGCTCGGTGCGCTGGTACTGAGGCATGCACGTGGCCTTTTTGAGTCCGGGTTTCCATGTGCACACGCCTAGCTAGAAACAAGTCCTCGCTGAGATCTGCAGCAGGCAGGGTGAACAGAGTAGGAAACAGATAGAATTCTGCTACTGACTTCTAGGCTTGGTAAAGTCAATTTGACTTCCTGCCCAGAGAACGATGTGCTTCCAAACAACAACAACAAAGGCAACCAACAAAAACAACGTGCTAAGGGAATTCCCTGGCAGTCCAGTGGTTAGGACTCGGCGCTTTCACTGCCTTGAGCCCAGGTTTGATGGGGAACAAAGATCACGCAAGCCCAGCAGCATGGCCAAAAAAAAAAAAAAAAAAAGTGTCAATCTAGTTTGTTCATTCATTCATTCATCACTCACTCACTCAGAAAATACCACGTGTGCACAGTCAGCGTAACTCAGAGAAGCCTGGGCCAGGGAACCTCTAGTCTACTGAGAGCCCACAGCAGTCCATGCCGGCTGCTGGCTGTGTGACAATAAAAGGAATTGTGTGGCCTGGCCCAGAGCAGCAAAGCTGTGCCCTAGGCCAAAGGCCCTATGCCCCTGGGCAGCCGTACCCAGCAGGAGCTCTGCTGCTAGGACAGATGAAGCGTTCCCATGTAAGCTTCCAGCCAGGTCCTTGGTGGGTCAACCCTGGGAAGTCTTACTCCTCTCTCACCAAGCGAAACTCAGCACACTTTGGTGCCTCACCCCGTGCCCACAAACGCCCTCTGTCACTGCACCTCCAGCATACCCCGTTCACAGGCTCACCCGTCTCCAATGAGCTCCTGAGGGAAGGGACATCTCTTCTCAAGTCCTCAGCGTGTGGCACACTTACGTGAGAAATGTTTACAAATGAATGAATGACCAACTGAGTCACAGACTGTATCCTCTGAACTGTGCTTGTTGTTCAATAAATATTTAAATTAATTAACTGATTGATTGACTAAGGTAATAGTTTTCAAATTTTTTAAAGCAGTAGAACCCCTCTTATAAACTAAATATTACAAGGGACCCTAGTACATAAAACACATACAAGAACGAGTTCCTCCGGCTGAAGCCCCACCCTCTGCCCCCCTGCCTCACCCACCGCAGGAGTCCTTCAGGTCCCCGAGGCCCCCCAGCCTTTCACAGCAATGAAGATGAAGGAGCTGCTGATGTAACTGACAACAGGGATGGATTTCACAGACACATGGCTAAGCAAAGAGGCCAGACACAAAAGGGCGGGTGCACAGTGTACGATTCCTTTTCTATACAGTTCAAAACCAGGCAGAACTAAGCAATGCGGATGCTAGCGGTGAGCAGCGGTTATCTTTGAGGGAGAAGGTAAGTTCTGGGAGCACAAAGGAAGTGCCCGGGGGGCTGGTGATGTTCCGGTTTCTGAGCTGGAAGGTGGCCCACAGCTGTGCCTGCTTTGTGAAAATCATCATGCTGCATGTACACTTACGATCGGTTCATCTTCCTGTAAGTATGTTACATTTTAAAAGTTTGTTGAAAAATAATTAAATAAAAATGTAAATTTCCTCGCGGTCCTCAGAGCCCCGCTGGAGAAGAACTGGCTTAGAAACACAAGGTTCTCTTGTACCGACGCACCCAGCCTCCACCACCAGAACCCTGGGCGACCTGTGAGCTCGCGGCAGGGGGACAGGTACTCACGAGGCTTTGAGGAGCAGCCGCTCTCTCTCCTGGAGCTCCAGCTTCAGACTCTCTACTTCCACCTTGAGCTCGATGTTCTTCCAGACAAGATTAGGAAAGAAAAGAAACAGTGTGAAGCACAGGACATCCGAATGCCTATAGTGGGAAACCTGCTTTCAGCACGGACTGGCTCCGTGATGCTCATAATAGACGGATATTAGATTCAAACCCTAATTAGCCTCTGGGCACAGGGAAAAGGGAATTACTGAACACTGGTGGGCTCCAAAGAAGGCCCTGGATTTCTCAAGGCTTGGAACAATTATGTAAATTTTCCAAGCTTCTAAGAGCCAGAGCATTCAAACGTTCAGGCATAAATGTCATACAAGTGAGGCTGATTTAAAAATTGTTTGCCCTCCACCAGGCAAGTTTACAATCAATTCTGCAGCTTGCTTTTACCATTCCAAGGCAATTACTTCTGGTTGTTCGCAATCATGCATGTGGTGGTGTAGCGGCGGGAATGTGTTACAGCATCAAAAACATAAAACCTGTGGATGGATGAGCAGGAAGCCACATCACTGCCTGTCTCATTTCAGTGTAAGATCTCAGGGTGCTCCCTTCCCAAAGAGCCGTGACCACAGAGGGCCCGCTGTCTAGAGGGGACACCACAGTGTTCCCCAGCCGTCTTCCTCGTAAGCGACTGGAACAAAGGGAGACACACATGGTCCTGGGCTTGTAACTCACGTGAGAATCCAAAGACAGACTCTTTGGCACACGGGTCACAACATGAGGCAGCGGGGAGAGATCAGCTTCACAAACCAGTCCACAGATGTACCCCAGACGGAATATTAGGTGAATTCATGCAGTAAAGAGGAAGGTCTGAGTGCGCAGCCTGCAGGGGACTGCTGTAAATCCAAGATTTCTCTAATCTTGCTCCTGCTTTATTTTAATAATTTATGCCAACTTTACATTTTATTCCATACTACATGTGTATTATTTTAAATAAAAATACCATTTCCGGTAAAATTTACAATCTCCGAGGACAGGTCTACCTCCTTTTAGCCAAGGAGCCCTGGGGGGAAGAGCACCCCTGACTGAGAAGTCAGCCAGAATGGAAAGACCACAGCCTTGAGACTAGAAGGACCTGGCTTCAAATTCTGCCTCCACTCCTCCCCAGGAGGAAACCGTGGCAAGTCAGTGGATACTCGTTTATTTACTCATTCCTTCACTTCACAGACATACACCAACCCCTGTGACAGGCCAAGCACAGGCTAAGCACCAAGGCCACCACGGTAGACGAGGCAGACGCAGGCCCTGCCTTCCTGCTCACACCCAATATGAAAGTGCGAGTGCGAGCCTGTAACTGCCCTTAGAAACACAAGCCCAGGAGGTCAGAGAGCAGGTGTCTCCTTTCGGATCCCTCAAGTGTCACACGAAAAACATGAAGCCCACCTGACATGGTGGATTTGAGGATTGAATGAACTAACAAATGAGAAGAGGCTACGAGACAAGGCTCAGACTGTGTTATTTTTTTCACTGTCAAACAACAGGAACTAAAGAAGTCATCTCTGCAGCAGAACTTTTTCTAGAAGAAACTGATCTTGGCATAAAGGACACTGAGTGACAGTGCACAATGTCTTCAACTGTGGTTTTGTGAAAACTGCAGAAACACCCTTCAAAGAGAAGATTCCTGTTCCAGCTCTCTGAAGGGCAGAGGGCTTCTATGTAACAGCTGATATCATGTTCTAAGTGCTTTGCTTTCTGATGAACCAATTGGCACCCCAGCCCAGCAAATTTAAAAGAATGGACTGCTAACAGGTCCACTAGACTTTTTTTTGCAAGCTCAATACTTCAAGTTATAAACTTATATACATGGCGACCATAGTGTCTAAACCAAAAATCAAGACACCTTATAAGCATAAAATGGAATATCACTATAAAAAAGAATGAAGAAGCTCTTAAACCACTATTAAGGAAAGATATTCAAGATACTGTTAAGGAAAAATGCGAGGTGCAAAGCGAACATGCTCGCATTTATGTGAAAAGG
This sequence comes from Stenella coeruleoalba, assembly GCF_951394435.1. Taxonomy (NCBI): domain Eukaryota; kingdom Metazoa; phylum Chordata; class Mammalia; order Artiodactyla; family Delphinidae; genus Stenella; species Stenella coeruleoalba. The sequence continues at coordinate 109,023,891 of NC_137153.1, forward strand.
GGGTCTGTACACATGTACGTACACACACAGTGCTTGCTTGTGTCCACATAAAATTTCTCTGCCTGAGGAATGAATGATATTGGTTAGATCCACGGAATCTAGGAGACAAGGGTGGAAGAAAGTCTTTCCAGTGTATACCTTTTATGCTTTTTGATTTTGAACCATGTACACCTATCCAAAAAATTAAAATTTAAATAAAAGTGTAATTAAATCAAGTCATCTAGCCAAACAGTGGAAAAGAAGAGCTGAAACTGTGTAGTAGAATGAGGTAGGCAGACCCGGGCCCAAAACCCATCTCACACAGCAGCTATACGACAGGGAGCAAGCTGCTGATCTTCCCTGAGCTTCAGCTGCCTCTCCTGCAAGGTGAGGACCACCTCCATTGTACAGGACTGTCTTGAGAATTAAAACAAGCTGCTGAATGCACAAATGCCCAGGACAGGTGCCCGACCAGGAGTAGGCAATTAACTTACTTTGATGTCCTAACACCCATATTCGTTCTGGGATACACGATAATCATACTTGCATACAAAATATTTTCGGTTACTGGGTTTTCTTTAAAATTCTGATTGCACCACTACTTCCTTCCAGAGATAGGGGAGACCCTCACTGTCCTTCTCTCCCACAATAAAGAAAGAGAAATCGCGTCTTGAGGGACAAGGGAGCTTTTCAATGGTTGAAAAGGCCCAGAAGTACAGTACAATCCCTCTTCAAGACAAGCCCATTTAAGTCCATCCGCTAAAACTCAAGGAGAGTTCTTTTTCCTCCTTCAAAAGCTTCCACTGGTGCAAACTTCCGAATAGAAAAAATGGAAGAATTCTCAGGCCAAGGGCTAATCTCCTAGAGAAAGTCAAGAAACGGGCACTAAAATATTGTTTGTACTCATGTCTCTTCGAGAAAGCCAAGTTCTTTTTTCAACTTTCAGAACCAAGGTTTGTTTTCACGCAGAGACCTCCAGGTCAAGACTTGAGATAGGAATAGACTCTTTCTTCTGACAGTGATAAGCAAGCACACCAGGAATACAGAAGAGTCAGATCACAGGAAAAATGACAAGCCTACCTTCGGGCCGCCCACGGAAGCCCCAAGAAGACAGTGATGATCATTGTCAAGCGCTGACTGGGTGCTGAGGCTTTTCATCTGTCAACTCTTTTTAATCCACACAAATAACCCCAAGACAGAGGGATTATCACTTAACTCTGGAAGCAAGCCCAGAGAGCTGAAGTGACTTGCCTACAGTTACACAAGTTAGTGAGTAACAATAGGATTCAATTCCAAAGACATTCTACCATTTCACTGTCTTTGTCTAAATTATAAATAATGAGAAAAAGGCAATTGAGATATGGTAAATCAGAATTCCCACTTTAAGAAGAGAGAAGGACTCCCTTAAAATTAATCTTGTATCGCCTTTTGCTTAATATTAAGGTCATCCTATTATCTCTTCATGCTCCCTGTAATCAATTCAAATGAAGTGAAAGCAGTGCTCTCTACTCATGCCAACTCTGAGAACAAATATTAATCAAACTTCTGCTTGGAATGACTGTTAGAAAAGACACTGGGAATGGCGGCAAGAAGCGGGGCACTCACAGTTTTGTAGACGTGTTCAGTGGGGCCATCAAATTCCTGTTGCATCCTTTCCTCGAGGAAATAGATGCGGAGCTTTAGGTTAAAGTTTTCTTTCTTCAATTCAGTGATTTGCTAGAAAATAAGAACAGATGGGTCATCAGAAGTAAGATCCAAGGGACAATACCTGCATGAATCCCCATAGCTTCCAAGGCTACAAATGGAGTAAAAGCTTACCGTTGCTATAACTGTACTAACCCAGAAGTAAGAGCCAAACTCAGGACCATCTGAGCACTGAAATGAATGATGACTGAGTGGAGAGAGGATTCATGACTCCACACTGACAGTGAGTAAACAGGTAAAGAAAGAAAAGGAAAGGAAAAGGGGAAGCTCTTCTTTACAAAAGAAATCCAGTTAATAAATGTAGAAGAATAACAGGAAGAGAAAATCACCCTTATACAACTGCTGTGGCAATAACTGACTCAGGCAGGAATCATCAATGCGTAAAGGGTCAGGTGAAAGAACACTGGAAGCCACGATTTTCCCACTGTCTCAAGATACCACCCCACAGATGGCTTGTTATTTACAAAAGGAGAGTATCTTCACAATTTAGAAACCTACTAGACACCACCCTAATCAAGAGAATGAATATATTTAATACCACCTCCTGGTGGAACAAAATGACATCTCGTGCCTCCTGAACTAAATCACTGAAAGTAAGCAATTGCATTTAAAATGTTAAAACACCTACAGTCTTTTTGTTTTTTCTTCTCGCACCTCACCATTTGCAGGATCTTAGTTCCCCGATCAGGGGTCAAACCCAGGCCCGGCAGTGAAAGCACCGAGTCCTAACCACTGGACCGCCAGGGAACTCCCAAAATGCCTACAACCTTTAACTTGCGTCTAATCAAGAGTTGTCAATCAAACAAATCCAAATTGAAAGACATTCTACAAACAACGGGCCTGGACTCTTCAAAAATTTTAATGACAATCTTAAGGCAAAAATGGCTGGGGGACTCTTCTAAATAAGTGGAAGTAATAGAGGCCTGACTACTACGTACAGTGAAATCATATAGTGAATCTTGAAATTTTTTTAAGCTCTATGGAGATAACTGGGGGAATCTGAATAACAATTTTATATAAGGTAAGAGTATTATGATTTTGTAGGAGAATATCCTATGTAAGAGATACATGCTGAAGTACTTAAGGGTGCTGTCACATGCCTGCAACTAGCTCTCTAATAAGTGGGGAGGGAGGGAAAAAAAAGAGATAAAGCAGATGTAGCAAAATATTAATTGATAAATCTAGATGAAGAATATATGGTTGTTTGTTGTACTATTTTGCAACTTTTCCATAAGTTTAAGATTTGTTAAAATTAAAAGTTGGAAATTAAAAAAAAAACAGATTAAGAAAACTAGTATTTACCAAGACCCTGCTATGTAAGAGACACTGAGCTTAGGTAATTTAAATACAATATCTGCACCCCTAAAACAACTCTGAGAGCAGATTACCCCCGCTATACACATGATCAAAAATCACATAACCAGTGGAAAAGCTGAGATTCATATCCTGCCCTGTCTGGCTCCAGTGACTATGATGTGTCAAGTAAACCTCACTGCCTACAGAAAACACCTGATTTACTTGTGTGTAACATCCAGCAAGCTTTCTAAAGCAGGTTAACCTAACTCCAAGAACAGAAATTAGCATACACACTAAAGCTACTTATATATTCACTTTTTTTTTTTTTTGCATCATGCGGGCCTCTCACTGTTGTGGCCTCTCCCGTTGCGAGGCACAGGCTCCAGACGCGCAGGCTCAGCGGCCATGGCTCACGGGCCCAGCCGCTCCGCGGCATGTGGGACCTTCCTGGACCGGGGCACGAACCTGCATCCCCTGCATCGGCAGGTGGACTCTCAACCACTGCGCCACCAGGGAAGCCCTATGTTCACTTTTTTGATAATTTATTGAACCGTTCTCACGTGATTTAAACGTGCTCCTACATGTATGTTACAGTTCATTTTTCACATTTTTGAAAGTCAACAGTCCATGGTTATAAGTAAATTATGATATGGCCACTCAACAGAATCTTATGGAGCCACTAAAAAGAATAAGAGATCACTCTGTGTACTCAAAGGAAGTTATCAAGACACACTGTTAAACAAAAACACTATGGTATAGAATATTATATGTGGCAGGCTACCATTGTAAAAAGTAAGGGGAAGATATGCTTACTTGCTTGATATAAATGGTATATATCTGGAAGTATATGCTATATAACCTTTTGAATTTTTTTAGTATAAATTTCCTAACAAAAAATAACTTAAAAATAATATTAGATGAAGGCATCCTTTTTAAAGACTATTTGAACTGTGAAGAGACTGCTGATGATGTTGTATTAAACCCAGTGTGTCTGCCCAGGCCATAACTCATGCATCTGTTGTTCCCCTTCCATTCTCCAAGTCACTACTCCAGCTCAGTTCTCAAAGGCAAAGCAGAAAGATCAGGGGCTTTGGAGACAACACTAAGTTCAATCCTAACGCTTCTCATAGAGTAACCCTAGATTTGCTACCTTTCAGAGCCTCAGTTTCTTCACTTATAATATAGAGATAATACACTTTTGTCAGTACTAAATGAAATAAAATACTGTATAGAGGATGCCTAAGACAGGGTCAACAAAAGGCACAAAGAATGAAGAATAAATTATATGATTTGATTATATCAAAATGTAAGACTTCTAACTACAAAAAGACTCATAAACATGGTTTAAAGTCAAGTGATTAAGGTGTTGGCAAAATGCCAAGACATAGGGTGCACTGTCTTGAAATGAATGGCAAAATAAAGTCTCAGCAGAGAAACAGAAAACGTAGAAAAGAACCAAATAAAAATTTTAGAAATGGAAAATACAAAAACCAAATAAAAATGGACTGGATGGGCTCAACAAATGGTGATGACAGAATACTCAGTGAACTTGAAGACAGATCAACAAAAATTATCCAATATGAAAACAGGGGGGAAAAAACTTAGAAAAAAAAAAATTAAGAGAGCCTCAGGGACCTCTGAGCCAATACCGAAAGGTCTTTTTCATCAGAGTCCCAGAAAAATAGGAGAAAATTAGGAGAGTGTAGTATAAAAAAAAAAATTGAAGAAATACAACTTAGAACTTTCCAACTTTTGAAAAAGGCATAAAACATACAGACTAAAGAGGCTTATCAAACACCAAACAGGATAAGTTCAAAGAAATTCACACCTAGCAACCACTGAAAAATAAAGACAAAAAACATAAAACAAACAAAAACTCTTGAAAGCAGCCAGAGAAAAATGACACATTTATGAGGAACAAAGATTCAAATAACAGCAGATTTCTCAGTCAAAACCATAGAGGCCAGAGGGCAGTGGAACAATATTATTAAAATGCTGAAAGAAACTGTCGTGCTAGAATTCTTAAGCAGTGAAGGTAAAATGAAGACATTCTCAAATGAAGGAGAACCAAGTGAATCCACTGCCAGAAGATCTGCTCTAAAAGAAATGCTAAAGGAAGTTCTTCAGACCAAAGGGAAGTGATACTACAGAGAGAGATGGAAACTTCAGAAATGAAGGAAGAGGAAGAGAGAAGGAAGGAAGAGAAAAGCAAATGGTAGTAAATCAACTATACTTCAATTTTTAAAAAATGATAACTATCTAGATAACTATCTAGAAGAACAGTAGAAATGAAAACACCTCAAGTTCTTTAAAACATTTACGACAGTAAAGCAAAAGTTAAAACATAGTCTGGTGGTATTTTCAATGTTTTTGGATATAAAATATACTGGGGATAGGTGTGGCAACGTTTTTACATTTCACTTATGGTGAAATGAAAAGTTCCTATAATCTCTAAAGCAACCACTAAAAATTCTTTAATGTTTTAAAATAAACTATACAAAGAGATATGTTCAAAAACTCAATAGATAAATTTAGATGAAACAGTAAAATAATTCTAATAATCCAAAAGAAGATTTAAAAGGGGAAACAGAAGAATCAAAAACAGAAGAAACAGGGCTTCCCTGGTGGCGCGGTGGTTGCGAGTCCGCCTGCCGATGCAGGGGACACAGGTTCGTGCCCCGGTCCAGGAAGATCCCACATGCCACGGAGCGGCTGGCCCCGTGAGCCATGGCCGCTGAGCCTGCGCGTCCAGAGCCTGTGCTCCGCAACGGGAGAGGCCACAACAGGGAGAGGCCCGCGTACCGCAAAAAAAAAAAACAGAAGAAACAACAGAAAACAAGTAAGAAAATGGTGGGCCTAAATTAAAATACATTGATATATGTTAAATGTAAATGATATACACAACAATTAAAATACAGAGGTTATGTGAATAGATAAAAAACCCAAAGCTGTATACAAGAAACCCACTTCAAATATGATAGAGGTAGATTAAAAATAAAAGTTAGAAAAAGATGTACCATGCAAACACTAATTAAAAGAAAGCTGGAATGGTTATTCATATCTGAGAAAAGTATTCAGGCATAAAAGGGACATTACATAATAATGAAAAATAACAATCCTAATTGTGTATGTACCTAACATTACAGCCTCAAATTCATGAAGCAAAAACTGATAGAATTGAAAGGAGAAATGAACAAATCCACAATTATTGTTTGAGACATCAATACTCATCTCTCAAAGAAAAAATAGACCAAAAAAGTAAACAAAATATAAAAATGCTGAGCAACACCATCAACCAACTAGATCTGATTTACACTTATAAAATACTCTAGGGATTCCCCTGGTGGCTCAGTGATTGAGAATCCACCTGCCAATGCAGGGGACACAGGTTCAAGCCCTGGTCCAGGAAGATCCCACATGCTGCGGAGCAACTAAGCCCGTGCGCCACAACTACTGAGCCTGTGCTCCAGAGCGCATGAGCCACAGCTACTGAGCCCATGTGCCACAACTACTGAAGCCCGCACGCCTAGAGCCCGTGCTCCGCAACGAGAAGCCACCACAATGAGAAGCCCGCACACCACAACGAAGAGTATTCCCCACTCACCGCAACCAGAGAAAGCCCGTGCGCAGCAACAAAGACCCAACACAGCCAAAAATAAATAAATTTATAAAAATACTCTACCCAGCAACTCAAGTGAACGTGGAACAGTTCCCAAGATATCCTGGCTCATAAAACAAACCTTAACAAATTTAAAAGAACTAAAATCAAACTATATTCCCTTACCATAATGGACATAAACTAGGAATCAATAACAAAGAAAACTGGAAAATTCCCAAGTACTTAGAAATTAAATAGCACATTTCTAAACAATCCATGGGTAAAAGAGAAAAATCAAAAGATATTTTGAATAAATGAAAATGAAAATAAATCAAAATTTGTAGGATGCAGTTAGAGTAATATTTAGAGGGAAATTTATATTATTAAATACTTTGGAAAAGAAGAAATATATACCTATTATATATAAAGTAGATAACTAATAAGGACATACTGTATAGCACAGGGAACTCTACTCAATACTCTGTATTCCTATATGGGAAAAGAATCTAAAAGAGTGGATATATGTATATGTATAACTGATTCACTTTGCTGTACAGCGGAAACTAACCCAACATTGTAAATCAACTATACTCCAATAAAAATTTTTTTAAAAAGGAAGAAATATCTCAAATCAATAATCTAAGCTTCTATTTTAAGAAACCATGAAGAGAGCAAAATAAACCCAAAGCAAAAAGAATGAAGGATATAATAAACATAAGAGCAGAAATCAATGAAATGGAAAAGAGAAAAACAATAGGGAAAAATCAATTTAAAAAGGAGATATGGGGATATATGTATATGTAGAGCTGATTCATTTTGTTATAAAGCAGAAACTAACACACCACTGCAAAGCAATTATACTCCAGTAAAGATGTTAAAAAAAAAAAGATAGCTCTTTTCAAATGATCAATGAAACTCATACCTCTAGCAAGACTGGCAAAAAAAAAAAGACATAAATTACCAATATCAAGAATGAAAGAGGAGTTATCATTACAGATCCCACAGTAATTAAAAGGATAATATGAAAATAATGCATACAAAGCTATGCATGGAAATTGGAGAACTTAGATGAAATAACACAATTCCTTCAAAGGTACAAATTATCAAAATTCACCAAAGAAGAAATAAGAGAAACTGAATAGTCCTATAGCTACTTAAAAACTTAAAATTTGTAATAAAAAACCTTCCAAAAAAGAAAATTCCAAATCAAGATGATTTCAGTAGCAATTTCCACCAAATACCTAAATTTCTACCAATTTTACACAATCTCTTCCAGAAAATAGAAGATGAGGGAACTTTCCCACTTCATTTTGTCAGGGCAGCGTTACCCTCATAAAATCAGACCAAAATATTACAAGAAAACTACAGACTAAATCCTTCAGGAATGATAGACACAAAATACTCAACTAAATTTTAACGAGTTGGAAAAACATATTAACACATCATGAGTGGGATTTATCCCAGGAATGTAAGGTTACTTCAATATTCCAAAGTCAATCCATGTAATCCACCGAACTAAAAGACTAAAGAAGAAAAAATACATACGACCACATCAACAGAGGCAGGAAAAAGCATTTGACACTCAACAGCCTCTCAGGATAAAAATTCAGCAAACTAGGAATTAAAGGAAACTTCCTTTATCTGCTAAAGGATGTCTACAAAAAAAACACACATCTACAAAAAACATATTTACTTAAAGATGAAGAATTGAATGTTATTCCCCTAACATCAAGAATAAGGAAAGGATATCGGTTCTCACAGTTCCTATTCAACACTGTATTTGAAGTCCCAGACAGCGCAGTAAGGCAAGGGAAGAAAACAAAAGGCATCCAGATTGGAAAGGAAGAAATAAAACAATCTTTATTTGTATATAATGACCATACATATTAAAAAATCCCAAGGAATCTACAAAAACAGCTCCCAGAATTCATTGAGTTTAGCAAAGTCAACTTGCAGATATCAATCATATTTCAATATACTAGCAATGAACAATCAGAAACTGAAAATTTTTTAAATACCATTTACAATATCTCCAAAAAGTGAAATTTTTAAGTATAAACCTAATAAGACATTATATATGCTTAAGAGCACAAAATGCTGATGAAATCAAGACCCTAAATAAGTGAGGAGACTTACTTACCAAATTCATGGATTGGAAACCTCAATATAATAAAGTTGTCAATTCTCTCCAAATTGATCTATAGATTTAACACAATCCCAATCAAAATCCCAAGAGTTCTTATAGATAAAGACATGCTGATCATGAAATTTATTTGGAACAGTAAAAGAGTTAGGTGAGTGAAAACAATTTTGAAAAAGAATCCAGTGAAACAGAATACAGAAATAGACCCATACAACTATGGCCAATTGATTTTTGACAAAGGTGCAAAGACAATTCAATAGAGAAAGGATAGTGTTTTCATTTTCAACACATGACATCGGAACAATCAAACATCTATTTACAAAAAAATGAACCCTGATCTATCATACTTTAAACAAGCATTAAGTCAAATTAGATCACAGATCTAAATGTAAAACGTAAAATTGTACCTGTAAGGCCAACTGGCCCGAGGCAGGGGAACACAATCAGATTCACAGGTTGCATCAGACCGAAATTCTCCGGACCACCCAGTTCCAGAAACTGCCCTGGAGACATTCCGGACCACCCAGTTCCAGGAACTGACCTGGGGACTTTGAACCCAGCCCAGCCTTCCCGCCTTTCGAGGGGCGGGGCTAACGGTCCCCCAGGATACCCGAAAAGACCACCAAATAAGGAATACCCTGCACCCTCCCAGATTCACCACACCCCTTTCCCTTCTTCCCCTATAAAATCTTGCCCAACCCTCGCCCGGGTGCAACTTCTCTGGCCCCCTTTCTCTCAGACCAGTGAACCTCGCCCGGGAGTGCTCCCTAATAAAGCTCACTTGAAGCTTTCCTCTGTTTCGTGGTGCCGTTTGTTAAGATTCGACCTTACAGTACCTTTCAGAAGAACACACAGGGAAAAATCTTCGGGACCTACAGCGAGGCAGAGTTCTTAGCTATAATATGATCCATAAAAAACTTTTTTTAAAATCAATAAACTGAGCTTCATCAAAATCTAAATAAAACGTTTGCTTTGGAAAAGCACAGTGTTAAGAGAATGAAAAGACAAGCTACACAGAGAGAAAATATTTGCAAATCACAAATCCAAGACAGGAACTGCATCTAGAATACATAAATAACTCCCAAGATGTAACTGTTAGAAAACAACTCAATTAAAAGAAAAACAAAAAACAGGCAAAAGATTTGAAAAGAAACTTCACAGGAGAAGATATACAGATGACAAATAAGCACAAGAAAAGATCTTTAACATCTTCAGCCATTAGGAAAAAGCAAATTAAAACTACAATGAGATACCACTACACAGCTATTAGAATGACTTAAAAAATTTTTTTTAATTAACAATACCAAATGCTGATAAAGATGTGGAACAAATGGAATTCTCATACTCTGCTGATGGGAATGCAAAATGGCACAATCACTCTGGAGGACAGTTTGGCGGTTTCTTACCAAAAAAAAAAAAACTACACTTACCATATGACCCAGCAATCCCAGTCCTAGGTATTTTCCCTAGAGAAACAAAAACCTATGTCCACACAAAAAAAACTTACACAGGAATGTTTACTGCAGCTTTATTAATAACCACCAAAACATGGAAAGAACCTGAATGTTCTTCAAAGGGTGAATGAATAAAGTGTACATCCATATGATGGAAAAATATTCAACTACAGCGATAAACGACAACATGAATGAACTTCAAAGATATCATGGTGAGGAAAAGAAGCTAGCCTCAAAGATTACATACTGTATGCTTCCATTTATATCATATCTGGAAAAAGCAAAATTATAGGGACTAAGAACAGAGGATTAGCTGCCAGAGGTCTGGGGTGAACAGTCTGACCACAAAGAGGCAACACATGGGCATTTTTTGGCATTACGGAACATTCTGATTGTGGTTGACAGTCACATGAGCCTAAAGCCGTATACACCTATACCAAAAAAATCAAAAATAAATAAATATATATTTTTTCGATTATGACGAAAGTTACAAGGGACTATACATATGTCAAAACTCAGCCAACACTTAGGGCTTCCCTGGTGGTGCAGTGGTTGAGAGTCCGCCTGCCGATGCAGGGGACGCGGGTTCGTGCCCCGGTCCGGGAAGATCCCACATACCGCGGCTGGGCCCGTGAGCCATGGCCACTGAGCCTGCACGTCCAGAGCCTGTGCTCCGCAACGGGAGAGGCCACAACAGTGAGAGGCCCGCGTACCACAAAAAAATAATAAAATAAATAAAAAATAAAAAAAATTAAACTGGTGAGTTTTATTTCATGTAAATTATATCTCAATAAAGTTGATTTTAAAATAAGTAAAATAAAATATAGCAAAATATTAATAGCCATACTTGAATGCCAATACATCGCCATAAACGTACGTTCATTGGCATTTTTCTTCAGCATTTTTAAAAATAATTGGTAATAGTATATAATACTCTTTCTAAAAAACTTTTTAATACTTTTATGACTGATAAAAGAAAGAGATTAACATATTCTACATTAAGTATATTTCAAACTCTCTGCCCCTGGCCCCTTGTTAACACTTAAGGTTTCAATTTTGTGGCTAAGAAGAACAGAGCAAGAAACAATTGGTAGGTTCATTAAAGCCTCCTTTTAAATGTTTTAAGGAAACAGCACATAAAACATTCATTCAAACAAAAAAGTCTACCCCGCCAGATGCTTCCTATAAAGAGAAACCTTATTCTATTACTCGGCTACCAATAAATTATTTATGGAGTGGGCTTAGAATGCCCACATTGTGCGCACTGCTAGAATTCTTAGCAACACTTGAAAGAATATTTGTCCTATTTATAGGTAAAGAAGTTGTTTTTTTTTTTTTAATGAGAGGAAGGTAAATAAGCCTTCAGAAGGTCACTGCAAATGCCAGACAAGCCCAAATGAATACAATGAAATACAGGCAACATCTTTTCTGCAACAACGTCAGCCTCATTTCTCTGCTTAATACCACTGCCCTCAATGAAGTTTTCTCTGACTACCCCATCAGGCTGTACTGGGGTCCTTCTAAATGTTGCCACACACCCTCTAATTTCTTTATCATGGCAACTATCACACTGCATGGTACCAGTTGGGTTATTTGCCTTTCTACCCAATCCATCTCTAAGAGATGGGGAACCATATCTTTGTGTGTATTCTAGTCTAAAACATAAGAGATGGTCGCTAAATACCCAATGGCCGGATGAATGGACACATTTAAGAATTTCTTGAAGGCAAAGTGAGGCAAGGAGAGACCCACAGCCTTCAGAGTCAGACAAATCTGGTTAACATCACTCCATTGCTTTTTTTCTATCACTCTTGGAATAAAGCTTCCTGCCGTGGCCCCAGGGTTGTGTGATCTGGCTCCGCTATCGGCCTCGGGTAGAGCCCTCACCCTCACCGCAACGCTCCAGCCTCCCTGGCCTCCCTTCTGGTCCTCACATAAGCCACCCTGTCTGCCTGCACAGCTCTTCCTGCAGCACTTCCCGGGGTGGCTCAGTCTCAGCCTTTCCATCTCAGCTCAAATGTCAGCACCTCAGAGACGCCCTTCCTAGTCACCTGCTCTAAAGCAGACCTGTCTCCACCACCTCCACCAAGTTACTCTCTAACACAGACCTCTTGTCTTCTTGCTAGAGGTTGTCACGATCTGTATTCATACTATTTATTTACTATCATGCTTGTCATGTGAATATAATCCACTTCTAGAGGGCAGGGACCTTATCATCTATCTGCTCATGGCTATTTCCCCTGAGGTTTTAGCACGGCGTCTGGAAAACAGCAGACATTTGTTGAATTTGTTGACATTCAACATTTGTTGAACGAATGAACAAATGAATGAATGAATACAGTCCAGACTACCTTACTAGCCTTATGACCTTAGTCAAGTTCATTTTTCTGTGTGCCTCAGTTCCTTTATCTATAAAAATGGGATTATAATAATGCCTGTTTCAGAGAGCTATTATAAGGATTAAAGGAGATTAATTGGGATGTTTAGTATTGTGCCTGGCACAGCATAAGAACTTAAAATATTAATATTCTTTTCATTTGTACTCTTCATCTGTACTTGAAACAAGTTCAAGAAATGAAAAAAAAAATTGAGTTGGAAACACTGGAAACAGCTTACCATACAGCAGTTATAAATACCTTAAAATATAAAACCCACCAAATATGACAGAAACTCAATGCTCAAAAGTAAGCTAGGGACTTCCCTGGTGGCGCAGTGGTTAAGAATCCGCCTGCCAATGAAGGAGACAGGGGTTTGAACCCTGGTCCGGGAAGATCCCACATGCCGCGGAGCAACTCAGCCCGTGCGCCACAACTACTGAGCCTGCGCTCTAGAGCCCGTGAGCCACAACTACTGAGCCCGCATGCCACAACTACTGAAGCCTGCATGCCTAGAGCCCATGCTCCACAACAAGAGAAGCCACCACAAGGAGAAGCCCGTGCACCACAACGAAGAGTAGCCCCCGCTCCCTGCAACTAGAGAAAGCCCGTGTGCAGTAACGAAGACCCAACACAGCCAAAAATAAATAAATAAATAAAATAATAAATTAAAAAAATAAAAATAGTACTTTAAAAAAAAAAAAAGTAAGCTAACACAAGACTGTACCTGCCACATTCCGGCTCCTGCAACTCAAGTGTGACTGTGGAGCTGCAACATCTGAAATGGGAACCATCCCAACTTGATCATGGGGTGGAGCTTTCAGGAGCTGGAGCAGCCGCAGCTCAGCAGCGGGACAGACCCTGAAGGAGCTACTAGTTGGTCATTATGGCTTCCTCCCATTCCCACTTCCAACCCCACCCCCTATCAAAGGCCTTCCTAGCCTACAGCACATCAAAAAGGGAAGAAAAACAAAAGCCAACAACATAAAAAAGAATCAGGACGACTCCAACCAACTGAACTCTCAGCAAGGTGCCTAACTCTGGCAATCAGTTTCAACGGCTTGCAGGAGCCTGGGCCTCCAAAGCTGAAGCTCACCCACCAGATCACCTTTCAATTCAAGGCACAAGGAATAAGAGCAAGGGCCCTGGGGTCAGCAGAATAGGAAACGGATGAACTCCCAATGCTGTCACTTGTAAGCCGCGTAACCTTGGGAAAACTAACACCTTTGAGTCACTGTTGGCTCATCTATAAAATGAGGATAAAAATCAATTACCTCACAGGGGTGTTGTGACAACTAAATGAGCTAAAGTACCTGGCAGAGCCTGGCACGGAGCAAGCAGAAAACACAGGATAGCTTTCAAAAGGAATCCAGTTCTCACTAAGCCCTCAATACGCAGATCTTCGGGCCACTGTCAATTTTTTATCCTCTTTGAAAGTCCAAAAACTGTTAGACCATTCACCTAGACAACAAAAAAACCATGAAATCTTGCTGCCCAGAGTTCATCTCTGGTAAACAATACTGCATGTAAGGCAATTCTGCCAGCAGCAACTAAGTGAGGTTAGTACAATGAGGAAGACACTTTGGAATTAGTTTCTGATTCCAGTACTCTCCCGGTGTCCTCAAATCATCCAGAAAACTGTTACTAGGCAAACATCTATTTATTAACAAACAATACTGTAGCAATGACAGAATTTTAAAACCCAAATAACACTTGGAATACAACTATCTTACGAAAGCAACTCTATTTATGTTCTTTTCAGCCTTTGCTCATGAATACACATCTTTTTGTAAAATTATAACATAAGTGAATTTGTATAATCCATTGTTTTCCCCTAACATATCTTAAATATTTTCATGTTGCTGCATAATTCACATAATTATCACTTAAAATGACTGCACTAATTTCCACTGAATTGATTCACAGTCCATCACTTAACCCTTTCTCTCTTGCCCACTTATGGATCCAGTGTGTTCTAGGAGAAGCCTACAGGCTTTACAACCAGAACGACCGGGTTTGAACTTTGCCTTCTTTTTTTAAATGTTTTATTTTATTTATTTAGCTGCACCGGGTCTTAGTTGGGGCATGTGGGATCTAGCTTCCTGATCAGGGATCGAACCTGGGCCCCCGGCATTGGGAGCCCAGAGTCTTAACCACTGGACCACCAAGGAAGTCCCAATTTTGCCTTCTTTTTGTTTCTCAATCACGCTAAACTCATGGGCAAGTCATTAATCTCTCCAACCTCCACTTCCTCACCTGTGAAATACCTTCATCACAAGCTTGTTGCAATAAGCCAAAGAGATAACAAACGTAAAATATAATTCCCTTGTTCCCAATTTTTCCCAATTACGTACAATGTGGCAACAAACACCGTCATGTCCAGAGCTTTCTTCCTTCCACTGAGTTGTCTCCTCAGGACAAATTTTCCCAAAATGGATTATCGGGCTCAAGAGTAATATTATTTGTATGACCATCAAAATCTCTTTTCAAATGGCCTTCAAAAAGATTGTAAAGATTTCCTGTTATTGTGTAATGCTTAAGTTGTATGTCACTGTTTGAAAATTTTAAAACCTATAGTAGCTTGCTTAAAATTACAAAAGAGAAAAAAGCGTTCACACAAAAATAATTTTACAATAGTGGGTTTTGAACATTATGTCATTTTAGGAAATAGCAATAAAATTGCAACATCATTTTTTTGGACCACATTTATAGACAAAATTCATCACTTTGGATCATTTCCACAAATCTTTTAACTTGTTACTTGTAAAAAGTTACAAATAAAATTTGAGTTTTGCTTCATAAAAAAAAAAAAAAAAAAAAGTTTGTAAAAATTTACACCGCCCAGCCCGCCATCTGGCCAGGTCTTTGGAAGGCATGGCTGGGACGTGCAGAGGTCCGAGAACTCACAGCATTCGATCCAACACACAGGAGGCCATCCTACCACACAAGTGAACCACTGCACGGAGCACAGACATCCCACAGCCAGAAGCCCAACTTGATTCCCAAGGCCCCAGGCACTGACAGGCCCCATCTCCTGCAGAGCCAGCACCCCAGGGTGGCGGCGACACCCACTCTGTCAGCTCCAGACTTGGCCTCAACCACGTCCACCGGCCTGCACCCCATGCGATTCTTGCTCTCCTGCCTGGTTCTAAAGGCGTCCCTGTTCTCCTTCTCAGCCTCCCCTCGCCCTCATCACTGCCTGCTCTCCTAAGACTGGGGTGTCTGCGTGCTCCCTCCCTGCTGCTACACTGCTCCAGCCACTTGATTCACAAGAACGTGGCAGCCACCCTCATCTGCTTAAGACCCGGGATACCAGGCACTGTCCTGGCATATGTTACTTCATCCTCACCACGGCCCTAGGAGTTAAGCATTACTTTTCCCATTTCACAGATAAGGCAACCAAAGTTTACAGCTTTAGTATCTTATACAAGGTCACAAATTCATCTCATCAACAAGAATTTATTAAGTGACTACCATCTTGTTCAGTTCGGTGCTGAGCACTAGGGACGAAGCAGAGGAGACACGTGTTAAGCACCCACACCAATAAAATACACCATTACAGACAGTCATGGGACTCAGGGTGGGAAAGACTGGGCCCCGAGGGCCGGCTGGGTCCCGAGCGAGCTGGGGAAGGGGGTGAGGGACGGCCTCTCGAACAAGGTCACATCAAGGCTGAGACGTGAAGGTCAAGGGGCCTGCCCCTCGGGAGGAGGAGAAAGGGCGGTCCCAGCAGAGGGAGGAGACGTGGGAAGGCCCAACTGCGGGCTGAGAGCAGCCTGCGTACTGCAGCACAAAGCGTACCGCCGATGACACAGCGCAGGGTGTCAGGGACCGTGGCAAGAAGTTAGGAATTTCATTCCAAAGCCAAAGAAACATCCCAGAAGGATCAGCCGAAACTGACAACTGATGGGGCAGAACCGAGGGGCCTGTGATAGGATCCTCAGATCAGGGGGCACACCAGCAGGCACTGGGCACCCACTGTGTGCCAGGCATCACGCTAGGTGCTTTCCACACCAGAACTCATATAACCCCCATGACAATTCTGAATGAAAGACCGTACAGCCCCCAGGTCAGTTAGTGACAGGGCCAAGACCTAAAACCCAATTCTGGTCATCTCCAAGTGCGTGTCATGTCCCCGTACCACCGTGCTTCTGAAGCTTCAAGGGCCGTGCAGACCGGGTGGGGCTGGAGAGTGAAGGGGGCTATTCTCCGTGAGGAAGTAACCCACCACAGGGAGGTTACAGAGCAAATCTGAAGATGCAAATCTCCTGGCCATACCACAGATAAAACATTAAACTTGACCAACTGCCTCGGCTCAGACCAAGACTTTTCAACAAAAAGGAGTAAGGGCCTTGAAACGAGAACACCAGCACCTCAGGGCAGGTGGATGTGAAACAAGAGCAGCAGAGTCTATCCTCAGGAAATAACCACATAACTGTACAAAGACACATGCACCAGGATATTCACCACAGCTTTGTTTATAATAGTGAAGAATTAGAAACAATCTGAACGTCGCACAGGAAGAGATTACGTAAATTACGGTTCAATCCATCCCTTTGAAAACAAGTCTTTATGAACTTAGGACAGTCATTAAATAATACTAGCCACTTGTATCAACAGACGTGGAAAGCTACACGTGTCACTCTCTGTCACAGTAAAAGCCAGAATTAAACGCTTCTACATACGGATAAAGATAGCTACCCGGGGCTTCCCTGGTGGCGCAGTGGTTGAGAGTCCGCCTGCTGATGCAGGGGACACGGGTTCGTGCCCCAGTCCGGGAGGATCCCACATGCCGCGGAGCAGCTGGGCCCGTGAGCCACGGCCGCTGAGCCTGCGCGTCCGGAGCCTGTGCTCCCCAACGGGAGAGGCCACAACAGTGAGAGGCCCGCGTACCGCAAAAAAAAGAAAAAAGATAGCTACCCGGACTGGACACGATGAACCAGATTCTGGGTCTCCCCACTTGCTCAAAACATTTTGAAAGAAACAAAGGGAGAGAGAGACAGAGAGAGAGAAACTGCAGTCTCTGAAACAGATCACACCAGGTAAGCACATTCCTTTACAAAAACATCTCAGCCAATCCTCCTCTGGTCCGGGGAGCTCCCCACTATAGTGGGGAGCTAGAAAGGCTCCCACTGAAGACCAGACTGATAACTGATCTGCCAACTAATCTGCTAACTAATCTGCCAACCTCCTGCTGTAAGGCCTGCCGTGCGGGTGATTACACCTCAGCTGACGAGGGCACTAGACAATGGGTCACCAGTTTAAAGGCCCACAAGAAGGCGTGTGGCTTTTACATGTCAGAAGAGGCCTCAGAGTGTAACAGAAAGACCTCCTGTGCCAGAGGCCTGCGGTCAGAACCCAAAGAAGTCCCTCTGCCTCTCTGGGCTTGAGTCCCTGTGTGTCAGATGTAAGGCCTGGGTGAGTCGACAATGCCGGCAGACTTTCTTCCCAACACCTCCGGACCCCTCCCCTTAGCTCAGGCATCATCCCTCCCCCCGACCACGACTCACTGTAGTCTTTCAACCCATCACAGCGCCACCAGCCTCGCTCCCTCCTCCGTCCATGTAGTCACCAGCCTGGCCGATCTTTTGAAGCAGGATTCCGGTCACTTCCCTCCCCAGATTAAAATCCACCACTGGCTCCCCTTCATCTCCAGGAAAAAACTAAAAAGAAGCAGTGTAGCATACAGGAGCCTGCAGAATCTGACCCCTGCCTGCTTCAGTGGCCTCACTTCTCCCAGGCCCTCCATCCTACCGCCTCCTTCCAGCCAAAGGGAACTTAGATTCCCAACCTCCTCACACGCCGTCATGCCTCTCTCTACGTCGTCACACGTGAGCCCTTGTGCCTGGGGTGCTCTCTCAGTCCTCTCACCTTGGCTAACCCTAATCCCGACTTTTCCTGATGACCCTCCTCCAGGGAGGCTGCCCTAAGTCCCCTAGGCCAGGTTCGGGGCCCCTGCTCTGTGCCCCAGAGCACCCCGTACTTAACCCCTAGCACTGCAGTATTTTCCTATCCATCTCCCTAACTAGACTGCGAGCCTCTTGACAGGGAGACTTACAGGGTCTTAATTTACTGCCAATTCCCTAGCCCCTGGCACAGCCTGGCACAGGACATATATTTGAAAATATTCACTGATGAATGGATGAACTCTAAGCAAAACCAGGAGGCCCGTATTTTGCTAGACCCTTGCTAGTAGACTCTGATGTTCAGATATCTGTCATCTAAGACTAGAATAAAAGAAACCACGAGTTTCCCCTTTAAATCAAAAGTATTCTAGTCCCCTCTTTAACACGCACGCGGACACCAGGAGCATCTCCCATGAGCACCCAACAGAGATCACGTATTTAGTAGCGCAGGCCAGAGGAAAACGTTCAGTGTTTTATAAAGACCTGAAAGCGAGACACTGAGAACAGTGTGGTCATTTCAATTTCAACTGCAGAATTTGCTCTTGAAAATGCTACAATAAAAAATATCAATGCCATAAAAAACCTAACAGCAGCCGAAGGACCACAGTCACGAAGAAAAAACATAAATCCTAAAACATACTGGCAGAGAAGGCTCTCCCTCACCTTTAAGAAAATCAGTATTTGGGTCATCAAGAACACATCTGAGCAAGGGAAACGTGAATCACATGGCAGAGTAGACAAAAATAACAACGATAAATAGAACAGTAAGAAGGAGAAATAGGTAACACACAAAATGAACTCTGTGCTAGGCATATGTGTTTCACATATATTTACTCATGAATCCACACAACAGCCCTATGAAGTAGGAACTTGTAACATGTCCATTTTAAAGACAAAGAAAGTACAGAGAGGTTAAGTGACTGGCCCAAGGTCACCCAGCAGAAGTGGATGAGCAGACAGTCTGGCTCCAGAGGCCGTGGTCCTCAGGCAGCACAGACTGCCTCTGAAAACAGCTTTGCCATGTTGCATCCCTCAGCCTCTGTTTCTCCTACATATAATAAAGAGGGTTGGATTCAGTTCAGAGATTTCTCCCAGTTCAAAAGGCAGACAACAAAAGGTGAAGCCAAAATTCTGAGATTCTGTTAAATTTTTCCATCTAGAAATAAAAATCAAAACTGTGCCCTTTGGGGCTTCCCTGGTGGCACAGTGGTTGAGAGTCCGCCTGCCGATGCAGGGGACACGGGTTCGTGCCCTGGTCCGGGAGGATCCCACATGCCGCGGAGCGGCTGGGCCCGTGAGCCATGGCCGCTGAGCCTGCGCGTCCGGAGCCTGTGCTCCGCAGCGGGAGAG
Organism: Stenella coeruleoalba; assembly: GCF_951394435.1. Taxonomy (NCBI): domain Eukaryota; kingdom Metazoa; phylum Chordata; class Mammalia; order Artiodactyla; family Delphinidae; genus Stenella; species Stenella coeruleoalba. The sequence goes on from NC_137153.1 coordinate 109,043,696, forward strand.
GCCACAACAGTGAGAGGTCCGCGTACCGCAAAACAAAAACAAAAACAAAAAACAAAAAACAAACAAACAAAAAAAAAAACTGTGCCCTTCAAAACTTAAATAACTCTGTATCTTGCAGAGCTGCTTCAATATTAAAGTAATATATATGAAGAGCTTAACGCTTCAAGTTCCCAGCTCAGAGCAAGAGCTCAATAAATAGTAGCTATTATTACTCTTATGATAAAACAGGAAAAACCATTTAATAGTAGAGCACATTTTAATTATACACGATGTGGAATAATCAAATCTCATCTGTTTCAGGCCCCAGGCCCCACAGCATAGATCGGGTTGTAGAGTTGAAATTGTAACAACTCAAAGCTCAGAAATTACTTGTTTCCATTAGAGATCTGACAAGTCATTTCTTCAGTTGGTCACTGGTGGTTTGCAGATAACTGATAGCAGTAATGAGTATTCTAAATTAAATCCAGAGACAGTACCACTCTTTTCAGGAGAGACAACTGGAGAGAGAGAAATATGATGGTGGTATGTCCTTCCCTCTGTGTCCTCCATCTTCTCTCTGATAAATATCTCCCGTGTCCTGCACGGTATGGATTTCATTTGGTTACGAATGAAGAAGAGTCTAGATCTTCCCATGACAAATGAGAGCGTTGAGCAGGTAACTTGTTAAGGAGAACTGGAATTGGGAAAATAACCTTCTTTTCCTGTTACTTGACAACAAACCCCGTCCACTAACAAATGAAACACACAATGCTGGAAGACAGTAACCACTGAAGCCAAATCCATCACTGAGCAACCCATTCTGAGATGATCACCACACAGCAGTGGGAACAGGCCGCTCATGTTTCATTCGACAGCAACAAAGATGCAGCCTGCAAAATGCAAGGAGGCCACACAGCGCAGCAAAAAGAATAACGGCTTTGGAGTCATTAAAAACCTGGATTCAAACCCCAGCTCTGTCACTCAAGTATGATGTGACCGTAAGCGAGCCTCCCCTAGTCTTAAGATTCTTTACCTGTAAAATGCGGATGATATAAAATACCTCCGTCACAGTGAGGATTCAATGGGGACCATAAATAACACGGCTTACATCACAGGAAAGCCCTTAATACATGTTAGTGCCTCTCAGCTGTGCTACATGGTGACATCCTCTTATCTGGGACACCAGAAATACACCAAACTCCCCAAGGCTGGAAACCACTGATCCTGTTGGAACCCGTAACTGGCCTGTGTACAAAGGGCCGTCTGTGTAGGAATGTGAAGGTCACCCAGAGAGCACCCACGAGCTCTGGCATTCCTCCCAACCCTGGCCTTATCCAGTCTGGATGCTTCTTAAGAAATACAGCTCCCTCCTGGCTCTGGCTGGACAGTGGCTGCAGACGTGATTTGTGAGGGATGGTAATTTGGTATCTCCACTTACGTTTTCAAAGTCCTTCATGTTCCGGGCTCTGGTGGGAGACACCATTTCTTCCGACACATGTGGGAGCGCTATAAAAAGGTAAAACAGACACAGGAAAACGTCACGGTATGCAGACTGCCCAGCATCCCCCTTAGGGAAGAAAAATAAAAATGACTAGCTTCCACGATATATTCTGTCTTGTGATTTGAGTCTACAGAAAGCTCTAAGCCACTGTATTTCAAATATTTACGAACTACTTGAACTAGCCCCAATGTAACAATGTAAATGTCAGAAGATGAATCCGAAGAATACATGGGGCAAACAAAGGAGAACTGCCCCGCTATGTACTTCCTTACTGCTTGGCATAAAATTATTTTGCTGAACAGGATATCATCTTCACGTGTCAGCAATTAAAACAGCAATTAAAACCATGTCTGACTGACTTGACAGCAGGGGTTGGCAAACTTTTTCTTACAATGCCAGACAATAAACATTTTAGGCTTTGCAGGCCATACACAAAGCCTCAAATCTGTCCCAACCACTCAACACAAAAATAGCCATGGACAGTTCAAAAACAAAGAAGCTGTGATCCAATAAAAGTTTATTTTCAAAAGCAGGCAGTGGGTCAGAAACTGGCAAATCCTGCTTCAGAGTGATTCAAGACTTTGCCAGTACCCAAATCTTTCCGCAGCTTCTTTAATTCAACAAACATGTATTACACCCCTCCTCGGCGCCAAGCACCACGCGAGGTGCTGGGGAAGCAACGGTGAGAGAGACACTGATCCTGCACCCGAGAGGATCCCGATCCCGTGGGCAAGACGGGGATGTAAGCAAACTGCTCCACGCTGCACAAGTGCGTGGCGCCTTTCAGGCGTTGAGGAAATGTGTGCTGAGTGAATGAATGAATTCGCTCTTCCCACAAGAATGCACTGAGGGCCTACTCTCTGCTTGGCACCATTCTAGAAACAAAACAAACAGAAGGAGCTGACAGTCTAGAAAGAGGAGACAGACAATAAACAAAACAATAGGTAGTTACAGAGTATGTTCAAAGGTGATAAATGCTACGGAGAAAAATACAGTGGGCAAGGATAGGAAACACCAACAGCAAGGGTGGGGTGAGGACTTGCAGTTTCGAATAAGGTGGTTAAATTCAGGAACGGCTCACTGCGGAGGTGACCTCTGGGCAAACTTGGAGAAGGCACAGGGGAAAGGCCTGGGGTGGGAGATGCCCAGTGGATCCGAGGACCAGCCACGAGGCCGATGGACGCGAAAGCAATAAAGGGGCATATGTGGGTGAGCCAGGTGGGTGAGCCAGGTGCTGGCGGACGGGCTGGGTATGGCCTCACTGGCTCCTCTCAGGATGCCGAGGATTCTGAGCTCAGGAGCAGCGTTATGGGACTTGGGTTTCCACAGGCTCCCTCTGCCTGCCTCGCTGAGAACAGATTAAAAGGCGCTTTGAGAGAAACAAGGAGACCAGTTAGGAGAACACTGGGAGAATCCAGGCCGGAGGTCCTGATGGCTTAGACCAGGGAGGGAGGGTGAGAAGGGGTCTGATTCTGGGTACTTGTTAAGTAGCCAACGGCAACAGATGAAACGAAATGCAGTGAAATACATACGGTTCAGAGAGGAAAGCACACCTAAGGCAGCCTAGCGAGAGCCAAGGAGGCGGTGGGCTTGAGCTGAGTCATAAAGACTCAGGCAGGCAGCAGGCAGATGAGGACAAAGGCCCAGAGGAGGGAGCGGGCGTGGCGCTCAGCATTCAGCTGACAAGCGGCTCAGGAGCGGGGCAGTGGGGGACCGTGCAGAGCCCCGTGCACCAGACCGGGGGCACGCGGGTTGCCTTCCTGTTTCTCAGACGGGCTGTGCTCTGTCACCTGTGTCTGTGTCTCCACCTAGGTCCCACTCATTCTTCAAGTCTTGGCTCCAGTTCAGCTTCTTGGGAAACTCCGGCCCACCCCCCCTCCTTCATCTGAGGGTAAATCTCCTTCTCATCCCCTCTCCCAGCTCCTTTCACTTCTTCGCTCCTTACACTGACTGTGTGATCTGTCCTGATCATTCTTTAGCTGTCTGCCCTCTAGGCTTGATGGGAACCATGATCGGAATCCCAGCACTGAGCCCAGAGCCTGGCGTGAAGCAGATGTATAACGTGGGCTGAATTGAGGAGGCGGCCTATGAATTTTCTGCTCCTAACTGCCTGGGCAGGAAAAAGAGAAACCGGAACTGCGGGACTGTATGTTTGAAGTAAAAGTTAATAGGTTCTAAAGGAAAACCTGAGGGTGGCCTGTAAGTTATAAACCTTGTGAAACTTACATCATTGTCTGCTCTAAAACCTTCTTCCTTTTGCACATAATCTCATCATCTTGGGGGGGAGGGGGACAAGTCAAAATATCTCTAAGATATTTCAACGTGGCAAATTATTAGCACTTCCCACAGATACTTAGGATAGCATCCACTTTTTTCGGAAACAAAAATTATGAAGAACGCTTAGCAAAACCCAAACTGCAAAACAGAAAGTCTCCTCATGGTCCAGCTTCAACACAGCAGACTGCCTATTTCCTCAGCGCTGTCTCCTGTGGTCTAACCAACTATTTGTCTCCAAAGGGCAGGCCCGTGTAGGAATGCTGGGCCTCAGCGGGCAACTGGAATCCAGCAGCCTGCCAGGAAGGCCTCTGCACACTGAAGTTTGGACAGCAGCCCTCAGGGGCCTCCAGCCACTCGGCAGCAGGGACCAACAGATCCTCCGAACCTGACCGAGTCACCGATTCAACGTCCAGCCTCCACTGGTCATTCAGTTCAGCAAACACTGGCTGAACCCCTATAAGCGTGGTAGCAAGAAATGAAACTCATGAAATATGGCCCAAAGGACATCAATTCCTCTAGTCCAGTGTTTATGAAAGGACTAAGTAGCAGGTCAATATGTATACAAAATACTGTGTACCTCCTGGGAGCACCAAGCCATGCCAGGCTAGCTCTGGGCCCTGGAACCATCAAAGCTCAGGCCCAGGCTCAAGGCCTGAAGGCCCTCGTGGCCTCGCGTCTACTTCCCTTGTTCTTACTTTGTGTACTTACCACCATTTCCCAAACCAGCAATGGGGCTGATGCCATCCAGGTCATCTGGTAAATTGGGAACAAGGCCACTAGGAGAGAACACGTGTGATAAAAGAAGAGTCAGTGTTTGAACAGCAGAGACTATCAGACGGACTGTCCGTCATCAGGTCACAGCCAGCCAGCTACCTGTGAGGCATGCAGTGCAGAGGTTAAGAACTCAGGCTTTGGGGCAGAGGTCTGGCTCTAACACTTAACAACTGAGTAAGTTCAGTCATTCATTCACACGTCAAGGGTTCTGTGGGCCACAGATGGGCTAGGTGCAGAGGCACCATGCCAAATATAAGCTACTGATGTTCCTGAGTCTTACTTTGTTAATTCGTTACATGGGGATACCACCCTCTACCTGTAAAGATTAAATGAGTTAATGTATCAATATATACACACTCAGCACACAGTAAGTGCTCGCTAAATGGCATCTAGCGTTGTTTTTGTCATTACTATTATTATCATTATTAATATGCCTATCACAACCAAAAACTAAGCTTCCAAGAATCAGGCACCAATTCGGATGCTTTAAGAATATCAAACAAAAATGCAAAACTCACTGATTCAAGAAGTTTTACTGGCTGAATTATAAAAACAGGTTCAGTGAGGATCTGGAGACACTGACAGAAAACTAAACCATAACAGGAGGTGTGGTTCAACACGAAACACACCTCCCTGGATTCTGTTCTAGGCTCTGCCACATACCTCTCCCAGCCTCGCTTCCTCCGTCTGTAAAAGGAGAACAGCAGCTACTTGATAGAGCAACTGGCAATTAAATGAGACAACAAGTGTCCGGCAAGTACCTGGCGTATTGTGAGTATTCCATAAATGGGAGCAAAACACCCCGTCACCTTGAAACATACAATGCTCTATAACTTACAAAAGATTTACCATCATGAGAATTGCCCAGTTCCCTGAGGGTCTATGCATTTCTCAAAGGAAGGTGCTAAAGCCCAGATAATTTCAGCAGCCTCCTCAGTCTCACGGCAGTTAAGTAGAGAACCAAGGCCAGAATCCGAGCCCTTTATGTCTAACCCCCAATAACGCTTCCCCGTCCCAAGCTGTAAACTAAGAGGTGATGGACGTGCAGGTTGACTTCTTGGCAGTTTGCTCTTTCCATTCTGTTCCTAGGACAATTTTGCCTGATAACCAAACTCTGGTGTTGGAATGAACCTTCAAGATCAGAACCAAGCCAAAAACTGGATGTCGTAAAATTCCAACATCAAGAAAATGATTACATTAAAAGTGTCTGCTATGAGGATAACTGGGAAAAAAAAAAACCTAAGTAGAATACACCTTCAATTATTGAAAAACAAAATACATGTACACTAAAGACACCTCAAATCCTTCTTGGAAACTAGGTGGGCTTTAAATATATATAACAAGACAACCGAAATATTAAAAATCATAATTTGCAGGGAAATGAGAGATATTTTCCTCCTTTTTAATTTTACAATTCTCAATTTCCTCCAATAAGTATCACATGAAGGACAAACTCCATTTTCTAAACTGAATTGTAAAAATTAAAATCAAGTTCGATCACCACCCTTTGCAGATGGTGGCCCAGTGGCCCAAGATCACAAACCAGGTTACTGGTCAAGCTTAGCCTAGAGTCTGGTCTCTACATTCCCAAGTTTGGGGTTCTCTCCACCACGGCCATTAATTTACTACTATTGGAGGAAACGGCCCATCAGTTACTCAAGCCAAGGTCAATCACCGTTGTAGACCACGTGGCAGACAAAGCCAGAGACTTTGGTCTTAGGCAAATTTCCAACAGGCAACCAGCGATGTCTGAAAAATGACATTTGACACCGCAACTGAGAAGAAACCACTATTTAATGCAGCAATTCCGGCCTGGTTCCTGCCAAATTTCCGTTTGGACTTTACCTGCCCACTTTTTAAATGCCATGAACCTCTGTCATGCGCAGTCTCAGTCAGTTCCAGCCACACCTCCACCTTTAAGAATTCACCTTTTTGTATCCCATTCTGATCATTCACTCTAGGCCTGAGAACTAACGTTGGGGCTTCATGGGGCCCCACCTGTAGTCAAAACTAGGCAAGCAAAGGAAAAGTGCTTAGACATGATTTTGTCATGGTATGGATGGGGGAGACTAAGGCCCAGAAAGGGAAGGAACATATTTGCTCAAAATCACAAGTGGGGGCTTCCCTGGTGGTGCAGTGGTTGAGAGTCCGCCTGCCGATGCAGGGCACACAGGTTCGTGCCCCGGTCCGGGAAGATCCCACATGCCACGGAGCGGCTGGGCCCGTGAGCCATGGCCGCTGAGCCTGCGCATCCGGAGCCTGTGCTCCGCAACGGGAGAGGCCACAACAGTGAGAGGCCCGCGCACCGGCAGGGGGGGGGGGGGGGGGGATCACAAGCGGTTGGTAGTAAAGCTGAGACCAAAATCCCGGTGTCTCTGTGTCCTTGACACTCGCTAACCAGCGTCCGGGCTGCCCAAAGCTCCTACTCAATGGGGCACATAGTCAGGGCCAGTTGCCTCGCATGCAAAACACAGCCTAAGCGTAACCACTACCCTGCAGGGGCACCGCGCTGAACAGACCCCACGCTCAGCGACAAGCAGCCTCCCGCCTACTACTCACCACAGCCCTTCAGTGGTAGGTGGTAGTTTTTAGATGTTGCCATTTTTTTTAATGAGGAAAAGGGAGGCCCAGGAAAGTTAATAAGCTGAAAGACCAAGCTGGCCTGACTTCGAAGCCCGTGCTCTTGGCCTCTACACCAGCCTGGCCCCCGCCAGCACCTTCCTCAAGGGGCTGTGGCGAGGTCCCCATGAATCGAGGCAGGGCCTTCCAGAGTCTGCACAGCGCACGGCCGTGTGGCTGCTTCCTGTCCACTATGTGTCGGGTAAATGAACGAACGCTCACCTGCGCTTCACCAACCACTTCATCCTCCTAGCTCGCTCCACCGCCACCCAAAAGGGGCGATCTCCTGAGCCTGTACATGGCAGCCAACAACTGTCCATCCACGCAAGGTCCAACAAGGATGGAACGTTTCACGGACAAAGTGCTATGAGAGCCGTGGACGGACTGGACATCACATTCAGAAAACAACTATACCAAGTACAGTCTTGTCTGTCTTTCAACAACTTGTTTTTCATTCTATGTCATGTATTCTTAATGAGAGAAAAATATATATAAATACAAAATAGACAAGTTTCAAGTTCTCCTTGACTACTCACTCCCATCTTGGTCTCCTAACCACTCTTGTCAGCAAGACATTCCAAACCTTTCCCTATGTATGTAATCGTATATGCAGCATCTTTTCTTCACTAATGTGTCCTAAAGATGTTTTCATGACAGTACAGATCTACCTCAGTGTTTTTAACTCCTACAAAGCAATCAATGTACAGCAGTGTCTGCAAATTTTATTGACCCCAACCCATAGAAGGAAATATATTACCCTTCATTCTTGAAATTCTTTCTATTCTGTTCTACTCAATTTTTTTTTTTAATTCTGGTTGCAACCTACTACATTCAGTTTCATGAGTTGCCAATGGGTCACAGTCTGAAAGACACCTGAGAAAAGATGTGTATTTACCAGGTCTCCTGATGGTAGTTCAATGTTTCTAAATTGTTCCTTTTACAAACAATGCTGGATCTCCTTACACAGGTCTCATTGTGCACATGTGTGAGGATTTCTCTAGTCAGATAGATAGCAAGAAGTGGAATTGCTGGATCTAAACACATTCACATTTTTTTAATGGGCAAAGGATTTGAAAATATACAAAAGGCTAATAAGCACATGAAAAAATGTTCAACATCATTAGTAGGGAAATGCAAATCAATACCACAATGAGATACCCTGTCACATCCCCAAGGACAGCTATAAGCAAAGACAAACAATAACAAGTGTTGACATGGCAATGGAGAAATAAGAACCCTCATATACTGCTGGTGAGCGTGTCAGGTGGTGCAGCCACCTTGGAAGAGAGTTGGGCAGTTCCTCAGAATGTTAAACATACAGAGTTACCATATGACCCAGCAACCCTACTGCCAGAGAAACAAAAATTTATGTCCACACAAACACTTGTACCCAAATAAGTGTTTACAGCAACATTATTCATAACAGCCAAAAAAGCAGAAACAACCCAAATGTCATCAACCAATGAATGAATAAACAAAATATGGCATCAATACCTGTATATAATGGAATACTATTCAGGCACAGAAAGGAATGAAATACTAATACATGCTACAACATGGATGAACCTCACTAAAGACCACATATAGTAAAATCCCATTTATATGAAATGTCCGGAATAGGCAAATCTATAGACAAAAAGTAGATAGTGCTTGCCTAGGGCTGGGGGGAGGGGAAGGAGGAGAAATGTGGAATGTTATAGACTAAATGTTTGTGGCCCCCCAGAATTCATATGATGAAACCCTACCCACCCCCCCCCCCAAGTGATGGTATTAGGAGGTGGGCCTTTGGGAGATAGTTAAGTCTAGACGAGGTAATGAGGGTGGAATCCTTGGGAATGGGATTAGTGCCCTTAAGGGTTCCCAGAGCTCTTGCTTCCTCTCTCTGCTCTCCACCATGTGAGGATACAATGAGACGTACCAATAGGTAGTCTGCAACCCGGAAGAGGGTCCTCACTAGAACCTGACCATGCTGGCACCCTGATCCTGGACTTCCAGTCTCTGGAACTGTGAGAAATAAACTTCTGTTGTCTATAAGTCACCCAGTCTATAGTTTTTTTGTTACAGCAGCCCAAGCTAAGACAGGGAGCGAATGTTAATGGGCACAGGGTTTCTTTTTTGGATGATGAAAATGTTCTAAAATTAAGATTATGGTGACGACTGCACAACTCTGTAAATATACTAAAAAAAACCACATTGAATAGTATATTGCAAATGGGTGAAATTTACGGCATATAAATTAGATTTATATCTGTTAAAAAAGCTGTTAAAAAAAAACCACAAGGCACATTTTTAACGCCAAACTGTGTTCCATGAAGACTGTATCAGTTGACACTCTGTTGTGCACTTTTTCACACAGTGATTACAAAGCAGCATTTTACTACTAAATATGGAGCCTATATTCATGGTATTTATCTTTTTAAACGGAGACTGAACAAAATTGATTCATTCAACAAATATTTGTTGAGCCTCTACCATGTGCCAGACACAGTTCTAGGGCAGATACAGTGCGGAAGAAGCCAGACGTGCTGCCTGCGCTCACTGAGCTAACACTGGCGTCGGAGAACACCTCCTCAAACCTCACAGCCTAGGGGTACCTCTGGTCCAAGGTCGGCCTTGGATTAAGCTTTCAAGCCTTCACCAGAAATTTCATTCCACCATCCTCTTTCTCAACCTCCTTCTACAAAATCCATAAAGGCACTCTTTGCCTGAGAAAGTACAAACTGTGTACAAAGCTATAAGAAACACGTCTTTTTGGTCTGCCCCTAACGGGGCAGCAAGCACTTAATGGCCATGTACTTGAGGAACCCATAGATGTACAAGCCTGGGCCAGGCCTTAGGAAGCTCACAGGGAGAGGCAGAATCCTGGGCATGAAAACAAACGGGTAAACCCAGGGGTGTGGGCACAGAGGACTTCGTCCAGGAAACAGTACAACATGGTAACGGTGAAAACAGCCAACATTTAATGTACTCCCTAGTCGGTGCTAGGTACTTAATACATACAATCTTGCTTCATCCACAAAGTCACCCAACAAAACAGATATTATCACTGAAGAGAAACTGAGGATTAGGAGGGTGAAGCGAATTACTCAAGCAGCACAGCTAGTGACTGGCTGAGGCAGGATGCAGACGCAGACATCCTGCGTACAAAGTGCAGGTTCTTTCGACACCATCAGGCAGGCCCTAACGAAGGGCCTTAGCTCAGGTGAGGCTCCAGGGGCCGGAGCTCTTGGGGCACCCACAGGTGATCAGGTTTGGAGAGAATAACACACACTGACCTAATTCAACGGAAGTCCAAGGACAAACTGGACTCTGGTCTAGTCTCTAAAACTGGGGCTTGGATGTTAGCAAGCAGAAGAGTACTCATGTTAGCATAAAAAGAGATTTTACTGCAGGGATTTTTCTCATCCACTGTGACCACCTGACAGAGAAGCTGACTCTCTCAGGACGTTTCCGCTACTCTTTGAGGGCCAGTTCAAGCACCAGCAGCTCCAAAAAATCCTCCCAGAATCCCCTCAGAATTGGTTCAGAGAACTGGCTGGAAGGCAAGACATGGTACTGATAGCCAGGCTTTGGAGTCTGTAGGCCTGGATTTAAATCCTGGCTCAATCATGTACTTTTTGTGGGACCCCACACCGTTCATTTCACCTCTCTGAACCCCAGTGTCCTCACCTGTAAAAGGGGGATAAAACTGTCACCCCACTAGATCATTGTTTATTCAGTGATTTAACAAATGGTTACTGAGCCCCTACTATGAGCCAGATACCACATTAGGAAGTCGGGTTACAAAGATGATCAACATGCAGCCCCTGCTCTCACATAGGTCAGAGTCTGATCTGGGAGACAGACAAGTTAACAGTCATACCTGCTGTGGCCAGTACAGGAGCCACCAGCCACCTGGACCTACTGAGCACCTGAAATGTGGCTCACTCAAGTTGAGAAGGGCTGTAAGTGTAAAACACATACTGGACTTCAAAGACTTAGTAAGATCAAAAAGAAGATAAAATATCTCATTAATAATTTTTTTCACAAGTTAGAATGATAATATATGGAAATACTGGGTTAAATAAAACATTATTAACATTAATTTCACCAGTCTCTTTTTACTTTTTTAATGCGATTATTAGAAAGTTTTAAATTGCATACGTGGCTCAAATTATATGCTGACTGGACCACACTAGTTAATCAAATTCAGTGAAGTCATGGGACTTCCCTGGCATCCCAGTGGTTAAGACTCTGAGCTTCCAGTGCAGGAGGTGTGGGTTCGATACCTGGTCGGGGAACTAAGATCCTGCATGCGGCGTAGTGGGGCCAAAAAAAACCAAAAAAATTCAGTGAGGTCAATGAGGGCTGTGAACAGGTCAGTGACGGGGGGACTAGAGGAGAACAGAGGGCCCAGGTGGGGATAGGGGGATATCAGTGAAGACTTCCTGGCAGTACCATCTAAACTGAGACCTGAAAAATAATAAGGCAAGGGTGGGGGGCAATCCAGGCCGCAGGGACAGCGAGTACACAGGCCCAGCTGTAAGAAAGAACAAGGCAGATCATTCATAACAGTCTGGCAGCCAGCAAGAGTGACGGGCTTGGGGAGGAGACGGGGAAGGAAGAGGGAGCACAGGAGGTTAGTGAGGTAGATGCGCCAGAGTATAAAGAGCTCAGAAGCCATGTTAAAGAACTTCATCTTGAGGGCAGAGAGGAGCCAGGGAGGGTATGAAGCAGGTGGGTAAGAGATTAGTTACCAGGAATGTATGCAGCACCAGGATCACCAGCAAAGGCAGGGAGAGGAGGGAAAGGAGAATATCTGATGCTCTGTTGAGCTGCTACTCTGGGTCAGACATTAGGCTAAACCCTTTTAGACGCACCCATGTTACAGATAATGAAAACTGAGGCTCACAGAGGGTGACTTGCCCAAGGTCACAAGATTCTTAAGTGGAAGAAATGGGATTGAAACCCAGTTAGGTCTAGGTCCCAAAACCCAAGTGCTTGGCCAACTGGTGCTGAGATGTGAAAAGCTGTCTGAGAGAATAATAATGGACTTTACCTTAACGGCAATGAAAAGCATTAAACATGTAAAGCAGCAGACTGAGACAATCAGATTTATATTTTAAAAAGAGCTTTGAAGCTGTAGTATAAAAGGCTATCAGAGGGCTTCCCTGGTGGCGCAGTGGTTGAGAGTCCGCCTGCCGATGCAGGGGACACGGGCTCGTGCCCCGGTCCGGGAAGATCCCACATGCCGCGGAGCGGCTGGGCCCGTGAGCCATGGCCGCTGAGACTGCGCGTCCGGAGCCTGTGCTCCGCGGCGGGAGAGGCCACAGCAGTGAGAGGCCCGTGTACCGCAAAAAAAAAAAAAAAAAAAAAAAAAAAAAAAGGCTATCAGAGGTGTGAAGGAAACCACGACAATCCAGATGAGAGGTCATACTGCGATATACTGGGGCAGTGGCAGAAAGATGAAGAGAAAGGGACATGATGCAGGAGCTGCAAAGGGCCTTGCTCTGTGCCTGATAACTAGTAGGTCCTCAATAAACAGAGTAACCATTTGTCCAAGGTTTGCCCAAGACAGGACCTGTTTATGCCTGCTGCTCAGGCATAAATTAACTGTGCCCATTTTACTCTTAAAACCGTCCAGATTTGCACAACAAATAACATGTCACCGTTTCAGTTAGGATCTGTTGACTAAAAGCAGCAGCCTGTCCCTAGCAGAGCTGGATAAACACTGCAGATTCTCAGTTAGGGATCACCTCTGAGACCTTCTACCCTCTCCCCAACCAGGAGCCCAGGACAACCAAAGGGCCCCAACCCTGCAGCAGTGCAGGGCTCTGTCAGGCCTTCCTACCAGGAGAGACCCCTGCCGCACCAGCAATGTGGACTCCAACTGCCTCTTGGGACAGGTGCGTGGGGAGGCCACTCTCAGACATTATTCCCCAATTTGTATTACTGTTGATGATGATAATGATGATAATGACAACACCGAATCTCTTTTTTCATCTTTTGACCCCGCCCCGTGGCATGTGGAATCTTAGCTCTCCCACCACGGATCAAACCCGCACCCCCTGCATTGGTGTCGTCGAGTCTTAACCACTGGGCCGCCAGGAAAGTCCTCCGAATCATTTTTTAAGCACTGATTATATGGCAGGCACTACTCCTGCCAAGCAAATTGCTGGGTGGGCATCTTCTCTTTTGATCCTCGCCCCAACTCTGTTGGGTGGATATTACTGCCAGCCTCCTTTTACAGATGGGAAAGTAGATTAAACCATTTTATCAAGGTCATACAGCTAGTTAGTTTAAAGGGCTGGATTTGAATCCAGTTCTGTTCAACTCCAGCCAAGGTTCCTAACCGCCGCACTCCATAGCCCGAGTTTTGGTGGCCACTATGTGACCCCATAAGCAAAGCCTGGACAGACCAAGTGCACTCCCCATAATGAAAGCAAATCCCCAAACCAGCATGAACCATCAAGTACCCTCAAGGTCCCCGGCCCTCAACTAGCCCCCACTAACTGCACACTCCAAGAGGTCCCCATCTCCCACCCTTTCAGAGAACCCTTTACCTGTCCCTCACCGCCTCTTCAAAGTATGTCCCGAAATGCTAGAGGCGGGCGTGGGGCAGGTCGGGACCGCCCAACAACCTACACTCAGTATCAGTGGGCGGGTCCCCAAAGAGATTCCCCCCCCCCAAGAAACCCATCCCACATACTGCCCACGTTCAGAACCCTCAAACACCCAAAGAGCAAACCCCAAGTCTCGGATGGAGCAAACTCCCATCAGCGGGAACCCCGGCCTGGTTACCGCGAACCCCCGAAGGCCAGGCCGCACCTGCAGCCGCTGCGTATCCCGGGGAGGGTGACGTCCTCTTCCAACACCGAGTCCATCATGGACACAGAGGAGGTGGCGGCGTTGGTATCTGGCGGCGTCGCCACTGGTTTCTCTCCCCCCCTCCTGCCCCCCGTCGCGACCCGCCCGGCTCCCGAGGTCCCCGCCCCCTCCAACCCAGGTCTCGTTGGGACTCCGGCGGCGCCGCTGGAATTCAAACCGCAGCCGCTGCCATCTTTCCCGGCGCTTCTTCCTACGGAAACGAGGCGGGGTCACCGAGGAGCGCGCTGTGAAGCCGAGGCCGGGCCGGGCAGCGCGGGCGGGCGCCATCTTAACTAATGGCAGGGGGGCGGGGGGTCTGCACTTGCGCCAGCAAGACTTAAGGAAAGAGAGGCAGGATGCCATTTTTAGTGAGGGCACTCGGGCCGAGGCCAGGGCAGGTGCCATCTTTGTTGAGGGCTGAATCGGCCTTGGGCCGTTAATTTAAGCGGGAGATGGGAATCCAGCACCTCTTGGCACCCGCAGAGTACCTAACCAGGTTTGTACTTTTCTAGAATAATGACTCCGAACCTTAGGGTCTGGGCACCCCAAAATCTTCCACCTTGAGTTGAAACTCAGGTAATCCGGTGCTGCCTCGCTTTAGAAAAATCCTACCTACAGAATCCTGACTCAAGCAGTAATTTGCACACTTAGTTTGAAACGAAGCAGCTCATCCCTATGAGCCTAGTGGTCAGGGACTCTCCCTCTCCAATCTCTCACCTGGTGAGCCTTTATTACCGTTAGGGCTCAAATGCACCTGAGATCAGTAAACTGAGCCCAAGAGAGACGAAAGCCTCACCGAAGGTCATGTACCATAAGTCGGTCAACTGGAGCCAGACCCGTGGTTCCTGCCAACTATATCCGAGCTCTCTCCATAACCCTGGCTGCCTTTCTTAAAGCAAATAGCAATCACCAAACACCTAGATAATTTAGCAGAGCTTGGCCAGTGAAATCGACCTTCCTCTCTTAACTCAGTGTTGCTACCCTTTCTCTGCAGACTGTCAGGACTGTTCTCAGTCCTGCCTGAAAATAACTTGAAAAGATGAGTGACTGGGTAGATGTACCTGTCCTCCGTCAGCCTCAGTTTCCTCGTTCTTTCCAAACGAGGCCTTCTTTAATCCTCTAATCTACATCAAGCCCTTTCTTGTATTCTTAGCAATCTGTATTTTTCCTCTGTGGCGCTTACCACATTTTGCAGTTCTTTACTTCCGTATATAATTATTTTAACTGTGTCCCTTTTGCAGTAGACTGGAAGCTCGGTGAGGGCAAAGACTGTGTTCTGAATTGTTCACGGCTGTATCCCCAATACTTAGCACCGTGCCTGCCACCCAGCAGGTGTTTAAATATATATGTTGAGTGAATGATTCAATCAATCTGGAAAATGGGGCTAATACCTATCCTGCAAGGTTTTTTTTTAATCCATTTTATTGAAGAATTATTGATTTACAATGCTGTGTTAGTTTCTGCTGTACAGCAAAGTGATTCAGTTACATGTATATACATATTTTTTTCATATTCTTTTCCATAAGTTTATTACAGAATATTGAATATAGTTCCCAGTGCTATATAGTAGGACCTTGTTGTTTATCCATTCTATATATAATAGTTTGCATATTATCCTGCAAGGTTTTTATGACAATGTAGAGATGACCTAAGATACATTTAGTAGCTCAGTCAATGGTAATCCCATCTCTCTCTCTCTCTCTCTCTCTCTCTCTCTCTCTCTCTCACACACACACACACACACACACACACACACACCTACCTTTAGTGAAGGCTACAAGGCTCATGGTCCTGCACCTGTCCCTCTTCCATTCCCAGATCTTCAACCACCCCCAGAATCAGCAATAAAATAACAGCCTGAAAGACAGTGGGCAGGAACCAGCTGGCACACAGGGAAGGGGCAGTCCCTGAATCCCTGGACCCAACAGTCCTTGCCAATGCTAAGTTCAACCAGTGAGATGAGTGTGTCCAAAAGCAGGGAAGCTGGCGTGTCAGGATTCCTGCCCTGGTTCTGCCACTGACTCTCTCTGATCTTTGCCAGACTGCTCCTTTTCTCTGGGTCTCAGTTTCCGCAGCTGTAAAATAAGAGGGTGGGACTGGATGGATGTCTCCGGACCTCACAGCTCTGGAGCAGATTTCTTTGTGTTGATTTCAAAGCTACTAACGCACAACCAGCTCTATTCTGGTGAGGGAGTCTGAGTTACAAATCATCACTTCTCAGATGAAGGAACTAACTTTCCATCCAGCAGATGAAAGCTCTTGAGAAAGGACACAAGGAAGAGGATGTGCACAGTTTGACATTCCTTACGTGACACTCGTACCGGGTATATCACAGGCACCACCGCATCTAACCCTCACAACCACCCTCAGCATAGGTGTTACTGTTATCCCCATTTCTCTTACAGATGAGAAGACTGAGGCTGAAAGAGGTAAAAATAATTTATGGTCTCCCTGCTGCTAAGTGGCAGAGCTGGAATTTGAGCCTAGGTCCCTCTGAACCCCAAAACCCTAATTGTTTCAGGAAGCCTGTCTTCTCTATTTGTTTGTTTTTCTCCACTTTAGAATTTAGGATTAAGAGGTAAGGTCTACACTCAGACAACGGTATTTCAGGGATGTGTTCACCAGACTCCACTCCTTGGGCATGTGCTTCGAGGTGGCCATGAGATGAATCTGAATGTGGGCAATATAATTTCAGGACTGGAAGTCTGGGCGCCTGGATTCTGACTTTGGAAAGTCCTCCAACTTATCCTGGGACCTGGCGTCTCTTCCCCTTGCTCCTCCTTGGTTTTTCCTGTGTAAAATGGGACAGACAACGCTGAGCTCACTTGGTTACATTAGATACTTTGGAATCTATAAAGAAGGAAGAGCCGGGGAGGAATTCTCCTTATGATTAATCCATTGCCCATTCGGTGAATGGCCATATTCCTGGTTTGTGTGCTAAACATTTTAGTGAACCAGGAAACTGAAAATAGAATCAATTGCACAAAAGATGGGCTATTTGGGAAGTTGTTTTCCTGTTTTCATGGTCAGGGATGAAGCCCTTTGCCCTGTCTCTGTCTCACCATGGCCTTTCTTTCTGCCAAGCCTGGAGGTGACGTCACTACCACCAGCTGTTTGGGCTATCTGGCGCCATCTCCCTGACGACAGCCACCCAGCCACAAAGCTGGCATTATTATTTCCTTGGGCAAGGTCATATTGAATGGCTGGGAGGAAGTCCCTTGCAGCCAGATGTTTCTCATTAGGGTAGAACCCTCAAGACACAGAAGCTGCCATTACTAACGGCAAGAATAGCTTTTTATAGAATCAATACATACACACTGCTACTTTGCACTATTTCATTTTATCCTTAGAACACTGTGAAGTAGATTGGGATGACTGCCCTGCGCTTCAGGTCAGGAAACAAGACTCAGGGAGGGGAAGAGATTTGCCCAAGGCCACACTTCCTTCCTTCCTTTCTCTCTCTCTCTCTTTCTCTCTTTCTTCCTTAGCTTTTTGTTTAGAAATAATTTCAGGCTTAGAAAAAAGTTGCAAAAGTGTGCAAAGATTTCCTTGTATAGCCTTCACCCAGCTTCCTAAATTACTAACATTTTAGGGTTGGCCAAAAAGTTCGTTCGGATTTTTCCCTGCTAGCTTACAGAAAAACCCGAATGAACTTTTTGGCCAACCCAATACATAACCATAGCACAATTGTCAAAAATAAGAAATTACATTGAAAGGATACGATTCACTACAGACATTTTAGAATTTAATCAATTTTCCCATTAATGCCATTTTTCTGGCTCAGGATCCAATCCAGGATTTGACATTGCATTTAGCTGTTATGTCTCCTCACCCCCCTCCAATCTGTGGCAATTCCTCTGCCCATGCCTTTCTTGATGTTGACACTTCAGAAAAGTTCTTGCCAGTTATTTGACAGAATGTTCCTATTTGGGGGTTCATGTGGTGTTTCCTCGTGATAAAACTGAGGTTGTGCACTTTTGGCAAAAGTACCACAAAAGTGATGCTGTGCCTTTCTCAGGTACCAGGAGGCAGGTGATGTTAATATGTCTCATTAATTGGTGCTGTTAACTCTGTTTTCTTGCGTAAGGTAGTATCTGCCAAGATTCTCCATGGTAAAATTACTATTTTTATAATTAATAAAAATCTTGTGTTGATATTTGAAACTATGTAAATATCCTGTTTTTCATCAAATTTTCACCTACTTATTTTAGCATCCACTGATTTTTTTTTTTTTTTTTTTGGCTGCATTGGGTCTTCGTTGCTGCGTGCAGGCCTTCTCTAGTTGCAGTGAGCGGGGGCTACTCTTCCTTGCGGTGTGCGAGCTTCTCTTTGCGTTGGCTTCTCTTGTTGCTGAGCACGGGCTCTAGGCGCACGGGCTTCAGTAGTTGTGGCACGCAGGCTCAGTAGTTGTGGCTTGCAGGCTCTAGAGCGCAGGCTCAGTAGTCGTAGCCCACAGGCTTAGTTGTTCCCCAGCACGTGGGATCTTCCTAGACCAGGGCTTAAACCCCTGTCCCTTGCATTGGCAGGCAGATCCTTAACTACTGCACCACAAGGGAAGCCCCCATTGATAATTCTCACCCAAAACAATTATCACAGGGCTGTTTGCCAGCTGACAATGTCCTGCTTTCATCATTCCTTCTATCTTTATTAATTGGAATGCCACTGTAAGGAAGAGCTTTCTCTTCTCCCTCATTTATTCAGTTGTTTATTTAAACCAGTATGAACTCGTGGATATTTGCTTTATTTTGTGAGTTAAAATACATTACTATCATTATTTCTCTCGTTGCCCAAAT
This sequence comes from Stenella coeruleoalba, assembly GCF_951394435.1. Lineage (NCBI taxonomy): Eukaryota > Metazoa > Chordata > Mammalia > Artiodactyla > Delphinidae > Stenella > Stenella coeruleoalba. Next base: position 109,062,485 of record NC_137153.1, read on the forward strand.
TGTCCTAGTTTTGGCCAAGTCATCCTTTGAATACACAGGTGTGCCAAGATTCAGACCCAGGTCTGTCTGGTCCCAAGGTCAGCAGTATTTCTGGCTTGTCACCTGCCCCCTTGCTCACAGGAACTCCTCCCAGCCAACCCTCACCACCAGCAGTCCCTGACCAGTTCCCAGTTGTTACCCACTGTCTTCCCCATAGTGTGCTTGGTCACTAAGCCAGTGATGCCTTCTAGGACCAGCATCTAACCCCAGGCTGTGCACATAGCTCAATGCCAGTTTGCCAAATTAACTCAAGTCCTAACTTCTCAAGATGGGAAGAAAACAGAAATACTCCATATCAAGGGAAGAGCATGTAGATCATTAGGCTAAAGAGGGTAATACACATCAACACCATATGATCTCAGACCTGCCAATTCTACTTTCTCAGCTTCTTTTCTTACCTGTAAACTCAGTACATTAAACAAAAACATGGAGGCTCCCTTCAGCTCTGATATTCCATGAATAACTGATACCAGTTACCATGTACTGAGTGCTTTCTGTGTGCCAGGCGCTATGTTAAAACCTTACATTCAATCCTCACAGTAACCATTTGAAACGGACTGATTATGCTCCAATTTTATAGTCGACAAAACTGAGGCTTAGAGAGGAGAGGGATTTGCCTGACCATCCAGCTGCTAAATGTTGGAGCTGGGAGCTGAACCCAAATTTTATTCTGAATCCCAGGCTCTTAATCATTATGCCATTTGCCTTTCACTGAATTACTAGTATCCCTGCAGTCACCAGCTGGTTAAAATGCAGATAAGTAATTATAAATCAAAGTAAAACATTTGAAATACTTTGTTAGTATAAGAAAAATAAGTGTAAGATTCTAGGGACACAAAGAAAAGAGATGAGTCATTCTGACTGAGAGGTTGGGGGAAGGTGTTTTATAAGCAAGATCTATGCCCTGCAGAAGCAGGGTTGAAACCTGTATATGCCATATGGGCCCCAGCTGCTCACTTTTTAACGCCAGCAGAAATAAAATAAAATTGCTATTTGATGCAACGCCATTTACAAAGCCCATGTCACTTTCTTTGATGCTGTCTCATAATTCAGACGTTTGTTATCCTTTATGAATAAGGAAACTGATTCTCAAGAGACATGAACTGATTTTCCCAAAGTCACACAATAAGCTAGTGACAGAGAAAGAAACTTGGACCTCAGTTTTCTAATTCCCAAAAGGTGGGGCTCCTGAATTTTTTTTTTTTTTTTTTGGAAACTTCCAGAAGGTGTCCCAAATCGAGATCTCCCTGCCTGAATTGATCTTGCTGAGTACCATGGCCAGATCCCCATGCGGCTAAACCCAGAGGCTTGGCTGTAAGAGAGTCAAAGACTTCTGGGAAAACTGTCCTGAGTTACCAGGGAAAGCTTTCAAGCACCCTTCCCAGCTGCACACTTGAATATGTAAAACAGCAACAGCTGTAGGCAAAGAAGGATAATTGAACTAATCAACTGTCTGGACATTTTGCAGGTTAAAAGAATCTTGATGTCTTAATAGTGATTAAATGTGGTGAATTCCTAATAAAAGAACAGACCAGGACCTAGCGAAGGTGGACCGCAAAGAGGTGGCTACAGCACCTATTTCCTCAAAGGGATCAATGTAAAAGGCTCTTTGCCTTTGCATATGCCTTCCCCTCTGTGTGGCAAGCCAGCAGGTACACTGCACAGGTTGTGCCCTGTTGAGGACACCCAGCCAAGGACGGGCGGAGGCTTGAAATCCAGTCCATGCTCTGCTTGCCAGGCTGTGGGCTCTGCTTCCCAAGCTGAGTCCATACCAAAGCAGGGGCATCTCTTCCTAACTCTCCCAAAGGAACTCTTTGTGCTAGTGGTTCTTTTTTTTTTTTTTTTTTAATATTTATTTATTTGGCTGTACCAGGTCTTAGTTACGGCATGCGGGATCTTTGCTGCCATGTGTGGGCTCTTTAGTTGTGGCATGTGGTATCTAGTTCTGTGACTAGGGATTGAACCTGGGCCCCCTGCATTGGGAGCATGGAATCCCAGCCACTGGACCACCAGGGATGTCCCTGTGCTAGTGGTTCTTAAGGGTCTAGAATACCTTTCCTTCCTCTTCTCTGCCTAATTCCCAGAGTTTCCCCAACCATAGTTTAAGAGAATGTCCTGGGCCACAATCTACGTAGCTGCCCCACCTCTGAACTTGCGGAACACCCTGGTCTTATTTATGGCACTCACACAGCTCTGTAACTGTCCATTAACTTGCCTGTCTCCTCTATTAGACTGGGGTCCCTGAGAACAGGACTTTATTTTAAATCCGTTTTATTGAGATATAATTTATATGCAGTAAAATGCACCCAATTTAAGTATACATTCTGATGTGTTTTGACAAATGTGTACACCCATGTAACCACCACCACAGCCAAGGTATAGAACAGTGCTCTCCAAAAGAACTTTCTGGGATGATGGAGGTGTTCTGAATTAGCACTGTCCAATAGGGTAGCCACTGGCCACATGTGGCTATTGAACCCTGGAATTGTGGTTATGGGAATGAGGAACTTAAGTCTTTTAACTTTTTTGGGGGCGGGGGGAGGGCCTCACCTCGTAGCATGTGGGATCTTAGTTCCCCGACCAGGGATGGAATCCACGCCCCCTGCGGTGGAAGCACACAGTCTTAACCACTGGACTGCCACGGAAGTCCCAGTTTTTATCTTTTTTTGAAGTATAGTTGATTTACAATATTGGGTTAGTTTCAGGTGTACAACATAGTAATTCGTTTTTTGCTTTGTTTTTTTGCAGATTATATTCCGTTATAGGTTATTACAAGATATTGGGTATAATTCCCTCTGCTATACAGTAAATCCTTTTTGCTTCTCTATTTTATGTATTTTACTTTGAATCTGTTAATCCCATACTCCTAATTTGTCCCTCCCCCATCCCTCTCCCCTTTGGTAACCATAAGTCTGTTTTCTAGGACTCTCTAGACTAAGACTCTGTTTCTGTTTTGTATATGGATTTATTTGTATTATTTTTTAGATTCTACATATAAGTGATATCATTAAGTATTTGTAAAATTTTTATCTTAAATTTAAATAACCACATGAGGCTAGTGGCAACTGTATTAGCATTGATATAAAACATTTCCATCACCCCAAAAAGCTCCCATGTGATCCAGTCCCAATCAATCTCCCTTACACTTCAGGAAACCATGATCTACTTTCTATCATTAAAGATTTGCCTTTTCTAGAGTTTCAGGTACCTGGCGTCATACAGTATGTACACTTTCTGTGCCTGGCTTCTTTTGAAAACAGGTACTTTTTGGTTTTTTTTTTTTGGTTTTTTGCGGTACTGCGGGCCTCTCACTGCTGTGGCCTCTCCCGTTGCGGAGCACAGGCTCCGGACGCGCAGGCTCAGCGGCCATGGCTCACGGGCCCAGCCGCTCTGCGGCATGTGGGATCTTCCCGGACCAGGGCATGAACCCGCGTTCCCTGCATCAGCAGGCGGACTCTCAACCACTGAGCCACCAGGGAAGCCCAAAACAGGCACTTTTAATTCTGTATCCTAAAGTCTATCATAGTGCCTGGCAGATAATAGGTGTTTAATAAATGTTGGTGAAAGAGTGAATTATAAACCTTAATTAGAATTAATGATCTTATCCCAAACACTCTTTTTTCCCCACCTAATAGAATACAAGAGTGAAAAAGGCACTCACAGAGACCATTTAACTAAATCTCTTGGATGTACCAATGGAAATACTGAGACCCAGATGGGTTCCGTGGCCTGTCCCAGTTCACTCTGTAAACTTAAAGTGAAGGTTACAGCCTACATGTGCAGACACCAAGGCTTGTACTCTTCTCACTTCCCAATACCCACCTGCCATCCGTTTCCCATAGGCCAACATGGCAACTCTGTGAATCCCTGTGGGATCACAGGGATGCCTTCAAGATGCCATGCTGCCTACTTCAGCCTCCTGTGGATGCCATCCTGGCCCTAGATCACCTACCGAACCACAGAAACAGCAGCGATTAAACTCAGAAAAGTATCTCATTTCATTCCAAGCATACCTAAAACCTAGGAGTGACCTTCCTCCAATACGGGGCTGTGGGTTGGTTTTCTGCTCAGAAAACAAGCCACCCGGTACCGCTCAATAGAGAAAGAATAACACTGCATTTATTGAAGACCTCCTAAATAAAAGGGAGAGAGGAAAGGACCTACCATTCATTATAGATGTGGCATGTGCTGGGGTGCTTCACATATGATTTCACTTAACCTCAGTGCGACCTTAAGAGGTCAGCATCATTATTCCTTCTACAGGTGAGGACAGTAGGATTAAGAGCCATCAGTCATCTTGCCCAGGATACTACAGTGTGGAGCCTGCACTGGAATCCTCTCTGCTTCCAAAGCTGACACTCTTTATACTACAACCTATTGTGTTTTAGAACTCAGTTAAAGAGCTTTTCTATTGATGTTCCAGGATGCATCCTTTCATTAGTAAAAGCTAAGTAATCTATATTGTTGTTTGCTGGGAAACTCAGCTAAATTAGGTGCCAATTGCTAATGTAGCCTTAGCCTAGCTTTGCTGGTATACTTCTATCTCCTCTTTGGTATACTAAACTGGTACTTTTATCCTTTATTTAGTGGTTTAATGATCTCTGTCTTTTAATACAAAAGGTGAGGTACAGATTATAAGTAAATGAAGTTCATTCTTTACTCAGGACCAATAACCTGTTAACACTGCTACCTTTTCATTTTAACTGAAGGAGATTCAAAATGTAACTGTTACCAAACTCTGATCCTTGCTCCTGCATATAAAGGCCTCTCCATTTCAGACAATTGCTTTGGAGATTAATGGCCCATTGGAGTCTATACAATTTGCTTAATTGCCCCCAAATTATTATCTCAACTAAAACAGAATCTTCAGAGACAACCATTAATGTCTTTATCCTTGTCTGGAAGAATCTCCTCTCTTGGCAAAAATAGCTTCTTCAAATGAAACTGGATAATCCCCTGGCCATGGTTATTAAAGATAACAATGGCTCATTTTAAAAATGTTTTGGGGGAGTTAAAAAGCTGAGATTTAGCCTGTTCTGCAAGCTATTGAAAATAAAGGCAGGAGGGGGAGGACAACAAAAGCATCCAAATATCAGACTAAGTTTGCTTCCAACCCAGTCAGCACAGGCCACGATGTTTGAGGATATGCAATCCAGTCTGTGGGCGAGATCTGTCTCTGCCCTATGGGAGTGAGCTTCATCGGCACCATTCCGCTGAAGGAAATTTTGTGCTGTTTGTTCCCAGTGCCACTCAGAAACGTCCCTATTTACAAATGACTTGGTGCTGCCCCAGATAACAGTCTATTTGGTTTTTGGTTTAGGCTTGCGTTACTTTAAAGCTTACGAACAGCAGTTCTTACATGCCTTTACCGTATTTACCAGTGTAAACCCTGCAGTACATTACTGTATTTACCAGTGTAAACCCTGCAGTACAGCAGATTCCATCACTCATTCATTCACTAACATTTATTGAGCACCTTTTGGTACCAGGGCCATGCTTGGTTACATATACATTAATGTATATATATACATTATATATATAAATGTATGTATATATTATATATATATACATTATATATATAAATGTATGTATATATATACATACATTTAATGTATATATATACATTAAAAGATGTATACAGGGGCTTCCCTGGTGGCGCAGTGGTTGAGAGTCCGCCTGCCGATGCAGGGGACACAGGTTCGTGCCCCGGTCCGGGAGGATCCCACATGCCGCGGAGCGGCTGGGCCCGTGAGCCATGGCCGCTGAGCCTGTGCATCCAGAGCCTGTGCTCCAAAATGGGAGAGGCCACAGTAGTGAGAGGCCCGCGTACCGCAAAAAAAAAAAAGATGTATACAGTCCCAGCTCTCAAACTGAACAGATAATTTGATAGTAGAGAGTATCATCATCATCATCTTCTTCTTTATCATCATGTTATTATCATGAATGAATGTTGGATTTTGTCAAATACTTTTTCTGCATCTATTGAGAGAATCCTCATAAGATTTTTTTCAGTCTGTGTGAATTTCATTGATTTTCAAGTATCACACCAACTGTGCATTCATGGAATAGATTCCAGTTGGTCGTGAAATACTATATATATATATATATAATATATAATTATTAAATTATATACTAAATATATTTTATATATTGCTGTATTTAATTTGCTTAAGTTTTCTTAAAAATATTTGTGTCTGTGTTCTGTCTGTAGTTTTTCTTTTCTTGTGATGTTTGTCTGGTTTTGGCATCAGGGTAACGCTAGTCTAACAGAATGAATTGGGAAGTATTATCTCCTTTTTAATCTTCCGGGCCAAGTTTGTGCGGAATTGATATTATGTTTCATGGAATTCACCAGCGAAGCTATCTAGGCCTGGAGTTTCCTTTGTGGAAGGTTGTTAAATATAAATTCGATGTCTTTAATAGTTATAGGCCTCCTTAGGTTATCTGTTTGAGTGAGCTTTGGTAATCTGTGTCTTTCAACGAATCTGTACATTTCACCTGTCATCAAATTTATTGGCATAAACTCCTCTTATTATCCTTTTAATGTCTGTAGGATCTATAGTGACATCCCCTTATTACTGGGTTTTTTGTGTCTTTTAAAAAATTTTTCATGATCATTCTGGCTGGAAATTTATCAATTTTATTGAATTTCTCAACTTCTAGTTCATTGATCTTCTCTTTTGTTTTCTATTTATTTTTGCCCTTATTTTTATTCTTTCTTATCTTCTGCTTACTTGGGGTTTATTTTTCTCTTCCTTTTCTAGTTTAAGATAGAATCTTAGGTCACTGATTCGAGATCTTTCTTTTCTAATATAAACAGTGCTTTGAACTTCCCACTAAGCACTGCTTCAGCTGCATCCCACAAATTTGAAATGTTGTGTTTTCATTGTCATTCAGTTCAAAATACTTTCTATTTTATTCATTTCTTCTTTGACCCATGTGTTATTTACAGGCATGTTAGTTTTTAAGTATTTCAGAATTTTCCAGATATATGTCTGTTACTAATTTTTAATTCCATGCAGAGAACATATTTTGTATGATTTAATATTTTTTAATTTAAGACTTATTTTATGGCCCAGTGTATGGTCTTTCTTGATAAATGTTCCATGTACAGTTGAAAGGAATGTATATCCTGCTATTGTTGAGTGAGTGTTCCATGTAAATTAGGTCAAGTTGGTGACAAGTACTCTGTATCCTTACTACTCTTCTGTCTACTTGTTCTATATGTTATTGAGAGAAGGGTTGCAATCTCCAACTGTAATTGTGCTTTTGCCTGTTTCTCTTTTCAGTACTATCAGTTTTGCTTCATGTGTGCTGAAGCTCTGTTCTTAAGTGCATAAATATTTAGGATTTTTATACCCTCCTGATGAATTTATTCTTTTAGTATTATGAAATAAAATGTAGTGGATTTGCTTTGTTTCTTTTTTTTTTTTTTTTTTTTTTTTTTTGCGGTACGTGGGCCTCTCACTGCTGTGGCCCCTCCCGCCGCGGAGCACAGGCTCCGTAGGCGCAGGCCCAGCGGCCATGGCTCACAGGCCCAGCCGCTCCGCGGCATGTGGGATCCTCCCAGACCAGGGCACGAACCCGTGTCCCCTGCATTGGCAGGCAGACTCTCAACCACTGCGCCACCAGGGAAGCCCAACACATAATGTATTTTTAAACAACATATTCCATTTCCCATTTTTGGCCATTATATAAAAGAAATTATATTGTATATATTCTATGACTAGCTTTTTTTGCTTGACATTATGTTTTGAGACTCATCCATGATGTATATAGCTGTACTTCATTCATTTTCAACTACTGTGTAAAATTCTCTTCAAAGTATATGGATAGACCACAATTTATCCATTCTTCTACTGACAAACAGTTGGGATATTTCCAGTTATTTTGCTATAACAAATGATACTGCAATGAAGAGTTTGAAACGCGGGTCCTGGTACACATACATAAGAGCTTCTCTAAACTATATACCAGAAGTAGAATTGCATGCACATTTTCAAAATAGTCTATATTTTTCACTTAATTTTATTGTTTTTAATCATTCTTCCTTAGTCTTTTTTTTTTTAAATAAAATTATTTATTTGTTTATTTTTGGCTGTGTTGGGTCTTTGTTGCTGCATGCAGGCTTTCTCTAGTTGCAGCAGGCGGGAGCTACTCTTCGTTGCGGTGCACGGGCTTCTCATTGCGGTGGCTTCTCTTGTTGCGGAGCATGGGCTCTAGGCACGCGGGCTTCAGTAGTTATGGCTCGCAGGCTCTGGAGCTCAGGCTCAGTAGTTGTGGCGCACAGGCTTAACTGCTCCCCAGCATGTGGGATCTTCCCAGACCAGGGATCAAACCCACGTCCCCTGCATTGGCATGCGGATTCTTAACCACTGCACCACAAGAGAAGACCCCCTTTTTCCTTATTATTAATGACAATATGTTAATTCAGCAGGTGTAGGCACTAAGCCATGTCTCTGTTGTTGAACGTCTAGAGTTTGTCTCCATTTTTTTGAATTTTATACACGACTCTGGGGGAAAAAAAATTGGGGGGTGGGGCACAGAAGTCTCTGCTTTTCAGGTCATTTCCTTATGAGAGATTCCCAGAAGTGGATTCCTTGCATCAAGGCTGTACCAATTTACGTTCAGTGGGGGAGGGGACTATTGCTGAAATACATAAAGTAATCCCCATCCTAATAGCTGTTAATCCTTTCGGGATCATAGATCCTTTAGATGCTGTGATTAAGGGTATGGACCTTTTCTCCAGGAAAAAAAACCACACACAAATTGTTTATTTTCACAAGTAAGCATACAATCTCAAGAGTTTCTCAGACCCTCTGAACCCTGTATGCTGACATCTCTATTAAATAGAAACACTGTCTTACCCACTGAATATAAAATTTCTTATAATACCTCACCAAATAAGTTCACAGACCAACTGTTGTATCTGTCAAATACTTTTTGTTTTAAACCACCATTTACTGAGTACCCATAACATGCCAGCATTGTGCCAGATACAAGAGACAGAAGAGGAAATGCTCCTGGCTTCAAGGAATGCAGTCTACTGAGGAAGACATAATATAACAAGTATTTGTAATAAAATATGTGCAATAAGAGAGGTCTTCATTAGGCAAATGGAGATTATAAATTAAGGACTTATCAACCTTCTTTTATCAAGGGTTTGCAAAGAATGAATAAACATTCTCAAGGATGTTATAGATAGAAGAAACAGTACCAGCAAAGGGAGAAAGACATCATATAACCTGACATATATAGGAAATTATACATGAGTTTATACAGTTGGGTTAGAATGGTAGTGAGCATAAGGAGGGGCTAAGACTCTTCCTTATTTGGAGCAGAGATTAAGAAAAACCTATTGACATTACAGGACTTTAGCAACTGGTCTGACAACACAAAGGAAACCACAAAAGAAGATCTCCTCCCAAACACTTCATTACGCAAACCTACTCTTATTACATACAAAGAAAACATTTTGCCTGCTTTCTCTGCAACTGTCTGAAGTTCAGTGTTCAACACACAACACATGTATTCTTCTTTTTTTTTAGTTTATTTATTTATTTTTGGCTGCATTGGGTCTTCGTTGCTGTGCGCAGGCTTTCTCTAGCTGCGGAGAGCAGGGGCTACTCTTGTGGTGCAGGGGCTTCTCCCTGAGGTGGCTTCTCTTGTTGCGGAGCACGGGCTCTAGAGCACAGGCTCAGTTAGTTGTAGCACACGGGCTCAGTAGCTGTGGCTCGCGGGCTTAGTTGCTCCGCGGCATGCTGGATCCTCCCGGGCCAGGGTTTGAACCCGTGTCCCCTGCATCGGCAGGCGGACTCTCAACCACTGCGCCACCAAGGAAGCCCCAAAAACAGGATTTTAAAGTTCAAATATCAACCAGCTGAAGCTGAATAAACCAACTGAAGTTTATAAAGTTTCAGGACAAACAAAGGCCTGACTTATTTTTTCTTCTTTTTCAGGGTACCCCTTGGATCTCTAGATGGCATCCTTTGAGCTTTGTCAAAATAGAGGATCTCCAAGGGTACCTCAAAAGAGTAAAAAAAAGCACTCTCATTACAGGTTATCTAACAAACACATAGAACATGGTTCCCTTCATATTCTAAAGAAAGGACATTTTTTACATGCATGAAAAAGAAATCCAAAAGGAGCAAGTTTTTTCTGTAATATTTTCATGGAAAACCCAATGGATCTCATTGGAGACAAGTAAAAGCACAAACAAGAATATATGTTAATATATGCTTTTTTCTCAGGGTGTTTTGTTTTTTTCTGAGAGGGGGAAATCTTCGTGTGGCATTTCTTTTCCTAAGTGGAAGACATTCTTTAAAGGAACTTCCTAAAACAGAAAGCATGGTCAGTAAATGAAGGGTTCAAAGACTTTCATGAAGTGGTTTGAAAATAAGTGATCTGTGACATATATTAAAAGACTTCCAAAAACTCTGACCACATAAAAAAGTAAAACAACAAATCTACAATAGGTACAAATTATATACATTTATTTTTTAATAATTTTAAATAATACTCTTGTATAAATTCTTTCATATATTCAAATCATACACAAATTTAGAAATGCATCATGAAGCCTAGTACAGCATATGCATGAGACATGTTTTTAAAATTTGTGTTAGAATTTTAGCAACATAAATACAAGTTTAATGTTTCAGAAACACTCCCCAATTGCTTGGGCTGAAATTTAACGTAGTACAGAGTGCTTGTGCCTAGCATGAAAACGTCACTGTAAATCAGTTAGCTCTTGGACTAGTGCAGACCTAAAGCCTGGGCTCACGTTCTAGGGCTGCTGGTTCAGTTACTGCGTATGCATGATAAGTAAGAAAGGTTCCCAATGGCCTTTGAAAAAGCATCATTCAACCACTGACACTGTGATGATCCAGAACTGTTCTAGTCCATGTGATGTCATTTGACTTCTTCCGATGAATCAGTGTGTTCTTCCTGCTTCTCCCCTTGGCATAATCACTGGCTCGGGGCTGAAGGGAAAGCTTGCATTAACCTTCCGTTACTCCCCTGCACACACCAAACTCATTTTAGCTTCCAAATTCCTATCAAGATGATCATAATAGACCAAAGGTTCTTCGTGGATGAGGCCAGAAATGCTTTCTTTGCTCTAACAGATTACATTGGGTTGCTTTTTACTTCTCTGACATTTCTGTCAGAGAGCTTTCCGTGAGATATATAAATTCAACTCCTTCCCACATACCTCAAAATATAAGAACCTGGGAATGTTCATGATAAGTGGTGCTATGTTCACCATATGCGCTACAGAAAATACAGGTCCAAGGTGAATGATTTAATGACCCAGTCCAAACTGAGACTGTCGGGAAGCAGTACTGTTGCTTCAGCTCTCTGGCTCCAGAATAGCACAAGAAGGACGAAGTGTCCTCAAGGCACTCAGCTGACCAAAATGAACTAGTGGGTCAGTGAGTATTGCTTTAATGGTCAATTTTCTGGGAATATTGGGGCTAGAGAGTAGACGTATAATTTGATGCTTCCACAAATCCTCTGCCCCCACATCTCTCTCCTCCCATTCCACGTCCGCTCTGTTCTCCTCTCTTAAAATCCAGGTATCCCTAAGAGTAACACACTAGATCCATAGGACCTTAGTATAAATGAGGTTTAGTTTTTATTATCATTTTTCTCTGTAACTGGAGAAATTCCATTAGAAGAGACCTCTGGGAGGTAGAGGATGGAGGGAGGGAGGGAGGGAGGGGAAAGTAAGGGAGGACATACATACTTAGCAACACTACCGAGGGCATCTGTCAGAAATGCGGAAGGGCTTACTAAAATGAATTAATGAAGATAAAAGTATCACTTAATAGCAATATCTGTCATTCATCAATAAGATTCATACTAGTCTTATCTCATTTGAAAATAAACGCATTCCTAATCCTTAGACAAAAATTCTTCCAATATTAGTCTTTCTAAAGGACGTATGGGATCCTGGTGGTAAATGCCGTAGTTCATGGGGATCATGCCTTTAGAGAAATGACTATTGTACAATGCATTCCATACTGGTTTCCTAGTCTGATTTTGGTGGTAGATCACTTCATGATTGATTTCATTTTAGAGCAAAATTATTTCCACCAGCAGAAGCATGGGACACTAAAGAATATTATTTAAAACAGATTTTAAGACCTTAATTTTTTCCATCAGGACAAATTGAGAACATGACCTAGGAACTGTTCATAAATATTCAAAGGTAAACGTTCTTTGTGGTTCAGTTTTTGCAATATCTTTTAAAGTGTGTTTCATGGAATCTCTACATGGCCAGAATCCAGACTATTTGGCTTTGGCTCTTAGATCCCAACAAACTCTTTCTTTCTCTATTCGGTTAACTTCTGTTTAACAAACGCTTATTTCTCACCATCCTCAATCCCTGGCTTGAGGAGGTAGTAACCTAGGGGAAAGGCAGGTATGTCACTTTACACAATTCCTTGGAACTATGCACTGCACAGTCTATACACGCGTATGTGCCAGCTGCTGGGGAAATCAGGTTTCCTTTCCCTGTTTGGAAGGATTAGTTCACTTTAATGAAGCACAAACTGGTATTTTAATTTTCTTATCACCAATACTGGCTTCAGAGAGTAATCCTCCTGTGTTCTTTCCACAAAGTCCTTCATGGCTGTATGGCCCTGGATTGTACCTCGTACTTAGAAAAATTAGAAACGTTCACAGATGGGCTCTTCCTCCCAGCCTTCTTGTGTTCATGGCTGGGCAATTTCTGCACAAGCATATGGTTGAAAGAACATGTGCTTCAGAGTTAGGAGTCCTGATTCCAAGCCTAATAATGACATATTATATAGCTTTGAACAAGACATTTAACCTCACCTATAAAATGGGAACAACAATTATTCCTCAGGGGCCTATGGTGAGGAACAAAGGACACATATATAGAAAGATGCTTTGCAAACTGCAAAGGGCTATAGAAATAGTAACTAATTTTAATGTAATATAATCTCTACTTTCACGAACCATGGCCAAGTATTCGGAGCACCTAAGGTTAATAGAAGTAGATTACCTGCCTGTGCATCCTCCAGAGCATCATCTCCAAACCCTGAGAACAACTACAGAGGGATGTGACCACATTCCAGGTTCTTCTCGGGGGAAGTTAGGCAGAGTTACCAACTTGGATTTCCGAGGTCTAATCTTTGTGTTTTTTTTCTAACCACTTGACAGTTTGCTCTCCTTCCTAATAAATATCTATATTTGACTTCTGGCTGCTTTTCTGGCTTGCTTAATCTACAATCTGTCAATATCATAATTAGATGAGAGCAAAGGTAGAGATAGCCTCTAAGAAAAAACTGCATCTAAAAGCAAGGACCAACTATAGCCACTCAATTACAAAGCTACCCTCTAACCAGACAAGAAGATACAAGAACTGTAGCACTGCAGAGAGATGGTACACACCTCATGGCATGTGAGTGACAGGCTACGTTCAAATGTAGGAAGTATTTTGGGGTGGGGGGGAATACAAATATTTCACAGGCATGATATTTCACAGGGGATCCCAAGTAATAATGATGGCTTTTCTTTTGGAACTAAAATATTTCTAATTCCTTTGGAAGACTATGTTTTACATTTTAAAAAATTCTTTAATGAGAATATATTCTACATTAATCTATGTAAAATATATAGAGGCTAATGTCTAATCAGGTGAGTAGTTTGGAGAGTGCAGCCTGTGTCCCAGCTTAACAAACACTGTCTGCAAAATCTATTGCTTGAATCTATAGGAAGCCAAGACCATAGAACTCTACTTTTAGATTGAAAAGGGAAAGAAAAATTAGAAACATCCAACCTCATGAATTTCAACAGTGTCCAAAGAGGGACTAAAAATGACTGGTGCTCACCAGAGTCCCAGCTCTAGCAATATTGCCATCTATTTTACAGTATTTTAACCCCATATTTTCTTTTTACAACTCCATTAACTGCTGTACAAATAAATTCCAGATGATAAAATATGACATGATTTTTTTTACAAATAGATACAAATACAATGCTGCCCAGATATTCTATATTAACTATATACACCTTATTTCTCTAGAGGCAGGAATATTCCTTAATTTTAGACAACTTATCATTTATACTGAGACCCCAAGGAGGGACCATCAGCTTCCTGCTCCCAGATGTTGCCTCCCTCTCTCTACCATTAGAAGCTTATCCTGTGCTTTAATCTTATCATTGAGCAAGAATTCTGGAAGGAAAAATCAAACCCTTCTAAAGATCTTCTTGGGACTTTTCTGCCCCTATTCTGGAAATAATCAAGGTTGTTTATTGTGATACAGCCCAAACATCAGCTTTTCCTCAATGAATATCACCCCTGACCCCTCCTTTAAAAAAATGTGTTTCAGGAATGGAGATGAAGTCTTCTGGCAGTCCTTTCCCCCTCCACATCCATCATCCTGTTTCCGCTGGTCTGATAAACACTTCCCCAGAAGTCTGTTTGGAGGTCAAAGTGGATTTGGGCTGCACTCTGCGGTTCCGCCTTTCTATACTCCCATGTGGTTTGGTACAAAAATAGACTTTACTTCAAGTCCTTATTGTCAGTGACTGCTTCAGATCTTCATGGGAAATCTAAGGGTAATAGGCTAAGTACATTATAAATTTGTACCTGAAAATTTCAGATGCACTATATGCCTTTGCTTTCTCATCTCAGTGACTCTACCCAGGCTTTGTTCGGCCCAGGCGCTGATGCTGTTTTAGTAAGCACTGCGGTCTCACAATCCAGGAGAACAGCTCTAGCTCCTTAGGCTTTATAGTTATGTATTGGTGTCGTCAGGGTCAGTTGCCCATTGGGAGCCACTTCATTGCCATCATCTTCCAACAATCCTGACACATCTGCATTGGGAATGCTGTCATGGTAGCTGCTGAAACTGATATTGTCTTCTTTCAGCTCAATGGTCCAAAAGGGGGCGTTGAGTTTCCGGTTTTGGTACTCCCGGTACATATATACGGCCCCCACAAAACCCATCAGCAGCACCACCACGATGATGATGACTGTCAAAATGATGATGTTAAACTGGGTCCATGATACATCAGCTAAAGCTGATGTGCTATTTTCAGCAGAGCTTACTGAAAAGATAGTCTGCAGGGCTGTAGGGGTAAATGTACTATTTATAACAGGGGTGGGCACTGATGTGGTCAAAGAGGCATTGGAAACCAAAATGGTAGAATCTTCAGGTGTTGGAACAATAACTTCTGAAAATAAAAACAGAGAACGAAATGTAAAAGACAAAATATCTTGTTTTAAGAAACCATAAAAGAAATACACATGGGAGTGGAAGTTGATATGGGATGCTGACATGATACACTGCTTTACGGTAATGCAAGTTAAAAATAACTTTTTAAGAAATATCATGAAAAGAATCAGGGTCTAGAAAGCTAGATTATTACATCCATGGCTGTTATCCAAAGTGTATAATATCTATGCTAAAATCTTTGGGAAAATTCTAATGTTGGAGTTTTCCAACCTTCTGTACTCTTGAATAGATTCATACAAATTCCTAAAAAGGTAGTAAATATGTCACTAGAGACTTCTAAATCACTTGGTTAAAAATGATTTAGATAATAATCATTTGAACTAAGTTCAACATGTCTGATGGCATTTCATAAGGTAAAATTCTCTTCAATGGAGGCAAAAACAAAATAGGAAAAATTGTATTTCTAGTTACTTCTGAAAAACACATTTTAAATATCCAAAGTTGATATCAGCCAAGACAGAAAACAGCCATTGCAAGCATAGTGATTCTTCCTTTATGTATGTTATAGCTATTTTATAACTAAGGTACTATACTTTGTACTTTTAATGCAGCATAGCTCAGTAGAAATACCAAAAGCTTTGGAATCAAGTAGAACCATGTGGCAATAAATAAGTCAGTTAATCTTTTTAAAACTGAGGTTCCTCATCAATAAAATGGGAATAATGATATCTACTTTGCAGAGTTCTGGGGAAGGATTAAATTAGATAATGTACTATATGACATTATCACATTTAATGTTTACAGTGCTTGGCACATAGTAGGCACTCAACAAAATGATTACTATTAACATTACAATTCACTAAAGTCAGACACATCAATCTATCCTAAAAAGAAGCATGTTTTACATTTCCTAATAACTAATAAGAAAAATCATCCCAGTCCTGTCAGCTAAGTATGGACAAGGTATGCCTCTAGTGGGAAAGAGAATTGAGTGACAGGACCTCCAGGCTAATGATAGGGTTCAATCTGAGCTTTTTAGCCTTGATAACAGCAGAATAAGGGTATCAAGAAAATGGCAGAAGGATAACCCTTGCCACAGACCAACTGCCTATCAACCCAGTATTCAGCATCTGTCAGAATATCAAAGAATGGTTTATAGAAGAGCATGGCCTAATCTCTATGACCTAATAAAGCCTGAATATCCCTAATTCATCCTAAATTTCTAATCATTAATTTTCATCTAAACCCTTACTGAACTTCCCTGAAAGAAACATTTTGCCATATAAATAACTTTCTCTTTTAAAAATTGAGGAATATTTTTACTGTTTCCTCCATCACACCTGGGAAAACTTAAGCCCAAAGTTAGGACAGAAGTTAGAATAAACCCTTGTTTCTCAGCTGGAACTTCTAACCAGATATAGGTTTCTACTTAAAAAGACCTTTGATGATCACTGGAAGTGATGAGAATACAGGAAGCAAAGGATAAAAGAAATGACAGGACTTTTAAAATATTTTTTAAAAAACAGATGAAGAGAAAATGTGAGAACACTGCAATGACTTTGTCTTGGTCCTCAGATTTCTAGAGTTGACTCTGGAGTCTCAGGAGAGCAACAGGAATAGAAGAAAATCTCTTTAGGCAAATATCTATCAAAATCTATTTCCAGAAAACTTCTCTGGTAGGATTGGAAGCTTTTACAAAGCTAAAAGTAGCTGTCCTGAAATTTTCACTGCTAGGTTTAAATATTAAATTTACAACCTTAGGTGAAGTTTTACCTTTCTTGATGCAATTTCCCTCGAGGTCTTGAACATAACCTTCTAGGCAGTTCTCACACCAAAACCCAGTGGTGTTATGGAGGCAGTCAATGCACTCACCACTCTCAGGCTTACAAATCTTTGGAGTTTTAACTGGGTCCACGTGGCCATGACACTGGCACTCCATACAGATGCTGTCAGAATTGTAATAGCCATTGTCACATTCATTGCAGTTCTGGCCCATGTAACCATCTTTACACCGGACACATTCAGGTTCCAATTCACCGAGTTCTGACAGAGAACATCAAAATAATTTAGTAAAATTTCAAGCTACAATTGAAAATGCAAAACTACTACTAGTCCCCCCACCAAAACAGTTTACACACCCTGCCTACTATCTCCTCCCAAACTTAAGAAACACATGGAATTCAAACTAATAATTTACACCTTATTTATTAATTGTCCAGTTTGTTGTGAGAATGATAGGGCCACCCAGAAAATCTATTTAGGTAGAGAAGGAAAGAAGTGTGCTTACATAAAGAATCTGAGTAATTGAGACGGATAGGCACTCAAAATTTTTTTATTCCTTCCTCTTTAGTCATGTCAGATGGAACAAAATACAGTTTTAACAAAAACTTCCTCATCCCTCCCTCATGTCTCATTTCACATATGTATTTGGATTTGATGCAAATTCCTAGAAAGGAAAACCTATACTGTTTTTATAACTCCCTTTCACCTACAGCATCTAGAACTTTATCAACACACTTTCTACCTATTGATAATTGATTCACTGATTTTTCCTCTAAAAATGAAGATTTAGGTTAAGGCCTTACTTATGATACAACTGCCTGTAGATGTCACTGCTGAACAAGGGCAGCGAAGACATTCTTTAGTGGCATCAGGACTCTGATAAAATCCTTCTTTGCATTCTTCACAATGATCCCCTCTGCTATTATCCTGGCAATTTAAACAAGCACCTAAAAGAAGCAAATCATTTCAAGAAGTTAAAGATTTACTCTGAAAGCACAGTAACTTTAAATAAATCATACCTGCAACCAAAAAACCTTAGGAGTTAACCAGAAAAAGTTATCCAACAGAGATTGCACAGAGTTCAGTTTCTACCCCATCTTATTTCTATACTAAACAGGCATGTCAGTTCTGTGTCCCCTACTAGATTGTAAACTCTGTAGGGAAAGTCTAGGTACATGACTAGAGTCGCAATAAACCCTTGTTGATTAACTGACTACATACCAAAAGCAGGCCAACAATTTGCAAAGAAAAAATAAAAACAACCTAAAGACCTATTAAAAGAAGAATAGCTAAATTGTATTATTTTAATAGTTGGGATACTGTAGTTAAATCAGTGAACTACACCATATGTATGAACACACATAAATCCTAAAAACAACGTTGGTTGAAAAAAGCAAATTGTAGAATGATACATAAAGAAGGAGAGTGCTTACTTATTTTGTAAAAATTGATTGACTGAAATAAAAATTTTTAAAACCACACTAAACAATACTAAGCAAATGGATACATAATACTCTAGGCAGATGGATACATACATATGCAGTAAAAATTAAATCCAGACTAAGAGGGTATAGGCAAGTTATATGCTGTTTGTAGAGGGAGGGAGAAAAACGAGAGCACGGAAGAAAACAAAGAGGAAGAATTCCGGCTCTATTTCAAATTTTCTATTTCAAATATATAACTACAAATATGTATAAATATTAAGCAAAATACCAAAGTGTTAATTTTTATTAATTCTGTTATATTATTCTCCATATTTTTTTAAGATTTTTTTTTTGATGTGGGCCATTTTTAAAGTCTTTGTTGAATTTGTTAAAATATTGCTTCTGTTTTTTATGTTTTTGGTTTTTTGGCCCTAAGCCATATGAGATCTTAGCTCCCCAACCAGGGATCAAAACAACACACCACCCCCTGCATTGGAAGGCAAAGTCTTAACCACTGGACCACCAGGGAAGTCCCTCTCCATATGGTTTTATATTTAAAAATTCAAAATAAAAATGAAAACAATTAATAAAGAAAATGAAAAGGAAGGAGGCAAGCAAAGTTATGTGTTTCTTAATAATACTCCTTTGGTTCCCTACCAGTAAGGACATTCTACAGGTACTGAAGCAGCATAACATCTGCAAACAGGAAACAAAAATGTGTAGAGTAATTTACATTCTACAAAGATTCAAAGGGACACTCAGAACTCCTATTACAGAAATGAATGAGTAAACTCTACAAAGAGATCTAGGAAGACAATGAAATTTTTACATGATAAGCTAAATATAGTTCAGTGCAAAAGTATCATAAGTAATTTTATTTGATTTCTTTTCCTTACTAGTGAAATATTTACAAAAAAGGGGAGCAAGAATGAGGCTGTGGAATAAAATGGTCTGACAACTGGAACAAGATTTGAAAAATCAAAAGAATGAAAATTATTAACATACATCTCAAATCTCAATTCTTATGTGATTACAGCAAAGTTCCTTGAAACTTCATGAACTTATTCAGAAAGACATTTTTTTAAGTTTATTATATGAACACTTAACTCTGAATTAAATCAAATTTGCATGTAAATATCACTTTTAATCATATAATTTGTTAAGGCCTGATAGTGTTAATGATGTATTTCATATATGTAACAAAGCAGTATATCCTCATACGTTGATAAACACTTAAGGTACTGGTTTCTTCGCAGATCTTCTTATATCCTGATCCCTCTTTAGCTGTGTATCATTGTGACAATAAAAATAGCTGAAAAATACACACTAGGAAACTGTAGATTTTGGCTCTAAAAATAAAATAAATGTCAAAGTGTTCTGCAGGTTGGAAAAGTCAAAACCTGCTTTATGTATAAAATCTGTCTACCTGCTCTCCCCCTATTAAAAATGTCCAACGGAAATAATTTTCAAGAAAAATTTCTGATAACGTCCTAAACTTTAATACAAAAAATCTCAAAAATTAATAGTTCTGAAACAGAATAAGGATGCATTCCAATAACATGCCATTTGCAATGTGTCAAGAAAAGGTCTTATTAAAAAACAGTATATATATATGCTTTTAATACTTTGCTCCTACTGTTAATACTTTGCTCCAATGTTACTGGACCTACATGCTTATTATTTTGGGGCTTTCTACTATTCTAGATAAGACCTTCAAATGTTTGTCGTTGTGCTTATCACAATACAGCTTCACTCTCCTAAACCATTTATATTAGAATATTTAATATTTTTTCCAGAAGAATTTCTTATTTCAATTTGTTTTAGGTCACAAGCCGCAATGAGAAATCAGTAAGAAAAAATAAGCCTACATGGTAAATATGTTATCTGAAAAGTAAAGGAGGAAACAAGTATAACAATAAAACTCATCAGTTTTTAAAAACTTATCACTCTACATTGCTTTAAAAATAGCATGCACATGGAACACAGCTATAGAAAAAGAAAATTAATAAATTAAAGACAGATAAGACATAAATACACCAGAATGCTAACAATAGTTGTGAGGGGCAACAGTCCTTTAAGTGTTTTTTTCCCCTCTAATTTTTAAATTGTCTCTAATATGCACTTATCACTTTTATTTTTACTATCTTAATTTTTTTCTGATTACAAAATTAATACATTGTAAAATGTATCAAATGCATATTGTAAAATATTTCAAAAGCTCAAGCAATTTTAAAACATTTCATGTACAAAACTGAAGACTGATTTTTACAATAAAAATAAAGATCATAACTTTTAAAGTCCATATAGAGCAGGAACGAATAATATGAATTTGCTTTTCTAACAGCTTACAACTCCTCCTTGGGAGGCAACATAACATAAGAAAAATGGTATGTATTTCATGTCAGATATGAGTTCCATTCTCAGCTGAACCTCTTACAGCTATGTGACCTTCAGCAAATAGCTTCTCTGAGTTTCACTTTTTTAATATGTAAAATGGGATAATAATTCCTTGCCCAAGGATTTAATGTAATGTAAACATTTCAGAGGGTATATGTAGATATTCCATAGGATATAATGCTTCAAATTCCTCCTCTACAAACTAGGAAAGCTTAACTAGATGAGATCTAAATTCCCTTTAAAATCTGAAATTTGAGAATCTTTCTTTTATGATAAATGACATATAAAAATTAGCTGAAGTGTAAATTTGTTCATTATGCTCTGCCTGGAACCTCCCAAATATAACAATACTGCCTTAAAATTCACATTTTCTTTGCTGAAAGATGGCCAAAGGAGCTAATCCAAAAAAAAGAATAAGTGTTTCCTGAAGATGATCTCATGCTGCTTGGCTAAGCATCAAAAAAATCTGGTGGGGGTAACCAAGAAAATAACTGGTCAAAGAAAAGAATGTAGGGTTCTTTTCCAACCAAATTCAGTGACAAAGCTTTGAAACCATAAATTGCCACCTGTAAAAAGCCTTTTCCTTATTTATTTCGTTACCTCTAGTTCACATATAAACCTGTCAGAAATGCAGCAAGGTACTTTGTTATAAAAAGAAATGCCTAATCTTCTCTATGCAACAGAAGACAAACTTCAACCTGTTAAACAGAAAGGCCAGCCTAAGCAAACAAGGGAGAGGGTAACAGAAGATAAGGTCAGAGAGAAAGGCAGAGGCCCAAAAAATGTAGTCATGGAAGGAAGTTTGAATTTTATTCCAAGAGGGATAGGAAGACTTTGGAGGGTCTGAGCATGCGAACGACATGATCTGGTTTTACATTTTTAAAAGATCACGCTGGTTGTTATGTGAGACTGGACTGTGGTGGGGTGGGGGTCAGAGGATGAGAGGACAAGAGAGAAGGCAGAATGGTCAGATGAGAGCGTGTCAAAGTAATTCAGAGAGATGACAGTTGCTTAGACAAGGATGATAGCAATGAAGGTCATGTTGAATGTCAGGCTGACAGAACTTGCTGACGGACTGCATCTGCAGTAAGGAAAAGCAGCAAATGTGACTCCTATGGTGCCAGCCACCAAAATGAAGAACACTAGGAGTAAAGCAGGCTCAGCTTATATAGTAAAATAAAGAGTTGTTTTGGATGTGTTAAGGCTACCTTGCCACTTAGAGCAGCGGTCCCCAACCTTTTGGCACCAGGGACTGGTTTCATGGAAGACAATTTGCCATGGACAGGGGTGGGGGGTGGGGGGATGGTTCAGGCGGTAATGTGAGCGATGGGGAGCGATGGGGAGCGGCAGAGGAAGCTTCACTTGCTCGTCCGCCACTCACCTCCTGCTGTGAGGCCTGGTTCCTAACAGGTGGCGGACTGGTACCGGTCCACTGCCCGAGGGTTGGGGATCCCTGACTTAGAGCATTCAAATGAAGACGTCAAGTGCACTGTTAGATCTTTGAGTGTAGAGATCAAGGGAGAAATGTAAATCTGGTAATTAGCTCATTTGGAGATGGCATTTAAATTAAATCCAAGGGACTGAATGAGATCATTTAGGGAGAGTATAAATGCAGAAGACAAATGTGTCAAGACAAACAAACCTCTGAGGCACTCCAGTGCTTATAGGTGAAAAGAAGAAGATCTAGCAGAGCTGACTGAGGAGGGAAAAAAAAAAAAACAGGGAAGTGTGATATCTTAAAACTAATTCTTTTTTTTTTTTTTTTTAATGCAGTACGCGGGCCTCTCACTGTTGTGGCCTCTCCCGTTGCGGAGCACAGGCTCCGGACACGCAGGCTCAGCAGCCATGGCTCACGGGCCCAGCCGCTCCGCAGCATGTGGGATCTTCTCGGACCGGGGCATGAACCCGTGTCCCCTGCATCGGCAGGCAGACTCTCAACCACTGCGCCATCAGGGAAGTCCCGTGTGTGATATCTTAAAGTGAAGAAAGTCACTGAGGAATGAAGGATGAAGGAGTGGTCAACTCAGTCAAGCTACTGACAATTCAAGGTACTCACCATGAGACACTATGAATACACGAAGTCGCCTTAAATTTTTAAAAAGAAGTACACTATGTGAACATAAAGTTTTAGCTTAAAAATGACAGTCCCTCCCACCTCCATTTTAAGGGAAGTATGTGTTCAATAAAGAAAATCTAGAAAAATACAGGAGAATAGAAACAAGATAAATATCACCCAAAGAAATCTGTTATTAAGATTTTGAATACTTTTCCTTGCATCTCTCCTTATATAGAGAAGTTTGGGTTTTGCTTTTTAAATAGTCTAAACATATGGCACATGTCATTGTATAACCTGCTTCTTTCACTCTCTCATGTCGTTATATTTCATTCTTTAAAACATTTTCATGGCAACATTAACAATAGTTGCCATTTACTGACTGCTTGTAATTAGCCAGGCACTGTATAAACATATAGCACTGAATCTTCACAACATCCCATTAGGCAGTTACTGTTATAATCCCAAATTTCTAAGTGAAAAAACAAGGCTAAGTAATTTGTACAATGTAAGTCAAGAGTTCACTTTCTGTGCTCTTATCATGTATTGCCTAGATAACATAATTTGCTTCATTCCCTGCTGTTAGAAATAGAGTTGTCTTATTTTTTAGAATTATAATTGCCACTGTGGTGAGCATCTTTGAACATAAAGCTTTTTATGAATTTCAAATTATTTCCTAAGAATTGATTCCTGGAAACAGAATTACTGGATCAGGGAAATATTTTTAAGACATATTTCTTTCCAAAATATTTTTCTCAATATACTGTATCATGAAAAGGTTACTTTAAAAATCTACTTCAATCTAAAACACAAGGTATAGATAAAGACTAGGCGGGTGGGGGAAATAAGAACTGCAAAAACACAGTAAGTGGCCACCAGAGGGCAACCGTATCACAACACTGTTGAAAAAAATCTTTTCAAAGTTTGAGACAAAAGGAAAGACTGATTTTATATTAAGCTGGCAGTTTTATATTATTTGCACTCTTTCACATTAGATTCCACTTTTATTATATTTCCAGAGAAACCATTTATTTCTTATTACTAGCTGCTTTAGAAATCATAACCATGAAAAGGATTTCTTTTGCCTTAAATTATCTCCTGAGCAAAAACAGGTTGGGATTTATGTGACACTAAAGAAAGCTACCTTGCTGCTGCAAGGAAAATTAGAAATGAGAACCAGCAATGTAGACTGCTTCCTGGTACCATAAATGACCTAGGGAGCAATTTAAATCAATTCAGCATGATGAAGCATTTCTGTTGTTATCCAGGATTGAAACTCATCTTTGCTCTGTAAGTTTCTCCGTTCATTTGTTCATTTATTCAACAAAAATTTAGCAAATACTTACTATGTGCAAATATCTTTACTAAATATCGTATAAAATGGTGAATAAAGCTGGTATGAAACTTACAATGTAGTGAATAAACCATATATGACTCATAATCACAAATAAATATATAATTACAAACTGTGATATGTGCTATAAAAAAAATACAAGTGTATATGAGACTGTATAATTGGGAATTATCATTTAGCCTGGAGCATGAACTGCTTTCTAATGAAGTCACTTTTAACTGAAGGCCTGAAGGAAGGATATGGTTTAATAAGGCAAAGGGGCCAGGGGTGGGGGTACAGGTATATTAGAAAGACCATTCTAGGCAGAGGAAAGATCATGTATGAGAATCTTGGGACAGGGGAACATAACACGTTTTAGGAGTAGAAGCCAGTATGACTGGATCACCAACAGTAAAGAAAAAGAATAGCACAAAATAGAACTGGCAAGTAGGCAGGGACCAGATCACATAATTGAAAAAAAAAAACAACACAATTTCTTCTAAATTAATTTGTTTCACCACAGACTACAGGATTAGAATGAAGAATACGATTTCAACACATTTTTCCAGGGTACTTTCTTTTCAAATATTCTGCTACCTTGGTCTCATAAAAACACTTGTACTTGTCAGACTAGTATGTTCTGATTTTTTTTGTTGGGGAAAAAAAGATTTCCAAGGAAGTATCTCTAATCCTTACATTTAGGAAAACTGAAGAGCAGAAAAGCTAATTGTCTTTAGTTTTAAATAGTTTAACTAAGTAAGCCTAGATGTGGTTTTCTTTGTTTTTATACTGCCTACGGTTTGCTGAGCTGTTTGAATCTGTGGGTTGATGTCTTTCATTAATTTGGAAAACTCTTGGACATTATCTCTTTAGATATTTGCTTCTGTCCCAATATCTCTCCCCTTTCATTCTGAGCCTTCAAGTACATTTATGTGAGACCTTTTGGCTATTTCCCACATGTCTTTCCTGCTCTGTTCTTTCCACTGCATTTTTTTTCTCCATGCTGCAGTTTGGATATTTCAAATTGAGCTGTATTTAAATCTACTAACCTTGTCTTCACTGTATACAATGGTATATAACCTTGTCTTCACAGTATATACTGTATACTTCTGTTAAGTCCATGCAATGAGGTATTAATTTCAGACATACTTTTCAGTTCTAGATTATTCTTTTGATTATTTTTTATAGATTCCAAATCTCTTGAAATTTTGCCTCTTTTCATCTATTTTGTCTGGTTTTTTCCTCTATTTTCTTAAAATATTAATTTTAGTTATTTTAAAGTCATTTTATGCTACCTCTAACACTTGGGTCATCTGTGGGTCTGCTTCCATTGTTTTTCTCTTTATTATTGGTCACATTTTCCTACCTGAGCATTGTCTAGTGTTTTGATTGCCAGACACAATGTACAAAGAACCACAGATGATTCCCCTATCCTCTGTTAGACAGATATAATGAGAGGATCACCTCAATTCAATCAGAAATTGAGATAGGTGGAGGATGGACTGCAATATTAATATGAATCAGTTCACCTACGGTTCATCACTACTTCTTGGTCATGACCCTCTAAGGCTTTTGACTGAAAACCTAGCAGGCATGTGTCTCCTCAGCTCTGAAAGACTGCAACAGATTAGTACTTCCCTTAAGTAATGTGAGCCTAAGTCCCACTCCACACACCTCTGAATCTGGCAATGTCTTGAGAGAGAGAGATGGTTGTATGTTGTAGCAGGTCCTCTCTTTCTAAAGAGATTTTGTCTCCTAAGCACCACAAGACTGAGAAATTTCTTTCTACCTTTTGGGACAGCCTTCCATCTCCTGCACAGTCAGCTTATGTCCTGTGGGAAAATTGGCCTTGTGTTTAGGGCTCCTCTAGTTTCCAATTCATCACGCGAGCCCCAAATGACTGCCAGAAGCTCTTCTTGTATCTCTTTCCTCAAGAAGAATTCTTTTACTTGGACCAAGCCTGCTCCTTAGTCTGTGCCCAGAATCAGCAATGTCCCTTGAAAGGAAAAAGGCTGGGTGATCATCAGCTTACTTAGAAATACCCTGTCTGGAATTTTAGTTCATATAGTTTTCCTTTCTTCCATGGATCTCCAACCAATATGATTTTTGAAATTTATATATCTTTTTAAAGTTGTTGTAGCAGGAGTTTGGCTTGCTATGACCTATTACATCCTACTTAGAAGAGAAAGACCCTTACAAACTATTTGGGAGAATCAACTCATAGATGAAGGACTTCAAAGTGAAAAGTACAGTGGACTAATTATATAAAAAGGTAAGGAAAGTGTGTACCTGTGAGGGCATCACAACTGGCAGACCGATTATTGCATTGGCAGGGCAAGCAGCCATTCTTATTAAAGTCATAATATCCATCTTGGCATCTATCACATGAAGAGCCGGTGACACCCACTTTGCACTGACATTTCCCAGAACTGCAAATAAAAGCAAAGACAATGAACAAAAGTAAATAAGTTTGAAAGTTTTGTTGCCTAACATCCCATCATAGATGATCTTGATGTAGAAACAGTTTCAACTAGATTCTAGTCACTAGATGTACTGAGTGACTTTTATTTTGAATTGGAAGTTGAGCAGCTTCATGACTATATTAATTCAATTAACATAGTACTAACACTAATCATTTTTGACAATTTAATCCTCTGCACTTGGGTAGTTTAAAATAGATGATAAAGGAACCATGGAGAGTACAAGTCCCTGGCCCTTCAAAATCTTTATTTACTAAAAGCACTGGGGCACAGAACTGGCACTACTGCTACATCTCATTCCTGAATCATTCCACAGTTCCCTCAGAATCCACACTGCCCGATCTGGAGAAGAAATACCACCAAGCGCTCATGCAATCTAGCTTTTGGCTGAAGAATATGAAGGCCAGGACCTTAATGAATGTGCTGGAAACTCGACATGATTTTCTACTTTAGGTCAATGCTGTATTAAAATATTTCTGATAATTAACTGGAATTCACAACTAAGTAAATATGACTATAATGGGGACCTCTATTGGTTTCTGAGTTAAAACCATATAAAAATTCTAGATTGTCAACCCAAAAAGAAGACTAAAAATCTAAAGTAAGAAAAATATTTTATTTAGTATCCCATCTCTTCCTATTAACCTGTTTTCTTAGATGTCAATTACATCAGTGACATCATCTCTCTCTAATCAGTGAAACTTACATCTTTGTTGTAATTTTCACCTCTCCTCTCTCTACCCCATGCTCTTCCAATCACTCCCTCAAATCCAATATATCACCAATTTCGGTCAAATTTTCTTTCAAATTTTCTCTTGTTATTTACTCTATAGTCACCCCTCTTAGAATATCTTTCCTCTTCTTCACCTCTCAAACTTTTTCCTGCTTTCATGCTCATCTTTTCCCATGAAACTCTTCCCTGACTGGTCGACAGAGATCTTTTGGCCTCCTGACATCACATACTCTATACCATACATTTTATTCCTAATTATGGACTTTTCTATATTCTTTCATATATGTACTCTTGTTTCTCTAGTTAGATTGGTAAAGACCTGAGGCAAAGGCCATATCATGCAGTTTTTTAAAAGGTTATCTTCAAGACTTAGCATGAGCCTAGGAATAGTGTACTCTAACTATTTTCATGTCATACATCTTACTCGGTAAGTTTGCTGAGTTCAGGGACCATATCTTAGCCATCTTGGTATGCTCAGATTCTAGTATAGTTCCTGGTTTGCTGCAGGCACTTAATATATGCTTGATAAATAAATGCTCAATACACAAACTGAGTTTTAGAGTTAAGCACTGGAAGGGAAAAAGAAAGATGAAAGACTATACTAATTACTAGAGTTCTCAAAACAGCTAAAGTACTTTCCCTTTTTCAACCTTTCTTTATATGCTCATTCTGGACATCAGGTTTTTAGACTTCATCTCAGTAAAATTTTGGCACCAGTCATATTGGATGGGAGACAATATAAGGTAGAACTGCATTTCAATATAATTATTTTAGAGACTGAGCTCCTAATTATGAGCCCCTATGGGGTTGTTCATTTTAGTTCAGAAGACTAAGCTAAAATTATTAATACTTACACAGCTCTTACACATGTCAGTTAAAGTAATCCCCTACTGCTTCCCATATTCCTATTTCTGTAATAAAAATAGAAGTTCTAAATTTGAGTTATTGGAACTTTGGGTTGAACTTTGCAGAATGGAAGTAAAGCAATTTTCAGCTGTGTGTATTCTATTTGTAGCATACAAACCTAAGAATTATTTTTTTAATTTGAGATGTGCCTCTGTTTATCAGCATTCCCTGGGCTAAATAATGAAGGCTTTTGCCTTCTATCCTAAAAAACTATTTTGAGCAGCTAGAGTTGAAGTTTACTTCTCTCTCCCACTTACTATGGTTCTTTGCAATATCCCAGGGTATGCCAAAAAGGAGTAGAAAAACAGTTGTACCTGGTATATTTTTAAGGCATAACTCAAAACCATTCCAGAAAGGAAAGAAAGCCAGGCTTTTGTAAATAATAAATACTTAACATATCTTAAAGCCTTATATCCTAAGAAGTCACCTATCAAACTCTGTATTTCTATCTTAAAGCTGCCTAATATACTTGGTTACATAATTTCTTGACTTACAAATAATTTTACAGAAAGTGTAAAATGGAACAATGTCATCATTTATTGAGAGTCTATGTCAATAAATATATATTCTCTCTAATCCTCAAAATAACTCTACAAGGTGGCGGTCATAACCCTCATTTTACTACTGAGGGAATTCAGAGGGTTAAAGTTACTGTCCACACCTAGTAAAGGCAGGTTTATTTATACAAAGCCAGACTTTCCCCACTCTGCTACCAACCCTTTCCTCAGTTTAACTCTATACTTGTACAGAAAATCTGACTGCCAAATAATCTGATACCCACTTACGTATCAAGCTTCATTCTGTAGATTCCAAGCACCAAAATTCACCATTTATTTAGGTTCTGACCCCAGTGAGCTGTTTCTGCCTTGCCCAGAATAAATCCCACTCTCTTTTCTCACTGCCAGTAAATTTCAGGTCTTCCTTAACAAAAGCTGAGAGTTCTTTCTGCTTGAAGAGACTGCAGCCTAACAAAGCCCAAGGTTCTCAGAGACACAAGCCCAGATATTTTGATGTTTAGTTAAAACTTAATTAAAGCTTGTATCGATCATACTATAGAAGATGATTATTCTCTTTAAAAATCCAACAGAAATGTACATTTCCAAGTCTCTCAAGTAACTTTGCAAAAAAGAAAACAACTGAAAAAAAAAACCCAAAAAGCCCACCTGCATACATATACGCAGTCTTACACCAGAATACCCCAAGGTATTTAAAGATCTAGCAAAGTAAATCTGTATTCGTCAAATATGAAGTTCAGGATTATCTTATGACTCAACAAGAAGGAATCAGTCAACTTAAGTCTCACTATACTGTCAGAAAATTATAAAGGATATAATGTACCTTTTGGAGACTGGCCTTAGCCAATTTCCAAGGCTTTAAAAATGTTAATCAAAATATGCTTACTCCCCATTTCTCTATAGACATTAGGTTATTTGGTATACAAAAGAATAAACAGTTACTTTTAATGGCAGTGTCTGCCCAATCCACCATCTGTAAGAAAAAGGTATTACCTTGGAATACCTAATCACCTAATAATATCTCATAACCATAATATAGCCAGTGTTCCCAAAGTAGTTGCTATTCCTGTAAGTGACCTTTCTCTTCATAGTTCTGCTCTAGACACTCAGAAGACTGATATAAGCAGGCGTCTTTCTCCCTGGAAAATATGCTCCTTAGTTCTTCATTTAAAAAAAAAAAGTGGCTTTATGAATCTTGATGAGGTGGTTGACTAGTCTAGATACCATGCATCACTTTTCCTGGGTAGATTTTAAAACAACAAGGAAGGAGGTGTTTTTTCTCTATTTAAAAAATATATATAGAATGGAGTGGGGAAGTTTGGTTGTGAGCCTGCAACTAGTAGTGCTTTTCCATCATGTTACTCATGGCCCATGGCCAATTTCTGCATGTATAAGAATTAAATCACTCAGCAAATATAAAGCTTTCCCTGTGTGACTTCTTTTATAGAATAAAGCCTTTACAACACCGCTTTTCATGGTCTCCTTCTGTTAAAGACCGCTGAATGCTTTTTGAAGCAAAGGTCAATGATATAAATGCAATGAAATTTTTTAAAAAAAGAAAAGAAAAAAAAGGCCTGTTAACAGACCACTTATGCTTATCCATAGGTTTAAAATGAAAGAACCAAAGACTCACATCTTCATATCTGGAGAATAAGGGCACAGAGCTGGATTTTGAAAAGTCAGAAATCGATACTACTGAGATCAACTAACAAAGAATTTAAGATGGAATTTCCTCATCTGGCATCACTTTTTATAGACATGAGTTAGTTGCTAGTAAAGAACTAATGAAATATGGATAATTATATCAGAAGGAAGAATATGGAATTATTTATAAAGGAAGCACAAACATTGTGGAACTAAGCTACACTAAGTATACTAAACATGTATTATACATTCTTAAATTACCCCAGACAGAATTATCAGATTTTCTTATGGTGTCAGTGCTTAGTTATAGAATTTATCACACTCACAGGTGTGAACAACTATTACAAGGTTTAAACACTTGAAAAATTCTCTTAAAATGTAAACAAAGAATGTATTTTCTGACATGAAGTTATTAGTTTTTCAAAAGGAAATTCAATGGTGTGTCATCTCAAGATATTGTACATATTTATGTCATACAAGTACTAACCAAAATATCATTTTAAAGGTTCTGTTTTAAGATGAGTGGGTGGAGAATCTTCAGAATTTCCATTATTTTACTAGGGTAGGAAGGGTGGAACACAGGAAGGGAGGTATCAGGGTCTATGGAAAATTCATAGCCTGAGGAGACAGAGAGAGCTTGGTTCAAATTCCAGCTCTGCTAGTAACTAGCTGGGACTAAGTTCTTATTCTATCTTGGACTCAGTATTCTCATTTGTAAAATGAAGATAATTATACCAAACTTTGTGAAGTTCTTGTGAGGATTAAAGATCACATATGCAGGGTACTTAGCACAGTGTCTGGCACATAATCAGTACTCAAAAATGAAAGAACTATGAAGATGATGACAACGGTCCTAGATCTTTAATTTTTTCTGTGAATTGTAAAGAGAATGAGTTAGAATCTCTACTAGGCGAAAACAGACAAGATTATTTACTTTTAAAATTCTGTTAACAAACCTAGAAAAATGGCAAGAATTTATGGGGTAATTACTAGTTTGGAGCAAAAATGTGGCTAGGAAAAGAGAGCACATTATGAACACATGGTAGAAACAGTTTTTGGAAAGAAAATTTAAAAATTGAGAAGGGAAAGAATCAGCAAAATCCTGCATTAGGTGGGACCAAAGCCAGCAAGAACTGATATGCTTTTGTACCAACTAGCTAATTGATTTAACTTTTTTCTAAATTGCCAAATGTCTTGACATGTTTTACATTATCAAAAACATTGTCTATTTTCTTCCTAAGATTTACAAGGTATAAATTATGTGCATGGCATACCTTTATATATAATGTTATCAATTTTAATTCAAACAGTCACAGAGTAACTACAAAGGTATAGTTCTAATTAGGGGAAATTAATTTATTCAGAAGCCTTGCTTTTCCTCCTTCCTTCTTCCTGAGACAGCTTACATGTTGTCACTCTGACATGGAAAGAACAAGAAGCAGAAAAAGAGAGATAATTAAATGTATCAATTTTCTTCTTCTGCCTCTTTTAATAACTAAAAGCAATTTAGTTTAGGAAGAGACTTAAACTACTAGTTAAAACAGAGTCTGAAATTAGAAAATTGCTGATTGCAAGCTCTCCCAATATATTAAAAATAATATAAAAAGGCAGCTAGCTTTTTCTAACCAGAAAAAGCTTTTACATGGGAAAATAAACAACATGAAAAGTTATTAACAATCCTTAATATCATGTTTGGCTCATGGTTTGTAAAGGTAATGAAAAAAATAGTTTCTCCTTTTTGTGAAAGAAACTCAATAATCAGACATTTTGGCAAAAGACTATTTGCATTTAGTGTTCCTCTGTCTTTCTACCATCATGGAAAAGACCATTATGCAATGAGCAAAGCTCCTTTTCTGGAGGAAAAAAGAAGATAGCTTTATTGTTGAAAACATTGGGCTATTATGCTAAACATTCCTTGTTTTTTCAAGTCTAAAATATGTTTAGAGGAAATTCATATTTGAACAGAAATTCTTAATACTCAAAAAGGGCACTGCCTAAGTGTAAAAATATTTTCTGATAGCTGGTCTTACCAAAATCAAATTTAAAATTTTATTTGAAAAGCCAGAAGTAAAACTTAATGGTAAAAAAAATAAAAGTATCATATTTCCAGAGCCACAACTTGGGAGGGCAAACTTAAACTAGGAAAGTTATTTTTTATTTCCTTCACTTTTTTTTAATGGAAGAAATATGGCCATAAGAATTCGCAAACCCACACAATTACTCCATTATTTGATAGTGATTTCTGCATTTCAGAAGTCATTTTAAAAACAGAAAAAGCATGAAGTCCCAGTATCATCTTCTTGAAAAGATGATGCTTCTCACATGTTAACATTTGTATTCTTTTGTAACCACTGTAAAAGGTTTGCTTAGTAAAACAATTATTAATACTTAATTTGTTTTCACGCTGAGTTCTAAAAATTAACTTGTAGCGCTTAGAATTTAGAACTCATTTTCTCACAGAAATGATAGCATAAGTGGTGGCTTAGTTTCCAGATGAGCGAACAAAAACCTATTTAACTCAAAATGTTGATATCAACAGTACTGAGGACCAAGTAAGTCCTAACTAAGCCTTTGTGTTCTGAACCCTGTACGGGGTGGAGTGGTCAGGGGGCAATATTAACATTTATTGAATTCCTACTATGGGGTTATAAATAAAGTGCATAGAGCAATATTTATCTATGCATTACTTAATTTTGTCCTTACAATATGACATTCATTAGTTTCAGTTTTGTCACTTTCTTGCTGTTTGATTGTTGGGCAAGTTAAGTTTCCACATCTGAAAAATAAGAATAATAAGCCCTGTTTCAAAAGATTGTAATCGTTGGCTAAATTTAAGTGTCTTCCGAATATTAGTAGCTCCATATATGGTAAAATACTAATATTGTCA
Organism: Stenella coeruleoalba; assembly: GCF_951394435.1. NCBI lineage: Eukaryota > Metazoa > Chordata > Mammalia > Artiodactyla > Delphinidae > Stenella > Stenella coeruleoalba. The sequence goes on from NC_137153.1 coordinate 109,095,887, forward strand.
ACATCCCCAATTGTTAGAAAATCAGCAATGTGAACGACTCAATTTTCGAGGTCACAGAGCCAGAGAATAATCAGAATCAGAGCCTAGGTCTTCTGCCTGCTAATACGATGTTTTTTTCTCTCTCTTGTATATTACAGATTACCTCTATGTACATAATGAAAGCAATTCAGAAGGATTTAATGTGCTCATCTCTATAGACTTGCAATACTCCTAGAAGAAGCTTTTATGTTGATCTTCTCCTGGCTCAGTCATCAGTCATTTAAATATCTCCTCAGTTGAATGAGACTTTAAAACAATTGCCAAAGAAATAAGACATTGCTTCCGATCTGTCTCAATACAATGACAAGACTTAGGAGCTCGTTTCCTACCTGTATCTAGCACTATTTGCAAATGCCCCTATAACAGCCAGTTTCCTTGCAAAGCTTTCTTTTTCCCCCTACCAACTTTATTGATATAATTTTGCGAAAGTTTTTCAGTCTTCATTTTTAAATTATGAAATATTCTTTCAAAGGTAGACAAATTTAGGGCTTCCCTGGTGGTGCAGTGGTTAAGAATCTGCCTGCCAATGCAGGGGACACGGGTTCAAGCCCCGGTCCAGGAAGACCCTACATGCTGCAAAGCAACTAAGCCCGTGCGCCACAAGTACTGAGCCTGCACTCTACAGCCCGCGAGCCACAACTACTGAAGCCCACATGCCTAGAGCCTGTGCTCCTCAACAAGAGAAGCCACCGCAGTGAGAAGCCCGCGCACCGCAATGAAGAGTAGCCCCCGCTCGTTGCAACTAGAGAAAGCCCACGCACAGCAACAAAGACCCAAAGCAGCTGAAAATAAATAAATAAATTTATTTAAAAAAAAACAGAAGTAGACAAATTTAAAGACAATACAATCATCTTTGAGTTATTTAAAGAACAATAAACTCAAAACTTTGATACCCACTAGTGAGACATTTGAAGCCCCTTAAGTGGCCCTCCTCAACTGCACCCTTTCTCTTGCCCCAGAAGCAACTAAGTTTTAATCATTCTTTAGCTTTTTAAGAGGGCCACTTACTATGTATTACTAAATAATATATAGTTTTGCCTGCTCTTAAACTTCATTAATAAAAATAATTATGTATAGTTTGATTCACTATTTTCTTGCTCAGTAGAATACTACGTTTTTGAAATTCATCACTGTAAATTTGTATAGCTGTAGTCATTCATTTTTCTCTGCTGTATATTTCATCATATGAATATAACCCTATGTATTTATTCATTCTTCTAGACATTTGGGCTGTTTTCATTTGTTATTATGGATGCCAAAGGCTTCTGTGAACCTTCTTGTATGTCCCTTCTGGTACACATGAGCATGCTTTTCTCTAGGGTATTTACCAAGGAATGGAAAAGCAAGGTAATAGTTTGTGCATGATCAACTTTACTAGGCTATGCCTAACTGTTTTCCAAAGTGGTAGCAACAATTTACACTCCCATTACTAGTGGAATAGTGGTCTCGTTGCTCTGTATCCTCACCAATGCTTGATGTCATCAACTTTTTAAATTTTGGGCAATTTGGCAGCTTGAAGTGGTATCACGTTCTGGTTTTAAATTGCATTCTCCTGATTATTAATGAGATGGAACATGTTTTCTGGAACATGTTTTCATGTTTATTAGCCATTTAAGCTTCCTCTTCTATGAAGAGTCTGCCCAAGTATTTCTGACATTAATTTGTACACATTCTTTATGTATTCCTGGAAAAGCAAACCTTTATCAGTATAATGTGCTACAATTATCTTCTCTCAGTTTGTGCCTTGTCTTTCCACTCTTTTCATAAGTTTCGTAGTTTAATGAAGTGTTAAGATATGAACTGTGGAGCTTAACCACCTGGATTCAAATCCTGGTTTTATCACCTACTAGCCATATGACCTTAAGTAAATCATTTAAACTCTTTGTGCCTCAGTCTCCTCACTTATAAAATGGAGAAAATAATAGTACCTCTCTTATAGGTTTGCTGTGACGATTAACTTAGTTAATGTGTCAAGCATATAGTGCAGTGCCTGACACATAGTAAAGACTATGTAAGTACTGTCATGACATTAACATTATTGCTTAGGAAATCCTTCCCCACCTCAAGGTCATTAAGACACTTTATGTTTTGCCTTTCACATGTAGGTCTTTAATCCACCTGATCTTTATTTCTGCATATGAAGAAAGTTAGAGGTCCAATCTCATTTTCTTCCTTACAGATAATCAAAGCTCTAGTACAATTCATAGAAAAGTCCATACTTTTATACTTTAATACTTCCTATGCCATATGTCAAATGTCTTCACAATCATGGATTGTTTCTGAGCTTTCTTTTTTGTTCTATATATCTGTTTGTCTATTCCTGAACCAATACCACACTGTCTTAATTACTATAGCTTTATTTCCCTCCCCCCCATTTTTCACATAAAATTTTTTGAAAATATAGATATATTGAAAGAACAGTATCTTGAGTATCTGTGTATATATTTTGCTTTACCTAGTACTCCCCTAACCCCTTCTTCCAACTCACATCACTTCAGCCACAATCACCCTGCTTTTGCTCAAATATGCTAGGCATATTCCTGCATCAGGAACCTGTACTTGCTGTTCCCTCTATTAGCAATACCCTTTCCCTAGGGGATCCACATGGCATGCTCCCTAACTTCTTTTTGTTATTTATTCAAATGTCATATTCTCAAAAAGGCCTTGGCTAGCTACACTATCTAAAATTATAATATCTCTTACTATTTAACATAATATATATTTTATTTCCTTGTTTATTCTCTCTCTCCCCATTAAGAATGTCAGCTCTTAAAAAACAAAAGAACGTCAGCTCTATGAAATCAGGGTGTTTTATCTGTTTTTCTCCACTGCTGTATTCCCACGGCCTAGCACAGTGCCTGGCACATGGTAGACACTCAAACTTTTTTGTTTAATGATTATGTAATCTGGCTCCAAAATCTATGTACCTTTCTTCATTAACTCTGATGCCTTCTGAGTGCACTATTCAGTGCACTATTCACTGTCTTCAATTTAGTCCATTTAATATTTTCCAAGCACCTAATCCTGATGCTTTATATCACATTTAAATAAACCTCTTAGAATCTTAGAAATAGGATATTTATTCTAGGTGAGCAAAATAAGACATTTAATGACTGGTCCATGATGGGTCAATCAACCTTGGAAGACAGTGATCCCTTGGATTTGTTCTTTAAAGCAGGACAAAGAAGAGCAGATAAAAATAAAATTACTAGCCCTCAAAGAAAATGCTATTTTACTTAACTTCAATATCCTATGATGACCCTGCTAAAAGGGCCTCTTTAATGTTTATAATCCTTATATAAACAAAGAACAGAGGCTAGAATGCCTTCTGGTTTTCTCCTGCATATAAGTTGACATTAGGTTTTAGGGGGCAACATTGTCCACTAGATCAGTGGTGCTCAAACTTAGGCATGCATCTGGAAAGCTTGTTATAACACTGACTGCCCAGCCCTATCCCAGAATTTGTGATTCAGATAGGTCTAGGGCTGGCCCCAAGAATTTTCATTTCTAATTAATTCCTAGGTTATGCTGATACTGGTCTGAAGACCATACTCGGAGAACCACTGCACTAGATTAACTGGAAAAATGTCATTGTTCTTATTTCACTCCCTACTTTTAATACTCTTAGCCCTGACTTAATTTCCACCTCTAGGCTTAGTGCTGAACCCTTTATTTGGTATCAGTTCTGATCTAAGGAGAGGGTACTTACAGCAATCAGCCTCAGTGATATCTGTCATCAAGTTCCATTTGCTTACTGGTTCCTTTGACCTCAGTCCCCTATATTCTCAATGATTGAATTACAACTATTGTCCCTAGCTTCTCAATGCCTGGCTCCTGGTCCCAGTTGCCCTGACTCCCCACTTCCCACCTCAATGGCTAGGTCCATGACACTTGTTTTCAGATCTCCTGCATGTCAAATGCCTGCCATTTAGGCTCCAGCAAGTCAGGTGGACTCAGCTTTGATATTCATTAATGTGCTAAATCCTACCTTTCAAATGATTCTCTACACATACTCTCATTATTTCAAATTGTCTTCTATGCAATATTTATTTTCATTGTGCCCAGATCTGACTTCTAGATTTATGTCTCCATGAGCCAGTTCCCAGGTGGATGAATCATGCTAACCACACCCAGAACTTCACTTACACTGAGCCGCTGCCATATCTAATCTTGCCCATTCTATTTTAGGGTACAGTGGGGAGAACTTTGGAGTCAGACAGACCTAGTCTCAAATCTAAGCTCTGCCACTTATTAGTTATGCCATATTGCTAAGTAACTTAGCCTCTAAGAGCAAGATAGCTAAGTTGTTCTGAGAAGTCAGAGAGGTTATATGTGTAAAGCATCAAGCACAGAGGTTCAACAGTGTTCATTAGATGTTAGTTTCCTTCTGATCCTCCTGCTAAATTATGCAGCTTCCTTAGGTAAACAGTTTAGTCAAGAAAGCTAAAACTATTTCCCTGCAAAAACCTTTCTTTCAAATACCTATAGTATCTGTTTTACTGGACATTCTATTTAACTGTAGAACTTATAAAAAAATCAACTCAAGACCAGGAAAAATAAAAATTAAAGAGATGGTTGTAGTGTATGTGTTGGGAATTGGCAGAAGAGACGAAGGGATTCTGGTACTGATAATATAAGCCATATTTTCATTACTGCTTTTGGCAATGTGAGAAGAACATCTTTGCCCTTCCTGTATAGTATTCAGAAAACTTCTTACACTTGATGGTATCTCGGATCTCTTTGAGAATCGATTGAATGTTGCAGACCTCCTCCACAGAAAAATGCACAGATTCACCATTACACTTCATGTGCTTCCCCTCTTAGGTTAAGAACTCCTGACCTCGAGCACAGGGGGGTATACTTACCCAGAAGTACAAGACATGGGAGTTTAATGCAACAGAAAGAACATGGGATATGGTGTCAGAAGACCTTGAGATGACTCTTCTCACTCTGGAATGTAATAGATATCCAACTTTGGGCTTATCATGTAACCTTTCAAATATTACTTCTCATCTGTAATTTGGTGGATAACAATTTTTACCTACCTCTCAGGGTTGTTGTTAGAATCAAATGAGAAAATGTACAGGAGAAAAGAACACTATTACTTGTAAATGACTTTACAGATATTAGTTATTAACATTCTCTGGAAACCTACTGAATTTATAAACACAGGGGCAAGCTTGAAAATCCCAAATTATTGAAACTAATGGAATATATCATACCAGAGAATTATCTTAATAAATAAAAAAGCATAATAATGATTTTTAATAATAATGAAATTAATAATTTTAAACTAGTCCTATATATGTTGAATGTCAAAATTATCATGGCTGAAGCACTTATGCTCCTTTTTAAAGGAAATCTTGAGAAATTTCAAGCCCAAATCTCTAACTGGGATTGAGAAATTTAGATATTGTAAGTGGAAATCAAATCCAAGGAGAAAAAAGATGAATAGTCCCATATTTCTCTCTACCCTACAGGAAACATATTTCTTGCTATGAAAAAACCATCTGAGACGGAGAAAGTCATGCTGATTTAATTTTCTTTCAAGGGACACCGGGGAAGACAAAGCCTTCTCTGTGGGAACAAGCGTCCTTCTATTTTAGCCTAAGTCTACTAACATTTTAGAAGCTCTTCTTTTAAAACTTTAGATAAGGAAGATATTTAAAATATTAAAGTAGGCTACGAATTTGATCATATATTCTAACCACAACGTCATACATCTAAAATGGCAGATCTCCATGACAACAACGTAAGTTTATTTCCTTATCCTGATTCCTCTTTTGGATCTAAGGCTAAAAATGTCACCAGGACCAATTTTGCCCTCATAATAAGACAGTAATGCTATCCATATTCCCTTGACTGACTGTTCCAAATAACAATTCTATTAACTTTTTATTTTGAAATAATATTAGATTTAAAGAAAAGTTGTAAAGATAGTACAGAGGGTTCTTGTATACCATTCACGCAACTTCCCCTAATGTTAACTTCTCATGTAACCATGGTATATTCATCAGAACTGAAAATTAACATCACTACAATGCTGCTAACTAAACTATAGACTTTGTCAGATTTTCCTAATTTTTACACTAAGGTTCTTTTTCTGTTCCAGGATCCAATCCAGGATATTACCTTACCTTTACTCATCTCCTTAGCCTCTTCCAATCTGACAGTTTCTTGGTCTTTCTTTGTCTTTTATTACCTTGAAGCTTTTGAAAAGTACTGGTCAGGTATTTTGTAAAATGTTCCTCAATTTGAGTTTGTCTGATGTTTTGTCATGATTAGACTGGAGTTATGAATTTGGGGTAAGGATATCACAGAGGTAACATGCCCTTCTCATTTCATCATATCAGAGAGTACAGGATACTCACATGACTTATTACTGATGATGTTATCTTTACCACTCAAAGGATAATTTTTCATGCTAGGAGTCTGTCTATATGGTAGCTAAACCTAGGATGGTTACCACGCTTATTTGGAAAATAAGCAGAGGTTCAACTGCTCAACTAAGAAACTCTGGGAACTACTGAAGGCAGTATAGTCAGACAGGTGTTGGTTTGAGTCTGTTTCTGCCACTTACTAGTTGTCTGCTGGGGGGCAAATTACTCAAGTCTCAGTTTCTTCACCTGTAAAATGAGAATAATATCACTTCAACCAGTTGTTATTTTATCCTCACAAGATAGTATATATAAAGCACTTAGTTTGGCACATAGTAAATAATCAATAAATGTTAATGCTGTTCATTCTGGGGTTGATGGTGGTAGTAATAATGTTAGTAGTATTTGCCAAGTTGTGTTGTGTGCTATTTTCATCTCAGAAGGAAGTCAAACTACAGCCCAGAAAAATACTATGTGTTTATAAGATTTTTAAACTTTTTAAGTGTAGTAAAATGTCCTATCAGAGAGATGTTTAACTAGAGATTAAATATGTGGGTTTTTTCTTCTTTAGCAAGAGAAGTTTGCAATTGCTTTGCCATTTGGGCAGAGGTAGAAAATAACCTTCAAGCAGATTCTACTGACTGGGTAAAGAATCATTTAAGAATGAAATTAGAATACTCCCTAACACCATACACAAAAATAAACTCAAAATGGATTAAAGACCTAAATTTAAGGCCAGACACTATAAAACTCTTAGAGGAAAACATAGGCAGAACACTCTATGACATAAATCACAGCAAGATCCTTTTTGACCCACCTCCTAGAGAAATGGAAATAAAAACAAAAATAAACAAATGGGACCTAATGAAACTTAAAAGCTTTTGCACAGCAAAGGAAAACATAAACAAGACAAAAAGACAACCCTCAGAATGGGAGAAAATATTTGCAAATGAAGCAACTGACAAAGGATTAACCCCCCAAATTTACAAGCAGCTCAGGCAACTCAAAATCAACAAAACAAACAACCCAATCCAAAAATGGGCAGAAGACCTAGATAGACATTTCTCCAAAGAAGATATATAGATTGCCAACAAACACATGAAAGAATGCTCAACATCACTAAATCATTAGAGAAATGCAAATCAAAACTACAATGAAGTATCACCTCACACCAGTCAGAATGGCCATCATCAAAAAATCTACAAACAATAAATGCTGGAGAGGGTGTGGAGAAAAGGGAACTCTCTTGCACTGTTGGTGGGAATGTAAATTGATACAGCCACTATGGAGAACAGTATGGAGGTTCCTTAAAACACTAAAACTAGAACTACCATACGACCCAGCAATCCCACTACTGGGCATATACCCTGAGAAAACTGTAATTCAAAAAGAGTCATGTACCACAATGTTCGCTGCAGCTCTATTTACAATAGCCAGGACATGGAAGCAACCTGAGTGTCCACTGACAGACGAATGGATAAAGAAGATGTGGCACATATATACAATGGGATATTACTCAGCCATAAAAAGAAACAAAATTGAATTATTTGTAGTGAGGTGGATGGACCTAGAGTCTGTCATACAGAGTGAAGTAAGTCAGAAAGAGAAAAACAAATACCAAACGCTAACACATATATATGGAATCTAAATTAAAAAAAAAAAAGGTTCTGAAGAACCTAGGGGCAAGACAGGAATAAAGACACAGATGTAGAGAATGGACTTGAGGACATGGGGAGGGGGAAGGGTAAGCTGGGACAAAGTGAGAGAGTGGCATGGACTTACATATACTACCAAATGTAAAGTAGGTAGCTAGTGGGAAGCAGCCGCATAGCACAGGGAGATCAGCTTGGTGCTTTGTGACCACCTAGAAGGGTGGGATAGGGAGGGTGGGAGGGAGATGCAAGAGGGAGGAGACATGGGGATATATGTATAGCTGATTCACTTTGTTACAAAGCAGAAACTAACACACCATTGTAAAGCAATTATACTCCAATAAAGATGTTAAAAATTAAAATAAAATAAAAAAAGAATCATTTAGGTTAGGGTTCCCTTAGTAAGTTTAGAGTGAAGAGGCCCCACTGTCCTGAGAGAAGGGTTTAACAAGACCTTTTGTATTGGGGAAGAAGGGAGACTTATAGTTTGTCAGGTAAAAGATTCTACAAAATGTCCTCAACCAGTACTCTTGGAACTGGCTTATACACTGGGATGTAGCTGCACGTATAAACTAAAGGAGCCAGTTGTTACAATCTCTATAACTTCCGAGTCCCAATTTAGAGTATAACTGAAGGAACTTGAAACCAAGGGAGTGGGTTCATCCTACCTCAAAGAAGCGTTGCTGCCAACGATTCTGGACCAGTAAAAGCATCATCTCAGTAGTGAGCAAGCATCATCTGTCAGGTTGTTCAGGGTCAGGCCTCAACCCCAAAATTCAATATAAGGGTAAGAAACAACAAGATCAGTGAACTGATCAGAATCATGTTCCCCTGATACTCAGCATTAGAGAGGGATTGACTCCTAGAGCTACTGGAAAATTAGTAATTAATTGTTGGGGAATGGATTGATGCAAAAAGAGGGCACTGGATTTATGCTACTGAGGCATGTAAGTGTCAGAGTAATTAACTGTAAAATAAAAGAGGTATGACTATACTTGAAGCCCGTTCACAGAAAGTTTACCAGTTGTATAAGCTTTCAACTTCCCCATATCTATTGTTTGCTACCCCCACAGGCCTCTCTATAAAGATAAATAGTTTTTAAAATGCCTAAAAGGTAAAGGGCCCCTGGATTTACTTTTAGCAACACAGAAAGAACATGAGTATGGGGACATGGCTTGACACTTAGCAGCAAGGCTTATGAGGGAATAAAAATCCCATGGGATACAGTGGGTGGTAGCAACTACTGAAGCATAGGAAAGCAGATTCAATTCCTGCAGCCTGCAACAAAGGAAGAACGGTAAGCATACAGTGAGGGTATGGGCCTAAGAAGGAATCCTGGGACTGAGCACTTCCCTAAATTCCACTTAGAAACTCAAACTACCTTTAGATTTGTGTGCATGTATTAATGCAAAAATCATAAACTTTCTAGAGAATTATGCACAGAAACACTATCATGGGACAGATCACCATTCTCCTTTCTCTCCGCAGTCTCTCCAATCTCACAGTTTTCATTCTGCCTCTGATCTCCCCCTACTTATATCCACCCAATCTACTACTGCTAGAACACAGTGCTGATCTTTTACCTGCTTAAAATTACTCTGTGAATAAAATCCAAGTCATGTGTCTGGCCCTTAAGGCCCTCTGGGGCCTGACCCCAGCAGGACTTGCCAGATTTATCTCCTCTGCCCCACTGCTCTTCCACCTTACATCCTGTGTAAGCACATCTCTGAGATGTTAATCTTGCTGTTTCTATTCTGTAATGTTCTTTTCCACCTTTTGCACTTCTGTATGTCTAAATCCTTTCCTTCCTTCAAACTGAGGTCAAAAGCTATCTCCTCAATGAAATCATCTCTGATTTTTCCAGCTATAAGTGATATCTCCCAGTTTCTTAATCCCCTTAACATTTTATCTTTCTATTTTATGATGTGGCTCAGTTTTTGCCTTGTATTATATATATATATATATACATATATATATATATATGTATATATATATATATGTATATGTATGTATGTATGTATGTATTTCTTAATGACCTTACTAGACAAGAAGCTCCTTTGGTCTTCACATTGTCTTATTTATTTCCCACAAGGTCTGTTAAAGTATCCTGCACATAATTTGTTAAACAAATAAATACCTTGGTACCAAATACTACATTTATATGAACTTGATTATCTGTAGTATTAGCATATATATAACTACAGATTTGGGGGAGCTTCTCAGAAGAAGCAAAATAAATAATCTTTTAATATTATCAATAATAAAACTTTAACTTTAAAAGATTTCTTTAAAAAATTCCAAACTGACCTAAAACTGGCTTAATAAAATGAAAGAAGCAGAGGATTCTGCAATATGGTTTAGGAAAAATTACGCATTTGATCAACAGCAACTACATCAATTCACTGTGACATGTTACGTTAATGTTCACAAAGGTCACCAATAGCTGGGAGGAAAAAGTGTTTTGTTTGTTTTTTTCATTCAACTACAGATGATATCTAGTTAATAATTAGAAGACCAGGAGGGCAGATCATGTTCTGTATTGAAAGGAGGATTTAACACAGAGTGCACGGAAAAACATACAGAGCTTTCCAAACTGTAATAGACATGCATTATTTACACTTAAACCTCAATGCACTCAGTGCCTTTTCTAAATAAGCCCCTGTCTGGCTATTTATTAACATTCAAATTTTATTCTAATCTGTTTTACCATGAACTTTACATGATTTATTTTCTAATATATAAACCATTTGGAACTGTAGAAACATTTACTGAAACAAATGAACCACGATAGGATAAGGGCTGAGATCAGTTACCTGCTTCTGACCAAGACAGCTACCTTTTAAAATTCTACCTTCAAGGAAAAAAATACTGAAGTGTACAAAAAAAAAGGTAATTTAAACTAGAGATTGGTAGAATTGCAAAAATAGTAACGGGGGTATAGAATAAAGTTATTTTTAAGTAAAATTAAAGCTATGAGGCTTTGCTTTGTTTTCCTTAGAATATGCTAGTTTCCTTTCCTAAGAATATGCTAGCTAGTTTATAAGATTTCTTGAGTTTGGCACACAATGCATGTGCAACTGTCTACCAGACACCACTATCTGAATGTCCCATAGAAAATGAACATGTTGAAGCCTAAGATCATAATCATCTCCTTCCAACTTGCTTATCCACCTGTATTCTTTATCTAGTTAATAGAATATCTCTTCACTCATGTGCCTGTGCCAGAGCCAGAGCAAAAAACATGGGAGTCATATCTATCTCTCTCTTACTCTATAAATACAATCAACCATCTAATAGTTCTGTAGATTTTCTCTCTTACGCTGGTTCCCTCCTCTCCAGCACCATTGCCAATGCCAGTGTCAATGCCTTAGATCAGCCCTTTAATTTCTCTTGCTTGGAGAGTTACACGATAGCCTTCTCCATGGTCTCTCTGCCTGAGCTCACTCTCTCTATCCACCAGACTTCTGATGGAGTAATTGTTCTAACGAGCAAATCCAATGTTACTCCTTACTCAGTATTCTTCAATGGACAAACTAATTTACATGGCATATCAGGCCCTTCGTGGTCTGGCCCTGTTTACTCTTAACCATTCACTCATTCTGTTCATTCATCAAGTATTTACTGAGTCTACTTTGTACCAGGCACTATTCTAGGTATTAGAGATACAACAGTAAGCAAATAGACAAAAATCTCATCTTTTCAACCTTCCCTCTCTACCACTGTCAAGTGTTCCCTGCCTTCAAGAAATAGTGAGCCACTTGCAGTCTACTAAAACATGGCTTGTTCTTTCATGCAAACTTCTACTCATCCTTCAGATTTCAACTTAAATGCAACTTCCTCTCTCAAGACCTCCTGAATCTCCTGTGTACTTTATAAATACTCATATTATGTTTGTGTTTCTATCTTTCCATTTCAAGTTCCTTGAGCACAGAAATAATATCTTTTGACATATAGTTGGCAAATGCAATGTCTGTTAAATGAAATAAGTGAATAAAATGACAAAGGTTTCCTCAAGTTTTAATTGTTTCTAGTGATCAAATAACTTTTTCTTGATGTCCCAGAATTACAGGCAAAGTAATAAGTAAGAGTTTACACAAGCAACTGTTACTCCTTATTATTACAAAACAGATGATTTTCAGAGCCCCATATGAATGTAAGTCTTGGCAATTTTGTCATCTTTCTATTTGACATTTATTTCAGCCTAAGTTTATTTCATGAGTAAAATTTTACACTCTGCCCTGGGGCATATTCCCATAATTAAAAATGCAAAGTAGTAAATATTTCAACATACACTATACAGCAGCAACCACAGGTTTTATGGGAAAGGATATTACGCAACGACAGAACTTCGTTATCTCACAGAGACAGTTTTAAATGATGCACCTTGTATACTAACCTACTATGGATACATTAAAAAATCTCAAATCAGTATATTACTGCCTACATATAAGTCAACCCTGATGACATTCTAAGGCTATATTAAGAGAGTCAGGCTCTCACTAGGCATACTGCTTTATTGAGATAAAATGCTATCTGATTTCTCCATTCATTTATTCAACATATGTCCAAATGTGAACCAGGAAAATATTAGAAATGCATTCCAAAAGCAAAAGTGAAAAGACAGATATTGTAGACCAAATCCTTCCCAATTAAACAGGTTGGAACACCACTGTTGATGTGAGGGGTGGCCATCTGTCAGTACATAAAGGAACTTGTGTTTGCACACAAAGACATTGCTCAACCCACATCTGGCTCCTGCAGCCAAATTCTACCCTCACTGGGGCAAACTCCCACTGAAATATATGGGCATAAAGAACAGGCAAAACAAAAAGAACAGGCAAATAAATTTTTAAAAAGCCAGCTATTCATTCATAGTAGATGTATGACGGTAGATGTATCAGAGAATCTGGACAGAATTGAGTTCACAATTCTACTTTCATTTAAAAAAAAAAAAAAAGAACAAGAAGGTCATGACAGAAGAGAATTTGCATATGTGTTAGGAGATCATATTTCTCATCTCATGGCATAAACTTAGGAAATTCTCTTGGATTCTCATGTTTTTTCTCTTCTCATCTCTCTTCCCAAATCATAACCTGTAAGGCACAACTCAGTTCCTACCTCCTCTGGGAATCCTTTCCTAATTATTCCTGCTTTTTTCCTACTCTAAACTACTCTACTTAGAAATTTAGCATATATTTTATAAACTTCCTCTAATGTTCTCAATGTCTACTAAGCTAAAACTGGGATTACTCTTTCCCAAGAAGAGTTATTTATATAGCACCAACTATATAATCAGAAGAAATTCCTATAAAATATCAAGTAGTTGGCACCACAGCATCAAAGTTTCTTATGATACTCACTCACTTTGCTCAATATCTGAGATTTCGAGAGGGGCTATACTAACATAATGGATAGGAATATATACTATAGATCCAGCCTGTATATGTTTCAATTCCAACTCTTATTTACTGGCTACTATATCATAAGTTAGGCAAATTACCTAACTTGCAACTCTTTTCCTGTACAAATGAGAATAATAATAATAGTGCCTTCCTGATATGGTTGCTGTGAGGATTAAATTAATCACTACCTGCAAAGGCCTTAGGATAGTGCCTAGCATGCATTCAATTCATTTTAGCTGTTATTATTCTAAAGTATGAAATGTCCAATTTTAAAAAGCATATATGGGTTTCTTTAAAATGGAAGAAAATAAGCTAAACTTTCTTTTCTTCTACAGTGAACAATTTCTTCTTTAGCCTACCAACAGAAACAGATATCCCAACCCCTACTCACACCCAAGACTGGGTGACTTAATTCTTCTCTTTTGTGAGTCACCAATTCTATTCCTCATTTAAAAAAAAAAACAGGGGACTTCCCTGTTGGTGCAGTGGTTAAGAATCCACCTGCCAATGCAGGGGACACGGGTTCAAGCTCTGGTCTAGGAAGATCCCACATGCCACGGAGTAACTAAGCCTATGTGCCACAACTACTGAGCCTGAGCTCTAGAGACCGCGAGGCACAACTAGTGCGTCCGCATGCCACAACTACCGAAGCCCATGCGCCTAGAGCCTGTGCTCCACAACAAAGAGAAGCCACCGCAATGAGAAGCCCTTGCACTGCAACGAAGAGTAGCCCCGCTTGCTGCAACTAGAGAGAAAGCCCATGTGCAGCAACAAAAACCCAATGCAGCCAAAAATAAAAATAAATAAATAAATTTATAATAAATAAATAAAATAAAATAAAATAAAAACAGACTCAACTACTGGGGCATTACTGAGCCGAATCTAAGTGCCAGTTACAATGTAAGTGGGTATACACACACACAATTTAATTCTCACAAAAATTCTTCATGCTACATTTATGAATCCTATTTCACAGTAGAAAACACTGAGGATCAAGATTGTACAGTTAGTAAGTGGCTAAATCAAGAATGGAATCAAAGTACTAATTTCAGATTCCACCTCCTTTCTGCTACATATCACACTACTTGCCTACAATTTCCTTTTTCCCTTAACCTACCCACATATAATTTATAGCAGAGCAGAACATAGAGGTGTTTCCTCAGAGTTCACCCATATGTTCTTGCCAAAGTACATAGCCCTGCAACTTCCCATTTCTGTTCCTCAAGTCTCATGTCAATTTAACTTCCTTTCTTGTAGTAAGAAATGCAGTGCTTACAATTTGTATGGAAACACAAAAGACCCCGAATAGACAAAGCAATCTTGAGAATGAAAAACGGAGCTGGAGGAATCAGGTTCCCAGACCTCAGACTATACTACAAAGCTACAGTAATCAAGACAGTATGGAACTGGCACAAACACAGAAACATATATCAGTGGAACAGGATAGAAAGCCCAGAGATAAATCCATGCACATATGGTCACCTTATTTTTGATAAAGGAGGCAAGAATACACAGTGGAGAAAAGACAGCCTCTTCAGTAAGTGGTGCTGGGAAAACTGGACAGCTAGAATGAAATTAGAACACTCCCTAACACCATACACAAAAATAAACTCAAAATGGATTAAAGACCTAAATATAAGGTCAGACACTATAAAACTCTTAGAGGAAAACATAGGCAGAACACTCTATGACATAAATCACAGCAAGATCCTTTTTGACCCACCTCCTAGAGAAATGGAAATAAAAATAAACAAATGGGACCTAATGAAACTTAAAAGCTTTTGCACAGCAAAGGAAAACATAAACAAGACAAAAAGACAACCCTCAGAATGGGAGAAAATATTTGCAAATGAAGTAACTGATAAAGGATTAACCTCCAAAATTTACAAGCAACTCATGCAGCTCAATGTCAAAAAAACAAACAACCCAATCAAAAAACAGGCAGAAGACCTAAAGAGACATTTCTCCAAAGAAGATATACAGATTGCCAACAAACACATGAAAGAATGCTCAACATCACTAATCATTAGAGAAATGCAAATCAAAGGTACAATGAGGTATCACCTTACACCAGTCAGAATGGCCATCATCAAAAAATCTACAAACAATAAATGCTGGAGAGGGTGTGGAGAAAAGGGAACCCTCTTGCACTGTTGGTAGGAATGTAAATTGATACAGCCACTGTGGAGAACAGTGTGGAGGTTCCTAAAAAACTAGAAATAGAACTAGCATATGACCCAGCAATCGCATTACTGGGCATATACCCTGAGAAAACCGTAATTCAAAACGAGTCATGTATCACAGTGTTCACTGCAGCTCTATTTACAATAGCCAGGACATGGAAGCAACCTAAGTGTCCATCGACAGATGAATGGATAAAAAAGATGTGGCACGTATAGACAATGGAATATTAGTCATAAAAAGAAACAAAATTGAGCTATTTGTAGTGAGATGGATGGACCTAGAGTCTATCATACAGAGTGACAGTAAGTCAGAAAGAGAAAAACAAATACTGTATGCTAACACATATATATGGAATCTAAAAAAAAAAAAAAAAAAAGGTTCTGAAGAACCTAGGGGCAGGACAGGAATAACGCTGATGTAGAGAATGGACTTGAAGACGCAGGGAAGCAGAAGGGTAAGCTGGGATGAAGTGAGAGAGTGGCATGGTCATATATACACTACCAAATGTAAAATAGATAGCTAGTGGGAAGCAGCCACATAGCACAGGGAGATCAGCTCGGTGCTTTGTGACCACCTAGAGGGACGGGATAGGACGGGTGGGAGGGAGACACAAGAGGGAGGAGATATGGGGATATATGTATATGTATAGCTGATTCACTTTGTTATAAAGCAGAAACTAACACACCATTGTAAAGCAATTATACTCCAATAAAGATGTTAAAAACATTTTTAATAAAATAAAATTAAAAGTCGAAAAGAAAAAGAAATGCAGTGCTTAGAGCTGGATTCTGAGCTCCCATGCCTTCCTTCTAATGACTTTCTTTAAGTACAAGTTTTTAAATGACTTTTGTGATGCATTGCTTGCTCTGACAAATTGCCTGACATTTTGAAATAATATTATTTTAAAAATTTAATTAAATATTACTCTGTAGTAACTCATAGAAAAGAATTATGGATTTATCTCAAAATTTTAATATGCCTATCCTTGGGGCCAAAACAATCAAGAAATGAGGCTTCTGTGCTCCAATGAAACTATTTACAAAAACAGGCAGTGGACTGGATTTGGTTCATGGATTTGGTTTACAGACCCCTGCCCTAGACTTTCGAAGGTCCAGTGCACTTTTCCACTACTTTATAGTTACTACCTATTTTCAGAATGGTGTTTTAGCCTATGTCACTTGACGACATTCACTGTCAGGGAAAAGATAAATAAAAAGTAATTTGTAAAAGACCTATGAAAACAGCAGTATACTACATAAACATTAGTATTACTTTTTTCCCTCTTCTCCAGCTTTTCAAACTCTCTCTCACTCCTTCTCATTTCTTTCTCCTCTAATAAGGTAGTTTGGCCTAGAAGTAAACACTTTTTTATCTTTCCAAAAGTACTCAAAGCAAACGTGTTTGCAGAATCTTATTTTAAAAGAAGTAGTGGACAGGGGACTTCCCTGATGGTCCAGTGGTTAAGAATCCGCCTTCAAATGAAGGGGACGCGGGTTCGATCCCTGGTCGGGGAACTAAGATCCCACATGCCATGGAGCAACTACTGAGCCCACGTGCCACAACTAGAGAGCCTGCATGCCGCAACTACAGAGCCCATGTGCTCTGGAGCCCACACGCTGCTACTAGGGAGGAGCCCACACACCACAACAAAGAGCCCGCATGCCACAACAAATATCCTGAGTGCCGCAACTTAAGACTCAGCACAGCCAAATAAATAAATATTATTAAAAAAAAAAGTAGTGGACATGCCTTTAGGTACCAGAATGAACAAACTTATACAAATCTCATCTTTTAAAATGGTAAGAAATGTGGGCCTTCTGAATATAACTTGTGTCGGCATGTTTTAGGGGAGTAAAGGGAGCAATGGTAAGCAACCGTTATATTCTCAAACTCAAGTAACAAAGTGATTATCAGTTTTCTCATTATAGAAGCTATACGGCATGATGATAAGAATACTGGACTTAGTACTGGAAGACCAAATTTGGAATTCCTTTTCTGCCACTTACTATCTTTGTGATTTAATAACCTACATAAAAGGAGTTGTTATGAGGATTTAGACAGTTAACTATTTAAAAATACCAAGCATCATAAACATCGATTATTGTCGTATTTGAAATTATAAACTTCTTAAGTTCACATCTATATTTTTAATAGAAGTACAATATGATACAGTATTGTACAATACAATTTTTTGGGGGGGCTGCGCCACGCTGCATGTGGGATCCTAGTTCCCCAACCAGGGATCAAACCCAGGCCCCCTGCAGTGGAAGCAAGGAGACTTCACCACTGGACTATCAGGGAAGTCCCTGTACTATATGATTTATAAAGCATCCAAAGTATCTACTGCTAAGTATAAAGAAACTTTTCTGCCAAGGAGCTAAAGATTATTTAAAAATACTCCCTCATCAAGCCAACAATATTCCTCTGAAATTGAAAGAAACCAGAATTAATTGAGTGAGGTGTGCTGGGTATTTTACATAGATTCTACTCATTTAACCTTCACAACAACCTTGAGAAGAAACTGAGGCGCAGAGAAGTGAAATAAGTTGCTGAAATCACAAAGCTCCTAAGTGGCAGCCGATCTGGGATCCACACCCAGGTTAGACTGATCCCAAAGCTCTGTTCTTTTCATCACATAACACTGCCTCTTCAGCTTTTTCACTTGAGGTCCACAGAAAGCTAAGTACCTCACACAAGGTCAAATGATAATTACTTTCAGTGGAGTAGAAGGCAGATCCTTAGATTACAGGGCACTGTTCTACTAGATTAAGTCACCTACAAATAATTTACTATTTTAAAGGTAATTTCCAGACAATTTCTGCTTAATCTAGTTTTGGTCCCCCAAAATGTATATACTGGTACATAGAGTGAAACCAGTCTTTTTCACACTAATTAAAGACATTAGGATATTACCAAGTTTAAGCCTTACATGTGCAAAGAAACAGCTTTAGAATTTTGAAAAGAGAAAAAATAAACCAAAGAATAAGTTTCCTGAAACTCTAATAGTATGTTAATAAACATAACAAGGACATTTTCACTGGAAATGCCTGGAAGTTACTGCTTCCAGGAAGCAGACTGCTTTCTCAATACTTTTTTCCCATGAAATTTAGAGAAACTATTACAAGGCAAAATTGGTTACCGAGGTGCTTTTGAAGAACTAAATCAGTAAATTAGAAGCTTTTAAATCTTGACATCAAATATAATTCACAAAATGATAAAAATATGTGAAATATTTTGTAAATCTATGGCCCCTTTATTTAAACCAGTCTGGTCCTTGAGAGCAGAGGCCTTTTTGTGTGTGTGATAAAATAAAATTAATTTTACCTTCAACTTCTGCTGCTTACCTGTTGCAGAGTATGCTGAGGGCTCCACGTGGACTACAGTCACATGGCAGACAGAGCCTGGAAGTACGATTCAGGTACAAACCCTCCTTGCAGGTTTCACAGCGAAGACCCTGATAACCTGGCTGACACTCGCACTGCCCTGTGGTCTGGTTGCAGCGATTCACATCCAGGCTTCCGACCACAGAGCAGTTACATACATATCCTGCAAAGAAAAGAGGGAAAGAGATATCAATTAAGGTTTAATGCTTTCCTAATAAAATGAGCTCTATTTTATTTTTCTTAATAAATATTCATGACAACTTTGTAAGGATGGATAAAATTAAGTCTAGTTCAAATTCACTTTCTATCCTATTTAGTTTATTTAAATTGGGAATTATATACAGTAAAGTATATAAACTAATTATAAAACTAACATTCTCAATTTCTTTTTCAGCACTCTTTATCTTCTAGCCCTCTTACCCTATACTCCAATGTATGGGTGGGTCTGTATATTACTAGTTTTTCTGGATTAGAAATCTCCAAAGGCAGGGCCTATGCTTATCTACATGGCACTGAGAGCACATGCTGGAAATGACTACACGTTAAATAATAAATAATCCCGCTATATAGCAGCAGAAGCGCAGACGGTTGACTGTGGTAACTTATACAGGTCAGACAAGATTGTGCTACAGCTGGAATCATGAACTAGTATGTTCTTCCCAGGAAGAAATTAACGGAGAATTGCAACTTTAAGGTGAGGAAATGACAAACAATAAATCCCAGGTGAGAACGTTTACAGGGGCATCCTGATCAGTGGGTTAAAACCAATCACAATTTGAATCTCTTTCCCAAATTAAAAGATTTAGAAAATAAACATTTTCTTTAGATATTTCAAACAGTTTTTTGAATGAAAATATTTAGAAGTAGTTGGCTTTAGCTTTTTTTTAAAAAAAAAAAATCATTTCCAAGGGGCTTCCCTGGTGGCGCAGTGGTTGAGAGTCCACCTGCCGATGCAGGGGACACGGGTTCATGCCCCAGTCTGGGAAGATCCCACATGCCGCGGAGCGGCTGGGCGCATGAGCCATGGTCACTGGGCCTGCGCATCCGGAGCCTGTGCTCCGCAACAGGAGAGGCCGCAACAGTGAGAGGCCCGCGTACCGAAAAAAAAAAAAAATCATTTCCGTGGGTTTTTTTTAAGACTTATTTTATTATTTATTTATTTTTGGCTGCATCAGGCCTTAGTTGCGGCATGCGGGATCTTCCGTTGCAGCGCCCGGGCTCCTCATGTCAGCACCCGGGCTTCTCTCTAGTTGTGGCCTGTGGGTTTTTCTCTTCTCTAGTTGTGGCTCGTGGGCTCCAGAGCGCGTGGGCTCTGTAGTTTGTGGCACGCGGGCTCTCTCATTGTGGCATGAGAGCTCAGTAGTTGTGGCATGTGGGCTTAGTTACTCCACGGCATGTGGGATCTCCCTAGACCAGGGCTCGAACTCGTGTCTCCTGCATTGTAAGGTGGATTCTTTACCACTGGACCACCAGGGAAGTCCCAGCTTTAGATTTTTTTTGTTTTTTACATCTTTATTGGAGTATAATTGCTTTACAGTGTTGTGTTAGTTGCTGCCGTATGACAAAGTGAATCAGCTATATGTATACATATATCCCTGTATCCCCTCCCTCTTGCATCTTCCTCCCACCCTCCCTATCCCACCCCTCTAGGTGGTCACAAAGCACCGAGCTGATCTCCCTGTGCTATGCAGCTGCTTCCCACTAGCTATCTTACACTTCGTAGTGTATATACGTCCACGCCACTCTCTCACTTCGTCCCAGCTTCCCGCCCCCCCCACCCCCGTGTCCTCAAGGCCATTCTCTACATCTGCGTCTTTATTCCTGTCCTGCCCCTAGGTTCATCAGAACCATTTTTTTTTAAATTTAGATTCCGTATATATGTGTTAGCGGCTTTAGCTTTTTAATGCAGATACATTTAAAGGTCAGTTAGGATTTGTTTTTTGCTATTATTTATACTCATTCTATTAAGAAGAAAGTATTTTCCACATAGTTTGACAAAGTATCAACATAGGGCTTTCTAACCATATACAGAAACATGTAGTTAAAGTCAATTGCAGATAAAACCTTGTACATATTTTAGGAATAGCCCCCATTCCAAAGTAGCTATGGACCTCGGTTTAAAAAGCTCAGAGAGGGCTTCCCTGGTGGCGCAGTGGTTGAGAGTCCGCCTGCCGATGCAGGGGACACGGGTTCGTGCCCTGGTCCGGGAAGATTCCCACATGCCGCGGAGCGGCTGGCCCCGTGAGCCATGGCCGCTGAGCCTGCGCGTCCGGAGCCTGTGCTCTGCAACGCGAGAGGCCACAACAGTGAGAGGCCCGCGTACCACAAAAAAAAAAAAAAAAGCTCAGAGAAATCTATGACAAATTATACTTCTGAATAAGTAAGGAACTATCAATATATAAAATGACATTATACATATAGATAAAAGTTTAGCTTGAAAAAAATCTTTAACATAACTTTTGATGATTTTTAAAAAGATACTGGATAAACTGCAAATCCAGAGTCTTAAAAAGAAAGCTATAAAGAAGTTTGCTTCTCTATTCTAGACAACGAAATTAACCTTCAAAATTCTTTATGTCATCACAAATAGCTTATGCACACAAGTCCAAACAAAGGATTCCACAAAGATATTCTCACTTGACCAACTCTTGGCCCACACTTCTTCAGTTCCTAACCTTTGGTGTCAGCTTATCTCTCTGCTCTTCACACCTCTTCTAATTTGTAAATATACCAAATGAATGAATATGTAAGTAATTTGTTTATTTTATGTATATTTTAAGCTTGAGTGGTGAATTAGTTACAAAACCCAGAGGACAGTTCAGATTTCTTCAGCCCCAAACTTAGAAAAGGAATAAGCTTCCCGTCTCAATCAGGATTCTTAGTTTTACTAAGCTACATAAGCATGACATTTCTGTGACAGAGTTACATGTTTTCACATTATTTCTAGTTTCTTGGTTTGTGTGTGTGTGTGTGTGTGTGTGTGTGGTTTTTGTAAATAAGGAAGCCGTGTTTAGTGGTCTGTAAACCTGCCAATAACAACTTCATGGCAAGGCCTTCACTCTACCAAAAATGACCAGAATGCTAAAAATAACATTTTCTTCCAAAATCTGGCAGAATTCCAACATACATTCAATTCCTCCTGCTGGACCAATTTCATCACAAGTTAAACCAAGCAAATTGTGCCGGTGTGGGCAGAATTAGCTCAAGAAAAATGAATGGACTAAAAAACTCTATAATAAAGACTGAGAATTTTATTCTATTATTTCTTTACTAAAGTGCTTCCATCTAAAATGTGAATCAGTGTTCCCAATGAATAACATTTTTAGTAAAACTGTTAAGAACTTTGAGATAAAAACTAAGGTTTTTTTGTGTTTTTTTTTTTTTTTTTTTTGCAGTACGCGGGCCTCCCACTGTTGTGGCCTCTCCCGTTGCGGAGCACAGGCTCCGGATGCGCAGGCTCAGCGGCCATGGCTCACGGGCCCAGCCGCTCTGCGGCATGTGGGATCTTCCCGGACCAGGGCATGAACCCCTGTCCCCTGCATCAGCAGGTGGACTCTCAACCACTGCACCACCAGGGAAGCCCAAAAAACTAAGTATTTTTTTCAATCAAGTCTTATGGATAAAACTTCAGTAGTAACCAAGTTTGTTGGTTATTTATTATTTCTATAGAACTGATTCAGCCTTTTCATTATCCCCTGAACATACTCTTTTCAGTCCCATTCTGTGCTCCTTGTAATGTTCTCTCCTCTCCACATATTTAAATCTGTCCCTTATTTCAAGAATCAGCTGAAATTTACTCCTCCATAAACTCTAATTCTATTGCCCCTTGTTTGAACCCATAACAACAACTACCACCCATGACCCTCATACAACAGTAATTTAAAGATTAAGGCAGTAAAGTGAAGCAGATATGAGTACAGACTATAGAAGCAGACAGCTACAGGTTTAAATCCAGCTCCATCACTTACTAACTTTATGACCTTAGGCAAGTTAGTTAACCTCCTTGTCCCTTCCTTCTCTCATCTGTAAACAGGCATAATACAGTACCTATAACACTCAGGCCCAACACAAACTGGAAGCCGTTTGGAGTGCCGAAATAATTACTACAATAGCTGGAAGAAAGGGATTCCAAATAAAATAATAGAAACACAATTTAGATGGCCAGATTCACAGGCCACAGCTTTGTGATGAGATCTGAAAGCCTGGGATTAGGTTTATTACCATGTCAGTTTTGGACAATGTCTGTGAAATAGAACTAGCGTCCTGACATTCAGGAATTTAAGCTGTGGGTCAGGTAGAGAAGAACAGCGTATCCTTCATATGCTGGGCTCCATACATTACCAACATGGGTGCCTACAAATACAACGATGAAAACAAAAGGGTGTAGGACATGGTTTTAGAGAGAAAAAAAAGAGCATTTATTGATTATATGCCCTTGGTACTAATCATCCTAACGGTAGTGGGGTGAATTGCAAATATTTCAGCAAGAGAAGAGACGATCACCCTAGGGCCAGGATGAAGTGCTATCACCTGATATAGCAAGACAAAAATACACTATCACATTAACATTCCTCTCCAGATTAACCAAAGGGAAGGAAGCTGAAATAAAGCATACCAAGTCAAGTGCCAGGGAACATATGCATCTTTTCAGTTTGGAGCTCAGAATCTGAGGCCCTATCCCAGTGTTTAACCTCAAATGAAATGATCCAAATTAAATGAATAGTATGAGTAACAGTAATAAATATAAAGGACTATGAACATGCATTAAATTGTGTCAGGATAACTCATTAGCTTGTAAGTAAACTCTCAGAGCCTTCACAGTTCTTGACATTCATACGGAACCAGATAGGAGTTAATGCAGAAACAATGCAATTTTCTAGGAGACTGGCAATATGAAAAAAGAAGAAAAGATATGTCAATCGATAAAAGCAGTGGGAAGGACCTATAGCCAAAGACAAGAGATGAAGTGCTGACTTTTTAATGAGGTAGAATCTTAGACACCAGAGCGGCACAAAGGACTCTGTGACATGACTGATGGTAAGGCACTAGTGTGTATGTTAATGGGAGTGAAACAAGATGAAGAGGACACAAAACGCTAATCACAGACAAGTCTGAATGAAATGCCAAAAGGCTCATTTGGTTGCCTATGAGTAAATATGGAATAAACTCGCCATCATTTGAGTAGAGTGTTTCCTTTCAGTGCCCTATAATTCTTAGGAAAACTCTACAGAAAAATAGAGAAGAGTAACATATATATTAGCAGGGAGACATTTCTTTTTGTTTGGCTTCTGAAGAACAATGAAATACAGTGACTTGAACCCCGAAGAAGAATAAGAAACTAAAATCTGGAGCCAAACTGTTTAAAAATAGAAATATAGGGGGCTTCCATGGTGGCGCAGTGGTTGAGAGTCCACCTGCCGACGCAGGGGACACGGGTTCGTGCCCCGGTCCGGGAAGATCCCACATGCCGTGGAGCGGCTGGGCCCATGAGCCATGGCCGCTGAGCCTGCGCGTCCAGAGCCTGTGCTCTGCGATGAGAGAGGGCACAGCAGTGAGAGGCCTGCGTACCGCAAAAAACAAAAAAACAAAAACACAGAAATATAGGGCTTCCCTGGTGGTGCAGTGGTTAAGAATCCACCTCAGTGCAGGGGACATGGGTTCGAGCCCTGGTCTGGGAAGATCCCACATGCCATGGAGCAACTAAGACCGTGCACCACAACTACGGAGCCCATGCTCTAGAGCCCGTGAGCCACAACTACCGGAGCCTGTGCGCCTAGAGCCTGTGCTCCGCAGTAAGAGAAGCCACCGCAGTGAGAAGCCCACGCAATGCAACAGAGTAGCCCTTGCTCGCTGCAACTAGAGAAAGCCCGCACGCAGCAACAAAGACCCAACGCCGCCAAAAATAAATAAATAAATTTATTAAAAATTAATTAATTAATTAAACACTGCACTTTTCAAACATCCCTTACCAAAGCCAAAAGATGAAAATTTTAGCCCTAAAGAAAAAAAAAAGTAATTTTGTTAAGAAGTCCCGTAAGTCCCCTCTTTATGCAAAAACACCTGTCCTGGTAAGAGATTATCTCCTTGAACATATTAAAGATCTTTTCCGGGCTTTTCATACACCTGGTAGGCTTCTCCCTGCATTCAACTTTTAACCAACTCGTGTCCTTAGCTCAGTAAAAAGTCCATTATATCATCTACAGAATTTTAATTATGTTTTGGTAACTGCAGCTACTTCGATGGGAGTTTTTAGAAAAATATTAATTGTAGTAATATGGCCTAATTAATGTGTCCTTTGTTTCTCTGTGCCTGTTTCTGAAGTCCTTTCTGAGTGCTGTAATTAACTATGATGTCTGAAGACTAAGGCAGTTTGATACAATAGTGTGTTTGCCTTTTGCAGATAAAAAAGAACTATAAAAGAAGTGAAAGATTTGAAAAAGACTGAATAAGAAAGTGAAAAAAATTGTGTCCTCAGTCAATTCATGATGCAAATCTCATAAAGAAATGTTCATTGATATCAGCACTGTTGCTGAACTAAAATGATTATGAAACAAGTATTGCACTTAAGCATAGATACTGAAAAAAATACTTGTAAATACAACTAACACAGAGCACTCACAGGAATCTGATTCAGGAATATAGCCTGAAATTCTATCTATAGCCTCTTGCAAAATTGTGGAAATACCTTTGCAAAACTCAATCTCTGACTCCATTCCTTCAACAATCATTTCACTCTTGCTTTTCAATATCTTCAGATATTGAAACAATACAAAAAATATATCTATTAAGAATACCAAAAAAAAAAGAAGGAAAGAAAAACTGCTTTTGGCTATTCTAAAACTTTTCATTTTTCCCCATATTCAGAAGACATAGTAAATGTACTATAATATGGCAACCTCTGTTCAATCTCAAAGCAGCAAAAACTAGAAGTATTTAAAATATATTAAGACTCAGTATTTAATCTTATAATGAAAATTTAAAACATTAAAAATTCAAGTTTAGTAAGTTTAAAATTATCTGAAAATACACACTTAAGTAAAAAGTAAATACACTTTAGTATCTCCTTCAGGAAAACATAATTATTTTGTAAGGCACTATCTAGAGGTCATTTATAATTATGGAGAAATTGAGTTTCTCAGGCTTATCATTAGATGGGAATAAGCTGATTCCAGGATATAAAATATTTGGGGAGCTTTATGAACAGAGGTCATATGACAAGAGTTATGGCGGCACTCATCATACTGGTACAATTGTCACCACTTCCTGCTTTGTACCCTAAAGCCAAAGAAAAAAACACATCTTCCCAACTTCCCAAGGAATAACCTCTTATTCCTCTACTTTCTCCTTTTCCTTCTTTTCTCTCTCTCTATTAACTGTATTCTAATGTTTAAAAGTATTCGCTACACACACAATGCAACCATTATAACAGCATCTACTGAATGGAAGTCAAAGAGCAAATTGCACAGTAAGAGGCAATGAATACCCACCTATTAGAATGGCTCAAGTTAAATAAACAAAACAAAAAAATGACAATATCGATTGCTGGGAAGGATGCAGAGGAATTGAAACTTTCAAAAACTATTGCTGTGAATGCAAAATAGTACAGACACTTCGGAAAATAGTTTGATAGTTTCTTATAAATTAAATATACCTTCATCATATGACTCAGCAATTCCACTCCTAGGTATTTATCAAGGAAAATGAAAATCTATGTTCACACAAAAACTTGTATTAAAATGTTTATAGAGCTATATTCATAATCACCCAAATCTGGAAACAACCCAAATGTCCTTCAACTAGTGAACTGGATAGGCTGTGGTACTTTCTTACAATGGAATACTACTCAGCAATGAAAAGGAAGGAAGCATTGACATGGATGCTTTGACAAGGATGTGATGGACCTCAAATGTGTTATGCTAAATGAAGAAAGCCAGGCTCAAAAAGGTACATATTATATGATTCCATTTACATGATATTCTGGAAAAGGCAAAACTATAAGAGCAGAGAAAAGATCAAGGGTTTTCCAGGAATTGGGGTGGGGGGGGCGGGTAGGGGGAAGGGCTAACTACAAGCTCAAGGGAATTTTGAGGGAGTAATGAAATTGTTTTGTATCTTGATTGTGCATTTGTCAGAACTGAGAACCAAATGAGTAAATTTTATTGGATATAAATTTTAAAATTAAAAAAAGTTTAATAAAAGCAATGAGGTTTTACTAGACTAGATTCTTAAATTTTGCTAGAGGGAAGCCATGGTGTACCACAAGCAACGATTTTAGCTGGACTGTGGCACTAAAGTCAATATGGGACCCAACTAATAACTCAGTCTTTTTCAAAGCTAATGTTACAATTAAGACAGCGAGAACTGATTAACGCTTCGGCTGATTACTGCATAAGGAGTTGTGGAACATTTTAGGATTTAAAATGCTATTTAACTAAAAGAAGTAGAATTTTCCTTTTTCCTTTGGCTTCAACTAAAGTCTTGGATTGTAATTGCTCCTATGTAGAATGAGGGAGAAGAGGGAAAAAATGAAAGATAAAGATGTATAGGATTTCCAACCCCTTTTCATATACAATTGCTTATTTCCCTTTGAGATTGATCATTAAAAATCCTACTCTATTTAAACAAAGACCAGGAAAACAACTTTGAATCTATCCAACATAAAACTTCATCCTTTTTCACAAACCTAGGATAGCATCTACAAAAATAACATCTCTCCTGATTTTCAAGTTGAAAAGAAAAGGAAAAATAATTGTTGGAAATAGGAATACTTAATTCAAACCTCTGCCTGAACATCAAAAGAACAGAAAATTACAACAACAACAAATTATACTGTCTTGACTACAGATCTGATTTCCTAAGTGTATGGGGTATTTATTTCAAAACGTAGTTTTTATTAGGCCCATATTTCGTCTTTGTAGGTTTAGAGTACAGGAGTCTCAGAAAGGCCTCATTCTAGGGAAAAGGAATTATCAACATAGAGTTCTTATTTTTATAAAAGGTCCTACTCTAGCATAACACTGATACTCAAATTATATTTCACATTTACGTTATGCCAGTGTAAGGTCACAAATCTTTGCAGAGCTGGGAAACAATACTAAAGTTGATGAGTTTTTGAGTTAAACCAGGCTTTGTAGAAATATGGAAAGTTTTAAAGCCACCACTTTTAAAGAAAGCTTTACCTTTTAAAATAAAAATATATCCATGAAAATTCCCAATCACAATTCACTATTGCAAAACATTTCTTCTACTTTACGGTAGACATATGAAAAAAAAAAGTGTAGCATGACATAGGTTTTGTTGAAAAATTTGTCTCATGCTTTAAGGACCATGTTGTTAGTGCTTGTCCCTGGCTCACTGCCAGTTTTCCACAATTCAAAAACAATTCATCTAATTAATGAGACAAGACAGCAAGTTCTGGGAAAGGCTGTAACAACTACCTTTTACTACAAATAGTAACAGAGATGATATTACCAGTTATTGAGCATGTGCTGTATGTATATCAAACTTCACATTAGAAACTTTACACATATGGCCTCCTTTAGTCTTCACCACAATCCTGTGAGGAAGGTTCTTTGAAGTCTTAGAGAGTCTTAGAGAGATGAAACAAATCATACAACTAACCAGCACAGGAGAACAAACTGGAACTCAAACTAAATAACACCAAAGTACACGTTTTTCACTATAAGAAGCTTCTGCTTTCACTTTGTTATAAAGCAGAAACTGACACACCATTGTAAAGCAATTATACTCTAATAAAGATGTTTAGAAAAAAAAAAGAAGCAGCTTCTGCCTATGAAAACGAGTAGTAAAAACACTAGACAGACCCAGCAATCCCACTACTGGGTATATAACCAGAGAAAACCTTAATTCAAAAAGACACATGCACCCCAATGTTCATTGCAGCACTATTTACAATAGCAAGGTCATGGAAGCAACCTAAATGCCCAACGACAGATAAATGGATAAAGAAGATGTGGTACATATATACAATGGAATATTACTCAGCCATAAAAAGGAACGAAATTGGGTCATTTGTAGAGACGTGGATGGATTTAGAGACTGTCATACAGAGTGAAGTAAGTCAGAAAGAGAAAAACAAATATCGTATATTAACGCATATATGTGGAACCTAGAAAAATGGTACAGATGAACCGGTTTGCAGGGCAGAAATTGAGACACAGATGTAGAGAACAAGCGTATGGACACCAAGGGGGGAAAGCGGCGGGGGTGGTGGGGGGTTATGAACTGGGCGATTGGGATTGACATGTATACAATGATGTGTATAAAATGGATGACTAATAAGAACCTACTGTATAAAAAAGTAAATAAAATAAAATTAAAAAAACAAAACACTAGAGAGACCCAGGACACCTGAAAACCAAAATATGCTGCTAATTAACTATCTCCGTGACCTTCAGTAAGTCTAACTGTTCTGCATTTCAGTGTCTCAGTCTATAAAATATGGATAATTCTTGCCATCTCTCTATATGAAATACTTAGATATAAAGTAAAATAGTATGTGTATGGTTTTTATGCTAAAAACTGCAAAACACTGATGAAAGAAACCAGAAAGACCTACATAAATGGAGAGACATACCATAACAATTAGATCTACAGAGCTGATGAACCCTGATCAAAATATCAGCAGGATTTTTTGGTTGAAACTTGAATCGCCGAAGAGAAATAAAGTTGAAGGAGTCTCAATAACTGATTTCAAGACAATCTAAAGCTGCAGTAATCAAGACAACGTGTTATAGGTGAAAGAATAAACACAAAGATCAACGGAATAGAATAGAGAGCCCAAGAATAGACTTTCACAAATATCATCAACTAATTTTTGACAAAGCACAGAGGCAATTCAATGGAGAAAAATAGCTTTTTTCGGGCTCCCCTGGTAGCGCAGTGGTTAAGAATCTGCCTGCCAATGCAGGGGACAAGGGTTCGAGACCTGTTCCGGGAAGATCCCACATGCCGTGGAGCAACTAAGCCCGTGTGCCACAACTACTGAACCTGTGCTCTAGAGCCCACAAGCCACAACTACTGAGCCCACGTGTCACAACTACTGAAGCCCACGCACCTAGTGCCCGTGCTCCACAAGAGAAGCCACCGCAATGAGAAGCCCGCACACCACAACGAAGAGTAGCCCCCACTCACCACAACCAGAGAAAGCCCACACACAGCAACAAAGACCCAACGCACCCAAAAATAAAAATAAAATAAATTTTTTTTTAAAAATAGCTTTTTTCAATAAATGGGGTTGGAACAGCTGGACATCCATATGCAGAAAACTGAACCTTGAGTTAACCTCACACCCTGTAAAAAATTAAGTCAAAATAGATCATAGCCCTAAAAGTAAAATGTAAAACTATAACACCTCAAGAAGAAAACATAAGAGAAAATCTGATTGACCTTGGGTCAGGCAAAGAACTTTTAGATACACACCAAAAGCAAAACCCGTAAAAGAAAACTTTATAAATTGGACTTTATTAAAATAAATTTAAAACTTTTGTTCTTTGGAATACTACTGAGAGAATGAAAACACAGCCACTGACTGGAAGAATATTTGCAAATCACATTTCTGTCAAAGGACTTGTATCAAGAATATACAAAGAACTCTCAAAACTCAATAAGGAAACAATGTAATTTAAAAATGGGGAAAAGGTCGGAATAGACCCTTCACCAAAGATGTGTGTATGGCAAATAAGCACTTGAAAAGATGTTCAACATCTTTCATTAAGAAAATGCAAATTAAAACCATAATGACATACTACTAAATACCTAATAGATAGGCTAAATTTCAAAAAACTGGCAATACCAAGAGCTGACAAAGATGCTGAGTAACTAGAACTCTTATACGTTGCTGAGAGGAATACTTGGAAAACAAGTTTCTTATAAGGTTAAATTTACACCTCCCATATGACCCAGCAATTCCACTCATAGGGATCTACCCAAGAGAAATGAAACCTATGTTCACACATCAGTGTAAGTGAATGTTTATGGCAGTTTGCTTCATCATCACTAAAAGTTGGAAGCAACCTAAATGTCCTTCAACCAGTGAATTGTTAAATAAACTATGGTCCTTTTTATAACATATATTAATATATTTTTCACATCAGAATCTGTTTCTGATTTTGAAATTGATCTATTCTTGTGCCAGTACAGTAAAAAAAAAAAAAAATGGTTTTAATAACTACAGCTTTATAATATGTTTCACTGCTATTCTTCTTCACATTTTCTTTCAGTGGTTCATAGTACTTATGTTTTCATCTGAACTCTGTTTGCCACAGTTCCTCCAAAAAAGATCTTACTGTAATTTTTCCAGTAATTCTACTTATTCTAAAAGTTAATGTGTTAAGAACTGATAGCTTTATGATATTCAGTTTTCCCATCTATGAGCACTGGCATGCCTCTCCAGTTATTCAGTCTTCTTTTAAATCTCTCAGTGAAATTTCATAATTAAAAATATATTTATATGAGTTTCACACATATCTTGGTGAGATTATTCCTAAACTTTTTATCATTAGTGGTAGTGGTAGCAGTAGTGGTTAGAACTGTGATCTTTTTTTCCATTATCTCTTCTAATTAGTTTTAGTTAGTAAAACTTATTAACTTGGATTTCTTGGGGAAAATACATAGTTATTTTGATGAAGTCTCTTATTATTTCTAATGGTTTTTCCCTTGATTCTTTTGAGTAAGGCCTCTATTTTTAAGCTACGTGTAATGAGGTCTTCCATTGAAAGTTATATTTTGCTTGGCTAAAAACAGATACAATTCTGAGTTTCCTCAACCACAATAGTTTGTTGGTAAAATAGAGCAGGCCATTTCATATAACTTCTTATCTTAATCCCTAGGTTAGCTTTATTATTAATTATAATAAAAGTAGTTACCACTTACTATTACCTACAATGTCTCAGCCTTTGTCACACATTTTACTTGTATGAACATTTACCTTCACAACAACCTTGCAGAGGTTGTTTATAAATAGGAAAACTAGAACTTAAAGAAGGTAAGTACTTGCCCAAGGCCACAGAGTTACAGTAAGTGGTTGAGACAGCATTCAAACCCAGGTTCATCTTACTCCAATGCCCTTCCTCATTCCACTTCACCACAGAACTTTCTTCCTTGGTAAAGAAGGGGAGAAGAGAAGGGAGGAAGGGGGGAAGGGAGGAAGGAAGGAAGGAAGGAAGGAAGGAAGGAAGGAAGGAAGAAAGGAAGGAGGGAGGGAAGGAGGGAGGAAGGAAGGAAGGAAATAAGAAAGAAGGGAAATAAGAAAGAAGAAAGAAGGGAAGGAGGGAAAGGAAAAAAGGAGGAAGGGTAGAAAGAAAGAAGAAGAAAAAGAAGAGGAAGGAGAAGGAGTAGTAGCAGTAATAATAGTAGTAGTAGTAGTAGTAGAAGAAAGAAATTCCACCTAGTATTGTTAAAAGCAATTTTTTTTTTTCAATCTGTTTTCCTTGTGAGAAAGTAACATCAAGTCAAATGACTGCCAAACAGTATGGTAGGGGGAAACAGTTGCTCCAGCTACAAAAATAATTCTCAACTGGCGACTCACAACACCTTGTATATGCTTTGGGCTGGAGAGTCTTAATATATTGCTCAAGGTTAAACCTGCATGCTCATGATTTAGTATTTGGGATCTGTTTATTTAAATGCATTCTCATAGCTAAAAGAATACTGCTAATTAATATTTCCAGTATCTCTCTAAAAGAAGTGTAGTGATTTAGGAGTCAAGGGTTACGGATATGGACTATGCTAAACTGCCAAATTGCTACCTGAACCTAAACAAAAATTTTTTCTTTATGTGCCAACATTTTCCCATTTCTTTGCATTTTTCAAGCCTTTAAAAAAAAAAAAAACCTAATTTTGCTATTTAATAAGAGTCAATTGCTTACTTTTTGAAAGTGCATTTTATTCTTTCAGGCCACCATCAAATTCAGAATGCACTGACAGAATTAACCAAATACTGCCCATATGGCTTGGAAGAATAACTATTCTATCAAACTTTGAATTTCTGTGAGCTTTTTTATTTACAGCATTTTTACAGTATCCTTGAGTTTAAGGGGAGGTAGGGAGCGGGGAGGGGAGCAAATACAGAATGTGAATTAACATGTGAAATCTGGTTCCAGGCCATAGTAGAAAAAGATCAGTCTATGAGGTGAAGGGACCTGGGTTCAAATACAGAAACCACTGTTTATAAGCTCTATGATCTTAAATTTCATGACCTCTTTTCATAAAATTGGGATAATGATACCTAACTTATAAGAATGTTTTAAAAATTAGAGACAAGGCAAAGAAAACACCTATGACAAGGCCTTCTCCTCCCCATCCTACAATTTTATTATAAGTAATCTTTTTAACAAAGCAGCATTCTTAGATGTTACTAAAAATTGCAAGAATTGAGAACTAAAAGGGATCAGCAATCTCAGAATGCAAATTACCCTAAATAATTTCATTAATACCTTAATTTTTAGCAACAGAACAGAAAAGGTAAGAAAAATAAAAGAACTTCAAGTACTGCTGATTGCTTCTGAGGTTGGGACTTAGATTTGCTCTCTATTTACAGAGCAAAGCTGAGCAACTTAAAGGCTAGAACTATTTGCTCATGATAATACCTGAAAAATGAGTTCAGAGAAAAGGAGTGCAAACAGAGCAAGAGGAAAGGTCAATTTAAAAATACTATCTTAAGGCACCCAGTGATGTAACCTAGGAACTGTTTCCTAATTTTCAAAAAAGGGAAGGTTGGTCCCATATTATAGTTTAACATTCATCCCCAGCCAATCTTTAAACATGTTATTAAATAGATGGTTTATGGATTACTAGAAATATATATTTGATCACAAAATTACGCCATACCATCCTGGGAAAATACTTGGTGTATACAGGGAAGCATGAGTAGAGAGAAAATCTTACTATGGTTTCAACAGACTGATAGGAAGGAACATAGGAGAAAATACATATCTAAAGGGTTTACTGGGGCCCTGAACTCCAGACTAAGGAGTTTGCACTTCATCCTACATGGACTGATTCTCCAAATAAGGTCACAGTACCATCTGCTTCAAAATCCCCTGGGGAGCACATTGAAATTCTGACTCCTGGGTCCCATCCTAGACCTACTGAATAGAAACCTCTATTTCTATTTGGGGGAGAGGGGACTCAGGAATATGCATTTTTTACAAGTTTCAAAGTGATTCTGATGTACCCAAAAAGTTTGCTATAAGCAAAAGGGAATACGAAAAATTCTTGAGCAGAGCAATGATGTGGCCAGCGTTGGGCTTCAGAAGTAAAAACAACAACAAAGACAAAATAGCAACAATAATAATGACAATGGTAACACTCTCTACTACTATTCATTATTTGTTACTTATTTACTTTTTACATACCAGGCACTGTTTCATGTACTCTACATACACTGACATTTAAAACTTTCAAGGAATCAATAAGGTAGGTAGGTATAAGGTGATACAGGGGATAAGATAAGGAAATGAAGGCACAGAAAAATAATTTCCTCAAGGTCAGATGGCCATAAGGAGCCCAGCTGGAATTAGATTATCCTTAGCAGCAGTGTGAAGGAAGGATTAGAGAGGAGAGACTGGAGGTGATAGATTTACTGATAAATATTGTAGCAGCCTAACATGAAAATCTGAATTGAGGCAGTCTCACTAGTAAAAATTGCTTCTGCAAACATACAGATACCTGTCTGTATGTCATAAAGTGAAATTAAGTCTGCTTGCTTTCAGAATAAATAAATACTGCAAGGTGGAAAATATACCTGTCTGCAGCTGTCTGCAGTGCTAAAAGTTTAAAAGATTTGAAGTTAAGAGCCAAGTGAAATAGCTGAGCCTTGAGTTATTCCAAAGGACCCTTGAAAGAAGTACTTTTTTCCTTTGGAACTGGATGTGGGCTATCTTACTTTGTGTTCCCTATCTAATCCTCTTACTCCTCAAAACATGTTGACAAATTCTTCCCACTCTCCTGCCACACTTCACCATTATCAAACACTTATACAGTATCAGCATTGTTCTACACCGCAAGCTGTGAAGTTCTTTGCCTTATCATCATGACTAAGCATTTGGGTAACACTTCAGATTCAAAAATAAGGGCACAAGAGAGAAGAAACTCCTCTTCCAACTCCACTGCTCACTCCTGCTCTTCCTGTACATACCATTAGTGGAATCCCATTGTCCCTCCTTCCGAAAACACACGCATACACTCACAGGATCCTCAAAAGAAAACTGAAATGGTCAGACGTCACAGTTCTAAAACATGGATTGGAAGGCTTCTTCTTTTTTTTTTAACAAGAATTTGGGAGCACCAAGATGTCAAAGATCTTGTTCAAGTTTGCAAACAATACAAAACACAACTTTCAAACTTTCCTTAATCATTGCTAAAGCACTACTGGAAGTTAACAATCTCAGAAATTTTCAGTGACCAGTGGTCAATAAAAAGCCAAAAAAAAAAAAAAAGAAATAATTTGGCTTCCTCCTCCACTCCTAAAGTATTAATAATAGTCTTGGAGAAGCAAGCAATGTTAGCTAAAATATCTAAGGGAAACAGATGCTGGCAAAGTGAAATTTACCTTCACACCAGTAGAATTTACCTATTCTTCCTACTTCACTTCTGATTTCACATATCCCTTTCACTACTTTCTGTGCCATTAAAAGATGTCACCACACTGTTGGCAGAATTGTAAAATGGTGTAACCACTATGGAAAACAGTATAGAGGCTCCCCCAAAATTTTAAAATAGAATTACCATATGATCCAGCAATTCCACTTCTGGGTATATATCCAAAAGAAGTGAAAGAAGGGTCTTGAAGAGATATCTGCACACCCCTGTTCATATCAGCATTATTCATAACAGCCAAGATGTGGAAGCAACCCAAATGTCCATCAACAGGTGAATGAATAAACAAAATGTGGGATATATATACCATAAAATATTATGCAGCCTAGGGGGCTTCCCTGGTGGCGCAGTGGTTGAGAGTCCACCTGCCGATGCAGGGGACACGGGTTCGTGCCCCAGTCCAGGAAGATCCCACATGCCGCGGAACGGCTGGCCCTGTGAGCCATGGCTGCTGAGCCTGTGCGTCCGGAGCCTGTGCTCCGCAACGGGAGAGGCCACAACAGTGAGAGGCCCGCGTACCACAAAATATATACATATATATATATATATATATATATATATATTATGCAGCCTTAAAAAGCAGGGAAATCGTGTCACTTACTACAACATGGATGAAACAAAGTCATTGTGTTAAATGAAATCAGTCATAAAAAGACAAATACTACAAGATTCCATTTATAAGAGGTAACTAAAGGAGTCAAATTCAGAGAAACAGAGTAGAATGGCAGTTACCAGGGATGAGGAGAAAAGGGAGAGTTCTGTTTAATGAGTATAGAGTTTCAAATTTGCAAAATGAAAAAGTTCTGAAGATCTGTTTCACAACAGTGAACACTCCTGAAACTGTACACTTAAAGATGGTTACAGTGGTACATTTTATGTGTGCTTTTTAATTATAACAGAAAAAACAGGTGGGTAGAAGCTATCATCATACAATATGTGTGTATGCATTTCTTAATTTATCAAAGAAGCTAGGAAATCTTCAGTGCTGGGAGTTAAGGATCTAATTATCTGATCTACTCCCTTTTTACAGGTAACTGAAACTAAGAGCAGTAAACTAATTTCTCATGTAAACCTTGAAGCCAGACAGGTTAGACTACAAACACTGGCTGTATTACTTAGCTGTGAGCTTGTACAAATGTGGGGATTAAATGTAACAATGTAGCACAGTGCCTGATGCACAGTTCTCCTTCCCTTTCAGCATCTGGGATAGTTCATCTTATAGCCTGAGCCCTGTCTGGGTTGACAATGGAAAATGGAGTATTTGGAAAGAAACAAGTGAAGTTTTAGAATATTATTTAATTAAAATCTATATATCTATATAATTTAGATCAATTCCTAAGAAATATTGTAGTTAACTATCCTCTGAAATAATTTTATTATTTCATGCTTTCCCACCCAAAAATCTTTCTAATTTTAAGAAGAGAATGGCTGCAGATTACATTTAAATAGTTATCTAGAAGAGGCTACTCCTGGGACAACCAAATCCCTCATACACTCCTGTTGGAAATATAAACCTGTACGACATCGTCAAAGAACAGCGTGGCAGTATCTAGAAAGATAATGATGTGCCACAACCTACTACTGCCTTGCAATTCAAAGTGTGGTCCATGGTTCTGCATCACCTGGGAACTTGTAAGAAATGCAGATTCTCAGGTCCACCTCAGACCAACTGAGACAGAATCTACATTTTAACAAGATACCCAGGTGATTCCTATGCACATTAATTGCGATGCACTGCCCCAGAGAAAGCCTCCTATTTGTGAAGAAAGAGACATGGGCAAGTTCATTGCAGCTTTATTTAAAATAGTAAAGAAAAGCATTATTTGAAATAGCTATCAATAATAAAATGGATACACTGTGGTATATTCATATACTGGTAAACTACACAGCAACTTAGACAATCTAGAGTTACATGAACCAGCAAAGATAAATCTCAAAAAAAAAATGTTGAGTGAAAAAAAGCACGGGAAGATGCCATTATGCAAAGTCTAAAACATTAAAACAACCCTATATTGTGCGTGTGTGTGTATGCATGTGTGCACACACGCACGAACACACACAGAACCAAATTCAGAATAGCGGTTACATCTAAGTAGGGAAAGAAGAAAATTGGATAAAAGAGGAACACTGGAGGCTTTAGTCATATCTAGTATTTTCATTCAAAACAAAACAAAAAAACCCGAAGCAAATGTGGGAGACAATTCAGATATTACAAAGCTGAGAGGTAGGTATACAGGGGATGCTTACCACATTACTTTCTATGCTTTTCTGGAAGCTTGATATATTTCACACAATATGAAATATTGTATTGAATATAATATGATATATAAAACATACATTTCTCCCCAATGATTAATATTCCTCATTATTAATATTATCCTACTCAATCTTGTACTATAGTTATTTATCTACTTGTCATATTTAGGTTCTAGAAGAACAGGTTTCACATCTGATCTATCTCTGAATGTATACTCACCCCTCCCCAATACACACATACATGGCTCTTTGGGCTTCAGATACCAGGTTAGGAGATGCAGAAGTCAGATTTAAGTTGAGTAATAGTCACCTGAGGCTATAAAATGGATAAACAGGATTTGCCTGGGGTAGCCAAGATTATGGCCTCAAAATAGGACTAAATGTAAAAGTCCAAAAAATGAAAGACAGAAAAAATAAACAGCACAGTACTGGAAGCAGGACTGAATCAGGGGCACCAAAAGAGTAAAGAAAAAAGAGACGCACATTTAAGGGTATGAATGTATTCATTCATTCAGCAAATATATATATATTGGTTCACCATGTGCCAAACATTGTATTAGGTCTTGTGGATGCAGCAGTAAATAAAACAAACCAAAATTCATGCCCTCATGGCCCTCACCTCAAAGCAGGGGGAGACATACAATAAGTAACTTAAACAGGTTAAATATCTAGTACGTCAGAAGAGTTAAATAGTAACGAGGGAAAGCAATACAAGGAAGCAAAACATGGCGGTTGTGGCGGGGAGAGGAAGGACTATATGTGTGTGTATTAAAGAGTCCAAGTTTCAATAGGATGGACAACAGAAGCACACACATGTACTTTCCACATGCTTCTGGGCAAGGTATGGAGGCTGAAGAGGTTCAAAGCAATGTTCTGTTGAATAATTAAATGAATAAATAAGTTAATGAATGAATATGACTAGAAGATGAGAAGAAAAATATCAAGAATGTGAAAACAGAGAATCGTAATTTTTCTCGGATGTTGTTAAAGATTCTTGGCAATGCACTTGATTATTAATTCAATCATTCAACATATTAGTTTTGTACCAGAAGTGAGTAGTATAATTTCTAGATGCTGAAGATATAACAATGTGGAAAAAAAGAAAAGGTTCCTGCCCTTATACAGCTTAAGGTCTAATAAAGAGAAAACAAAGTAGCAATATAGTGTGATAAGTACTAAAATGGAAATATGCCACAATGTTATGGGAAAACATGGTACGTGTTTGCACAGGGAGAAACACCTAATTAAGACTTTCCAGAGGAAGAAATCTAGACTGGGACATAAAGAATGAGGAGGGTTAACCATGCTAAGAGTAGAGAGGAAGAATATCCCAAACACCAACGTTTGTGTAATGACCTGGAAGCAAAACAGGGCACAGAGAACTGAGAAAAGTTCATTATAGCTCTGACATAGAATAGGAGGCTGGAGTAGTGACAGGTTAAGGGCTTTCTTAAGGGCAACTGGGTAGCCATGGAAGAGATTTATACAAAAGAGCATAACATGATTATACCTTCATTTTAGAAATATAACTGACTGCATGTAAAGAATGGATTGGGAAAGAATGAAGGCAAAGAGACCTTTCAGCAGCCTGTTAAAATAAAATAATCCAGTTGAGAGACAAAGATAGC
Source organism: Stenella coeruleoalba (assembly GCF_951394435.1). NCBI lineage: Eukaryota > Metazoa > Chordata > Mammalia > Artiodactyla > Delphinidae > Stenella > Stenella coeruleoalba. The sequence goes on from NC_137153.1 coordinate 109,135,428, forward strand.
CAGAAAAGTAAATGCCAAGAGCATATGCACGCTATTATAATCAGAGAAAATTTATCGTTACCTGGGCCAGATGGTATGCTCACGTCCTAAAAACCTACTTTTCTATTGTTGCAAAAACAAATCATATGTGCCAATGAATTATCAATGCCTCTTACCCAGAAGACAGGAAAATTGCATTAAATCAAAGACCCTAATAAAACAGGGCTATGAAAATGTTATCAGAGTTGTGCTTGATAACCTTAAAGTCATTATGCTTTTCCCTAAGAGAGCACGTTCATTGCACATCATGTCAATATCTGATAACAATTTTCATCCTTTCCCTTCCCAAAACAATTTTTCCACCTATTTTAACAGCTTCTGAGACCTTGAGATTCACGCCTGACTGTATAAGAGACAAGCACAGCTTTTCAGCTGAATAAACAAAGACAGACAATGAGGGCAATGTGGCAAACAAATCTGCCCACTCAGATATTTTCCAAAGTAGGAGTTCATGCTGGGCTCCCTCAGCTGGAAAGCCCAGGGGAATAAACATTCCAGATATATAACTGAACCAATATCAGAGACATATTTCAGCAGCACTATCATTTCTGTTAATTGTTGACTCGACAGTGTATAAAACTTTGGGGAAATTAAGAGGTCCAAGGGCTTAAAAATTAAAGAACAGAAATAAAAAAGGTTGGTATACTGGGGTATTTTGTAATCAAAATTGGCACCACTCAAAATGGACGTTATTTTTATGTTAGGGTATACTCTAAGAGACTAATGTTTTATATCACCTATACAGCAGATGTAAAATATTTGACTTGAGTGTTGCAATGTTTGAGGCAGCTTCACTAACCTTTTTTCTCATTCAAAATGAGCATTACATTCCTAACCAGGTCTGCTCAGACACCCAGGGTGCTAGCGAATGGTAGCACAGACTCTTCAGTGACCAAGCAACCAATATCCTGGAATTTGAAAAGAACTTTTTATAATGAAATGTTCTACTATCAATAGACCATTTGCTTGAGTTGTTTTCAGAGTTGCAACTGATCCTCTGCTGGAGACCAAAATTTCCCCTGTATTAGCCCTAAAGTCACTCCACCAGCTAAAAATTAGGATAGGACAGAGGAGAGAGAAAGTACTTTAAAATTATAAGACAACAAAAGATAAAAGAAATTAGGTGATCAAAGGGAAGAATGTACTTGTTATAAAAATAATGTGGGCCATAGACATTTAAAAAGAAATATAAATAGTAAGTTTCTTGAACTCAAATATTTATGGAATGAGCATGGTTCAAAGGACAAATTTCAGCACAAGTTGTTTGCAGGTTATATGACCATTGACAAACCATTTCTTTGAGTCAGTTTACTCACACGTAAAAACTAGATAATAATCTGCACCCAGTTCTACCCAAACAATTCAAAGAGTCCTCATATTGCTAGTTTTCATCCTTAGTTGGGTTATATGAGGTATTTAGCAATGTCAGAAATGATAACAAAAAGACTATTAATTTTCATTACTACTCCCCCAAACTGATCGATCAAGTCTCTAGATTTAGCTTTGAAAAATGGAAAAGGGAGGGACTTCCCTGGTGGCACAGTGGGTAAGACTCTGTGTTCCCAATGCAGGGGGCACCGGGTTCGATCCCTGGTCAGGGAACTAGGTCCGGCATGCCGCAATGAAGATCCTGCATGCTGAAATTAAGACCCAGTGGAGCCAAAGTAAATAAATAAAATTAATTTTTAAATGTTAATAAAGAAAAAAAATAGAAAGGGAATTCCCTGACGGTCCAGTGGTTAGCACTCGGTGCTTCCACTGCAGGGGACACTGGTTCTAGCCCTGGTTGGGGAACTAAGATCCCACAAGCCATGTGGCATGGCCAACAAAAAGGAAAGATTTCCCCCCTCATCATAAAGAAAGCATTTTGATGATATTAAGAAATTGTTCATTTTTTCATTTAGATATGATAACAGTATTCTGGCTATTTAAGAAAAATAGGAGAAGACATATTTTAGAAACACATTCTGAAATATTCACAGACAAAATGATATGATGTCTAGGATTTATTTCAAAATAAAATAGGAGAGGGGTAAATGGATGGGGTACGGATGAGGCAGGATTGGCCTGAATGGTTGTCCAGATGGGTGATAGGTATGAGAGAAGTCAGTACACTGTTTTCTCAACTTTTGTTTATTTTCAAAATTTTCCATAATAAAGAAAAGCTTAGAGTGTCTTTATGCTAGTTTCACAGGCATATTTTCATAGGTGTTTTTGATACCAAGGTCATTCACTGATCCCCTGAACCAGAGGTCAGATCTCAAACATGCATGCTAGGCAAAAGCTCTTCGCCGATTAATTTGAATAAGGTAGGTTGAATTAAATGCATTTTAACAAAATTTCCTGAATGTTTGGAAAAAGATGAGTTGCTATTCCAAAGACAATCTTAACAGCTAACATTTAGGTAATTCTTTCCTTATGCTTCCACTGTTTTAACATTATCTCATAACAGTACTCACAACTCTATGAAGTTGGCTGACAGACTTAGAGAGGGTAAATGATGGAACTGGGATTTGAATCCAGACAATATGACTTTAAAGCCTACACTTTTAATCACCAATGACTGGATCTTTTGAGGCTCAACTGGTTTGGGTAGTGTTTGAAAGAGTTAAGAAAATATGGGAAGAAAACTACTTCGGGCTTGGAAATAATATATATGCATTATCTTGTCTTTAGAGGAAGCTAAATATATGATGGGGGGGAAGAAACACTCTGGAGCTGGGTAGATGGAATATTGAATTGTAGCTATCTACCATTCATTATTACATAAATACCTCTCTTAGTAGAGCTTTAAAATTCTCACCATAATAACAACAAAAAGGTAATTATGTGAGGTGAAGGATATGTTAACTCACCTTATCCTGGTAAACATTTTGCAATATAAATGTGCAATGAATCATCACATTCTGGCCTTAAACTTAGACAATGTTATACGTTAATCATGTCTTAATAAAGCTAGAAAAAAAATATCTCTCTTATCCTGGATTTCCACATCCATACTTTGAAGGTTTGAGATAAGGATAGAAAGTGAAAATGTAAGTAAAGGAATCTAATACATAAGTATCCTAAAGCATTTGTATACAAGTCTATCCCTCCAACAGATTGTAAACGCCTAAGTCATTCACCATTTTATCCTCAGCTCCACAGTGCCTGTCACACAGGAAGTACTTGGGTTTGTTCCGTCTAACACCAGATCCATTAAGAGGTCCAGCACCAATTGCTGACTTTATTTGTCAAGTCTCTAATTTCAGTCCTCTAGGTCTGTGTGTTATACCAACAAGCAAAATAGGTTTCAAATGTTTGCTTAATAAGAGAGAACAGAAAACCAGTCCATGTCCCCCCGTATTATTACATTATCTTAGCATTTAAACCCTTTAATCCAAAATTAATGATGGGAAAGATTTAGCGGGGCCTCTAATCATCTTTGCTGGGGATCACTTTTAAAAGTGCCCTGCAGTTCCCATACTGATCTAAAACTCAAACTTACCATATCACTTCAGGGCTTAGAGCTCTTTGCTGCTTTTAGAATAAATTTCTGAGCATGACACATAAAGCACTTCATGATTTGACAAGTGCCAGCTGTTCCAGCCTCAACTCTCACCATTCCCCATTCCACACTCACATATACTCGCTTTTCCTACTGGAGCCACCCAGGACTTCAGTTCCCTGAACAGGCCGTGCATGTGCTTTCTTACCTCCATACTTTTCATGTGCAGGTCCCTTTTCCTGGAGTGTCCTCCCCCTCCTCCGCTTGGCTAATTCCTATTTTTTCTTAAGACTCAGCTCAGAGAAAACTTCCTCCAGAAAGGACATCATCTTTCACCCCCCGCCCCGGCAAAAGTCTGGGTGAGGAGTCCTCTCTTTGCTCCCGTAGCACATGCATACCACTATGGTGGAACTTATCCATCTGTAGTCTGACTTTCTGTATCCTCCACTATGCTCTCAAGGACAGAAAACACATCTCATTTGTCTCTCTTGCATCTATCCAGTCCAGCAGTAGGTGCATAGCAAGTGATTAACTACGATCAGATAGATGAATAAAAGAACCTTATTTTGTTAACATAGAAAGCCCAATGTAAACTTATTGACAAAAGCATACCCTTTGGGTTTCCCTGGTGGCGCAGTGGTTAAGAATCCGCCTGCCAATGCAGGGGACACTGGTTCGAGCCCTGGTCCGGGAAGATCCCACATGCTGCAGAGCAACTAAGCCCGTGCGCCACAACTACTGAGCCTGCGCTCTAGAGCCTGCGAGCCACAACTACTGAAGCCCGCATGCCTCGAGCCCGTGCTCCTCAACAAGAGAAGCCACCACAACGAGGAGTAGCCCCCACTCACGGCAACTAGAGAAAGCCCGTGCCCAGCAACAAAGACCCAACTCAGCCAAAAATTAATTAATTTTTTTTAAAAAGCATACCCTTTTCCCTATTACTTAAATAAAAGTGGATGCAAAGTCTTAAGCTGAACCATCTAGTGAAACACAGGTGAAGGCCAGTTTTAGCATGGTGAGACCCACCCACCCCCCAAAAAAAAACAAGTGAAAAAGGATCTGAAATCTTGTCTGATTAACAGTGAAAGGAAAGAAGGAAGGAAGGAAGGAAGGGAGGGGAAAGGAGGAAGAAAAGAGAGAGAGAGAGAGAGAGAAAGAGAGAGAGAAAGAGAAAGAGAGAGAGAGAGAGAAAGGGAGGGAGGGAGGGAGGAAAAAAAGAAAGGGGGAGAGAGAGAGAGGGAGGGAGGGAGGGAAGAAAGGAAGCAAAGAAAAGAAAGAGGAAGATACCATTGCAGATTGGTTAAGCAATAAGGAAGTACAAAGTAACAGCTTGTGACACTTGTGGCTTTATTCCCTGAAGACTACTTAATCACTGATTTTCTAAACGAGTGATCTATTATATGAGATTATCAACCAAAAGAAATATAGCAAAGAGAAATGCTTACTTTCTGATAAATTGTTAAAACGACTGTTAACAAGAAAGATCATATGTAAGAAAAAGAATTCTCTCAAACTAAGTTTAAGTAAACTTTTTTTTTGCAACAAATGTCTGGAGTCCGTTTCTAATTTCTCTCTCTCTTTTCTTCCTCCTTTCCCCTCCCTCCCTTCCTTCCTTCTTTCCTTTCACTGTTAATCAGACAAGATTTCAGATCCTTTTTCACTTGTTTTTTTTTGGGGGGTGGGCGGGTCTCACCATGCTAAAACTGGCCTTCACCTGTGTTTCACTAGATGGTTCAGCTTAAGACTTTGCATTCACTTTTATTTAAGTAATAGGGAAAAGGGTATGCTTTTTTAAAAAAATTAATTAATTAATGCACAAGTTAAACAATGATTAATGCACAGAAAAGTATTTTACTAGGCTGCAAAGCTTTTGTAGCAACTCAATATCATTATTTGTTACTGTCTCTATTTCTGACAATCTTGTGTTTCACCTGTTGCACCAGCTGAAATGGCCCTCAGTTGGGCGTATTCTATTTGTCCTTAAACGCCACCCTGGCTAATGTATAAAATTACTCATCTGACTCATAACACTACGTTTTCTTTCCTGGCAACAATCCACTGTACAGATCAATTAAGCTAACAAAAAAATGAAAGTGAAATTAAAATGAACAGTCATAGTAGTATGTGAGGATATGCTTTGGTCTTTCAAATAAAATACATACTTTCTATTACAAAAAGAATCAAGAAGAACACCAAGGAGGGCAGTACACAGACCTACCGTATGGACAGAAAAACAATGACTACAAGTCAGGAAAGAGAGTGAAGGTGGCAGGGGAAAAAAGAGGCATTAAAACTAACGGGAGTTATGGGGACTTCCCTGGTGGTCCAGTGGTTAGGACTCCATGCTTCCACTGCAGGGGGCACAGGTTTAACCCCTGGTTGGGGAACTAAGATCCCGCATGCCAGGCAGTGCGGCCAAAAAAACAATCAAACAAACAAACAAACAAAAAAAAACTAACAGGGGTTAGAAGGATATAATAGGGCACAATCTACTTTTAGCATACTATTTTGCCATGATAGAAAGCACTTCCAAAAAGGAGAGATCTTGGTTTGAATTCCAGCTAACTAGTATTTCCAAACTCTGTGACTATTGAGCAAACAACTTAACCTCATCTCAAACTCAGGTTCTTTGTAAAATGGGGTGATACTACTAATTCAGAATGGAAAGGATTAGCGGTAGTGAAGAATTAAAAAGATTGTCAGTAGCATTACAATAAGTAAATGGGTATTCAAAATATAAAAATGAAAAGAACAGCTAATATTTAGAAGGCCTACTTATGCCAGGCATTCTAAGTACTTCACATATGTTATCATTTAATCCTTGTAATAACCCTGTGAGGTAGATGCTATTATTATGCCCATTTCACAGATGAGGAAATTGAGACACATCCCAAGGTCACACAATAAGTAAGTTGTAGAAAAATTATTCAAACCTGGCTCCAGAGCTGATAGTTTCCACATAACAATAATTCTTCAGTTCGCTTGAACAAAAGTTCTCTTTCAGCTTGACATAATTATGCTTGTGTCCCTCCAAAAAGCTAACCTCTAAAAGCTACAGAACTCTGGTCTACATATAGTACATTTCTGCCACTCCACTACCCATGTGTAAATCATTCCACAATTATGGGTCTTCATTTCCTCAAAATGAAATGCTACCACCCTGGGTTATTAAACTTTTTAAAACAGCATACAAGACAGTTTGCCTAAAAGCCTTTTCTTCCCAGTATAGACTGCATCTATCAAGACATAGTTGGTTATACAAAAGGAGACAAAAAAGATTTCATGTCAAGCAGGTATTGTACTTTAGGCCATTTTTGTGGCTAGTGACTATGGTGGTAGGTCTGGGAAAGAATTCCTAACTGCCCTTTTCTGGTTATGCTTCTGGATAGGAGGAAGAGGTAACTAGAGATGAACAAGGCAGTTTCTGGCTTCATACTGTATGTGGTCTAGTTGTAAATTATGATACAGTGCTTTGAATCTGCCATTCACATTCAAAGGCTTTTCTGACAGCATCATTCCCAGAAATAAAGAATGTACTATTTAGGAGTATTCATTTATTCTATAAACACTTCCTGAGGTCCCAGTACATGTTAGTAATTAATCTAGGTGCTGGGGAGACAGTGGTTTAAAAAAAAGAAAACAGAAAGAGAGACAAATACAAACATCCCTGCCCTTGTGGAACTTACATTCTAGTGGTGGTGGGCAGGGAGGATTTATGCCTCAATTCAGTTCAGCTTTTTATTGAGTACTTACTATGTGCTGAATGCTGAACACTATCCTAGGTAGGTAGATGTTAGACAGTACAAACATCAATAAGACATAGCCTATGAGCTACTTGAGAATAGGTTATAGAGGAGTCAGTTATATTAACAAGTAATACTTAAAACAAGAATCCTTAAAAAGCAAGTAATCAAAAAATATGTACAGTAATATTAGAACGTATAAGGTAAAACAGTATGGGAGGCTGCATGGATGATGTTTCTCAAGGACAAGTAAGTTTCTCAGGTAAAAGAAAGGGATATGGTAGACTAGACATCTGTCATTCTTTTTTGCATCCTGCTAATTCCTTCGTATTCTGGGAAATTCTCCATCTTTTAAGGCTTGCTATCCCACCACAAAGGTTCACAATGCCAGATTATTGTTTTCCCTGCCTCCCCTACATCCAGGGCATGAGCAAGTGACTGAGGCCCCAGTAAGCACAAGCACCCTCACCTGGCTTGTAATTAGAAACTAATGATCCTAAGGAATGAGCATGAGGCCCTTCTCTGGTGGCAGAGGGGGTGATGGCTGCAGTATGACAAGTGGCAGTAGAGCATCTAATGCTCAATGGTGATGGCAGTGGCATATTCAGTGCACCTCTCTGTGTATGACTGGGCCTTATCTCTAGCTCCATGTCCTGAACTTGGTTCCCCTGGAGATTCTGTGAACTCTTTAACAATCTTTTAGTAAAGTCCATTTCTGATTAAATCAACAAGCATTCATTTCTGCTTTAAGGCCTGTATTAAAACTGAAGAGAAGGGCATTCCAGGCTGAGGGAGGAGCAGAAGCAAAGTAAACGAGAGGCCAGTTAGCTTAGTGATTAAGAGAGGAGCCTCTCAGGCTAGAGAGATCTAAATTTGAATCAAGCTTCTACATTTTACTAGCTGTGAGACCTAATTCAATGTATTTAAACTCTCAAACCTCAACTCCTGCTTAGTAAAATGGAGATAATAATACATATTTATTCCAGGTTCTTTTGAGAATTAAACAAGGTGATGATAATTCATTTAAAGCTCTTAGTACCTCACACAGAGTAAAACCTCCACAGATAATTGTTTTATTAGTAATATTGATGATGTAATAACCATGATATTTTGGGGTAAATACAAGCAATCTGATTCTGTTGGAGTTTAAAGCACAAGGAGAGGGGTGGTAGGAAATGAGGACAGAGGCAGATTACAGAGAAGTTTTAAATCACATTCGGAAACTTGAGCATTACGCACTGGGGTCACTCATGGTGAACACACAGGAGAATTATCTTAAAGTATAAATATTGTATTAAATTATTAACTAGGAGACTGATGTGACCAGGTTTTGCACTATATGTGTATTCTCCACAGCTATAGTTATATAGTTCCACTTGACCACAGTACTTGTGCACTTGCAGGATGTAATAATATATTATACATTGTTACTGTTGAGTCCTGATGCCATACAAACTGAAGGTATTTGATTCTAAATCAAATCCTCCAACATTGTGTATATCATCTGTCAATATGTTTGCAACTGGATCAGAAGAGGTTGGTTCTATACTTGAAATAATAGCTTTTCCTTGTCTGATCTGAGAGACAACTAGCCCTTCAGTGAGAAGGGAAGTTTATAAAATGGGGAGGGGGAATGCATCCTCGGGTGACTGGCAGAAGTATGAATCACATTTGCAAGTCTGAGATTCTTCTATGACTTGTATAATCAAATATCACCTGCCACTTTTTACAACATGTTGTTGTGCACCAGCATCTTCATCTAGAGTCCATATTAAGTTAAAGATGAAAGGTTTTATTGTCAAGTCAAGAACAATCAATACTATCATTTTGCAGTGTGTGGTATTTCTTGCCAAATGCTAATAAGCATCACATTGTCTCTGTTAGCCCCGATCCTTCTGGCGCTGAGTAGACAATCTCATACTTACTGTTCGGTTCTGCTTTACATTTACATGTAGTCTACCTGCTTACCCTCAGCTAATTTCTACCATTATCTCCTCTCCCTACCTCCACTCCACACCCATATCTACCTCTGAGAAACACTCTTTGATTTAATTTTGATTTTCACAGCAGCTACTGAAATCAAACCTGAGTCAAAACTGTGTAATTCAGAACAAGCGCTGAGAAGGACAATGTATGGGCTTGCTGGTGGAGGCTCTGGGAGGCTAGGGAAGGCAACAAAAATGGAACCCAAAATGTGCTCTGTAACCACTGAATGCTTCATTTCATTTTCTGCTACTCCCATCTGCTTTGGCAACGCAGCACAGTTTAGTCAAAAGAAAAAAAAAAGCAAAACACAGACTTTTAAGTCAGCCAGAGCTGGGTTTGAATTCTAGGTCAACACTCAAGAACCCTATTAGGTTGGTACTATTATACTCATGTTACTGACAACAGTATAGTAGCCCAGGCAGATTATGTGACTTGCCCTGTGTCTGTGCATGTAACAGGTCTCATTTTATAGTTAGAGAAACTAAGTCACAGAGCCATTAAAAAAAAATGTGCTCCGGAACTTACAAAGTGAATGAAAAGAAAGACGAATTTATTTCTTCTGACTGCTATTCCACTGATTAGCTGGACCATTCAGCCCTGCCTTTGTGGACAAGTTGAAGCAACAAACTAACTTAAAAACTAAAACCAGTTGAACAGGATAGGTTTGTAGGCAATACACCAACAATTCAGTATAATAATAAATACCCAACAGCTAGCTTGCTTTGTGGTTTTGGTACACTTTATAACCATTCATTCACCCACACAACATCAAGGGATGGTGGGGCTACCTTGTTAAAGCAGTTCATATAGAACAGGTAATCAAAACACGCTGTAGAGTTATAAGGAATATAAAGTCAAATGAGAAATCTACAGCAAAAAAAGCCCAATGCCTTCCTCTAATCAAGCCTCAATACAGATATAAAACAGGATAAACACGCTGGAATATGAAGCATTCCATCTTTTCCCTCATTATTACCGTTAACCCTTCCCAAACTGCCATTTCATCCCTATAAACAGCAGACAGGGCTGAAGAGAACCTAAAAAAGCTACTCGGTTCATGCAATTTCCTTCAGAGGAGACAACTTTCCCTAGAATATGCTTAAAAGAATTTCATTTTTAAAGACCATTTCTAAAATTAAAAGGAACTAGGGCTTCCCTGGTGGCACAATGTTTGAGAGTCCGCCTAACGATGCAGGGGACACGGGTTCGTGCCCCGGTCCGGGAAGATCCCAGATTCCGCGGAGTGGCTGGGCCCGTGAGCCATGGCCGCTGAGCCTGCGCGTCCGGAGCCTGTGCTCCGCAACGGGAGAGGCCAGAACAGTGAGAGGCCCGCGTACCGCAAAAAAAATAAATAAAAAATTAAAAGGAACTAGAGAATATGATGTTCTCCTTACAATTAACAGTGTTACTCATAACCTCTTCTTTTTGCTCACATACATCGAATAAAAACTATAGATTTTTGGGCTTCCCTGGTGGCACAGTGGTTGGGAACCCGTCTGCCAATGCAGGGGACACGGGTTCGAGCCCTGGTCCGGGAAGATCCCACATGCCATGGAGCAACTGGCCCTGTGCGTCACAACTACTGAGCCTGCTCTCTAGAGCCCCGAGCCACAACTACTGAGCCCTCGTGCCACAACTACTGAAGCCCGCGTGCCTAGAGCCCGTGCTCTGCAACAAGAGAAGCCACTGCAATGAGAAGCCTGCTCAGCACAACGAAGAGTAGCCCCTGCTCACTGCAACTAGAGGGGGCCCATGTGCAGCAATGAAGACCCAATGCAGCCAAAAATAATAATAATAAATAAAATAAATATTTTTTTTTTAAATAAATATTTTTAAAAACTATAGATTTTAAAAAATAAACAATAAAAATCTAATAAGATCCCTGGTAATATGCCAGTTTCTAGGAAGCATGCAAGACTGAAACAAGTTTCCAAAATCAGTTATTTAAAGAGTGTAAAATCTAAATAAAGGTTTAAATAAAGGTTATTTATTTATAAATATACTAAATAAATATACTAAATAAAGGTTATTTAACGTTCTCCAGCCAGGTTGAAAACATTCCTACCCCTTATCATTTTCCCCATGACTAGGCAGAATACATTCCTTTTTCCAACTGAATATATTTCCCCTTCCCTAAGAGCTTAGCTGTCTCCCTGGCAAGGATATCATATAGAACAGCTGTTGTATTACCAGTATAAAAGCAATCCCATCTGATTTAATTGAAAAACATATGGATAGACTGAAACCAAACTTTTGGGAGCTCTGTATCTTTAAAGGAAGAGATAACCAAAGACCATCTATTGGTAAAGCCTGTGAACAATGTCATGAATTCAAATTCTGCACAATTTAAACAAGATCTATTTCAAAAACCTACTTTAATTAACTTTTAAGTTCATGCTTTAAATTCCCTAGACAGAATGAAATGGATGAAGAATCAGCTCTGTTTTCAGCCTCTGCTAAGATCTTAGTTAAACCTTCCCTAAAAGTACCAAATCTTAGATGTGTCTTCACTACCCTGATTTGTCAGGTGTCAGGAACAGTTTCCTTTCTTGGGTATTGTCTTCAGCAATCTCCTTTCTTCAGAACCACAACTCACTGAGACTAAGCAAATATCTCTGATGCAGATCAAAACTGGTGAGTCAATCACAGAAGTTAGAAAGTGGCCTGGGGTAATATCACCTGAGTTGATCTCATATAAGTGGAGGCTTATCAAGCTTATCATAACTTTTTATTCATTTTTTATGTTATTCATTTATATTTATGACTGTAAAATTAAAACTGGATACATTCATTGAAAAAAAAACTTGGAAAATCCAAAGAAACACAGAGAAGGAAATTAAAAAGACCCGTAATCCCATCACTTAGCTTTAGCCACTTAATATTTTGGTGTATTTCTCTCCTTCTATGTATACAGCTACTTAACATAATGTAAGCATTTTAATAGATGCATAATAGTTCAGAGATTACCATAATTTCTTTATCATAGAATTTTAGAGTAGAAAAATTCCTATTTCAAATATCTCTACTGAAAAAAACAAACCCAATATATAAACCAGATGAGAGTGGAGCTGATTAAAGTGTGGGCAGTGATGCGGGGGTGTGAGGTGAGGGTGGGGGTGGAGGGCCCAGAAGTAGACCCACTTGGCCTCCTGAGTCCCTATACTGGCTCCCAAACACATCTAAGGAACCCTGGCTTCCCAAATAATACAGTTTAGAAACAACAAATCTAGCCTCTCTCATTTTACAGATGAAATTACTTGCCCAAGATTACAGAACCAGTAAGAGAACTGTGAAAGACCTTAGGGTCCCATGTCTTACATACAAGGGCTCTGCTTTTCCAACTTTAGCTACTTTTTCTACAAAAGGCATCAGATGTACATCTGTATATTGCTGTTCTTCCTTTAAGAAAAATAGAAGGGACAAAGTTATGTAACAAAAAAATGAATAATTAATGTAATTTGCTAGATCTCAAAGAACTCCACATGCCTAAGTAGGTTCTCATACTATTCCTATGAGTAATGGAGAAAAGGAGAAAAGTTCATTTCTAAACTAAGGAAAAGGCCATGAGATTACATTATTTTCCTCAAGAATACACTACACATCTAGTGTAGCTACAAACCACTCCTTCTTCTTCACTCATTCAATCCTTAAATTTTTATTCGGAATCTATTTTGGGCTGGATGCTGGGGATACAATTGTGAACAGAACAAACAGAAGTCCCTGCCCTCATGGACTTCGTAAGCCTGACAGCTTGAGCAAGTTGCTTTCTCTTTCTGAACCTCAGTATTTGCCACCCATAAAGTAAGGATAATAATATTTAACTACTGCTTTGTCTAAGAATTAAATAACATGATGTAAGTAAAAAAAAAAAAATCCTGGTAGGTAATTAGGCATATAATAGGTGCTCAGTTAACATTAATTACCTTTCCTCCCAGAGCGTTAAATATTAGATTGGTAATGAGAGGTGAGAAAGTACCAAGTTCCTTTGATACTCACACTGATTTGAGGCAACAGAACAAGTATGTTAAAATAATTCCAAACAGATTCCTACACTAGGAAAGAAGTAAATAATATTTCCATCTGAAGAAATGAAATTTACATGAGTTCTCCCAATCAAGTTCTGTAGTTTGCGTTGCTACCTCCATCACCATTTACTTTCAATTATTACTGGGCTCTTTCCATAACATTCAGCCCCATATAGTACTTAGGAAATAAAATATAAAGTAAGCAATCCTCTTCCCAAAATGCTATTTTTCCATCCCGTAAATATGGGCAGCTAAACCAGTCAAAGATTTACATTCAACAAAATAAACTTAAAGGACAACAGTTTGGGACTTCCCTGGTGGCACAGTGGTTAAGTATCCGCCTGCCAATGCGGGGGACACAGATTCGATCCCTGGCTGGGGAAGATCCCACATGCCACGGAGCAACTAAGCCCATGCGCCACAACTACTAAGCCTGACCTCTAGAACCCGTGAGCCACAACTACTGAGCCCATGTGCCACAACTACAGAAGCCCATGGGCCTAGAGCCCATGCTCCACAACAAGAGAAGCCACCGCAATGAGAAGTCTGCGCACAGCAAAGAGTAGCCCCCGCTGGCGGCAACTAGAGAAAGCCCACGCACAGCAACGAAGACCCAATGCAGACAAAAAAATAAATAAATAAAATAAAAAGGAAAAGAAAAGACAACAGTTTGATTTCTTTTTTTTTTTTTTGGCCACACCATGCGGCTTGTGGGATCTTAGTTCCCCAAGACAACAGTTTGAAATACAAAATACCAAATGTGAAACCCACCAAAAACCTATAAAGTTTTCGTCTATATTCACCAACATAAGTACCAACAGAGGTCAGAACCTGAGGTTTTACTGACTCATATAATACCCAGAAATCTACAAAATATAGATGCCAAAGTCTCGGAGATTCTAAGAACACCTTGTAAACCGTAAAGCACTGCACACTTGTTAATTATTAGAAGCTCTCTGTTCACTATTGACTTTAATTAGATTTCTACAGGGGAAATTCTGTCATTCAAAAGATCTAATATTTGCTTCTCAACCAAATTAAACCTTTTATATTGCTATTTAGCCCAAATACACCTACCCAACAAAAACAGCTCATATTATTCATAAATAGAAAAAGAAATTTGCTACTTATTCAAAGTACTGGATTTTTTTTTTTTTTTTTTGGAGGCAGATAACTTCTGTTATGGCAGGTTTTTTTTTTCTGTATTGTTCCTCAGGAGAAGGAAAAAAAACAAAAAACAAAAACAAAAGCTGGTCAATAAAGAAGAGCCAGAACAAAAAGAAAATCTTTTCTTTCATTTTTTTCTAAAAGAAAGAATTAATACCATATCCTGAATATTGTATAAACTATGACATTTTCTTATCAAGTGGGCTTAATAATCTAAATTAAACAGACTTTAAAAACAAATTCATAGGGAAAAAGTCAAAGTCACAAAGAAAGACAGGTTTTGTTCTGAGTGCAAAGTGTTCAACCCTGTGCACCCTGTTACCAGAACGTCTTCAAGGACCTTTTGTTCCCCTGGAAAGACTTCTTGGAAGAATTAGGCTTTGAGGAGGCATTGAAGGAGGACAAATGGGAAATTGTTAAGTAGAGAGGATAATTTGGTTCCTTAAAGAACATGAAAGAATGGATGGGTCCAAGAATAAGAGACAGGAGTAAGAAGAACATACAGAGGAGCTTAAAGTGAAAAAAAATGAGCAAGGAGAACAGAAGATTTTATTTTAATGAAGAAAAAGTAATAGGGAAAGGTTTTGCAGACAGTAATACTTATCTGTGGAACAGTGGCATTACTAGAGGGATTATTCTGACACACATTTATCACATGTACTTAAATAGATACAGTTAAAAAGAGCTGAGTAAACCTTTACTGTGATTCAAACACACATGTATCCAGACATAATCTTTATCTTTTTCATGACAATTTTTAAAATATCTCCCTTCAAAGTTACCAGTGCAGTTAGGGTAGTTGTTTCTAGTGAAAAACAGATAAACCAAAATGCATACTTGAAAAAAAGACTAAGTGACCAAGAAGAGATACCTATAACATAATCTCAACATTAGTATTAAAGATGTTTATATTATATGTAAAGAAAACAAACAAAAATAAAGATCAAGGCAAAAAGCATGAATTAAAGCTATTTTTAACTAAAAATATCATCTAACACTGTCTTTCAGCCAAACAGATCTTATATTTCTATTCTCTTCTGATCTATTAAGTGCCCTAGAGCAGTAATCTCTCTACCCATAATCTACCCATCAGTAAAAACAGTACCATGATACTTTTCTTCTATTCTTTTTATAAGGGTGCCAAGATGTCTGGAAGTTAATATATACATGCTTAGCAATGCTGAGATGAAAAGTAATGCTCACTTTAATTTTATGGATCTTTATAAAAAATCAAGATAAAAAGACCTAGTTAGATTATTTCAATGTGTAAATTTTCAACTAGCCAGAAGGCTTCCTGGGGACATAATTCAGTAGATTTGAAACTAATGCTTTAGAGTTTAACTGTGCTGTTCCAGAAACTAATCAGACTAAGGAATTTCTGCAGAAAGGTAGGCACTCAGGCCAGGAATAAGATAGAGTGAATTTGAGTAGTCCCTGGGCCTAGCCCTAAAAAGACTACAGACAGTCCTCCCTATCACAGACCATATTAGAACCTAATCAAAGGAAGAGTTAGAGCTATAATTGTACAACATTGTAAAACAGAAATTTTGAGGAGGTGACTAAATAGCACACAAGAGAATGAAGAGAGTAAATGCCAAAGAACAGGTGAAAAATTTTCAGACTAGTATCCAAGGGCAAGTATTTTTAGCAAAATGGTTTCCTTCTCTTATCCTCTATGTAACTATTTCTTTAAATGCCAATAATATGGATTCTGGAACCACAAAGCCTGGGCTTGAATCTAGGCTCCACCATAGCTGGGCTTCTCTGAGTCTCAGTTTCCTTATCTATAAAATGAAGATAGTAATAGTACCTAACTCAATTATACCTAACTGTTGTGAGGATTAAGTAAGGTAACATATGTAAGGCACTTAGAACAGTACCTGTAGCATAGTAAGTACTAAATGTGTTTGCAATTACTATTACAGTGGTGCACAGTCCCTCAGACCTGATGTAAATACCAGAAGATCCAAAAAACCAAAAATTTTTCTGTTATTCATTTGGCAGCAAAACCTGACCTGAACAAATGCAAGGCTATTTATAGCTTTTTTAAAAATCCACTCGGTGTGAATATACATGCATTTTGCTGCAAGTATCTTCATGTGTTTCATTACAGGATGCTGCCCTAGACTTCACTGGGGTGTATTTATTAACTTCCTAAAATCTGAAAAATTCTAAATTCTGAAATACACCCAGCCCCACAGGTTTTTGATAAAAGATTATGAACATACCTTATCTTTGAAGCCTCAACAATTTCTATTTCCTTCAAATGAATGGTATCTTCTTAAATAACCATAAGCAAATGACACCCTGAACCTAGCTGTACAGAATTTTAGGATGAAGAAAACGTTTCCCAGTACAGGTAAGAGGGCCCTGAATTCCCAGAATGCTCCTTTCAAATAAAATCCATTCACAATATTTTATTTACATGCCATAGTAGTTCAGAGCTTTCAAACTCTAAATTCTAGGACTTGCTTGAAAAAAAGCCTATTCTCTTAACTTAGATCACAAATAAATGATTAAGGCTCATTTCGGGGGCATTTATGTGCCCTGAATCATGTGTACCAAACCATCACAGAACTTTACAGCTGGAAGAGACCCTTGAGAACTAATCTAAATCATTATTCCTTCCCTTCCAAACTGTTTTATCATCCATAAATGTACTCTCCCCTATGAGGTAAGAACAACCTGCCCTAACTTGTCCTTAGACTCTGTCTATAGGAACACCCTGTAGGTGAATGTGAATAAACTGGGTGGGGTACATTGACAGACTCGGGATCCAAAATGATGGGTTGAATCTAACACAATAAATCTTACATGCTTGGCAAATGTCTCAGTTTATACTTAAGAAAATAACAAGAGTTTCCAAGTGCAGAATGAAGAAAGACTCATCTACTCCATGTTTTTTTTTTTTTTTAAAAAAGAAGACTTACCTATCTTAATGGACTCAATGAGTCAACTACATAATGTGGCTGCTAAAAAAGCTACTGTGATTAGGAACTAACTACATCAACAGTGGTACAGCATCCAGAAAGAACAAGGTAACCGCCCTCTCTGCTATGAGCTGGTTAGAGCACATCTGGAGCAATACGTTCAGCTCTGTGTTCAACACTCCAGGAGAGACACAGAAAAACTGATAAAGTCCAGAAGAGGGGTAACCAGGATAGTAAGGGAATGTGAAACCATTTCACATAACAGTTGAGGGAGCTGAAGTTATTTAGTCCAGACTCAGAGGGAACATGATCACTGTCTGCAGATCCCTGAAGAACTGTCATGGCCCAGAGAGAGCTGACTTGCTCTGTATGGCCCCAAAGGGCAGAGCCAGAATCAGCTGGTGTTAACCACAGTGAGAAATATTTCAGCTAAGTCCACAGAAGTGTTTCTTGCAATGTAGAGCCGCGTTAGGACGCAGTGGCTTCTAAAGTCTTATCTAGCCCTGAAGGTCCATAATTTTAAAAATCAAACATTTGTCATCTCTTCGGTCTCTTACTGTTGATAACTATTATTCTCTAGTATCACAGCTTCTGCCTTCACCCTTCTTAAAATGTCCTACCCAGCCAACCAATCAGTCAAATGTTTTGCCAGGTCTGTGGGAGGAAAATGCTTGCTTGCTGGGCAATTAGTTTCAGTTTGCAGATCAGTGTCTCTACAAACAAAAGACAGCCCTAATTGAGGGGCAGGCAAGAGCTCTGAGCTAGACCTCCTTGAAAGAAATTCTTATTAATTCAAATAGCAGCTAGAAGACCCATCCAAACACCGTAATATATTATCTATGGTGTTCAGTCCTTACAGGAACATTAAAATAAAACACCCTGTACCCGTCTTCCCAAATGCCAGAGAATCCAACTTTACCAACCTAACTAGGTCTCTCAAATTCAGTTAGAAGTTTTCCTTCTGTCAAAGAGATGCGTTTACTGTTTGAAGTAGACTAAAACCCATGCTCAGATAGAAAGGCCATACTCGATTACATTACTGTAAAGCTAAAATTGCCCATCAGTAGGCCCACAGAGGCAGTTCAGCTTCTGAGAACTAGACACGGGCAATCCACAGTGAATTCACAGAAAACTACAAGCTATGAAAAATTTAAAACGCAGGAGAGCTACAAAAATTGGACATCCTTCTAAAACTTCTGTTGCTCAAAGACCATCATAGACATAGATATATGGTAGTCTATGGAAGTTACTAAAAGCCTTGAACAGCTCAGATGGCAAATATTACTCAATCCAGCTTTACTTCTCCTGAAATTGATTTGGAGTCCACAAAACTCCAGCCAAAGTATTAGAGAATATAATATATACGTGATGGACTGAACAAGAACACATTCTTCCCTGTGCTTTTTAAAGTGAAGCCCAGAAGCAATCTAAGTGTCCATAAACAAGGGATTGGTTAAATAAGTTATGGTATATACTTACAACGAAAAATGCAACTGCTGAAAAGAATAAGGTAGACCTTAGGTACTAACATGAAAAAAACAGTCCATGATACATAGTTAACTGGATACAGCAAGTCGCAAAACTCTACGACTTGCTATAACCATATATAATTAATATATGTAACATATATAATTATTTCATTTTGAGTTTTTAAAACCTATTTTTAAAAACCCTGTGTTTATGTTCATATATGCCTAGAAAAATGTCTGAGAAAAGATCAAACTGCTAACAGTAGTGACCTTTAGGAACTGACTGGAACTGGGAGGCAGTAAAGGAGTGACTTTCACTCTTTCCTTTGTAGACTTCTGGTTCTTTGTTTTTCGCAAGTAAAGGTTACGTTTGCCGACAAAAGCTGTATGAGTCCCCCTGTATGAGGAACCTGGAGTAGGCAAATTCACTGAGACAGGAAGTAGAATGGTTGTTGCCAGGAATTAGGGCGCTGGGGGTGGGAAGTTATTGTTTAATGAATACAGAGTTTAAGTTGGGGAAGATAAAAAAGTCCTGAAGATGGAAGGTAGTGATGGCTGTACAACTTGAATGTACTTAACACCACTAAACTGTACACTTAAAAATGGTTAAAATGGTAAATTTTATGTTATGTATATTTTATCACAATGAAAAAGTAACTTAAGGAAAAAGTTACCTTTGTGATTTAAAAATAACAATACAAAAATTATTAAGGTAAAATAACATCAATTACACAGACATTATATACTAACCATTCAAAATAAGCAATCTTCCTACATAAACACTACGGTGTGTTTCAAACTTCGGAAAATCTAATTCATCCTTTTCTACTATATTTTACTAAAACAAATAAAAATCACCACAAGTCTCTACTAGGTTTCTCAAATGCTTTCTATCCCACAAAAAAAAAAAAAAGAAGACGACCTAGTCATAAGGATAGCTAACACACACACCCACAGTGTGTTACTCTGCATGGGGAACGGTTGTTCTAAGCTTTATAAATGTACTAAATTATTTAATTTTCACAACAATCCTATGAGCTAGGTACTATTATTATCTTCATTTCTCAGATGAAGAGAGGTTATGCGACCTGCCCAAGTTTACACAGTTAATAAAGGGCAGAACTACGATTCAAACCTAAGAATGGACTCCAGAGTCCATACTCTCAACCTCTATGCTTCCTGTCTCTCAGTAATATATCCATCTCTCTATAGGAAGGCCAAAAAAGGTTACAGTCAAAATCCAGCTAGTTAGTACAGCCCTTGAAGCTGGAAGAAATACAGACTTGGCTTTTTATGGGTGAATAATCTGCATTCCTTCTTATGTCAATGCCAAGCTCCAATCCAAGATGTGACTGTATTAAGGCTCATAATCATGTGGGAAAACTCTCTACAAATTCAATTATAGTCCAAAGTCCATACCTGACTCCACAGTAAATCACTGAGCCTAAGAATTAGGTCAGAGATCCATTAATATAAATACAGCTAGACAAAATGGTTTGGACAAATCAAACCCCAACTCAAAGCAAAGGAATTCAGAAACTCTTGACTAACATCTTGACAAGGTAGGTTTTATTTGTTTAGTTCCAGGCCCACTTTAGATCTCAAGGGGGAAAGAACAGAAGTTGTCTCTAACTTTGCTTGAAGACTTCAATCAGCAGGAAGAAGAGCTTTATTTTCTACAGGGACTCAGACAGAAATTGGCTTTTATTAGCATCAGCAAAACTGAACATTCCCCTTAAGGGGGAAAAAACCCGGCATTCCTGCTTAAAATGTGTTATTTGTCCAAACATATTGACCTTGTAATTGAGGAAGGGAAAAAAAAATGGTGCAAGGAAGGGATTTAACCTAATTTATAAATGTGCTCAACCTAGATACACACCTGCCCCAAATGACCTACTGAATCTATTTATTTGCAGGGAAAACATGGATTACAATGTCTTTTTTTTGGCCTCAAGTGGTCTGTACTACTGTTTGTAAACAAAATCCTCTCAATATCTTTTCCACCTGTCACATGCACATCTGATATTTATATAAACAAGGAGAAATGAACAAGGAAAGTGGAGCTGTAGGAGGAATCCCTTAGACTCAGGTTTTGACCAGTTGGTTTCAGGAGGTACTGGGCTGGCTTTCAAACTTCCCCAAATCACCCAGGCGGAGAGGCAAGGTGAGCGAACCGAACGCAAAAGTTTGCGCCCATTCAGCCTGTCTGACAAAGGCCAGAGAGCCCTGTTTGGAAGGAGGTGCGATGCCTTTCCACGCAGCAGCCGCCCCCCTCCCGAGGACGCACAGCCCAAGGGGGGGACAAAAGACTTTCCAGATTGGGGGCTGGGGGGCAGGCTAGCTGGAGCTTGGACCTCCCCTTGAGAGTCGAAATCTGGGGAACCTTTGGGGCAAGAAATGAGCCATTCCAGCCAAGAACCCAACGCTAGAGGCCAGGGCTGGGGAAAGGCACTGACAGCCGCTGGGAGGGTCCGGCGGGCGAGGAAGCGCTGAGACTCACCTGGGGGAGGCGGCGAGGGGGCCTCGGTGGCAGGTGGGGTGGGCGGGACGCTGCTGCCGCCGCCGGGGAGAATGGAAGTCGGGATCGGAGGAGTGGTGGGCGCCGGCACCGTGGTCGCTACTGGGGTGGTCGGCGCTGGGCCAGTGGTCGTCGAGAGGGTGGTCGGAGCGGGTCTGGTCGTCGCCCGAGCGGTGGTCCCAGTACGTTCCACCGCAAGAGGTGTGATCGGCGAGGGGCCGAGCGGCGCCCGAAAGGTGGTCGGAGTGGGTTCGGCCCTGGCCCGAGAAGGGGTGGTAGCCAGGGGCTGGGCTGAAGAGGACGCAGCCAGGGGTCGGTGGACGGTAGCGTTCGGGGGTCCGGTCCTCGGGGCCTGGGCCGTGGGAGCCATGGCCTTAGAGAAAGGGTGACTGGGCTCGCCCCCCAGCCCCGGGCCCGGCGACGCGTCCACCTGCCCCGTGGCCCCGCCGCCACCGGTGACATTCCCCGCTGAGGTTGCTGAGGCGGCGGCGGCGGCGGCGGCGGCGCACAACAGGGCGAGGCCGCCCAGGCTCGGCAGGCTCCTCATGGCGCGCTCGGCTTCGCCATTCATTCATTCAGTCAGTCGGTCGGTCAGTCATCTTCTCCTCCCTGCACTCGGACCAGGGAAGCCGCCGCAGCCGCCACCACCACCGGGCGCACCATCGCCACCTCCCTCTGACAGGCGGCCGGCCCCGCGGGCGGGCCCCAGCGCGGAGGGAGAGACCGGGCCGTGCGAGGACAGCCCGCCCTCCCCGATTGGCAGCCTGACCCGACCAATGGGAGGCCACGCTAACTCACGTGACCCACCCGCTTCCCGGCCTCTTTGTGGCCCCGCGGGCCAATCAGAGGACGTCAAGGAGAGGGGGCGGTGCTAAGGCGGGAAGAGGGTGGTGCGAGCACAGCATCAGGCGGTCCGGCTAGCGGCAGCCACGGCTTTGTCTGCCCAAGGAGTGGGGCGCGGGCCTCGGGCACCGGGCGCCACGGAGCAGACAAAGGACGCGCCCCGCGCGGCAGAAGCCGGGCCAAGTCGCCTGCTCCACTGGGCGGCGAGCGCGACCCGGAGCGGGGATCGAGAGCTTCCCCGCCTTCTTGAACAATGGGGCGCCGGCGGCGCTCCCGGGCTCGGGTGGAGACGGAGCTGGAACCCCAGTGATGGGTGAGGGCGGCTGCAGCGAGGATGTGGAGCCCAGCATTCCCTCTGCTGCTCGAGAGCACCTGGCCTCGGCCCTGCGAGGTCTGCGCTGCATTCCCATTTCAGAGATGGGGAAACTGAGGTCCTTGTTGAGGACCTCACCGAACCAAGACCCACGCCCTCATCAGACACCTGCAGTGGGCCAGGCGCTGTGCCTGGCAGGACGGAGGTTCTAAGAGACCCGTCAGGAGCTGGAGGTGCAAGCTTCCTGCGTGGGGGAGACAGGCTCACATGCACACTTTACCCTAAAACGCCGGGGAGAGTGGGATCGGATGGGGTTGAACCTCAGCTCCAAGTTTCCTGCTGAGTGGTTTTGCGGCCTGAGCGCAGTGTTCTCACCTCTAAAAAGGGGTGGATAGAGAGCTAACATCCCCAACGCCCCCATCCCCCTCTTACAGAGCTGATGTGAGAATTAAGTAATGAATTGAAAGGGCTTAACGCAGTGCCTGGCCCACAGTAGATCCTCATTTACGCTTACTACTCTCAGTGTACTGTTAAGACAAGACCCATGCCGCAGCCCTGCTTGTACCCAAAGCCGCCTGCCTCTTGGGGTGGGTCTGATAGCAGAGCTTGACCCTGGGTGACACTCAACCCTGTGTAAAGCTGGAATTCCGGTGCGCAGCCTCGCACCATCGCCCAGGATTCAGAGCTCGCTCAGGCGCTGCAGCCTCGGCTCAGCAGCTTCTAGTGGCAGCCGGGCAGGGCGCGTTTGTCATCTGACAGGGCTTAATCCCAGCCCCACCGCCAACCCATTCCTGGCCTCCCCTGCGTGATGCTCGCTTTGTGTATGGCTTCCCATTAGTCACTGGTCTCCAACAAGAACGGGGCGATGAGATTTGCATGCGAACCCGTGTATATGTGAATTAAAAATGCACTTCTTTACCTGCATGAGGAGTCGGTGGGGAGAGGATAGTTTTGTGCTTGTGTAATGAAAACATAAATATGTTTGTGAGTCTGTGTGTATGAGTATTATGTGTATTTGTATGAGCTTATGAGTATGGGAGCTAGTATCTTTTTTGCGTATTGTATGTTTTAAGTATCTGCATGTGTACTGATGTGTGTTTTATGTGTATTTTCTGTGTGTCTTTGCATTTGTGAGTACCTATGAGCGTGTCTTGGTAGGTCCATGTATATATGTAAGGGGAGGGGGCAAACTGGGAGGGCTGTGTATGGGTTCTGGTTTCAGAACCATTCAGAATTCTGGTTTCAGACCAATATTTAGGAAGCACAAATCAAGATTCTGTTTTTACTTCTTGGGTAAGGGAGGGCACAGGTCATGCCTCTTACCCATATTCTTTTGCTGAATCTTTCTAGCCCTTCAAACCCCAACCCAAATACCATATCCTCTAAGAGACTCTTCTGGATCTCTGAGTGGGAATTAATCTCCCCCTCCCCATTTTCCCACTGCCGTTTGTTTGTTCATTGATTATAGCCCTGATCTATCAATCTATCTCTCCCCTGCCTCTTCCTAAAAGGATTAAGGATGGCATTCAGAAATACATACAACAGGATAAATAGAACTGCCCACGTGATTTTATTACTTCTCACAGGCTTGCATCAGCGGGAACACTAGAACTTGTGATTTCTGTGTCTGTCTCTCCCATTAGGCTGTTCTCTCTGTTCTCAGTGCTTAGCAAGGGGTAATTTGTGTGAGCATTGACCCATGCTGGTTAAATTGAATTAAATTGAAAAGAGATCCTGTGGTGCCCTGGGAAGAGCTTGTATCTTTAGCATCAGACAGATCTGGGTCATGATTCTGCCAGCTGTGCGACCTTGAAAGAAACCTTTCACCGCTCTGAGCCTCAGTTTCCTCATCTATAAAATGGGACCAATGAATTCTGTCTCACTTAGTTGAGCTGAGGCCTGAAGAGAATGTTTTTACAGAGCCTGGCACACAGAAGTTGTCCGATCTGTGGAGGCTCATTTCATTTATACCAGTGCTAACTTTGAGTCTTGTTGGCCTAAGGACCACAACCAGAAACAACTTCCCCATCAGGGGACATGGCCTGACAGTCACCCTACCAGATATCCCAAGTGATAGCTGAAAAATGCTGGGTTGGCCCTAAGCTGTGCTATATCAGAGATTCAATGGCACTAGGAGAGAAAAGCTGATGCAGCTTCTTTGCCTGAAGAATCACAGAGAAAAGACTAGAAGGCCTTGCCAAAGTAATCCAGGCCAGCTCCCTGCCTCAGACAGGGATCACCCCCACCATGGGTTCTAAAACGAGTTAATCACCCTGTAATAAGTATAGAAAATGTTGAATTTTTTGGAAAGGTGATTTAAGTGTATTAACGTTGATCCACTCAACATGTAATCCTTAAATTTCCTGTTCTGCCTTTATCTCTAAAGTGCAAGATAACGTTTTTGTTTGTTTGTTTCTTAGGAATAATATTTTATTTTTGTGTTTAAAAATTGGAAATGCTCCAAATATCCAAATCAGAGAAAGTTGTTATTAAATCTCTTCAATTTAATCATATAAAGTCATTGTAAGGGTGGCTATGAAGACATTATAGTGAATATTAATAATCGACCATTGAGCTCTTACTACATGCTAGACATTATACTAAGAGCTACACATTAATTCTTTTGTTTAATCCTAAGAACAACCCCAGGAAGTAGGTACTATTATTATCCCTATTTTACAGCTAAGGAAACTAGGCCACAGGGAGGTTAAGCAACTTGCCCAAGGTCACTTAGTAAATGATAGAGCCAGAAATCAAACTGAGGCTGGCTGGCTCTAGCTGGCACCCTTAACAACTCTGCTGTAAAGGGAAAATGCTTATGAAATAATTTTAAGAAAAGAGAAAATAAAAATTAGAGCTATGACTCTCTGTGTAACAGAATGTCATTTGGTACTTTTCCTGTGGCTCCAGAATTGCAGCTAAGGCCCAGGGCTCTAAAGAGAGCTGTCAACCCATCCATGGCATCCGGGCCTCTGGACTTAATGAGGGGTGGTGAGGAGGCACAGAACAACAGGGGGCAGAGAGGGCTGATTCCTCTTTGTATCTTCGGCACCTAGCACAGTGGCAAATACAGAGAAGTGAATTGTATGTTGAGCTAAACAAGGCCTTATGATGTGGCAGACACCGTTCCAGGAGTTTTGCATTCATAACCCATTTATTCCCCAAAGGTAGGACTATCATCTGTACTTGAAAGGAGGAGAAAAGGAGCCTCTGAGAGGTTAAGGGATTTGCCCAACATCTGCCCAGCTCCAAAATCCAGGCTCTTCTCCAGACTCCACAGGCCATTTACGTAGCTACTATGCCTTGCACATAGTAGGAGCTCAGTGAACACAAAGAAAGAACAGGTATACACCAAATTTAACCCTCCTGCTAGAGCAGCATTTAAGAAAAGAGAAGCTTTGAGAGTAAGGAAAGAAGGCATAATAATGTAATCAGCAAAATAACTTCATCTCCAGATTTCAATAAAACACAGAAACTTTCCCCTTTCTGGTTTCATTGAAACAGCAGTGCTGACATGCACTATTTCTTTTTTTTTTTTTTAACATCTTTATTGGAGTATAATTGCTTTACAATGTTGTGTTAGTTTCTGCTGTATAACAAAGTGAATCAGCTATATGTATACATATATCCCCATATCCCCACCCTCTTGCATCTCCCTCCCACCCTCCCTATCCCACCCCTCTAGGTGGTCACAAAGCACCGAGCTGATCTCCCTGTGCTATGCAGCTGCTTCCCACTAGCTATCTGTTTTACATTTGGTAGTGTATATATGTCCATGCCACTCTCTCACTTCGTCCCAGCTTACCCTTCCCCCTCCCCATGTCCTCAAGTCCATTCTCTACGTCTGTGTCATGGACTATTTCTAATCCTGCCAGAGCCTGGGCTCCTACAAGATGTGGCCAGATGCAAGGTTTGGCATCATCTGCAGACAACTTTAGTTATTGGGGCCACTATTTGCAAAGCCTGCTCAGCAGAGTCACAGAAAGAGAAACACAAATGGCTAAACCACATAAAGCACTGTGTATTCAACTTAAGTCATCAAAGATTTGCAAACTGAGACAATAAGTTACCATTTTTTTTAACCTATTGATTTGGCAAGAATTTTTTAAAACTGGTAATACTTGTTGCTGGCAAGGGAATGCCTCACATAACTGATGAGAATGTAAAATGTAAATGATATGTAAAATGTAAAATGATACAACCTTTCCAGGAAGCCTTAGGCCTTTGACTGGTTACTTCCACTTTAAAAATTCATTCAAGAGAAATAAACAATTAGATGTAAATAAAGCTTTATGTATGAAAATGTTCATCAGAGTGTTATGGATAATAATGAAAATTAGAAAAATCTGAACAGATAACAGGGAATTCCCTGGCGGTCCAGTGATTAGGACTCCACGCTCTCACTGCCGAGGGCCCGGGTTCAATTCCTGATCTGGGAACTAAGATCCCACAAGCCAAGTGGCTCGGCCAAAACATAAAAAAATAAACAGATAACGGTAAGGAGAGGTTAAATACTTTGTGCCGTTATGCCCTCCCTATGTTGGAACACTATACATCCATAAAAACTGATATTCATGGGGGCGTTCCTGGTGGCGCAGTGGTTGAGACTCTGCCTGCCAATGCAGGGGACACGGGTTCGAGCACTGGTCTGGGAAGATCCCACATGCCGCGGAGCGGCTGGGGCCGTGAGCCACAACTATTGAGCCTGTGCGTCTGGAGCCTGTGCTCCGCAACAAGAGAGGCCGCGACAGTGAGAGGCCCGCGCACCGCGATGAAGAGTGGCCCCCGCTCGCCACTAGAGAAAGCCCTCGCACAGAAACGAAGACCCAACACAGCCAAAAATAAATAAATAAATTTATTTAAAAAAAACAAAAACAAAAAAACCCCTGATATTCATGAAGGAAATGCTTGCAATATAAAATTGTGGAAAAAATAGGTTATACACCTCTGAGAATAGCCAAAATCCAAAACTCTGACGACACTAAATACAGGAGAGGATGTGGAGCGGGAGGTACTCTCACTCACTGCTGGTGGGATGCAAAATGGTGCAGCCACTTTGGAAGACACTTTGGTGGTTTCTTACAAAACTGAACATACTCTAAACATATGATCCAGCAATTGTTTTCTTTGGTATTTACCCAATGGAGTTGAACACTTATGTTCATACCGAAACCTGTACGAGGATGCCTACAGCAGCTTTATTCATAACTGCCCAAACTTGGAAGCAGCCAAGATGCCCTTCAGTAGGTGAATGGATAAACTGTGGTGCATCCAGACAATGGAATACTATTTGGCACTAAAAAGAAATGAGCTATCAAGCCATGAAAGGGCGTGGAGGAAACTTAAATGAGTATTACAGAGTGAAAGAAGCTGATTTGAAAAGTCCATATAGGGGCTTCCCCGGTGGCGCAGTGGTTGAGAGTCCGCCTGCCGATGCAGGGGACATGGGTTCGTGCCCCGGTCCGGGAAGATCCCACATGCCGTGGAGCGGCTGGTCCCGTGAGCCATGGCTGCTGAGCCTGCGCATCCGGAGCCTGTGCTCCGCAACGGGAGAGGCCACAACAGTGAGAGGCCTGCATACCGCAAAAAAAAAAAAAGAAAAAAGTCCATATATTGTATGACTCCAGCTACATGACATCCTGGAAAAGGCAAAACTATGGAGACAGTTAAAAGTTCAGTGGTTGCCAGCGTGCGGTGGGGCGAGGAGGGATGAATAAGTGGAGCACAGAGGATTTTTAGGGCAAACAAAACTACTCTGAATGATATTATAATGATGTATACATGTCATTATATATTTCTCCAAACCCATAGAATGTACAACACCAAGAGTAAACCATAATGGACTGAGTGAATATGATGTGTCAGTGTAGGTTCATCAAGTATAACAAGTGTACCACTCTCTCTTAATAGTGAGGAAGGTTATGCATGTGTGGGGCAGGGGATATATGGGAAATCTCTATACCTTCTCAATTTTGCTGTGAACCAAAAAAACTGCAATAAAAAAATAGTTTTATTAAAAAATAGATTACATGGTTATTTGTACTATGATCTCAATTATGTAAAATAATATGCAAATATATATTCATATGTTACTATATTCATATATTGTTTTACATAGTATGATACATGAATATATTATTAATTATATATAATATGAATATATTATTAATTATATATAGTATTAACTATGTATTAATATGAATATAACATTTTATATATACATAAAATAAAAGACTAAAAGGGAATATACCAAAACATTAACAATCTCTGTCTCTGAATGATTGTATTATGGGTATTTACATTTTTTTCTCCTTCATACTTTTTCACATTTTTCTTTTTTTTTTTTTTGCAGTAAGCACATATTACTTAAATAATCAGAAATAACCCACAATAGAACTCATTTGGATCTGGGGATATGTCTGCCAACCACATTCTGGATCTGCCTCCATGGTATCTCTTCTCAAGATGATGAGGAAGAGAAAGTTTTAAGTTGTAAACTCACATTAACTACAAAGTGCCTTCCCCAAGGAAGCTAAATGTTGAAATCCTGCTTCAAAGTCCTTCTGATGCTAAAATAAGCTCAGAAAAGCATTTGCTGCAGTTCTTGGAGATCCACTGAAGGACGTCATTCACAGTGGGCACCAAATCAAACCCTCACTCGTCATCAGCACTGGCTGCAGAGCAAAGAATTTGAACCATCTAGAGGAGGAATGGGGTCAGAGCTTCACAGATAACTCTTTCCCTTAGGTTGCTATAATTATAATACAGGGGATTACTGACAGGTGCAGAACACACAAAGCTTTCCCAATCATTGTCTTGTTTGAGCTTTGCAACCACTCTGGAGAGACGGTGGTGGTGGTATTAGTAGTAGTAGTAGTAGTAGTAGTAGTAGTAATAGTAGTAGTAGTGTAATAATAATAATAGTGACTAACATTTACTGAGCACTTATTATATGCCAGACATCCATGCAAAACACTTCATGCACATTATCCCTTTTAATCTTATACTGTGAGGTAGGAGTGATTATCTCCACTTTATAGGTCAGTAAACTATTGCTTAAAGAATTCAAATGACTTGCCCAAGGTCACCAAACTAATAAATGGAAGAACTAGGATTCATAGCCATTTTTTTAGTCCTCAGGTCCAGAGTGATTTCCACAACTGCTTACTGAACTTCCTCAACTTTAATTTTTATTGCCATTGTTATCAGGAGAGACATTAGTGCAGCAGTAAAGAGTGCCTGGCTCGAGAAGCAACTAAGCCCGTGCACCACAACTACTGAGGCTGTGCTCTAGAGCCCACGAGGCACAACTACTGAAGCCCACGTGCCACAACTACTGAAGCCCACGTGCCACAACTACTGAAGCCCACGTGCCACAACTACTGAAACCTGCATGCCTAGGGCCTATGCTCCACAACAAGAGAAGCCACCGCAATGAGAAGCCCTCGCACCGCAACAAAGAGGAGCCCCTACTCGCTGCAACTAGAGAAAGCCCACGCACAGCAACGGAAGACCCAATGCAGCCATAAATAAATAAATAAATAAAATCTAAAAAAAAAAAGAGTGCCCGGCTCAATCCTGGTCTTTCTAGCTGTATAACTTTGGACAAGTCACTTTAGCTCCGTGTTTCAACGTCCTCCTCTGTAGAATGAGGATCATAATATCTGTCTTACGGGTCGAGGTCAAACAAAGCAATGTATACAAAGTGTTGAGCTAAAGCCTGCCCCAGAGTAAACACTCAGAAGACACTGGAACATATCTGATTTTCCTAAACCTTGTCTTTTCACATAGTGGGTCAAGGCCAGGAGAATACAATGAACTTGGGGGTCAATGCCCAGTATTCATACTCCCCATGACCTCGGCCCTCTTGAAGAGCCTCCTTCACTGGAGTGAGTACCTGTCGTTGGAATGTGTACCTAGTATCTAGGGCTAGGGGAGTGGCAGGAGTGCACACCTGGCTCCCCGGCTGTCCCTGAGAAACCCAGGCCTTTGGGACTAAGATGCTCTTTGTTGAATTATTTTAAGGTAGCCATGTTGATTTCATGCTGACTTCTGAGGGCTGGAAGATAAGGAAACCCAGTCCTAGTGGGGAGCAAATGTTTCCTGAAAAAAGCCACAGAAAGAGCAAATATCAGAGCTGGAAGAGGACTCAAGAATTAGCCCCTCCGAACCTGTCCTTGGACCAGTGATAAACCAAGACCCAGAGAAGGAAAGGGCCTTGACCAGATTCCATGCTGCACATTAGTGACAGAGCCGGGGTCAGATCCAAACCCTCTGCCTCTCAGGCCACCAACAGACCCAAATCTTTCCTCACAAATGTGGCAGCTGAGGGCCAGCGAGGGACAGAGTGTCTGCTGGCTGGGAAATCCAGGCCCTTCCCACCCACATCACTGCCCTTCTGGCTTCTGGTCCAGGGCTTTTTATGTCACCAAGCTCCCTCACCAGGAACTTTCCTCCTGGAATCAAAGAAATGGTACCCTGCTGTCAGCTCTTTACCAATGGCCAAGGCAGTATTTTAAATGATAACAATAATCAAGGTCCGATCTCAGGCAGTATTTGAGACCTCAAAAACGGCAAAAATCTGCCAAATTAGGCCACATGAAACTAAAGGAACTAGAAACAACATCTTTCCCATTCCATCAGGCCTAAATTAGAACAGCTCTGAAGAGGACCCTGGGAGATCGGGCCAGCTCTCAGGCCTGTGGGTTTGATTTTCTTCCTCAAGCAGTCACTGCACTTTTCTTGTGATCATTGGATATTTATTAGGTGTGTGTGATGCCTCAATGCAGCCTGGAATTTGGAACTGATTGTAATCCTTAGGCACATACAGGCACCTCTTTAGAGATAGGAACTTTGGAATCTCTGCCATCGGGTCCCATGTTGTGGAATTAGTCTATGAATCAGCCAAGCTGGCTTCCCAACCCAGAGTCTATCTCCCCTCAAGGTGAAATAGTCTAGTGGGAAGAGTTCATAATCTAGGGCCTGGCTATGCTACTTCCAGTCTATGTGACTAGGGCAAGAATCCATCTCTCTAAGCTTCAGTTTTGACATCTGTAAAGTGAGCATATAATGCCTGGTCTATTCATTGTGCTGCTAGGAGGATTCAATCCATTCATTCATTTATTCATTCATTCATTCAGCAGAAATGTATTAAACACTGATCGAGAGATACCCTAGTGAACAACACAAGAAAAGGGAGAGACCTTGCATTCATGGTGCTTACAATATATCAAGTGAGATAACCAATTAACATATAAACAGGTAAATAAGCAAGGTATTTACAGCTTATGATAAATACTACAAGGGAGATAAAAGGGTGCTGTGACACAGAGAAACTGGGAAACATTCCCTTAGGGTGGTCAAGGAAAGCATCTCTGAGGATGTAGCATTCAATCCGAAATCAAAGAAGCTGGTTCTGCAAAAACCACAAGGAACAGCAAGTGCAAGGCCATGAGGTGGGAAAGGGTCTGAAAAGAGGCCAGAACACACAAAGCATATTGAGGGAGAGCGTGTTAAGTGGTACGAAATAAGGTGGGAGCTGGAAATGCAGAGCTCTGTAGCCATGTAAGTAGGTTGGATTTTCTTCTAAGAGCAGTTTGAAGTCCAGGGAGAATTTTCAGGAGGAGATGGAGGTGGATCAGAGGACGGCAAGGGCGGGAGCACGGTGAGAAGGCTGAGTGGTCCAGGTGTGAGAAGGTGGTGGCCTGCATGGGCCTAGAGGAGTTTCAGGATCAATTTTAGATGTGGAGTGTCAAGACTTGCTATTGGGTTGGGTGTGGGGTGGGGGAAAGAAAGAAAACAAGAATGATTCCTAGATGGGGAAATCAATAGGATCACTCATTGCACAATCATCAATGAAGCACGTAGATCTTCATGACCCTATGCTTGGTGTTGTGGACAAAGACAGGGATGAAGAGCATAGCTGAGACGGAGGTAGACCGGAAAATAGGCAAATGCATGCATTTAAATAAGTTTAGTAGATGTTAGAGAACATCTAACTCTGCTAAGGGAAAAGGATCAAAGAGGTCTTCTGGGCTTCCCTGGTGGCGCAGTGGTTGAGAGTCCGCCTGCCAATGCAGGGGACACGGGTTCGTGCCCCGGTCCGGGAAGATCCCGCATGCCGCGGAGCGGCTGGGCCCGTGAGCCATGGCCGCTGGGCCTGCGCGTCCGGAGGCTGTGCTCCGCAACGGGAGAGGCCACAACAGTGAGAGGCCCGCGTATCGCAAAAAAAAAAAAAAAAAGAGGTCTTCCTAGGGGAGAAGAATTTGAGATGAGTCTTGAAGGAAGAACAGAAATGAGGAGGAGAAGGGCTCTGGGGTCATGCAACAGAGCTCTGAAATAGCAACAACAAAAACAACAACAATAGTAATGGTAGGTGATATTTGTAAAGCCCTAACAATGTGCTAGGAACTGTTGTAAGTGCCAGTTAAGGGAATTCCCTGGTGGTCCAGTTGTTAGGACTGTGCACTCTCACAGCCGAGGGCCCGGGTTCAATCCCTGGTCAGGGAACTAAGATCCCACAAGCCAAGTGACACAGCTAAAAAAAAAAAAAAAACCCTTAAAAAAAATGGGTGTAAGTTAACTTATTTAATCGTCACATAAGAACTCTGTGTGGTAGATACTATTATAATCATGTCCACATCATGAATGAGGAGACTGAGGCACACTTAACCCCTGTTCTATCACTTGCCCAAGGCCACACCATCTCAAACCAGGCTTCAGTCTCATGCAGTTTGGCTCCAGAGGTCAGGGTTCCACCACCACAAAAACTGCCTCTCCCTGGGAGAGCACTGCATGTTAAGGGGTTGACAAGTGCAGAAAGTATAGGGCGTAGGAAGGTAGAAGTGGATGGAAGGGGAGATAAATGACCTGTAAGTATTTTGCAAACTAGTAAGTACTGTCCCCCAGCGGATGATCACCACTGTGATTAAACAGTGTGAGAGACAAAGGTTTCTCAGCAGTGTCTCTGGATTATTGGCCTTGGGGGACTGTGGCTGCCTGGGGGGCTGCCCAAAGAGAGGGGATCTTAGGAGAGGATGGGCTGAAGTGAATCCTACCCTGAGTTGGGAAGCAGTAGGTGTGGGTTCCA
The DNA here is from genome assembly GCF_951394435.1 of Stenella coeruleoalba. Lineage (NCBI taxonomy): Eukaryota > Metazoa > Chordata > Mammalia > Artiodactyla > Delphinidae > Stenella > Stenella coeruleoalba. The sequence continues at coordinate 109,169,037 of NC_137153.1, forward strand.
GCCCCAGTTCTGCCCCTGACTTATTACATGGTTTCAAGTGAGTCACTTTTCAGCCTGGTGTTCAGTTTCCCCATCTGGAAGACAGAAGGAAGGAGGAGTGGGGATTCCAAGGGCCTGTCCAGTCTTCACATTTTGAACGATTGCTGTTGCAATTGGTGCCCTGCTTCTTGACTAGACAAAAAAGGAATGTTTGCTTGGAGTCCTTTACCAAAGCAAAAATGACAGCTCAGATGGGAGTGGCACCTTCCAGAAAGCAGGACCCATGCTAGATGAGAAGCCTATGACATGTTTCCTGAGTCCACAGATCTCTGAGTTAAACCCCTCTCATCCCTCCTGTCCCTGCCAGGATGCTGGTTTCCAACACCCCGCCCAGCCCAAATCCAGCCCATTCCTATCCTTTTTAATCTTCCAGGGGTGGATCTGAGAAGCATTTCAGACAGTATATTTCTGAGAATGCAGCCAGAAGATGCTTTTACATCCTAGGGGGTCTTGTTTGGAGTCTTCTGCAAACCAAACCCTCGGGGCTTTTTTGCCTGTGCTGCTCCAGGCTCCATCCGGGTGATTGGTTTGGGTCCACTGCCCTGGAGTAAAAAGTGTTCATCCGGGTGCAGCATGGGATCTTTCTCTTCATGTCTTGGGATCTCCATAGTGAGAACAGATTCACAGGCCTGCAAGAGAACCTTTTCCATCAAAGCAATGCAATCCAATGCTGTCTTGCTGGCGTAGAATTTTGTAAACTGTAAAGCACATTCATACATTATTAATTCACATATTATTCCTTTTGCACCTCATAAAATTCCTGAACTAGTTTGGACAGGGGTAGGGTTGCAAGATAAAATACAAGATGCCAGTCAAATTTGAATTTCAGATAAACCATGAAGAATTTTTTTACCATACCACAAATATTGTACGGGACATACCTACACTAAAATATTATTCACTGTTTATCTGAAATTCAAATTGTTGCGAAGTCTAACAACCCTGGACAGGGAACATTAACCCCATTTTGCAGGACTGGGGCTCAGTGGGGTGAAAGTATTTAACCAAACTCTCTGAGAGCATGGACTATGTCTGATTCATTTGTAAAATTTTAGTATTCATTTATTTTGTAGTATTCATTTATTTTATATTCTCATAAAACCAGTGTATCAGTTCCTTTAGTGGTGATCTGAAAGATTTACGTACCATGAAAAGTTTTGGGCTTCCCTGGTGGCGCAGTGGTTGAGAATCTGCCTGCCAATGCAGGGGACACGGGTTCGAGCCCTGGTCTGGGAAGATCCCACATGCCGCGGAGCAACTAGGCCCGTGAGCCACAACTACTGAGCCTGCGCGTCTGGAGCCTGTGCTCCGCAACAAGAGAGGCCGCGACAGTGAGAGGCCGGTGCAGCGAGATGAAGAGTGGCACCGCTCACCGCAACTAGAGAAAGCCCTCGTACAGAAACGAAGACCCAACACAGCCAAAAATAAATAAATAATTTTTTAAAAAGTCTTTTCCTCTGAGAATATAACCCCTGTGTTTGCATAGGTATTGTATTACACAGAGCATTAAAAAGGTAATGGTTCATTTTTAATCCCCAATTCCCAGCCTGGAGTTAGCTCAGAGAAGATACTTGGGAAATGTTTACTCAACGCCTGGGTTTTCTGAGCCTCTCACTCTCCCTGTAAGAACCCTACAGGGTGAAAGAAAGAGTTGGCTCAGGACAGAGAATGGTCCCAGGAACCCAGTACTAGGCTTTCCTGTTCTTCCAAAGTGGTTGTGCCTAAGATTAATTCAGATGAATTTCAGGAAAGCAGAATGAAACTATAAAACATCATGAAATCAACACAGGGCATGATGAAAAGTCTCCTTTTCACAACATCCCCTTTCCACTCCAGGTGCAGGAACACAGGGAGGCTGCCACACCCAGGGAGGTCTTGGGATAAAGGCCACCCAAGGAGTCCCTACACTGTCAGTGACAGAGGCACAAAGTCCCTCTCCTGGTGTGGAGAAAAGGGAACCTCCTACACTGTTGGTAGAAATGTAAGTTGGTGCAGCCACTATGGAAAACAGTATGGAGGTTCCTCAGAAAACTAAAAATAGAGCTACCATAGGATCTAGCTATCCCACTCCTGGGCAGATACCTGGACAAAACTATAATTCAAAAACATACATGAAAAAAAAAAAAAAAAACATACATGCACCCCTATGTCCATAGCAGCACTATTCACAATAGCCAAGACATGGACCTAAATGTCCATGGACAGATGAATGGATAAAGAAGATGTGGTGCATATATACAATGGAATGCTACTCAGCCATAAAAAGAAAAAATAATGTCATTTGCAGCAACATGGATGCAACTAGAGATTATCATACTAAGTGAAGTGAGTCAGAAAGGGAAAGACAAATACCATATGACATCACTTATAAGTGGAATCTAAAAAAAGGGTATAAAGGAACCTATCTAAAAAACAGAAACAAACTCACAGGCATAGAGAACAGACTTGTGGTTGCCAAGGGTAGCGGGGGAGAAGGAGAGGGATGGACTGGGAGTTTGGGGTTAGCAGATGCAAACTATTACATTTAGAATGGATAAACAACAAGGTCCTACTGTATAGCCGAGGGAACTATATCTAATCTCCTGGGATAAACCATAACAGAAAATAATATTAAAAAGAATGTATATATATATATATATATATATATATATATATATATATATATATATATATAAAACTGAATCACTTTGCTATATAGCAGAAATTAGTACAACATTGTAAATCAATTATACATCAATTAAAAATAGTTTTTTTTTTAATTCCCTCTCCTGCCCCTTGGATGAGTAGCCCTGTCAGGGGCACTGGTGGGACAGCCTCCAGGGTGACTCTGGACCAGATTCAGCCCATCTCTCTCCTGATAGACATGCCGGGCTCTGCCCACTGAGAAGCTTGCATGCCAATGTCATCTGCCCAGCCAACGCTGTGACTAAACACAGACACTCGGAGAAGACTTGAGCTTCTGATGATGGACGTCGGGGGTCTTGGTTCCTTGCCAGGCTGTCCACTAAGAAAGATGTCCTGCTGAAGAATTGGAGCCTGGCACAAGCCCTGGCCACAGGTCTGAGGTTCGCTGGGTAGCCTCCTGGAATGTTAGGATTCCAAGAGAGGCCCTTAGAAAGCATCTAGGTCTAATACAAATATTCTCGTTTTTCCAGAAATACACACCAAGGCTCAGAGAGGGAAAGAACTTAGTCAAACTCACACAGTACCTTGGCAACAGAACCAGGTCTGGAACTCATATTTTTTCGAGGTGCTGCACTCCTGGTTCAGTTGATCAGCTTTTCAGTGCAAAGCAAAGCGCAGGTGGGACAGATGTGGTTACTCACCAGTGCACTGGCACTGTGGGTCACCGACCTTTAACCCTGGCACAAAATTAGCATCTTAATCCAGTCTGTCACTCCCTGAAGGCCCAGCAGTCCACAGGCGGAGGACTAGAAATAAACTCCTCTCTGCCAAGGCCCTGAAATTGGAGATGAAATGGCTCACAAAGATCATCCGATCTAGTTCCCTCAGCAATGCTAAGTCCCCAGCATCCGTGTTGAGGCCAGTTCCAAGTACCTGTGAGCTCAGTGAGCTTGCAGGTTGGCAGGCAGGCCCCATGGACACAGAGGGTTACGAATGGGCCGTGGAGGGATGGACCAGGGGTAAAGCTAGCCGAGGGAAGCAGCAGCATGCTCTTTCGGCCTCTGGCAGCTCTGTTCAAAAGTACAATTTACATCCACCTCAAGTCTGTCTCTATGAGCTTCTGCCCAGTGCGTCCAGTCTGCTGCTTCTTCAGGCTTGGGTAGAGGAGGTGGCCCAAGTCACCCCGTAAGTGAAACTACCAAGTTAGGCAGGAACCCTGATCTGCATGCCGTCCAGCCAGGGCTCTCTCCTGTGGTTTATCCCACTCAGGAGAAGAATGAGAAAACCGAATGAAGAAGGGCGGGGGCAGCTCTGCCTGGGATTTTTGGACGGATTCCCCTGTACTTGCCAGCTCTCAGCGGAGAACAGAATAGCCTTTGACCCTGCCCTTGTGGAGCTGATGTTCTGGTTATAGAGTCAGACAGTATGTGGCTAAATAAATGAATAAAATACTTTGAGGAAATGACAGTGCTAAGAAGAAAACATAGGCTGATAATGGGATAGTAAAAGGACCCAAGGGGCAGCATGACCTCTTGGGAAAGGTGCCCACTGAACTGAAGGTTGAATGAGGACAAGATGGTGAGCATGGGATGACCTAAGAAGAGGGAACGCGGCAGGCAAAGTCTCCGGGGCAGGAACAAGCTTAGTGTATTTGAGGAAGAGAAAAGCCAGGATAGAACATCATAAATGATAGGAAGCGGGGGAGGAGATAAAATCTGAGAGGTGGTCGTGGTCTGAGCCACAGCGTATTGCACTGGGCTTGGCTAAAGATTAAACATGGTGCCAAGTCTACTGCCAGAGTAGCAGAGCCTCCACAGAGCAGGAATCACAGCATCATTGTGAGGAAAACTGTGAAGGCCAGGTGCTCACACGCAATGTGGCTGGGATGGGGTCACTGGAAAACTCCACTGGGACCTACGGTTCTAGCCTAAAATCCAACAGGAAACATCCATCCCAGGGTTCTGTTGAAGCCCAACAACACTGAGGGGCCTTTTCTGCAACTCCCCTGGGGGCACTGCACTCCTGGGGGAGTCCCACAGGTCAGAGGCAGTAGAGAAGGAAGCCTAGGTTTTAAGAGATTTTGTGAAAGGCTGGACTCTGAGCTTCACCTGCTTCCTGGGGCCCTTTCTCCTGCTTTCACGGTCTTCACTGGGACTCTTCACCTCCTTCCCCCATCAGGCCTATTCTCAGAGCCAGAGCTGATACATTCGTTCACCCTGGGGTATAAATGGCACTGTGCCCTCTCCTGTGTTTTATCAAGAGTCAAAGTCCTGATCCAGAGGCATGCATCTGAAATTGTGTAATTTCAGTCATCAGCACTCCAAGGTTGGGGTGGGAGGGAGCGCTTGCTGAGTCAACAGGTTGATGGCAAGGCCCTGCCTGGAGCTTGGGCTCCTGACTCCAGGGTGGGTCCTGTGCTCCCTCCACCATGTTGCCTTGTTCTGGTAAAACGTTGATTCCCACCCAAAACAGGCATTTGACTCTCTCTTGGGAATTCACGGGAAATTCTAGAGAGCGCCCAGCTCTGTGCTAACTGCCGAGGTACAATTCCAGCAGAGGTAGTTGAGGAGGTAGAGTGGCCCTGGATAGACTGAGGGTCTAAGGGCCGGGATATCAGTTGAGGATGGTCTCACAGAAAAGAAAAATCCAGCCCCTTCCAGAAAATTCTGCCTGGCTCAGCAAATTGTCCTGTCACCTCATTGGCACTGCTTCTGCATTTTTTTCCCATTTCAGACTGGAAAGAACATGTGGGCAATCTCCGCGCATTGGTTTTATCTTCCTTCAGGATGACCTAACCTTCAGGAAAGGCCAAGAAGCCCTATTCTTATCCTTTGCCTCCTTAATCTGCTTCCAGGAATTCATTCCAAGGGCGTACTTACAAAGATTGATTTAAAATCTTGCTTTGGACTTCCCTGGTGGCACAGTGGTTAAGAATCCGCCTGCCAATGCAGGGGACACGGGTTCGAGCCCTGGTCTGGGAAGATCCCACATGCTGCGGAGCAAGTAAGCCCGTGCGCCACAACTACTGAGCCTGTGCTTTAAGAGAGCCCATGAGCCACAGCTACTGAATCCTGCGTGCCTAGAGCCCGTGCTCCACAACAAGAGAAGCCACCACAGTGAGAAGCCTGCGCACCGCAACGAAGAGTAGCCCCCGCTCGCCGCAACTAGAGAAAGCCCGCATGCAGCAAAGACCCAACACAGCCAAAAATAAATAAATAAATAAATAAATTTAAAAATCTTGTTTTAACAAAGGTTGATAGTATATATATAATAGCAGAAAGTTAGAACTACCCAGGCACCAAATGACAGGCAGATGAACAAACTCTGGCCCATTCACTTGAAGGAATACTATGAGAAGCTTAAAAATGATAAAGATAAATCTAGTCGAGACGTGGAAAAATATATGTGAAGGAATGTCCAACGAAAATATTAGAAACCCCAACTGTACAAGTCTATCTTCCTTTTGTTTCTTTTTTTTAAACCTCCTCACTGTGCCCTTGAAAGGCCCTTGAAAGGCTACCTGTCTACTGTTCTAGTTTCCTCTTGTTAATGGCTGAATTCAGGGGGACATTGCCCGGTGTGAACTGGGCCCCACGACTAGGGTTTTCTTCAAGGATGAAGAAAAACAGCCAGTACCAATTCCAATTTACTTTTTACCATCTCTAAGACTTGTCCTTTAATAAAGTTAGCTCTCAGAATCTACAAGTTTCCCATCCTCGGATACAGAGAGCTGACTGGAGGTCTATAGATGAAAACCTGAAGAGCTCAAGAAAGATTTAAATAAAACTGAAATAAAGCCCATCTTCTTTTTCATGGGTATTTCTGTGCTTAGATAAGGTAAATAAAATAATCCCTGTGAAAATGCTTTCTAACTTTTTTTGCGGTACGCGGGCTTCTCCCGTTGCAGAGCACAGGCTCTGGACGCACAGGCTCAGCGGCCATGGCTCACGGGCCCAGCCACTCCGCGGCACGTGGGATCTTCCCGGACCGCGGCACGAACCCGTGTCCCCTGCATGGGCAGGCGGACTCTCAACCACTGCGCCACCAGGGAAGCCCAGTGCTTTCCTTTTAAATGTTATTCAATATAAAATTATTATTCCCTTTCTTCAAAGAGTAAAACATCACTTTAATAACTGCTAATTGCTCAATTCTGCATTAGGTGGTTGGGACAGAAAAATGATCGTTTGCTACCCAAGATTCAGAAGAGTGGGGATGGAGTCTTGACCAGGCCTCCCCTTCCCAGGTTACTCTGCGAGTTGGGTTACAGAGAAGAAATAGCGCATGCTCACACCCAAAGGATGGGAGGTCGCTTTCTCCGTCACACTTGTGCTGGACCTGGGGAAACTGCCCATCTGGTTCAAGCGGCCTGTCCTCCTAGAAAACTGCCTTGCTCCCATAAGGAATAACCTTAACTGTATCAGTTAGGATTCTTAGCTGCAAGCAACAAAAATCTACCCTGGATAGTTTAATAATAACAACTATTATTATTGTTATTTTCATCATTAGTGTCACGGCTGTTATATGCGGGCGTTTGCTAGGCCTGGTGGTAAAAGGGTCTTCAGTGCATTATTTCTTTTTATCTACAACTTTGAAAAGGAGGCAATTCCTCTCCGGTAAAAAAGAAGTAATTGAGCTTTGGAAAAGTTGAGAAACTTGCCCCAAGGCCAGAGATTTAGTAAGTGGTGGAGATGGTTTTCAAAGCTAGAACAGACTACAGAGCTGGAGGTCTGCATTGCCAGGTCCTGCTCTCTCGACAACAAAGCTCCTTCTGGGCTTCAGCAAGAATCCACCAAAGTGGCGATGGGGCCTCCATCCTCTGGGGGTCTCTCCTGGCCTTCATACTTCAGGGCAATTTCCAGAGGGCTGGCTAGAGGTGGCTGTTGACATTCCCACCAGCAGAACCATGGAACCAGCTTTCCCAGCAGCCACATGAACTGGCAAGAAGCAGAAATGCTCTCATGGCCTCAGGAAACATCTGCAAGTCCTCAAGGAGGCAAGACCTGCTCCTTTATCCCCTTTCCAGAGGAGATAGCGGGCCTGTCCCATCTGTAGAGATTGGACAAACTTACTGCTTTTACTTTCCAGGCCGGGTTTCTGCAAATGGAACAATTCACTCCTACTACACTTTTAGGACTGGGCACTTGGGAGCAGACCCTGTACTGGGCAGTGGGGTTGCAGCCCTGAAATCAGAGCCACCAAATGCCTTCTAGGGCTCACAGGCAATGATGGAGACAGTGACAAGTAGCATTTGCAATTCAAGGTGATTGTTGCAGGAGAGGGGATGTGGGGAAAGGGGAAAAGTATGAACTTTGGAGTCAGAAAGACCCGTTTCCTCACATCCTCGTAGTGTGACTTCAGGCAAATTTCCTAACCTCACTTAGGTTGTTTCTTCATCTGAAAGAAATGTAAATAGTTATATTTTTATTGCATAATTCCCATAAGAATGAAAAGGACAAAGTACATCAATACTTACAACTGCCTAGCACATAGTGGGGTCTCACTGAATGATAATTACTAGTAAATATTACTAACATTATTGTAAAGGCTCTAGGAGGGGTAACTATAAATGGTGTTTTTAAGGAGACAACAACAGAAGAGACTTATAAGCTGGGTTTTGACAAGTAAGTAGGAGTCTGTTGAGTGGCTGGTGGGCAGGAAGAGTTTTCTAGTTAGAACAACAGCAAGAGCAGCTTCTGAAGGAGCATGGAATGTTCAGGCAGCATAAGAGGACCAGTCAGGAACTACTGGAATATTCCCATCAAGAGATAAGGGCCTTGCCTCAGGCAAGATGATCTCTGAAATCCCCTTTCTACTGTTCTCAAATAAAGGGCCCTCATTGACTTAGTGTAAATTCATAGACCAGCATTCTTACAATCTGTGCTACCTTGAGGGAAGCAGCCTCCACGCCCCTGGCCGGCAGGTCTACAGAGAATAAATGAAGCTCAGAGCTTCCCCCAGGCATCCAAGCCTCCGGCTCACCTTCCCCGGAGTTATACAGGCTTGGGTTTCGTTCCCGGTGGAGCCGGATGGGAATAATGACACAGTACGTAGAGGTCCTTACACACCATCTCAGCTCCCAGCACACAGCAGGTACCCTGCTTCCAAGAGCAAGGGGCTGCTCTGGCAGCTGAACTTATCGCAGAATCGGGGCAGGACCGACATAGTCCTGGGGAAGCCTTGCAGTATCAACCGCTACAGATGGAAAAAAAGACTTCCACCAAAATGGTATACTTTAGATATTGCTCTGGAACTTTGCGTTTTTCAGTGAATGAGAGATCATGTCAATAGACATCTTCCTCATTCTTTTTTTAGCTGAGATAGAATTCACATCCCATAAAGCTCACTTATTTTTTATTTTATTTATTTATTTACTTATTTATGGCTGTGTTGGGCTTTCTTGCCGTTGCTGCGCATGGGCTTTCTCTAGTTGCAGCGAGCAGGGGCTACTCTTTGTTGTGGTGTGCTGGCTTCTCATTGTGGTGGCTTCTCCTGTTGCGGAGCACGGGTTCTAGGCATGTGGGCTTCAGTAGTTGTGGCACGCGGGCTCAGTAGTTGTGGCGCATGGGCTTAGTTGCTCCGCGGCATGTGGGATCTTCCCAGACCAGGGATCGAAACTGTGTCCCCTGCGTCGGCAGGAGGATCGGCCACTGCGCCACCAGGGAAGTCCCAAGTTCACTAGCTTAAAGTGTACAATTCAGGGGGTTTTAGTATATTCACAAGGATATGGAACCATTACTACTATATAATTCCAGAACAATTTCATCATCCCCCAAAGAAACCCCGTACCCATTAGCAATCATTCCCCATTCTTCCCTCCTACCGACCTCCGGTGACTACTTAGCTTGTTTTCTGTCTCTATGGATTTGCCTGTTTCGGAGATTTCATATAAACGGAATCATCTGAGGCCTTCTGCGTCTGACTTCCTTCACTTAGCATAATATTTTCACGGTTCATCCATGTTGTAGCATGTATCAGAACTTCGTTCCTTTCTATGGTTGAATGAGATCCCACGGTATGGGTATTATACCACATTTTGTTTATCTATTCATTATTTGATGGACATTTGGATTGCTTTTACTTTTGGGCTATTAATCCCCATTCTTTTTTTTTTTTTTTTTTTTTTTGCGGTACGCGGGCCTCTCACTGTTGTGGCCTCTCTGGTTGCGGAGCACAGGCTCCGGACGCGCAGGCTCAGCGGCCATGGCTCACCGGCCCAGCCGTTCCGCGGCATGTGGGATCCTCCCGGACCGGGGCACGAACCCGTGTCCCCTGCATCGGCAGGCGGACTCTCAACCACTGCGCCACCAGGGAAGCCCCCCATTCTTTTTAATGCATAGTGTTCTATTGATTGGATGTAACATAATTTATTTAAGCACTTCCTACTTGAGAATAGTTCTGGTCTTTCCCATCTGGGGCCGGTGCAAAATGCTAATGCAAAAAATGTTGCCACAACATCCTTCTGGTCTTCCATAACAGGTAGTCAAAACATACCCCATTTCCTAAGGAAATTATTCAACTGAAGCAAAAAGTTATGTTGACAAAGATATTAATCGAAGCAATTTTTGCAGTAACACAAATGGAACTACTTAAAGAGTCCACAATAAGGAGCTCTTTTGATAAATTCTATTATTTGATGAAATAACGTACAGTCAGCAAAAATGAGAATTATGAAGGCAATGGAGCAACAAGTGAATTGCTAATGATGATCTTAAATTTAAAAGAAAATACAACAGAATGCAAAATGGTATCCCTGCCCACGCTGGTTCTCACAATAGCAAGACATGGGGCTGGGAAGCATACCCATGCCCTCTGTCCTCAAGTGTCCTGTCTCTGCCACACCACCATGACACACAGAAGCTGGGCTTCCTCTCTAAGGAGCAGACTGGGGATCACTGCCACCCTGCACTGCTGAGGGTGCCTTGAGAGGATCACTCAGCAGTGGAGGGGCAGCAGTCACAGTGCCTTCCCTAAATTTAAGATGCCAACTCCTTATGTTGGCAGAGGGTGGGTCATAGCTGGCTGTGTAACTGTGATGAGCATCATGGATCAAGGTCATCTTGGGGCTGTGGAACCAGTCATTCGTGGAGGTAATGGGTGACCTGCTGTGATGGGTACCCTCTGAACTTCCCATGTGCTATGCTGGAGTCTCTTGCCAGCATTCAGCATCTGGGACAAAGGCTTCCTTCTTAGAGTCCTGCTTGATACTGTACTGTCCAGAGTAGTGATTGCAAATACATTCAGCTGTAGCAGTTGTGAATGTATTCATGTGAATCTCTTTTTTTTAATGTATGCTTTCTATTGTCATAATCATGTATACTACAATCATTGCCATTAAAGTTACATAATGCAGCTACAGAACAGACTTGTGGTTGCCAAAGGGGAGGAGAGGTGGGGGAGGGATGGATTGGGAGTTTGGGATTAGCAGATGCAAACTATTATATATAGAATGGATAAATAGCAAGGTCCTACTGTATAGCACAGGGAACTATATTCAATATCCTGTGATAAACCATAATGGAAAAAAATGTACATATATGTATAGCCGAATCACTGGGCAGAAATTAACACAACACTGTAAATCAACTATATTTGAATAAAATAAATTTAAAAAAAGAATATACAATGTAGCAAAACCAGTGATGAACACGCAGTCTTTAAAATATTAATGGGAAAAATTTAGTCCCAATGGAGGATGTTGGCTGTACGCTCGTAGTTGTGATTTTTGTGATTTTTTTGTGATGGGTTCTATCAATACACTTAGATTATATTGACTATCTATTATGTCTTAGGTTATAAGTTATAATAAATAGCAAGAGATTACAGGTGTTATTTCTAAACATTCTAAACTTAAAGTATACTAAATATGTAATTTTTGTGAAATCAAAGTTTATATGAAGGAATAGAAAAGACCAATATTTTATGGTATTCTGTAAAGTGCATAGTGACTTCCAATCAGCTCCATGCTCTGCTACTAGCCTCTACTCAGCCCCATGAACTGTGAAATGACCTCCAAAATCTCCCAAATCTTTGGCAGAGGTTTAAGGTGTGTTTGTTAGGGTCACAGCTAAGCTGCTATAACAAAGAGATACTAAAATAGAGTGACCCAAACGCGATGAAATTAATTTCTCCTAAAAACATGTCGGCCAGTCTGGGCTGGTGAGGTGACTTTGCTATGGACAGGTAGGAGGTTCCCTGTTGCTGGGCCATCCCCTAGGGGGTCATTATTTGCTTAATCAAAGCTGGGTTGCTACCCCTGGGAAAGAGGAAGGAGCCAGCATCTAAAATAGGGAGCTTAAGTTAGAGATGACTCAGAAAATGCGCCCATCACTTCTTTTTATATCCTACTAGTCCGAACATAATCATGGCCACATCCAGCTGCAAGGCTCAGAAATGGACTCTCTACTCTGCCCAAGAAGAGGGAGAGGAGGGATTTGGGAGAACAACTACAGATCGGCAGAAGAGATTTTTTTTTTAATTAAAAAAATATGTAACGATAGAATTATATCACTTCACACAACTGCTGACATTTCTCTGTGGTTCCTTCCACACTTGATATGTACATATCTTTTTACAAAGTTGTAAAAATAGTGTCTATGCAATTTACGTTCTGCTAGAATAAAACGACATGATTAAAATAAATGATATACTGTTTTTCATCTGTGATATTGGCAAAGATTTTTTGAAAACACAGTAGCCAACGATGGGGAAACGATGGAGAAATAGCCACTCTCAAATATTACTAATGAGGATGTAAATTTGTGCAACTTTTCTGGAGGGCAATTTGATGATACATCACAAAGGCTTTACAAACCTAAGGGGGAAAATTCAGAGGTGTGTATACAGATTTTTATAAAAGGCTAGCCACCAAAGCCTTATTTATAGTACTAAAAAACTGAACCAATATAAATAATCAACAGCAGGAAATTGTTTAAGTGAATTATGACCCATACATCCATACGATAGACACCACACAGCCATTAGAATCATGGTTTTGGTAAGTCAGAAAGAGAAAGACGAATACCATATGATATCACTTAAATGTGGAATCTAAAATATGGCACAAATGAACCTATCTACAAGATAGAAACAGACTCACAGACGTAGAGAACAGACTTGTGGGTACCAAGAGGGAGCGGGAGTGAGGGAGGGATGGACTGGGAGTTTGGGGTTAGTAGATGCAAATTATTACATATAGAACGGATAAACAAGGTCGTACTGTATAGCACAGGGAACTATATTCAATATCCTGGGATAAACCATAATGGAAAAGAATATATATATGTGTATTACTGAGTCACTTTGCTATACAGCAGAAATTAACACAACATTGTAAATCAACTACGCTTCCATAAAAAAAAAATTAAAAAAAGAAACTTTGAGATACCTAAAAAAAAATCATGCTTTTGTAGAACATTAATGATACGAAAATTATGATAATATATTAACTGAGAGAAACACATTGCAAAAGAGCATATGTGATCTGTGTTGATGAAAATAATCAATAAACAATCTACAATAGGAATAGAAAAGAGTTTTATTTGAGCCAAAGTGAGCACTATAGACAGAAGACAGCCTCTCAGATTACTCTGAGGAACTGCTCTGGAGAACCATGGTTTTCAGCACAGCTTTATGTCTTGTCAGAACAAGGAACATCAAACACGTCAGGGGGACTTCCCTGGTGCTCCAGTGGTTAAGAATCCGCCTGCCAATGCAGGGGACACGGGTTCAATCCTTGGTTGGGGAACTAAGATCCCACATGCCGCAGGGCAACTAAGCCTGTGCGCTCTGGAGCCCACACGCCACAACTAGAGAGAAGCCCGCATGTCACAACGAAGATCCCACGTGCCACAACCAGGACCCGAGGCAGCCAATAAATAAAACATTTTTTGTTTGTTTTACAGGTTTATTTCTGGATCCTTTATTGTGTTCCATTGACCTGTACATCTATCCCTCTGTCAATACCACATTGTCTTGAGTATGGTTGCTTTGTAGTAAATTTTAAAATAGGAAACTTTGAGTGCTTCAACTTTCGTTTTTTTTTTTTCCAAGACTGTTTTGGCTACTCTGGGTGCTTTGAGGTTCCATATTATTTTTAGAATCAGCTTGCTAATTTTACAGAGAAGCCAAATAAATGTTAAAACAAACAAACGAAAAAACACATCAGGGATATATTTCTTTCAAGGTTTCAAACAAAGCAGATCAGCACATGCACGGCAAGTCAGGACGGCCTTGGCACCCAGGAAGGGAGTCTTATTATCGAAGGAGGACCGGCATTGGTGTCCCAGGAAAGAAGGCATTTAATCTTGATTTTTAACATGGACATTCTTTACTTCTGGTCAATGTGCCCTTTCCTTTAATAATTAAAGCAGATGTACAATGTACAAACAGGCTGTTTTAGTTAGCAGAAAATTCAAGTTAACTCATGTATAAGCCAGAATTAACTTCCCCATCCCTCAAACTGTGAACATTTCTTTTACCATCTAATTCCAATTTTTTTTCACTTAAAATTATCCAGAGTTATAAAAAGGGCTTGAAGAATATTCACCAAAATGTTAACAGTGGTTCTTGTGGGTGAGTGGTGTAAGCAGTGATTTTTACTTCCTTATGTCTTCTTTTTAGTACTTTTCAAATTTTTTGCAATGAATATATGTTACGTTTATAATAAAGGGGTTATTTAAAACGCTGAATCAGACGTACAGAATCCTAACACATTAGAGCAGGATGGCTCCTCGGCAATAACTCCCTCAAAATTCTAAAAACAATTTCACCTCTGACAACTTAGTCCGTGTTGAGGTGAATACAAAACAAAACGTGTATGGAGGACTCAAAATAACTTAAAACACACACGCACACACTCCCCAAACTTCCGATACAACCAGTGCTAATGGGAAAATATACACTGGGAAAACAAACATTGACATTGGCAGAGGTAGGAGATGAGAACTTCATTCATTCATTAAAAAACTATTTGTGAGCACCTGCTATATGACGTTTTTGACACACTAGATCCTGATAATCAATGATGAACAGATATGGTTCTTGCTCTTCTTGTCTTACAGTATTTAAAGTCTGCTAATGGTTGCCGAATGTCTATTATACACTATACATTTTCACAGACATCTCTCTGTCATATTACACCAATAGTATTAATCCCCACTTACCGAGTTAGGGCCTAACTGTTATGCATGGTTACATAGGCACTATTTCTAATCTCACAGCAACCCTATGAAACAGCTATCATTAAGCCCATTTTACAGATGAGAGAACTGAGAACTAGAGAGACAAAGAGAATTGCTCAAGATTGCACAGATAATTAGTGGCAGAGCTGTTTTCCAATGCATGTCTCTCTGCCCTTCAGCCTAGGGTTCTGTAGCCTACCCAGAGCTTTTAGTAGCACCACTCATCCCAAAGCCTAAATAAAAGCCCAGGACTCAATAAATTTGGACCTAACCAGACTTACTGAACTTACTGAGATGGGGCCCAGGAATCTTCTGCTCTTTTTTTTTTTTTTAAATCAGTTGTCAGATTTATTTTGAAAGTGTTTGTCAGAATCTTCTGTTCTTAATAAGATCTCCATATACCCTCATACTCATTCTAAAGTTTAGGACCACTGCCTTAATCTCTTTACCTCCCTCAAAATCCATTCTGCAGAAATTATTCAAGTGAAATGGAAGGGTGGAACTTGTAAAACAAAACATAAGAAGAGGCCTTTGTGGAGACAGAAGTCTGTCTGGATCTGGTATGTGTACCTGGGAGCGAGGAGGTGGGTACCTGCAGCCTGGGGAAAAGGCTGATGGAGGCAGCAGAGAGGATAGGCCGGAGGAGAGGCCTTTAAGGTCAGCTATTGCCTCACCCAGGTGTTATTTTGGGATAAACACTGCCTGCCCCTTCCCATTAGAAACCAGCAGCACAGGTAGCCACATGGGTCAGCCTATCAGAAAAGCAAAAAGCCCCCAATGAGAAAAAAAAAATAAAATGGAACTAGAGATGACACCCTAGAGAGACTGCTCCCTCCCAGTGCTTACTATTGAATATTTAAGGACAAATCCCTGCCCAGAGAATCAATCCCACCTAGAAAGGTGGGATTAAACCAGAGGGGCCAAGAGTGATTCTGTGGGTCCTGTGGTCCTGTGTTCTGGGGCTTATCCCCGCCTCTCTCCTTAAACCCAGAGACTAGAGCCTGGTCTTCAGCTCTCCCCCCTGAAAACACTACTGAGGAGCTGCTGTCCCAGGGGACCATGAGCTCCTAGACCAAACTAATGAGCCACCTGAGAAACACAACCACGGTAAAAGAGGACAAACATCTACGAGGACCAACATCTACCATCTGAAGCAAGATGATTGGAATAGACTGGCCAAGAATATGCTTGATAAATACACTTAGGAAAATAAGGGCTTTTAAAGTATAAAGCAAGAACAGGAAATCATTTTTTTACAACTTGAATGGTATATAATTAACATACAATAAGATGCACATGTTGAAAGTATTCAGTTTGATGAGTTTTGACATAAATGTAGTGAATAGTGAAACCATCACTATTATCAAGATAATGAAGATCTCCATCACCTCCCCACAAGGTTTCCTCCTGCCCCTTGTCATCCATCCTTCCCTCCACTTCCATCCCCACACAGCTGTTCATCTGCTTTCTGTCTCTTGAGGTTAGTTTTATTTTACATAGAGAATTTTGCATAAATAGAATCATATAGTTTTCATTCTTTTGAGTATTGTTTCTTTCACACAGCATAATAATTTTGAAGTTCATCCATGTTATTATATGATGATAATTTTTCCTTTTTTTTTTTAAAGAAGATGTTGGGGGTAGGAGTTTATTAATTAATTAATTTATTTTTGCTGTGTTGGGTCTTCGTTTCTGTGCGAGGGCTTTCTCTAGTTGTGGCAAGTGGGGGCCACTCTTCATCGCGGTGCGCGGGCCTCTCACTATCGCAGCCTCTCTTGTTGTGGAGCACAGGCTCCAGACGCACAGGCTCAGTAGTTGTGGCTCACGGGACTAGTTGCTCTACGGCATGTGGGATCCTCCCAGACCAGGGCTTGAACCCGTGTCCCCTGCATTGGCAGGCAGACTCTCAACCACTGTGCCACCAGGGAAGCCTGATAATTTTTCCTTTTTTATTGCTGAGTAGAATTCTACCATATGGATATACCTCAATTTGTTTATCCATTTAAAAACAGTAAAACACATCGGTTGAGGTACTCCTAAAACTTTTGCCCATTGAGTCTACTTCTTCTAAATCACTTTCAAGTCAAGATTGTCAGTGTCTGTGATTTTCCACATAATATCTTCCCCTATGATATCAAGAACACTGGTTTTGCAGCATTTCTTTAAAAAAATATTAATGAAAGAATTAAACACCTATACTACTGAGCTCTAAAGCCAGATTTGCAATTACATATGATGCTAACTTACTTTTTTGGTACTTTTTCTTTTTTTTTTTTTAATGTTATTTATTTATTTATTTATTTTTGGCTGCTTTGGGTCTTTGTTTTTGCACGCCGGCTTTCTCTAGTTGCGGTGAGCGGGGGCTACTCTTCGTTGCGGTGTGCGCGCTTCTCACTACAGTGGCTTCTCTTGTTGCGGAGCACGGGCTCTAGGCATGCAGCTTTAGTAGTTGTGGCACATGGGCTGTAGAGCTCAGGCTCAGTAGTTGTGGCACACAGGCTTAGTTGCTCCGCGGCATGTGGGATCTTCCCAGACCAGGGCTCGAACCTGTGTCCCCTGCATTGGCAGGCGGATTCTTAACCACTGCACCACCAGGGAAGCCCGGTACTTTTTCTTATTGTGGTAAAGTGTATATAAAATAAAATTTGCCATTTTAACCATCTTAGTTCAGTGGCATTAATCACATTCACAATGTTGTGCAACCATTACCATTATCCAGTTCCAAAATTTTTCATCACCCTCAGCAGAAACTCTGTATCTATTAAGCGATAACTTTTCATTCTCTCCTGCCCCAACCCTATGTATAACTGAATCACTTTGCTGTACACTTGAAACTAACACAACATTGTAAGTTAATGACAAGTGTTGAAAAGAGTGTGGGCATATGGAAACCCTCATTCATTGATGGTGGGAGAGTAGACGGGGGCAGCCATTCTGGTATAATCTGACAGTATGTAGTCATATGAGGCATTCACGCCTCCCCCCTGCCCCAGTGGAGAGAAGCTAATGGGAAACCCAGGAAGGCAGCCTGGCCAGAGATCCAGCATCCAGGGAAAAGAGAAACTTGGGCCAGGGCTGTCCCCATGATCTGCAACAGTGCTCCACCCAAGTGCATCCTGTTCCAGAAAGTCCTGGTTCCCCCACGGGCACCTTTCCCTCTTACCTGGACCACACCACCTTGTGATCTCATCCAGGTGCCGGAGGGAAACCTTGAGGCACACAAATGCCCAGGAAGGCATGAGTAAATCTCTGTGATGGGGAAGCCACGAGATGGATGGGAAAACCTCTGGTTTGTGGATCAACAGACCTATGTTTGCTACCAGCCCCTTGGTCTCGGGCAAATTTAGCTCTCTAAGCCTCAGCTCTCAAATGTTAGTGGGGACAAAACATTAGATGACATCTGTAGAAGTGTGTTGCATGGACTCGATGCTCAATATTAATTCCGCTGACCACATTTTTGACACGCCAGTGCTGAAAGTCTCTGGGGACACAGGGGCTCTTTTTTCTTGTTACCCTGAAGGATAGCTCTAAGCAGTCTTCCCTATGCTAAATCCAAATCTACCTTCCATAATGTTAAAAAAAATTTTAAATATTCAAAATAAAATTAAATAGAGCTTGAAAAGAAAAACAGTTTTACACTCAGAATGAAATAATACACTTGGAATAAACCCGGCAGTTTCTGCCCTATTCTCTCCCATCCCTAAGTCCTGCTCTACAGAGAGCCACAGAGCTGACTGCCTCCTCCCCCCACATACTTGACTCCATATT
Organism: Stenella coeruleoalba; assembly: GCF_951394435.1. Taxonomy (NCBI): domain Eukaryota; kingdom Metazoa; phylum Chordata; class Mammalia; order Artiodactyla; family Delphinidae; genus Stenella; species Stenella coeruleoalba. The sequence goes on from NC_137153.1 coordinate 109,187,648, forward strand.
TTTAAATAATGTGTGTTTATACAGCTATTTCGTTCTTAGGAATTTATCTCCTAGGTGAGGATTTAGCACTGTTGAATGAACTGTCCTTCCAGCATCCTCATCTGCTAAATTAGTCATCACTCCTCCATACACAACTGCTTTTAACTTCAAAAATATTCTCAGGAGTCTCCCATTTATCGATGCGCTGTCCTCAGCTCCCTTTGCCCTTGTGTGTTTTTTTGCGGTACGCGGGCCTCTCACTGTTGTGGCCTCTCCCGTTGCTGAGCACAGGCTCCGGATGCGCAGGCCCAGCGGCCTATGGCTCACGGGCCCCGCCGCTCTGCAGCACGTGGGAGCTTCCTGGACCGGGGCACGAACCCGTGTCTCCTGCATCGGCAGGCGGACTCTGAACCACTGCGCCACTAGGGAAGCGCCCCTGGTGTGTTTATATACTGTTTTTTATCCTTTACTATCATGTTGGGTCTATAGAAGGGGAGAAGATAAAGGCAAGATGAACTTGCCATCTTTTTAAACAGAAGCCCCATGAGAGAGCTTCTTCGAACAAAACTTTATTGAAAAAAAAAGAAGTCATTTACATCATTTTTGGTGAGTAGTTAATTCTTAGTCGTTAAGTCTGAAACCGTGGTTAAATATCTTTTGCCCTTGCTGAATATATATACATGAGTTGAGATTCTCCAATCTGGTTAATGTCAAAACTAAAATTTTGAATTGGATTACTGATGAAGAATTTATCTTCATCTTTAAAAAAACACAGCTAATATTGAACTGAACACTCCTTTAATCTTAACTGATCATAAACAATTCCTTCTCTTAAGGAACTGATTTTCAGGTATGCATTTTTGTCAATTGATTTGTTATCAGTTGTAATTCATTGGAATTTAAAATTTGTAATTTAAGAGATGAATAGCCCTATTTGATTCCTACTATATTTCTTTTTAGTAGCTTCTAACTTTGGCATTTGCCAAAATCAGAGATCATTTAACTTTCTCTAGGCTAGACCTTTTCTTTTAAAATAAGGAATGGGGTGGAAATATCCGGACCCCAAGTTTTCTAGGGCTTTTTTTTTTTTTTTGGCTGCACCACCATGGCATGTGGGATTTTAGTTCCCTGAACAGGGTTCAAACCCGTGCCCAGGCTAAACCACTGGATCGCCAGGGAAGTCCCAAGACTTCTGTTGCTTTTTATTCTCCACCCAAAAAAATGTTTTACAAAAGTCAGATATTATCTCACTGGTTTCAACCATCCCTTGGGAGAGGGCTTTTGGTTTTTTTTCTCCATACTAGAGCAGATCTAAACCTTTCATCAATTTGGAGGGGAAAGCCAGTTTTGTCAATCTGCTTCAAAATTGGGGGGAGGGGTCCTGGCCCCATTTATAACATCAGAGACAGGAACAGAGTTCCAATCATGATTCCTTTATTTCATTTGCAGCAGATTAAATGGGCAGGTCGTTCTCTGCTATTTAGTAGCGACTTTAAACGGTAAGAAGGCACAATTTGGGGGTTAAATTTTCTCACAGAAACTTTGCAAACGCTACGTGGTTCATTTGTGGCAATGATGTAAAAGGGATCTTTCTGAGAAAGGTCCATATGTATTTTAGTTTGAGAACAATCTCAATTTATGCCCACCTTTTTTCTGAGACACAGGAAAAGATTTTAAATATATCCTGGGTGTCAGGAAGCTTTCAGTGTATAAAGGGACATTTGACCGAGGGATTCTTAGAAATACGACTTGATGGCAAGTGAGAAATAGCTTTCCTTTAAAATAAATTCATACAAGAGAAAGCAGTTGTTTCAAAGAAAAACATTAAGTGTGCAGAAATGATAAAAACTCCAGGGTGGTATTTGAATACCAGAAGGTCTTGAAAACATTGTTTAGTTCATTTCTTTTTTTCCAGAAATAGTTATTGAGTAGCTTCTAGCTTTCAGGCAATCTTTTGGGCACAGAATACAGAGGTGAGTGAAAAATTGTTTGAAAGCTCAAAGCTCAAAGCTCAAAGCTCAAAATATAGAGCTCATAGAATGTTATATCTGGACAGGCTCTGAATAGCCACCTAGCCCAAGTCTCCTCTTTTTACTGACAGGGAAACTGAGGCTGAGAGAGCAGACATGACTTTGCCAGCTCACACATTTTGTTGGTGTGAAAGGAAAATGAAGGAAGCCTGTCAATTCCCCATCCAGCACGTCACTGTGTCTTCATCCCTCTGAATCTCGATTCTCTGGAGTCTGTTCCTGGGACTGGCATCTCCAAGACTTTTGTCATGAAGGTTCTGCCCTGGCATCACCCATATTGGAGGCAGCACAGTTTACACCTGGGGGAAGTCACCCTCAGGAGAAGGACTGCTCTGTTCTAATCTCAGGTTCTACTCCCATGATCAACATTAGCCAATCAGTGCCAACTGCCAGAAAATACTGGCCTTGCTTCATTCTGAAGAAGCTACCCCAGTGTTTGTTGGAGGGAGGAATGAATTTTAACTACATTTATGGTGACCTAGTCTTCTCTCTTTTCTCTCATATGTGTCCAGGAAATCAGGATGCCTCTAGTTTTTTTTACTACAGATTTTGCTTACAGTCATATAATTCATTTTGATTCTGTACATCATACAGTTCTATATGATAAAGCCAAAAGAGAATTGAGGAAAAATAAAATTGTGGCTGCAGGGTCTTCCCTGGTGGTGCAGTGGTTAAGAATCCGCCTGCCAATGCAAGGAACACGGGTGTGAGCCCTGGTCCGGGAAGATCCCACATGCCGCGGAGCCACTAAGCCCGTGTGCCACAACTACTGGAGCCCGTGAGCCACAACTACTGAAGCTCACGTGCCTAAAGTCCGTGCTCCGCAACAAGAGAAGCCAGCGCAATGAGAAGCCCGTGTGCCACAACTACTGGAGCCCGCGAGCCACAACTACTGAAGCCCGCGTGCCTAAAGTCCGTGCTCCGCAACGAGAGAAGCCAGCGCAATGAGAAGCCCGCGCACCGCAATGAAGAGTAGCCCCCGCTCGCCGCAACTAGAGAAAGCCCATGCGCAGCAACAAAGACCCAACGCAGCCAAAAATAAGTTAATTAATAAAATAAAATTAGTAAGTTTAAAAAAAAGAAATCTGTGGCTGCAGAGGGGAGCTTGCCAGAGATAAAAGCACACCTCTCAGAGATCAAAGGACATTTATAATAGCCTCTGGTTTTGTTAATCCTTCTCAACCAAATCTCATCCATGTCATTGGAATCGATCACCATGGAGAAGTGCCAGAGCCGTATTGTTTGTTGCGCTGCCTGCCTGCCGTCATAAGAGCAGAAATGGTGTTCCACAGTGATAGCAAACGGCTTTATTTTCTATACAGCTCGTGTGCTATGTGAGATTCCTGAGAATTCCTCCCTGTTGGCTCAATTCACTGGGCCAAGATGACAAACAGCCACATACCAAGGTTTGAAATCAGAAACCCAGTTCCCGTGGATCCTGCAGAGTTCACTGTGTGCATTTCACCTCTTTGGGGGGGGAAATTATAAGAATATTCTACAATTTATACAAAGCATAGAGATGTGCAAACTTCTGGCTCTTCAAACCTGATAATTTACAAAACCAGCTGCAGCAAATTTCTGGGAAGCATCTTGCGGTATTGCATCACAGTAGGGTCAGGAGAGGTAATTCACGGCCTGACATGTCTCCTCCCTGGCACTTCTTCTTGAAGAAAAGTGACTTTGCTTTACTACAGCCAGAGGACAGCCCTCGGCAAGCACGTGTATGGACATACGCACAGCAGCCCATCTGTACTGCTCACTGACATTGAAGAGAGGGTGCTGCAGATCAGGTGCCGGGAGTGGAAGGCTATGGTCGGGGAGCTCAGGCATTTACATCCGGATGGGGGGATTTTCCTGTTTAAAAACTTTGTCTTCTCCAGTACTGTTCAACATAAATCCCAGTTTTACAGGTCTTCATGGAAGCATCTCCTTGGGGGTAAATGTGCTGCAGTCTACTTATAAGGAGCAGGACTGGTTTAAGTCATGGAAATCCAAGAAAATGTTGGTCAAGCCAAAGAAAGTTGTTCACATTTCAGCACACACTGTCCTGGAGAGATGTGGTCCCTCCGTTGATGTGCCCCTAGATCCAGATGCTGGCTTTCCTTTACCACTGCAGAAAGCCCCTCCTGAGGGACGAAACAATAGGGCAAAGTAGTAAGTCTGTAATTTAAAATGTGGGCTTTGTGCTAAGTAAATTATACTTGACAAAAAAAGTTCCTAGATTTCCTCTTACAAGGAGAGAGAACCCTGAGTTAACTTTTGACAGGAGGCCCAAAGTCAGGTCCAGATGCTCCAAGTCATCAAATACAGCTAAACCACACTCTAGTGGGACTTCTCAAACACAATTGAGTGGAAAACTCCCTAGAAGAGCAAAGAAAGTCAGCAATTTGAGCAGTCACCTGACGGAAACATCCATTAGCTTTTGAATCTATGGGAAAGAGATGATCCTAGGTCTTAACAGGTTCTCTATAAATATTTGAAGGACATTCTCTTCCAAGGACATTTAATTAAAAGTACAGTATTTCAATTTTTCTTTCTTTTTGTCTTTAGAATAATGTTATTGGAAGCAGAAAAGAAAGACCTTGTATTTGAGACCTAGATCATTAAATACTTCTCTAAAAAAAGTCTTTGACTTTGCTATATCAAAGCTCTTCTCAAAATCATGTCTATCAAAAGGTTGTGGTGCTGAAGATGTTAGATGTCTGTAAGCAAGTAAGAGATGCATACTTGAATGCTGATTGTAATTTTGAAAGGATGTTTTTTCTTTTATAAGGATTTCATGGCATTTCTTGAGGGAGGCGCTCCTGGCATTCCGGATGGAGCTGTTCTTTGTTGTGCTGGAACATGTCATGCATGTCAGGAAGTTTGGCGTCACTAGCCCTGAGGCACAGAACAGTCTAGTAACCTAGGTCCTGGGACAGCCACCCACAGATCCTACCACTGGACAAAGTCAGCAGTACCAAGTGCCTCTGATCCAGGCACTGTGGCCGGCATTTGGGACACAGACATGAAACAGAGAAGCACACCCATTGCCCTCAAGGAACTTACAGTCTAATGGGGAAGGGAGACATCAAACGACTCAGATCAGGGGCTCTGGCCCAGTAGGGCCCACTGAGCTCGGCCAGCCTAGAAGTCAGGAAGGCTGCCTTGTGAAGGACTGTGCCACTGACCCCCAGGATGAGTAGGCGGTAGCTCACAAGGCATCATCCGTTGTGTTTAGTTCTTATGTTGCTTCTAGTTTAGTCTTCGCTTCTAAAATAATTTCTAATTCTTTTCTGAATTCTTCATTTTTGAGTTTTTCTAATTCTGATTTATGCAGTTCTTTCATGTCTTAGGCCACTTGTTCAATGTATTTTCATTTGTTTTTAAATAACTGACTGCTTTGAACTGTTTCTGACATCTCCGAGGTGTGCTTTCATTGTCTATGGGGATAGCATTCTGCTCCCTCTTATCCTTTTAATAAGTTTGGGTGGAAATTGGCCTTGATACTTTCCTATTGTTTATTTTTATGCAAAATTATTTTTCCTGACTTTTTGGAATAAGGCTATCTTCAGGAAAGATTTTCAACCTTCACAGAGCCCACTCTTGTTGTTTTTGTGTGGAGTGTAAAAATAAAGCAGCTTGATTTCTGGGATTTCCTGCCTCTGTCCTTATCCTTTCTTGGGTCTGGTCCATCTCATTCTTTCCTTGTCCTCAAACTCTGGTAGTGTCTTACATGTTCCTCTATCAGCTACAAAGACCACCCCCGCTTGCCCCCCAGCGCCCCATGAGTAATACAGCCTCTCTCTCTCTCTGTGTCTCTCTCTGTTTCTCTTCTCTCATCTCAGTCCTGCTCAATTCTGATTTTAGCCTAGAAGACAGCAGGTCAGCCTCATGAGCTTATAAGGGCTACGCTGCTCCAATCCTTTCAGGTATTCTAACCATAGGCACTTGCACTCACCCACTGTTGGGGAGGACAAACCCTCTCCCAGCTTCAGCTGACATTTTCAGGTTGGTTGCCCAACTCTCCAGTGATCACCATTGCCCATTTTGGGTTCTGTTCTCAGGTCCATGATATACTTAGCCCTGTTCCTTCTTTCTTTTTTTCCTTCGCCTCTTACACAAATGCTGTTCCTGTGGCAGTTTTTGGTTTGCCCCTCTAGCTTGTATTTTGGGGCTCATGGAGTTACCTTGTTACCAATTTTTTTGTAAGTATTGTCTGGTTTTTTGGTCTTGCTATTTAGTTGTTATTTTTATGTGGGGATTCGAAAAGATTGAAGAACTATGCCGCTACCACGAACCACCTGCTCCTTTTGCGTTGAGTGTCAGGTGTTTACAATGATTTTGTCTTCAAATTCTGGTACTGTCCTATATGTACTTACATTGATTGTAAAGACCCCTGTGATTAATACAGTCCAGCCAACCACATGTATCCTGGAGCCCTCTAACAAAGGCTGGTAATTTACAGGATGTTTGCATCTAGACTCCTCATCTTAGCTTGGGAACTTGATGGAGGGTTACTTCCTCTGGGAAATCTTGGTTATCACCCCAAGAAGAACTTCTCCCTTCTTTGAGCTTCCTTCATTACACCTCTTGGGATTTTGTGTATAGTATCCCAGAGAACCTGGAGCCCCTAGAAGCAGGGGCCATACACAATTATCTCTGTATCCCCAGGCCCTAGCACAATGCCTGGTACAAAGTAGGGACCTAACATTTCCTGATAGAAGGAATTTTAGCTAAATGATGCCTGCAGCTATATTACATACTTATATGAAAATTTTTAAAAATTATTCTTAAAAATAATTTATGCTCATCATAAAACACTTAGAAAATACCCCCCCCCCAGAAAAAAGCATACAGAAAATATTCACCTATAATCTCATCCCCAAGAGAGAACCATTATTACCCTTCTGGTATATTTCATTTTGTTCCTGTGTGTATTTGAATCACGGTGTATGCCATTTAAAAAATTTTATAATAACTTAATTTTTTAAACATCTTTATTGGAGTATAATTGCTTTACAATGTTGTGTTAGTTTCTGCTGTATAACAAAGTGAATCAGCTATATGTATACATATATCCCCATATCCCCACCCTCTTGCATCTCCCTCCCACCCTCCCTATCCCACCCCTCTAGGTGGTCACAAAGCACTGAGCTGATCTCCCTGTGCTATGCGGCTGCTTCCCACTAGCTACCTATTCTACATTTGGTAGTGTATATATGTCCATGCCACTCTCTCACTTGTCCCAGCTTACCCTTCCCCCTCCCTGTGTCCTCAAGTCCATTCTCTACATCTGCGTCTTTATTCCTGTCCTGCCCCTAGGTTTGTCAGAACCATTTTTTTTTTAGATTCCATATATATGTGTTAGCACACGGTATTTGTTTTTCTCTTTCCTACTTCACTCTGTATGACAGACTCTAGGTCCATCCACCTCACTACAAATAACTCAATTTCGTTTCCTTTTATGGCTGAGTAATATTCCATCGTATATATGTGCCACATCTTCTTTATCCATTCATCTGTCGATGGACACTTAGGTTTCTTCCATGTCCTGGCTATTGTAAATAGCGCTGCAATGGTACATGACTCTTTTTGAATTATGGTTTTCTCAGGGTGTGTATGCCATTTTTTTTTTGCGGTACGCAGGCCTCTCACTGCTGTGGCCTCTCCCATTGCGGAGCACAGGCTCCGGACGCGCAGGCTCATCGGCCATGGCTCACGGGCCCAGCCGCTCCGCAGCATGTGGGATCTTCCCGGACCGGGGCACGAACCCGTGTTCCCTGCGTCGGCAGGTGGACTCTCAACCGCTGCGCCACCAGGGAAGCCCTGTATGCCATTTTTTATCCTGTTTTTTTCACCTTAAGTTTTTGCACTTCCCCCACAAATTATTCTTCATAGCATTATTTGACAGATGTGTATTATTCCAGCGTATGATAAGAGAAATTTTAATACAAAATTAAAGGTATTTATTTATAAAACAATAGGGAAGAGTTTATGTAGTCTGCCTACTGATGTCTTGACATGAAATGCGCTATAATAACTGAAAATAAAGTAGAAGCCAACTCCAGTTTTAGAACACATTCAGAGTGGCTGTAATTTTAAGTGCAAGAAAGTTCTTAGTATAATTAATGTATTCTACAGCAACCGACTTCTGCTCAACTCGTTGCCAGATGCTATTCCCAAGGATTCCACTAGATGGCAGAACAGGCTAGGTAAGAGCCATGGTTCTCAACCTTTGTGGGCGCAGGAACCACCTGCCTAACTCCAGCCTCAGAGTTTCTGATTCATTAGGTCTGGGGTCTGGCCCAATAATTTTCATTTCTACCAAGTTCCCAGGTGATATGAATGTGCTGGAAGGATATCACACACATCGGGAACACTGCATTATAGGAATCAATGCAGACCAACCCAAAGCCCATTCACCCACACATCCATCCAGCCCCTCCTTCCGAGTTTATATTAAGCCAGTTCCAGGCAATATGGGCACAGAGAAGAGTAAGACACAGTTCCTGTTCGCAAGACATAGTCTTGTGGGGTAGAAAAAAAGAAAGTAAGAAAACAGTGCTTAGTGTTGTCCTCTTAAGCTGACACATAGCCTTCCTAAGCGTTTTTTGTTTTTCTGATTCCCTCTCAAAGAGTTCAAGCAGGAATTCCCCTGTCGGTCCACTGATTAGGATTCAGCACTTTCACTGCTGTGGCCTGGGTTCTATCCCTGGTCAGGGAACTATGATTCTGCAAGCCCCGCGGTACAGCCAGGAAAAAAAAAAAAAAGAGATCAAGCTTTATGGCCTTAAAGCTTGAATGATCAACAAGCTCAGTCTGCTGAACTAACCACCTCAGGAATGTTCGCTCTCCTGCAAAACCTCACAGATGGAAAATCTCCTCACCGAACTCACAGAGGCCCGAAATATAAAAGCACGCCTGACAGCACCCTCTGCATTAATGAGTAAAAATAAAACACTAGGATGACTGTGTTCTTGGAATCTGTACTTGGTTGCCTTCTGAATTAGTTCAATTTAAATTTCAACACATTAGTTTTGGAGAAAAACCTTTTGATTCACGATTGCTCACATTTTCCTTTAAATATTATTAATCACCTGTGGTATACCTTCATTAGGAAAAGTTTAAATTAAGACAGCTCTGTATATCCAGTACTGTTGACTGGCTCTCTTCTGAAGTTCTAGACCTACTCTGACAGGCAATGCAGTTTATGACATATCATGTTAACTACTGGGATGTAAACAGCGATTGTTGATAGGTTTACTTAACACGAATCCTGGAATGAAAGAAAACTTCAATGCATGCCTTGGGTTGAATTCTTACTTTCAAGTGATGCCTAGATTAGTGAAATTTTATTTGTGACTATAATTCATCTCAATGTTTCCCAAGTTTTTGAAAATGTAATAAAAATAAATGGGTAAAAGAAGAAGAGTTCAGAAGAAATACAAATAAGCACACATAAAAATATGTCTTCACATGTTAAAGAAACGACAATTAAAGCAACCTTGAGATACCTTCTTTGTACCTACTAAATCGGCCATTTCAAATAACCACTCAACACTGATGATGTTGAGACATGTACACTCAATCCAGTAAGGTGGCAACATAAAATCCCTTTAACCCATTTGGAAAGCCACATGATAAATATGAAGCAAAAGCCATAAAGCGTTCCTTCCTGGAAACAGAGGAGGTTTCTGGGGACCCAGAAATGTTCTTTCTTGATTTGGACAGTGGTTAGACAGGCGTTCACTCTATAACTACTCAATAAACTGTGTGTGTTTTATGGTCTCTTCCATGTCTAAATGTTAAGAAAAAAATTTCCTTTGCTTTTACCAGTAAGTCATCTACTGGGAACTTGTTCTAAGGAAATCATGCGCAAAGAAGTTCTCTGTAGCATTACCTAAAAAGCAAAACTAGCAACTACCTAATTATTCACCAAAACAGGAATGCTTTAGCAAATTATATGTAATAAAGGAATATTACAAAGTATTATGGTAATTGCAAAGACAGAGCACAATTCTGACAATACAAAACAATGATCTGTAATTACATAAATCTATACATATATGCATAAGGATTAGAAGAGAATATTAAAAATTGTTATGATAAAGGAGTCTGGGTAATTTTCTCCAGAAGTTTGTGTTATTGTTAGATGATCTTTGCCATAAAGAGAACAGAACATGTGGTTAAAATGCAAAGGACAGGGGCTTCCCTGGTGGCGCAGTGGTTGAGAGTCCGCCTGCCGATGCAGGGGATGCGGGTTCGTGCCCCGGTCCGGGAGGATCCTGCGTGCCGCGGGGCGGCTGGGCCCGTGAGCCATGGCCGCTGAGCCTGCGCGTCCGGAGCCTGTGCTCCGCAACGGGAGAGGCCACAGCAGTGAGAGGCCCGCGTACCGCAAAAAAAAAAACAAACGCAAAGGACAGGGACATCCCACTGGCAAGGACTACCCTTGTCTAATCACAGAGTGATCGTCAAACATTGTTCGAGTGTACTCAGAACACTTTAGATGTTTATAGAACACGGCAGAACAATGCACCCCTATGTTCATAGCAGTACTATTCACAATAGCCAAGACATGGAGACAACCTAAATGTCCAAAAATGGATGGATAAAGAAGATGTGGTAGACACATACAATGGAATACAGTAAGTCCCCTACATACAAACCTTCAAGTTGCAAACTTCCAAAGATGTGAATGTGCGTCCGTCCTCTACAAGTGGTTGTGCTTTTGTGTACTTTACTGTACAGTCCTGAATACAGTAGTACAGTATCTTTATTTCAAGCCCAGGATGTCTGGATGCAAGAGGGTAGATAGAATTGAATCCAGCAAGGAACCAGAACCTGTGCCATCAGCGTCAGGCATGAGCAAAACTGCAGCTTGCCCTCCGTCTCCTGTTGCTGACGATCCTTCAGCTCTACCATCTCCCACCCCCCTCCCTCCTCCAGTCAGTAACTTTTCTTGCCTGTTCACTCGATGCCAGCCCCTGTATGCCAGCTGTTGTACGGTACTACTGTACTTTTCAAGGTATTGCACTGTAAGATTAAAACTATTTGTTTTTTATGTATTATTTGTGTGAAAAGTATTATAAACCTATTACAGTACAGTACTGTATACCCGATTGTGTTAGTTGGGTACCTAGGCTAACTACGTTGGACTTACGAACAAACTGGACTTAAGAACGCGCTCTCAGAATGGAACTTGTTCGTGTGCAAGGGACTTACTGTACTACGCAGCCATAAAATAATAATGAAGTAATGCCATTTGCAGCAACATGGATGGACCTAGAGATTATCATACTAAGTGAAGACATAGAAAGACAAATACCGATTGACATATATACACCAATATGTATAAAATAGATAATAAGAACCTGTGTATAAAAAAATAAAATTCAAAAAGACAAATACCATATGATATCACTTGTATGTGGAATCTAAAATACAACACAAATGAACTTACCTACGAAACAGAAACAGACTCACAAAGAGAACAGACTTGTGGCTGCCAAGGGGTAGTGGGGTGGGGGAGGGATGGATTGGGAGTTTGGGATTAGTAGATGCAAACTATTATATATAGAATGGATAAACAACAAGGTCCTACTGTATAGCACAGGGAACTATAGTCAGTATCCTGTGATAAACCATAATGGAAAAGAATATGTAAAAGAATTTATATATAACTGAATCCCTTTGCTGTACAGCAGAAATTAACACAACATTGTAAATCAACTATACTTTAAAAAAAAATACGGCAGAGTAGGGAAGTCTAAGAGAGGGAGAGCTGTGTGTAATTGGTCTTTCATTCTGCTTCAAGGCTCTGACATTCTCAAAAGTTATTTTTCCTCCATAACATGTAGCCCCTAAGATAATTCATGGAATTTATTAAAATATCAAGTATTGAGCATCTTGTAAGAACTCAATCTTAATATGTTACTGGAGAGACAAAGCATTCACCTAAATCTTGAAAAATGTATGGCTTGAGGGTAAAAGTTAATGGTTTGCCAACTGCAAAAGGTACTACATGATGAATTGCCAAATGAATTGCACACCTACCTACCCTGGAACAAAACACTGAGTCAGGCCCAGTGCGGGGGCGTGGTCACCAGAGGCTTTAACGATGGTGGGAGGTTAATGGGATCCTACAGGCTGGCCCAAAGACAGGTTGGAAAGAGCACAGAGGGCTTCCCCACGAGGACGGGGGAAGACCCAAGGTGCAAAGGCAGGAAACGAAAGAGCAAGAGTCCTTTGAAGAGATGAGCTGGGACTCAATTACACTGATAGAGCTAGACACCCTCTGCTGATAACAGGGAGTCATTAAGGCTGTTGAACAGAGATACGTGCTCAAAAGAGTGGTTGGGGAGAGGCCCTGGAAGCAGAGTCCATGGTGGCTCAAGAGGTACACACGAGTGCCGAAGGCAGATGGCAGCGGGCCAGGTCTGGATTGAAGAGACTGAAGTAGAGAAAATGGGAAGGGAAACAAGGAAAGGCAGGAAAAATCCAGGTCTGCAGAGGCTAAACATCAGGGCCCCAGCCTCATCCTCGCTACTTACTACTCCTCTAAGCAATGAGCCACTCTTTCAAGCCTCAACTCCTTTTATTTTTAAAATAAATTTATCTACCTATTTATTTATATTTTTGGCTGCATTGGGTCTTCGTTGCTACGCGCGGGCTTTCTCTAGTTGTGGTGCATGGGCTTCTCGCTGCAGTGGCTTCTCTTGTCATGAAGCACGGGCTCTAGGTGCCCAGGCTTCAGTAGTTGTGGCTCGCGGGCTTAGTTGCTCCGCACAAGCCTCAACTTCTCACCTGTAAAACAGGAAGGACAATCTGCCCTGTCATGGTGCTGCTGGGGATCAAAAGTACAGGACCATGTTTGATGACAAGGAGTCCTACAAGTTTAAATTAAGAAGAAAGAATGAACCAACTTGGGGATGTGCTCAACAGAGGAGGGCAAAAGAGAGGAAGCTGATCCCAAGGTCTCCACCCTGCATAAACGTACTTTCCCTCCATCTGCATCTATTCATGAGGGTCACCAAAATCCTTCCTTGCATTTTACTTTTAAATTTATTGTTTTCCCTCTTGGATCTCATTCAGAAATTGTTACATTGTTAGACTTACATTCTAGAACATGCAGAAACAGTAGAAGAACAGAGTCACTTTAGATCACTCGAGGGGCAGTTCATTTCTAAAGATGCATTCTAAAACACTCGCTTTTGAAAAGTTTCCTTGGAATTAGTTGGGGGAAAAAAGCAAGAAAATAGTCTTAACTACAGAATGTAATTTTTAAGGAAATGCAGCTTTATTTCTTTCAAGTACAAACAATAACTTGGGCTTGGCTAACCAAATGTTGCCTAATCAAGGGAACCTGCTTTAATGTATAGATATAAATGATTTACAGTTAGCACAATCACTCACAGGTAGAAGAATGCTTCTATGATGCATGAAAATAACTTCTCGTCTTATAGAGACATCTTGTTCCACAATCACTCCACTATTTGCTTAAGCAATCCCTTCTCCCCCGCCCACCCACCCCACAGACAGTTCAAATATAAACTTCACTTCATTCCCCCTAGATCACAACATACATCAAATAAGTGAAACATAAGTTCCATGTTGCCACAGCCGTTGGATTGGTGAGGCCAGCCTTTTTCAACCTGAGCATTCTCATCAAGAGTACCAAGTCTAAATGAGTGAAATACGTTCACAATGTGAGTATATGGACACCAAACAATTGTGAGCTTTTATCATCTGAATTCATAATTTGCCAGGTTTAAATATAGAAAAACACATTTTTATTTGAGCATATTCATGAAGAGTAGAAGTAGCTGGATTCTTTAAGCTGCAATAATTAAGTATGTTTACACTGGTCAAGACGGTAGTACTAGCTTTAAGCAACTATACCATTCTGGGGGAGATCGGAAACGCATTGAAACAACTTGACAGCAAAACACCTTTCTGCACTGAGCATGATCATTCAGCCTGATTAGGCTGAAGGGAGTGATACAAAGACTATCCAGTAATCCACGTGAGGATTTATCCTGAAAGAAATTCACTTTCCTAGAGTAAGTACAGGGAGCTACGGATCAGAACACTGCCAAAGATGGCTGGTAGGCATTTCTGTCAAGAATGCTAACCTGTTCTCTCCATCAGACATCCTATCTGGGGACTGCAGAATTCTCGAGTGTCTTGGTTGTCTTAAGTATCTTGGCAAGCACCAGCATAACCAGGTAGGAAGGCTGTGTCAAGGGGACAGACCTAAGGTGCCTCTCCCCTATACTGACAACTCTATGGCCCTAAAGGCAAAGGGCACAGTGTGCCCTGGCCCAGGCTGCATCCTAGGGCAGCAATCTGACTACACACTTCCCTACAGAGGATGGCAAGTGGTTCAGACACCAAGGCCCAGTAGAGGCCCAGACAAGGAGGAGGTACGGAGAACTAGAAGAGGGACGATGGGAAGATTCACCTCTAGGCTCCCAAGAAGCCAGGGCAACAGTCACGGCTTCAAGGAGTTGGCTGGGTTTGGCCAAAGCAACGCATAAAGCCAGGCTCTACTCTCCTTAGCTACTTCTGTTTGGTTGAAACGCCTCACCTAACAGAAACAAATTCTTCATGTCTAATGTAATACTGTTTCCAGAAGTATTTCTTTTCTCCCTAAGATTTACAAATGCAGAGCAGTAATCATTCTCCTGAGAGCAAATACTAGAATGATTACATAACCCTCATTCACATTTTACTGAGCATTTTTAGTGGCCAGCACAGATTAATTTTAAACTATGAAAAATGAAGTACACAGCTTAAAATAGCAATATTCCCCATCTTCCATTTAAAAGCTATTCAAACACGTGTACTTCCTGTGGAACGTCTTCAAAGTCTAGCCCCTATCCTGGAGGAAGTCTTTCTTCCTACTTCTCTGATAGGTCTAACAGGTCAGGTTTGACAACACTTATTACTTCAAATAATGGGGCTGGTTGGAGGAAACTAGCTTCCTTTGGAATGGGAACAAAGTCTGCTAAAACCACACTCACTCAGCTCTCCTGAACCCCGTCCTCCCCCGGAGCCTGAAGTTGTTATGGTTCCCTACACCAACCGGAGAGGAAAGAAGCCCACCTTCTACCACAGCAGGGCCACTCAAGAAATCCAACACTCATAAAGAAAGATGGAGTCTATCTGCTTATGATTAAGAATTTTTCAGAAATGAGAATATTCACAAAAGAAGAGGCAAAGGCAAATCCCTTGCCTCTGAGCTAAGGAAGCAGAAGTCAGTGTGTAGGGCAGAGGGGCCCCTGACTCCATGAAGGGAGACTGAGTTATCCCCTACCCACTGTTCTCACTGACTCCCCACCTTGCTTTATTTCTTTTTAAAGGATAAGTTAAGTTTTCCATTTGTATAAAAGCTGACAATACTATGAATAAAGCTAGCATCCATAAAGCAATTAAATAAAATGCTCAGGTGACCTCTGTGAGGAGGATCAAAGTTAGGACCCTAAGCACTGCTGTCAAAATCAGCTGTACTACCTTGATGGTAACTTTGGTATTCACCTCTGAGAACTTAAATGGGACATGCCATACAGGTTTCAGGTTTGTCACTTTCAAAACATTTTTCCACAAAGGACTATAGTTATAATCGCTTGGTCTCTGAAGCTACTGGATATATCTGATGGTGAGGTGGGAATAGGGATGGTCATTAGATTAGTAATCTCAGTTTTTTTGTTCTGGCTGGATGAAAAGGAGTTAAGTTGTTTACCCTTATCATGGCCCAAAGCCTCCTGAGGTTCCTGCAAAATAGATTCCAGCTTCTAATCTGGTTCCACTTCTTGAAGGACCGAGCAGAGCTCACACACAGAACTCAATGTGAAACGGATTTGGGGGATGGAGAAAGATAATTGTTCTTTTACGTAATTCCCTCAGAGCCTCAACATGGATATTAACTAAACCCGTCCTTGAAACCAACCATCAAAATTCTCTGAAACCCTAACTTTGCAGCATTCAGAAGTCCACTGTCAGGCTCTAGGCTGATAGGATTCTGGGAGAGCTGTGTCCCCACTGTACTCTGAATCATTCTCAGCTCTGCCAGCAACCCTTTTCCTACCTGAAAAACAGATGTGCTTTGTATCAGAGTTAAGAAGATGAATGAATACCTCATATTCCCAGGCAAAGGCTCTCACTCAGGTTCCCATTAAGTTCATCTTCAAACTAGTTTCCTGTCGGTCTGTGAATGAAATGCCCCCCTCACTCCCCTGTAACACAACGGGGAAGAGCTGAATTCTTCCTACTACTTGCTCCCTCGACTTTCTCCCTAGTGTTTGTGACAGTTACTTTAAAACAGTTCCACTGCGGAATCACAGCATTATCTAATTTACAGGAATGAGAGGGTGGAGAATACAAACTGGCAGCCCGCAGACATGCTTTGTTTAGCCCACTACACCTTGAATGATCTTCAAATCGCTGTCAACATTTTTAAAATTAGGGAATTACAAATACAATTCTGGAGTTCTACCTCCTTCTGAAAAATCAGAAGACGTGCCAAACACTGGACCTGTTTCTGCCTAACACTTAGGGCTGCATAACTGCCCTGCCGGATAAGCTTCCCCTGGTGCAGCCCCACCCTACACAGCATGCTGCACTCACTTATGTTTATCTGCCTGGTTTCCCTGGGCGTGTGGCTTTGCGAACCTTAATCTAGGGCAATTCCTTCATTTCCAACAGAAAGTTAACCTGCCTGAGGCTACACATCAAGTTAGAGGCAAAGGAGGACGAAAGTCAGGGTCAGGGATCTTTCTTTCTAATATGGCACACTGCCTCTCTAGAGGACCACAGCTGCTCTCAGCATTTCTTCTACCAATCACTTACATTTTTAAAGTGGAACATGTAACATTTTCTACATTCCCTCTTATCCATTCTTTTTTGTACGTTTGGATTTCCTTATACGTGACAACCTTCTATCAGTGATTTCATTTATATATTATCTCCAAACCTAAAGAAGCAATGAATCAGCAATCAGACAAAACTGAAATA
This sequence comes from Stenella coeruleoalba, assembly GCF_951394435.1. Classification (NCBI taxonomy): domain Eukaryota; kingdom Metazoa; phylum Chordata; class Mammalia; order Artiodactyla; family Delphinidae; genus Stenella; species Stenella coeruleoalba. Next base: position 109,204,651 of record NC_137153.1, read on the forward strand.
TCAACTTTTGCACACCTCAGCAGACACAGGACCAGAAGGAGTCTTAGAAACCAAGTGACAGCCTGACGACTAGCTATACAGACAGGGAAAATGGGGACCAGAGAAGTATATGCCTGGGGTGCAGGGTTCCTAGGTAACAGAGCCAGTCTTCAATCTGCCAGCTCAGTGCTCTTTCTACTGTACCATGTCACCCTCTGTGCAGTGACCTAGGCCGTGGGGGACCAAGGACCAGCTTGCTCCACCTAGAAACAAAAACTACATAACTTCCTCACATAGACATGGCCCACCTTCACTCCGTCAAGAACTAGGGTTTAGAATGTGTTACAAACCATCAATTTATAGAGCTGGATTTGCACTGGAAGACGACTTTTCTTTAGAACTGGCATTTGGTGGAGAGTATGCATGTCACAGAACCTGGTGGTCTTTATAACACGGGTTGTTAGAAAAGCTAAGCCCCATGTGAGAAAAGTTGCTGTAACAACATCATAGCACCTTTGCTTCAACTTCAAAAGAGAAAAAGGCAATGGTAAAAAGCTTTAATAATAGACTGAATGTGTTTTTATAGGCAACCAATTAGCAGATTAATGAGCCATTTAAATATCTTTACTTAAAACCAATATTCAAGAAAGATGAACCCCAAATGCAGCCTCTTATACTGACCAACATAACTAAGTACGAATGAAGTCAACGGTGCACCCCATCAGCATGCTGCGGTGTATGTCAACGAAATGAGCCCTCCCCGACCCCGAGCCCTGGTCCCCTGGCAAACAGAGATAAATGATTGTGCACTGCGTGATGATACCATTAGGTGAGAACTTTGGTTCATGCAGTCGGCTGCCACAGAGGTTGCACTCAAAACCCGCAGCCCCGGCGCCTGAAGTCAGTCAGCGGCGCAGCTCGCGGCATCAGCCGTGCTCCTTCCACAACACCAGGTGAATACTGTGGTCAGGCATGCTGGTGGCAAAGACCAAGCCCGTGTCATTGTGCCCATCCAGTCCATTCAGCCAGGACGCTTCGCCTGCTAGGAAGCTGGAGCCTCTCTTGGATTTCCTATACTCTGGGAGAGGCCAGCGGCTAATCAGGCTCTCTGTCCGCAAGTCCATGATATACAGGTAGCGGTTGTCAAACAGCAGGGCAAAGATATCTCCAAAGCCAAGCAAGGCCAAGTTTGCTATCTCAGGAGTCTTGATGACCCTACAAGGATGAGAGTTAATAAACATGAACCAGAAGGCACCTGTGCTTCTGTTTATGCTACTGTAATCTTTTCTGGAGAAATTTAAAACCAATGCAAAATTCAAGCAGCAAATTTAGAGTTAAATGAAACATTTTTATAAAAAGGAAAATATGAGGATAAAAAGCTCACCCTCCTTTAGAAAAAAGGCCGGGGAGAAGAGCCCTTCATAATGATAAGGGAATATAACATAGGCATATAAGGAGATGAATATTTATAAAAGCACAAAATGCCCATCTAAGCTGGAAAGGATCTTACAGATTATCTCGTTTAATACTCTCACTTTTAAGATGTGAAAACTGAAGTACAGCTAGGGTAAATAATTTGGCTAAGGATTCACAACTAGTTAGTTACCAGTCAGAACGAGAGGGTAACACTCAACTCTTACCACTAGGTAAAAACTACTATACAGTCATCCTTTGTTATCCAAAGGGATTGGTTCCTGGACGCCCTCAGATACCCAAATCCGAGGATGCTCCAGTCCCTTACATAAATGGCGTAGTACAGCTGGCCCTCCACATCCATGGATGCAGAGCACACGGATATGGAGGGCCGATGGTACTGGCCTAGGGGAACCTCCCCCAGCCCAGAACAAAGACTAAAAACCAAGTGACTCAGACTCAGTGCTTCTCTATTCGGCACGTAGCAAACACAGGTTCCTCTCTAAGAACAGCAGAGGCTGAATATATAAAGTTCCCCCAAATAATTCAGAAACATTTATTAATAGATTGATAATAAGTTAGAGAAAACTGTGAGAGTTGGGAGGACAGCCTTAACCTTCTCAGGTTGGCAGTTCCTAAAACATCGACGACAAAGGCAGAAAGTGGGAGGGACCTTGCCAAACAGGAACACAAATGAAAAAAAACAAAACGAAACGAAACCCTCCGTCTCTCTTATCTGCACATTTAGTAAGGCGAAAAGTTGCTGTCCTCTTTGGAGGCACTAGGAAAAGAGCTATAAGACAAGGGCTATACAAATTCTGCTGTGACAATATATTTAGCCTAGGTGAGACTCCAGTTTATCCTACATCTTAACAAGGACACTACCAACTAGTGTATGTCCAAGAGGTCAATCAGAAGGGACAGGGCCTGGTGACCAGGACAAGCAAGGAACAGCTGAAGAATATGAGCTTGAGGTGGGGAGAAAGCAAAGTGGCAGGGACAGGGAAGCTATACATGATCATCGCCTTTCAATAGTGAAGGATGCGTGAGAGGCCAGGCATCAGGCGCTCTAGCAGAGAGAACGAAGGTCAAAGGGAAAGACCGTTACAAAGGAGCAGATTTTAGTCTGGTATCAGGAAGGGAGGGGATTTAGCAGTGAAGAGTAAGACCTGCTCCTCACACTCAGACAGTCCAAAACAACCTTCTTAACCTGCTTCTCTTCTTCATTTCCTTGCTTGCTCATTCACCCAGCTGCTCAAGCTAGGAAACATGGCAACCATGCAAATCTCAAACCACAAATCCAATCACCAAGATCTACGGATTTTACCTCCTAAACTTTCCTTTAATTTATTCACTACTACCTGAACTGCCCCAACTCTGACCCAGGACATCACCTTTGCCTGCACTGCTACCAAGAGTTTTCAATGGGTGCCCCCACGTCTGCCCTTGGCCCCTTCCAGTCAGTTAACCTCACACTAAAATCTAATCCTATCATATTTTAAACTTTTAAACCCTTCAATGGCTCTCTACTGCACTCACATCTGCCACTCTGGCCTTCTTTCAGTCACTCAAAGGCACCAGGCTCTGGCGTCTCGGGGCCTTTCAGCAGACTCTGCCCTCGCGTCTACAATGCTCCTCGCTGCACTCTCGCCCCTGGCGCTTAGTGAAATGCGTCTACTCATCCTTTACAGCTCGGCCCCAATCTCCTCCTCAAAGAAGCTTTCCTTTACTCCTCAAACTAGGCAGGGTCTCAAAGTACCCTGAACCCTGTTGCTCTTATCCCAACCATGAAAACACCTGAATGTAGTCAGCTGTTTAATTTAGTCAGCCTTCCCTGGGTAGTCATTTCCACAATTTGGTAAGTGTCTCTGCTGGTTCCCAGTGTACATCACGGTGCCTAACATACAGGTTAAATAAATAATTATCTGCTAATGACTAGAGAAGTGGTGCAGTAAGCATGGGAAAATACAAATTCCTACAAGAGAGAGCCAAAGGAAACTGGGGGAAGCAGCAGGAAAGTCTAGTAAGTCCCACATCATCAACACAAGCAGAAAATGACCAGAAACTTGGAAAACAAGAGTGGCTAGGGGACAGGACTTAAGCCTGAGGAAGTTGAGCTGACTCCAAAGACCCCAGCACAAATGTGCTGCAGGACAAAACACAGGTCCTGACGGGCTCACAGCCTGTCTACTTTGATTACTTTAGAACTGTAAACAGACATCCCTGCAGTGCACTCTGGGCCCTTAAACCTACAAAACCCCACCTGCTGTACTGAGATAACCTAGCTCAAGGGATTGCACCATAGCTTAGCTTTATGGAGCAACATGCTACTATTTGTGCTTTCTTTTCAATTAGCATCAAAGCTTACAGAATGCAACCTGGTCCTGGCAACTGAGGCCACAGGATTTGTACAAGATTTCAAAAAGAGGCTGTTATGTTCATGTTTGAGGGGAAAAAGCAAGAGATAAAATAGCCCCTTTTCAAAAAATAAAAAAATCTGAACCTAGTACTTGCTAGCAGCAAACAATCTTGCAGATTTATTGGTTACAGCTAGTATATTGAAACATCAAAAATTAACAGAACTTTCATCTGGGACTCTGGACTCTATATGCCATTCTGAGTAAGAAGCACGAGAATATAGGATCAAATTAAACCTTTAGAGACTCTCAAACTCTAAGCATTAATCAGATTATAATACCTCTATTCCACCTTGCCTCTTCACCCCTCTCTCCCAAATTTTAATTCAAAGCAAAAACAATATTAAACTATCAAAGATCTGATTTTCCCACGGTGACTAAGGTCATATCTGTGGGGAACTGGTTCCAGGACCCCCCTGGATAACAAAATGCATGGACGCTCAAGTCCTTTGTATAAAACGGTGCAGTATCTGCATATAACCTACACACATCCTCCTGTATACTTCGAACCATCTCTAGATTACTTACATCTAATACAATGCAAATGCTATGTAAATAGTTGCTGGTGCATGGCAAATTCAAGTTTTGCTTTTTGGAACTTTCTGGACTTCTTTTTTTTTAATATATATTTTTGATCCTCAGTTGGTTGAATCTGTGGGTGCGGAACCCATGGCCAAATGTACTTCAATTTCTTACTTTGCAAAGAATCAAGTTCTTTCAAAAGTTCCTTCTCTCTGGCTTGCTGGTTCCTTAAGCATATGCCTGCCCGATGATCCAACCACAGATGGATGGATGGATGGATGCTGGACTAGGGTGAGCTGTGGGATATTGGGCAAGGCCCTTATCCTCTCTCAGCTTCAGTTTCCCCATCTATAAAATGAAGAGGTTGGACTAATGTTTTCTGGTATCTGTTCCAGTCTTTCTTTGTCAAAATGTAATTATCAATCATTTCTAGAAATTATTCTGACAGCTTGGAAATCTAACTGGTTAGAAATGTAGGTCTAACTCCAGGAAGACATAAATGAGGTTGTAACTTTACAACCAGAGAGACTGGGCCCACCAAAGTCCTGCGGGCTAGCGGGATCAGATTCCATACAAGTTGACCTCAAACAGTCATGCATAAAAACAATGAAGAAAATGTTCAGTTTCTGTCCCCAGGCCAGCACTTCCTGAAGCATGCTATGGAACACTAATTCTGTGAGCTGTTAACATGTGCTCCTCAAAACCAGGGCTCTATGCACAATACATGTGAAGTACAGTAGGTTAAAGAAATTAAAACAGGTTTCTTTATGTACGACTTCTCACACCTATTAGTAATAAAAACCTGTCAGGTCGTCTGCTAGGTCCTCATTACAGGCATTTCATTTAAACTTTACTTTACAGGTGAGACAATTCAGACACAGAAAGGTTAAGAAACTTACATAAAATCACACAGCTCATAAGAAAGAGAACTAGGTCTTAAACCAAGGTTTATTTATCACCAAAGTAGGTTCTCTTAATCACCATATGTCACTGGCTTCCATCAGCCTCCAATATGCTAACAGATACTGCCAGTCTCCAAGAGTGGTCTATGATATACAGTGAATCACAAAATTATTTGTCTACAGACCTCTATTTCTTTCTTTGGAGAGAAACTTTGCAGGTTGTAACTTTCTCCAAGTTTCTCTGTCTTTCTGCTAGTCAGCAGAAAGCCACTCAATCCCTCAACACAGAATTTCAACTGACCAGGAAGTAGAACTTAAAATATTAGAACTAGAAGAGATCTGAAAGATCTTTTCATCCAAACTCTTCATTTTCCAGAGAAGCTGGAAGGGGAATTCAGAAATTCTTAAAGTGGAAGTAACTCAAAGCAAGACGACTTAGAATCTAGACCCTTTACATTCTAACATATAACTCTAATTTAATTACTGCCTTTAAAACATTTTTATGTGTGAGATTTTCAGCACACAACTGATGGACTAAACATTTCCCCAAAGCAAGTTACTAACTGGTTTATGGAAATATTTAGTCTTGCCTTTATTATTATTATTATTTTTTTTTTTTTGCGGTACGAGGGCCTCTCACTGTTGTGGCCTCTCCTGTTGCGGAGCACAGGCTCCGGACGCACAGGCTCAGCGGCCATGGCTCACAGGCCCAGCCGCTCCGCGGCATGTGGGATCTTCCCGGACCGGGGCACGAACCCGAGTCCCCTGCATCGGCAGGCGGACTCGCAACCACTGCGCTACCAGGGAAGCCCTTGCCTTTATTATTAAACTGCAACAGACTGTTAAAGGTAAAGGTCCAAGGGAATATTACCTGAGAATATCATAACTGGCAAAGTCCCACTGGTAGAGACCCAGTGCCGAACTACAGACAATGTATTTGCCATCAAAATGAAGTCTTGGCTGCAGGCAGATACTTCTATCCTCAGAGACAGACAACGTCTTTAAGCACTTACAGTTAATTTCTCTCCCAATTGGCCAAATCTACAGATAAGAGAAAATTAGCAAAGATGAGAGATCACATCACCATAGAAAAGCTTGTCCTTAAACAATGTGGCCTGTGTTTGCTGACGTCAAATACAAAGTGAAGTAAACTGGAGAGACCACAGGTTTTACAGCTGAAGCATGGGTTCAAATTCTGATTTGGCACATATGTGTTGCGTAATCTTGGGTAAAATATTTAACCTCTTTGAACCTTAGTTCCTGCAGTGAAGATGGTTAGTGCCTACCATATGGAACAGTTTAAAAGATGCAATAAAAACACATGTAAGAGTGCTCTGTAAACTTTTTTGCAAATTGCTATTATTATGACACAAGTAAATGTTTATGTTTTCGTACTTTAGATCTAAGAACTGAAGAGAGCAGGAGATATATGTCTTAAGAAAAGGTAAGAACGCATTGAAGATAAATTTCTGTGGATTTCTTCCCCCTTCATTTACAAATCAGAGTTAGAAACTGCCTAGAACACAGGAAAATGAACAATTCTCTTTCCAGTGTGTTTAAGAGGGCTTAAAGACATTCCTTCCTCCCTTGAAATATTCCCCCCGTGCCACACTCTTTCATAAGGCAAAGTAATGGAGGGAAAAAAACCTCACCTTGATCTCATATTTGTCTGCACTTAAGAGGATGTAGTCTCCAGGGCTGTGCAAGAGAGACTTGACTTTGCACTTTTGCAAGACCACCTAGAAATAATAAATATCCATGTTACAGAAAGATCCTTTTAGTACTGTTCCTACCCCTATGAAAATAGGAAAAAGAGCTCAAAATGATATGGTATATGAGTAATCTATAACTCTATGTTAACTATAACACAAGTTAACCTTTACTAAGAGTTTTACTATTACCAGATTCTTTAGATTATTAGCAAGACCTAAAAGTGTCTAATGTTGGCAGCATTTACTCTTAGCTTTAGTCTGGAAGCAAACATTAGGACTGACTTTAAAAATTATAAAACGTAAAAAAAAAAAAATTATAAAACGTGACTTCATAAAAAATGTGAGGGATAGGAAAGAAAAAAGTCCATTCACATAGTAGATACAAAGGACCTGTTTTCATAAGCATGTGCATCATAAAGGGAAAGGCACTCGACTTGGGACCAGAATCTGTCATATGTTGACTCTGCAACCTTGGGCAGGACCATCTAACCTCTTCATTTCTCAGTTTCCTCATCTTTAAAATAGGGGATGGGGCACCTATTATCTCAAATAATTGTAGTGAAAATGAAATAAAACAAAGAAAATAATAATGTAATGGAAGCTAACATTCCATTAGCATGTGGGATAATCTGTAAACACTAGCTTCTGGTTATTTTAGGAATAAATAAGCATAAAGTGAGAGGGGAGGCCAGGCTCACTCATTCAGAAGCCTGGGTTGCAGATTCAAATGAAACTGACAGACCTGCTACTGAGTGCCAGGCACCTTGCTGGGTTCTGTCCCATCATCTCATTTAGTACTCACAGGAACATCTAGCAGATGATGAAACTCAGGCCCTGAAGGGAAGAGTAACTTATCTAAGACATCTCAGTCAGTGTCCTGGCCCCAAGTCCACTGTTTTTAACATAACACCAACTTGTATTATATATCTTTTCTATTTAAAATTGAATGCACCCAGTACAGAATTTTTTTTCCCAATGTTTTTATTGTCCTAAAATACACATAACATAAAACGTAGAATCTTAACCATTTTTAAGTGTACAGTTCGGTGGTATTACTGGTCTTCTCACACAATCACCCACCCAGTCTAAAAGCCACTAGTCATCAGATTCTTTCTTCTTCTTTGCTCCCCATGAGTAAGTTCAGTTGGCTTTACCTTAAAGACACATCCTTCGTGTATGCCCTTCTCTTTCTTTATTGCCACCCAAGTCCAAGCCGTGGGTCTCTTTTGCTTAGACTACTGCAAAAGCCTAACTGGCCACCCTGCATCCACTTGTGCCCCACTGTAACCCATTTTTCACTCAGCAGTTATCTTTTTCTTTTAAATTTGCTTTTAAATTAATTAATTTATTTATTTTTGGCTGTGTTGGGTCTTCGTTTCTGTGCGAGGACTTCCTCTAGTTGCGGCAAGCGGGGGCCACTCTTCATTGCGGTGCGCGGGCCTCTCACTATCGCGGCCTCTTGCGGAGCACAGGCTCCAGATGCGCAGGCTCAGTAGTTGTGGCTCATGGGCCTAGTTGCTCCGCGGCATGTGGGATCTTCCCAGACCAGGGCTCGAACCCATGTCCCCTGCATTGGCAGGCAGATTCTGAACCACTGCGCCACCAGGGAAGCCCAGCAGTTATCTTCTTAAAAACATGAAATTACACCAGACTCTTGCTCAGAACTCATCACTTGCTTTCTACTATACTTACAATAATCCAGAATCCTTAATGAGGTCTAGTAAAGCGTACATGATGGCCCCTCTCCCACACCTCCCCCAACTACAGCACAGCTCCGCTGGCCTTCCAGGGCATCAGCTTATCAAATGTTCTAGGCTCTTTCCCACCCCAGGGCCTGTGCACATACGGCACCCTCTGAAACACTCCATTTACACAGTTACCTCCCATTTATTCTTCACATTTGGCCCCTTCTCTAAAAGCTTTACCTGAATCAAAATGAATTAGACCCTGCACTTTTCCTCCACAGCACTTAACACAATTTGTGAACTTGTGAAATTACTAACAACTATTCCTCCTACTAGACTAACATTCGCATCAAGCCTGGGTCTGTTTTGCTCATTCCTGCATCCTTAGCCCCTCACAGAATAGCACGATAAACTCAAGAAAAGTGTTTCTGCATGGCATTTCCACTTTTTACATGGCTTTTGATTCTCACAGCAATCGTTTTTTTGAAAACTAGAAGACATCACAACATTCTTCTAAAGATCCTGTACATTTTTGGTTCACTTCTTGCGAGCATTATTTTCTCCTCCTTCCTCCTTCCCTTTCTTCACAATTTATTTAAACTAAAAAACCAAAAAACACTGTCCACCCATTTCTCCCACTCCCCACATCCCACCCCCGGCCTCTGGCAACTACCAATCTGTTCTCTGTATCTATGAGCTTGGCTTTTTTTTCCCCTGTAGAGTCCACCTATAAGAGAGATCGTATGGTATTTGCCTCTTTATTGTCTTACTTCACTTAGCATAATGCCCCTGAGGTCCATCCATTTGTCACATATGGCAAGATTTCATTCTTTTTTTACGGCTAAATAATATTTCAATACATATACCCCTTCATCCATCTATGGACACTTTGGTTGTTTCCATATCTTGGCTATTGTAAATAATGCTGCAATGAACATGGGGGTGCATGTATCTTTCCGAGTTAGTGTTTTCAATTTCTTTGGATAAATACCCAGAAGTGGAATTGCTGGATCATGTGGAAGTTCTATTTTTCATCCTTCGAGGAACTTCCAAACTGTTTTCCGTAGTGGCTGCACCAATTTACATTCCCCTAAAAGTGAACAAAGGTTCCCTTTTCTACACAATCTCACGAACACCTGTTATTTCTTGTCTTTTTGATAATAGTCATTCTAACTAGTATGACGTGATATCTCATTGTGGGTTTTTTCCCCCTAATATTTATTTAGTTAGTTGCCTGTGCTGGGTCTTAGTTGTGGCATGTGGGATCTTCATTGCCACGTGTGGGATCTTTGTTGCAGCATGCGGGATCTTTTTTATAGTTGCGGCATGCAGGATCTAGTTCCCTGACCAGGGATCAAACCTGGACCCCCTGCACTGGGAGCGCAGAGTCTTAACCACTGGACCACCACGGAACTCCCTCATTGTGGTTTTGATCTGCATTTCCCTGATGATTAATTATGCTGAACATCTTTCCATTTACTTGTTAGTTGTTGTTTTCATTTATCATCTATATGTCTTCTTTGGAAAAATGCTCAGATCTTCTGCCCATTTTTTAATCAAACTGTTTGGTTTTTTGCTATTGAGTTGTATGAGTTATTTATCTATTTTGGATATTAGCCCCGATCTGATATATAATTTTCAAATATTTTCTCCCATTCAGTAGGTTACCTCTTAATTTTGTTAAGTTTCTTTTGCTGTGCAGCTTTTTAGTATGGTGTAGTCCCACTTATTTATTTTTGCTTTTGTTGCTTTTGGTGTTAGATTCAAAAAATCATTGCCAAAACCTATGTCAAGATGCTTATGATCTCTTCTTCTAGTCTTAAGTTTTATGATTTCAGGTGTTAAGAAGTTCAAATCTTTATTCGATTCTGAGTTAATTTTTATGTATGGTGTAAGACAGTGGTTGAGTTTCATTCTTTTGTAGGTGGCTGTTCAGTTTTCCCAACACCATTTATTGAAGACACTGCCCTTTCCCCATTGTATATTCTTGGCTCCTTTGTCATAAATGAATTGACCATATATACGTGGGTTTATTTCTGGGCTATCTATCCTGTTCCATTGATCTATGTGTCTGTTCTGCCAATACCATAGTTTTAACTACTGTATCTTTGTCATATAGTTTAAAAGCATGATGCCTTCAGCTTTGTGCTTTTTCAAGATTGCTTTGGCTTCTTGAGTTTTTTTGTGGTTCCATACAAATTTTAGGATTATTTGTCTTATTTCCTTGAAAAATGCCATTGGAATTTTGATAGGGATTGCACTGAATATGCAGATTGCTTTGGGTAGTATGGACGTTTTAACAATACCGATTGTTCCAATCCATGAGCACGAAATACCTTTCCATTTATTTGTGTCTACTTCAATTCCCTTCATTACTGCCTTGCAGTTTTCAATATACTGGTCTTTCTGTTATGTACTGGTTAAACTTATTCCCAGGTAGTTTATTCTTTTTAATGCAACTGTAAATGGGACTGTTTTCTTTCTTTCTTTTTCTGATAGTTCATTATTAGTGTACAGAAAGGCAACAGATTTTTGTGTATAGATTTTACATCTTGCAACTTTACATGTAGTTTACAAGTTCTAACAGTTTTCTGGTGGAGTCATCAAAATGTCATGCATCTGCAAATACTGACAGCTTTACCTCTTCCTTTCCAACATGGATCCCTTTTTTTCTTTTTGTGCTCTGTCTAGGACTTCCACTTATATGTTGAATAAAAGTGGCTAGAAACCAGCACAATGTTCTTTTAAAGAGCCTGTACATTTTTCTTCCACTTCTCGCAAGCATTTTCTTTTTTAAAATGAAAATTACTTTTCTGATTTAAAAATATGCTTATCCTAAAGGGATAAAAGTACTCAATTCCACAGGAAATAATCATCTTCAACATTTTAGTGCAAAAACACATTTAGAAACTGTCGTCATACTCTACATAGTTTTTTGTAAGTAACCTGTTTTATTTGCTCCCTCTACCCACCTAATATATTGTGGGCATATTTCCATGTCCGTAAGTCACTCATTCATTAAACTATTTACTGAGTGTCTTTTACACGCTGGCCACTGTTATACACCATCATGCTTTGTGGTTGTAGCTATCCCATCTTATGACTCATCTACCACTTATGAGGCAGCATCTACCATCCTCCATCCCACCCCCAGCTCCCCCACCCTCAGCAAGACTGATGTCAACATTTCTTCTGTAAGTCTTCCTACCTTGGTGACCCATTCTGTGTGCCCGGTGAGTGTGTTCAGGCACGTCCCAGCAGATAAAGCCCATACTTTCACAGTGAAGTCTGCAGAGCCACTCACCAAGATGTCCAGTTCATCATTGTAGTCGACGCTAAACACTAGTATATACAACACACACAAAGTTAAAATACGCCTTTGCCTGTGGGTCTTTCATAGTAGAGTTCAATTACATTTATTCTCCCTAGCTGCCCAACTGTGTAATTTCTCAACCAGAACTACTGTAGGAATGATGCTTTCTCAGCTAGCAATTTTATGCTAAAAAATATATCCATTTCAAAATTCTTTTTATTATCATAGCTTATAATTCTAAGGATGAAAAGCTCCTGGAATAGTACGATCTCTTATACTTGTACTAGGTTCAGAGTGAGAGGTAAACCAGTGTAGTAGATAATGGCTTTTCTTCTCAGGACTGCCTGCCTGATACTACACGTAACTTATCTAGCCTATGCAGGAAAAACAGAACGTAAGTGGACCAACTCATATTTGTACTATTTACTGCAGTAAGATAAAACGTCAAGAGTATAAGCTGCAAAACAATACCCATACTCAAAAAAAGCCAGTGTAATGAGAAAAACAAAACAAAGATCTTAAAGGTCAGACTGAGCCATTCTCTCAAACTGTCTGATTTTCTTTAGAGCTCTATCCCCAGCACCTAAAACAGTGCCTGAGTATAGCAAGTACTCAAATATTTGTTTTTTAAATGCCTGCCAAGCTCTAAAGGAATACTGGGGACCCAAAGATGAAGACACTGCTCTTTTCTTTAAGGAACTCAGACTAAGTGAGGGGTGGAAGAGGAAGTCCAAAAAAAAAGATAAATAAATGTTTACCTCTTGCTAGGGAAACACCAAGGAGAATGACTAACTCTGCCCAGGGGTATCAGGGAGGACTTCAGGGAAGAGGCGATATTGGAGATGGGCCCTGAAGGATGAGTAGAATTTATCAAGAAAAGAAAGAGAATACTGCAGGTAGAGGGAACAGCAAAGGCATGGAGTTAGGTAAAGCCACAGCAATGTCCAGGGAACAGCAAAGAGGAAATTTTTTAGAACAGGGCTCTCAAAGCCGACCAGGTATAAAATCACCTGGAAGTCAATGTACAACCCTGGACACTGTGGAATATTACACTCAGTTTGATACATAAGTTCCATGTTAAATCATATATCTTCAAAATATTAATTTCTACAACAAACAAGTGGTAGCAGAGAAGACTGAAGAAAAATGTACAGGATGACAAACAAAATGGGGGGGGACTTGGTTTTTTGCCACAAAACATCTAGGTTTACATTAAAGAATTACTGAGTACCAGGTACGGTGCAAGGAATTCAGGACCTAAGTGTGAATAAGACACGCAGGATCCCTGTCCTTCTGGAGCTTACAGGTTGGTGGGGAAACAAGGTTATCATACTTACTTGTATTGATATGGTAAGTGTTAACACACGTATTGGGAAACCTACAGCAGAGAAACTCAACCTGTTTAGGGAGTACAGGAAGGCTGCTCATAAGTGTCTCAAGAGCATAGACTATGATTCTCAGGGGCTAATGCAGTGGGTAAAGGGCAGAAAGGAAGAAGGGAGCAGCTGCACAAGAGGCTGGGAACTACATCAACATGATTTCTGCACAGAGTTCCAAAATACAGTGAAGCAGAGGGAGAAGCTCAGATCTGAAGGGTACATTCAAATGACCAGTTTTTTACAAACTAAGGATGCTGTAAAATTATTGTCAACCAAGCTTCAATTTGATGTAATCTGTATAGTCACTCCAAATGATTTCCAGTCCTAATTCTACAAATAGAGTGGACTGAATTTACAAGTGTAGCACTTACTCAATTTGGAGGTATGGAATCTGATCAAAACAGAGGGGGCTGACTGTTCAGTAGGATATAAATGAAATAGGGGAAAAGAAGAACTGCCTCTCCTAGCATAAGGGTATAAAGGACATAAGAGTTAAAAAATGGGCCAAGGAAAAGCAAAATTAGGGGGAAAATTCCAAAAAAAGAGTAACTTGAATAAAGGGATTAACTGTAGTGACTGAGAAAGAAATTGGGGGAAAGACAGGTTAAATTAAAAAACAAAAACAAAAAAGGGATCACATTCTTGGCTCCTGGCTTTAAGGAATGAGGGTAAAGTAGCTGTTGAAACCCTTGAAGAAAGGCAACCCACCCGCCCCCGTGTGCCCCCGGAAGTGCTGGGTCCTGGCTCCGGAACTCCATTCCCAGCAGGCCACAGTGTTGTCAAAGGAGCCTGTCACAAGCTTCTGCTCATCAAACTTCACCGCTGCACAAGTGTGGGTCTGGATGCCATAAACACACTGCCCTGTGCTCACATCCCATAGTTTTGCAGACAAATCATCTGACCCTTCAAGAGAAAAACAGGGAGGTTAGTAAGAAAACAAACACTAAAGAAGGAAAATCAATTCCCCAAACCATGGTATTCTTAAAGGAGAACCTTAACAGTCACCTCCTCTAGCACTCTCACTTAACAGCTGGGAAAACCAAAGCGTGGAGACAGTAACACAACTTGCTCTGGGTCACCAGAATACTGTTAACAGCCCTGGGACTGAATCCAAGCCTTTTGGTTTAGTCCTTTTCCCTTAACTTTCCAGGTTATAGCGTGGTGTTAGACTAAAGCACCCCTTGGTGCTTCCACTTGTAAATTCTCCCAAATTTTTGGCTATCATGAGCTCTCTGATTTAAGTTCAAAATGGTGGGTACCACCTATGACTGGATGTGTACACTTGCATGCCTGTCCATTACCCAACAATTCTGAACAAATAAAGAATGGTGAATAGTAAAGTTGTCTGCTGGAACATGTTCTACTCTAAGGCAAATCATAGATAAGCCTCCAATCACTGGTTAATTTCTGCAAAGACTAACTGCTAATTTCTTGAGCCATCCTGAAATATGTGAAGGAACTTCAAAGAAAACTAGACATAAATTATTCTCAGACGTTCACAACAACTCAACAAAGAGCTTGTAAAGCCTCTTAAGATTCTGCAGAAAAGAGGGTAGGTTTTACTTCTGCCTCTGATGAAAATATTATACTGATTATGGTGACAATTCAGGACTTTGTCTTAATCACATTTAAAATCCTAACGATGAACACATGTCTCACAATTTACCTGTATAAAAGTAAGAATAAGAACTGACAAAGAGGGAATTCCCTGGCGGTCCAGTGGTTAGGACTCTGCGCTTCCATTGCAGGGGGAACAGGTTCGATCCCTCATCAGGGAACTAAGATACCGCATGCTACACAGAGCAGCCAAAAAAAAAAAAAAAAAAAAAAAAAAAAAAGAACTGACAAAGAAAAAACCATTCTGAAGCTACAAAAATGTAGTCCCTGTAATAAGGACATGGTATCTTGGAAAAGCACCAACTGATCAGTTTTCTAAAAGTTTAAATGACTAAATAAAGTTAGCCACAATGCCACCTTTAAGGGCTGATCAAGAGCCACTGTTTCAGACAATGGAAAAATAGCTATCAGTTATGAAAGAGGCAGAGTATGAATTTCAACTGGGACAAACCCTATGAGAGCATACTGAAATGAAGACTATATTTGTTGTTATTTTACTATTTAAGGATTCAGTTTCCTCTCTATAAAATGAAAGGCGAGATTTGGCTGGTGGTTCTCAATGGGCATATGAGGCATCAGAATCTACTGCGGAGCTTTATCAAAACACACGTGCAGGGCCCTATCTTCACAGATTCTAACTTAGAACATCTGAGGTAGGATCTAATTACTGTAAAAGCTTGTTAGGTGATTCTAATGTATTAGCAATGCATTGAGAACCAATAATCTAGAACAATACCGCCCAATAGAAATATAAGGCAAGACACATACACAATTTAAATTTTTCTAACATCTACTTTAAAAAGTACAAAAAAAAGGGGACTTCCCTGGTGGTGCAGTGGTTAAGAATCCGCCTGCCAGTGCAGGGGACATGGGTTCGAGCCCTGGTCCGGGAAGATCCCACATGCCACAGAGTAGCTAAGCCTGTGCGCCACAACTACTGAGCCTGCGCTCTATGAGCCCGCAAGCCACAACTACTGAGTCCACGTGCCACAACTACTGAAGCCTGCCCACCTAGAGCCCGTGCTCCACAACAAGAGAAGCCACCAAACGAGAAGCCCACACACCGCAATGAAGAGTAGCCCCCGCTCGCCACAACTAGAGAAAGCCCACGCGCAGCAATGAAGACCCAATGCAGCCAAAAATAAATAAATTTATTTTAAAAAGTACAAAACAGGGAAAATAATTTAATATTTTTAACTCAGTATGCCAAAAATATTATCATCTAACATGTAATCAATATAGAAATTAATGAAATAGTTTACATTCTAAGTCTTCAAAATCCAGTGGGTACTTCCTATTTCACATCTCAGTTTGAACTAGCCGTATCTCAAGCGCTCAAAAGCCATACGTGTTGAGTGGCTACCACACTGGACAGCACAGGTCTAGATAATCTTTAAGGTCCTCTCAGCTTTTTGGTCCAGTCAGCATTTTGTGACTATATTTCTAGGAAGCAAAGCAGGAAAAGAAATCATTTCAGATCCTATCTTAGCTTGGTTCTGATTTATTGCCAGTGTTTAGCCAGGGTCTCATTCATTCAACCCATATTTAGAGAACTTGTGTGTCAGGCAGGGCTCTTGCTCTTATGGTGCTTAGTCTTCCTATGAAGACAAAAAGGCTAAACAAACAATAACACTTCAGTACAGTAAGTGGTGGGCAGTACAAAAGCCCATAGCAAATACAAGGGGGGGATAAAAGGAGAAAGCGCCCCAGGTGAAGCTCCACTGAGTTTACAATCGTGCACCTCAACATCGAGGTGTTCCATGAACATGCCTCAGGAGATGGAGCGACTGGCTCCACAGCTATATCCTCTACTCTGCTGTTAAGCCGGGCTGTGCTGTAGGACTGTTGGAAGAAGGAATTTCATGGCTTAAAAAAAACCCCCAAACTTTCAGGTATTAACTAGCTGAAATCTAAAGGATGAATAAAGTAATCAGCACCCTCTCCCCAACCGAAAAAAGCAGTATATGCCAGAGCTCAGCCAAAATCTCTGTAGAAGACTAGACAGTAAATATACTAGGCTTTTTGAGCCCTAGAGTCTCTGTGGTAGTTACTCCACTCTGCTGGATCCAGCTCCTGCAGTTCGTGGTTTACCAATCGCTGGAATATAACTATTAAAGCACCTATTAAATATCCCTATATATTACATAAATATACGTGACTAGGCATTGGGGTCGATTCATAAAGAACTACTTGAATCCATTCTAAAAGCTACCTAGGAATTATTTACAATGTTTGTCAAAATGCATTGCCTAAAACATGGACACTGATAACAGTTCGGTATGACTGGGAAATAGTGGCAAGGTTAGGCTGGAGAACTCGGTCGGGAGGATGTTTAACTATGACCTTATCTGCATTTCTGAAAGATCACTATGGCTGCATCAAAGAAAATGGTTTGAAGGGGAGCAAAACTGGAAGCAGGAAGGCCAGTTATAAACTAGGAGGGGGGATAAAGAAAACATGGCCTATACATACAAAGGATTATTATTCAGCCTTAAGAAGGAAGGAAATTCTGACATACGTGACAACATGGAGGAACCACGGAGACATTATGCTAAGTGAAATTCAGTCAGTCACAAAAGAACGAACACTGTAAGATTCTACTCTAGGTACTCTAGGTACCTAGAGTAGTCAAATTCAGAGACAGAAAGTAGAATGGTGGTTGCCAGGGGCTGCAGAGGAGGGAATAGGGTGTCATTGATTAATGAGTACAGTTTCAGTTTGGAAAGATGCTAAAAGTTCTGGAGATAGATGGTGGTGATGTCTGCACAACAATGCACTTAAAATGGTTAAAATGATAAATCATACAGTTTACCACAATCTGATAAAAAAAGGGAGGGAGATTATCTAAATTAATTATTTAAACTAGTTTATATAGGAAAACATGAGGCCATTCAGTTTTACACCCTAATAAACATCAGAAAACAATCAGGTTGGGTAAAGAGGTTGTAAATGATACAGTGTAGAGGAAAGTGAAAGGGAACTAAATGTAGACTATTTTTCATTATATAAAAGGGAGAAAAAGCCCTCTCAACTCACAAAACAATCTTTGATATAAAAATTACAGAGATGGGTAATGTAACAAAGGTAAGCAGAAAAATGAGCCGTAACCCAAACAGAGTAAGCTATCTTATCAAGTTAAGTTTAAATATTTAACTGGTAGAATCAGATCTCAGCTCTCAAACCACCCCTCTGAGTTATCTGACTCTGTTAACCAACTGAATAAACATTTACCAGTGCCTCTTCAAGTCAGGCAACTTTCATTCTCCTTCTTGAAACTCTCTTCATTACCCTTGTTTCTTTACCTCTCCCCTTTCTCTGAGTACACACTCAAAGGATCCTCCTATGCTCTATCTTCTCCTCTCTCCATCTCCTTTTAAAATTTCACTTACAGCCATAGCTGTGATGTGACTAACTCCTAAATCATTCTCTCTAGCCCTGAGCACTCTCCAAAGCTCTCACCCAGCATTTCCAGATACTGTGGGAATCTCCATTTAGACATCCAACTGAATTCAGTTCATCCCAAATTGAATTCCATCTATCCTCCTGAATTTATCCCTTCATTTTCTATTCTTTTACTACTACTACTATCTTCCTAGTTATACACGCAGCTAGAAGCCTTCAGCCATTTTTGAAATCTCCCTATTCCTTACCACATACCCAATTCATTGACAAATCCTGTCAATTCTATTTCAATAGCTGCTCTTCTCTGCAACTGCTACTTTTAAAAATCTCTACCCTGACTATCCTATATCTAGACCTATTTAAGCTCATCTAAACTGCAAGACTAGTCATTTAAATTGCAAGCGCAAGATGTGTCTATGTCAAAGGGTATCAACAGAATTAGTATCATCTCCTAGGGGGAACACTTCAGAAATTTCTAGGGTGGCTTCACTGTCACAATGAGAGGACATTACTGGCATCTACTGGGCAGAGTCCAGGAATGCTGGACATCCTGCAATGTTTGCAGAGCACAAAAAGAATCTGTATTCTGTATGACATTCCATAAGGTTCTGCCAGATATTTGTAAGTGAAAATCTTAGTTATCTGACTGAACCTAAAATCTGTTTTACAAAGTGTATTAGCAGTTTAACTGTATACCTAATTTTCTATGAGTGTAACTACCAGATAAATTGAGGAACGACGTACTTTCCTGGGAACTCTGCTAAGAGTCTTTCACCATTTGAAAAGATGGTGTCACAGATGATACAAAATACAACATGATACAAATGTGTGACACAAACACAACATTCTGCATTCACAGCTGTCATGTTCACAGTAATAGTACACATAGGTGTAAACATCTGATTACTTTACCACCTTCTAAGCCATGCTTGAGCACGTGTTCAATATGTATTACTTTAAATCACAGTCCTCTTATTTCTCCTCTGGATCAAAGTTTGGGTATTGTATTGATTTTTAAAATGTGTACTTATAGATAAGTTACTTCCATGATTTTTACTTCATGATAGGAGAATACTGTAAAATATGTCATCCAAAGAGGACCTGGGTCTGACAGAAACAAGAAACACTAGCTTATCTGAAATGGAAAGCTCTGAACTCGGCCCTTTTTCTGCTCAAAAATCTTTCATAGTTTATAGAAAACTGTCCAAATACATGTTCCTGGCATTCCAGGCTTGTGAAAACACAGCCCAAGCCTATTTCTTCAGATTATACTCTAGGAGTCTCTCCCTAATTATATTCTAAGATATCAGCCAACATGGGTTTTCTTTATTTTCATCCTCCATGCTTCATGCTTGGCCCTTTCGAATGCTGATATTCCTATTGGAAAGCCCTGTGTATCTCAACTCACCAAAAATCTATACATTCTTCAAGACCCAACATAAACACTGCTCTACTTTCCCAAATGGAAGAAATCATTCCTTCTTCTGAACAATTATATAATTTTATTCCCTCATACAATTCAACAGTATCACTTTTTTGGTTGGTCTCTCTTTTAATTAAGATATAATTGACATATAACATTATATTAATTCCAGGTGTGTAATGTAATGATTTGGTATCTGTATATACTGTGAAATGTTCATCACAGTAAGCCTAGTTAAATATATCATTTGATCATACTTCTTTTATAGCTCTCGTTTTTCCCATTCGAATGTTAAGCCAGAGGTTACAACACAGCCACTTATAGGTTGAATATGACCCAACCACAATATTTTAAAATTCTGAATAATACTTAAAAATTAATACTTTTTAAAAAAATGAGGGTATTTCACAAAAATTTAGACTTGGGGCTTCTCTTGAAAAGTCAGATCTGACAACTCTGAGCCTGAATCCCACATGGCAATAATTTACTACAGTGGAGCAGCAACTATCCACTTCAGTGTTTTCTTATTAGCCACAGTTCACACGGAGACCTTTACTTAATCAGGTTACCTTCCTGATCCCAGTGTGTACGTTCTCTGCAGAAAGAACTGCTCTAATTCAGCTATGCATGCCCTCACACAGTCTGTCTGTCACACAGTAGGCATTTTATAAATAAATACCTACTGAACAGCACAAAGCACAACAGTTTCCTTTCTTACCATTTCAGAAATAAGCGGAATAACTACCTCATTCAATCCATACCATGTTAATTTTTAGCATTATCGATCTTTTTGGTAATACTGTTTTATTGCTTGCTTAAGGGCTAATTTGAGAGTCACTGTAAATTTATTGCCAAATTCAGAATTTCCCAATTCAACCACAGTGAAAATACAAGCTCTTAAGTAACAAAGTGATACAAACACATGTTTAATTCTATTAACAAATATTTCTCACTAGTTAACAGTCCCAGGAATGCTGCTTTAAACTAATGCTTTGGATCATTTTCAATAAACAAAGCATAATTTTCCATATGCCAACCTGGTGAATTTAATCATACTAAAAATAACATAGCATATAGACCCACCTGGAGAATAATCTTAAAATGCAGGGTTGGGTCCACAGTTATCTGCAGATATTAACTGTCCAGGTAGTTAAGGAATTCAGTGAATGTATTCCATTTACTTCTGTGACAAGTAACAGGTTTTACGGCATTTTAAATGCGAAGTTTAACAAGAAATTAAAAAAAAAAAAAAGCTGGAATTGGTTCTGAAAATGAGTCAACTGCCAGTATTGACCCAAGTGTGAATAAATGCCAAGCTCAAAGGCAATACGGCATCTTAATCTTTAAAAAAAAATTACCTGCCGGTGATCATGACGCGAAAAGGATATTGAAAAGCCATCACCACAGCTGGAAAAGTACATCAAAGTGTAAAAGAACAAATGATGTTGTTCCAGTAATCAGGCTTTTTATAGGACAGGGAAAATAATGTAAGCACAGAGTAATTTCAGGATGGCAAACAAACAAAACCATGAAATGCCTTAAATTTAATGTTTATTTTATAAAACTGACAAAGTGTCTAGCATTTCAGAGAATGTCACCACGTGAGAAAATGTACATCCTCAATGAATAAAGAAATGCCATTTTAAAACAATATTGAGAAATCATACCTCTCTTAATTATTAAAAATATTAAAACTGAGTCTGGTAGGACTCTGAGGGAGAAGCAGGTTACTTTAGACTTTGCTGTGGGCATAGCATCAATCCACTGTATCTGGAAAGGACATTTAAGAGGAGCTAGAAAATTATTCATACGTCTGGATCTTGTGATTCTACTCTGAGGCTTCTGCCCCAAATAAATAATTCAAGGGGAAAAAATAATGCAAACAAAAATATTCATAAAAATAGAAACAACCTGAATATGCATAATACGGAAATGGCTAAATAATTATGATATATTTACACAAAGGAACAGTATATACTATTAAAAATGACAACTCTGTAATTTAGGTAATACTCAAGTGTTTATTAGAAATCATCCTGGATGATTTCTAATCATCCAGAACATGGAGTATCCCTATACTATATATATTATATATGATGGAAATAAATAGGCATTGCTATCATTGGTTAAGAACTGCCTAGAGCCATTCTAAATTTTGCTTGAGAATTATTTACAACACCTATCCAAATGTATTGCCTAAAACATAGGCACTAATTATAATCACACATGTAGAAACACATGCCCATTATAATTGGAAGATACACATAATTCTAATTTTAATGATTACATTTGTTATAAAAAGTTACCTAACTACTTGCTTAGTTTTAAAATACCCAACTGTCTTCATTCCCATGCCCAAACTCTTCTAAATCTTCTCACCACAGGATCTTAGAGCAAGACAGAAATATCTCCTTTTCCATATTTTACAGACAAGGGAACAAACAGAGAGGTTATATAATTCTTCCAAAATGACCTATTTGCTAGGACTAGACAGCAACTTTTCTACTGTTTTTTCCCCTAAAATCATAGCTGATAGAAAAAAAAAAAAACCCAACATGGAGGACTGTACATGGAAGAAAAGCACAGAAACAAGTAGAGCTTTCTGACACACATCACGTTTAAAAAAATGTCTGGAGCTTTCTTCTCATAAAATTTTATAAAAATAATTGTCTTCTCAGAGTGAAAAAGGATAAAGAGGAGAAAAACCAGTCAGGGATGGAGGGATAATGCCATTATAGATATATAATTAACAATTGCCATTCTCAAGCCTGAGGAGTATTTTGTTCTATTTGTAAGACTACACTCTATGAAATGCAAAAAAAAGTTCCAGGCTCTCTTACCTGTACAGAGGAGTCCATCTTTGTAGTAAAGTGCATACACTCTGGCACTGTGTCCAATTAATGATGAGGTCTCAAAGGCTTCATGGTCCTCCAGTTGCTTCATTCTCAAAATAGCCTTCAAATAAACCTTCTTCCAGTGCAAAGCGTCCTGAACAGAATCATCTATCTGCCAGCCCAAATTTTTACAGGCAGTCTGCCACACCTCTGTACAGGCACTTATCACCTTATTCCACTGTTTAGAGACGAGGCAGCATGTGAGTAAAGTCTGAGGATCGAGCCATTTTAACAAATAAAAACTGAGCTCCAGGGGAAGGAGTTTGAGGAAGTCCCGCTTGAGGAGAGTCTCCAGGTTATTGGAGAGATGCCTGAGCTGGACTGCCCCACTCAGACTAATCAGGTGATCCAGAGTTTCATTTTTCTGCAAGTCCGTCAGAGAAAGAAATGTAACAGAAATGTTATCAAGCCATGTCTCAAAGTCCTTTCTCTCCATAAGGTTATGGAAAAATTTACCTGTGGCACATCAAAATATTGTATTAGTTCTGCTCAAAATGACCGTTCAAGCAAGACTGCTAACAAATGAAGTATTAAAAATTAGTGTAAAAAACTTGGCATTACAACATTATGCTTAGTTACATTACAACTTTACAGTTAATACACTGTATTTATCTGAAAAATTTCCATGCACACAAAAGAAAATACATTTGTGAAATCAAACTTTAACAAATCATGACCTCAAAACATAACTCAATGAAATTTATGCTGGTGTGTGCGTGATTTGCTCCTTTTGGAGTCTAGCACATGCTACATGCATCTCCACAGTAAAAGATTTACAGAGTATTCATTCCTTATGAAACAGTGTATTCTATACAATGGAACCCCCATCAAAACCATCATAATACCATTTCCTTAATACACTCTATTTGGGCACTAAAATCACAAAAATAAGCACAAGGATGTGACAACCAGAAAACAAGTCTCCGGAGCAGTAATTTGAGACATTGGTCATCATGCTAGGTACAACGTGACCTGTTACTAGAATCACAGAACTGACTACTGGCTTTTGCAATAGATATTCAGGCAAAAAGGTTTGGGGAAGAAAAATAAGCAGATGCAGTAAGTTATACGGCTCATGTATTCTGGTTCTTCCACTTCCTTTATGGCACTGCCTGTTATAACGTGAATTACCAAAGGCCTTATCTGGCCTTACATAGTCTGTTTTTATAAGCCTCATATGAGGTGGTGACAACTCTTAACCTCATGTACCCCCAGAGAGCCATGAGGGTCCTGGAAGCCTGCACAAATAAGACAAATTAGTAACTCTGATGCTTAAAAAACACCCAAAGAAAGGGACCATCATCTTCACTTTGCCGATGAGGAAGCTGCAGGTCAGGGAAGGTAAGTGATTTGCCTATAGCCAACAGAGCAGACTGAAAGCCAGTGCTCTCAAGATCAGTACTCTTCTAAACACACCAAGTGTCTCTCTCTGAAGCCAGCTACCACCAGGAGAACTGCAACCTGGTGATAGAATCTGGGAGCACCAAGCCTGATTATATACCACCTTCCCCTTTAGGGCTAGATACAACAAAAAAAATTTACAAGTATCCAGCAAAACATACTATGTCAAGGTGTCAACACACTCTTAACAACGGGGACTAAACTAACAGGAAGAGAACAAAAAATAAAGCAAATCACGTAAAAACCATCGTTCCCAAGATAGGCCATGTTGGTAGATATTAGTGCTGGGTGATGGGTACATGGAGGTTTTTTATTCTATTTTCATATGTTGAAACATTTCAATGATTTAAAAAAGAATAAAAACTTTCCTTCTAATCTGATCCCTCAGTTTCCCATCAGATTATCATACTAATTTAAAAACTTTATGTCCACATTAAGGGCTTCCCTGGTGGCGCAGTGATTAAGAATCCACCTGCCAATGCAGGGGACAAGGGTTCAAGCCCTGGTCCGGGAAGATCCCACATGCCACGGAGCAACTAAGCCTGTACGCCACAACTACTGAGCCTGCGCTCCAGAGCCTACGAGCCACAACTACTGAAGCCCGTGTGCCTAGAGCCCATGCTCTGCAACAAGAAAAGCCTCCGCAATGAGAAGCCCTCACACCACAACGAAGAGAAGCCCCCGATCGCCGCAACCAGAGAAAGCCTGCACGAAGCAACAAAGACCTGATTCAGCCAAAAATAAATAAATAAAATAAATAAATTTATTAAAAAAAAACCTTTATGTCCAAATTAAGTTAGAAGAGGAAAATAAACTCCTTTCCATATATGTCACCTAGATCAAGGTTTACACAAATATCCAAATCTCATCGTCCAACTTTGTTAATGTTAAGGTATGTAAAAATCATTTTCATTAATTTCCCAATATCAAATTTGGTGGGAATGTTATTAGAC
Organism: Stenella coeruleoalba; assembly: GCF_951394435.1. Taxonomy (NCBI): domain Eukaryota; kingdom Metazoa; phylum Chordata; class Mammalia; order Artiodactyla; family Delphinidae; genus Stenella; species Stenella coeruleoalba. Next base: position 109,229,663 of record NC_137153.1, read on the forward strand.
AAAAAGCAGTCAAAGCAAATAAACCTCTTCCAATCACATCATCTGTTGTCTAATATTTTTGAACAGTGAATGGACTTTAATCCTCAGGGTTTGGGCTAGGTAGGATTTATTAATTTAAGGATTTACTTGGCTGCCAAAAAACGATGATTTCACCAAAAGTTTTATCAACTTAACACAAGATAACAAGCCTCCTGGGACTTCCCTGGCGGTCCAGTGGTTAGGACTCTGTGTTTTCACTGCCAAAGGCCTGGGTTCGATCCCTGGTCAGGGAACTAAGATCCCACGAGCCACTCGGCGCAGCCAAAAAAGAAAAGAAACAAACAAAAAACCAAAATAACAAGCCTCCTCCTTTTTCTGTATCCTAACAACCTTTTATCTATAAAATTTCTGGAAAAGTTTTACTTTAAAAAAATCATTCACAGCAAGACCAAAAAAAAAAGTTTCTGTGGACATTCACAAAATGTCACAACAGCTAATTAGTTAATACTGGCCAATTAAAAACATAACCAAAACATCTGCCCAGGCATCATTTTTTGCAGTGAAGAAGCAGGGGGGCTTCCTCTATCTCACCTGCACCGCCACACACACACAGTATGCCACAGGTCCATCACAGAAACGCTGACATTTATGTAAGACGAACTGTCGTTTAAATGGACACAACGCAAATTTATAATACCCGTGAAAACAATATCATTACCAAATAACTAAGAGACATCATACAGCATGCCAAATCAATGTATCCGTGACACTAAAGAGATTATGGGACGAGTTTTCCAACGAGCACCTTTAAAAACCCAGCCATTTCTGATATTTATATACTCTCCTAACTCCTAATAAGAATTTTTCTTCCCACTCTTACATTAGAAATTGCCCTTTAAGCTACTGAACCCTTTACAGGAGGCTCTTTTCCAGTTCTTCATCTTTCACTGTCATGAAAAAGGCATCTTTTTAAAATAAAGCAGGCCCCATTAACTTTGCAGAATGCACTATTAAAAAAAAAATCAGCTTTCGTTTCTCTAAAAAATTGAACTGACTCTGGAGAGAACTTTCTTAAGGTCACAGGTCTAAACTGAACTCTTAGAGAGCCTCTAGGAATATCATGTACTGGCAGCAAAGGTCCCACGGGGAAAACTTCAGGAAGTGGGATTTCAATTCAACTGAAGGAGGAGCTTTTAAAACACCAGAGCTTTCCAATAATGGAACAGCTGCCTCCGGAGTGGTGAGCTTCTCATTACTGGGAATGGTCAAGGACAGCTGGATACAGAGGCAGAATGAGGTAAATGAAAATGCTTTGGAGCAGTCAAACCTTTTACTGATTCAGCCACTTCCTCTGTGATCATGGACATGTTCAACTAACTTCTAAGCTTCCGTTTTGTCATCTGTAAAATGGAAGCTAGCTCACCTTGAGGGCTGTGAGAATCAGGACCAGAGTAGGGACATGCCTAGCACAGGGCCCTTGTAAGTTTTATTACTATGAATACCTGGCAGGAAAGCTCCACTAACATCCCTTTCAACCCTATGACATTACCACAGTTTATCTTAAGATGGCTTAAAATACACAGACCAAAAAACTCAAGTGCTCAAACTTACTGGGAATTTAATTTTATAATTAAGGGCAGTTACTGACTTGAGGCTATGATTTCCCACCAGGTGCATTTTCTCTCCACCCTCTCCACACTCCATGGTGTCTCATCCTTTATTTTCCCCCTCACTTAAGACTAAACATTAAACTTGCCCTTCTGCCCTCAATAGTAACAATCACAAACCTCTGAAACAGGTGGATGATGAAAAGATTCCTAAACTGGGAGATGGGAGACCTGGGTTTGGTCTCTGGTTCTACCATTAACTCCCTATGTTCCCTTAGGCAACTCTCATTTTTGTACTGGTTTGACAGACTAAAGTACTACTCATAGATATTACCTCACTTGATTTTCACAACCTCGTGGAAGGTATCAGAATTGCCCTTAACTAATAAATGAGGAAATTTATGGCCCCAAAGGTGGAGTGACTGTCCCAGGGTCCCACAGGAAGGAGCAGGTGCAACATCTGTCCCAGCCCCCACCCTCCAAAACCAAAACCAAACCAAACCTATACTCCCAGGTCTTACTAAAGATACAACATTCTCGATTAAACATGATGAATGCATTTTCCTCTCCTCCCTCAGGACCCGGCCTAATCAAGAGAGAAAGCAAGACACTTGTTGCCCTTGGCTTCATCTTCCCTCTCTTTTCTTATTAAGTATAGCCAGCAATTTAAGAGTACAGAGGCTCTGAACTTATCTAAATGAACTTACATACTTATATTCTGAATATTCAAGACGCTAGTAACACTGGTTGCTTCCAGAGAATGCTGGAGGGCTGAGGAATAGGGGTGAGGGTCCCTTTATGAATTTAAAACCGTGTGAATATCCGTTCTGTGTAAATCCGCCTTCAGTTTTAAGATGAATTTTTAAAAGCTTTGAAAGAATACAAATAGTGTTTCTGAAATAAGGGCTCTGCAACACCACTTGTTGCTGGGTGACCCTGGGCAAATCGCTTCACCGATCTCAAGCCCAGTTTCCTCACTTACAAAAGGTAACCACGAACAGGTAACCCTACAAGGGTTTTTAAGAGGAATAAACAAGATAATGCACTTAAAACATTTAGCACAGTACCCGCACACTGTAAGCCTACAACAAATGCCGATTACCATCATTATTCAGCATTAACCTTGTTATCTTTATTGCAAACAGCACTACACATACACACCTGTTTCCATGGCATACCCACAATTATGGCGCAGTCCCTCACATTAGTACAGCGCTTTATACTTCATAAACCACCTCTCCACACTTCATCATCTTTCAAACTCATGGCAGCCCTGGGACATGACTGTTAACTCATTTCGCAGCTAAGGAAACTGAGGCACTAGGAGGCAGTCACTCCGAGACTCAATTCTCCCATCTCTAAAATCAACTCCAGATCCCTTCAACCCGTTCGTCGCTCCCGGGTCCCCTGCTCCCGGAGCCGTGTTCCGCGCGGCACTGACCTGAGCGAGCGCCCCGGGGCCCGGGACCTCGCGCCGGGTTCACACCGACTAGGCGCGTTCGGGCCGCCAGAGCCTCGCAGCGGCCGGGTCCGCTCCGCAGCCATGGCGCCTGCAGGGAGAGAAAGACAAACAGCCCGAGGCGCGGCGGGTCAGCAGAGGCGCGGGCGCCAGGCAACCCCCTCCCCGACCCGGGCCCGCCTCATATACAGACCTGGACCTGCGGCCGCCGCTCGGGTCCGCAGCCTCACAGGGGAGCGGCTTCCGGTGCTGCCTACGTCATCTCCGCGCGTCCCTCCACCCGCGGCGCCCGGCGGACGCGGCTGCACTTCCGGCCCCGCCTTAAAGGGGAAGTGGGAGAGCTGAGGAGCGTAGAGGGAGGCGGAGCATGCGTAGGTCCGCTTAGATCTGTGGCAGATTGTTCAAAGTTTACTTCCAGGCTGTACACACGGATTTGTCCCGCAGGTTTATGTCCGTCATCCAATCTGATCTTGCACCGACTGTGCGGCACTTTTTCTTATTATGCTTACTTTACGGAGGAGAGAGGGAGAATTTAAGAGAGGTGTCCAAAGTCAAACAACGTATAGACATAACATTTATATAGACAATAAGGCACCCGTATGTCCAGTTAGTGGTAGAGCACATCTAGGGTGCTCTTGAAACATGGGAAATAAAAAGTTGATTCTTTGTGGTGGAAACTAAGTATGGAGTCCAGAAAGGTTTCAAGAGAGCAGATTTGATTCGGTAGGCAACAGGAAGCCTCTGTGAACTTCGAAGCCAGAGAGTGACTGATGACAACATTACAAGAAAATTTAGGAAGACATGGGTACACAGATTGGATAAACTTTATGAAAGAAAAGGCAGTGCTAAGGTAATCAAGAAAACCAGGCACCCCTATCTATTTGCAGCAAATGGTCTCAACCCCAGGATGGTAGGAGTTTGATGAATGAAACTGAAAATTCCAGATGGAGCTGCCCCAGAGACAACATTGTTTCAACCTCTCATGGACAAAGAAACCAAATTGTCTAAGTTTAAGCCCAGAGGCTATCCAGGAGCAAAATTTATGGCTCATTAAAAAATGAAAAGAAAATTGCAAAATTGAATTTGTATTTAATTAAATCCAACACTTGTGTAACCATTCAATTTAGTATATGTAAAAATTCCCTTTCATTTGAATTTTTTTTAGGATATATATTCCCACTTTGTAAAAATCTCCAAGATTGCACAATGATTGTTGAGAAAACATAGCCAACTTTAAAATGTAATGAATTATTCCTAGCCAAATAACTACAAAAACTGCTATGAATGGCAGGTAGGAAGATCAACACGCAAAAAGAAAAACATGAAATATGGCCTGGCGTAGGAACCGAATGTTCATTACAACTGTTTATGTGACAGGAACATATAAATATGCTGGATGTTTTTTCTTTCCTTCCTTCCTTCCTTCCTTCTTTCTTTCTTTCATAAACTTGCTGCTCAAATGGTATTTGGAGTAATTCCTACACATTCACGCAATAGGAAAATTGCAAACATCAAATGCTTAGTTTCTCTGATTCAGGCTAAAATGGACTACACGTTTTCCATTTTGAGATAAAGTTGCCTGGGAAAGGTAGATGGATGACATATAATTTATTTAGGAATGTTCTTCCATGGCCTATACTAGGAATTCAAAATCCTTCTTGATGAGACATAAACCAAACCACACGTTTCTTTGGGTAGAAAAAAAATGCACCCACTAGGGATGACAAGTATCCCTTGATATTTAACACATTTGTTGCATGTGCAGGTACCAGGGAGCAGAAACTACTCCAACTATTTAGTTTCTTGAGATGCACTCCTTCTGTGATGATGCTATGGAGAGATGATATGGGTGAACTAACTGTTCTTTCAATTCCCACACACATTTCACCAGGCACTTCACCAGGATCATTTTCAAGAGGTAAATAAGGTTGGAAGCATTTGAAGAGGTTTGCTTTCTAGTCTTTGTTCTGGATTCACTCTAGCTGTAACATGATCAGCACTTGCTGTCCTATGGAGCCAGCAGGTATTCTGGGACAAAAGCTCAGGTTGATTGACAAGAAACCTTATCCTTAAAGTCTCAGGCACAAGGTACTGTACCTCAATTGCTGTTAGACTGAGTGATCCTGAGATACATTTGGGCATACTTTGGCATCTGGACTCAATAATTTCCAAAGCCCTGAAATCGTTCACAGACAACATGCAGGCAAGTTTCTTATAATCTTTGAAGCATTTTATATCTATTAAAATAAGCTTTTAGTAGGCTGAAGTTTCTTCTGTGTGTAAATCATCAGAACTGAGAAAATGGAAAGGAGTTCAGATTATAATTGTTTGTTTTGCTTTGTTGGGTTTTCCTATTCAATAGACACGGGAAAGTAAAAGATGGAACTCAGGATTCTCTAGTGGTTAAGAGCTTTGAAATCTGACAGATTTGAGTTCAAATCATGGCCTTACCTCACCCTCTTATTCACTGAGAGATCTTGGGCAAATTCCTATACTGCCTGTATGCTCAGCTTAAGTTTGAAGATAACATATCTGAAAGGGATATTACCAGGGCTGAATGAGTTCAGGCATGTAAAGTGCTTAGCACAGTGCCTTGCCCCCAGCAAGCGCTCAGGAAGAGGTAAGTGTCATTAGGGGAGTCTTTGTTGATTGAAGCTCCAATGAATAGAGATTTAATTCCTCCAATGTCCCCTGGCTCTGTTATATTGCAATACTACATTGTATATGCTCTTCCAGATGGAAAGTTTCCATCTCTTTTGATGAGGTAGAGTAAGCTTGGCACAGGTATGTCCTAGATCTCTGAAGAGGTGCTATACAGATAGCAGAAATCTGCCCATATTGATAGATGCGTCAGATGGATTAGGGGACATTGTCAAAACAATGTCAGAATTTATTGTTAAATTGAAAAGTCATACTAGAAGAATGTAAATGTTTGATAGTAGCCATTGTTCAGTGGCCAACAAAAGCTACCACTCCATTGAAAAACAGCCTTTGACCTTTGTAGTTAGAGAAGAAACTGATCCAAGTGCTTCAATTCCAGAAAGAATATCATATATTTTCCTGCAGGCTTTTAGCACAATGGCACTTGTTACTTTATATCCATGTGTCTATGTCTGATTTCTCTTTGCTTCCCCAGTGTCTAACACAGTGCCTTGTATATAGTAAGTAGGCTTTCCTCCAAGCAAGAAAACAACCAGCATTTTATTCATAATGCCTGCTGTCCAGGGGGCCATGATATAGTGGGAGAGACAAATAACAGAACTAAATAATAAACACTTAAAACAGTGTAGTGCTAAGTGTTGTGAGAGGTACATATAGTGTTCAGTGGGGACGAAAACAGAAATGGAGATGGAGCTTGAATGTGTGTTCTTTTATTTAGGTGACATTCTGCAGACTTCGGACTCACCAGTGGTGTTTCATTCTGTTTAATGTTATTCTATTTCATGCCTTGCTTTTTGGGGCTGATTTTGTGGAAGAATATTTTCTGCATGCTTTGCCTTATATAGATATGAAAGTTCTTGAAATTAAGGATAAGGCAAGAAAATTGAACATGGAGCCCCTAAGAAGTAATCTTTCCAAATACTATATCCTGAGCCAGTCAGAGGTGTGTAAAGGGAAGAACATATTTTTGCTCTCTCTTATCTTCAGTAGCCCAGGAAATGGAACAAGGCGGGACCTCATCAGGAAAACCTGGGGTAACATGACCAGTGTCCGAGGGCATCCCATTCTCACACTGTTTGCTTTGGGAATGCCTGTTTTGGTGACTGCCCAGCAAGAGATAGACAAAGAGTCCCAAAAGAATAATGATATAATTGAAGGAATCTTCTTGGACAGTGCTGAGAACCAAACTCTGAAGATTATCACCATGACGCAGTGGGCTGTGACTTTCTGCCCTAACGCACAGTTCATTCTCAAGGTTGATGAAGAGATGTTTGTCAATCTACCAAGCTTGGTAGACTACCTCCTCAATCTGAAAGAACACCTTGAAGATATCTATGTAGGAAGAGTTATCCATCAGGATACACCCAACAGAGACCCTAACAGCCAAGAATTTGTCCCTTTCAGTGAGTACCCAGAAGAGTACTACCCAGATTACTGCAGTGGTGAGGCCTTTGTTATGTCCCAAGATGTGGCTCGGATGATGTACGTAGTTTTCAAAGAAGTCCCCATTATGGTGCCTGCTGATGTGTTTGTAGGAATTTGTGCTAAATCCATTGGCCTAATACCCATACACAGTTCAAGGTTTTCTGGGAAAAGCCACATCAGATACAACAGATGTTGCTTTAAGTTCATTTTCACATCCTCAGAAACTACAGATGCTGAAATGCCCCTGGCATGGAAGGAAATTAACAGTGGGAAAGAATGTACGCTGTTTGAAACCTACTATGGGCTCATTTCCTGCAAACTTCTGACATACCTTGACAGCTTTAAACTTTTTCACATGGGTACCATAAAAAATAATGTCATGTATTATGGTGATTAGGATTTCTTTGTTTTTCTTAAAAGTGTGTTCTTTAAAAATTCCTTCCTACCTTGTTACAGAAAGTGTCCCTCCTTCCTTGTGTTTTATGTAGTTTCTCTGAATCTTTGATTGTACTCAGCAGGTTGCAGTGTTCTTAGTGCTCTGATGTACTACATTGAATTGAGATCTCATTTTAAGAAATTTAAGTTGGTGTAGCATAATTCTTTTCAAAATAATACCTTTTGTCTAGAAAAGAGAGAACATTAAATTTAATTATAACCAAGAGTCTTGTTTCTCTTTACAATTAATGGATTTCTAAAAATCACATTCTATGGAACTGTCATGACTCAGTGATAGCAGCTGTGACTGATTTTTGAGAATTCTCAGAATTAAAGGAAAACACTAAATAAGGAATGTAACAAAATGTTCATCTTGTCTGTAAGATGAAACATTTTAGTAATCTGAGTGGTGGAATTACACTTAAAAGTTTTAGCTACCTAGTATATATTAACTTAAATCTCACTAGTGTAAAGACTTGGATCTCTAATTTTTTGTGAAACAATTTTCATCAAGTCCTAATTAGGCAGTATTTTACAAACGGGATGCAACAAATACACATTTCATGTTATGTATACACTCTATTAGTTTCCTAAAGATGCCTAACAAAGTACAACAGACTAGGTGGCTGAAAACAACAGAAATTTAGTGGTATTAGCAGTAGGAAAATGGCCCATATAGAAAGATGGAAAAAGGGGACTCACGGATACCAGAGATGGCGGAACAGAGATGACTAATCTGGGGACAAGAAAATTCCAGTCACTTGAGAATCATTTTGTAACAGAGCAGGGCTGGTTTATCAACATCACCACCATGGCTTGAAAGAAACCTATCTCTCCATTCTGAACCATCACACTCTGATAACATATTCATGTAGAAACCTCTGGATTGGTGATCACTTTGCTGTTTAGAGAGCAGAGCACTGGAAAACAGGTGGGAACATTTTTTGTCAATGAAAAGCAAGTGCATCCTTTGTTAATCAGTAAGATGGTATCCTGGTTTAGGCATAGTGACCCCTCCATTCTGACTCTAGTTATTAGGAGTCAGTTTCCCTCTCTCTGATCAACTCAATATGGACCTGATGGATCTCAGAAATTAAAAGCAAAGCTCTCAACAACGATGACCCACCAATAAATAAAATAACAGTTTGGGGACCTTTCTGGTTTAGCATGTTATCACTCCTCCCCACCCAAAACCACAACACAGTAAGATGCCTTGATAAACAGCAAAAAAAAAAAAGCATCGAGGAACACTAGAAACATTTTAAAAAGATTTATTATCTATTTTTCAAAGGAATAATAGTAACAAAAAAGCAAAAGAGACCTTATTAAAAGTATTTATTCTTAGTATAGGGAACATAATTTTAAGATTGCATATTACTTGTTTTTCAAAGAATATTTATATCCAAGACTTTGAAAGTGGAATCAGAAGGGAAAAACAGACCAAAAAAATAAGGGAGTGGGGGGATAGAAAGAAGTCAGAAACAATTTGGTTCCATTTTAGTTAAAGTGGATTTTAAAATAAGATGGTAAGTCCACGAAAATTTTCTGGGAGAAGAACAAAACTTCCATCTTCTTGCAAAGATTAAGGCAGCCAAAGGAATCTGAGAAACATCTGGTTCAATTACGATCAACTTTACCTGCTTTCCTGGCTTTACGTTGAATTTCAATGTAGAAACACAACAAATGTTGGTGATAAAATTACATTAGACACTTCATGATAATTCTGGTGGGAGGGAAGTCTGTTTTGTAAAATGCAGATGGATTCAAATGCCTCAGGAGAAATTTTGGTCAATAAATGGTCTAGACTCTAGAAGAAATCACTCTGCTCCTTCCACTGCTGTTGTGGAAATAGGTTTCACATAGTATGGACCTTCGCTCAGGTAAGTTCTGAGCCTCAAATAATTTGGGTTCCCAAAGATTTCTGCAATTGTCTTAGAATTGGCAAGTGCTTTCACCAGTTCATATTTGGCATCCTTTGAAGCTCTGTCACGCTCTACGGACCGGTCCATCACATATTCTACAAAACCTGGACTGTTAAACATAAGTTTCTGAGCCCAGGGTTGGTTTGCAATGGCCTGAAATGGAAGGGGGAAAGAACACAATTCCTCTGAGCCTTAAGTTAAGTTTGTTAATAGGATGGCACAAACCTTAGAAAGAAATTTGGCAACATGAACCTTAAAAATGTTACATTTTGCCCAAGTAAATTCCCTCCTGAAACTCTAACTTAAGAAAATAATCAAAATATTTAAAAAATCTGTAAACGAAGATGCTCATCACACTGTGAAAGGTACACTATAAATCCTTAATAGTGGGAAGATGAGTTAGTAAATTAAGGTATATAGCAATAATAAATTAAACATTAAGAATAAAGTTTATAAAGGATAAGTAAATCTGTTATACGAAAAAAGTAGATCCAAATTATACATATGGCATGATTACAACAGTGGAAAAATCAAGACAAAGACTTGAGAAGAAGACTACCCTAAAGAAACTCTCATAGATGTGCATAAGAGGATATTTTTGAGAATGTTCATTGTAGCATCATTTGTAATAGATGCTATCTAAATCTTCATTTACTGGAGATTGACACACTGTGGCTATACAATGAAATACTAATGACTTTCTAATTGCCTCTTTTAATATAGATAAATCTTAAAAACATAACATTAGGGAGAAAAAGGAAATTGCAGAATGATATGAAGAGCACGATACCATTTGCAAAGTTTAAGAATATTTAAAATACTGTAATTTAAGCATATATGCATAGATAGTACAAGTACAAAATCATGCGTGCACTTGTAAACTCTGAATTCATGACAGTGATTACATTCAGAGAGGGAGGAAGGGGAATTGGATTGGGCAGAGGTAGCAAGGTATGACTGTATGTTTGAAATATTACACCAATAAATAGATAACTACTAATACCAATACTAAAAGGAAACACCTTAAAGTCATACCAAACAGGTATGACTCTATGTGCTTTAAAAAATTTCTACGTCTCAATCTTTTCCAAATTTAAAAATAATGAATAAGCAACGTTTATTAAAAATGTTTTTAAAAACCTCACTACTATATTTTAATGAAGAACAAGGCACAATCAAGTTTACAGCCTATGTCTTCCTCTCAAAATGTGTTCTGCAGGCCATCAGCTTCAGCATCACCTGTGAACTTGTTAGAAATTCAGGATCTCGGGCTCTATTCCAGAACCAATGAATGAGAATCTACATTTTAACAAGACATTACAGTTTGAGAAACATCAGCCTACTTAACAATAGTTGAGGATGGGTGGGTTGAAATAAAAACAGCTGCCCAAATCAGTAAATCAAAAATTATCTCTACAACTATGGCTAAGTGGAGCATAACGTAGAAGAGTGGGAAAAGAACAAATCATGAGAATACCAGTGCAGGAGCCAAAATGACCATCACAGTGACTACTGACAAGGGTGAAACAGTCTAAAAACAACATTCTTGAAGTTGACAGGTATCCTGTACCCTTCAAGATGCAGATCCTGTATCACATCCTGTGGGAAGCCTTCCCACTTTTTAAAAAAATTTTCTTTATTTTTGGCTGCGTTGGGTCTTTGTTGCTGCGCGTGGGCTTTCTCTACTTGCAGCGAGCGGGGGCTACTGTTTGTTGCGGTGCGCAGGCTTCTCACTGTGGTGGCTTCTCTTGTTGCGGAGCACGGGCTCTAGGCGCATGGGCTTCAGTAGTTGCAGCACACGGGCTCAGCAGTTGTGGCTCGTGGGCTCTAGAGCACAGGCTCAGTAGTTGTGGTGCACCGGTTTAGTTGCTCTGTGGCATGTGGGATCTTCCCGGACCAGGGCTCGAACCCGTGTCCCCTGCACTGGCAGGCGGATTCTTAACCACTGCGCCACCAGGGAAGTCCAGCCTTCCCTCTCTTGTCGCCCCCACCCTCCTTGTTCCCTCCCTCTCTAGGACAAGCGTGCTGCCCAAGATCCCATTATTAAGATTACTAAAGTGATGACTACATTTCTATGAGCCCAGGGAACCAGAGCAAGTGCTGAAGCTACAAAGTTAAATCAGCTATGGCTCTTATTTTCAATAAACTCTGTTGAATAGGTCAATAAATAAACATTTTCAACAAAGTGTAATAAACAGAACACAGAGGTATGATCCTTACCACAACTATAATTATACAATTAACTTTATATTTACTGCTTGGGTCCTTCAATAGACGATGAGCTACATGAATGGAAGGTCTTTGTATCTTTTGTTCACTACTATATCCCCAGAACCTAGCAAAGAAAAGAAACTCGACAAATATTTGCTGAATAAATGAATAAATGTAAAGTAGGAAAGCCAGCACTGCTTAACTCAACCTTGTGGGTTTGGGCAAAGCTTGCTGAAGAGACACCCGACTTAGTCCTTGAAGAATAAATAAGAGGTTAACAAGCAAAGTCAGGGAAGAGTGTTGAATGTAGAGCGTACACGAGGGTCCAGAGATATGAAGCAAGCAGTCTGCTATCACTAGAGCTGCCAGTGCCAGAAGCGAATGGCAGGAAATAAGGCTGAGGGAAACCAGGACTAAGGTAGCGAGGGCTTGCTTGATGGCAGATAAGGAATGCGGAATTAATTCTGTGATCCCACAGCACCCTCGAACATTTTGCCACAGCACCTAATACCTTTTACTGAAACCATTTGCTTACATATTTGTCTCCCTAATTAGTCTACAATAATAGTAGAGGGCAGAAACTTCCTATGCACTTGTGCATCCCCAGGGCATGGCAGAGAGACTGGCTCACTTTAAGCACGCATGTGTTGAACTGGCAGAGTCCCAGAAGGCATGGAAAAGAGGATGCCTACCGTGAACACTTTTAAGGCAGCACAGTGTAGTTCAAAGAAGGGTTGAGTACTGATGCCACGGAAGAGCTCCATCGGGTCCCGAGATAAAGAAGAAAACCAGGATTCTGTCATCCTCAGGAGGTCATCAGTCTGCTGCTCAGCCTACACGACAGAAAAGGAAAACCTCAAGACATTAGGAAGTCAGGAAACCTGGGTTCTGCTCATACCCTGTCATTAACTAGCTGTGTGAGCTCTGCCAAGTCTGGAGCATTCTTCCCCAACTCAGCCCAGACTTCCCCAGTTTTGTCTTGTTTCTTTTTTGATGGGGTTGATTAAGCAATCTCTAGGGTCCTATCCAGTTCTAATACTCTATGATTCCACTTTAACTTTAAAAATGTCACTAGTCACATAATGAGGGTCCTCTTCTTTCACTAAGAGTGGGAGAGATGGCATTTATTTGGTCAACATTTATAGTAAGTTAACTAGTATTATACAGACATATTCTCCCCCAGATACACCACTGTTCTTCATTACTTTCCCAATCTACTTACTGGTAAATAAAAAAGAGATGAAATTGCATCCAAACACCTAATTTTGAGCTCTGTTGAGGCATTCTTTGCTTGATATCCTATTCTCATCAGCAAACGTTCAAAGCGAGTTCCTTTGAAGAATAACAAGATATTTTTTACTATGGTAAAATACACATAACCTAAAATTTATCATTTTAACCATACAGCTCAGTACATTCACACTGTGGGGAAACCATCACCACCATCCATCTCCAGAACTTTTTCATCATCTCAAACTGAAACTCTGTACTCATTAATCAACAACTCTCCTTCCCCCTCCCCCCACAACCGTCCCCTGGTAACCACTATTCTATTTCCTGTCTCTGTGAATTTGACTATTCTAGGTACCATGTATAAGTGGAATCATACAATATTTGTCTTTTTGTGTTTGGCTTATTTCACTTTGCACTATATCTTCAAGGTTCCCCCATGATGTAGCATGTGTCAGAATTACATTCCTTTTTAAGACTGAATAATATGCCTTTGAATGTATATACCGCATTTTTTTAATCCATTCATTCATTCATCAATGAACACTTGGGTTGTTTCTACCCTTTTCGGTTATTGTGAATAATGTTGTTAATGAACACAGATGTACAAACATCTATGTAAGCCCCTGCTTTCAATTCCTCTGGGTATACACCTAGAAGCGGAATTGCTGGATCATATGGTAATTCTATGTTTAATTTTTTGAGGAACCACCATGTTTCCACAGCAGTTGTACCATTTTACATTCCCACCAGATATGCACAAGGGTTCCAATTTCTCACATCCTGTCAACACTTGTTATTTTCTGTTTTTTAAAAAAATAATAGCCATCCTAATGGGTGTTAAGTGAACAATGATTTTTAAAAGTATGCTTTCATATACTATGACTGTTACCAACCTAAACCAATATAAAAATAAACATGTAGTCAGAAACCAAGTGACAGGCCTAAGACACATTCATATGCAATACAGCATATATAAGTTAAAGTGTAGAGCTCTGGAATCAAAGGACCTGGATTTGAGTAGCAGCTGCCCCACAGTCTGAATGATCTTAGAAGATTTTCTTAACTTCTCTGAGTGTCACCTACCTTATCTGTAAAATGAGAATGACAATAGTATGTTCTTTGCAAGACTGTAAAAGGATCATATGTCATAGGTACAAGCAGTTAGAAAAGTACACATAATCTGGATACTAGCTGTGATACACAACAGCATATATAATTTTCAACATATATTTCACAAGGGTTTTAACAGTGCTGTACATTTTTCTTTTTTTTTTTTTTGCTGCACGCGGGCCTCTCACCGCTGTGGCCTCTCCCGCCGCAGAGCACAGGCTCCAGACGTGCAGGCCCAGCGTCCATGGCTCACGGGCCCAGCTGCCCCGCGGCATGCGGGATCCTCCCGGACCGGGGCACGAACCCGCATCCCCTGCATCGGCAGGTGGACTCTCAACCACTACGCCACCAGGGAAGCCCTGTACATTTTTTTGTGTGTAGAATTCACAGTACTTGCAAGATACTCATGAATGTGCCATGAGAGTATCACTCTTAACATAAAATCTTGTAACATATTTTTGTTTTCCTTCCTTGACATACAAATATAAAACAAATGTGTCTTTTCAGTAAATATTCACAACAACCCTGAGAAGTAGTTGTTATACACTTGTTATATATGAGGAAAGTGAGGCCTAGAGTAGTGAAGTGAGTAAGTGAAGCTCAAAAAGCTAAGTTAGTGTTAGAACTGGGACATGAATCCAGGTCTTTCTGACTCCAGACTATGGCCTTTGTACTATGAATACTATTTAAGAAAGATGTAGAGGGGAAAGAGTGCTTGGTCCAGCCAAGTTAAAAAAAAAATTCAGTAATAATTATGAAACTTTTTAGGGATTAGTCCAAGGTCATGGTAAAAAGACTGCCATCTGTAAAAGTAGTTTCTACTATGCAGTTAACATACAAGCAAATGAACTTATATGATGAATTCTTGTCCCCCCGCAAAAAAAGAGATATCCTTAAGGAAAGCCAAAACAAGGCATACCAACCTGTTTTCTGTAAAACTTGTTTTCCTTCAACATTGGATCCTAGAATTCCAATTGTGTCCACTGCCACACCAATCATGGTGGGGTCTTGACTTTCTGTCATTTCAAAGACTTTTTCCACAAAGACAGGATAACGCTCACAGATCTGCTGAGGACTATCCATGATAGCCAGGTTTCCAAAAAACTTCACAAATCCTAAAGATATTTACAAGAATGTATTTTAATAGAAAAAGAAGATAGCATAAATTGTGGCTCCTAGGTTTTCATGGGACAGTTAATAAACTTCAGGCCAGAAAGAGGAGAAAGGTTACAGTACTGTGTTGCCTGGAAATCAGACAGACCATAAGGAGATACTGAAGGACCTGTGATGTGTGGTCCTGATGGAATAGAAACCCCAGGGTGTCAACGGAGCTGGGTCCGAATACTGAAGCATTGTCATATGCAAGAGGGAGGAACAAAGAACAAGGACCAGCGGATACAAATTATAGGAAGGCAAGTTTGGAGTCATTATCAGGAAGAAATTTTTAAACAGAGATGTTCATCGACGAAATAAGCGAGGCTATCTAAAATTAATATCCAATTTCTGGAAGTGCTCAAGAAAAACTAATCAACCAAGTCCTAGAACAGAATGGCTAGAATAATTCTATATTAGATAAAGATTCCAACTCAAGATTTGATGAATCAGTGAAATATACTGTAAGTATCATTACTAGTAGTTTTATTATGATTCTTTTGGCTAAGGTTCAAGGGAAACAGCCTAATGCTCTAAACAGCAATATTTCCAGAAAATTAGAATCAACAGTGCATGGCTCCCAGAGCAATAGATTCCACTTCATTAAGGGGCTATGGGTATCATCTTAAGGGAATCAGCTCTACAGAAAACAATCCCTGGCCTCCTCTGTCAGAGATAACTCTGAAAACAAACATACACTGTCATTTCCACAAGTGTCAGTATTTCTTACCTGGCAAATAGAAGCTAGAGAAAGGGTCTGAATCTGCCCCAACAATTATATTAGAAATCTGGTCAATTACTCCTTCTTGAGCAAGGTACTGTCGTCCATGATGAGTATATGCCAGTGATGTCACCATTTCTATACAGGTGGCTCTGAAATGCCAAGATTTTGCATATGATTAGTATAGTTTATAAACTGTTTTCATATAGGTTATTTTATTTAATTCTTCCCACCAAGTGTGAAAGGTGACTGATCCTGGCTCTACTTTTCAGATCAGGACACAAGGATGAGAAAATTGTAACTTGTCCAGAATCACATTGTTTTAACAAGGCAGTTAAGACTTAAATCATGACCTTCTGACTTGAGGCCCATTGTTTTCATTATAACACAACTACCTCCTCAAAGAGTTTTTCAACCTTTGTTTTATTTTGAAATGTCAAACATGAATATTTTCTCACAAAATTATAATGCCTTTACCACATATTTAAAAAATAATTCTTTGGTATCATCTAAAGCCTAACCATGACCAAATCTCCTCAATTAACTAAAAAAAGTATTTTTATAGTTGATCCTAAGGTATTTTAACTGATTATTTGCAAGGTTTTTTCCTATGTCACAAAGTCTGATACTAAGTTAAAGAAATTTAACAAAATAATTTCCTTATTAGGAAGGCTTTGAAACAATGTAACTCAAATGCTCTGAAACAGTATGACTGAGGACTCGTTTATGCATGTGAGTTCAACAAATTCAATCACATTTAAAGAACACAGGACAATCAGAAAATCATTTAAGATAAGAAAAACAAAGTCCTGTGTACACAAAGGTAACTATAGCGCTCTTATAACAGCAAAATACTTGAACCAAGTATTCAACAGTGGGGATGTGTTAGTAAATTGTGGAATATCCAAGGAAACACTTGGCAGATACTCAAGGGGACTTAAGGTACAGGGGCTGGGAGTAAAAAAACTGGAATTAACATTTCTTTGAGAGCCTATATCAGCCATTATAGTGGTCTCTATGGTCAATTCACTTAATCCTCATATTATCTTCTTTACAGAATTGTCATTGTTCCATTTAGGAGATAAGGAAATTCAGGTGCAGAAAGGTTACAATAATTTGTCTAAGGTCAAACAGCTACTAATAGTAGAGATGCATGTAAGCCCAATTCTCACTCATTTTCAAAAGTCCATGTTTCTTCTATCATGCCGTAGTGCTATTATTTAACAACATCAAAAAACGTGCATGTTGGGAATTCCCTGGCAGTCTAGTGGTTAAGAGTTGGCGCTTTCACTGCCAAGGGCATGGGTTCAATTCCTGGTTGGGGAATTATGTTCCCATAAACCACACAGCATGGCCAAAAAAAAAGAAAAAACTTATATACATACATATATATATATATGACGTGCATGTTAACACATTAAGTCATACAAAATGACAGTTACCATGTGATTGGCAACTTTTAAACAGCACACATGCCTAAGGACAGGGAACACCGTTATTCAAAAGTAGCTGAATTGTCATGCTAAGTTCCAGTATGTTGTCACCATGTAAGTTGAGCAATTTTCAAAAAGCCCCTTCTTCAGGACATAATCAGTCATGAGATTGCAACCTGAGCATAGGCTCTACTAAGGGAGATCACACTAAGTTCCGAGGTTGTCTCCTGTCCCCCCAAGAAAGGACATTTTGCTTTAAGAATTCTCTCCATCAACATACCTGACTAGCACATCCTCACCGGTCAGTTCTCGGAGGAGCTGCGTTACCAATCCACTGGTGGTACAGTAGTTTAAAGATTCTGGTGACACAGAGGATATCTCCACAATTAGCTGAAAGAAAACAGAAAAAGCAGAAAGGTCCAAATAGCCCCAAACTTGTTAGATGGCATTTTAAGTTAAATGCAGGACTAGGAAGTATATTACATACTATTATATACTAGTATAAATTATATACTTAATATAATTGAATTTTTAAAAATCCATTATTTGTCTCCACAAGCAAGAAAACTTCATTGAACACATAAGAAATTACTCTGGCACAGAAACACTCACCCAGATATACCTGGGTATATCTGCCCTTTTTTAAAAAGAAACCATCAATCAGGACAAAAGCCCCTATCAACAATAACGAACAGACTGTAAAAATCATTCATTCATTCATTCAATCAGTCGGCTATTCACTTACTCGTTCAACAAGTATGTTCTGAGGGCTTACTGAGAGATCTAGGACACCGAGTATTTTAAGCAGAGGAACGACAGAATCAGATTTCGATTTTTAAAAGATCATTCTGACTACATGTAGCGATAGACTAGGGGTGACAAAAATGGGAGCAGACCAGTTTGGATGCAAATACAATAGTCCGGGTGAGAGATACTGGTAGCTTAGACTAGGGTGGTGGTGGCTATAGCAAAGCAGAGAAATGCACGAGTTTACGTAAAACTGACACAATGTGATGACTGAGTGGATACATGGCAGGGAGGACAGGGCCTCACAGAGAATAAGCTGGAGGTCCAACAGCCAGCCACGTGGACTGGGAGACGGGGCCAGTTTGTTGCTGCTGTTTTTATTGGGGGCATGAGGTGGATGGAGAAGATCAGAAGTTTGGTTTGAACTTGAGCATAAGGGGCCTAGCATGCCTTCACAAACTCCAACAATTAAAGGTCAATAGAGGCTAAGGAGCCAGGAGACCAAGAAGAAACAGCTACAGAAGCAGAAGGAAAATCAAGATTGCGTAATATTAACAATGCTGAAGACATTGTTCTGAAGAGGGAATCAGACTGTAAATGGTTCTGTTTTGAATATACAATCTATTAATTGCATGGCGTTGGGTCAATGACTCCATCAACAGCGAGATTAATGATAATGAAGTATCAGGTTTACTGTGAGAATTGAAGAGAATATATATGAGAGGATTTAGCACACTGCTCAGTACAAAGCTTCTTCTTACTACCACTACTACACTAATTTTTTCAGTCTAATTTCAATGGGATCTCCTCTATTATAGTACTCAGAGTGCAGTGTAAATATTTTTTATATGACTGTCTCACACACTAGGCTGGGAGTTCATCCCTACATCCCAAGCACCTGGTATATATAGGGCCTAACATAGACTATAAACTCAATAAATACATGTTAAATGAGCCATCTCGCCTTCTGATGTAAGCCTTGATGCATTCTGAATTATAGGCACCAGAAACGATGCTTTTAGTCTTACCTCATACACCCTGTATCGAACAATGTCATTTGTTTCCATTACACTTTTCAAATCATCCAGCAGATTACTTTCAAATAAAGCCTCCAGTCCAGCCTGGGTCAGTGATATTCTTGACAGGGATTTAATGGCCTTATAAGGAAAGGAAATATCTCTTGAGTCATAAAAATACCAAACTGTACTTTCTACTTCATAAGATTTATGTGAAAGTTAGTGTATGGAACGCAGCTTACCCAAGGAGCATTCACTACATTTTAGCTATAATTACTTATAATTGGAAAAAACACATAGTATTCCCAACAGAAAATAGAAAAAGCTTCTTATCAAGCAACCCAATGTAAGCTCTATGATGGTTAATTTAGAAATGTGCATTCTAGAAAATAAAAGGGGTTTACTAGTTTTATGTTGATGCCATTTATTTATTTCATACCATCGATATGAGGCTGCAAATTCTATTACGCAAATCATTTATTCTAAACCTCCACCTCTCAGTCCAGAAGGCCTTTCTCTGTCTTTTAGGACATTAATGTCTCTGCATGTTTAGGCTAACGGTTGTAGCTGACTCACCGCTTTAGCTACAGATAGATTCTCTCCACCAATACAATAAACGATTTGTTTTAATAATTCAGCATTATTTAGAATCTCAGTAACAGCATCAGAATTTTCAACAATTCTTCCAACCTGAAAGGAAAAAAACAATCAGAAATACTCTTCCAAGGTAGGGCAACATGGAAACACATGATGGTCAAATTTCCTTAGTGTGCGGTTATTTTAGGAGTTACTAACTACAGCTATGAGTCATTAAAAAATTCCAAATGACCCAAATTCATTAAAGCCAAACACACAGATGGTATGGTCACATCTTTGAAAAGAAAGAAAATATAAAACAAAACAGGTGAGTTAAGACTTGAGACACCTCAGTGAGTGAAAACAATACAAATCTTAGTTCTACCAACTTTCAGTTCTTGATCTTGAGCAAATTAAATAACTTTTTTTGAGCCTAATTTCTTGTCTGTAAAATGGGAATACAATACTTAACTGCAGGACAGTAATAAAGACTAAATGAAACTAAATAGGTAAAGCACCTCCTACAGAGTTTTGCACATAAATGGTCAATGGATAAATCGATCCTTTCTCCTTTTCTTGAATAAATACTTTAGAGAAAAAAAGAAAAAACAGTAGTTGAACATCTAGTGGATAACTAACTGCTCAGCTTCTATCCCTTCAAGATAATCCTCGGCAGCAGCTCTTCACCCAAACACTAGCATGTTTGGTTACCAGGGTGGTAAGAGTTACTGTCTTAATTTGTTGGTATAGTGACCTTTATAATAGTACTTCACTCATGCCACTATAATAAGACTTACCATGGCAATCTTTCTCTCTAGACTAGGGGCTCCTTGGAGGAAAGAAACAGGCTTTATTTATCTTGGTAGCTCTAACAGCATATGGTACAATGCCTGATAAAAGGAGCTCAGTATTTGATGACTAGCTGATTCAGACGGTACTCAGTGGAACTTCTTACTTTAGCTTGTAGCTGCTGGTTATAGTTAGCTACACATACTAGAATAGACTTGATACAGCCTACACAGAGAGCACATGTTTTCTTCACCTCTCTGTATTTGGCTCCCAGCATACACCCTGGCCCAGGGCAGGTTGTCACTAAATGTTGATCCCCTTATTATGTGCTAGTAAAATTTCATACCTGGGACAGAGTGAGGATTTTTACAGAATCATTGGGGTGAGTCAGTCCCCTCTGCAGGTCAACCCTGAGGTCCCGGGCCATGTGAACTGGCTCCAAAGCTTGCAGCAATCTCTCCAGGATGGATACACACAAAGTAGTCTGTTCCCTAAAAGAGACACCACAGATCTCATCAATTCATGTCCTACCAGGTAGGAAGCAACAACCTAATATCTGACATCTAGCTTAATGAGGCTCTTCTCCACCCAGACTTCCCTTTGAAACACCAGCTTCTACTAGTTTATTCAAATTTACCTAGTATCAGGCTTCCCTGGTGGTGCAGTAGTTAAGAATCTGCCTGCCAATGCAGGGGACACGGGTTCAAGCTCTGGTCTGGGAAGATCCCATGTGCCGCGGAGTAACTAGGCCCGTGCGCCACAACTACTGAGCCTGCGTTCTAGAGCCCACGAGCCACAACTACTGAAGCACACGAGCCACAACTACTGAGCCCACACGCCGCAACTACTGAAGCCTGTGCACCTAGAACCCATGCTCTGCAACAAGAGAAGCCACCGCAATTAGAAGCCCGCACACCGCAACTAAGAGTAGTCCCCGCTCGCCGCAATTAGAGAGAAAGCCTGTGCACAGTAACGAAGACCCAATGCAGCCAGAAATAAATAAATTTACTAAAAAAAAAAGATTCTAGGTTTACATCTATCAGAAAAGATCTCGAACCAATATATAGTGCAGGAAAACAGCAATATATCTAGAGACTGCCAATCCACTATCCAGAGAATTATTCCCACAAATTGCAATTGGTATCTACAGTGTACTAAGTTCTGAATTACTTTGTCTTTAAATTTCCATTAAAATTGTTTCCTAGAGAGCTGCTCATTCATTCAGCAAACCATGACCCCACAGACCTTATTCTTCAAACTCCCCTTCATTTCAGTTCCTAGTGCATCTCTGGTGTTAACTTATAGATCACTGAAAGTCTCTTCATCTATAAAATGAAGTGGTTGGACTAGGTGGGCTCTCTAAAATTTATGAGTTTAATCTTTTATTTGGCATATATTGTATTATGTGCTTCATCCTAAGAGGGATGCAGAGATGAATTCTTCAAAGAATTTACAAACTAGACAGAAACACATATGGAATTACAACATAAGGCAATAGTGTCAAGTATTATTAAGAGAAGTAATGATAATGTCCTTTAGGAGATCTAAGGCCAGTCACTTGCAACTGGAGTGACCAAGAAATACTTTTTGGAGGGGGTGGCACTTCACCTGGGCCTTAAAAGATGGACAGATTTGGAGGGGAAGGCATTTCAGTTAGAAGGACTGGCATGAACAAAGTTAGGAAAGTGCCAAGTCATGCTCAAGGGAAAGTAGTGCCACTTGGTAGCTGGAGCAGATGAAATATGTGTAGAGTGGAAAAAGATGAGGCTGGAAAAGTAGGATGGAAATATATTGTAAAGGTCAAAGTGCCAGACTAACAAGTCATGATTTTACACTGGAGGCAATGGGAAACCATGGCAAAGATGTGAGCCAAATATCCTGAGAAGTTCCCTGTGGTTGCAACGTGGGAAGGACACACTAGAAAAGGAAACTCAGAGGTAATGAGAAGTCAGACTAATGCAACAGACCTAGCGAGAGGGAGAAAAGGAAGGCCTGAATTAAAATGGACAAATAGAGATTTCATAGGCAGACCTGAATAATGTTAATTAACAGAATTAATGAAGGGAGAACACATATGAAAAAGGGAGGATTCTTAGAAGGTCAGAGCCAAGAAAGCCCTCTGAAATCATCCAGTGTTGATTCAGTGATTCACTATCTTTTCAAGAAAAAAGGCCACTTTTAAATTTCTGGATCACAAACATTTAAAAAGTCTTTTAAGTTATCAGATGATCAAATACAAAGTGTTTTTAAATCAAACACCACAGATGTACATAAAATGAAAAGTAAAAGTTGCCATCCTACCATTCTAAGTCCCACTACCATATTAATAGTTACTGATGTATCTTTCAGCTATTCCAAAAGCTACACTGGCCTGTGTTCAAGTGGGTGTGGGAGGGTGGTAATCCTTTTTAAAAATTACACATAACGGGATTATAAACTCCTACAATTTTCTTCTTTCATTCAGCAACATATATTAAAGATCTTTCTATGTCCACATATATAGATCTACCTCAATTTTCCTAATAGCTCCATAGTATTACAGTCATGTGTCATAATTTAAGAATCCCCTTTTAATAGATATTCAGGTGGTTCCGTTTTTTTTGTTTTGTTTTGTTTTTTTGCTGCCTCCTTCTGTTATGAATATTCCTGTATATACAGTACATTTTGTGTGTGAGTAAACCTGCATGTTAAATTTCTGTAACAGGGAATTACTGGATCAAGGTATGTGAATTTAAAATATCGATGGATCCTTCCAAATTGCCAGGATAGGACCCCTTCTTAAGAGGTGGGAAAAAGTCAAGGACTTGGATACGTGGTTGTGGAGTCCCCCCCGTAGGTGGGCAACCTTGCTTTCCTCCTCCTATTCCAAGGATGAAGGCAGTGAGGCTAGGCGACGGCCACCTCAGAGCCTGGGCTTGAACCCCGTCTCTCGCGTCTCAGCCCGGGATCCTTCCCTCTCTGAAATTTCAGCGATATTCAACCTTCACTGTGACTGGGAAAAGCCTCCCCCGTCACCACCACCCCCATCCCCGTCTCCATACTTGGGGGTGTCGCTCTCCCCCG
Organism: Stenella coeruleoalba; assembly: GCF_951394435.1. Lineage (NCBI taxonomy): Eukaryota > Metazoa > Chordata > Mammalia > Artiodactyla > Delphinidae > Stenella > Stenella coeruleoalba. The sequence continues at coordinate 109,253,202 of NC_137153.1, forward strand.
CTCAAGCTGCCGGGTCATCTCACCGATGGTTCTCGTTGAGCAGGGAGAAAAGCGGGCCAAGGCGCAGTTCCGCCGCTTGCTCGCGGAGCTCGCTGAGAGGCACCGACTGCAGCACCGACTGCAGAGCGCGCAGCTCCTCCAGCGGCGCTTCCAGCCGAGACACCTCTCTCAGAAGCGACAGCGCCTGGGCCGCCATGATGCCCCCTCCCGCCCGGGCTCGCCAGTCAACCCTCCCAGCTCCCGGGTCCCGGCGCGCTTTTCCAAGCCTCGCGAGATCCGCCCGGCGCAGACTCCCTTCCCCGAGTTTTGGCTGGGCCAAAACGGCCCGGGCTGCACCAATAGAGTTGCGGAGTTGCCGGGCAGCGCGCGCTCGGGGGCTGCCAAGCCTCGCGAGAGCGGGGCTGACTAGAGTCGCTGGTGGTTAGGCGGTAGCGTCGTGGCGTTGTGTTGGACGGTGCTCAGTTGGTCCTGCCGTCCGACTCTCCGGTTGGTTTGCTTCTGTCTCACTGAGAGCGAAGGCTGGGTAAATGCCTGGCAAGCGGTGTGGTGAGAATGAGGACCAGCCAAAGGTTGAACGGCCTTGGGGGCGGCCCCCTGGCTCTAAAACCAGGCTCAGCAGCGGCTCTGGTGGACGCCGCTGCGGCATGGGCAGGGGCTTAGGCCGCCCGGGGTGGAGGCGGTGGGCATCCTGCTCCCGGGCCAGACACGTATTAAGAGGAGGCGGAGGGTCATGTGTCTGGAAGACGAGATGAAAGTTCTCGAGAAACTGGAAGAAGGGTTTGCGCACCCTTAAGCAAAACGAGGAGGCGGTCAGGACCAGCATGGAGAGTGTTTCGCCCGTCTGCTCCTAGGTGCTGTGCATTCCTCAGGACGTAAACATCGAGAAGATGGAGACGAATTAATTTTTGGGGTCTAGGATTAGACCAAAGGAGGAGGGGGCAGCCTGTGACGCTGAAGGCCATCTGCAGCCAGGCCAAACGGGTTTACATGCAACTGGTGGAAACCACTGGCAAGGGCAACCCAGAGAAGTTTCATGCGAGCAAGGGATGGTTGGAGAAGTTTAGAAATCGCTATAGGCTGCTGAATTTGAGGTTGATAGGGGAGGAAGAACCGTTAAATACCCAGTCGGCACCCACGTATTCCAAGCAACTCCAGAAACTGATCAGAGTTAGTGGCTTTGTACCTCAACAGGTCTTCACCGCCAAGCAGATGAGCCTGTTTTGGAAGTGCTTGCCTTCGCGTACTTTTGGGGGAAAAGACAAAATTCTGGAAAGCTTAGAGGAAGCTAAGGACCAGATTTCTTTCAATTTTTGTGCCAGTGCCGCAGGTGACAAAACCATGGCTGCTTTATGAAGCAGCACCTGTTTTATGGAAAAAAATATAAAACGCCTTCCTATTTTCCGGCGATCACTAACAGTATCATTAACAGCTGCCCCCATTTTGGATTGGCTTCGTAATTGTTTTATTCATTGAACCTGGAGTTATTTAACAGAAAAAAATCTTGCCTTTAGAGTGTTACTGTTTTCGGACAGAGGTCTCAGTCACCCAGACTCCATTCTTTGCTCATCCCAATGATGATATTGTGTTTCTTCATCTGGAGGGCAGTAGCTATCTTAAGCCCTTGGATCAGGGTATAATTGAAGCATTCAGGAGGTAATACACCAAGCATATGTTGGACTACTTTGCCGACTTCTTGAAAAAAACCCTTGCCTCACTTTGAAAGAAACATGGCAACAGTACAACTTTAATGATGCTTTGGTAGCAATAAAAGAGGTGATGGATGATATAAAAACCAGCCTCTCAATAAAGCTTGGTGGAACCTTTGGGATGATGTTGTGAATGATTATGCATGTTTCCCTAGAGCTAATGAAGAAGTTGAAAAAAATCATAGAGTCTGAAAATGGATGGGCTTTAAATTCATCGATATTGATGAAAGTGAAATTAATAAGCTACTTAAGTTTCAAGCTTTGGCAATAACAGAGAGTCTATATCTGTAGATGAGGAAGAAGGCAAATCTCTGGAACCAGAGATAAAGTTGAACTTAAGGAAACAATTCTGTCTTACACCACGTGTCAGACCTCATTGAAGCTGCAATTGATCTTTACTGGATTGAAGTTTGGCCTTTAAAGATTTCAGTAAAGTGTTGTATACCTGTAAAGAGGCCCAAAAGAACCTTCAAAATAAAGCAAAGGAGATGAAGAAAGAGAAGGAAGACACAAACAATAAAGAGGAAGTAGTGTGGGTGAAAGAGATGGGTACAGAATCTGACTCTGAAGAGGATTCTGCATCCATATCTGAATCCAGTAAGGAGGAGGAGAGAAAGAGGGTAAGAAGCCTCCAGAAGAAGAGCTTATAATCTCAGGCAGTGGCACGGAGGCTCTTACTAGATCTGAAGAATCTGCCAAGGCCATAAATGCAGAATTGGACTTTTGGAATCTAACCTTGGAATTGAATCTGAAGAGAGTAGAAGTGCCTGAGTTGAAGTAACAAGAGAATCCAGAAGCGGTTTCTTCCAAATAACAGTTCATCTCTTGCCATCCTTCCCCTGCTGCCCCAGCATCGCCTTCATCACGACCATCCTTATAATCACCAAATCAACAAACATTTATTGAGCATAATCTCTGTGGGATCCTGTGCTAAACTCTGGGACATCATCTCAGGATCTAAGGTAAAATGGTCATTAACAGTGGCCTTTCTTATTAATGTAATAGGTTTAAAAGATCATAGCCTTGATTTATTTTAGTGGACTTTGAATATAAAGCGTTTTTTTTTTAGGATCACTCAGCCTCATTTTCTCTAACCCTGTTTTTTTCACACACGCTAAGTTTTTCAATCACAAATGGAGATTTTCTGAGTTAACCTTGTTTGGTAGTTGACATGAGACTACTTGCTCATGAAACGCTGACATGGTCTTACATTTTATAAAGCACTCTTATATTAATCTTCTCTGTTAATCCTCACTTTAAACCTATGAAGGAGGTATTAGCCCTTCCTTTACCAAAAAACCCCCCAAAAGCTCAGAGAGGTTAAGTTATTTGCCTGAGGCCACATAGCTATTGATGTAAATGATAGGACTAAGGCTACAGCTGACTTTGTTAGACACTTTGCCAGGAAGTGTATCAGGCCTTTAAGAATTTATAGTCCCAAGGAATGAGACAGACAGGTAAACAGGTAATTAAAATAAACACAGAGGCTGTGAACTGGCAGCCTGGAGGCCAATTTAGCTAACAGGTGTGTTTTGTTTCGTCTGCCCAGTTTAAAACAATTTTGAATTGGTTTTCCGCATTCCCCCCTCCTTTGTTTAAGGTACTATTTACATACAACACAATTCACCAATTTAAGTGTATAGTTTGTTGAATTTTTTTACTGTTTGTGTAACCACTACCACAGTCAAACTATAGAATAGTTTCCTTGGCTTAAAATTTACTTATGGCCTTGTGTATTCAATTTCTTCCCCTGAAGTGTTGTCATTTAAAAATTAAGATATTTCACATTAAAAAGCTGGATTAAAAAATTGGAAACCCTGACAACAGTGGACTCTGCATTCCCAAAGGGCAACAGTCAGTCCTTAGCTTGCTGCTTTTAAAGATTTGTTTAATAGTTGATGTTAAATGCTGCAACGGAAGTGTGGACAAAGTGCCTTAGGGGAAAGAGAGGACTGTGGGGATTAACCTTGGGAAAGACTGCACAGAGCAGCTGGCCTGGAAAGACAAATGAGTTCACCGGGGAGAGCAATGAGGAGCCAGAGTGTGTGCTCTAAGCCAGAGAGGATTAGAAGGGAGGTCCTAGGAGGAGAGAGTGATGTGTGGGGGACAGGGAAGGGAAGGCAGCCACGTGTGTGCTTCATTTATTTGGGTTTATTTGGTGGGATGGTCCTCTACAGCGGTCCCCAACTTTTTTGGCACCAGGGACCGTTTTCGTGGAAGACAGTTTTTCCAGGGACTGGGGCGGGGGTGGGGGGGTAATGGTTTCGGGATGATTAAAGCGCATTCCATTTATCGTGCACTTTATTTCTATTATTATTACATCAGCTCCACCTCAGATCATCAGGCATTAGATCCCGGGCGTTGGGGACCCCTGCAAAGTGGAAGAGTTTTGTGTATGTGTATTTGTGTTTGGGCTGACGATTTTATATATCTAAGAAACTTAGGTCTTTTAATCTGTACATCTCTGGGGATTTTATGGGTTTTTTTGTATGTGTATGTTAGAATGGGAAGGGAAAATTAGTATTTTTACTTTTGCAGGGGTTGGAGGTTTGCATATGGTGCTTGGGTTGTATGTTTCCAGAAGGAGAGTTGCCCAGTGAAAAATTACTCCCTCTTTCCCCGCCCCCTCCACTATCTCCTTCCGGCCAGCCTGGCTGGGACCTGGCTGGGCAGTGGGGCAGGCAGCAGGTGGTAAGGGGAGAGGCAGTTCAGGCCCTTCGTGCCCGCCCGTCAGCCAGCAACTCGGCCTCAGGCCACAGTTCCAATAGGCTGTGCTGCTAAATTACCAGCGACGCCATGGACAGGCTGGGCTTACGGTGCCCTTGGCCAGGCCACCCGCGGCCCTCTGTCCTTTTATGCCTTTTGGTGAGTGTTCCACACTACAATGCTATGAACCCTCTCACCTCTAAACCTCCAACCTGGGGACCGAGGGAAGAACGTGCATTTCTCTTTTACTCTTCCTGGGGTTTTGAGCTGGGGGCGGGCAGGTAGTGGGTGGGCGGTAGAATCCTTGGAGGCATCACCCTGTGTCTTGGAGATTGTGGTGTGAATGTGAAGATTACCAGCACCTCTTTATGCCCTGCCTTGTGAGGAGGAGTGACTGGGCTGTGTTTCACTGCCAGGGTCCTTGGGGTGGTGAGGGGTGTCTGCTGGTGAGTTATCATGTAAGGGTCACATGATAGGTTCTTTCCCTCTTTCCAGTGGAGTTACCATCTCATTTTTCTGGGGGCTTTGTTTTCTCGTCTCTGAAGTATGTTAAAATGTTAAGGTTGGCAGTGGCTACAGAGTCCCTACAGTGGTGCTGGTGGTCGCAGTGGGCGGGGGCTGAGTGGGGTGGGGTGCGGGGGTGGTGGAAGGGAGAGCTGTGTGGGAGGGCCACAAGCCTAGGGGTCTAGCCCAGCTCTGCTGCTCACTTTTTGGTGATTTCTTCCCCTCTCTGGCCCTTAATTAACTGGCACAAATCAGTGGCTCAACATTTTGGGGACATTTCTTGATTTTTTTTGTGTGTGTGTCTATGTGTGTGAGTGCAAGTCTGGATTTGCACCCAAGGAAAGTGTATAAACACAATGTCAATTTCAGAGTATTCACAGATTCCTTAAAACTAGATGGATTACAAATTTAGAACCACTGGGTGGTTTCTGAGGCCCCTTCTGCCTTCACACAGATAGTAAAGTCAACCATAATCTCTTAAAGGCTAGGCAAATACTGCAGGACGAAAAAAGAATGAAATAATTGAAAGGGTACATAAAATATTTTAAACGAATGTAAAATTAGAAAAGGTATATAGTAAAGACATAAATATGAAAATGCTATAAACTTACAGTAAATCTTTTCCCGTTATAATGTTTCTATTAGGGAATACGGTGATGTGTGTATTTTGCATTCATATAATATCACTTTCTAATACACTGTAGTCCACTTGTGGTTCTAAACCGACCTTTACATGCTTCTGATTCTTTGTTGATATGGTCCACAAACATTTCTCAAGCCCATACTCCTTGTCAGTGGGTTATAAAGTGCTGGGGATACAGAAATGTATGAGGCCAAAGAGCTCATGTCCAATGGGGGAGACGTATGTAAACAACTGTCTGTATTTCAGTGTGATTGATGGTACAATAGAAGGATGTTTAGCAGCAGTCCTGACCTCTACCCACTAGATGCCAGTGGCATCTCCTCCCCAATCATGACAATCAAAATTGTCCCTAGATGTTGCCAGATGTCCCCTGGGGGGAAAAATTGCCCCAAGTTGCGAGGCACTGGATTAAGTGAAGCTGAAATAAGCCCACTGTATGAATTCCTAGTCGTGCTCCTTGCAGTTCAGAGAGCCCAGAAAAGGAGGCAGGAGTCTTGGATTTAAGTCTTGCTTCTGTCACAGAATTTCTGTATGTTCTGCCTCAGTAACATTATCTGTTAAATGAAGGGTTATCTTAGATAATACCTGAGGGCCCAAAGTACCTCTTAGTATTTTTGGACTATGAGTTCATACAAGAGTTTCAATACATTTTAGGTGAGTTTATAGTTAATCCTGTTAGCTCAGTGTTACACTGATAACTGCTGGCCGAAATGCCCTAGATCTTCCTTAGGAATGGTTTTTTTGGTTGCGGGACAGACCATTACTCCTTTTGTTCAGAGTCTGTACAGGAAGCCACCTTAGAGTCATGTAGTTGACCCCTTACAGTTTTTTAGTTTGTCCGATTCTCTGCCAAAAGCGCTGTGGGTGACCCAAAAGCCCTACTTACTTCAGAAGGCTATTTTGTCTCAATATCAACATCTTGCTGGTGTACTAATTCACCAGTCTACAAGTTATTTCTTGAGAACCTGCTGTGTGCCGTGAACTGTCCTGGGGACACAGTGATGAGTAAACCACAGTCCCTTCCTTTATTGGATTAGTGATTATATATTGTTTTTCCTATCTTGTTTGAACCCATGGCAGCTCTGAGGCAGGCAGCACAGATGTCATAATCTCCAGTTTCTAGATAACATTTATAGAAGGCAAAGGAAGTAACTTGTTGAAGACCACAGGCAGCAGTACTGGCGCTAGGATTTAAATCCTGCTCTTCAGTGCCTTTATTTTTTTCCAATATAATCTAATTGAGTTGTCACCAAAAGCTTCATTGAAAAGCCTGGTTCTTTTTTTCTTGTGTGGTCACTGGTTTAGTTCAGAGGCCTAGTGTGTTGGATTGGAGGTGTTGGTGGAGGTAGTGGGAGGGAATGAGAAACCCACCCCAGACAGGCTTCTAGTCAGACTGAAGCTAAAGACATAAAAACGCTACTCAGGCCCTGCCAAGAAGTAGGAGCCAGGCAGGGCCGGGCAATAACGTAGGAGTGGGAGGACAGAGGTTTATTTGAGCGAGATGTGAGCCCGGGGCTGGGAGGCAGAAGCACACTCTTGTTCAGTCTTGCCTGAGTCACAGTGGGGCTCCTTGCAAGTTGCCTCTATCCCTATTAATGACTCCTTTGTATTCCCCCAGCAAAGAACCCTGGAATAGAAGATGTCCTCCAGTTCTTTTCATTTCCTCTTATTTTAAAAGTTTGTCATTAAAAAAGCAAGAAAAAGTATATCTTGCCTGTCTTTTCCTCTCACGGTGTCACTGCCGTTTTCTTAGCTCAAGATCTTAATGTCTTTTTCCTGGAACATTGTAATGGCCTTTTGAATGGACTGCCTTCTGGTCACTCCCCATCCTCCTTCAGCTTGATCATATTATTACTCTTCTGCTTTAAAACCTGCAAAAGCACCTTATCACTTGAGTATGAACCCTACATTCCTTAGCCTGACCCCTTATAGTTCTAGCCAGTCTCATTCTCCTCCCAATCTCTTATCCACAGACTAAGACCCATGCAGACTAGATAGCTTATCTGTCCCTACATACCTCTTGAGTTTGTACATATTATCATATCTCCCTCTTTTGTAATTCTGCTTATTATTTCAGTTCCAACTTAGATAGTACCTTCTTTTCAAAGCCTTTTCCTGTCTCCAACAGGTAGAGCCTTCCTCCTGGACCCTCCAGTTGTCTGTCACAGTAGTACAGGTCACATTGCTTTAGAATTAGCCTTCCTTTTCCACTAGACTCCCTGTAGCACCTGGCACATACACAATTGAACGAAGGTGAAATTAACTCCCTAAAACATCGGCAGGTGTAAGAACTTGTCATTCATAATAATCTCCATAGGATGATAGCAGTTCAGTGTATGCCAATTGGCATTACCTCCAGTAGCAGTTTTGTGCAGTAGGAACGGATTTCAAGTTATCCAGACTCGACTCCTAATCTTGGCTTCAGTTAAAAGCTGTGTGATTTTTTTTTTTTTTTTTGGCCACACTGCATGGCTTGTGGGATCTTAGTTCCCCTACCAGGGATTGAACCCGGCAGTGAAAGTGCTCAGTCCTAACCACTGGACCGCCTGGGAATTCCCAAAGCTGTGTGATTTTGAGCAAGTTTCTTGATTTTTGAGCCTCTGTTTTTTTTCCTTTTTTTTTTTTTTACCATTTGTAAAATGCAGAGGCAAATAATCTAGACATGAAAACTTTAAGCACTAAAACTCAATACAGATCCCAGGAATTATTTTGTGGATGGGAAATAGGGATGAAAATATGGTGCTCAGCTTTGGTTCCAGTCTGCTTGAGCTGGCAAATAGTGAGTTGGCCATGTCACTGCTGATCTGTGCTTCTCTTTTCCCACTGTGTAGATCCTGACTGCTTCTTTCCTGACATACCCCATGCTCAGGACCCTTAGCCAGCAGCTCCTTTCAGTTGTCACTGGCAGCTATGTCTCCGGCACTTACTCCATCGTTTTTGTCAACTGTCCCAACGAGCAGATTGCCAGAGATATTGCCAGGTATGGTGAAGGGGCTTAGGTGCTGCCCCAGGAGGCTTGGGAGCTACCAGGATGCTCCAGAGGGGCCACTTTGGGGTACTTCTCTTGCTTTTGACAACCCCATCTGTCCAGTGATGAACTACACAGCTGTCTGCTTGGGGTGATATGAGAAGCATGGCTGAATGACACTTGGATGGATCCTGCTGCTGGGCCTGAAAATGCTGAGTGGTGCATGGGGGCGTAAAAGTGATATGAGACCCAGAGAGATAGCTGGCTTGCGCAAGGTGTTAAGATAAGAGAACAGTGGAACTCTGCAAGTTGAGAATTTAAGAGTCCTAATTCCTGACCCAGCTGTCTTTTTGGAGATAGTCTTTGCTCAGTCCCAGAGGTGCCCACCATGGCAAGAGGAGGAGGAGACCAATTCCAAGTATATGGCAGATTTCTAAAAGCAGCTGTGCTGTGGTGGAAAGAGCACTGGACTTGTAATCAGAACAATTTGAATCTTGGCTCTGCCACTTGCTGTGTGACCTCGGGCAAGTTGCTTCCCTTCTCTAAGCATTAGTTTTCTGAATTATAGAATAGGATAATGCCACCTACCTCACAGGGTTGTTGAGAGGATTATATGATATATGTACAGTCCTTATTCCAGTAACTCAGATGTAGTAGATGCTCAAAAAATGTTTGTTGTATCTGAATTTCCACCCTTCACTTCTCTTCTTTTTAAATTTATTTTTCTTTTTTTGGCTGCGCCTTGAGGCTTGCGGTATCTTAGTTCCCTGAACAGGGATAGAACCCAGGGCCACGGCAGTAAAAGCGCCGAGTCCTAACCACTGGACTGCTAGGGAAGCTCCCCTGCCCTTCACTCCTTTATAGCTGCAGCTTTGAAGCGGGTTAGTGGGGCTGAGGGGTACTGGATTTGGCTCCTGGCTCCCTTTCTTCTTGCTCTACAACTCAGCATTCTTGAGGTTTGATGATAGCTTAAGTTATAGTGTTTTATGTGTTGAATTCGGTCTTTGGGGGCACATAGCCTCCAAACTAATGGTCACAGGTTAACTTTGCATTTGATTCCATCTTTCCTGCCCCTAACCAGAATGTCTATTTTTTCCTTATTTACATTACTTTTGGAGAATAGCTCTTGTCTAAAAGAACATGTGATTACTCCAGAAATATGACCTAGTATTGTATTTAGCAGCTAGGAATTGAAATCCCTCCTGTGCTTCTGGTATACCCAGGATCTGTGCTGAACTCTCTGGACCCCTGGATTAGCCACTCTGGGTCCTGTGAGGGAACAACTTCAGCTGACATCTGTGAGGTGTTGGGTATCAGGAGGAGAAGGATTCTAAGGCCTGGATTCTAAATACAGTAGTTGAGAGGCCAGTTGAGGTAAATGGATCAGTATCAGCTTGGAGAGGGGTCTCTATTGTCTTTGCATCCAAGGTTGCTCATGAGAGGTCAGGAATGGGGTCTCATTGCTTCATAGGTAATGCTTTTTCTCTCTGGTTTTTCTCCTAGTTTTTAGGAATTTCTCTTTGTCTTAATGTTCAAGTATTACTTTGTTAAATATAGCCTCTCTACTCTCTCTATCTGCATCACTTTTTCCTGGAACTCCTTATAGATGTTGAATTTGTTTTCTGTGACTGAACTTTTATAGTTTTCTTTAGACTGAATTTTATAGGTTTCCTTTTCAAGATTTCAGATTGTTTTTAATAACCAACTGCTCTTGTTTTGTAACTGTCTGATCTTGTTTTATAAATGCAATAATCTTGCTTTATCTTTCTGTGGATAGTAATTATACTTATTTTATGCTTAATTTTCTTCCAGCTTTATTGAGATATAATTGACATATAACATTGTGTAAGTTTAAGGTATACAACATGATGATTTTATATGTGTATATATTACAAAATGATTACGACAATAAGGTTAGTTAAACATCCATCATCTCAGTTACTTTTTTGTGTGATAAGAACTCTTTAAGATCTACTCTCTTAGCAATTTTCAAGTATACATAATTGTACTTATTTTTAAATCTTGGTTTCAATTATCCTTCTCATGTAAATTCTTTTTTGTTGTTGAATTTTAGTCTCTCATGGTGTTGACTTTCCTCAAATACTTTGTAATTCTTAATTGTAGCCTCTCTCATCTTCTTAGCTATGCTTATGGGGAAGTGTAGAAACAAATGGAGGAATTGACCTTAGGTGGTACTCTGCAGTGTGCGTGTGGGGCATGTGGACATTCTACTGGCTGGGGTACCCAAGTAACTGGTCTTCTGGGCATGCACTCTCCCTTTTGTCCTTGGCTGTCGCCGGCCACTAGGACAGTGTTTTGCCTTTTGTCCAAAATTCCCATGCTCACTGCTCTGCCTGTATCAAACATCCCATTACTGTTGCCTGGGCCATGGGAGATTTAGGGGGTCTACCTGCTCCTGCTGTGGCATTCCAACTATTTACCTTGATGGTTGCCTCCAAGTTCTTGCCTGCTCTGGTTCCCATTACATCTAGATTTCAAACTGTTGCTTTCATTTTCTCTCCCCCACCTCCTGCCCCAAGTTCAAAAAGGCACATTTATTTACAAAGGAACAGTATAAATGTAATAAGGAATAAAGGAAATAAAATAATAGGCATACATATTTACATAGCAGATGTAGGCAAAACTTACTAAGAAGGTTCTTGAAATACTTTTACAATCTAGGATTCAACAGTTAAAATCAGTTTCTAAGAATAATTTATCACCTCAAGAAGAATTTTTAGGATGGTCAACTTATATGATTCAAACTATGGCTATGTTAGTGAAAAAATTATAATTTTATATTCTTCAAAATTCTCCAGGTTGCTGGAGGCCAAGAAAACCAGATCACTGCCAATGTTTAAAAGATTCAAAGGCTCTTAAGTTAGGAAGTCCCCCTACATGCTCCCATGCATGTCTCAGGGCTGCCTTTTTTCTTTAGGGCCTCCTCCTAGTTGCTAGTGCATAAAGCGTTCTTACTGTGCTCTGGCACGGTGAAGAAATGTTTTGTTGTTTCTGGTGTGGGGTGTAAAAGGGAGGTTGCAGTGTGTGTGCAGCCCACCAGCTGAGCTGGAAGTCTCAATTGGAGTCCTGAGTGATGTGGCAGTGGAGCTCTCCCCTCAGCTGTTCTGTTCAGTATTTTTCGTTAATGATTTGGGTAGAAGAGAGGCAAATAGGTTCGCTTCCAGGATTTGTAGAAGGAGAGTAAGTGGGTACATGGTGGGGAGGGCCCCACAAGTGTTAGCCGGCAGGAACCCCAGCTCTGCCTGCGGAACTAGTGCTGGGACCAGGTCTTTCAGCTCCAGTTTAGTGCTCTTTCTTCTTTAATGCTCTTTAGCGTTCAGTCTGCTGCCTCTCAGTTCTGGTTCAGTTCCATTCTGGTTCCTGGCCATGTTCTTAGAGCTCTTCATTGACAGATACATTCTAAACTGGAAAAATCTCTTATTGGGGCTAGGGTGAAAACCTGAATGTTGAACCAGGAGACCTGGATTCTAGTTTCCTTTTTGCTGCGAACACCACATATGACCTTAGACAAGTCTTCCTTCTCTGGGCTTTGATTTCATACGTAGGGAGAGGGAATTGGATTAGGCCAGGGTCACAGACAAAGATATCACAAGCAGGCAACTTAAATGAGTGAAGTGGGCTGGGGTGTCGCGCTGAAGAATGACTGTAGTTAGCAACCCTTACTCGTCCCAGGTGTTGAGAGGGAGAACAGTGGAAACTGACCCGAGAAGCATATGTCATGCCTAGAGGGAGTAGCCCCTGCTCAGCTCTAGCTAAATCTGACCTTGTAGGACTACAGGTCCAAAATGTTATAAGATTCATTTTTTGGTGAGAAGCTAGGTAATGTGTATTTTTTTTAATGTGAAATACCCTGATAGTAAATATTGGTAGCAAAATCAAGATTTTTTTAAATGCCGTGAGAGCCAAACCATGTATCTGGTCTGTGAGCCTCTAGTCTGTGAACTTTGCAGTTTCTAGAGACCCCAGAAGCTCTGTCTTCTGCTTTACTCACATGAGCATGAGGGCTTGAGCTTTCCGTCTGTGACTCACTGCTGGGCTTTAGTGTGTGTGTTTGTTTTTTATTTGTTTGTTTGGCCACAGGAGCTTTTTGAATAACACAGCCCTCCATAACTTTACAGTCTTTTACCCAAGGACAGGTTGCTGTGATTACTCAGGAGTTGACACTACCAAAGAGATTGGAGGCCCGTGAGGCAATGGATTATTTTTTTCTAGAGGTTTAACTCACTCCCTCTGTTTGCGTGCCACCTTCAGAACCAGTGAAGTGTAATTTCTCAGCAGATCATTTGATTGAGTGAGTGAGACTTGCAGACGTTGCTTAAACAAATTTGTGCCGTGTGCCTCTCCTTACAGTCAGATTTATTTAGCACCTGGAACTTTCCAAGGGAATGAGGGTGGTGGTAATACCACATTAAAGTGGAGCCTTAAATAGAGCACTGTTCAGCCTGGAACTCAGGGGAAGAGAAAGTAGGTCAGTTCTCTTGGCAGCAGTCAAGAGAAGGAGAGATCAGTAAGCAGGGCTCAGATTAGGGTTATCTGGCAGGGGCCACACACCTCAGAGAACTGAGACCAGGCCCCCTCGGCTGACTGAGACCTGAGAGGGGGTTGTCAGGGCCTGCCTGATTCCGAGGGCTTGAGGTTTGATACTTGGGGACACTTCTTTGCATCGATGACTTGGTGGTGCTTTTGTTTCTATGACACTTGTACTAGTTCAGGCACTTTTTATTGTGTTCACCAGGGCTCTGCACAGGAATCAGACTATCAGAGCAGGAATTCCAACCTGTGGTCTGTCAAAGAAAGTTTTTAGAGGTCTGCAAAGGTGATGATAATTGTGCTGTTAGGATTGTGGTAGGAACCTTCACAAAAATAAAAAGTGAAAAGAGCCTGTATTTGCCAAAGACAGACATAGGATAGGATGCCTTTTTTTGCTTTCCCTTGGAGTTATATCAGTTCCATGTGGTCACATGATATCTACAGACCAGAAACCCTGTCAGCCTAGTACATATCCAAGAGAGAAAAGGAGAAGGTGACATAATAAAAGGAGTTTTTGGTGGTGAAAAGAGTTGGAAACCACCGACTGAACCAGTCCTCTGATTGTACAGCAGGAGTCAGGCTGAGTGAGGGGGTCGTGCCTGTCTTGGATAGGTGCTCAAATACTTATTTCTGTAATGAAAGAAAGAGCTTGCATAAGGTCACACAGCCATCCTACTGCAGGGCTGGATTGGAATCCAGGTCTTTTTGTTCTCCGTCCATTGCTAATAAATTCCCATTCCCCAAGCAGACTAGGCCTGTCCTTTAAAACTGCCTTCCCATAGCTGCTTCCCTACTTCTCTCCCCACCCAGGGAAGGACTTATAAACAACTCTGTCTTCAGAGGTTCTGTGCACAGTAGTTACGAAACATGTTGGTTTGAGTTGGGAGGGGCACTCTAAATGGTTATCTATTTAGAATTAGGTTTCCTGAGTAGTTCCCAGGAACTGCTGGACACTTGCCCCAGTAACGGTCACTCTCTCTTTGCTTTAGGGCTATACTGGATAAGAAGCTGACTGCCTCTGTGAACATCCTGCCTAAGGCATACTCACTGTGAGTTTTGCTGTGGCCAGTGGAAGGGTGTGGGAGTGCTAGGTCAGGTCCTGCCTGGTGGAAAGAGCACTGAACTAATGGGGAATTGTCAAAGAACAACTCAAAGACACTTAATTAATCAATAGTTCACTGTCAATTTCTATTCAGAGGAAATCAACCAGTGGGTTTATGTCATTCAACAAAAGCAAAAACAGGCTGTGTTTAGAGAAGGGAGAAAAAAATCTACAGTTTAGGCACAGCAAATCTTGTGTGCACATTCTTTGTTTAAATCAATTAGCTTGCTTTTAGCAAAGAAGTCGAACTGGGCATTCCATCCCTGAGTAAGCCAACTAGGGATATCAAAGATTATAATTTCCATTACTTTTGGATTCTCTGGAAAACTTTGAGAGTTTAGCATATGCGACAGGCTGTTTCTGTGTATTGTCTGCCTTTCATTTCATCAGCTCCTTTACTTAAGCCTGGTCTGCACCATTTCCCTCATCAAAATATGTCAGTATCCCAGTACTGGCTGTGCAGGATTTGTCTTGTGCCTTAATCTCTCTGATCAGCCTGTTTCTCATCTCCTTCCTCCCCTGATGAGCAAGAGGGAGGGAGGGAGGGAGGGAGGGAGAGAAATAACGTCTACTCTAAAGGTCAGCACAGAAAAGTGCTATATAATGAAAGCTTTCCCCTGCCCAGCAGTGCCATTCCCTCAGTGGCTCACATCACCTGTAGCTATGGTTCCCAAATCAGGCTATGCTTTGGATTCCTGAGCTCCCTCCTGGATCTACTCAATCAGTCTCCCTGAGGATGGGCCTTGAATCTGAATTTTTAAGAGGTTATGTAAGTGATTCACATAAAGCCAGCCTGGGAGCTACTGCTTTGGAGCTAGAACAGAATTTTAGCCTACTGTTTCCCCTCATGTGTTCATCCTTCCTTGTAATTCATCCTTTTACCACAGCTCTGTGAGATGAGGCCAGTGGCCTAAGTCATCTTAGATTTGCCCTGGGTTAGCATAGACATTCTCAGGCCAAATTTCTTTCCCTTCCCTTGATGCTGTTCTCGTACTCTTTTCTAAACATTGTCACTGACTTTGTTTTTAACTTTTGGACCTGTTTCCATATTTTATAAGGCTTACTTCTTCCCTGAATCTTCCTGTGCTTTTTCATTTACCCATTGGTGGGCACTCAGCTTTGAGAGTCAGTGATACAGATAGCACCAGTCCAAAGGATGGGGAGGTGCCTGGAAGCCAAGAGTATGGGATGAGCATTGAAAAAGCTGGAGATGGCCAGTTTAGAGGAGAGAACATATAGGAGTTTCTGTAGGGCTGTCCTGAGGTGGTTCTTCATGTGGAAGTTGGGGAAAACAATTGGGTGGCAAATGTTGGCACACCATAAGAAAAACCATCTCATGTGAAAACCTTTCAGGAGATGGTGAGCCCCTCACCTCCAGGAAAGTTAAGGCAGGTGCTAGAAGCGTGCATTAGAATGTTTAGACTAGATGACCTGTAGGGCCTTGGCCAACTCTAGGCTTTTTTATATGGGCTTGGAAAGATTTTAAAGTTTCCCCCTTAGTAAGTCACCTAATTGGGCCAGGCTTATTTCACTGAACTCATCTTGTAAGCATGATAATTTTTTTTGTTGTTATTCTCTTCTCCAGATACTATTGGAATGGAGAAATAGAAGAAGCCACTGAAATCCTGCTGGTGAGTGAGGATAGGGGGATGCGGCCTTGATAGGGAAAGAATGAGAGCACAGTTCCAATTAAAAATTAGCAAAGATCAATTAACTGAGGTTCTTGCCCCACATAAGATGCCCTAGGTTCATTTGTAAGCCACTAACAGGGCCTGGGGACCCGGAGGAATCTGTCTCCTAAACAGCCAGTTGAATGAGCAGCTGCAGAGCTGGGGCTGATCCCCTGAAGCAGTGATTTTTTTTTTTTTTCTTTTACAGTTAATAAAGACAAAGACTTCCAAGGTCCGTATGCTATCCAGCTACATCAGGTAATAGTGCAATCTCTTCCCATCCGGGACATGCTGGGAACTAAGTGAAATGAGCTTGAGAAGTAGGATACCTAGAGCTTAGTCACCAGCCTCCCATGTGACCCTGGGTATGGCCCTGTCCCTCAGACTCTCCATCTGTAAAGTGAGTGAGTTTTAAACCAGCGGTTCTCAAAATTTTGGTCTCAGGATCCCTTTACACTTTTAAAAATTATTAAGGACCCAAAAGACCTTTGTTTATGTGGGTTATATCAAAGTTTACTGTATTAGAAATTAAAGCTGAGGGGCTTTTCTGGTGGCGCAGTGGTTGAGAGTCCGCCTGCCGATGCAGGGGACACGGGTTCGTGCCCCGGTCCGCGAAGATCCCACATGCCGCGGAGCGGCTGGGCCCGTGAGCCATGGCTGCTGAGCCTGCGCGTCCGGAGCCTGTGAGGCCACAGCAGTGAGAGGCCCGCATACCGCAAAAAAAAAAAAAAAAAAAGTAAAGCTGAGAAATTTTTAAAATATGTATTTTTAGTTCATTTAAATTAACAGTAATAGAACAATTACATATTAACATAAATACAGGCATACCTCAGACAGCTTTGGTTCCAGACCACCGCAATAAAGTGAATCATATGATTTTTTTTTTTTGGTTTCCCAGTGTATATAAAAGTTATGTTTAACCTATACTGCAGCGTATTAAGTGTGTTAATAGCGTTATGTCTAAAAAAAACAATGTACATACCTTAATTTAAAAATACAAAACAAAAGACAATTATAGTAACATCAAAGATCACTGATGACATCACCATAACAAATATAATAATCATGAAAAAGTTTGAAATTTTGCAAGAATTAGCAAAATGTGAGACAGAGACACAAAGTGAGCAAATGTAGCATCAATAGACTTGCTTGATGCAGGGTTGCCACAAACCTTCAATTTCTAAAAACACACAGTATCTGTAATAAAGCATAGTGCAATAAAACAAGGTATGCTAGTAATGTATTTTTACGGAAAGTAACCATATTTTCCAAAAAACAAAAAAGTGAGAAGAATGGCATCATTTTCCATTTTTGCAAAATCTGGCTTAATAAGAGAGCTGGATCTTGTCAAAAGCATCTTTAAGTGTTGGGACACTTTTAAGCTCATGATGATAAATTCAGGTTTTCCAAACTTCTGATTTTTGCTTAAAAACATGATTTTTTTTTAATTTACAATATTGTGTTTAATTTCTGCTGTAGAGCAAAGTGACTCATTTTTATATATATATATATATTCTTTTTCATATTCTTTTCCATTATGGTTTATCAAAGGATAGGGAATATAGTTCCCTGTGCTATTCAGTAGGACCTTGTTTACCCATCCTGTATATAATAGTTTGCATCTGCTAATCCCAGACTCCCAGTCCTTCCCTCCCCAACCCCCAAAACATGAATTTTTAAATTGGCATTAAATGATATAAATTGTCTTCGTTTGAGTGATGGGCCCACTTTGTTCATATTTGATAAAATGTCTACCTAATACACAAACCTGAGTAACCTTAATTTGTAAAACTGACAAATGATGGTTACTCAGGCTTGAAAGTAAAAATGGTATTCTTTGGGAAAAGTCTAGTTTAGCTTGTGTCTCAGTCAGACAAGTTTAAGACAACATTGAACTTAGGTATATAGCAGAAGTGCTTTATGTATGCTTCCCATTCTGTCACACAGAATATTAAAAAGGCACACTCAAGGGTCAAACTTTAATAAAAATAGTAATTTTTACCACATTATCAAGAATGTTCTTAAGTGAATTTGACTTTTTTAAAATGCAAGTATTGTGGTGGTGAAGAATACAGTGAGAGCTAGTACAGTTTGGTGCTGTTGTCTTGATGCATGCTAAGGTGCCACCAGTTTTACCCATCATTGCTTTTGTACCATCAGTGCAAATGTCAACATAAATGAAAAGATAAATAACAGTTAGTATTATTATGAAAATAGTTTTGGCCTCATGGACCTCCTGAAAGAGGCTTGGAGTTCCCGAGGGGTCAGTGGACTCCACTTGAGAACCACTGGTGTAAATCCTTATTTATCATTCAGAGTGTAGTTTTGTAATAATTGGCATCACCTGGAAGCTTGCCATAAATGCAGAATCTCACACTCACCCCAAACCTACTGAATCAAACTACAGTTCAACAAGATCCCCAGGTGATTCCTATGCACAGTAAAAGCTTGAGATTCTCTGGTCTAAACCAGTGATTTTTGATGTTGGCTACATATTATAATCACATGGAGACTTTCTCAAATTACCAATTTGGGCTCCACCTCAGATTCTGACCTAATTCATCTGGAATGGGGATCAAATATGGTGTTCTTCAAAGCACCCAGGTTGACTCTCCTTGCAGCCAGGATGCAAGTCACCTGTCTGGATGATAAAACCCTTTCCTTTCACATCTTAGGGAACCAGGCAGGATTCTATGGTTATATGGCTATACTGGGTCTCAGATCTATTGGTAGAGAAGGCCCTCATGTTACTGCCTTAGCGCAGGTGTGGAAATAGGGTATCTTTGGTAGAACCAGTGCTGTTGAGAAATTACAGCCTGACTGGTGAAAGACAGCTTCAGGGTTAAGACAGTGAACCCCAGAGCTTGACCTCCAGCGTCAAATCCTGCCTCTTCCACTTGCTGGTTGTAGCATAAGTGCATGCAAATTACTTTCTGTGCCTCAGTTGCCCCATCTATAAAATGGGGACTATACTAGTACCTTGGGTTGTTATGCATATTGGAAAGAACTTATGTCAAGTGTACGCATGAATTGCTGTATCAGTGACAGCTCTTACTACTAAAGTGTTATTAAAATGCCTTATACTGGGGGCTTCCCTGGTGGCACAGTGGTTGAGAGTCCGCCTGCCGATGCAGGGGATACGGGTTTGTGCCCCGGGAGGATCCCATGTGCCGCGGAGTGGCTGCGCCCGTGAGCCATGGCCGCTGAGCCTGCGCGTCTGGAGCCTGTGCTCCGCAATGGGAGAGGCCACAACAGTGAGAGGCCTGCGTACTGCAAAAAAAAAAAAAAAAAAAAAAGTCTTATGCTGAATGCTATTCAGACCTACATACACTGAATTCTGTGTGTCTGCTTATAAAAACACATACACTGGTCTAGGTATCCGTGAAATAAGAAAATTCATTTTTCTCAGGCATTAGATAAAATTACCCAGCTTACTGCTAATGTTTAAGCACCTATACATACACATGTTGTGATTTAGTAAACATTCTATCTCATGAGAACTTTACAGTGCCTAATTCAGCAAAAAAGCAGCAGAGGATCATTACTCCTGTGTGACAGATGGGACCAGGGCCCAAGGCCTCATGTTTTCTCCATTTGGAAAGTGAAGAGAACTGGCATTTTGTGCCAGGACTAGGTGAGGACTAGGTGAAAGAAATGGGGAAAAGGGAGAGATTGCTGTGGGTTTGGATGGTCAAGGAAGATCCCTGGGGAAAGGTCAGTGGTTGAGTTGAGCCTTGAGGAACAGAGAGGCTTTTGATTTATCAGCAGGAACAGGGAGAACTTTCTAGGTGGAGAAGAGAATACAGAGGTACAGGGGAAGGGGGAGTTGTTTGCGGAAGGCCCAGTGATGAGTGAAGGATAGTAATAAAAACAGTAGCTAACATTTACTGAATGCGTACAGCGCCAGTGTACCAGGTATGTGCCTTATATACCTTGTCTCATGTAATCCTCAGCAATCCAGTCACAGAGGTACTATTTTTATCCCCTCTTTTGCAGGGCCTTTAGGGAAATTAAGTGATTTGTCCGTGCTTACATAGCTAGTAAGTGGCAGGCTTAGAATTTGAACCCATGTCTGTGAGACTCTAAAGCCGTCTGGCCTAACTCATCACTTGGTGACAGATGGGTAACAGGCGTAGGAGTGGTGGGCTGTGGGGCTGGAGTAGTGGGCTGCAGGCATATTGCAGAGGGCCTCAAGTGAGGCTGCCCAGTTGGGTTTTATTGCATAGGCTGACTAAGCCTGGTCACTCACAGAGCTCTGCTTTCTTTCCAAAGGTTGGTGCATCCTTTTGAAATCCCAGAGGTCTTCAGTCTTCCCATGGACCAAGGAGATGTGCACTATTTAAAGTGGCTGGAGGAGGGCATGGAGGAGGAATGAGTGGGGGCTTCTTGTGCCTCCTGCTGGCTGACTCTAACCTTCGTCAGCTGTTCTCTGGGGGAGGGGAGGCTTCTCTCTGCCCCCTCGCATCTCTGGATATCATGCTTTTGTCAGCACAGAGGAGTTAAGTAACTTGTGGAGGGTGAAGGCCCAAGGCTTCTGAGGCTGGAAGAGGACGCTGGGCCAGTCAGGCCAAGCAAGAACCCCGTGGATCTTGTCTCTGAGTGCATCATGCGTAAAGGTGGCTGGGGGTGGGAGGGCGAGGGTGACTGTGTATGGGGACCAAGGGGAGGCAGCAGTGAGGGTGAGGTTTGTCATCTACGTTCACTGAGCCTATATTGAGTGCCTAGTATGTTATTACTCTCCTGCCTCTCATGAGGAATGGACCTGTTGACCTGTCACCCAGAAGTGTGTGGGGCGAATGCCACCTTCTAGGGGAACTGGAAGTGCTCTATCCAAAAGCATGAATTGCTAATGGTGGAGTTTCAGGGACAAGCAGGATTTTATTTCTTCTAGCTAAAGATGGTGTTTGTTATTCCTGAGTCCTGAGGAAGTGGGACTGGAAGTGGGCTTCCTGAGTGCACGTAGCACTAGGGAGTATTAGGGCTTAGACATAGCCTCACGGATTGGGAGTAGGTCTTGACTCTTTCCTAGCCTGAAGGGGCAGACATCAGAAGGTTCTGGTCCCCTGATCAGTGGAGACATGGGTTCTGAGCCCACCATACTAACCTCTCCACTTGAGCATTGAAACTGAGCATCCTGAAGGAGGAAGAACCCAGGGGGACTGCTAGACAAGTGTTTTTCAGACTTGCTCCACAGAACCCCAGGGGTTCACAGAAGGTATCCTGGGGGCTACTCATACTTCAACCAGTGCAACTGTGCTTTTATTATTTTTATGTATTGAGCTAAGTTTCTGTTGTTAAAAGTTTGTAAACCAGTGGCCTAAGCCAGTCTCCATTTTATAGGAAAGGAAACTGAACTGCAATGAGGTCCAGAAAGTGGGTGGCAATGCTGAGTTACAGACGGGATAGCCAAGGCTGCTCACTCTGTCCGGTGCTCTCCTAAACCTGTTCCACAGGTGTCTTCTCCACGGGGAAGATCCCTGTGGGGTGAGAAGAGAGACCTGATCTAGGCTGCTTCCATGGCTCTGTCACAAGGTGACTCCGCTCTGGGGACACCATGGGCAGTTTGGGTGGGAGTCCACAGACATCTGCGGTATCCTAGGTCTTCCTTCTCAAGAGGGAAGGGTGTGTGGGAAGGGTGTTGCCAGCCTCTGGTTCTGACACCTTCTGTGCTTCTTGGACCTTAGTTCCTCCAGATATAAAATGAGGGAGGATCTGCAAGGACCCTTCCATGAAGACCATGTAGCGACTTCAGGCTGAGCCCCTTCCAAAGGTCCAGAGGATCCTGTTTGTGATAGTGGGGAGTTTGGTGGGCTGCCTCAGGAGAAGAAAGAAAATGTTAATGGTGATGTCCTTTTTTTTTATGACAGATGTTTCTGGTGCATGTGAAAATCTTGTGTAAAGTAAACCCTACCGAAAATGTACTGGGGACCCCAAATGGACTATCCGTATTGCTTTCACGATAAAGTCAATTTCTTGGTCTGGATTTCAAGGCCCTTCAGAGCCTTGTCTCAACTCAATTTTCCGTCCTCACCTACTCTGGCATGTGGGTGCTCCAGTGTGCTGTGCTGTTACTCCCGTGTTCAGGCCATCCCCTCTGCCTGATCACCCTTCTGCATGAGTGCTTAAGAAGCCTTCTTGGCAAGGGCTGGCATCCCTGGTTGGAAGGAATCTCTCCTGCCTTGATGTCCTGTTATCCTTGTGTGTCACAGTCAGTCTCCTGTTTCTAGACTGTGAGCTGCTCGAGGTGAGGGATATGTTTGAATCCATTTGGTCTCTTGCACTGGGTTTGGCAGATAATTTCCTGAATTGATGTTTCAAGGATTTGAATAGCTAAAGCTTTCTCTATGGTCCACAATTACTTCCTAATTTATGGAGTTGGCAAAAATCCAACTTTTTTTCCTTCAACTTTTTTTAGGTGGGACTAATTCCAAAGGAGGTTTTTCTTTCTATCTCTGGCCTTCATTAGTTCATTTTCTGTGCTGACTGTGCATTGAAAACTGTTTCTTGGTGGCCTTCCTTTGTGACAGTGTCACAGCTGACTATAGGCAATAGGAGAAGACAGGGACAAGACACCAGCTGTCTCTGCCAGGTACTGCCCTAGGTTCTTAACATTATTTTATCCTTACAAGTCAGTGTTATCCTCATTTTGCAGTTGAAACCTGAGGTCAGAGAGCAGGAGACACTTAAAAGTAAATGGCAGAACTAGGCTCCTAACCCAAGGCTCTGATTCTAAATCTGATGCTCTTACTGCCTCTTTCAAAGAGGTTGGGTGTATCCCTTTGTAGGCCAAAGATCCAGAGAACCTGCTGTAGCCAACTCTAAAGGAAGAGTTATTCGCTCTGAAAACGTGTGGTAGTTGGTGTTGATATATTGCATTACTTCTCCCCACAGATCTGGATGTTGGTGATAATATCTTCAATTCTGCAGATGAGGGAACGGATTTAGAGGAGTTTAATGGTTAGGGTCTGTGTGACTCCAGCTTACATGGTTTGGCCACTACACCACATTGTCCTCCCAGATGATGCTGTGGGAGCTGGGGCTAGGACCTTCATCAGGGTTTCCACGCGGGAATTCCTTCCCAGCATTTCTCAGGAAACTTATGTTTTTTGATCCCAGAATCCCTGGGAGAGGAGAGTCAGTTGAGGAAATGTGAAAAAGTATTAAAGTTTTATCCGTGAACACTAAAGCTTAAAAGCATAGAGACGTTGCTGGTTTGAGGGACTCCAGCTTCATCAAATAAAAAACTAGAGCAAGAAATGCTAACATAGAGTTGAAGACTAAGAGAACCAGGACAGGAGCATGTAGAAAGATGGTTTCCACCGAGTCAGTCTTGCCTGTGATTGTTGGCACCTCATAAGAGTGTGTGTCTAGCCCTGTCTGCCGCAAACTGTG
Source organism: Stenella coeruleoalba (assembly GCF_951394435.1). Lineage (NCBI taxonomy): Eukaryota > Metazoa > Chordata > Mammalia > Artiodactyla > Delphinidae > Stenella > Stenella coeruleoalba. The sequence continues at coordinate 109,276,444 of NC_137153.1, forward strand.
AGTTATTCTTGCAAATAAGATAAGTTTATACATGTAGTGTACTTTATACAAATCCTATGAGCAGTGTTCCAAGAAATAAGCTTTGGAAGCAAAATAAATTCTTAATTTGGCAATTTTGACACATGATTCTGTATACTCCTAACCTTGTTAGGATATTTGAATGTTACGTTATTTGAATACTATCCAATAATGTTCCCTGGTGTTTTCCAGTGTTTAAGTATTCCCTAGAGGCTGTAGTTTTCTCTAAATTCTACTAAGCTTACTATTCCTATTTGTTAATTTTTTTTTTTTTTAGATATCTGTAATAACGGGGAAAGTATGAAGAATGTTCACAGTATTTTAAGAATAAGTTATGATTTGGGGAATTTTTGAGAATTCTGATTTCTTGCTCCTAAATTCTAAACGTAGATAGATATGTGTTGTAAATTTGTGAACACTAACGTAGACCACACAGGAACAGCAGGGACTCCCCAGCTCAGGGAGACCACTCACCTCAGGAGGGTGTATAGGGCTCTTCACTGTAGAACTTGGACTAGAGCCCAGATCTCTGGATGCTTGGTGCCGTTCACTTTTTATTCCATTACGCTGATTTCAGCCCAGAGAATAATCCCATCCTCTACCCCGCCCTAGCTCCAACTGTGGTTTTGTTCCAAGGGCAGTTATAAAGTTGCAGCAGAAAGAGTGGTAGGAAAAAGCGGGAGCCGTAGTTAAAGAAGATTTTTAAGGGCAGACATTAACACTTGGGGTTTAACATGCTACACTAACCTCTGAAAACAGAGTTCAGTTGAACTCATAGCCTTCAGTTCCCTGTAGCTTTTTCCTATCCCTTCATGCTGCCTCTTGTTCTCTCTCCAAACTACCCCCGATTTAGAGAAGTTTATTTAAGGTGGTAGTCCATCACATTTGTATGTGAGAGGGCTCCCTCAGTATCTGCGGTGCTGAATACAGCGGGGATTCTCCCAGGCATGTGAAGGGTGAGGAACTGGAGCAAAGGAACCTGACAAAGTGGTGCAGGTTCCAACCAGCAGAGCCAGGCCAGGAATGCACTTCAGATTTCTACAACTGTGTGCTTGCAAACTCTGAACGAAGTTTTACAGTGCCTGTGCTTAAGCATCTTCGTAGGGTCGCATTCTAAACCCAGTCCCCAGCTTTCACTTCTCTGTGGCCCTCAGCAAATGTTTTTTGCCCCCATGGGTCAGGTACTCACAGAAAAAAGGTTCCACATCCTTCTGGTGGCAAAGGTGAGAATATTGCTGAGAGAATGTGGTGGTGGTAGGAGTGGCTCAGTGGCCAGAGAGAGGATGGGGTCTCACCATTCCTCTTCACCTTCCAGGAAACCAGAGCTAATTCCTCCTGGTACCCAACAGCTGATATTTCACTAGGGGAATGACAGGCAGTTTTTCAAAGTGAGCCTTTAAATTGTAAATCAGACACATTAATTATAATTTTAATATAACAAATGTTATTAAAAGCAGCAATTCAAAACCATAAATCTTTTCGAAGGTGCACAGGGTTATGATAAGGTCAGTTGGCAGTAATGCAGCTATTTTCAGGTATGAATGAAATGCTGGGGTGTGGAGTCAGTGTGACCTTGCCAGGCCTTACACTGACCTCCAGGTGAGGAAGACACTGTCTCCCCCCGTCCTCCTCTTCAAGGCCAGAGCCTCTGGAGCTTGAGTAGAGGAGGTGCAGGTCCACTGACAGGCTGTGTTCATCCTGCACTTTCTCAGGAGCCTGGAAGGCAGGCCTGGGAGGCTGCTGTGTTCTCTGGAGCCAGGCAGGAGGCACCCGGTTAGGTCTGGCCCCGTACTTCAGGCGGTTGGGGGCTGCCTTCTCAGCTCCCCTTCCACCTGGCCCCAGTTGCGGGCTTCAGTGGCAGCAGCTGTGGAGCTGAGAAGGGAGAGAACTGGGCCCAACCAGCTTGTTCCTGCCTGGACCATGCTGGGAAGCAGAAGGAAGTGGGTGGGCTGTGTACAGGAGGTGAGGTCCCAGTTGAAAGGCACTGTTGGGGCTGAGGTTTGAGGCAAGGGGCATCTGAACTCTCTCAGGGACCCCCCTGAATGCCCACAGATGGGGAGGGGTCAGCCTAATGGAAAAACCAGCTCCAGGCCTGCTGCTCTCAGCTCACTGTTCACCCCCCTTCACCTTGCAGCCGGCAGCCTCCAAAACCCAGCCGAGCTGGAGGCCACAGCAGCAGTTGGCAAGGATGGTCCCCATCAGGTAACACCCCTCGCCCCAGTCAAGGCACTTCTTTCCAATCAAGTGAGTCAGTTTCTAATACCTCTGGAAGCAGCAAAAATGAGGGGTCTCCTCCCCCTCCCATTTTTGGTCTCCCTCCAGGTGGGTCTGAGTTTTAATGTTGGTTCTAAGAACTCTATGTATATTCCCACTGACAAAGGCTTCCCTTTGAGGGGACTTAATGACTCAGGCCCTTTAAAAAAATCCCAACCTGCCCCAAAAGTGATTGTCAATTTCAGAACGGGGCAGGGGATAAGGAAGAGGGTATGAGTCCCCCGTGCCTCCCTCTAGGGTCGCAGCTGGTTCACGGGCAGGTGCTGGATGTTCACAGTGAGTTGCAGCACATGGCCCCCAGAAGAGAGCCAAGGAAAAGCCAAGGGCAGGAGCCACGCTGGCACCCTAAGGAATGTGTGGGTGTGTGTGGGGGTGTGGGTGTGGTGTGTGTGGTGTGTGTACACCTGGAGGCCGGGGCCCGTGTGTGTGCCTGGAGGTGAAAGCACACATGCAGATGGAAGCTTCTGCGTGGGGGGGTGAGTCTGCGGGTGGGAGGCAGAGGAGACAGTCTGAGGTGTAGCAGGACACGGCTTCCTTTCCTTCAGCCTCAGGTTTGCGAGGCCAGGCCCAGCTCCATGGTAACAGAGAGGGATGTAGCCAGGGGAGGGAACACGGGTCTCAGAAGCTGACGCCTGCAGCCTGCACTCTGGGCCTTAATAACTGGGCTCTGGTGCTGGTGCCTTCGGAAGCAGAGGCTGAGTCTCCTCACGCCTCAGATCCTGAGGTCCCAGGGCCTCTGCCACACAGGCTTTCCAGAGGCATTCTCTCTCCCACCCTCACCACCTCTTCCCAAGGGCAGAAGGAGAGGCGGGAAAGTGAGAGGGAAAGGCTCCTCAAGGCATCCTCTTACCCACCTTCACCCAGTCTTTCTCAAAGGTTTCTGTTCTCATGATGTGGTCCCTGGGATGGGTCAGGTGTAAGGATGTCCAGTGGAGGGTTGGGTGTGTAAACACACACACCCAAAAGGGGAAGGAAAGGTAAAGGGACGCACTGGGGACAAAGACTCGGGCCTCAGGAACAGCCCACAGAGCCAGCAGGACACTAATTCAGAGGAACAGGTAAACAGTTTGAGGGAGTGTGTGGAGACACTGAGAAGTAGCCAGCGGGACCTCAGAGACACAGGCAAAGAGGTGGTGAGCCTGAGGGGGCCGGAGAGCAGAACGGGCACAGCGGAGGCACAGCCCTGGCAGGCAGGCGGGCAGGCAGGGCTCTGGCCAGGCACTTGCAGCTCCGTCTTGCTTCCCTCCCCCACCCCAGCCTGGAGAGAACTGGGGAGCCTGTGGCTTCCGCTGTCTCTCCTTTGGTTTCCAGGACTGCTGGCATCCTTTAGGGGCTGGTCAGTAAGGGGTAGTCCCTTCCCACTCCACCAGGTACTGAACCTTGCCCTCAGGCGTGACCCTCCGAGCCAGCACCTGGTACTTCTCCCCACAGGCTAACCGCCCGGCTGCGCCAAAATAGTTGGTGATGGATGACTTGAGGTGGGACAAGGACGAGTCATCTTCACTGATGCTCTCGAACGTGTGGCTGTCGATGCCCTCGTCGGGCCGCTCAGGGCCTGAGGCCCCCTCTGCGCTGCTGTCGGAGGGGCAGCGTCCACCCAGCTCGGCCGCCCGCCGCTTTGCCCGCAGTGGCATGTACGCTTTGGCTGCCAGCTTCCTCTTGCGGCTGCCCACTGTCCGTCTGTATCGGAAGGGGAGGAGGACGACGACGGGAATGAAACGGGATTATCCCACCAAGTCCCTGTCCCTGAGCACTCCGGGCACCAGGCCCTGGGCACCGATGATCACCCTGGATCCCTACAACAGCCCTGAGGAGGCTCCAGAGGAGAAACCACCAGCCGGGGAGTGGCAGAGCCCGGATTCAAACCTAGGCGTGTCCAGCTCTAAAACCGTGTTTCTTACGCTGAGGAGCTCAGTGTGGCCTGAGTCCGGGAGCACCATCCTGGTGCTTCCTGCAGCCGTGCAGTGCAGAGGCCCTGCTTACTCTGCCTAGTCGGTCACCTGGACTCACTGTAGCCGGAGGCGGCATGCAGGGGTAGGGACGGGGAGGCAGACATGTGTCCCCCCCTCTCCTCCCCTCTCCCCTCCACAGGGGCAGAAAGAGGCGGAGCGGGGGAAAGAAACGCACACACAAAAGAAGAGGTACACGGTCACGGATACTTAGGAACAAACCAAGACCCAAAGAGCTAGTGAGAACCGAAGAGAGAAAAGAAAACACAGAGGCAACAGCAGAGAAAGACAGAGATGTTTGGAGACAAGACACGCTTCAATGGGCATTACATCGATACTTTAAATTCTACTTTTTGCAAGGGCCTCAAGTATCCTAAGTACAGTTAAAAGAGCCTCAGTTAAAAAGTTGTCTGTGTGCTTTGCAGCACCACCCTCCTTTTGCTGCTGAGGACCAGCTGTTGCCAAGCAGGCTGTACCCTCAGCTAGGCCTCCAGGGATTTCTGTGCCCTCTCCTAGTCCTTATACTTTGCAGGATGCCATTTCCCCTCTCCCAGGCTCTTTTCCTTAAACACCCACAAGACAGACACCAGGTTCAGACAGCCAAGAACCAGGGTCAGGGGACCCTGCAGTCAGAGGCACAGACATTGCAAAATCATGGCAAGCAGAGGCCAAGAACCCCAGAATGGAAGAACCCTGGATCTGAAACTGCCCAGCAAGAGGTGTCACATAACCTGTAGCAGGCTAAGAGGAGCAGCCCGAATGCCCACAACTCAGAACCGGAGGGTCCCAGACCCTCACGCACTTAAGGGCGGCCAGGTCCTGAGACTCAGATGCACAGAGTGAGCCACACATCCCAAAGGGGGTTGGGGGTTCTGGGGGGAGCGATGGAACTTGAATCCATCGTGCTGGGAAGCTAACCTGGAGTCGTAGGAAAGGCTGGTGGAAGCGGAGCCAGAGGTGCTGGCAGCATCAGTGGAGTCCACGTCGGAGAAGAAGGTCTGGCCTGAGCTGGCGCTAAGAGGGAGGAGAGGGTGAGCCAGCCGCTGATCCTCAGCGCCCCTTGGGACCTCCCCGTCATCTCCTGGTCCCTCTCACATGCATCCTTCGTCCCAGTCGAAGCCACCTTCCCACTGAGCTTCCCGCCACCACAGCTGCAGTGGCACCTCCTCTCTCCTGAACATTTCCTACCCATCCAGCCTTCAGAGTCCAAGGAGTCACAAAAGCCTTCCCTGACCACCCTCCCCTGGCACTGACATAAACACTGTGACAGTCATTAGAGATGATAATCACCATGATCCCAGACACTCGTGCAACACTGTACAGGCCGGGAGTGCTTTCGTGTACAGGATTTTGAGTCTCATAACAACCACGCAGGAACAGGTGAGGAGGTTCAGAGAGGTTAAAGAATTTTGCTAACGTTACACAGATGGCAACTGGTAAGTAGGGGCCGGAGCCCAGGCCTGACTGACTGAAGCCCTTGCTCTCTCCTCCATGCCCACAGGAAAGCACGAAACGACCTTTAATAGTTCTGGAAATAAAACGATGGATGCGGCCCCTCCCCTTGTGTGTACCAAGCACGAGGCTCTGTGGGAATACACAAGGAGCATCCGCCACAGCCTGGGGAGGGTTAGGGAAGGCTCCCTGGAGGAACGTGAATGTGGGGTGATCACAGCAATTTTGGTGTCAGGCGTGAGGCAAGGAGAAGTGGGAGAGGTAGGGAGGGCCGGGCTAGGCAGGCCTTGAGCGCTGCCCTGCGGAGCTGTCCCCGGGAGCCCTGCAGGCTTACAGCATGGGTGTTAGGCTGCCCTAATGCAGACAGACCTTTCAGGCAGCCTTCTGCAATGCGGACCCTTTAACTCAGTGACCCCAGGGGAGCTTCCCTTCCCTCCAAAGGCTCTCTGCTCCACATCTTCCATAGCTAGAGGAATGGTGGTCTCCCTGCTTGGTTCCATCCCAGGCTCCAGAGCAGACCTCTGTGCCAGGTCCCTCACTGTTACCTTTTTAAACTCTGTATCTCATCCAGCGTGAAGTCGAATATGCTGGCTAGGTGGTGGTTGGTGCTCCAGGCCGAGGTGAAGTCACTCTGTGGACACAGGGAGGAGGGGCGGTCAGCCGGCAAGCATCACTTCCGCCTCACAGCACCCTCCTCCCCGCTGAGGGCCGCACGGGCTGCACGGGGCCAGCTGGCCTTCTGAGGGTCAGACTTGTCCCTTCCTCTTTTTTCCAGTCCTGACCAGGGAGCCAGGTCATGTCAGTTCTAGTCCTGGCTCTGTCTCTGGCCGGTTGTCTGACTGTTCGATCTCTGGGCTTGAGTTACCTCAACTGCAAAAGGTGGGTAATAACCCCTTCTGAGCTTCACTCTTAGGAGGTGTCAGGGAGCGTGGCAGAATGGAATGACAGTTGTGAAGGTGCCTTATAAATGGTCCATTGGAGACACGGCTAATGTTACTGCCCACAGCGAGGGCCTCAGTGAGGATGCAGGGCTACTGAAGAAGGCAAGAATGCTCTGGAGCTCTGGTTCTGGGCTGGGCTCTGCCACTGCCTGAGGTGTGACCTCAGGAGGGTCACTGCCCTCCTGGGCCCTCAGTTTCCCCACCTGGACAGTGGAGGCAAGGATATTACCTGCCCTTGCCCAGCCCCGCTCTGGGTTCTTGGGAGAACTTGGGGAGATGAAGGAGGAGTCTCGCAGTGCCTGGCCCTTCCTTGTTTAACCAGCTGTAAAAGGATCCTTTCGGGGACGTGGGAGAGTCCCCTGGGCCTGGGGGACTTAGTTTTCTGCACAGGAATCCCTAGTATGTGCTGACCCTGAGTGTGAAAGTGGAGAGTGAGAAAACGAGAAACTAACACTGGGGATAGCATCTTCCAGCAAAAACTTTGATCTTTTTCTTCTATAAACTCGCCTTTTCTGCTGCTGGAAATCATGAGGCAACAAACTGTGGAGACAGAAAAGGGAAAGGGTGGCCCAGTCAGAGCCTGAAGGCCCAGAGGGTGGCCCCGAGGGAGGAGTGGCTGGGCAGGGGTGGGGTCACAGCGTGGGAGTGGGCACAGGCTCTCCTTTACAAGGAGACCTGGGGAGGCGGCGGGGGGGTCCTCTGGGGCAGCAGGTGTGTGAGGGTGGTGGGGTATAGTGGGCAGGCAGGAGAGGAGGTGCCTCTCCTGCCTCGGGCATCCAGGTGCTCTGCCCCTCACCCCCCATGCCAGGAAGAGGGGGCTGGGCTCAGCCGGGAGCGCTAGGGACCCCTTACACACTGACTGCCCCTTGACCTCTGCCTCAGCCCTAAGCCAGCAAGACTGGGTCCCGTGATCTGGCTTTCCCTCCAAGCGAGGCCACAAGGGGCTGTGGCTGAAGGAGCGGGAGCGTGGTATCAGGTCCCGGCTCAGCCACTGACTGGCCGGTTCAGGGTGCCTCCAGCTGGGACTAACTGGCTGGAGGCCTGCCTTGATCACTTGGATGCCACCACACAGCCCATCGGAGGGGGCTGCAGCTGGAGCCGGGAGCAGAGGACCCGAGGTCGGCTGCGGCCCCGGCCCAAGGGCCCCAGGCACTGACCCAGGCTTGCTCTTTCCTCTCTTACGCAGCTCAGAGGCGCCGTTCTCAGTGGGCACCAGGCCCTTGTCGGGCAGCAGCTTCCCGGGGGGGTTGGGCGGGACGCGGATGCGCAGGCGGAAGATGCACTTCTTCTTCTTGATCTCCTTGCCACAGAGGAACCTGGGGGTGGGCAGGGAGAGGAGAAAGCTCTGGAGCCTGTCCGTCCATCCTCCTGGGGAGGAGAGTCAAGTGTTAAAACCTCCCTCTCTGCCTCCCCGGACCCAGAGTGGCCCGTGGAGACACTGATTCCTCGAAGCCTGTGGGATCAGGGGCTCCAGGTGGCGGCCGAGAACGCAGCCGGCGGCTCGTCCCCGTGCTTCCTTGTCTTGTGTGTGGCTCTTGCTGCTCCTCCCTTTTCTTCTCTGCCTCAACCAGCCCCAAGGCCTCTGCCTACAGGAAGCCCTCCTCCAGCTCCCCGTGGAACCCTGTGGTCAAAACACTGCATTCCACACCACTCTGTTCTCTGCTCTCCCCAAGGAGACTGAAAGCACCTCCAGGCACTTCCCTCACCCTTTCATCACTGGCTGAGCTGCCATGAGGCTGCAGAGGTGACTTAGCCACAGTCCTACCCTCAGGAGACCGTCCACAGAGAGGTCAGGAGGCCCCACGTACTCAAGTAGAGGGCTGTGTCTGGGCCCCAAACCGTGACAAGATGAAAGAGAGAGTGGATAGTTCTGTCTAGAGATGTCTGGGGAGGTTTCACAGAAGCAGGGACCGTGTCTTATTCACGGTGTCCTCAGTACCTACACAGGGCTGACACAGAGCAGTTCAATAAATAGTCATTGATGGAACAAATGAATGAAAGGCATCAAGGAGCATCCTAGGTGAAGAAAGAGTGTGAGCAAAAGCACTGAGTAGGAAAGCAAAGGGTTCAGAATGGCTGACGCCCAGAATAGATAAAGCAAAGGGTCCGTGGCAGAAGGTATGGGCAGGGTCTGATCATAAGAGGCCTTGAATGCCATGCTAAGGAGCTTGGGCATTCTCCGTGGTGGTAGCGAGGGGCATGCCAGCCGTGTGTTCTGAGAAGAACTCAGCAGTGTGGATGGGCAGACATGGGCTGGGGACAGGTGGTGAATCCGTGCTTCAGTGCCTGGCCCAGAACCACAGATGGCTACTGCAAGGGAGACCTCAGACAGCAGCGGGCCCTCAGAGAGCAGGGGTTTCAGCCCCCTATGGAGCTGAGTCCAGTATCAAAATGTGTCTGGCTGCTGGAGTGGTCAGGGGAGGCATCCCAAATGAAGTGGGTGCTCCCTGATCTTGAAGGACGGGTAATATTCATATAGTCAAAGAGAAGTGGAGGGAGACCCAGGTGGGAGCATAGCTTGTGCCAAGGTTATGAGGTAGGAAGACGCTTTAACTGAAATCCAACCTGTCGGGGGGCCCACAGCACTCCCTCCCTTCCCTGCACGCACCGGCTTTTATAACTGTTCAGAGCGTTGAGGAGATGCGGTCCTCGGTCCGTCACGGGGGTGCTGGTGAGCTACGGGGGAGCAGGGCAGAGGACAGTCAGACCTGGCGCATGGCATCTGAGAAGACCTCAGCCCCTGCCCCCACCCTCCCCTCAATCTCCTGATGCCCCGAGTCCTCCAGGCGAGGACCACTGACTTGTTCCATGATCTCAGACAAGTCTTTTCACCTCTGAGCTCACGTCCCCATCTGTAAATGAGGAGCGTAACTCCTGTCCTAAATGTATCAAGAGGTTTAAAAATGTCCATGCCCTTGACCCAGTAATGCTGCTCCGTGGAACCTGTCATACAGACATGACACACAAATAAAGCTTTATGTACAAAAAAGTTCACCGCCTCATTTTCCTAATGATGGGAAAGAAACTACATGCCCAACAGGAAAGAAACAAGCAAGTAAACTATGGTGGAAACCATGCAGCCATGAAAAATGCTGATTAAAAACTCTTTCATAACATGGAAAAGTATTTATGATATAATGTAAACTGAAAAAAAATGACTTAAAATTGTATATACTGTCTGTTTTGTATACAGATTCATTTGTATTATTTTTTAGATTCTACATACAAGTGACATAATATTTGTCTGACCTATTTCACTTAGTATAATATTCTCTAGGTCCATTCATGTTGCTGCAAATGGTAATATTTCATTCTTTTTATGGCTGAGTAATACTCCATTGTATATATACACCACATCTTCTTAAACCAATCATCTATTGATGGGAAATTGGGTTGTTTCCATGTCTTGGCTATTGTAAATAGTGCTATGACCATTGGGGTGCAGGTGTCTTTTCGAATTAGAGTTTTCATCTTTTCTGAATATATGCCCAGGGGTGGGGTTACTGGATCATATGGTAGCTCTATTTTTAGTTTTCTAAGGAACTTACATTCTGTTTTCTATAGTGGCTGCACCAATTTACATTCCCACAAACTTACGGTTACCAAAGAGGAAAAGGAGGGGGAAGGGATAAATTAGAGGAGTATGGGATTAAGAGATACACACTACTATACGTGAAATAGATAAGCAACAAGGATTTACTGTATAGCACAGGGCGCTATATTCAATACCTTGTAATAACCTATAATGGAAAAGAATCTGGATAAAATATGTGTGTGTGTGTATGTATACACACACACGCACACACACACACACACACACACATATATATATGACTGAATCACTGCTGTATGCCTCAAACTAACATAATATTGTAAATCAACTATACTTCAATAAAAAATTGTAAATGCCGTATAATCTAAGCCCTATAAAAAGAAAAACAGACGTAAATGAGAGGCTTGAACTCTGTGCACCTGTGTGTGTTAGCAGTGGACGTTTCTGAGTGGTGAGATGCAGGAGTATGGATGGTTTTCTTTGAAGTGTACTTTCTTATACTTTTTGGTACTTTGAAAATTTTCTACCAGGAACATGTATGAGTTTTTTTTTAATAAATCAGGAAAAAATTATTTAAAAATCCCAGCTCTACCTATCTTTAAGGGCTTTATAATATGTATGCCTTTTGTAAATTATCAAACACTGTAAACGAAGATGTTACTATATGAAGAACTTCTGCCAAGCATAAGGTTACTTTAAAAAAAAAAGCCCTATTTCACTAAAGGATTTGGGGCAGTCAGCAGAGATGACTCACTCTGGATGTGGTGGAGAGGATTCAGAGGCTGTCATTAAAGGGTGCATGGCCCTGCCGTGGAAGTGGTTGGGGAAGCCCTGGCTCAGTTCTCTACCTCTGACATCCTGAAAGTCTCTGGTTTGTGACTTCACTCCGTAAATCCCAGTTCCCAGACCCCTGGTGATCTCTTCTGCTATTCAGAGTACGACCGGCAGAGGGCAGGCCCACTTCACTTTCCATCCTAGCCAGGTAATCTGGAGTGGGTCACACAGCTCTGTAGGGAGATCTCCTCCAGCCAGACTCGACCCCCAGCTCCCTACAGCTGAGCTGGTGAGGCCCTAACCCACCCACTACCAAAGCCTGGGTTAGGAAGCTCCTTGCAGGGAACAGGCTCAGACGCCTGGACTCAGAGATGCAACGGCTCAAAGGCTCTGGGTCTTTGTCCCCACTCAGCAGCCCTCACGGACAGCCAGCGTTCCTGAAGAACTGTGCTCAGAGACCCAGATCCTAGTGCGGCGCCATGTGGCCCTGGGCAAACCTCTCACCTCTCTGGACTTAGGGAACCCCACTGTGGAACGGCTTCTCGCCATTCTGACGTCCCACGGTCTCGCATACCTTGCCAAGCTGCAGGAGCTCCCAGTGGTGGTTGACAAAGGCCAGAATCTCCTCAAAGTCAAAGTACTTCTTCTTGCTCTGCACCCCCAGGTTGTAGAGGGCCAGGTGAACCACATCGACCCTAGGCAAGGGTGCAAGGAGGCAGGCCCACAGTGAGCTGGCAGCCTGTGCAGCCAGGGCTGGAGCATCCTGGGTCCAGGCTGAAGGGCAGGGGCAAGGCTGGGACCTGGTGGCTGGAAATGGAATTGTTCCCGGAGGGAGGAGGGAAGGGAGAAACTGGGAAGGGACAGGAGTGGGCCTGGGCCAAGCCCCACCCTCTCACCATCGCAGGGGCAACCTCTCGATGTACTCTGGGCCCTGGTTGCACACGGAGCAGAAAAACAGGTAGAACCTGTGGGTGGGTGAAAAGGGGGCCTGTGGTAGGAGGGGCTCTGACACCCGACCCTGGTCCAGTGCCCTCACCCCCACCTCCCGCCTGCTTTCCCAGAGTCAGCATTGTCCTCATTCCCTCTGGGGAGGGGATAAAGATGGGGCAGAACAGGGACCAAGAACTACTCCCCTACCCCTTCTAACCAGTACCTCAAACCCTTTCCCAAATATCACTGCCCTGGAGGGTGGCTGAGTTCTGAGTGAGCTGAACTAGGCTGGGCTGCAGGGACCACCCTCTTCCCCTCTGCCTGACACACACACACACACACACACACACACACACGCACTCAATCACAAACCACGTGAGACACCAACCAAGACACACACAGTATCCTGTTTGACACACATAAGCCTTCCACTAGCTTAGCCCCCTTGGTTAGAGGCCAGATCAAGTCATCCATTTCCCCCACTGCCTCCTCCAACAACCCCGGTCAGGGCTGGGGCAGGGCCTGTGTCTCTCCCCCTTCCCCAGACACTTGAAGCGTCTGGGGCTTAGGGAAGGTGGGGCTGCGACTGGGGATGTGGCCCAGAGTGTCCCTCTACTGGGAAGGCCTCCTTACCCTGAGCTGCCTCTGTAGACAGGGACACGCTGTCCCAGCCCCCCACTGGGGGTCTGGGGCTTGGCAGGCAACCTGAAGGAGTTGCTGCAGCTGCTGCCCCCATCCCCCCACCTCGCCCCCAAGGCTGAGCCAGACCAGATTAGCACCTACCGGTCTCCGAACATCATGGGCTCATTGAGACACTGGGTGCAGGCCTCGTGGAACCACTGCCTGCACCGGTAACACTGCAGCATCCGCAGGTACCATCTGGAGAGCCAGAGGAGCCAGGGTCAGCCAGGCCCACACTCCCAGCCAGGGATCAGCCTCAGCAACCTTTCCCAACACAAACTCGCCCTCCAGCGGGGGGAAGGGAAGAGAACTCACAGTTACTGAGCACTGGGCTGTGCCAGGGGAAGCCCTGGCAGCAGGGCTTAGGCTATATCATTTGATCTCACCGTCTGGTCAAACATGGGCCGCTGACCACTTTACAGGTGAGTCAGAGGTTAAACAGATTGTTCAAGGTCACTCAGGAGGCAAGTGGTGGATGGTGACTCAAATCCTGGCCTCCCTGACTTCAAAGCCCACGCTCTTTGTGCCACACTGGAGCCCCCATCTCTGGTCTGTGCCTCACACACTGCTTCCCAAACACTACTGTTGGGGAAAGGTTTGCCCTGGAGACTTCATGGGAGAATAAAGGCTCCTATAAGCCCCTCACCTGGTAATGTATTTACCCTATGACAACCATTCAACAACTACTCACTGAATAAGAATGAAAACCAAAAAGGTGCTTTCTTAATTAACAGTCAATGCTTTGTTCACACCTTGTCAGGTGTGGTCCTTGGACCACCAGCATCAAAATCACCTGGGGTCCAGGTTAAAATGCAGAAGATTCCTTGACCCGTTCCAGGCCTACTCAATCTTTGGGATAGCCCCCGGGAAACACACTTCTGACAATCACCCGAGCAACTCTGCCCAGTAAGCATTGAGAACCACCACCTCAATGCTGCAAAGGTCTCTATAAGCATTTCTCCATCTGTTATCCCAAAGGCCTCAACACCCACGGAAGGATGATGGGGCCGAGGTTATTAATCCCACTTGAGAGATGAAGTACTTCAAGTGATTTGCCCAAATCACCCGGCTACGTCGTAAGCACAGCCTCCAGACCCCTAGTGCTTGTCAGCAGAACTTGGGGATGAGACTCAGGACTTCAGGGTGAACTGGAGGCTGTTTCCTGAGGGCAGAGGTTCCATCTCTCACTTCCGTGGTTCCTCCCACAGTGTTGGTGCAGTCAGCCCAAGGGAACAGGCTCAATCGGCCATGGCTGCATGGAGGCCCAGGCCACAAGGAAGAATCAAAGACTCCCATCCTACATATAGTCAGGGTGAGAACCCCCTCCACAGCGTCCCCAAGGTATTCCCCCCAACCCCTGCTTGCACACCTCCAGGGAAAAGGACCTTCATAGCTCATCAGCAGCCTGTCTCATTGACTCTGGCAACGGAAAGGTTTATCTCCACGTCCATGCACCAACAGTAACAGCTCACAATTGTTAAAGTGCTTACCAAGAGCCAGGAACTGTGTGGGCCTTTACGTGAATGACCTAATTCACACACCGCTCACAACCACCACGTCACGGGAAAACTATGATGAGAACTGAGGCTCAGGGGTAGCACAGCTCTAAGGGGCTGGTTGGACACTGGGGGCCAGTCTGGTAACCACTCTTCAATACTGCCTTCTTTTCCACGGTGCCCCAAGAGAACAACCGCCACTCCCCTGCACCCCGCTGCGGAGAGCGCTAGCCCTGTGCTCTCGAGCCCCGCGCGCGCTCAGGTGTCATCCCCGAGGCCTGAAGGAGGATACGGGCTCTTCCATGGGGGTCTGGCTGCCGCAGCCAGCCGCGCCTACCCCGCTTCCCTGGGGCCCCGCCCCGCGCCCCGCCCCTCGGGGAGGCCCCGCCCCGCCCCCGCGGCCTTACTCTCCCGGCCCGCCGCAGTAGCAGTAGCATTGCTGCTGGTTGGTGCGGTGGGGCGAGTCCCACTCCAGCTCCTCGGGCTGGTAGGACAGCACCATCTTCACAGCCTGCAGGGTCCTGGCGATGGCGCCCTTCTTCAGCGCGCCGCCTTTCTGCGGGAAGATGAGGGCCCGGGTTACCCGCGGGGGTCCCGGTTGGGCCACACATGGCTCCCTATCAAGGCTAATGCCGACCAGGTGGAACAAGATATTGCAATGTAGTCAGAAACGCACAAAGCCTCTTCTCATCAACCCCAGATCCATCCTCTCTCTATCCCCAAGGAGCTGCATTTTCAATAATATTAATAGTAATAAGCACAACAATAAAAGTAACAATAATAACCAACACATATTGAGAGTGGGCGCTTATATGGATTTTCTCTCTTAATAGTGATTTCTCACTATTTGTTGGGGGCCTCCTACTCCTGACACCAAACCTGTATCCATTTAAAGAGTACTTGTTTTCTTTTTTTTGGCCGCACAGCATGTGGCATCTTAATTCCCCCACCAGGGATCGAACCCGCACCCCCTGCATTGGAAGCGCGGAGTCTTAACCACTGGACCACCAGGGAAGTCCCCAAACCTGTATGCATTTAACAACCAAGGAAACAGGCTCAGGGAGGCTAAGGAACTGCACAAGGACATACAGCTGATTAAGTGGCAGTCTCTGTCTGCCTCCAAAGCCAGGCTCTGTGACCAGGAGTGAGGCCCGAGCCCAGGGGGCCTCTGGGCTTCCAGACTGGAGGATGGGGAGAAGCAGGGTGGGAAGGATGGAGGGCTCACCCGCACAGCCAGCGCAAAGATGCAGCGTCGGCAGAACCAAGGTGTGAGCAGGGGCCGGTCGGCACTGCCCGCTATGGGGATGTGGCACTGCTGGTGGTAACCTATGGCAAAGGAGAGGGGGTGAGTGCCCACGAGGAAGCAGTGGCCCGAGGCCAGTCAGCCCAGAGGCGGCAGGCTGGGGAGGGCTGCGGCAAGTCCTAGGAGCTGTGTGCCTGCCAGCTGCCAGGGGACTGGCTGGTCACGCTCACCAGGCAGCCAGGCTGGTGTCCAAGCAGGCCACTAAGAGCCAGCATTGGCCCACGGCGGGAAGCACCAAAGGTCTGGCTTCAGCCTCTGTGCCCCATCTCTCCTACCCATCCTCTCCACCCACGGGGGCTCCAAAGTGCATAACTTCTCTCACTTTCCAGAAGCCCCAGCTTTCCCCAGGGATCACCTCCCTGGGCCCTCTTTCCCAGAGACTGGCCCCTTGTCACTCTGGAGCTCCAAAAGAAACAGGAAGCCAGCTAAGGCCCCAATGGTCTGAGGCGACGCAGGTCCCGAGCCAGCGGGGAATGGGGACCCACAGGTCTGGGCCTTCTCCATGCCCTGCTCATCACACTCACCCAGGCCACACTTCCCACAGATGAGGATCTCATTCAGTGGTCCTGATGTCTTCCCCAGGCAGATGTTGCACTTGGGTTCCTCTCCTGGAACACCAGCTGAAAGAACGAGGCCCTCTAGGGTCAGGTCGGGCTCACAGGAAACAGCAGTTTTAAAATTACATTCCAGGTGCTGAGCCTCTACTGAGTGCTGGGCCCCGTAGGCCAACTCACTGAATCTCCCCAACCAGTCTGAGCTGCCTATTCCCATTAGCCCATTCTAAAGATGGGGAAATTGAGGCTCGGAGAGGTTAAGTCCCACGCTCAGCTGGTAAGTAGGAGGGGGGGATTCAAACCCGCAGCTAACTGACATCACATTATTTGTCCTTTTCACCGTGTCATGCTGCCTCCCCTGCTTAATTTAACTTGATTTGTTAAAGTATTTTATGTTAAATAATTTAAAAAAAAATTTTATTATGGAATAATAACAGAATGTTATAATGAAACTCCACGTTCTTATCAACAATCATGAACTCACGGCCAATCTTGTTTTGACTATATTCCCACTCACTTCCCCCCCTCCTGTATTAAATATTTCAGTACGTATCGCTGAAAGTTCAGGACTCCAAAAAAAAAAAATAACTACAGCACCTTTATTGCACCTAAAAATTAAAAATAAATTCTTAATATCAACAAATTCAGTTAGTGTTCACATATTCAATTGTCTCAAAAAAGTCATAACAATTTTAAGTTTGATCAATTGCTTTTAATCTACAGTTTCCCTCTCCATCTCTCTTTTTTTCCTTTGCAATTTGGCGTTGCTGAAGAAGAAATATGTATTTATGACTGAAGGGTTTGAGTGAATAAAGTAAGATACATTTTGATGTGTGTTTCTGTCTCATTTCCCCTAGCAGACGGAAAGTTCTGTAAGGGCAGAAAAGGTATCTGTTCATCTCTGTGTCCCCAGGACCTCTTATGGGGTGTGGCACATAACACGTGTTCAAGACATGTTTGTTGAATAAATGATGTCTTGCCTCTTATCCCTGAATATGCTCCCAGGAAGGCGGGACCCACTGTGGGTCGCAGTAAGTCTTCACTGGCTTAATGAAGTGATGGATCAGTAACTATAGCGTGCTCAGCCTTATGCTCTAATCTTGGGCAACCCCGGAGGGCTGCTGTCCTACCTGTGAGGAGCAGTGATCTGGCTGGGGAGCCACACGGTGAGCACTGCAGCACCTCCTTAGTGCCTGGCACACAGTGGGCCTTCTATTCATGGTGTGCTACTTCGATCCATGGTTTGGACTGTCTTTCCTCACCAGCTGGCTCCTTCTGCTTTGAAAAAGAAGGTAGCCCAGGAGAGGAGACCCTCGTTGCTTTGGATTTTTAAATAATACCTTTAGGGTGAGAGGGGCTTGGAGAAGCATCAGCCTGTATTAGCCACAACGTCTTGGAGAAAAAGGCAATTTGGAAGCTCAACTAACTGGCTGGGTTCTGTGGCCTCTGCTTGGCAGGCTCTTGAAATCATCTCTTACGGTAACAAATTCTTCAGAAACAGCCTCCCTGTAACTCAGCAGCACTGGGCTAAGCATTTAACCACACTGTGAGGCCAGTACGTTCAGTCTCCTTTTTCTCAGATGAAGAAACAGGCTCACAGAGGTTATGTCACTCACCCAAAGATATGCAGCAGTAAGTGGCAGAGCTAGAATATCTTGGTCCGAGGAATACTGGACCCTAAAACCTGCCTCTTCCCCACATACCGCCATGTCGGTTCTCCTGTTAGAGCATAAATGGCAAAAAAAAAAGTCTCTTCTCTCACGGTAACTCTGACTGGTAGTGGCTGCTTGGAGCTCCATGTTGAAAATATGCAAGTGTTGTGATTGATTAGTGATGTCTGTCATGTACATGGCAAGGAAGAAAGGTGGCAAGAATGCCCCCAATCTGTCATCTCTGTAAGACAGTATCAGCTCTCTGAGGGCAGGAATGGTACCCAACCCAGCTCCCTTTCAACTCTGAAAACTGGCCTAGCTCCATCCTGGTAAGTCCATCATCACCTTGCCTGGTTCATATCTGCTTGTTTGGTCTTTCCCCCATGAAGAAAGCTGCCTCCCTCGTTTTCTTACCATGCTGACAGGGGACACTGTGCTTATATCGAAAGGTGACAATTCTGATTGCCTGGGCCCTTCCCTGTTCCCTAGCCCCAGAGTGACCCAGAGCTTTGGGCAGCAAGGAAGCAAACACAGGCCTGGGACCCAACCCTGCTCTCCCAGCACCTCCCTGGGCCACTTTCTCCATCTGCCTGCCTCCCTCATGAGTAGGAGTACTCAAGGGGATGACAGATGTTACAAGTGTGTTTCCACATAAATGTACAGCTGGTAATCCGATCAGCGTCTCAGGTGCACCTGGGGCTCCAAGGACAAGGCCAGTTGCCAGAAGTTAGAGACAGAAGGCGAGAAGGAAAAAATGGAGGGAGAGGCGGAGAGAGGATCGGGGATTGGGCTGCGGGGCGGGGGGGTGCCTGAAATCACAGGAATACTCACCATGCTGTATGTCCTTCCACAAGACCCAGTATTTGGAGTTATCTTCAAAAGTTACAAGGCAGCTCTGCTTAGAACTGCTGACCTGGGGCAGAGAGAGGGAAGGGCAGTGTGAGACAGTAGCCGGGGAAAAGCCACTTGAACACGGTCTTCCTCTCCCATTTCTGTCCCCACAGGTCAGAGGCTTTAGACCTCTCCTTGTGCTGCAAAAAGGAAAGCCAGGCTAGAAGGGGAAGGAGGATGGCAGTTCCGGAGGTAGTGCACACCCACTCACTGGAGTTGTGCAGTCAGGGACTGGGGGACGGCAACTTGGCGGGAACGCCAAGGACAGAACAGGCCAGGTGATCGTCTGTGGTCCTCTCCAACCTGACTTTATTTTGTTTTGTAGGCTCACAGAGCACTTTTCTAAAGATGTTGGCCCTAAGGATGGCACCTGCCTTTGCAGGCTCCGCCTCCTTCCACTTTCAGTTTGGAGCATAAGAACAAGGCGGGAATTTCCCAGCAGTCTCCCAGCCTCCATCACTGGTCTGAGGCCAAGACCAGAGGATGAGCAGAGAGATGCTGAGCCTGGGAACTGGGGCCAGGAAGGAAAGGTTTACCCTCTTGATCTTCCCGAGATAATACAGTCCATCTGTCCACCGGCACAGCACATACTGGCCCTCTGTCAGCTTGGACATCAGGTCTTTGAAGTTGTTCTTGGCTTTTGCCAGGGCCCCCTTGTTGGGGAGGTGGCTGGTGGCACCATAGGAGTCCCGAGTCCCTGGGTCCAGACCTCGATTCTCCATCAGCTTCCACTGACACTGGAAGAGAAAGAGAAAGGGGTTTTTACTCCTTACTTCAGGAGAAGGGGAAGGAAGGAAAGAAACAACCATTTATGTAACCTGTGCTATGTGCCAGACGCGTTTATCATCTCACTGGATCCTGCTGACAACGCTGTGAGGGAGGCATTATTATTCCCATTTTACCAGTCAGGAAACTGAGGTTTGGCAAGGGGAAGTGGCTATGGGGTCAGAGGCAGAGTCATGGTCCATAATCAGGCGAGCTGATTCTAAGTCCTGCTCTCTCCCCACCCATACCATGCAGCCTTCTAAGTAGAAAGGCTCTCTCAACCAACCACGGAGCAAAATCTCCCTGCCCAGTGGGGCCTGAACCTCACTCCCTGGCTTCACAGCCAGAGGTTTTATCCCTAAAGCAAACACACTCTGTGTTCTCTGAGTGGAGGACCTTCTCCAGGGGGCAGCGGGAAGTTCTCAGACCCCTGACCCCTACCCTGAGAGCTGGCCAGAGAAAACTCACCTGGAGAGGGAAACTCCTGGGTGGCTTGTGAACTGGTATAGACTTGGCCATCTGTGTCTTCTGCAATCTCCTTTTCTGTTCTCAATTATGGGATGATTTAATGGACACCAATTCTGGGACATTTAAACTCACTTATGCTTTTACTCAGATGCAAACCGGCTCCAAGCAGTGAAGTCATTGCCATGCCAACCTCTCCACATCTGTCTCTCACCATCCTACAAATGTGCCGCTCCCATTGCTTTCGCTGCTTCCTGCTAATGGTACTACTATGGTCCCCAGACCCCCAAGCATCTTAGACTTCTCCAACCGATCAGCTGCCACAGCAGCCAAGCACAGTGGCCTCTGGCAACCCACTCCTCTCTTCCATCCCCCTGTCCTGGTCTGAGTTCAGGCCTCACCTTGCCTGGGCCATTCATTCATTCAAGAACTGTTTCCTGAGCCTTGTGCTCACTCACCTATGCTGGGAACCTGGGATTCGGAATGGAACCACCAGCGCCCAGTGTTAAACAGGCCACTCCCTGTTTCCTGCCTCCCCACCAGACTCTTCCACAGGGCCCTCAATTCCCATCTTCTTATTCTCCCAGAAACCTTCTGTGGCTCCCCAGTACCTTCAATGGCATTCAAAGCACCCCCCACGGCCCCCTCCTCCTCAATCTGGGCTCACCTGGCTCCAGGCCCCTCCACACACTCTCCACTAAGCCAAAAGCACAGCATCCCTCTGTTCCCTGCACCCGCTACTCTGGTGCCCTCCTTCTCTGCCAAGGCGCTGGGCACCTGGTGTTATGATTACCTGTAGACAGGGAGAGAGTCCTGTGTTTTTCCCTGTAAGTGTGTGTGTACTCCTGTGAGACTGTGTTTGATGTCTACAGCCTTATGTCAGTGAGCATATGAAATGGAATACATGTGTGTGCATGTCAAGGGCCCTAGGGCAGGCAGGGCCTTGCTGGGGTCTTCACTCTCCAGATGGTGGCGCGGCCACGTCCCCTCTTGCCTCCCCCCCCACCCCCGCCCCCGCCCCTCCCCCCCCATTCCTCTCTTTTCTCCAGGGCAGAGCGCGCAGGCACCGGGCAGGGTGTGCAGTCCAAATCTCTGCCTTCTCCCTGCCACCTGGCTCCCGGGCGCTGCAAGGTCCCTGCCCAGGCCCGGGCCCGCGGCAGGTTCACAAACTGACACTTCCTCCCCCGCCGCGCCGTTGGGAGCAGGCCCGGTCGCCGCACCCCCCCTGGCGGGGCGGGGGCCCTCGGGTGGCGGCCCCCCCAACCGCGCCTCCATCCTCCCGGAGCGGGCCCCCGCGGGCTGTGATTGGCTGATTCAAACCCATCTGCAAAGAAATGCCTGTTTGCGGGTTCCCGTCGGCGTCCAGTTCAAATCCGCGGCACCCGGATCGCGGGGCCGGGCGGGGGCAGGAAGCGAGGATGATTCATGCGCAGGGGCCTCTCCCAGGGCGGCCGTTGGCTTTTTAAAAAGGGTGTTTGGGAGGGGAAAAAGCTTGCAAAAGTACCCCCTTCGGGTTCAAGCGCTCCTCTCTTTAGTCGCTCCGACGCCAAGCCTCCCCCATCCCAGTCCTGCCGCAGCCTGACTTCGGACGTGAGCAAAATCCCAAACGCCCCCGTCGGTCTCCAAGCCACCCACCCCCCGACACACACAACAGGAAAAATAAAGATTTTAGGCACAGGACTAGCGACCTGTCACACACGCCCCCCAAAGGCTCGGGGATCCGGGCGGGGCTCCCGCCACCCCGCGGACACCGTTCACCCCTCTCCACCCCCAAGGCGTGCGGCTTCCCAGGACTCCAACGCCCCCGGAGGCGTCTGACCCGCCAAAGTTCGGGAAATTTCCAAAAGAGGGATGATTGCAGGGAAAGGCGAGTGTGGCGGGGAGTCCCCCGGCCCGGGCCGTCAGCCCGCAGCGCTGAACTTACCGCGAGGCTGCGTGTCCGCCGGTCCCACTTGGAGTCTGGCCACCAGGCGCATCGGCGGCGGAGGTGGCTGCGCTCGGCCCGCGGCTGCCCGGCCGAGTGTCCGCCCGTGGGGCCGGGGTCGGGGTCTCGGCGGGGGCGGGGCGGGGCGGGGGCGCCGCGGGGAGGAGGGGGGGCGGAGGAGGAGGGAGGGGCCGGGGCGCTCAGGAAGGGGCCCCCCGGGCGCGGGGCGCCATCTTTTTCGCGTTTTCCCGCGAATTATTGACGTCTCGCTTATGTAATTAGCGGGGGCCGCGCCGGCCTCGCCATTGGAGCCCGCGGCCGCGGGGCCCCGCAGCACCGCCCGCCCGCCGGCTCGCCCACTCCCGCCCCCGGGCCGCCCCCGCGCCGCGCCCCGGCCTCCGCCCCCGCCCCCGCGGGCGCGCATCCTCCGCCGCCACCGCGCGCCGGACGCAGACAAGCGGCGCGAGCGCACACGGACGCGGAGCCTGCACCCCGGCACGACCGCCCGGCGGAGGCGCAGGCACAACGCGGGCACACGAGGAGGCGCGCGCGGCACTCCGAGCCGGCACACACTTGTTGAGGAAACACAACTCTGCGCGCGGGGCACAGACGTCAGCTGGCACAGACACACAGCGGGGAGGTGCAGATACACACGGACTCCCTGCGTAGACACAGACCTAGAACAACCCAAACGGGATTCGCACAACAGAACACACAAACATCCTGCACTTGCGGTGTAGAGAGCACACACAGAAACAGATCCACAATGCGCACGGCACAAACACAAATTCACAACACATGATACACACGACACAACACACAATAAAGAGGCAATTACAGAGTATGGACATAGATACATAGGAGAGACACACCGTGTACACAGCACGGACACACAACAAAACATACACATAAAGTAGACAAACAGGCATAGAGCCGTAACACAGGCGCACAAGAGAAACAGAGTACACCAACAGCAAATTGCACACAGACGTAATGCACCGAAACACAACACAAAGATACAGTTGCAAATACATACCACACACACAAACACAACATTTAAATAAGTGGCACACAGTGAAAGACAGCATACAGAGTCATAGGAATAGCAGATTGAGGAAAGGGGCGTGGCTCCCGTCATATCCAGTCCTTGCCCTGGGGAGAATGGGCAGCAATGTCCCCATCCAGACTTACTCTTTGGGGGTTGGGGGCTGGAGAATACTTGCCAACCCCTCTCCTTATCCCTCAGCCCTCTTCTCACCTGCTACCATCACACTGCACAGACACCCGTGAGGCTGTGGAGTGTGGACATCATGGGTGTAGCGGGTGGACCATACTCCCCCAGCCCCCAGTCCCTCCTGTTGACTGTCAAGTTGCCCACCCTTGGCCCCCTGCCTCTGGGCCTTGGGGTGCGATCTCTCTGGCTGGCTGGGTCTACCTTTAGGATGCACAGAGCAGAGATTACAGTTGGAAGCACTTACCTCTGGGTCTCATAGGCCAACTGCACTGATTACCGGCCGTGGGACCCTGAGCATAGCACTTCAACTCTTAAACCCCAGTCTCCTCATAGAGTTGTTGGGAAGGGTAGGGTGAATGAATGCAAAGCCCCCGGCAGCCAGTGGGTATGCAGTAAGTGATTATCGTACTTTGTCAAGAAATTATATATTCATTGAGTGCCCCCCTGGGTAGGACTAGAACTGGGAGCTATGGGGCCCACAGGCTCATGGGGGAGTCAGGTGTTGGCTCAAGCAGCAACAACATGCATATATAAATATGAGGGGCGTGGTGCAGCGAGCTGGACATGGAATCGGAGGAGTCCTGGCTTCAAGTCCACCTCTGCCTCTGAGCCAGAGTAAGATGTTGGGCGAACTATTCCCCCTGTAGGCCACGTTCCCTATCTGTTCAGAGAGGGTAGGGGTACTACCCCAATTCACAGGGCCATTGCAGAGATGAGGACAAAATAGCATAATGCAGGGGCGGGTGTTTTTGTCAATGAAAAAGTGATGGGCAAGATGAGGAGTGGTTAAAATACTACAAAAGGAGAAATGATAAATGCCACTAGAAAGGTATAGTTTCACCTGACCGTTTAGAGGCAAATCCAACTTTGAATTGAGAACTGTCACAGAAAAGGTGGCATTCAGAGGAAATGTGGAGATAGGAGGGAGGCATTCCAGGCCTAGGGCATGGTGTGTGCAGTAGGCCTGGGACGGAGTGAGTTGTGTCCGCTGGACCGGAGTTCAGGGTGCAGACGGTAAGGCTGGAGGAGAAGGTGGGGCTGAGTGTCCTGGGCTGAGCTTTGTTTTCAGCCCACGGCAAATCAGGACCACTGAGCAAGGTTGTAAGTTATGTGTATCCTAGAGAGCCTCGGGGAGTTGAGAACTGAGAAGGGCCATGATCCGAGTTTGCTTTGCGATCTGGCAGAAGTAGGTTGAAAGCATGGACAAACCAGAGAAAGACAATCATTTTTTTAAGAAATGGGTTAAGACCATCAACAGGCAATTCACAAAAGAGGAAACCTAGGTGGCCAAAAATGTAAAGAGATGTTCAACCTCACGGGTCATGGGAGAGATGCAAATGAAAAGAGCTGTGAGACGCCATTTCACATCCTCCGGACTGGCAAGGAGTAAGCATTCTATCAATGTTGGGAGAAGGGTGGAGGGGGTGAAGAGGTGGCACCCTTGGAACCCTTGTACAGTCTTGATGGAGGTGTAAATTGGTACAACTTCTCTGAAGAAGAGGTTTGGCAACATCTAATAAAGTTGAAGATGCTCGTGCCTACAATTCAGTGACTTCACTCACTCAGCACATAATTATGAAAAATGAGGAATTGATTAATTGTCCATCAACAGCAGTGCAGATAGATAAATTGTGATCTATCTGTGCAATGGAATAATATACTGGGAGGGAAAATAAAATGAGGCTGTAGCCTCAACATAGATAGAGTCTAGAAAAAAAAAGAAAAAGGGAACATCAAGTGGTAGAATAGTGTGATACCAAAAGTTTTTTTTTAATTCAAAACTATGCTATATATGTAGTTTTAGGGATACAGTCAGATAGTGAAAGTGTGAAAACATGCATATGAAATCAAAGACACTAAATTTAGAATAGTAGTTACCTCTGGGAAGGGAGGGATGGGAATGAGATCAGAAAGAGGAACACAGGGGATTTAATTTTATCTGTAATGTCCTATTTTTCAGAAAAAAAAATCTGAAGCAAATATGGCAAGGTGTCAAGATTTGGCAAAGCTGGGTGTCTTGTCTGTAATTCTTCGCAATGATCCTTCTCCTTCTCAAGTCCAAAACGTTTTCTCTATTCTCTGTATGTTTGAAATACTTGGTAATTTTAAAGATGGGGGGCGGGGGCTGGGAGATTACAGCAGAGGAGGTTTAGTCACAGCACTAACCTGTCACATATGCAGGGCCATCAGACCTCACGGTGTCCTAACATGTCTGTTCCCTGAGACTTGTCACAGCATGGTGAACCAGGCATGGCAGGCATCAGATCTGTTCACAGGGGAAAGAACAAAAGCTTGGAGAGGTGGAGTGACTTCCCCAAGGCCACACAAAGTAGGGGGAAGTACTCTTACTCTCAGCTGTGTCTCAGGGGAGACCAGCAAAGGCCAAGGAATGTCGAGAGAAGGTCTCCCACCTTGCAAGAATCCATCTTCTTCCATCTGCGGCCCTCTTCTATTTTTGCTTTCAATTAAGGACACCATGGAAAATATAGAAAAGCACAAGGAAGAAAATAAAAGTCACTTGTGGTTTTCACTGTCTTACTTTTTAAGTCAGCTTTATTGAGGTATAGGTAATTCACATTAAAAAATTCACCTATTTCAAACGTGCAACAGTACCTTAATTCTAGAGGACATATTTGTTTGAGTCCTAGACCAGTTAGTATATATGAAAGTGCTCTACAAAGAAGAAAACACTTTTCACAAATTTGAATAATTATGATTATAATAAAGGTTTTGGAAATCATTGACAATAATTATTTGGAAATAATTAAGATTTCATCCATGAAAGCAGATGGCCGGTAGGCAGGCCTGTGTTTTGTTGCCTGAATTTGGGGGTCAGTTTATTATGGCCTCAGCATGGAGGTGCTGAGAGCTTTCAAATTATAGTAGAAAGGATGACTTTTAACACCATTTAAAAAAAAAAAAAAAGAAATAGTTGACAGGGTCAGACTGTGGCCTATTGAAGTGCTTGTGGCCTTTGTTGGCTGCTAAGCCATAAACACCTTTACCAGTGGCTTTTGTGGGGAAAGGAGAGACATCAAGTGTCTGTCCTCTTTGGGAGCCCAGGAGCGCCTCCATTGGGATGTAGGAGATCCTGTTGACCCTCCCTGCAAGCTTGCTATAGAACCAGGGGTGGGTCCCTTCTCTTCTCTGATTTGCTCTCCCCATCTGTTAAAAATAAAGTACGGCTTTATTCACACTTGCTACATTCAGCAGCCGGTTAGGGCAATGTGCTGTAGGCAGGTACCCCTAGGAATAAGGGTCAGGGCAGAGGGAGATGTGCTATAAAGATAAATAAATCCCAGTCGTTGGCATCAAGAAGCCCATATCCGGCAGGAGGGCTGGCGGACAGACACATCAACAGGTCACTGTGATAGTCTGTTAAGAGATGGGATCAACCAACACTCAGGATTGTCAGAAAGTTTATTTTTTTGCCAATACAAACTTTGTATTTCTCATTGTGTTTCCACTTTTATTACTGTAATTACTATTAAAAAAATTTTTCACGTATATTAAAAACAGAAAAAAAAGAAATGGCTCAAGACAAGGAGTGGTTGTTTCTGAGTAAATACCCATGATCTCTAAAGTGCCTCTGACTGCAAAAGTATTTGATTCTATGAACTTAATCTGAGCTTTGTTCTCCCTCACTGGCTAACCTTGAATAAATCACTTCTCCGGTCTGGGCTTCAGATTTACTCACTGGTCAAAGCATAACGTTTAAACAAATGAGTAGTTCCCAACCTTGCTGCACAAAGGATCTTATATAAAGATTTGAGGGACTTCCCTGGCTGTCCAGTGGTTAAGACTCCAGGCTTCCACTGCAGGGGGCACGAGTTCTATCCCTGGTCGTGGAACTAAGATTCCACATGCCGCAGCACCGCCATAAAAGAGATTTGATCCACCAAACATCGCATTTATTATGTGAGAGTTATTTTGTTTTCTTTTTTATGAATTAGGTCCATATATTATATTCAATCAGAGATTTTGATTGGTATGATACAAATAATGTGATTATAAAAGATAGAATTAGATAAATAGGTAAGTAAATTGAATAAGTCAATAGAATTCTAGCCCAAAGCAAGGGCACTGTGTCTTTTGTTAATCTATGCCATTGTACAACAGATACTTCTGGGGAAGAGTAAAGATATCTTTCAAATTATCCCCATATTAAAATACAGAGGAGAATTTTATTAGTGAATTCCAGTATTTACAAGGCATCTTTTCTAGAATCAAGCAACCCGTGAGTCTGTCAACTTGGTGGCTGGGCGCCCAGCCCCAAGCTGAGCAGATAGGAAACAGACAAGAACTGGTCCCCGGGAGCCAACCCCTTGCTGGGCATTTCATGAAGGAGACAAACTATTAACTGCTCAAGAAATAATCAGAGGAGAGCAAAAAAGAAGACAGTGGATATCCCATGATCATTTGTATGATTCAGCTAGTAGAATGGAGGTTTGAACACAGTTAGTTCTGGCCAGCAAAGCACAGGGAGATCAGCTCGGTGCTTTGTGTCCACCTAGAGGAGTGGGATATAGAGGGTGGCAGGGAGACACAAGAGAGAGGAGATATGGGGATGTATGTATATGTATAGCTGATTCACTTTGTTATACAGCAGAAACTAACACACCATTGTAAAGCAATTATACTCCAATAAAGATGTTAAAAAAAAACAAACCAGTGGCCATCCCACTGCCCCACCCTTCCTCCTTGCTTCACGATAGGAAGATAATCATGATAATCATCAGCGTTGCTAGAGAGCACACCACGTGCCAGGCACTGTGCTGGGTTTCACATGTGCTATTCTTAACCCAGTTTACTCATGAGGAACCTGGTAAACGTGGGAGAGCTGAGCCACAAACCCAGGCAGGCTGGGTCCAGAGCCTTTGACCACCATGCCCTTCTGCCCCTATGAATGCTATTTGGTCTTGTAGCTTCTTACGCAATTAAGACACCGTAGATACATCATACAATGATATTTCATCTTGCACTAATACTTCATATATGAATAGCTCTTTGGAGTTTACACAGGGTATTTTCACATCTCCCATTCCATCCCCACAGCAACGCTACAAGACGAACAAGGCTAGGATTACGAATCCCCCATTTTGCAGATGATGAAACTGAGGTTAAGGAGGTTGAGTGAGGTACCCAAGGTCATGCAGCTGGAAGGTATTAGACACAAGTCTCAGGGTCAAGTAGTCACCACTGGAGAGGACCTTCCACGTCACGTTACCCAACTGCTCATGTTCAGTTAGGCAAACTGGTACCTGGAGAGCAGGTGAGGCTTGCTCAAGGTCATCCAGGAAAGACTTGTTCAAGTGGTAAATCAGCAAATGAGTCATAGTTTGACCAAGGTTTCTGCCTGCCTGCTGAGAGATTTACACCCTGTTGCTTTTGTCAGATCTCCAGCAATCCTCTTGGGTTTTCCTACAGCCAAAATTTATTTTAAAACCCTTCTTGTTCAGTGTTCTGTGATATATGACATTCTCCTGAATTTCTGAGGGAGTCCTTGCCTGGGTGGGGGAATGTCTAGGTGACAATCAGCTTGGAGAGGCCGTGAGTCTCTAGCGATTTAAAGAGAATCTTCGCGCTTTTGCTGCTCTCAGAAGAAACTCCCAAGGCTGCTGTCTCTCTGTGGTCTGTTCTGCTCCCTAACCTTTGGGCCTAAACTGGGGCAATGGCTTTGAGAGGTTTAGCTGGGACCACTTGGATCTGTGTCTTACAGCTGCCCCTTCCAAGATTACAGTTCAAGATCCCGTACATCTCCTGCCATGGACAGGAAACATCTGGGCCAGAGCTGCATGGAGGGAGCCCAATTTGTGAGACACCCTGGGTAGGAGCCCGTGAGCCAAGAGCTGTTCACTTCAGATGCGGTTCAGACCACTGGGGTCTGGATCCCACCTGGGAGCCTTCGACAGGCCCAGGGTGTGTGTGATGGCTGAGGTGGGGGTGGTTAGAGAAAGGGAGAGGGAATCCGGAGTGGTAGGCTTCCAGGAAAGAGGCCCTGGGACTTAGGTTGGTGGGAACAGTAGGCACAGTTTGTACGAACATTCAGCCGAAAGAGAGATGCTGCGGCAGTTGGACATAAAAAGGTCAGGGGCTGGGGGTGGCCACCGGGAAAGGGAGAGGCAGGGACAGGACTCCGCAGCGAGGGGTCTTGTATGTCCAGGTCGCAGCGGGAGCAGAGAGAGCACAGGCTCAAACTATGAGTAATCTGTTCGCAAGCCCTTCACAGCCAACCTGGCTTTGGCAATGAACCCTTGGTTCATGTCCTCGTCTGCAGTCAGGAGATGACCCAGTGCCAAGTTGAGTGTTTCTCACTCCAATCTCTGGTCCATCCTGTCCATAGTCACCCGCCTCTGACAATCCCAGGAGGTACCAACCTGGGATGACCCTTCCATGAGGGTTAATTTTAGCACCCAGTTATTTAATCAAATGTGGATCTAGGTGGGGCTGTGAAGGGATTTTGTAGTTGTGACTAACATCTACAGGCAGTGAAGATGACCCTGGTAGCGTGTGGGAGGGCCTCATCCAATCACTTCGAGGCCTGAAGAGCGAACACTGATGTTTCCCAGAGAAGAAAAGCTGTGTCAAGAGCACAGCGTCAACTCGGGCCTGCGTTTGAGCCTGTGAGCCTGCCCTGGACTTGGCAGTCCCCCCATCCCGTGAGCCAGTTTCTTAAAATAAAGGTATTTCTTTTAAAAACTGTATATACATATTTATTTTATAGCTATCTACCACCTATGTATCTATCTATGTGTCCATCTATGTCTACGTCTGTATCTATCCTCTCTGTATCTATCAATCAACCTACCTTTGTATCTATGTATCTTTGTATCTATCAATGTATGTATCTATGTACCTAGGTACCTATCTATCTATCTCCATCGGTTCTGTTTTTCTGGAGAATCCTGACTGATGATCCCTCTTTCAGAGCCTTGAGAACAGATCACCGATCAGACTCTTCCCAGACCATCTCCTGGCACATATTCGGGTCCCCTTATTCCCCTCCCTCCTGCCCCTCTGTCCGTGTACTCCAGCCCGTTGCTCCTTCAGCAGTCCACACCCGTGGGTTTTACCTCAGCCTCCATCTCTACACTCATAACCCTTAAAAGGCCAGAAGGACCCAGATGAGGATGGAATCCCACAGAAGAGCAAGCTTGGTAGCAGCTTGAAGGGCTGAGAGGTCTGGACCAAGGGCGCAGCCCTGGGAGCCACAGGAACCCCAGCTAAGGGAATGCTGCAGGCAGTCTGATCTGGGGCCCTCTGCTCAGAGTGATTTTGACCTCCAAGGGTCCTCTCACCACTCACTCAAGAGTCAGTCCCAGGAGGGAGGATCTGACTGGCGGAGGTTGTATTTCACATGTGCCTATCCACTGTCTGGGCAGGAGATGCTGGGGAAGCACTGGGTCTCACTAGGCTTACATGGTGATGGAGCCATGGGAGGTGGGTGCTAGTTTCCCTTCCTCACAATGGGCGAATTCCCTCAAAAGAGAAATCAGGTTCTAAGAGGAGGGCAGATACTAGACAGATTATAAGTTGCAGCTAAACCTCTTGGAGCTATTGTTCAACTTAAGCCAATAACGGTTAGATGGTGTTGCTTAAAAAGGAGCAGGGTGGAGTGGACAGAACGTGGGTTCTGAACATGGATGACCCAAGGTTGAATTCTACCCCTTATTACTATTGTGACCCTGGGCAAGTTACCTAACCTCTACGAGCCTCAATTTCCTCCTCTGAAAAATGGGGATAATAACATTACCTACAGCTCCCAAAATTACACGTGAAAACACTTTGTAAACTCTAAAGTATTTTGAGCCCTTGGGGGCAGTGGGGATGGGGCAATCATGCCTAAGGCATCTTCTCAGCTTGGTGCCCAGCTCAAGCCTGGTACCCAGTAAATGCCCAGGAAGTGTTTGTTGAGTGAATGGATAAAGTGATCATGGGATTATCATCATCGTTCTAACTTGACCATCAGCCTTGCAGAAAAACCCAGGCAGATGCTGTTGGACTCTGATGTGAGTTTTGTGAGCTGAGCTGCATCTTTTTCTTTTCTTTCTTTCTTTTTTTAAACAACCCTTTTGACGTTTTCATTTTAATATGTGAAACCTGGCTACTTGTCTCAGGGAAAGTTTATGGAAAAAAAGCTTCCAGCTGGCTTTGGGGCAGCCCATAAAAATGTACTGAAAACTTTGACCAGTTAGAATTTAGGAGCTGTTGGATGACAGAGATCAGTGACGCCATAAACCCTGGTGAGGCCCACAGTATTTCAATAATTAGCTCTCTGGGCAAGAGGATGCGTTCTTTATTCCTTCCTGGTTCCTAGTCAAAGGATGGGGCCCAGAATCTGCTAAAGAGAAACCACAACTTTCAAATAACCGACAAACACAACTCTAAACAGGGGCAGCTTGTGATTCAAATGGTTTCAAAGGGCGTGGGGGAGGGAAGGGTTTTGAAGAGCATTAACAGTAGCAAGTTGATCAGAATACCCACACCTCTCCCTCCCGGCCAGCTTTCCAAATCCTCCCCCCTCCCTCAGCTCAAGTCTGACCTCCTCCAGGAAGCCCTCCTTGATAACCCAAGCCCATTATGGATTTGTTCATCCATATGACTCTTGGACTTAAAACCCTCCAGAAGTTCCTCTGAGCCTCAGGGCAAAATTCCATCTCCCTAGCTTGGCATGCAAGGCCTTTTGTGATTTGGCCCCTTCCTGCTTCTGTGGCCTCTTCTCATATTCCTTCCCCCTACCCTTGACTCAGCTGCACCAGACAACCTTCCGCTCTATCTCTTCCCCCTCTCCGTTCGGGCCTCAGAGTCTTGGACTGTACCCTTGCTTTGGCTAGGATTCTCCTTCTCCTTCTTTATGTGGCTGGATGGTATTTATTCCCAAAATTCAGCCCAGGCCTCTCCTCCAGACGATGGGGTGGTGGAGAGTTTGAGTCCCTCAGGCTGGCTTAGGGGTCTCCATTTGGGTTCCCAGAGTACTCATCACACTTACCCTGACAGTCCACTTACCTCCATCCTCTCTGCTCTCCCGGAAGCCTTCCTCATCTCAGTATCTCTCCAGCTGATACCAGACCTCGCCCAGAGAACATGGTCCTTTTTAAGCCCTGCGCCTCACACCTGGCAGTCCTCTGGGATAACCTGGGGAGCTTTAAAATGCTGATGCCTGTGTTCTCCGCAGAGATTCAGATTTAATTGGTCTGGGAGGTGGCCTGGGCCTGTGGATGGGTTGAAAAGTTCTCCAGGTGGTTCTAACGTGCAGCCAAGGGCAAGCAGCACTGTGATTGACAGCACCTGACTCAGGGCTCCCCCAGAGACTCAGCGGAGCTACACTCTGGGCATCTGTCAGGGAGCGTGATCTTGAACTCAGAGCCCCACCGTAATTGCCAAAAGCTGTGTTCAAAGGATCACTATTCATCCATTTCCCTGGATCGGTGGTGCTGAGCAGCTATACAATCACTCCTGGGCCCCAGCCAGCCATCCAGCCCGTCAGGAGAGACACCTGCACCTCAATACCTGTTAGAAAGACTGAGCCCCACCCCAGACCCAAGGAGCGCAGCCTGGGACCCCGCACTGTAAACAGTTACTGACTGCTGCTGACGCACACCAATGTGACACAACTCAAAATATCCCAAACCAGGGCTGCAAGCCCCTGACAACTTGCAAAGCCGGGTAGGGAAGTTGAAAACAAAAAGGGCCTCAGGGAACCATGGAGGGATCATCGGAAAACTACTCAGCTCAAGCCAATTCTCATCCTTAGGGAATGTAGGTCCCATGTAGTCAAATCCATTTTTCTTTTTTGCGGTACGCGGGCCTCTCACTGCTGTGGTCTCTCCCGTTCCGTAACACAGGCTCCGGACGCACAGGCTCAGCGGCTGTGGCTCACGGGCCCAGCCGCTCCGCAGCATGTGGGATCCTCCCGGACTGGGGCACAAACCCATGTCCCCTGCCTCGGCAGGTGGACTCTCCACCACTGCGCCACCAGGGAAGCCCCCCCTTTTTTTTTTTAAAACAGACCGTCAAAATCTGGCTTTTTAGGTGAAATTTCCTAACAGTTTAAAGTTGGCAATGAATCCAAACAGAGCTTACCTGAGGACTGCATGTAGCTAGCAGCCTGCCAGTCTGTTCTAAATGTTTCCTATAAACGCTGTGTGGGGATTAAACCAGAGAATGGAGACCGGCAGGCCTGTCCTGCGCTGTGTTCTCTCCCCTGAGCTGCCTTCCGCTTTGGGACTTGGGCCAGCATGGAGGGGAGCACAGGAAACAGCCCCCGGGGCCTGTGCTGCACGTGCAGCCTGTACTCCTTTTGGGGACATTGCTCCCTTCGTTCCACCATGTTCTCCTCACGCCAACTCCCTAGGAAAAGGCCTCTCTGGTATTAGGGCCCAGGAGAGTCACGTTTTCCTGCAGCCGCTGATTCGTTGGTATCTTATGGACCCTGAACCTCGTGGGATTAGATTTTGGCCGCTAGAAAGCTCAGAGGACAATTTGGGGCTTGTCTCCTGTAACCCAGAGGACCACGAGCTCTGCCTTTTGTCTGCCTGTCTTATCCCCGGGTTCCTCTGACTTTTCCAGCTTCTGTTTTCCATTTGGCAACCACCGTCACGTGACCATGCCTCTAAAATTTTTATTCTCTTGTACATCAAGAAGTTATGTTAAGTGCTTTCTGGAATAAGGCATGCTATAAATAAAGAAGCCCATACAAAAGAGTAAGTGCTCAACAAGAAAAAAAAGAAAGCTTGTTGAATCAGTGACTTCTTGAATGATTCATCTGTGGTCCCTCCCAGGGCCATGCAGGGAGCAGGTGTTCAGGAAATGAAGGGCAGGGTGATAGAGAGGAAAGTGACGGTTTAGAGGTGGTGAGACAGTAGCCCTGTCATTTCCTAGAGACTAGGACCTTGGCCAAGTTATTCAAGCTCCCTTAGCCTCAGTTTCCTCATCTGAAACATGGGGAT
This sequence comes from Stenella coeruleoalba, assembly GCF_951394435.1. Taxonomy (NCBI): domain Eukaryota; kingdom Metazoa; phylum Chordata; class Mammalia; order Artiodactyla; family Delphinidae; genus Stenella; species Stenella coeruleoalba. The sequence goes on from NC_137153.1 coordinate 109,310,249, forward strand.
AATCTCAGAACCCACTTTCTGGAGGTTGTTGGGAGGACTGAACGAGGTTTTGTACGTAAAAGTCCTGGTGCATAATAGACACAATAAACGGCAGCTGTGATTATTAATTATGAAAACCCCCTTGTGTGGCAATGTCATCATTTAATAGCCTGATTTATAAGGTGTACCGCATGGGTAAGGGTACTCTTGCTGTGCTCAAAGAAGCCACATGTAAACACTGGCGGAATAAAATGGAAATGCATTCCGAGAACCCCCTGATTTCCTCAGCTCTCTGTCCCAGCTCTCTGCTTACCAGGCCCCGGGCACCCCTGGTTTCAGCGGTGATGCAGGTAGCTTCCTCTCCAAGTCTGCAGCTGCCCCATCACTCTCTTCCCAGCACGCTCAGCTCCTGTCCTGCCTTCCACATTACTCAACTCTCCAGCCATCCTGTATATCCCTTTCTTGGAAGCCGCTGTCAGTTTTCTCCAAGTCTTCCAGCTCCTTCTTTAGCTCTGACTGTCCCCTCTCCTGAGGGTCACTTAAGGAAGCAAATTCATCATCGACAATCACTTGCCCTCTTTGCTCAATGGACGCACCCCACTTTAGGAAGTCCGTGCCCTGTGGTGTCCAGGAGGAGCACTCAGACGACTGAACGTAGTATGGGGGAGCGGGGCATTCCCCTGCAGGTGGAACAGTCAGGAATGGAACCCTCTACTATCGGTATACGGAAGGCGGCTCATCATACATCCTTGCCATGGAAAGTGGCCCACGGTGAATGTCACGTCTCCCTAATTGCTGAAAATTTATTCAGAGGGGGCACCATAGTGTAGGCAGAGCTTCCCAAAGTGTGGTCCTGGACCAAGAGCAACAGCATTAACTGGGAACGTGTGACAAATGCAAATTCTCTGGCTCCACCCCAGAACCACTGAATTTAAAAATCTGGGGGTGGGGCTTCCCTGGTGGCACAGTGGTTGAGAGTCCACCTGCCGATGCAGGGGACGCGGGTTCGTGCCCGGTCCGGGAAGACCCACGTGCCGCGGAGCGGCTGGGCCCGTGAGCCATGGCCGCTGAGCCTGCGCGTCCGGAGCCTCCGCAAGGGGAGAGGCCACAGCAGTGAGAGGCCCGCGTACTGCAAAAAATAAAAATAAAATAAAATAAAAATCTGGGGGTGGACCCAGCACTGTTATTTTTTTTTAATTAATTAATTTTTTTGGCCATGCCACGCGGCTTGTGGGATCTTAGTTCCCTGACCAGAGATCAAACCTGGGTCCCTGGCAGTGGAAGCTCAAACTCCTAATCACTGGGCCGCCAGGAAATTCCCCTAGCACTCTGTTTCAACAAGCCCCCAGCCTGGTTCAGGTGAGTGGCAGTTTGCAGACCTCTGGAGTGGAGGGAAGGGCGAAGCCTGGATTCCAGTTCTGAGCCTCAGTCACCTCCTCTGTAAACAGGGACCATGCTTAAGGCAGGGGCCTTCTGTCAGGGAAGTGAGATTAGTGTGGGACTTATGCCCGCACATGGTTGGTGCTCAGCCATCCCTCACCCAGTCATTCATCAAACCAACCACTGAGGGTCAAGTATGACCTGACACTGCTCTGTGATAGGCCCAGAATCAATCATGTACCCCAAGACTCCTGACGCTGTCAAGGTGGGGAAGTAAGACAAAGTTACGGGAAACCTGATTAGAAAGATTTGTGGGGGACCTGCATGCCCAATTGAGGATTTTTAATTTAATTTTATTTCATTATTTCTTTTTTAAGAAATTGAAGTATAGCTGATTTACAATGTTGTGTTAATTACTGCTGTGCAGCAAAGTGCTCAGTTAATATATATATATATATATATATATAATTTTTCATATTCTTTTCCATTATGGTTTATCACAGCATATTGAATACAGTTCCCTGTGCTATACAGTAGAATTTTTATTTTAAATGTTTCTACTACTTTTCTACAACAAAGCAACCAGATGCTGTGATTCCAGCGGCCCCTGGGGCCACTTGGTCTCTTCTCTCCAGGCCGCCTACCAGTCCCTGCCAGGGCCGTGGAGGAGCAGCTACAGAGCATCGGGGACACCCGCCACCCCCCCGCTGACCTTGACATTGCACAGGTGGAAGGCAGCCTCGGGGAGGCCCTCGTATCAGGCACTGAGGCCCTGGCTGCCTGCAGAAGGCGCGGCACGGTTCAGGAAAAGGCGCCTGGGAGAGCAGAGCCGGGTGTTTGGAATGCTGGAGCTGCTCAATGCATTCCATGTGGCTGCGGGTGCTGGCGGCCTGGCCCGACCCAGGGGACCAAGGGAGGGGGACGGACTCTGGCAATCAGCCGCTCCCCCATCAGGCCCTTGCCAGCCCGTCCCTGCAGGAAGGCACATTTATTTGGGCTCATTTACTGTCTGTCTCCCCTCTGCCCTGTGCTGGGATGTTGAACACTGATTGCCAAGACTAGCCCGGTGCCAGGAACATAGATGTTGGGAGGATTTGATGAGTGAACACCTAATAAACAACTTATTGGTAGAAGGCTTTAGGGATTCGTCCTCTTAGATAAGCCCAGCACACAATCCCCCAGAGCACTCAGCTTCAGTTAACGTTCCTGGGAAACTTCTGTGTGTCTGGACCTCACATGTGTCATCCAGCTGCCCCTCTTACCCCACCAGTTGGGAACTGTGTCACCCAGCTTTGCCCATGAGGGCAGTTGGGCTCAGAGATGGTGATGTGACTTGCCCAAGGTCTCACAGCCAGCAAGGGTAAGGATCTGAAAGCAGGTTAAAGGATTCCAGGTCCAGTGCCCTTTCTGTCCAAGCTCCAGAGGGAGGGAAGTCCCGCTGAAGCTTTAATCTACCCTGACTTCCTGGGGTTTGTCCTCACTCAGATCCCAGAGTTCCTCAGACTCGTAAAGTAAGGAACTGACCCGTTAAGAAAACAAGGCACAGAAACCTCCAGCAACCTTAAAAAATTTCCCCCCAGTTTTATTGATGTATAAATAACAAACTTGTCAGAAGTTCTGAGCTTTCAGATTTAAGGGAGAACAATTGCCTTAAAGAGGAGTCTGTGATTTTCATGTTGTGTTTATGAAATAGCTCTAGAGGCATGATGGCTTGATTAATAGGCTCTTTGGGTAAAACCGTGGAAGTCCTCCAATCAAAATTAGGAACTCAATAAAGAATAGAACCCAGGGCTTCCCTGGTGGCGCAGTGGTTGAGAGTCCGCCTGCTGATGCAGGGGACACGGGTTCGGGCCCCAGTCCGGGAGGATCCCCCATGCCGCGGAGCGGCTGGGCCCGTGAGCCATGGCCGCTGAGCCTGCGCGTCCGGAGCCTGTGCTCCGCAACGTGAGAGGCCACAACAGTGAGAGGCCCGCATACCGCAAAAAAAAAAAAAAAAAAAAAAAGAATAGAACCCAATACTATTATTCAACGTTGATCTGAAAGTTTTAGCCATTGCCGTAATGTGAAGCAAGGAGGTGACTTAGGAAAAAGACTACCACTTCCTAAGGATTCTGAAATTGGAGATTATATTAAATATCTTATTTTACTGAATACTCATAGCACCTCAACAAGATAGACAGTTATTTTATGTATTAGCATTGTTTCCATTTTTTTCCTTATAAGGGAACTGAAGTTCACAGATGATAAGTAACTTGCTTATGTTTATCCATCAAATGATCCTTGTGGCTCCAGCATTTGCTGCTATTTGTAAAGGAGTCAAAATTATGCTGATTTAAACAGGATTTGTTTGTCCATCTTGAAAACCAGTAAAATTAACTGAAAAAGCTACCAGAATAAATAAGAGAATTCAGCAAGGTGACTGGATATAAAAGGCAGTCACCATCCTATACATCTGTACCACCCTACATACTAACATAACCAATTAGAAAGCATAAGTTTAAAAATTTTCGGTCATAACTTATCAATAACTAACCTTAACAAGAAATGTGAAAGACTGATAAGAAGACAGCCACACATCTTTACTGAGAAACAGAAAAAGATAACTAAATGAAGCTTCATTCCTACTGTGGTCTTGGATAGGAAAACTGGATGTTGTAAAGATGTCAACTTTTATCAAGGTAATTTGCAAGTTTAATGAGACTCCCATAAAAATCTCTGAAATATTTTTTATCATGTTTGTTCCATCTGCAAGAATAAAAAGTCAAAAAATGTTGAAAAATACAAGTAATTACAAAAAAAGGGTTAATTTGATGTGTGAAGGAAACCAACACCTGTCATGTCACATTTTAAAACATACTCTGAAACTTTAGTAATCAAAAACAGCATGGTAAGGACATAAGAAATGGTAATGGATCAGAAGAAGAAAAATAGCCCGGAAACAGTCCTTATCATTTACAGGCTTCAGTGTGTAATAAAGGTGGTGACCAAATCACCAGGTAAAGGAAGATTGATTCAACCTCAAGGCTAAGACAATTGGCCAGCCGTCTGGAAAAGAATTAAGTCAGTCTCATCTCTCACTTTATATCAAATAGATTTCTGATGGAGAATGAGTTAAAATATGAGTCCATAAAACTTAGAAGAAAATCTAAATAAATACTTTTAAACTTAAAAGAAAAGTTTTTTAACATTGTATTTGGAAATAATTTGACTCACATAAAGTTACAAAAATAGTACAGAATTCTTGTGTACCCCATCACATAGTTTTCCCTAATCATAGCCTCTTACATAACCATAGTGCATTTTCAAAACCAAGGAATTGAAGCTGGTATGACACTATTAAGAAACTACAGACCTGGCACATATATGTAATGGAGTATTACTCAGCCATAAAAAGAAATGAAATTGAGTTATTTGTAGTGAGGTGGATGGACCTAGAGTCTGTCATACAGAGTGAAGTAAGTCAGAAAGAGAAAAACAAATACCGTATGCTAACACATATATAGAGAATAAAAAAAAAAAGGTTCTGAAGAACCTAGGGGCAGGACAGGAATAAAGATGCAGATGTGGAGAACGGACTTGAAGACACAGGGAGGGGGAAGGGTAAACTGAGACGGAGTGAGAGAGTGGCACTGACATATATACACTACCAAATGTAAAATAGATAGCTAGTGGGAAGCAGCTGCATGGCACAGGGAGATAAGCTTGGTGCTTTGTAACCACCTAGAGGGGTGGGATAGGGAGGGTGGGAGGGAGACGCAAGAGGGAGGGGATATGGGGATATATGTATATGTATAGCTGATTCACTTTGTTATACAGCAGCGACTAACACAACGATGCAAAGCAATTATACTCCAATAAAGATGTTAAAAAAAAAAGAAAAGAAACTACAGAACTGGGACTTCCCTGGCGGTCCAGTGGTTAAGAATCCGCTTTCCAATGCAGGGGACACGGGTTCCCCTGGTGGGGGAGCTAAGATCCCACATGCCACAACTAAGACCCGAGGCAGCCCAAATAAATAAAATAAGTTAAAAATAAAAAAGAAACTACAGACCTTATTTGAATGGGGACATTTTAAACAATAAGAAATAAAACTCCAGGGCTTCCCTGGTGGCGTAGTGGTTGAGAGTCCGCCTGCTGATGCAGGAGACACGGGTTCTTGCCCCGGTCCGGGAAGATCCCACATGCCGCGGAGCAGCTAGGCCCGTGGGTCATGGCCGCTGAGCCTGTGTGTCCGGAGCCTGTGCTCTGCAACGGGAGAGGCCACAACAGTGAGAGGCCCGCGTACCGCAAAAAAAAATAACAATAATGAGCAGTTATCACTTTAATATTATTATTTTAATGGCTTATTGAAATATAATTTACTTATCATAAAATGCACCCTACCTTTATATTATTTTAAATGATTATGTATTTTGTTCATTTAAAAACAAATTTATATTTATTTTATTTTGTTTTTATTTATTTATTTATTTATTGGCTGCAATGGCGGCATGGTGGACCCGGGCCCCCTGCGGTGGAAGCACAGAGTCCTAACCACTGGACCACCAGGGAATTCCCTAACAAATTTATATTTGGAAAATAGAACAGTATTTAAAACTAAAAACAAGTCTTCTAGACTGCAACTGTATCAGTTAGGGTTCTACCAAAGAATGAGAAATATATATATAAATGCCATTGAATTGTACACTTTAAATGGGTGAATTGTATGGTATGTGCGTTATATCTTAATTATACCTTCCTAAAGCTGTTACCAAAAAATTCCTAGCTCTGCCTCTCACCAGATGTGTGACCTTGAAAAGTGACCTCACCTCCCTCAGCCTCAGTTTCTTCATCTGTTAAATGGGGATGATGACAACAGTAACCTCATGAATTGTTGGGATGTTTTGCTGAGAGGACACAGTAAGCCCTTGGTAAATACTAACAATAACGATTGTTTACTGAGGTGGGCTCCCCAGTGCCTGGCTCGGGGCTGGGCACTTATGTTCATGACCTCATTTTGTCCTCTGACCCCTCCTACGCCGATTGTGCAGTGGAGGAGACCGAGGCTGAGGGCTCCAGCAGACAGGCAGCATCGAAACCCGGGTGTTCTAGAGGCCGGCACCTGAGTTCTAACCACAGGGCAATCCTGGTTTTCGTGTTGTGTTGCCTTTCCATACGTGTGGGTGCTTTCATTACTGGGACCCACTGCAACAGGAGATGTCAGCTGCACATCCTGGATGTCAGCTTCATCCACCTCCCTCCCTCCTTCCAAATGGATTCTCTCCTTTTCTCTGGCTTAGAATACTTTCCAAGGTAGAAAACGCTCCAGAGAAATGCCACCCAAGAATTGGTGACTTCCTCGAGTCCCTGAGCAGGTCAGGCCTTGGGGAGGAAGACTCAGACTCAGCTCTGCCCCCTCCTCACTTGGAGAGACCGCTGAGCCTCAGCCTCGTCACAGAAAACGTACAGATTATGATAGTATTTCCTTGCCAGGGATGTTGCAAGGCTGACTTACGTGCCCTGAGAGGTCCCATCACCAGGGTGTCAGCTCCTCCTGAGACCGCCGTTGGCAGGGAGAGGGCAGGCCTGGGGCTGGCCCCCACCCAGCAAGCCTCGGAGCTAGCTATGCGGAGCCAGCGAGTACAGCTGCTAAAAATAGAAGTCACATCTAGCAGGGACATGGGTTGGCCCAGAGGCAGGGCTCAGCCCAGGCAGATGGGAGTGGCGAGGGGGGGCCAGGACACTCGCCCACCACCAAGGCCCCTCACCTGCAGTGTGTGTGTGTGTGTGTGTGTGTGTGTGCGTGTGTGTGTTGGGGGTGTGTGATTCCATTACTCAGTGCAAGGCCCCATCCCCAGCTACAACAGAGGGGTGGAGACTACTCCTTCATCAGGGCGATGAGAAAAGTCCTCTAGGGATGTTCAGTAGACATATGATGTGAGCTACACATGTAATTGTCAATTTCCTAATACAAACATTAAAAAAAGATCAGGGGAAATTACTTTTAATAAATTTTATTTAATCTAAAATAATGAAATGTTGATCATTTCAACATGTCATCAATATAAAAATATTAAGGAAATCAATGAAATTCTCTTTCTCATACTAAGTCTTCAAAATATGGTATGTAGGACTTCCCTGATGGCGCAGTGGTTAAGAATCCGCCTGCCAATGCAGGGTACATGAGTTCGAACCCTGGTCCAGGAAGATCCCACATGCCGCAGAGCAACTAAGCCCGTGCGCCACAACTACTGAGCCTGCACTCTAGAGCCCGTGAGCCACAACTACTGAGCCCGTGTGCCACAACTACTGAAGCCCGCGCGCCTAGAGCCCGTGCTACGCAACAAGAGAAGCCACCGCAATGAGAAGCCTGCGCACCACAACAAGAGTAGACCCCCCATGCTCTGCAACTAGAGAAAGCCCACACACAGCAACGAAGACCCAACGCAGCCAAACATAAATTAAAAAATAAACTTATATTTTTTAAATATGTTATGTATTTTAGGACTCATGGTTCATCTCAATTTGGAGTGGTCACGTCAAGTGCCATGTTAGTCTTCGACCACCGCTGTAACACGTTAACACTTAGTGCTTTGAAACAGCATGGATTTATTATCTTACAGTTCTGGAGGTTAGAAAGTTGGAAGTGAGTCTCAGGGGGCTAAAATCAAGATGTTGGCAGGGTTGTGTTCGTCCTGGAGACTCCAGGGGAGAATTCGTTCCTTGTCTTCTCCAGCCCTCCTTCCATCCATCCAACCAGCCAGCCATCCATCCATCCATCCACCCACCCACCCATCCATCCATCCATCCCTTCCTCCATCTTCAAAGTGCATATCCCAAACTGCTTCTGTTGTCACATCTTCTCTCCCTCTGCTTTACTTGTCACTTTGCCTTCTCTGACTCTTACCCTCGACTCCCTCTTATAGGACCCTTATGATGATATTGGGCCTGCCCAAATAATCCAGGATAACCTCCCCATCTCAAGATCCTTAATCACATCTGCAAAGTCCCTTTTGCCATGTAAAGTAGCATACTCACAGATCCGAGGATTAGGGTGTAGACATCTTTGGAGAGCGTTATTCAGCTGGCCACACACACTTTACAGCCCCACGTGTCAGCGGCTGCTGAACTGGACAGTATTGCTCTAGGGAAGTAAGGGGAAAAATCTAGTTAGAGCTTCTACCTTCACCCTCCTGCTCAGTCACTAAGCCCCTGTGGGATCTCAGGCAAGTCAATTCACGTCCTGGTTGTCCATATTTACCTTGCGTGTAAAGTGAGGTTGACAGTAACCCAAGCCTGGGAAAATGCAACAAGCTAGGAGGCACATCCATGCTTATTTAACTGTAAAATGGCAGGCAGTTCAATTGGCAGGTTGGAGGGGCTGCTGCCCTGTGGTAAGAGAATTGAATACCAGGAGGGTTCTCAGAGGCCATTGGGTTCTCAGCTGCCCCATCTTACAGATGGGAAAACTGAGGCCCAGAGTGGAGAAGAGGCTTGCCAGAGGTCCCCAGTGAGGTGGTAGCTGAGCCAGGGTGGGGATCCAGTGGGAAAACTGTTCCCTGTCACATCACACTGCCCATCCGTCTGAGTTTCCTCACTTATAAAATGCAAATAGTGATGGCATATTATCAGGGCTGTTGTGAGATCAAAGGACCTCCTAGGTGTGAATGTGCTCTGTGAAGAGCTAGAGGGTTGTGTAAAAGAAGGTCAGGATGACACCTGGGCACAGGTGTTTATGGTCTCCCTCCAGGGCGAAGGCTGGCTGCACCCTCTACCTCCCTGGCCTGCAGTGCTCTGGGCACCTCGGAGGGTGTCAATCCCGTCTTTCCGTCTTTCCCCTTTCCCACTTCTAGAACCAAGTCTCGGGCCTCAGGAGGCAGGCCTTCCCCCGGTCGACAAGGCGCCCTTAGCCCTTTCCTGAAAAGTGACCTCCTCCAGGCTTGGCCCTCCCTAAGCTCTGCTCCTCCTGTGGGGACTGTGTTCTGGTCAGGGCAGGGGCCAGGTAAGCGCTCTTCCAGGCCTGGGTGGAGGAGCCTGGGTCCCCTGCTGGCTGGCTGTGCAAACCTGGGCACGTTCCTTGGCCTCCCTGTGCCCATCTGCACAGTGGGTGACAGGGGTTAGACCAGAGATGCTCACAGCCCCCTGAGACCTAAGATTCTGGGGATCCCTTCCCTGTCTTCACAGAAGCCCAAAGACAAACTATTCCTGATTCAAACTCTCACCTGCACCGGTGGGCAGGGCCGGCGGGCTGGCAGAAGCCAGGGCGAGAGGCAGGAGTAGAGCAGGATCGCAGGGTGGCCTCCATCTGTGTCAGGCTCTACCCCCCTGCCAGCCTTCCAGCTCCACCCTGGACCTTGGGCAGAGGGCAGGGCTGTCCTGCGGAGCTGCAAAGAGGCCTCTGGGCCGGAAGGAACTGGTGCCGGCATCAGTGAGTGGTGAGGCTCTGAAAACACCTGACTGCAATGAAAAAAGGAACTCTCTGGATCTTAACAGCCCAACACACGGTTTAGGCAGGTCCATGCCAGAGGGAGGAAGGGGTGCACATTCCCTCCCCCTCAAGTCCTGATGACGCTGGGCTTTGCAGAAACACCCTCAGAGGTGCACAGCACCCAGCCTGTGGAAGATTTGTTCGTGATTGTCTCCTAAGTGTCAGCTCTGTGCTGTGTCTCGCGACCCAGAGTGAAGTCCAAGTGTCATTTTCTACATGAGGTCACTGAGGCCCCACAGGGTTAGGAGCTGGCCTCTGGTGGATCAGCGATCGGGAGACAGTGCCAGGGCTAGTGGGAAGAGAGCTGTATGGCCTTGACTCACGGCTCCTCAGTGGGCTGGAGCTTGAGGGTTAAGACCTTGGTAGTAATTGTAGCAGGAATACTACACGCCGCTCACACTAGGGGCTCCATCGAAATTCCTGCCATGTGTTGGCTTGCTTCATTCCCACACATCCCTACAAGGTAGGAATTTATCATCACCTTTTAACACTTGGGGAAATGGAGGCACAGAGAAGTTAAAGAACTTGCCCAAGGACACACAGCTACTAAGTGACAGAGCTGGGACTTGAACTGGACTATTGGACTCCAACACCTGCTCTTGACCAAATGCAAGTGAGAGGCTGCGGGGAGACAGTCTGAAGTGATCTGCATGCCCTGACCAGGGCATGCTGCTCACGTGCCGTGGGGAAGAGGGCCTCCTTCGGTCTGGCTCTTTGCGCCCAGAATCCCACATGGTCAGCACTGTATCTGTCCCCACCCACCTGTCCACTATGCAGATGGGAACGTGAGCTCAGATTTGCCTTTGTGGTTTTTTTTTTTGTTGTTGTTGTTGTTTTGCCACACCATGCAGCATGTGGGATCTTCCCTGACCAAGGATCGAACCCGTGCCCCCTGCATTGGGAGTGCGGAGTCTTAACCACTGGACCGCCAGGGAAGTCCTGGGAACGTGAGCTCAGAGATGGCAGGTGACTGGCCCAAGGTCCCACAGCAAGAGTACAGAGTCCGGGGCAGGCTGAACACCGGACACTCAATGGTCTAGGGGGTTGGGAGTGCACTCATACCCCCACCCCGCCCCCAGGAGACATCCGAGGGGCAGGCAGCTCCCCAGGGGGCACAGTAGCAGCAGAGAGGAGCTTTTCTCCCACCTCCCCAGTCCCAGACACCCGTGTCCCAGGTGGATTCCACTCCATTGCCAGCCCTGGGATTTCTCCCCAGATGGAGCTGTGCTTGTGAGAGGAAGCGGGGATAGAAATCAGTTGTTTCCATAGAGAGAACCTTCAATATTGAAATCGACAAGTTAGTGGGTACAGCCCAAGGGCAGGGGTGTGTGGCAGCAGACCCAGGTCCTAGGAGGCTCTGCCTCTAGGCACCTGGCTGCCCCGAGGGAGTTGCTCTTCTCTGAGCTCCTGCTTTTCATCTGTACAAAGAGAACAGGGGCCCTACTGCTGGAAGAATGGATCCAACTGCCCAGAGGGCGACAGGAGGGTGAGAGCAACAGGTGGGGAGGGACGATGACTCAGCTGACCTCCTCCCACCAGAGAGGAATCACAGGCCACCATAGCCGAGCCACTGACCTGCTGGGTGACTTTCACCTCCCTGCCTTACCAGGATTGGCTGGGACAGCTATGATGACATTCGCACCATACACCCCGGACTTTCTACGGAAGAAATGCCTTGAGACAGGTGGGAGTTGAGGAAAGGACCTGAAAAGGAAGAAATGTCATCAGCCAGATGACTGTAATATCCCAGCCTCTCTGGAATGGTCCCCAAACTCTGTGCCACATGAATGTGCTTTGCTTAAACGAACGCAAGTCCCAGATGCCAAGGCAGCAAATGAGATCCAGCTCCTGGCAAAGGCTCAGGGGCCCCCCAGCAGCTCCCCTGATTTCATCCTTCCCCTTCCCCGTGGCCAGTGTCAATCCTACCCAAGAGGTCCCGCCAGGTGGAGTGCTCCAGGCAGGCCCATCTCCTCTGGAGAAGAAGGGCTGGTGGCTGGTCCAGAAGGGACATCACATCCATCTGACCCTCTCCTGCTCCCCAAAGCACTGGAGAGGACACCACCATGGGTAAAACCTCTCACTGTGGAGGCAGAGACATGCCTACTAGCTGTGTAACCTTGGGGAAGTTGCCTGGCCTCTCTGAGCTTGTTTCTTCATCTATAAAGTAAGGACAACAGTGCCTTCCTCCTAGGTCAGTTATCAATATTAAGGGTGGTACTTGCAGGTAATGCAAGTAAAGTAGGTGCTCAGTAAGCTGTCGTTCTCATCGTCATGCTTGTTTAAAAATGAACCTGCAGTCTGCGCAGACCTAAAACCGACCTCACCTTTTTCTGTACCATTTCCACCTTATGCTGATCACGTCATGGGCTAAGGGTTTGAATCTGGCATAGACTGATCTGGGTCCAAGTCCTGGCTCCCGGCACTTGTGTGACCTTGGGTGGGTGATTTTTACCTCTCAGAGCCTGGGTTTCCTCCTCTATAAAATCGGGGTGATAATCATCACACCTCCTCTTGGGGTTTTTATGCAAGTTTCATGCAATGATGCCTGTGAGCCCTCAGCTCAGCGTCTACCGGTAGGCTCGGCACTCCATGACTGTTTGGGACCCTTGTTTCTGTTATTATTAGACTGGGACCCCACAGTGTCCAAAACTAGTGGTTTCCACAACCTTGGCATCCTCATAGCAACACTGTGAGGCTAGGATTTTCACCTTCATGCAGAAGTAGGAACTGAGGCTTAGCAAGTCTCTGCTCTGGAGCTCAGTAGGGGAGCAGGGGTCAGGAAGGGGAAGTGGGTCCTGTCTGCTCCACTGGGGTACAGCTGCTTGAAAGCACAGGAAGCATCACTCTCCCAGGCGCAGTTGGGCACAGCGTCCCGCCCACTGGCTTCTGGACCCACGGTCTCTTTCAGACCCACAGAGCAAATCCTCTCCTGAGATCTCCGGGAGCCGTGCCCAGACACCAGATGAAAGGCAGAGAAGAGTCCAGGAGCCCTGCAGTCACATGACCTCCGACAGGCTGATCCTCTTGGTGCCTCAGTTTCTCCATCTGACTGTGAATCACATCGAAAGTGTGAATCCTGATTCCACCACTGATTCAGATTGGGCTTGAACACATTATCTCCCTCTTCTTAGTTTACTTGGCTTCACCTATGAACAAGGGCTAACGGAAGAATGGGATAAGGGGGTGTTAAGTGAACAAAGGAGAGCATAAGGCTGTAATTAGTATGATTTAAATGCATTTTTAAAAGTGTGTGTGTGTGTGTGTGTGTGTGTGTGTGTGTGTGTGTGTGTGTGTGTGTGTTGTATCTACTGTTTCAAAAAGACATAGAAAATTTATTAAAATGTTTCTGGTAGTACTCTCTGGACACTGGGCTCATGACTGATTTTTACTTCCTTTTGTATACTACATTTGTAGTTTTCCAGTTTTTCTACCATGAGTATGTGTCTCTTGCAATCAGAAATGAACAATTAAAGGCATAAATAGTCGTCCATATGGCTCAGGGTGGTCCGAGGATCACCTGTGGACACCCCCAAGGAGGCCTGTGAGCCGCCAGGTAACAGCAAACGTTCCCTTTGCTGACTGTGCTCACGCGCCCCTCCTGGGCACCATCGGGGTGACGTTGTGGTTCCCACGGGCAGGCCCTCTGGCTGGGAGCAGAGGGACCCGTTGCCTCCCAGGGCTTCCCGTAAAGATGTGACTTCATCTTGGCTGAAGACACAAAAGGAACTGAAGATTCCTCGTCAATCTAAACGAAGGAAAGTAACTAGAAGCAAAGACCTGGCTTCGAATTCCACTGCCTCCCCTTCTCCCACCTGACATTAGGCAGGGCACCGGGCCTCTCTGGCCTCAGCTTCCCGGTCTCTAAAAGGGGATTACACGATGCTTGCCTCACAAGGGTTTTGTGAGGAGCCAATGAAACAGCAGCTTTGCCTGCATCTTGCCTCCCCTCCTCTTGAATCGTCTGTAAGAGGTAAGACATCAGGTGTTTGGTGCACTTAACATAGGGCTTTGGTGGAAGGTAAATTAGTTAACGGTTTCAAATCATCGTCTCATCCTGCTGTTAACAGCCTGAAAAGTCACACGCAGGTTGATTTGGGAACCTCCCACCCAGTGCTGCTACTTTCGGGCAGTTGGGACCACCTTAGATGCCTTCTGTGCTCCAGCCCATCCTGCCTTCCTGCCCTCCCCTCCGCGGTTCCGCCTCCCAGACCTTACCTGAGGGCAAGACTGCATCCCAACTCTGGGTCTTTACTGTCCCTCACAGCCCTATTCGCTGCATCTCAAAAATATTTTAAGGGTGAGTTTACAGGCCACCTCTTCCAGGAAGCCCTCCGCGCTTCAACCAACGGATCTGAGTTCCTGTGCTGTCTCTGAGCCTCTCTTATGTATCAGTTTCAATGAGCTACTTAAACCTGTTTCACCCACTGCACTAAGAGTTTCTTGAGGGTAGGGTGCACATCTTACCGTTCCCCACACCCTAGGGGCCAGCACAGTAGGTCTCAATAAAGCTTTACCGAACGAATGGCTGCAGCTCACAGTGTCTGAAGAGAGTATGTGTCTTTTCCCATTAGATATAAGCGATGAAAGGGACAGAGTGATATTTGTCCCTAGTAGTGCTTGTCCCACAAATCGCTTGTTACCTTAGTGAGTAGGGATGATTTTTTTTTTTTTTTGGCCAGGATACCAGCTTTGAGACAGATGTCCCCATCACTTGCTGGGCCAGACCTTTGTTTCTACACACATCAAGGAAGCAAGTCAGCCTCATGACAGGTTGTCAGCAGCGGGGACGAGAAAAAGAAGCCCTGACACGTTTGTAGCCTATCACGTGTGGCAAGATGCCATTACACTACAAAGCACTAGGGCTCGGGTATCATATTTGGGCCTCGTGAAAACTTTGTGAGCTGGGCAGGGCCAGGCAGGATGCTTCCCCGTGTTTGTAAATGAAGAGGCTGAGGTATGATGGGATACCAGGTCTGGACTAGGGGTGGGTCTGGGTTTTCTGATATACTGATCCCACTGGGCCGTGCTGCTCCGTTACCTCTTATGTGAGCATCATCCTCACAAACGCTGGGCTAGAGAGGACAGGCAGGGCTGCTGACCCATTTCACAGATGAGAACCCTGAGGGTGTGAGACATGAAGCCCATCACAGCCTCGGCAAATAGAGGAAGAGTAAGCTGCAGGGAAGCCTGGTGGGGAGAGGAGCGGGGGACCTGCCCTGCATCTCTGAGCGGCAACGTGCAGCCTCAGGGCTCTGGAAAGACGGGCGAGGGTCCTTACAGGAACTGGTTGTGTAGGGACCTCCAAGGTGAGAAGACAAGCATGGGCCGCAGCCAGGCCAGGCCAGGTGAGCAGTGGTGCCCGGGCCTTTCTCTCTCTAGCCTCTCCTGTGTAGCATCTCCTTTGAGGTCACAGAACTCAGCGAGGGAGGCAGGCCGGGGCGGTTCCCCCATTACAGTCAGAAGACTGAGGCAGAGAGGCATGTTCCTGCCAGCACACCAGCCTTGGATGCCACCTGCAAAACTGGCAGCGCCACCCAGACCTCACAAGTCACCACCAACTCCCACAACCATACCCTTCATGAAAAGTGCAAAAGACATTTAAAAAAATTCTTTGGTTTTATACATATAAAAGGTCAACATCTGTGGGTGGCTCAGCGGTCCTGATCCATCAACTAGAGATGTGGTTGCCTTCGTTCAACAGGAGACACGGGATTCTGGAAATGGCCAAGAGTGGGGCCCCCAGGCAGGCAGCGTGGAGAGTCTGTGCCCCTCTCCTTCTCCGTGCTCCTTCCAGCTGCCTCTGGGAGCTAGGGACCTGGTTTCACCTGGAGAAGGTGGAGGGGCGCTCAGCTGGGGGACGCGCAGGACGCAGGGCCTCTGCGTGGCTCTGCATGGAGGGCAAGCAGACTGCCGGGCCCAGGGTGGCAGGTACCATGCGGGTCAGCTCAGCCCACCTGGCGGTACTGAAGGTGAGTCAGGAAACTGGAGGGCATCGGGCTCCTGAATGTTTCCAGACCCCCTGCGGCACTAGGCCTCATCTGGCCCAGGAGGCCTAGAGTCAGAGACTCTGGGCTGGAAGGATCCATGAAGGTCTTCAAAACCACCCCTCCCCGCATCTGATGCCCTCCCCGCAGCGTAGCCCCCTGGTTTTGCTTGTTCACCTCCAGTACTGGGGAACTCGGTCCAGGCTGGGACAGATTGAATTCGCACTGGCACCCTGTCACTTCCACCCCCTGGTCCTGGTTCTGATTCCAAGCAGGACGAGAGCAAGCTCACTCTCCGTGGCGGCCTGCAGAGGTCTTCCCATCCCTGGAGCTTCTTTGCTGAGGTCCCACACCTCCAGTTCCCCATCCATGCCCCAGCCTGGTCCCCACACCCTCCCCATCTCGGCCAGAGTCCATCTCAACATTCAGAGCCAGGTGGCTCTCGGGGCTCCAGTGCTGCACGGTCAGTGCAGGGGGATCAGTCCTGCACCACCTCCTTTGGGACCGTGTGCCTTTGTGGGCCCAGTCCAAGGTCCCGCCACACTAAACCGATAGCTAGCCACGGTCAATCTGTCCGCTCGGCTCATGTCATGCCAGCCCCGGCCCATCACTGTGCCTTGGGATCTTGGGCGCCAAAGGCAGGACCTCAGTCATCTTGCTGAACCCCCATCTGAGCGGGTGCTCCCTCGGGACCCGGGTGCGGCTCGCTCGGCCCCTCCTGCCCTAAGCGTCTGTCTCCACGATGCACTTGAGAAACATGGTGTCGTCCTTCACGTAGGCATGCTTGGGCGACTGCAGCTTGTTGAGGGGGAAGAAGAGTGGGCAGCCGCTGGCCACATTGGTTTCGCTCTGGGGCCGCTGGAAGGATGCTGAGTTCAGGTCGGGCCGGAAGGCGTCGATGGCGTGCTCACGGTTGTTCTGGTCGAGCAGCATGAAAGTGACCTGCGGGGCAGGGGCCAGTGGGAGATCAGGGACAGGGTCTGTGCCTGTCACCCGTGCAGCCCCTCTAACCCTGAGCTCACACTGATCAGGAGTCAAAGAAACACGTAAGGACCACACATGGCGTACAGGAAGAGCCCGGAAACAGAAGCACCTGGTACCGTGAGCAGGCTTCAGGGGTGTCCCACGATTAGAGCTCAGGTGTTCTTAACAGGACGGGGAATTCAGATGCCACTGCCAGTTGTGGTTGGCTGTTGGGGGCTAAAGGGGGGACTAAGCCCGGACAAGGAGGTTGGACTCCATAACCCAAGATGTCCCTTCCTGCACTGAGATGTCTGTCTGATCCTTCAAACACAGCTGGACCCTCCCAGGCGAGAGCAGACAGGCCTTCCACTGAGCAGACGGCAATCAACACCCTGAAACACGAACCCAGCTTCTGGTCTGTACAGGGGCCCTGTGTGCCTCCGAGAAGCCAACGATCTCAAAGTGACACACAGCCTCCTCCCTGGCACACGTCACTGAAATGCCCATCGCCCACTGCAGCAGTCAGTTCTCAAACTTGGCTGCACTTTAGAATTCCCTGGGAAGGTTTGAAAACTCCCAATGCTCATGTCTCACCATCTATGGGAGTGAGACCCAGTCATTAGTATTTTGAAAATCCCCCCAGCACATATGGGAACCACTGACCTACTGACTCATAGCCAGACCACTGCGGCACTACCGCTTCCACCCCACCTGCTCGCCCTTATCTTCCTCCACCCAGCTGAAGTGTGGAGTCCACACCCTCCCCTTCCCCTCTCCCACTCCCTTGCTGCCGCTGTCCACCTGCGGGGAATCCCTGCCACACTCCCACCTCTGGCGGCCCTTTTAAGCATTTTTAACAAACTTTATTTTTCAGAGCAATTTTAGGTGCACAGCAAAATTGAATGGAAAACACAGAGATTTCCGAGTACATATCCCCACACGACCTCCTACACTGTCAACATCCCCATCAAAGCGGTACATTTGCTACAGGTGATGAACCTATGTTGACGCATCATATTCACCCAAAGTCCCTAGTTTAAGGTTCATTCTTAGCGTTGTACATTCTATGGGTTTGGACAAATGTATAAGGACGTGAATCTTATCATTATAATATCATTCAGAGTATTTACACTGCCCTAAAAATCCTCTGCGTTCCACCTATTCATCTCTCCTCCCCTCCATGAAATCCTGGCAACCACTGATCTTTTTACTATCTCCACAGTTTTGCCTTTTCCAGAGTATCATGTAATTGGAATCACACAGTATCTAGCTTTTTCAGACGGGCTTCTTTCACTCAGTAATATGCCTTTAAGCTTCCTCCATATCTTTTCATGGCTTGGTAGCTTATTTCTTTACAGCACTGAATAATATTCCACTGTCTAGATTGACCAGAGCTTATTTATCCGTTCACCTACTGAAGGACATCTTGGCTGCTTCCAAGTTTTGGCGATTATGAATAAAGTCGCTGTAAATATCTGTCTGCAGGGGTTTTGTGTGGACGTAAGTTTTCAACGCATTTGGGTAAACACCAAGGAGTGTAATTTCTGGGTCACATGATAAGAGTATGTTTAATTTTGTAAGAAACCGCCAAACTATCTTCCAAAGTGGCTGCGCCATTTTACAGTCCCACCAGCAGTGAGGGAGAGTTCCTGCTGCACCACATCCCTGCCAGCATTGGGTGTTGTCAGCGTTTGGGATTTTGGCCATTCTAAAAGGTGTGCAGAGGCATCTCCTCCTCCTTCTCTTTTTCTGAGAATGCTGTCAGTTCAGGCCAGCCCCACAGGACCTCCTCCAAGAAGTTTTCCTTATTCACCCCCAACATGAACTTCATCTCTACATGTCTTCCAGGGTCGCTGGTCCAAACATTTTAGCTCCTAGACTCAGAATGCAGCAAAGAGCCTTGGCTACTAGATGTGAACTCAGGCTCTTGTTTTATGAGGGGAAACTGACAGCACGGAGGGCAAAGGATCTGCCGAGGTCACACAGGCAAGTTCATGGCTCAATCAGGATCAGGACCCAGGTTTCCTCCATCCCACCCCCACTGTCCCCCAGGCCCATACCTTGTTCCGGAAAGGCCACGGCAGCAGAGCATCATACTCCCCTCTCATGATCACGATGAAGAGGGACAGGTGGGTCCTCTTCCCCGTCCCATCCCCATTCAGGTAGAGCCGCAGGCACAACTTGTATCCGTACTTGGCAGTGTAGAAGGCTGAAATGAGGAAGCCAGAGTCAGCGCCGAGGCAGCTGGAGAGTGCTGGGCTTTGCAGATGAGGAAACTGGGACTGACAGTTAGGCATGCCCAGGTCATGGCTCAAAACTACAAAATCGGGACTTCCCTGGTGGCACGGTGGTTAAGAATCTGCCTGCTAATGCAGGGGACACGGGTTTGAGCCTTGGTCCGGGAAGACCCCACATGCCGCAGAGCAACTAAGCCCGTGCGCCACAACTACTGAGCCTGCGCTCTAAAGCCCGCGAGCCACAACAACTGAGCCCGCGCACCACAACTACTGAAGCCTGCGTGCCTAGAGCCCATGTTCCGCAACAAGAGAAGCCACCGCAACGAAGACCCAATGCAACCAAAAAAAAAAAACCATAAAAATGAAATCTGGGGATGGAGCTCAGCATTCTTCTCCATTACAGAGCATCAAATCTTGGAGATCATCTGGCCTGGTGGCTGTCAAAGGCCATCAGAATCACAGATTGCCCCTGGAGCTTCTGACTCAGTAGCGCTGGGGTGAGGACTGAGAATTGGCATTTCTAACAGGGGACAGAGATGCTGCTGGCCCTGGGATCACACTTCTTTTTTTTTTTTTTTTTGCGGTACGCGGGCCTCTCACTGTTGCGGCCTCTCCCGTTGCGGAGCACAGGCTCCGGACGCGCAGGCTCAGCGGCCATGGCTCACGGGCCCAGCTGCTCCGCGGCATGTGGGATCTTCCCGGACTGGGGCACGAACCCATGTCCCTAGCATCTGCAGGCGGACGCTCAACCACTGCGCCACCAGGGAAGCCTGGGATCACACTTCTGATTTAACCAACCTGCATTTTGTAGTCGGGAACCCAAGCCCAGCAAGGGGAAGTGGCTGGCCACAGTGTCACAGTGTACTGGGGGCAGAGACAGAATTAGGGGCCAGGCCTCCTACCTCCCAACACAGAATTCTTTCCGCTGCCCTAGGCCAAGCGGTTGGGGTCTCCTGGAGGCTGGGAGAGAGTGCGGTGAATCACAGTGCTGCCGGCCACCGCTGGCAAAGGCCCCCGGGATGAATCATCCCCTGGTGATTAGGCACAGGGGCCTGTGGGCTCTCTCCCTGGGCAGCTGAAAGAGCCATCTGAGTGTGGGTTCCAGTAGCCGTCACCATGAGGGCCCTTCTGGGAGGGGCTGAGCGCGGACAGGGTGTGGAGGGTATGCGGGAAGGAGTGGAGGAGGGACAGGCTGACAGTCTGACTCATCTGTGCCCCTTGTGTTTTGGTAGAACAGGAAGCCAGAGACACTGCTTGCTTTTTCCCTCTCTGGAAAGAAGCCAGGACAAAAAAGCTTACGTGTAGGAGGCGAGGCCACCCCCTGAAGGGGCTGTCCCTGTTCCTGAGGAAAGGGGGGCTGGCTTTGGGACCCAGCCTGCTCTATGGTGTGGGGCAAGCTCCCATGCCCCTCTGAATCCCAGCACTGTTGACCTTGGGTGTGTCAGAGGAGCAGATGGCCAGGAAAGGCACGAGGCTGGAGCAGATGTGAGTGGTGGTTAAAACTGCCATCGGCAGAAATCCTCCTTAACGACCCACCCGTTTACTTAGAGGCACGCGAGTGAGGCCAGGGGAAAAGCACACAGGTCTGAGCACAAATACACACATTGTTACACAGACAGCTATCAGTTAATTAGGAGAAACAACAACCGAGTAACTGCCTACTTCATGCAAGACCTCGTGCCAGGCCCAGGGGCCCCAGAAACGACTAAGAACTGCCCCAGTGTACACAATACTCAATCACGTGCTCCCCACAGTGGTACACAGAGAGTTTTCCACTTGTCTTATTTCAGACCACGGGGTCTCGGAGGGCAGGGCCCCATGGTATTTACCTGTGAAAGTCACCCTGGGCTTCCCTCGCATCTACACACTTTGGTTCACAGCGCACTCTCTTTCACAACCGATATCCACACAACGTAGATCATTTTATTCCTAGTTGCAGACCATGACGGATGTCCAGGGAGGTACGCCTGGTGCAAACAGCCCCTGATCCACGCGGCTGAGCGGGGAGGGGCCTACTACCTCCGCGGGCCTGGTAGCGCCGGGGGCCTGAATGGACACTGGCCTAACTGGGCGCAGCCCGCCTGTCAGAGCGGGACACCCACCCCCCCCCCCGCCTCCCCCAGCTGGTGTCTGTGCCCCCGGGGAGGCCTTACCTGGGGAGAAGAGGCTGACGGTCCTGCCGCAGGCTGACTCATGGCACCGCCTGGTGACACTGGTGACCTTCCATAGGAACGTGCCGTCGTAGGAGGCCTCTTCCATGAGGCGGAAGCTCTGCTCCAGCTTGCCCAGGGCCTGGTCTTTCTGGGCCAAGGTCTGCTGCAGCTCCATCACCTGGGGCGGGGAAGCCCATTCAGCCAGGGGCACCAGAATCCAGCTTGGCGGTGGGATGGGGACAGCGGGATGTAGAGACAGGGCTGCCCCCGAATTTGCTTTCCTTGCCTCCCTCAGCCACGTGCATCTGCCTTTGTACATGCCGTCCCTCCTGCCCGGGATTCCTTTCCCTTCCTTGTCCACTGGCCAACTCCTGTTCATCCGTCAGGAACCTGGCTCAGAGAGTTCTTCCTCTGCGAAACACTTAACCACTGCCCTAGCTCAGCTGGTTTCTCTCTTTCATCTTCGATCTTATAGAGGCTTTACAACCACCTGAGATATATTTTTCTGCCTTTCCAACAGGATAGATGGTCTCCCCTATCAACAGCTGGGCCCATGCTCATTTTATCTGTGTCCATGCCTTGCACAGTGTCTGGCACGTAAGAGCAGAGCCAGGAAATTCGTTAATGAACTGAAGACACAGTCACTGCCCTCAGGGAGGCCATCACCTTCCAACTGGGGCAAGAGTTACATAAATAAATCCTTTACTTCGCCACCCAAACCCAGTGCCTGGCTCTTCTGGTAGGTTCCTCCACTGACATTTGAAAGAATACAAATTTATTCTTGGGTGTACTCAGGTAGGGAAGTCAGGAATGGAAGTGAGTGTCCTTAAAGAAAACTGAAGCCCTAATTTTACGGATGGGAAAGCTGCAGTCCTGTGATTTGCCCAGATCTATACAGCAAGTTAATGGTGGACCTGGAACGAAAATCCAGGCCTAACTCAACATGAGACGGTGAAGTAATGTTGCCGCCCCTCCAAAAAGCAACATTAACATTGTGACTGGTTATATTAAGAAAAGTATAAGCTCTGGAACATAGGAGGGGACAGTCTGGTGCAACCAAGAACTGTCAGATAAGTGGATTATCTGGTGGTTTGACACCACCACTCTGAGTGTGTGGAATCCTTTAGAGGCTGAGCCAGCACATATGAGGACAGCATGAAACGATGTGCTCTGATGAAGTGGTGAAGGCACTGGGGGTGTTTAGCCTAAAAAAGGAAACACTCAGGATATTATTACTGACTGCTCATCTCTGAAGGGCTTCCATGGGGGCTAGAAGTCAGATGTTTTGGGGGCCCCGAGGGGCAGGGAAGACACAGGAGGCTGATTTTAGTTAAGTATGAGGGAGAACTTTCTAGTGGTACAAAATGTCCAGCTGTGGAATGAGATGCTTGGGGTGGGAATAGTCTATTGCAGAAGTTTAAGCAAAGGAAAGGAAGCACTGGACGGGGGAGTTTGACCTTGACTATAACTTCTGACTCAGTCCTCTTCCTAGAAGGCTGTGGGATGCAGGAGAGATATTTTTGAAGGAGGAGTGACTGGTCTGCACAGGGAGAATGCTTAGCAGGAAGGCTGGTCCTCTGCTCTGGAGACAAGATGGGGCGGCGGGGCGGTGTGGGGGGGGCCCTGAGCTGCCTTGAGGGTAAACGTGCCTCCCATGCTCACCCTCCGTTCCAAGCTCAGGATGTGCTCACGGCCCAGCCGGCTCTGGTGGATGGAGGCGGCCAGGGCCAGGTGGGAGGCCTCCACCTCCTTGTTGAGGACGGCGACAATGTTCTCAAACACGCACAGCTTCCCCTCCAGCTCAGTCAGGAGCTTCTCCTTCATGAAGTGCTGCAGGGCCAGCTCCTCCTGGCTCTCGGAGCAGGGGGCCCGGTAGCAGTCCACCTCTAGGTCCCCAGCTGTCTCCACAGCCCCCTGCAGCTGCAGGTCTGACAGATTCTGCTCCAGGGCCATGGGTCCAGACCCCAGGCCAGAGCCCAGCTGGGCCTTCCACTGTTTCATGAACCCTAACAGCAGGTTCAGGTGGGTAGCCTGGGAGGTGACCTCATGCTCCTGCATGAACTTTGGGCCCCCCTGCCAAGAGAGTGGGGCTGATCAGTGAAAACAGAGGGGGAGGGAGAACCAGGGAGCAGTGGAGAGTCCTGCCACCAAAGGTTGCCAAGGGAAGTCATATCCATTCATCCGGCCAAGGGAAGTGTACAGCAAGAGGGATTCGGAGAAGGACCCTGGCATGAGACATACCCATGATGAGCTGTGTCCATCCCAGCCTCCAGAGCAACAATTCTGCCATGCCCTTGAGCGCACTGATGATTCAGGACCATGGAGAGAGGCAAAGGGGTTTCTGGGGGTGCGGGCGGTGGTCATTTTTGTGATGCTACAATGCCCAGGCGAGACATTAAGAACTCCCCTGAGTACGAAGATGATTTACTAGTGATTTTGTTGCTTGGGAAAGTCATGTAAGGTACATCCAGAGGCATAGCTTGATGTTGTGGGAACATCCCGGAGGGGCTGATGGGAAGGTCTGAGACTGTAGTATACAGATAGGTCTCCTCTCTCACACTCAGATGCTTACCTTGAAGGCGCAGCCAACACCTGCAAAGGGACACCCAACTCCAGCCTCAGCCACCTCGGGGTGATCCTGGAAATAAGAACCATGTCACTGGATGTTATGGGGCTCCCAGTGGCACTGGGGCTCTCTGCAAAGCACCAGCATCCACCAGGCATGAGCTGGGCTGGGCCACAAAACTTTGCACATGCTGTTCCTTCTGATTCAGCCGTCCTGTAACCCTCCTTCAGAACAAGAGCAGGGCCCCTGCTGTGATCCTGGGAAGCGCTGCCACCTCTCCTGATGGGACATGTTCCACTCAGCCCTGTAATCATCATTTACTTTTTGGTTGCCCCCACTGGTCTGGGGGCTCTGTGAGGGCCTCTAACAAGCAACTTGACAATACTGTTAACCTATGTGTAAGTCTGAGGAGTTTACAAAATGCTTTCATAGTCATAATTCTTCCTAGGGCCCCTAACAACACTTGGGGATAGCAGGGTAGGTTTTTTGTTCCCATCTGATTGATGAAGAAACTGAAGCTCACAGAGGGGCAGGGATTTACTCAAGGAGGAACAGCTAGGAAGCAGCACAGCTCCAGGGATCTTCCTACCCCATGTCTCTATATCTTATCAAGAGTAAGTCCAGGGCTTCCCTGGTGGCGCAGTGGTTGGGAGTCCGCCTGCCGATGCAGGGGACACAGGTTCGTGCCCCGGTCTGGGAGATCCTGCGTGCCGCGGAGCGGCTAGGCCCGTGAGCCATGGCCGCTGAGCCTACGCGTCCGGAGCCTGTGCTCCGCAATGGGAGAGGCCACAACAGTGAGAAGCCCGCGTACCCCAAAAAAAAAAAAAAAAAAAAAAGAGTAAGCCCAGGAGAGACTGGGAGAACATTTTTTCCTAAACATAGACCTGGAAAGGGCTTATATCCAGAATATATAAAGAACTCTTACAATTCAATAAGACAAACAACCTAATACAAAATGGTTAAAATACTGAACAGATACTTCACAAAATAAGATACACAAATAACAAGCCTATGTAAAGATGTTCAACATCACCAGTCATCAGAGAAATGCAAATTGTAACGAAATGCCACTGTCCACTCACTAAATGGCTAAAATTTACAAAGAACGAGAATATCGAGCTTTGGTGAGAACGTGGAGGAACTGAAACACTCATAGGTTGCTGGTGGGAATGCGAAATGGTACAACCGCTTTGGGAAAATCTATGGAAGTATCTCATAAAGTTAAATCATACATACACAAGACCGTGCTTATCAAGTTATCAGACAACCCACACATTCCACTCCTAGGAATTTACCCAAGAGAAAGTGAAAATATGTCCGGGTATATGTAAATGTTCACGGCAGCTTTACTCGTAAGAGGCCCACACTGGCAGCAATCCAAGTATCCATCAACTGGTGGATGGATGAACAAAGTGTGGTATATCCGTACTCCCGGACGCTACTCAGCAGTCAGATGGACTAAATTACTAATATGTGCGATAATATGGAGGGACCTCAAAACATGCTAAATGAAAGAGTCAAACACCAAAGACTACATACGAGGATTCTATTCTTACAAGATTCTAGAAAAGGCAAAACTATAGTGACAGAAAATAGACCAGTGGCTTCCTGGGCTGCAGCTGGGGGAGACTGACTGAACAAGGGCACAAGGAAGCTTTTTCTGGTGCAGAAACATTCACCCTCCTGACTGCAGGTCACACGATTGTATACATTTCCTGGCATTCATCAATCTGTACACTTAAAATGAGTGAATTTTATTACATGTAAATAATATCTTGATTTCCTAAGAGCTTTGTTGTTGTTTTCAAGAATAACCTCATGGGGTGATGTGAAGGGAGATTTGGATGAAAGGAGGGGAGGACAGAGGTCTTTTGGGCTGAGCAAATACAAAGCCACACTAGTTATTATTCTCTAATAGTAGAATAAGTGAGAGCTGTGGGCTTAATGAGTACAGTTGGTTTGGGACACAGAGCACAGCCCAGCAAAAGGCCACCCCCCACTTTGCCCCATTGCCCCGGGCTTCAAGCACAAGTTGCTCCCAACAAAGAACAGAAAACAGATGTTTTACTGGGGAGGGGTGGGTAGCCTTGTCAGGGAGACTGCAATGGCTTTGGAAAGTGCCCTGTGATGCAGCCTCTCCCAGAAGGTAGTTCCCGACATGAGGGAAGGATGGAGGGCCTGAGGCCAGTGAGGAACCTGGCGAATGCACAAGGGGTCATCTCTCAGGCCCTGAAACTCCCTACGAGCCCATGATTAGAATCCTCTGCCGTTCTAAGGGTATATGCTTGAAGTGAGAGTCAGAGGGAGGTAAAAACATGAAAGTCATAGAACTAACGGTGGGAGTCCAGAATCGCCCACAGGTGGAGAGGCACACGTTCCTTTGGCATCTGAGCCCTGTGGTGTGTCTGTGCAATGAAAGCCCATGCAGGCTGGCAAGTGCTACATGGGTGGAGCGGGCATCCTTATTACCATGTACAATGGGAGTGGGCTGGGACCAGCCTCTCATGTCTGGCAGAGGAGGGGCAGGGCGTAACTTGAGAGGCCGCTGGTGGCCAGCCAGGCTGCCCAGAGTCCCACCATCAGTCACTCAGCACTCCTTGGGGTGCTTTCCAGGGTTAAGGGGGTGGGCTCTGGAGCCAGCCTGTCAGGGTGCAAAGCGCATCTCTGTCACTTCACACACTATCTATGTGGCCCTGGGAGAGTTATTAACCTCTCCATGTCTCAGTTTCCCAGTCTTCAAAATGAGTATAATAACAGAACTCCCCCTTTAGAGTTATGGTGAGGATTAAATGCCATAATATAAGTAAATTCTGACATGAGTGACCTACTGTGCTATAACAAAATACCACAAACTTATTGGCTTAAAACAACCCCCATTGAGACTTCCCTGGTGGCACAGGGGTTAAGACTCCACGCTCCCAATGCGGGGAGCCTGGGTTCAATCCCTGGCCAGGGAACTAGATCCCACATGCATGCCGCAACTAAGGAGCCCACCCACGTGCTGCAACTAAGGAGCCAGCGAGCCGCAACTAAGACCTGCCACAACCAAATAAATAAACAAACAAACAACAACAAAAAGCCAACCCACATTTTTTGGGTTGGCCAAAAAGTTCGTTCTGGTTTTTCATGTCATGGGAAAACCTGAACGAACTTTTTGGCCAGCCCAATATTATCTTACAGACCTGGAGATCAGAAGTCCTAAAAGTGAGCAGGATTGTGCCCCTTCTGAAGGTCCAAGGTGAGCACCTGTTTTCTTGTTTTTCCAGCTTCTGAAAGCCACCCGCATTCCTTGGCTCAGGGTCCCTCCCTCCATATTAAAAGCTAGCAGCAGAGCATCTTCCAATCTCGCTCTGATTCTGATTCTCTTGTCTCCCTCTTTTGGGGGCCCTTGTGATAACAATAGGCTCACCAAATAAGCCAGGGTCATCTCCCCATCACCAGATCCTTAATTTAATCACATCTGCAAAGTCCCTTTTGCCATTGTTATGGGCTGAGTAGTGTCTCCCCACCCTGAATTCATATAGGGAAGTCCTAGCTCCCATGAACATGACTGTATTTGGAGACAGAGTCTTTAAAAGAGGTAATTAAGTTAAAAGGAGGTCATTAGGGTGAGCCCTACTCCAATATGACTGGTGTCCTTATAAGAAGAGAAAATTAGGACACAGACATCCAGAGGGAAGATGATGGGAAGATGCTGGGAGAAGAGGGTATCCACAAGCCAAGGAGAGGGGCCTCAGAAGAAACCAACTCTGTCTAGAACTTCTTGCCTCCAGAACTGTGAGAAAACAGATTTCTGTTGTTCACACCACCCAGTCTGTGGTACTTAGTTACGGCAGCCCGAGCAGACTAATAGAGCCATGTGAGGTAACATATTCACAGGTTCCAGGGATTAACACGTGGACATCTTTGGGGAGCATCATTCTGCCTGACGCGGTGCTCAGTAAATGTCACCCATGATTAGTAGAAGTACTATTATTAGCAAAATTATTCCTGTGGATTAAGCACTGCCCTTGGGACATCTTTTTCCTTTTGCTAATGGCTGTCACATACACGCATCTCATTTAATCCTCACATCTCAAACTCTTAATAACTAATTCTGTAAAACCCTATTTTCCCACTGGAGGTTCTGCCTCTCGTGTAGGTGAGGAAGCTGAAGCTGAGATGGCCGGTGACTTGCAGGATGCAAGTTTGGGGCAAGGCTGTGGCAGAGGCCAGGGGCCTGGAATCTACGGCCAGCATCCTTCCTCCCCACCAGGAGTCCTCACCTTGACTAAAGGGTAGCCTCATCTGAAGTCCAGGGACCGAGGGGACTGGAGAGGGAAGGGGCTGGGGTCGCAGAGGAGGAACGGGGCATCTGTCCTGAGCCAAGCCTGTGCCTGTCTGGTGCCACAGGAGGCCCCTGTGTGAGCGGTCTCATTGCTTGCAAACTGCCAAAAATAAAATTCGCAGTGGAATTTCCTCTGAGGAGGAAACAGAGAAAACAAAATCCCAGCCCTGAGGGAACACTTGTCCTTCTGTCCACGTCCGAGAAGTCTGGGGGTGTGTGGTGCTCCCAGCTTCCCTGCTTCCCCAGGCCCTTTGTGACGGGGTCAGGAGAGCTCCATCAAAGGGCCCCCACTTGGGGACCTGGGGGCCTCCGAGAATGTGAGCGTCAAGAGGGTGCCGGGAGCATGAGAGCTGCCTCCATGAAGCTACTGCACAGAGCGGAGGGTCTGCAATGTGCCAGGCACTTCCCACGCTGCTGTGCTGGGCACTGAGGCTGGTCAAGGTCTTGGATGCCAGGAGGGGCTGTTTTCGCTTGGGTCTCAGCTAGTGCTGAGGGAGAGGCACTCGGCAGTGACAGGGTGGACTCGGTCCGCTCGCCAGTTCCTGCCCGCCTCTGTACCTCAGTCAGTTTCCTTTCTGGCAATCTCTGCTTGGCTCAACTGCCACCTCCTCCAGGAAGTCCTGCCTGATTCCCCTAGTTGAAAGTAGTCTTGCCCATTCCTGTTTCCACAGCATTTGGTGGATTCCAGCACTTAAGGCGGACTGTGTATTTAAACCTGTGTAAAACATTTGGGGGTGATCCACCATCTGGAGGCAGCAGAGAGAAGATGTCAGCAGCCTAAGGGGCAGGAGTGGGAGCCTGGCTCTGCCCCCCCTTTGCTGTATGACTGGTGCAGGCACACCTCTTCACTGAACCTCAATATATTACCCACTGGTGAAATAGGGGTATCACCACTGCGCATGACACAGGATGTCACGGGATCGATAAGGTTACAGATGCAATTGTCAAGCTCAGGAGTGTAAGGGGGTTCATTTCCAGGCATTGCATTTCAAAGGACACAGATATGCACAGAGGCTGAGGACAGACTCAAGATGGACGTGGTCAGCGTCCTTCCACAGACTCAGGACCGCCTCAGGGGACAGGAGGCTGACTGACTTACTTTTTGTGGCCCCAAGGGAGACAGACTTCAGCTCAGTACAAACAAAGAGGAAAATGGTACAACAGTTAGTTCCCCATGGTGGAAGTGGTGGTTTCATGCAGTAATGAGCTCCCCATCACTGGAAGGACACAAAGCCACTTGGCAGGAATCCAGTACAGAACGGAAATTGGACTAGACAGCTTGACCTCCTATCATTTTCTGATTCTAGAATAATTTAAGGCACTCTTGTAAGCCACTGGCAGCAGATGCCAGCTTGCTTTTGACCTTCCTGAGTGACCTCAGAGGGAAGAGAGTGAGAGAAACAATCCCATTCACAGGGTCTCAGGCAGACAGCATTGACTGCTATTTCCTGGCCACCGGGTCGTCCCCTAATTCATTGTCACTTCTGTAGGAAGGTCATTCTAGGCAAGAACCAAGTCTCTAACCAGGTCAACAGTTATCCTTTAATATCTGCTTCTTAACATGAGCTAATCGGTCTCGGGCTTTGAGCACTTCTTAGAGAGACATTAATCTAATGAAGTCAGAGGAGGAGGACAAACTGATAAGCAGATGGCATGGAAAGTGTTGCAAGAATGGGCACCTCGGGGCTTAGCTCAGCTGGTCTCCGGCCCGGCCTGTCCACCCCACCTTCACTTCCCAGGTTTCCCCAGATGCACAGACTGCAGAATCACCACGTATACAAAGTGTTGATTTATAATCAGCTGCTTTCCTTTGGTCAAAAGTCCCCCCAAAGTTCCCATTGGGTCAGAAGCTGAAGGAGTCCCTGGTCTTTCCACTTGTGGCTTTGTGCAGGTGTCAGACCACTGGCTCATCCCACCCCCCAGCTTTCCACTGGGGGGTGTACCCTCCTCCCACTCTGTAGCCTGTTTCAGTGCCTGTAATTCCATCATTAGAGTCACTTCATTTGGTTTAAGGCAGCGGGTTTCAAACTGTGCTCTGCAGGGCCCTAGGAATCCCCAGTGTCTCTGAGAGGCTGGGACAGGAGAAGGAAGTGGGGTAACCGAAAGGACAGGGCTCCAGGCTCCCCTTTAATCAGAACGCTTCTACTTTCATCTGATTTCACATTAACAAAGATGAAAAAATTAAGACTACTGGGTTGAGAGATATTAAAATATCTCATCTTTATGTTATCTAAGATTTGTACAATGAATCTGTATTCATTTTGTTAAGAGGCAAGAATAAAACACGTCAAAACAACAGCCCTGATGCCTTCGGGCAGGCAGGTGCCTTAGAAAGCATCTAGCCCATGTCCTCTTTCGAGGGTGGAGTACAAAGATCTCAAATAGGGAGGCTTGGAAGGTTATTCCATGGGTGTTAATCCTATTAGCTCTTAACCACATTGTAGAGTACAAAGTTCTGGGGAAATGCACGGGAGCCTTACTATTAATCCCTTGAGGACCTGCGGGGGGAGAGGGTTGCTGACAGGAAGACAGGAAAGCCCTCAAAACCAGCCCTGGTGGGACAGGAAATTCCTCCAACTCTCTGCAGGAGAGGGGCCAGAGCGGAGAAGGGGTAAGGAGGCGTGGAGACCTGCCTGCCTCTGGTTCCACAGCGGGAGGGAGAGCTGCCCTGCCAGCCGCTGACTGGCAATGGGACATTGCAGATGCTGGAAAGACCCTGCACAGTCAACCTAGCATCTTCACTTTACAGGTGGAGACAGGGGAGTCATCTCAGCCATGCACTGAATTATAAAGCCATCCTCAGACACCAGTCTCCTGACCCCTGGGCCATGGTTTGGGCAAGGGTAGAGCTTTGGTTGAAAGAAGCCAGTGCCTCACAGTGTGGACAGTGCTGGTGGCCAAGTTGGCGAGACCCTGGTCATGAGGGAGCTTTGCAATGAGATGCCCCTGTGGGTGTCGGGGCCCATGTGTAAGAGGGGGTTAGATTTACAGCAGGGATTCTTAAAGCTTTGGATTCACAGACCAATACCAGTTTGTTTGCTTTTTAAATTAGGAGATTAACATAAAGATTGCCATTTAAAAATTTTACTAAATAAAGGCTTTACCCCCGAATTCTATCACCTATCACGATCATTTCCTTTATACAAAGACATGAATAGGAAGGGCATCATCTCAGAGTAAAAGTTGACTCTATAAATGGAAAGAATTTACTTTTATAAGAAAAACTCATAACAATTTCCTTATTTTTTTTTTTTATCATTTTTGTCATGAACTGGTGGGAATGGACCAGTGCTCGTCAACATATGGGAACCTCTGGGCTGGACGGATTACCTACGAGGGTCCTTCTCCAGCTCAGAAGGGCTGGGGTTCTAAACTGATGCCTGAGGGTATCTCTTTGGCCCCTCACACTACCAAAGTTGTATCTTATTCCTGGAAGCACGGTTTGGCAGAGCCGGAGAAGTGAGATGAGGATGGCCTGTCCCTGTCTGAGGGCAAACAGGGCCAGAAAGAACTGTCTAGGTCAAGAGTTGGCAAACTTTTTCTGTCAAGAGCCAGACAGTGAATATTTTGGGCTGTGAGGCCTCTGTTGCAACTATTCACCTCTGCTGTTTCAGGACATAAGCAGCTACAGGGACTTCCCTGGTAGCACAGTGGATAAAACTCCACGCTCCCAATGCAGCGGGCCCAGATTCGATCCCTGGTCAGGGAACTAGATCCCACATGCATGCCGCAACTAAGAGTTCGCATGCCACAACTCAGGAGGCTGCCTGCTGCAACTAAGACCCGGCACAACCAAATAAATATAAATACATAAATAAATATTAAAAATAAAAAAGCAGCCACACGCAAGGCATATATACATGAGTGAGTTGTGGCTGTGAACCAATATAACTTTATGTAGGGACCTGGAAGTTTGAATTCCTTATAATTTTCATGTGTCACAAAATCTCATTCTCCTTTCAATTTTTAGAAACCTTTTAAGTGTAAAAACCATTCTTTGCTCGTAAGCCGTACAAACAGGCGGCAGGCTGAGTTGGGCCCGCAGGCTGTGGTGTGTTGACCCCTGTCTAGATGCTGTTCTCACCCTGAGTCTGTCACGGGTCGGCCAGGTGGCTTGGGGCAAGTTGCTTCCCCACCGCAAACGTCAGTCTCCTCACTGCTGACAAAATGAATTCAGTCTAGACTCAGACAAGGAAGGAGCCACCTGGTAGGGACTAGGTGGGCAGATACCTACTTGGCCTCTTCCCCTGCCAACGGAGACAACTGACAGACAGTCTTTCCTGGCAGTGCCAACTTACCTGCTCCTGAGACAGAAGGCTTCCTGGCCTTTCAGATGGTGTGTCATCCCCTTTGCATTTGGGACAGATCCGATCCTCACCATTCCTGGGGACACATGAACAAATGCCACTGAGTGAGGCATTCACGACTCCATGGCACCAACCACCGTCCCCAGAGCTCCAAATGCCTAGCCCTTGCCCAGTGTGGCAGCTGATACCAATGAGCGTGCAGCTCCACAATCCCAGACCCACCATTCCCAAACCAATGTTTTCCTGTAGTTTGCAGTGAGCTTCTCTGGCAGCCAAACCTGATCTGAAGTGACTAGAGGCTATTCAAGCCCCTACTTATCCCACTTAGCGTGAATATTTATGTTTGCAGAAATATCCATTGCTTGATTATAAGGTGCATCCCCAATTCCCGCTGGAAGAATTACACAGTAAT
Organism: Stenella coeruleoalba; assembly: GCF_951394435.1. Lineage (NCBI taxonomy): Eukaryota > Metazoa > Chordata > Mammalia > Artiodactyla > Delphinidae > Stenella > Stenella coeruleoalba. The sequence continues at coordinate 109,343,024 of NC_137153.1, forward strand.
GCACTGACTTGCTTTTCTAAAATCTGAAAAACTTCTCCATTCCAAACTACATCTGACCCCACGGGTTCAGATAAAGGATTGTGGATGTGCAGCTATATTAGTTCTTCTCAGCTTCCTCTATTTTATTTTGGTCTCTTATTTTTAGTAATTACAGATGACCATGGCCTCTCAGAATAAGAAGGGGCCTCCGAGAACACCTAGCCTGAGGTTCTTAACCAGGAGTGGGTGCCGGACTCTGAATGGGGTGACACATGGTCCTATGTGCTTTAACAAAGCTCCCAAGCGATCCGGTCCTCAGTGAGAGCCACGGGTCAGGCCCATTTTACAGGAAGGAGAATGAGGCCTCAGAGGACGTATGGATCCACCAAGGTCGAGGGAGGCAGGCGCAGAGCTGAGCAGAGCTCTTCAGGCCTCAGGCCTGGATCCCTCTCCCACCTCTGCCAGGTTTTGGAAGGACAGCGAAGGAAGCCAAGAGACCCATTGCAAAAGCCTGAGATGAAGTCAGGATGGTGAAACCAGTCGAGCTTTGCTCCTCCCCCCACCTGCCCTTCTCACCACCACCTCTCTCCGCCTTCTCTCGGCCTCCTCCTTTGTGAAAGCATTGGAACTCCTCAAGCTTGCCTGAGAAGTTTCCCACCTTCTTAAACTGCAAAGTCCCAAACAAAAGTCTTGCTGGGGGTGCACGGCAGTTTAAGAACACATCTGCCAGGAAACTGACCTGCGGCAAACTGACCTCATCTGTCCATTAGGCCTCACTGTCCTCATTTGTAAAATAGGGTAATAATAGTATCCACCTTTCCAAGGAGCTTCTGAAGACACAAGGAAAGAGTGCTTGGCACACAGTTGGTACATAATAGTTGCTTAAGGTGGGATACTGACGATCATATTGATGTCACACCTCTCTGAGTTATTTATATTTTACATATAAATATACACATATTTTAATATATAATATACAATGTAAATTATATACGTATATTTTATACACATGCAAAATGTGTGCATTGTATATATTTATATGCAAATATATACATATTTTATATATACATCCATAAATGTATAATATATGAATACAAAAAATATCTAGTCCCCTTTAAAAGCATTCCCAGCAAACAGTCTGAGGTGATGGGTGATATTGTGGAAGAAGATATATTTGTACAGCAGTTTGTCATTTAGCAGGGAGTTTATATTCATTATTACAAGGATTTTTTGGAATGTTATTGACTGGGCCTTGTAACAATCCTGGGAGGTAGAAAATCACTTTACAGGCATTTTACAGACAAGGAGGCTGAGACATCAAACAATTTGCACAGGCCACACAGTAAGTAGCCCAGCTGGACCCAGAGGCTCTCCCCCTGACCCCGGATGGCCTTCTGCTAAGGGAGCTGACGTCTTTCTGTGGCTACTTCTCCTCCCACCAACAGTCAGACGGGGCAGTGTCCGGGACCCTTGAGGAACAGGTGTGGAAGCTGAAGCCAGAGAGGTGAAGTCACCTGCCCAAAACCACAGCTCCTCTCACCCCCGCCTCCCGTGAGGGGTCCCTCCCTGGCACCTCCTTCCCACCCGCCTCTTCTCCTCCGACCCCTCACCTCACGTTCTCAGAGAGACAGACGGCGCAGCAGAGGGGCCTGGGCTCTGGTGGGTCCTGGCAGACGGTGGGGGGGCACCCAAAGGGGAACTCGTTCTCATCGGGGGCCGGGTGGCGGCTGCTGGCGGAGCCAGAGGCCATCTCAGGGTCCCAGGCTGGCTGGTGGGGGGCCCCTGTTCAAGCTCCTCTGGGGAGGGGACCAGCTCCGTGGAGTCTGTGCTGGGAGAAGAGGTGAGTGCTGGCCGGGCCCCCCTCTCTGATGTGCAGGAGTCTGATGATTTTATCTTCTCGCTGGCTTGTGCGGTTCAACGTCACAGCTGAGTCACAGCAGGGATGAGACAGGAATTACCCTTTGTGGTGAAAAAAATCCCCTGGATGGTGACTGCAGGCTCTAGGAGTGTCCAGTCATTCTTTTGAGCAAGAGGGAGGGGAAAGCAAGTCAGAGAGAAAAAAGAACCGTGTCACGGACTTTCAGGAACCACAGTTAGAGTTTCCCCAGTCGGAGGACCTCAGGCTGCCACTGGCTTCCTCCACTTCCTCCCCAGGGGACAGGAGCAGAGAGAGCCCCAGTCGGTGACTTGTCTATGTTCCCTGGAACCTCCGAGCAGCCTAGGATACTCGGTGTGGGTGTTCACTGCCCCGGTGGAAATCCCCAGGGTTCTGGAGTCAGGTCCAAAAATGCAAGTTCCGTGCATATTAGCTCTGCCCTGTCCAGAGTATCTTAGGTAAAAGTCACTTTTGCACAGCGGGTCTCAGTTACCCCATCTGTTTATAAAAAAAAAAAAAAAAAAAAGGAATTGCAACAGGATTATCTCCAAGACTTCTCTGGGGTCTAAAATTCTGGGACCGCATGGCCAAGGCCAGCAGGAAGGCTTCTGATGGCCCAGCCCTGCCCGTGGCGTTCTTCATCAGTATGTGTGACACCTGGCCCTCCCCTCTGAAGTCCGAGGCCTCAGGACCATGGACTGCTCAGGGCCCTACCTCCACGGCCCCACTCAGGAAGTCATAGGTGGCCACAGACTCGGATCAGGCGCCACCACTTCCTGGCCCTGAGGAGAACAAAGGTCTAAATAAATACAAGGTCACGAGGAGTTGGTCTCAGCAGCCAAGTGGGACGCAGATCCATGGTTGTGTGGGAAGCATGGCTCCTGGCACATCTACCATGCCCCAGGCAACATTTTCCTTCCTATTCCTTAGAGCAACCTGTTAGGAATTCCGCAGGCATGGGGAGGCACAGAGGAGCAAGATGCCTGGTCCAAAGTCACACAGCACCTGGTGGTACAGCACGATGACCACCAGGTCTGTGGGACTCTAAGCTCTGTGTTCTTCCTCCCATTCAAGAGAGGCAAAAACAAGGCAGCTTGGTGGAGCCTACAGAGCCCAGGATGGAGGTCAGAGCTTCTAGCCTTTGTTTTCTCACCTACCAAATGGAAAAGATGATCCCTCCACATCTTTCTATTCTGCTGGGTTGCTACTAGGGGTTTTGCAAACTTTCATAGTAGTTTCAAATCACAGGCTTCGAGGTCTGACAGATCTGAGTTGGGACCCTGAGTCCATCACTTACTAGCTGTGGGTCCTGGGACAAGGTCAGTAACTTCTCTGCACCTCAGTTTCTGCATCTGCAAAATGGGGTTAATATTAATACCTACTTCACCTGACTTGTAATCACTAAATGAGATCATGGGTGAAAGCATGGCATGGTGCACGGCCCAAGTGAAGTGCCCGAAAAACTTTGATATTGTTGATGGCCACAGCCCTTCCAGCTCCTCAAGGTCACGAAGAAAGACTAAAATGGTAAGTTATGCTTATATAGTGTTTTCACATCCATCAACTTTAGATGAGCCTCACAAGTGGGCAAGGCAGGTCTGACGTTGTCCTCTGACCCTAGTAAATTCAACTGTCCACTTTCCCGGGAGCGATGCCGAGTCTGCCTGGGGTCGCTGGCAAAGAGGGCATGGCACCCTACCCTACTGCTGCAGTGGAAATCAGGACCTCCACCCTCACCTGGGCCAGCCCTGACCTGGCCCTCTCAGCAAACGACCTTGAGGCCTACTTCGGAGAAAGACTATCAGAAAGCCACTCACTTAACCACATACCCCAAACCTGCAAACTTCCCTGCGTCCCCACCTGCTCCCTCCTTCCCTTGGTTTGGCACAGGAACCCAAGATTTCTCTCTCCATCCAAGTTCTTCGGTCCCTTTCTCTCTGCTCCCTTTTCTCTCCCCTCTGTCTTCAATGCCTCCCAGCTCCTTCCTATCAGCAGCAAAATATCGCAAGCTGCTCTAATAATTACAAGTGAAAAGTAACAGGTGCTTTTAGTGCCGTGTTAAGTGCTTTTACAGGCACCATCTCATCTAAGCTTCACGTGAACCCTATGAGGCAGGTATTGTCATCTTCATCCCCGTTTTACGGAAAAGGGAACTGAGGCACCAAGAGGTTCAGTGACATGCCCAAGGACTCCCCGATAGTGAGTGGGGACTCGGGAGCCCTGAGCCTGTGTTCTAACCACACATGGTGCTTTAAAACGCCCTTTACCCTCATTCCACATTCCTCTCCAACATCTACACCTTCTCACTTTAACATAACTCCTAGAAAATACTGTCTACACGGACGCTCCGCTTCCTCACTCCAATCTCCATGGAACCATCTCCCCAAGGTTCTCAAGGTCGAGGGTGCCAAATGTCCGGGGCTTGTCCCAGTTTCGATCCAACCAGCCCTGTGGCCAGCACCTGACACGCCTCTTGGCGCCTCCTTTCCAGTTCCCTTCCTTGCTGTGGCCTCCTGCACCCGTTCCGTGCTCCCCCCCGCCCCCACTTCTGTGGCTGCTCCTCCTTATGTCTCCTTGACCCCCTTCTCTTCCACTCTTAACCGCCATCAGCCCCATCTCCGCGCCTCCCCCCGCCGCGGGCCTCGAAGACGCGGAGTCTCTGCACTGTTACACCCGCGTCTCCCCAGCCTTCCACTTGTCCTTCGGGGCGCAGCTGGACCAGACCCCACTTTCCCTGGGAGTCCCGGTGGGCTGCCCCAGGATAAGGTTGGGCTCCCAGCTTTGTGATCCCACCGCGTCCCGCAGCCGGATTACAATCACCCCCCGCCCGGCTCAGTGATGCCGGATGACCTGTCCGTGTCCCCCAGCCCCGTTCGTGCGCCCCGCGCGGGCTGGTGACGGCCGTCTCGCCACCGCCACATCTCCGGATGCGTGCGCACTGATGGGAGCAGAGCGGCGCCCGCGACTATTCAAGGATGAGCCCCCGCAGGGCTGCCCCGGGCGTCCGCAGGAAGGGCGGGGGCAGCGAGTCCGGGGCAGGGCTCTGCAGCCGGGATTCCAGGTCCCGGAGGCGCGCGGGGGTGGGGGGGGCCGCACTTGGGCAGCCCCCGCCCCCGCCCCCGCCCCAGAGAGCTGGAGCCGGGCTGTCCCGAGCGGGGAGCGCTGGGGCGGCGGCCGGGAGCCCGCGCAGTCCCGGGGCGGGTGGGGGCGGGGTGCAGTGCAACCAACCTTGGCGCCGCCGCCGCTTCCCAGCGGCCCGGCGGGAGCTTCCGGTGGCGCGAGAACTCGGCCCAGCCGGCGGAAACCCGGGAGGGCAGGCCCGGGGCCGGTTCCTGCAGCCGGAGCCGCCTTTCCGAGGCGGCCTCGGGGGCGGGGCGAACGCTCCCCGAATGGGGAAACTAGGCCCGGGGGGGCATCCGCGGCGTCGCAGGCTCTGTTTTTCCACTGAAGACTGACCTTCCGTTCTCCCCGCGCGAGTTCCTGGCACGTGTGTGGGACTCAAAGTGTTCGCAGACTAAACGAACACGGACTTGGGACTTGAACCGCCATCCTGTCCCCTGCCTGCCTGCAATCCCGCGTGGGGTGGGGCGAGCAGCAGCAAAACCCAAGTCTTAGCCCTCTTAGATTCCTGCAAGGTCCTAGCACAGTGTCAGGTTCGTCCAAGCTTATTGGGTTGGAGCACTCAGCGAAGAGATGTACAGAGCGGTTCTGAAGGCACGGGGCTTCCACAGAACTGGGTGTTTTCAGGAACCGTTTCTGGTTTTGTCTAAACACACACACAGCCACTTATTCCCTATGAATTTTGTGTATATCAATCAAAATAGTTATGATACTTAGTGTTGGGGTAGAATTTCTGTCTAAAAGGTACAAACAACCGTTATTTTTGCGAATTTGATGAAGGCTCCTTCTCCATCAAGACGTAACATCTGCAGGACTGTTAGCTGAGGAAGGAGTGAGCCTGCCTACTTTGTTGGTTTTGTTTCCTTTCTGTGGCTCAGAGGCACCCATTACATTCTCTATGTATTAGGGTCCCATTTTTTGTCTTGACACCAACTGGAGTTGGGAACTGTGTTTTACTCCTTTGGTTTTGTTTGTTTTTAACCTGGGATGTATTTAAGCCTCTCACTCACCTGGGGCAGAACTCCCAGCTTCTGCCTGAGGAGCTGATGCTGCAGGATAGAATCCTCCTGGAGGGGAGGCGCCTGCCTGCAGACAAGCAGAGGGTCTCAGGGGCCTCCAAGACAGGCAATCTGTGGGACACTGACCAGAGGTGGCTTCTGTGGTCACGTTCAATTCTAAGAGAAAAGGATTTAGAGCTTTGAGTCTCTGATTTAAAAATTCATTGATTCTCAGTGCAGTGGGACCTCTAAAAGCCCTTCTCTGCTCCCACCTCTCTCCCACCCGCCCCCTTCCTCTCTGCCCCGGGCCAGTGTAAGTGAGCAGGCAACCTGACTTTACTGTCTTCATGTGCCACATCCTGTTTTCAGATTAATGAGCTCATTTGGTGGAAATTTACCAAGGGAAATAGTTTAATTTTGGAAAGTACCAAAAACTTATCTGTAGTCACTCGACTTATTTTTGGGGGCTCTTGAAATAGAGGGGGCATCACCAGGGGACCTCTGAGCCCTCAGCAAGTGGCAAGCCTGCAGAAATCGAAAGCGGAGCCCAGTGATGCTTAACCTGACTCAGAAAGGAATCGAAACCCTTTGGAGACCACTCATCTCTACCCAGTAGAAAAAAAAATTTCTTTTTCCCAAAAATAAGTTTAAGAAGAAAAGTAGTCCATCTGGCTAAGGCCTAAGATCTGGTGGTATGAACCTGGGGCCATGATTGGGGAACAAGAAAGCACACACAGGGCAGTAGGGAATGTTTGAGCCTCAGCAGTCCCACTCACATCCATAATCTGCTCTGCTTGTTCTACAAAGCACCAAAAGGTTTCCATTCTCCAGTTTTGCCCCAATCCTTCAGCTGTCAGGCTCTTGACATTGAAGTTGCCTGCTAGCCTTGTAGCCTTTTGAGCTTGTGATTCCTGCAAGGAACTAAGGACTGAGTGGCCAGGAGGACTATGGAAAATTAAAGTTTGGTGATCCATTCTGCATTGAAGATGGTAAAGCACGTGTGACAAGCCCCGTAAGTGTCTGACCACCTCCTGGCCTGCCCTGTTTCCTAGAGGAGAGATTTTTCATCCCTTCTGTGATGCAGAAGAGAAAAATGGTGAAAACTGACAAGGCGCTGACAGTTCAGTACTGGAATGAAAGGAATTGTGTCTTCCTTCTCTGCCCCCATCTGAAATCCATAGTGATATTTTGGAGGACATATTTCTATTTTGGAATGAGCACTGGACTAGGAGTCAGGATACTTCTGCTCTTTTTTTTCTCCCTGCCACTAAAGTATTTGGGGGGCGGTAGATAAATAGATGAATGCTTAAGCAATAATTCAAGAAATAATAGTCCATAGTTTTTTTGTTTTTGTTTGTTTTTTAGTGGAAAATGACCTTAAAGATCATAGAATGCATTGGGTTTTTTCAAAATTTGTATTAGCTATGGGACTGTGTCTTCAAATGCTTTTTCACATAGAGCCCAAATGTACAAACCAGCTAGAAGCAAGGATTTTCTGTTAAGCGGAGCAGGCAGCTGGGAGCCTGTGCGCTGGGCTTCTCTCCTCCCTGTCCGGGCCTCTAGGCTCTAGGGACACGGTTAAAAAAAATCATGGATCTAATGAGATGCTCCCAGGTCCCAGAGGTGGAAACTGGGATTCTCTCCTGGGCTGGCTTGCCTCTAGTGTCCCAGCCGTTCAACCTTTTCTTCAATAACTGTGACTTTCCATGTGTTATAGTCCAGATGGGCATTGGAGGAGGGAAAGATTACATTGGCCTGGGTCATTAGCCTTGCAGGTGGTGAGGGGGCAGGACCAGATCGGAGCCTAAGCATCTAGAGGATTGAGGTCAGTGGTCATGGTAAAAATAACAGTGACAGTAATAGTGGCTACACTTTATTTAATATCAGTCACAGTGACACTGCTCTAATCGGAGCACATCACATGCCTTGCTCCATTTATTAAGATCATCAAGAAGAGATGAGAAAACTGTTTTTCTCCTTTCCAAAAGCCAGGCCCCAGATTATAGCAGTAAATGAGGCAGACCGAGCTCCTGTTCTCATGACAGCTGCCTCCTAGATATGAATGCACCAGATGAGCATATCCAGTCAGCTAATGCCAGCCATTTGGGCTGCTTCTGTTTGTCAGCAACCCTTAAAACGTGGAGCCCATAATGGGCTACTACTTCCTCTACTCATAAATACCAAACATTCCTCGTTTTGCCTCTATATTCCTTCTTTTCATTGCCAGCTGCAGGCTTTGTCCCTGTCATACTCACAGCTTGTGTTTAGTAAAAACAATTAGTGAACAGCTTTCCTGCTAGCATCATCTAAATCTCCTCTGTAAACTTCTGGTTCCCGAACCAGGAAATTTAATTAAACAGATGATTACATGTTATCAGTCACCTAGTAGATTAGAAGACCAAATTGTCCTGGGTTCCTCAACCCAAATTCAATACCTCCCCATGGTAACTCACACACAGCTGATATCAACAATAAAACAAAGAAATATACCAAATGATCTTGTAAAAACTGTAGCCTATAGTACACCTTCTCCGCTTTGGTGTGATGATTTAAAATGTCCCAAGTTTCCTTCTGTTAATCTCCATCTGGTTCTTACTGTACTTATTATAACTGGCAATTTCTAAAATGTGCCTGTTTACAACTAGTTTTCTGCCCCACTAGACTATGTGGATTATATGAATATGAGAAATTAAGTTAATTAAAGGTGTTAAAGTAAAGCTGTGTCTGATTTCTTCATTGTTCTTTCCCCTGACTTAGCACAGAGGAGGCTGTCAAACATTAGTTCAGTGAATGACTAATACTCAAGACACTATCCATAATCATTTTTACTTAAGGTAATAATCATTAATGATGATTTCACCATCATCACAAAATGTTTATTAAGTATCTTTGGCCTGGCCCTTTTCAGGGTGTTGTGAAGTTAGAAATAGCATTCTAACAAAAATTTGAAAAGAAATCTGGGGTTCTTTTTTGAAGGGAGTTTCTATGTCTGGTGATTTTCCCTATCTCAGTAGATTTCCAGATTTTAAGGAAAGAAACAAAGCACCTCAGAAGTTTTTTGAATTGTAGGCTCCAGACCTGTCCCTAGGGGTTTTCCAATTATTTGTGGGGCTGGCCACTCTGAAAGTGCCATGGGGATTTCACTTTGTGATGGAGGTACCAATGACACTCACAGGGATGGTAAAGTGGTCCAGGCAAAGAGCTTGGCAGATGGACCCTTTGATAAAGACAAGCTCTTAAGAGGCCAATAATGAGGAAGGCAGACAACTTTGGGTCAATGCTGGTCAACCTGCTGCTTCTCTTTGCCATCTCTGGCCACTTGCGTGCCTTGTTCTAAAAGTTTGCTTTTGCTACGTGTCAAATTCCTTCTTTCATGGACTCTGGCAATAAAGACTCTTCTTATTTTTATTTATTTATTTATTTATTTATTTTGCGGTACGCGGGCCTCTCACTGCTGTGGCCTCTCCCGTTGCGGAGCACAGGCTCCGGATTCGCAGGCTCAGCGGCCATGGCTCATGGGCCCAGCTGCTCCGCAACATGTGGGATCTTCCCGGACCGGGGCACGAACCCGCGTCCCCTGCATCGGCAGGCAGACTCTCAGCCACTGTGCCACCAGGGAAGCCCTAAAGACTCTTCTGAAGGTGGGTGCCTGGACCTCCAATGCCTTTTACTGGGCTACAGAATTATTGCTCTTCCTTCACACTTACATTTGTGAGGTTGGGTTTCCCGGGCTTTTTGCTGGATCAGATCAAGAATATCTTGATGTTCTAGCCCCAAAGCAGTTGATATCTGCCTGAGGAGCAATGTGTCCTGGGGGTCCTCCTCTCCCTCCGTCCTGAGGACTCAGCCTGAGAGAGAAAAATCAGTGAGTGAACAGAGCCCTTACTCAGGAATCAAGAGATCTGCCTCTGACATTGACTTCAGGACTGTGGGGAAAGTCCACCCCATCCTTGGGCCTCCTTTTTCCCATCTGAAAAGTGGGAGAATGACCTCAGAACAATCCTTCAGGGCAAATTCTTTAACCATTCAAACCCTGGTGCTCGGGAAGGGGTACAACTCTCCTACCTGTTGAGGGGCTGCTCTCCTCACCTGGACCAGGAACCCCCTATAATGGATGCTGGAAGCTTCCACTAGATGCCTGGTCTTTTTGGACTCCAGATTTTTTTTTTTTTCAAGAAAAAGCAATGAGAAAAACCTCCTCTGATGGATTTTTTTCAGCGCTCAAGCCAGATGAATTCCCAGCACAAGCCAAGACTTGGGAGCAAGTATGTGGGGCAGGGAGTAAGAGGCTAAGAACCAAAGGGCTGCAGCCCGTGTTCCCTCAAAGAATACCCAAGCTGGGGGCTGGGGTTGTGAACGTGGGATTGATGTTTGTTCATCTCTTCCGAGCTTCTTGTCTAAAAAGGGGAAACGGGGACTCAGATTGGGGAAAGAGCTTGCACTGTAAATCAGAGGTCCAGAGGCATCTTCTTCTATGTTCTGGTGTCTTTTGACCCCAAATGTCTCAATAATACCCCTGTCCTTTCTTGTTCCTGCATTCATTTCTTCTTGGACATCTCTCCACAAGACTGAGTTTCCCGAGAGCCAGGGAGCAGGGCGTATTCATCTTTGTAGTCCCCTCGTACCCAGCCTACATCTCGCACACTAGTAAGTATCTATTAAGAGAGACTTATTTGCCATCTTAAGAGGATCCAGGAATATTAGGAAAACATCCATCCTACCTTTCACATCTGTGGGTTCCCAAAATGTGTTTAACAGTTATATTTTTAGCTTCTACCATGAGGCTATTTGCTCATTTTTAGAAGAACCATAGTATAGACATCTAGAAAAATTTTCTTTTTCTGGGAGATCATTGCCTTAATCATTTTGGAGCTAGGATGCAGGAATTTTTAAAATGCAAAATCAAATACACAAGAAAAGTTAGTCTGTCTGGCTGCCATCCTTGGTTGCTATCTTCTGTAACCAGCATCCAGCTACACAGCCAGAGAGCCTTGGGGAGGGCCCACAGTGGTCTCCATCCCCTCTGATTGCTGAAACCAGAGCTGCCTGGGGAGGCCAGGGCCCTGGCATCAGTCCCTGCCTGGTCCTGCTTCTCTGTTCACAGAGAATGTGTTTGCACATGAGCTCTCCCAAGCCACCTTGGAGTCCCTCCAAGGACAGGCCTGGAAGCCGGCCAGGAGGGAGGGTGCTCTTGGAAAGGACACATCTCTGGGAAGCAGAGACCGTGGCATACAGGCACACACATGCAAATACTTGCAGGATGGCCACATCTTCCAAGGTTTCAAGAGAACCTGGAAATCTGGATTTTTATGTGCAGTGTCTTGATTTTTAGAACGCCCCAAAAAACAAACCCTAACCAAATGAGCACCCCCACAAACTGTGTCTGAGGGCCACGATTTACAACCTCTGGTAGAGCCTGGCATGTCACACACATGACCTAAGCAGGTGAGCTAATGCCCTGCATGTAGCTCACTGGGACTACACACACCATATATGCTTATCCAGGGTTAGACCTTGTGTGCACCTGATAGAGACCAGTCATCAAATATTTACACACGCTTGCTATCTCCTAGGATGTCCTTTTAATATTTTCACTTTCCAGCTAAGGAGACTGAGTATCAGGGATCTCCAGGGTCATGTAGCTGGTGGGTGGCTGGACTCACATCCCAGGCTGCCTGGCCACAAAGCCAGCATTTGCCCTCCACTCACCTCTGGGATGCCTGCACTCTGAACTGAAATGTCTGCTACTCTGCATCTCTCAGTAAACTCAGTTCCCTGAGTTCAGGGGCTGTGTTTCATTTGCTGTTGCATCCCCATCACCTAAAAGAATATAGAAGGTGCTCAATAAATACCTGTGGGATTGCCCACAGACACACAAACACACATACAGATGTAAACCCACACAGTCACGTAACTCCACCCCAAGAACCGCCCAGGAACATCCCAACTCTCAAGCTCCCACAGGCACACGCCCACCCCCATCTCCCACCTCCCACAGCATCCCAAGCCAGGCCTCCCCAGCTCCCCCTGGCAGCCTTGCCCAAAGCCTTCACAAATTGTTTCCTGGAAATCTTGACGCGGCTGTGGTGTTCTTTTTCCCTAACTCAGGAGACAACTCAGCAGTTTTGTTTTTCAAAGTCTGGGACTCATAAACCTGGAATCCTTTCTTCGTTTTTTTCACTAGAATTTTCCTTGGCTGGGTGCCTTTCCCCAGGGCGGTGGCCAGGAGGTCACACTCAGAGCGCCCTCTGGTGGGCACCGTCCTCCCGACCTAGTGGGCAGTTGCAGAGGGGGAAGGGACACAACTGCTTTACAGATGGGGAAACTGAGTCAGGCGGTGGTACTGGGGAGAGGTTGGGGGGTGTGGGCTCATTCCAAGTGTGTGCCAATGTGCACTACTACTAAGTGGTTTTGTGATTTTTTGTGTGTGATTTTTTTTTTTGATTGTTGAAAATAATAAAAGAAGAAATAGCTCCCAGAGCTCAGACATGGCAGAGAAAGGCCCTCTGTTCTCCCCAGGACCTCTTGTGGGACAGATGGCAGAGGTTTGGAAACTTCGTCAGATTCAACTTTATCCTTGAATCCCCAGCACATTTAGTAGGCAAAGAAACTGAGACATAGAGAGATGCTGGGGGAAGAAGGAGGGAGAATATTTATTGAGCATCTGCTATGTGCTAGCTATGATCACAAACTCTCATTTAATCTTCACAGCAACCTTGTGAGGTAGATGACTTTATTTCCATTTTAAAGATTAAGACATAGAAGCTGAGTGAGGTCTCAAGATCAGAAAAGAAGGGGAGAGCTGGGATTGAATCCAAACCTGCTGTTTTCTTGGCTTTGCTACCTCCTGGATTTTTCCCATTTGGCTCCAGTGGGCCCAGGGCGGAGCCTTTGTGGCTGGGCTCATAAAGGCAAGGTTTCCATAGCCCTCCTGCTCAGAAAGGGAAGCCCCTCTCCTCAGCCTCTTCCAGAGGGCAGCCCCTTCCAGGGGACCATGGGGAGATGGGACGAACAGCCCCATCAGGCTTGAAGCTGAGGGTCCCATAGCTTGGAGGAGGGTCCTGGCAGCTGTGCCAAGGCCCCTTAGCTAACAGTAAAAACAGGATTGGATGTCTTTATAAGCTGAAGTTGTGAGAGGTTCCAAAGGGCAAGGGTTTTCCTGGAAAAGAAAGCAGGTCCTGGAAGGTCTTTGTTTTGTTTTTCTTCTTAATGGGGCCCTGGTTAATGACTCAAGGAAATGAAGAACACATTTCACCAAGAATTAGTCACTGCCCTCCTCAGCCCTCCATCCTGCTACCCTTTCCAAACCTTCAAAACTTCTCACTTCCTGCAGGAAAAAATCCAAACCCCTGGTGTTGTTCATCTTTGGTCTGGCTTAGCCTTATCTTCTACACGTCTCATTGAAATAAGCCACCCAGGGGTCTCTACACAGCTCCCTCTGTTCCCATGCTGGGCATTTGCTCTCATTATTACCTCTCTCTGAAAAGACTTCATTTCAGCTTGTCCAAATCTTAGTCATTCTTCAAGACCCAGCTCAGAACTTGCCTTCTCTGTGGAGCATTCTCCACTGTGCCCAAAAGGAACCATCCTGCCTTGTGCTGATGGATGCAGGTGTTAGTCTCCCTAACAGATTGAGACCCTTGAGAAACAGCATTGGATTCATCATTGATCTCCCTATATGGGCACACATGCATGTGTGTGTGTGTGTGTGTGTGTGTGTGTGTGTGTGTGCGCGCGCGCACCCTTTATGCCACCTGGCAGTAGGGTGCTATAGAAAGATCCCGAGACCCTCTGCTCTGTCATTAGGAGATTAGGGTTGAATAAAGATTGAATGTGTTGGAGAGAGCTGCTGTGCTTCCCCCTTCTCAAACCAAGAGAAAAGAACTTCATGGAGTCTACTTAGCATAATTCGTGTCTACGGTGGTTTGAGATGGGGAGACATAGTAGACTTTCATCTGACAGCCACCAGAGAAACCAAAAGATTGAGAGATGGGTGTCATCTTAGACAAATAAGACAAGGAAGAGATAGCACTGCTCAGTTCAGCCTGAACTCCCAAAGCTGGTTTGTGCAAAGGATGCTGTTCCCATGGACGAGAAGTGGGCCACACACTGGAAGAACTGATGTGAAGGCCTCTTCGGTCTGTCCAACAGGGGGACAAACTGAAGGTACCGCTGGATTCCTAGGGCTGCAGAAGGGGTTACCAATGGGACACAAGGTAATGTGATGCTTGTGTAAGGGTGAGAGGTCCTCAGAGCTTGGGAGCAGTGTCTGAAAATTCCATACATGTGCCCACACAGAAGTAAGCTTTAAAGCCATCTTACGACAGTGCTGTTGAGTAAGAGTTCTCCTGCTCCCCTTTATTGTCTCCTCACTACCAACCGCTTAGCCCTGGAGAGGTCAGAGGCCACAGTTAGCAAACTGGGGAGGGCAGTCTGGGGAAGGAAAAGCAGCTGTCCATGCCCCCATTTCCAGCTATAGGGGTTCCACCTGCAGCAAGCCCTGGTTGGGAAAAAAGATTGAACTTTAAATCAAGTTTGGATTTTGCTTTTTTTCTTGGGCCGTGCTGTGCGGCATGTGGGGTTTTACCCCAATCAGGGATGGAACCCCGTGCCCCCTGTAGTTGGAGCGAAGAGCCTTAAGCATTGGACTGCCAGGGAAGTCCCTGGATTTTGCTTTTGTATGGGACCGATTTATAAAATAGAATTTGTTTGGTGACTGAAGTGGTCACAGGAGTTTTTATGTCCTGAGAATGATCAGATGATCAGAAAAGTCATAGGAAGCTTGAGTTTTCATCAAAGGTCAGAAAAAGGGCTTCTCTCCCTTTCCTCTGAAAAAAATTTTAGAGGGGGGTGGGAGACAAAGTAAAGTTGATTTATGATTATACACTTCAAGTCTTATTTACTCAGTGTATTGATTATATTTGCTATTATAAAATGGGTTGTTGTCTTCCATCATATTTTTCTAATTTGTGCTATTTGCTTCGATCACTTCTTCCGAAGTAATTAAGTACCTGTGCTCCCCTCAGCTAAAGCCACTTAACCATCACCTGAATGTTCAGCTGTGCTTCAGGCTTCAGGTACCTACCTTGTGGGGATTTGAAGGAGCCTCACATGCACAGGTCGAGGGACTCAATATCCATGTGCCTTTACTGCTAGTTCCTGTGTGAATCAAATTCTTCACATGGCTGGCTTCTCTCATGTGGCTGTGTTCTTCACTCTGTGTGCCTCTGTCTCTGTGTCTAAATGTCCCTCTTCTTATAAGGACACCAGTCACATTAGAGTAAGGACCCACCCTACTCCAGTATGACTTCATCCTTCCTTGACTAATTACACCTGCAACCACCCTATTTCCAAATAAGGTCACATCCTGAGATGCTGGGGGGTAGGATTTCAACATATCTTTTAGGGGGAACACAGTTCAAACCATAACATCTTCCTTTCTTATTTTCCTAAACTTGCAACTTCTCCTGCTTTCCCCAGCCGTATAAATGGCACCTGCAGCAGCTCGAGCCAAGAATCCATGAGTAAACCTTGAGTCCTTCGTCTTCATCACCCCCATCCCAATTCCTTCAGCAAGGCCTTTCAGCCCTACCTCCAAAAATATCCTGAATCCATTCATGTCTCTTCGTCTCCATTTCTACCATTCTAGTTCAAGCTACAATTACTTCTTGCCAAGACAGCTGCAATAGCTCCCAACTGGTCTCCCTGCCCCTTTCTTATCTATAATGTGGTCTCACCTGCCTTGCTTAGTACTCCCTACTGAATCAAATCTAGACATTTCATCCATGCTTACAAAATCCTATTAATCTGGCCCCTCCCACTCCTCCGACCTCATTTTCCATCACTTGCTTTCTTTGATCTAGCTGCATCAGCCTGCTTGCAGTTTCCTGAACCACTGGCCTCCGCTCTGGAATGCTCTCCTCTGGGCCTTGGTATGGCTGCCCCTTCTTGCCTGAGCATCTCGGCTTAAATGTCATGTTATTTAGTGACATCTGAGAGACCTTCCCTGACCACCCCATCAAGAGCAGTCACCCAGTTATTCTCAGTTGCAGACCTTTATTTTAATTCCCTGCAGATAATTTAGTAAATAGATTATTTTTCTCATTTATGTAGATATTTATCGTCTTTCTGCCCATAATCCCTAGGAGAGCAGGGACCTTGTTTATCTTGATTACACCATCTAGAACTATGCCTGGCATATAGAAGGAACTCAATAAATATTTACTGAATAAATCATTAATCCTGCACAGAAGATCTTTGTGTATGAACTTCCCTGCCCCCTCTGCTTTTGGGAATTTATATAAATAATCCATCAGGAGGAGGATTACCGGATCAAGGGATATAAACATATTTTGGCTCTTGAAATGTATTGTCAAATAGGTTTGCAAAGATGTTAGGTCAGTTTTCATGTTAGGCAACCTTCTGAATCCCCCGTGCCAAGGTAGTGATTTCTGGTATGTGGGGGAGGGAGGTGGGGAGGGCATGTGCTAGAAATGGCAGGGGAGGAGGTGCAGGTCAGAGCTGCTGCCTCTGGTGGGTTAGGGCCCACAGCAGCAGCAGCAGTAGTGACTAGCCAGCTCAGCAGGGCCCTCATCCAGCACCTGTCTGGAGGGGCAACAGCCTGGTCTTCCAGGCCTGCCTGAGGCAGACAGGGCCTTCTGTTGCATGAACTTGGGTCTGGCTATAGGAGCCAATGTGGGCAGAAGAGAGCAGTGCCCCTGCTCTTCAGCAGGGAGGCCATCCTGGAGGCGGTGCTGGGAAGTGGTGAGGGGGTGGGAAGCTGAGGATGCAAAGTGGGGCTTGGACCCGGTTCTGGAGGCCCCTTTGCAGAGGCTGTTTCTGGACTGAAGCTTTCCTGCTTAGGACATGGAACACTGGGCGATATGAGTACCTCCATACATAAACCAACAGGAACAGAGAGACCTGTCTTATGCACTTCCACACACAGCCAGGCCCATGCAGCAGCGCCCTGCCCCCGTCTTGTAGAACCACTACAAGAGCTAAAACAGCAGCTGTATGTAAGGTGCTCAGAATATGGCACGTGACGGGCATCATTCAAGTGTGGGCCATTATCAGTCCTCGCCCATATTCCTCATGGGACTATAAGCTTCCTGAGGGCAGAGGCCAAATCTGAGGTGGAATTAGTGCTAGTGAGTCAGGCTGCCTGAGTTCTAAATCCCGGCTCCACCACTTATTAGCTGAGTGACTTGGATAAGTGACTTGTGTTCCTCAGTTTATTCCTCTGTACGAAACTCATGGGGTTGTTTTGTGGATTAACTGAGCCGTAAAGAACATAAAGAACATATCACAGTGCCTAACATGTAGCCAGCACTTGGTAAGTAAAAGGATAAATTGATGCCCAGACCTGCTCGGGCCACATTCTACAAAGGCAATTTCGTTTTCTTTTAGCACCTCCTACCCCCTCTTTTTTTCTTAAGACCTCTTTCTCTTTGCTGCCCTGTGTTTCTCTTGTCCCCAGAATTCCTCAGTCTTTTCTGCGACCCATTCCTGATAGGCCTTGTGCACGACTCTCAACTAAAGTGTCGGCTGTTAAAGGGTTGCTTCCCTTTATGTGAGAATCCCTGACTTTATAGAACAACCTAGAGCCTCGTTAGGTCCAAGAACCAGCAACATAGGCATCACCTGGGAGATGCAGAATCTCTGGCCACCCCAGACCAACAGAATCAGAGCCTGCATTTTCACAAGATCTAACACAATACTTCTTAAATTTTAATGTGCCTATGCTTTTCCTGGAGATCTTTTTAGAGTATAGATTTCAGTGCTCCAATTCTAGAGTTTCTGATTCAGTAGGTCTGAGGTGGGGCCCGAGAATGTGCATTTCAGCATTTTGTGAAGCACTGCTCTAAGACTGCCAGCCTACAGGACCAAAGGAATGAAGCTTTAATAGAGAAATTTGAGGCACTAGGGGGAGATCGTTTTTTAAGATAGCGGACACTTTCCTAATCTTTTAAAACCACACCAGGCAGTCTCTGCCTGTGGTATCAGCACAAAGATGCTTTTGATTATTAATGCCATTTCCATATTTGTTCAAAATTCTACAGCTTAAGAGTTCTTTCACTTGTTTGATCTGATTTCATCCTGCAACAACCCTGTATGTTGGGCCCAGAGAAATTACTACCTCATTTCCAAAAGAAAGAACAGAGGCACAGGGAGCTGTGGGAGTTAGAGATCGCAGCCAGCTGGCCTACACAGGCTGCACTCCCTGAGTGGGCTCATAGGTGTTATTTCTAATCCTTACATCCCTTCAAGGCTGCTCATCCTACTCTCACTGGATAGAGAGGCAAACCGAGAGGCTGGACGAGCTTCAGGAACTTTCCCAAGGTCCCTAACCAGGGCAGGTCTTACTTCTTCCCCTTGTCACTTCCCCATAGTAACCACTCCTTTGTCTGTGTCTGTCTTTTACACACATACACACACACAACTACAGCCAAACAAAAATCACTCTTTCCAGGACAGGTCTGATTTCTCTCATCTCATCTGCTAGCAATGTTAGCCCTGGGCCCCACCCCCTGGGCTCTGGTCTCTGCCCGTCTGCCCCTAGGCCCAGCTGGTGGGAGCAGACACCAGGCACTAATATGGGGAAGAGGAGCTTGGCACTCTGGTTCCATCCCTGATTCCCACATGGGACCCTTGGAGAGTCCCTGCTCTTTCCTGGCCTTTTTCCTCATCTGTGAAACGGGGAGAGTTTGATTAGATGATCTCTAGGGAATCTTTATCTTCAGTATTTTATGATTCTATGTAGGAGGCTCACAAAAGAAAAAAACCTCAACTCTACTGGCAAATTAGAGTCTTTTGAGGGGAGGTAGGAGAACCTGTCAATTCAGAGTTTTACAAATTGTGTTATATCCACGTGGAAGACGATTTCAGGACACATTTTGCAAATCTATGAAATTTCTCTCTGATGCCACCTTCCTTCATTTTCCTACACCAATGTCAGTGCTCCCACTGCCCCAGTACCTGTCCTCAGAGCCCTCGTCGGCCTCACTCTGCCTCACCTGTGGACCTAGCACAGGGACAGCTTAGAGAGCATATAATGAACATACTCATTGCTGAGGCCCAGGGAGGCGGAGACTTTGCTAGGATTACACGATGACCATGTTCCTACCCTTCCCGTGTGTGAGAAGGCGGTCAGCTCAGACGCTGAAGCATGGCTGCCAGAGCCCAAAAGATGCACATTTGAGTTGTGGTCCTACTGCTCATGAAGGTATGAGACCTGGGGCAAATTACTGAGCCTCCCGGGGCCTCAGCTGCTTCCTTCCTAACAGTAAGGATGATGACAATCACCACAGGATGGGTGTGATATGTCAACAGAATACTCCACGAAATGCAATCAGCATGACGCCAGGCAAGAACTTTGTTGAATTCATCACTTAGCATGTGCCAGGGCTGTATTATTAACAACGGCAAGTTACACTTATCGTGCCAGGCCCTGTGCTCTTCACTTTATGTGCATGACCTGTGTTATTTAAGTCTCACAGAAATCCTCTGAAGTGGGAATTATTTTCAGATGTGAAAATGGAGGTGTAAGGAAGGAAAAGAGATGTTTTCCTTTCTGTTAATGGCCTCTTAGAGTGGCAGGGACACTGGATGTCATTGGGGCCAACCTCCTACCTTGAGAGCTCCTGCAACATTCCTGGACAGTGGTAGTGATGGGGAACCTGGTCCCTCCTAGAGAGCCTAGTCTATCTTTGAACAGCTCTGGCTCTAAGGAAATGCTTCTTTGCAGGGAGCCCAAATTGATTTCTCTGTAACCTCCATT
Source organism: Stenella coeruleoalba (assembly GCF_951394435.1). Taxonomy (NCBI): domain Eukaryota; kingdom Metazoa; phylum Chordata; class Mammalia; order Artiodactyla; family Delphinidae; genus Stenella; species Stenella coeruleoalba. The sequence goes on from NC_137153.1 coordinate 109,362,777, forward strand.
CAACTGTGTGGTGGAAAGAACACTGAGCTCAGAGTCAGAGGCCCTGGGCTCGTGTCCCAGCCCTTGCGCTGTGCAGAGCTGTGACCACTGGAAGCCGCTCCTCTGGGCCTGTTTTCCCAGGTCCTTCCTGGTTTGGACATTTGAGGATTATATAACTCATGATGGTGTACGTAATACACACATATCTGATTATAATGATGGAAACAGTGAAGGAGTGGACACCATGTTCCAAGGAATGGATCGGTTTCTGCCAACATGTCTGTCAGGGTGGGGACCCTGCCAACCAAGAAGAATCCAGAAGGTTCTTAGAAATGGAGTTCTCATCTTTAAACAAACCCCCGTCCCTTCCTCCCTCTTTCCCTCCCCTCTCCTCCCACCCGCCACCCTCTCTCCTTCATTTTTTCCTTTCTTCCTCCTGTCTTCCTTTCTGCCTTTCTTTCTGATTCAGAGGCATAAAGGGATATTTTAATCTCCAGTCAAAGTTAAAGATCGTGCCCCTGGTGACACGTTTCTCACATCACACTAAACTCGCAGAATCAGTCTGATTTCAGGAGTAGGGAAAACCTAGGCTGCAGGTTTTCCTCTTTGTATCTCTGAGAACCTCCCAGATTTGGCTGCTAAATTCCCAGCTCTGAGACAGAGGTTTTCAGTCATGAGGTCAATGTGTGCACTTGCAAGGGGCCTCTGAAATAGTATGCAGATTTGTCCATTGTGTGCACATATGGTTTTTTTTAAAAATTTTTTTTTTTTTGCGGCACCTCGTGGCATGTGGGATCTTTGTTTCCCAACCAGGGATTGAACCAGTGCCTCCTGCAGTGGAAGCGCAGAGTCTTAACCACTGGACTGCCAGGGAAGTCCCAAGTATGCATTTTCTAGGAAGAAGGGTCTGTGAAAGGGGAGAGTAGCCCTTGACAGCTGGGAGCTAGACTGGGAGCTGGGTCTTAGTGTCCCTTGGTAGTGTCCCTTGGAGCTGGCCTGGTTCTCAGAGCCAAGCTGTGGTGTTCTCTGTGTCTGATGTCACAGAACATTGGCATCAGACAAAATGGATCAAGACAAAAAAAAAAGAATGCTCCATAATCATGTTTGAGCAGAGAATAAAACAAGAATATAATCTGAAATGCAAGAATGACCAAATATCCCCCTTTCCTGACTAATGTGAGGGACTGCTTCTTCTTTTCTTCCCAGTTAGATAAGAATTAATACGCTCAATCAGAGGATTACCTCTGCTTCCTGACAGCATCCATCCCAGAGCAAAGCCCACTTCCCTGAACCCTCCCCAAATAATCCATCACAAGCCCAAATCCTGTAACAAGTTCTTTCTAACATCCATTGAGTGAGAAGCTCCATAAACTCAACTTTGTTGAATTTCCATCAGCTTTTGTCTGGTTTACTGCAGTAACCTCCTAACTGGTCTGTTCTGACCCTTGCCTCATTTTCAGTGGAGCAGTAGCATGATCCTCCTAACAGGTAAGACAGACCATGTCACTGCTCTGCTCCGAGCCTTGGAGTGACTCCCCTCTCCCTCTGAGTAAAACCAGCACCCTGTCCATGACCTGCACAATCTTGTCCTTGTGACCTCTCTGACCTTGTCTCCACCTACTTCCCCTCTGCTCAGTCTGCACCTGCTACGCCAGCCTCCCTGCTCTTCCCGGAACATACCAGGCGTGCTCCTGTTTTCAGCTCGGGCACTAGGTGCTCCCTCTGCCCGGAACACTCACCCCCCCCAGATCACCACATGGCTCACTCTTACCACCTTCAAGTCTTTGCTCGAGTCTCACTTCTCACTGAAGCCCACCTTGACCTGACCGCTCTGTTGAGCTGCAACCCCTCTCTCCACCACTCCCAATCTCCCTTAGTCCACCACTCCCAATCTCCCTTAGTCCACCACTCCCAATCTCCCTTAGTCTGGGGTTTTTTCTTTTTCCCACAGCTCTTATGACCTGCCAACATTCAAGGTCAATCCCCTAATTATTGACTTTATTATTTACCGCACGTCTCTGGCCGCTGGAATCTAAGTTCCACAAGGGCAAGGATCTAGGTACCAAGCTCCTAGAACTGGGCCTGACCTGCGATGACCCATCAGAACATATTTGTTGGATGTTGCTGAATAAATGAGCATCACAGGGGCTGGAAAGTAAAACTGAGCATGACTTTGGCTTAGAACCCCTCGCTGAGAAATAAGGAGTCAAGCTCCCTGCTTTAAGCTTGGCTGGTTGTAAATTCCACATATTTTCTTAAGACAGGGTTTCCTAAACTTCAAGTATGTACATGCTAACCTCATGAGTTTTGCCCTTAGAACAACCTATACTTTTATTTACTTAAAAACTCCTTAAATAAATAGACTTTTTGACAGATAAATTTATTTTCAAAGAGAATTTTATATCATGGCTTTGTTGTGCTCATTGTATAGTTTTCTAATACATGTTAAAATAAGCATATAACTATTTACCACCTAAATTGTCTTGCTTACCCCCAGTGGAAACCTGCCTTGTGCTTTTTCCTTCAACCAGAAAGACCCTCCTGTCCCTCTCTACCTACCCAAATCCTGCTGTCCATCTCCAGGAAGCCTTTGGAAGCTCCTCCAACTCACATACTCATTCACGTCTCTGAGTTCCCTCCACATTTATAGGAAGAAATACATACCTAACATCTGGGTGCTTACATGCCACGTAGTCTTGTTTTCTGTTTCATAAGATTGTAAAATTTCTTCTTCGAGCTCTAGATAAAAGAGGCATTAGACTGTTTCAACTCCCTTGTTTCACAGGCCATCAGAAAGGTGAAGAGGCTTGTCCCAAACCCCTGCCAGGGGCACAGCCACACTAGAACCTGGGTATCCTGATGCCCCACACTCACTGGTGAATCCACAAGCACTTGCTGAGTCCCTAGAATGTGTCTGGCATTGTGCCAGGAACAGGAGACAGTGATGAAGAGAAAGGACCCAGACCTTGCCCACATGGAGCTCACAGGAGAGCCAGGAAGCGGCACACCAAAGAACTATACATGAGTAAGTAAATAATTGCAAGTACCTTGGAAGAGAACTGCAGGGTTGAGGAGGGGCCCTGCTGTGTGGAGGGTCAGGAAAGCCTCACTAAGCAAGTATGTTTAAGTACTTAGGAGTTTGCTGAAGAGGAGCTGGTGGATTTCTCAGGGATCCAGGCTCGCTCACAAAGGCCTGCTTTGATGTTTGGAAGCTCAGCTGCATTGTGGGTTAATTAGGCCGCTGTGGCTGACCTATTTGAAACAGTGCTCAAGGAGAAGGCGATGTGAAGGCTCAGAGACGCTGGTGCCTCGGGGGTGCTGCAGTGGTCCTACCCACCCTGCTTTCAGCAAGAAGGTGACAGGAGGCACTTCAGGCCTGCTCTAGAGGGGCCCTTCATCCCTCGCTGGCAGAGAGTTTGGGCATATTGGACACACTGGTTGTTTTTGCCAAGGGAGTGCCTACAATGTGAGTTTTGACATTAACAAAAATAAATCCTTAGTTCCTGGAAGTGGAAAATCTTAGTTTAACTTAGGAGGCACACTGCAGGGCCTTGTGTAGTTTCACCTAACTGGTAAGGGGCAGATTTTTCAAAAAGGGAATGCATTTTAGTCACTATTACCGTTTCACCCAGAGTTTATGTTTCCTTGTAATATTTCAGTGGGCTGGTTAAACTAAATCTAAGAAACTCCACCTGCATCCTGACTTGGTCTTAGGAAATTAAACCCGACGAGCAATAGGATGGGGCAGAGTGGTGGAAGAGGGATGTATTTAGACTGTGAGTGAGCCTTGGGGTTTGGTCTCCCACTCTGCCCCTTACTAGGCTGGGAAAATTGCTTCACTTTTCTGAGCCTCAAAGTCCTCATCTGTAAATGGGGATAATAATAATTTCTGTACCTCGTGAGATTCTGGATACATTAAATGGGAATGTATGTGAGAATTCTTCCATAGGATATCAAGTGCTGCAAAATGTCACTTAAAAGTGAGCCTTCTGTTAGAAATCCTCATTTATAACCCCCCAGTGGAGGCTCAGAGACCTGGTTAGGGCTCCTGATTCCCACTAGATTTCTCTTCATTAGGTTGCTTGCCTTCCAGGAGAACAAGTTCCAGGGGAAATGAGTATGTGCTGGGTGGGTGGGGAGGGGAGTAGAGGGGTCCCCATGAGGGTAAGGAGAGGGCAACAGGAGGGGAGGGGGCAACGGCAAGTCTCCTACCTTCTCAGGTTGCTGAGGGCTCTGAGGTGAGGCCTTCTCAGATCTCCCGGGCTGCTTTCTCTACCTCTCTCAATTTGCCTGTCTTTGTGTGGTTGAAGCTGACCTAGCATAAAATAACACGCTTTTTCGCACATTTTGAAAGCAAAGGCAGGCTTTAATGATCAGTCTTCTGTTCCTTGGTATTTTCTTTCAAGCAAAGGCCATGTTTTTGTAAGATACTACATTTCAATGGGGCTATTCTTTCATCCCCAGCAAACATTCCTGAGTGGTAGGTTTTAGGAGGGTTCCAATTTATTGCTTCTGGTGTCCAATAACCTTGGAATGAGTGTCTGTCTCCATGCCCCCCAAGGACATGTTATTTCAGAGAGTTACTGCTCTTAAAATCGTTCTCTAATAAAAGCAAGTGTCCCTAATTCTAAGTAGAGTGAGCTCTCCAAATAAGACCAGCTGTGAACGCTCGAAAAAAAAAAAAAGGAAGAAACTTCAACAGGAGTCTATAGTGAAAATTGGATGCATCTGACCTTCTTTAGGCATTTTCACAGCCATTTAAAAAGATGTCTTCAGTAAACTCATCTAGATTCGCTAAAAATGCTTGGCAAGATGGACACCCGGTGTCTGTGGGCCAATATTCAATCCAGGTCAAGGAATCTAACGGGTAGATGTACCTGCCAAGAAATAATGCAAACAAAGCATTTGTGATGATGGCCACAGAGAGAGAAGAGCTGAATTCAGCTGAGGCCAGGCTGCTCAGGTGCCCAGGGATCAGGTTGCCGGCCAAACACTTCTGGACCCGTCTCTCCCCAGGAAGGTCCACAAAACCCTGGGGATCATAAGCTGCTTGGGGCTCCCATGGTTAAAGGCAGGAACAGCATCTGTTTCAATGTCTATTTTTAAAAAACAGATAATAAAACGTGTATCCAAACACTGTCCTCTTTAAAACACAACAGCCTGAGAACTTACTGAGGGAACACATGTGGTAAAGGGGGGTCAATGAGCACCCCCAGATTCACTGTCAGACCTGAGCACTCAATTGGTTTATCCTCAGTGCGTCCTTAGCCACCCTGGTGGTTTTGAGGAGCTCTTTGTTTTAAACTCACATTATTTCATTTATGCTCCTAATGGTTTGCGTATTAACAGCAGGGCACGTAAGAACACGCAGTGTGTTTAAGAATAAATTGCACTCTGTTTTGGAGGGAAGATCAGAGACTCCAAAATATTGGTGACTTACTTGAAATGGAAATTGTATTTTATCTGCAGGGCCTCTTTACCCATAATTAAGTACTGTTTTCCTTCTTCCAGGTCAGCGTTAACACAGGTTGTCTTTTTAATGAAGGTGATTTCAGAGTCTTTCTCAGCAGCAGCTTCTCCTGAGAGACACACAAATAAGGTTATCACATTCTTGTCACAATGTCAAAATTATTAACTCTTTCGAGAATTCCAGTTCCTCACGGCTATTTATTATTCAGTGTAAATTTCTATTGACAGGCTAATGGCTATAGGCAATGTCCATGTGGTTAACACTTCGGACTCTGCAATATTATGACATAGTGTGAGTGTGTTTTGTGTTTGGTAATTGCAATCATTGTTGCTTTTGTTGTGGTCATCCATTTACAATGCTTGGTGTCAGTTTATTTATCTCTTGTAAAAATAAAATACAGTGTGTGTGTGTGAAAAAAAAAAAGACTTCAGACTCTGGGATTAGGCTCCCCAGGCTAAACCCCAGCTCTTCCACTTCCTGGCTGTGTGACCCCAGACAAATGAAGCTCAGACCCCTCATCCAAAAAATGGGCATCACAGTAAAACCTACCCTGCAGAACTGTTGTGAGATTAAATGGGTTACTATATGAAAAGTGCTTAGAACACAGTAAGCAATATATAAGCGCTTTTCATTATTACTCTTGTAGAACCAGGAATTAAAAGAACCTCTTTAGAGTTGAACAATATTAATCTCCATATGTTACACAGGAAAATAAAAAAGGATTTGGTAGCTGGCAATGGGCAACTTCGTAGAAAAGTGCAAGACATGCGAAAGACTAGAAAATTTTAAGGAGGATAACTTTAGGATTCCCACAGAACTAGTACGTAGCCAAGAAGTTGGCTCCCTGCCTGGAATGCATTCCTCTTCATGTTGGCCTGTTGAATGTCTACCCATCTTTAAACGCATCTTCAGTTCTCACAGTATCCAGTAAACATTCCCTGATGCTCTTTGTCAAAAGTATCTGTCTTCCCCTTACTCCATTATACTTGAATTTCTATCATAATGTTTCACTCCACATGCCTGATTCCTCTGCTAGGCTGGAAACTTTTTGAGTCCAGGACAGGGAATTCATTGCTATAAATTCAGGACTGATATCCAGTTATTAAACTCTGGCAGAGTCATACTAATTATTAAATCCTCGGGCTTCCCTGGTGGCGCAGTGGTTAAGAATCTGCCTGCCAATGCAGGGGACACGGGTTTGAGCCCTGGTCCGGGAAGATCCCACACGCCACAGAGCAACTAAGCCCGTGCACCACAACTACTGAGCCTGCGTGCCACAACTACTGAAGCCCGTGCACCTAGAGCCCATGCTCCACAACAAGAGAAGCCACCGCATTGAGAAGCCCGTGTACCGCAATGAAGAGTAGCCCCACTCGCCGCAACTAGAGAAAGCCCACGTGTAGCAATGAAGACCCAATGCAGCCAAAAATAAATAAAGAAAAACATTTTTTAAAATCCTGAAAAAATTCTGAACCTGTTGCTAAATAGCATATAATAGTAATGCATAAATGGTAAACTTTAATTAGTACTATAAATTCTAGTGTACTCAAGTTAGTTCAAGCTAATGTTCTTAGGCTCTCCCGGTGACCATTATTACATGACTTCCTGTTGCAGCAACATCTAAACACCCTTCCCAGTATGATTTGCCAAGTCAGCCCCTGTCATGGTAAGCAGTGTGGCTGCAGGGGGGCTTATTATTTTTTAAAACCTTTTGTTACAGGAAACTTCAAGCATATTCAGAAGGGAGAATAATTAATCAACCTCAGTTTCAACAATCACTCATCTTTCTTTCATTTATACCGTCACCTACTCTATGCATCCTGTGCTTTAGGAGAAACACTAATCATAGGATAATAACATCATTATCCTTGAACCACATAGTTGCCCTTGATTCTAAGTAGTTTAGTTTTTATTTTGGTTTATTGTTAGTGAGCAGCAATTCTTTTGTAAATGGTAAGTGTGTGGTGTTTTAATATTTATATGAATTCAAAATCTATATATATTAAAAACTAACACCCAGAATGACTAGATAACAAAGTATGCAAAATTTTCTTAACATTTCCTTTTAACTATCATAAATATGAATCTTCTGAATTGACAGGAGAACAAAGAAGAAATGATATCAGTAAAGAACTGCAGGGATTTCCCTGGTGGCGCAGTGGTTAAGAGTCTGCCTGCCAATGCAGGGGACATGGGTTCGAGCCCTGGTCCGGTAAGAGCCCACATGCTGCGGAGCGGCTAGGCCGGTGTGCCACAACTACTGAAGCCCGCATGCCTAGAGTCCGTGCTCCACAGCAAGAGAGGCCACTGCAATGAGAAGCCTGCGCACCACGGCGAGGAGTGGGCCCCGCTTGCCATAACTAGAGAAAGCCCTCATGCAGCAACGAAGACCCAAGGCAGCCAGAAATAAATTTATAAAAAAAGAGAACTGCAGGGACTTCCCTGGTGGCGCAGTGGTTAAGAATTCACCTGCCAGTGCAGGGGACACGGGTTCAAATCCTGGTCCAGGAAGATCTCACATGCCACAGAGCAAGTAAGCCCGTGCGCCACAACTACTGAGCCTGCGCTCTAGAGCCTGTGAGTCACAACTACTGAGCCTGTGTGCTGCAACTACTGAAGACATCGCTCCTCGAGCCCATGGTCTGCAAGAAGAGAAGCCACAGCAATGAGAAGCCAGCGCAACTCAATGAAGAGTAGCCCCCGCTCACCACAACTAGAGAAAGCCTGCACGCAGCAATGAAGACCCAATGCAGCCAAAAAAATTTTTAAAAAAACAAACAAAACTGCAGCTTGGGAATCATCTGATGCTGCAGAAAATTCAGAACAGTCTGGAACGTCTTTTGATAGTAGGCAAGAATTGATACAAAATAAGTAATTTGTATTTCTGGAATGAAAAGCACTTGATTATTTCAGTAAAAATAGGAATGGCTTATTATTGCTTATGATGCGAACGTTGTATGCAAAAAGTGCTTGAAAATTGGGTTGTGAAAAGATCAAAGTACTAAACGCTTACCTATTTTGTCAGAATGGCAATCGTGTTTCAAATAAGGAATACTTGTGATCATCAATGAGAAAAAAATAACATCACAAATCAACTTCATACAGTAAAACATTTGAAATAATAAAAATCAGAAAAAAGGTTGTCAGAGTATTGATAAAGCAAAGAAAAATTTGGAAACTACTAGAATTTTAAACTCTAGTGTATAGTTAAAAATAATCAAACAGGGCTTCCCTGGTGGCGCAGTGGTTGAGAGTCCGCCTGCCGATGCAGGGGACACGGGTTCATGCCCCAGTCCGGGAAGATCCCACATGCCGCGGAGCGGCTGGGCCCGTGAGCCATGGCTGATGAGCCTGTGCGTCTGGAGCCTGTGTTCCACAACGGGAGAGACCACAACAGTGAGAGGCCCGCGTACAGCAAAAAAAAAACAAAAAAAAAAACAAAAAAAAACAAAAACAACAACAACAACAAAAAAAATAATCAAACATTTTCAGAGTTGAAATACTTGATAACATTTCAAAAAAAACAATGTAAACATATTGCCACAATTTAGATTTATGGTCCTACTTATTGCAAAATTTATATCTACTGAAATGAGAACACAGCTTTTTGAAAAATATAAATAAGGTAATAAAATAAAATTTCAATCATTGAGAAAATCAACTATTTAATATAACATGTGTTTTAAATAACTTAAAATGAAAAATTAGAGACTTTGAAGATGGCTTAATGGGTTTTGTTGAACTCAAGGTACTGGAAGGAACAACGGGACAGCATATCAAACTGTTTGAGAAAAAAGGTGTCAATGAGAAATATTTACATGAACACCTTATTGGTGCAAATGTAATGCCAGGGAGAAGTCTGGGGCTTCAGTAAAAATCCTGAAATTTCCAGCTGTTTCAGTTTGACTGAATCACCTATCAAGTGTCTCTGGATAATGCAATCAAAGACAAAAATCACTTTAGATATTGTTTTCATATATTTGATATTCACTACCACATAGCTAATATACACTAGACAGAATTAAGTAATAGTGTGAAGACCTCAAACAATTGCATTAATAAAAATTGGAAAAATATTGGGATTTTGACAGGCAGCCAGTAGTGCTAGAACTCCAAAGGCAGTTTATAAATCATATCAAGTCTGATAGATTCACTTTGACAGATATAGGAGTAAACATTTAGAAAGTGAATATATATGTGCTTTAGTGATTTGCCTATGATATTCTAGCAATTATGTCAATACTATATGTATTCAAGAAAAAAATGTTTCAGCTTTAATAAGCTGACAGATTAATGAATGAATGATAAAACTGATCGTAGAAAAATAAGTAAAGGAAATATGAAAATGAAGCAAGAGCTGTTACAAAATGAAGAATGACATGTCGTTTGATATAAAACAAAATAAAATATCAATTTAAGAGAAAAACTAATTGTATGAAAGTGTTTTTGTTTTTAGTGACAAGAGCAAAAAATATAATGAACTTTTAAGTTTTGTAAAACCTGTGAATTCTGAAACTTTGTCAATGATGTTTGTAAAACTGAGGGTTGACGGGGAATAAAAATTAAGAAAATTAGGAAAATTAAATATGACATTTCGGTAACTGTTTTTATAATTTAGCTGATAATAGAGATATATTAAATACATGAAAATGTTAGATGGTATCATAAGGACTAGAAACATTTGAATGTAATTACTGCTAGTTCAGCAGCAACTGAGAAAGTGTTCAGTACCATGCACGATACTGCTGCTATTAGGAGAAATTACTTATTGAGGCTATAGGTCATGTAATGACTATCAGTAGACATGCAATTGGAAAAATTTGATGTGGTTCCTTGTTGTCAAATCAAAGCACAAACAGGGTCCCCTATCCAAGTGAGTGAGTCAAGCAAAATAACACTGACAGTTTCTTTAAAAAAAAAAAAAAACTTATTTGGGATTAAACATGATTTAATGAATCATTTGTGTTACTATTTATATCATTACAAGCAGTTTCACAATATTTGTAGCTCAGTTTACTTAAAGAATAAAAGGGAACATATTTTAAAGTGTTTTATGTGTTATTTTACATATGAATTTATTTTTTGTATTGGTTACTAAAGCTCACTTATCCTATCAAAACTCACATGGCATCTGAGCCATTTTGCACTTCATAGATGCTCCTAACTGGTTTCCCTGTTTCAACTCTTGTGCCCTCCAATAGAAACCAGGATGATTTTTAAAACCATACATCATAAAATGTTTCTTGCCTACCTAAAACCGTTTATTAGCTTCCCTTTGAACTTCTAGAATAAAATCCAAATTTCTCACCATGCCTTATAAACCCCTGTATGACCCAGCTCCTGCCCATCTGGTTCCCTCTACTCTGCCCTTTAAGAATGGCTAACTCCTAATATCATCTCCTAAAAGACGCCATCTGCTATCACTCCAAAGGAGTTTCCCCCATTAATTCCACATCTGTTTCAACTATAATACTTATGATTTATAATTGTTTATTTATCCATCTCCTTTTTTAAAAAACGTGTCTCCTCAAATAGAATATAAATTTTATGAAGGCAGGACCTATGGCTGTGTTATTCACATTGTATCCTCTGTGTCTAATATAATGCCTGCCACATAGTAAGGACTAAGTATTTGTTGAATGAAAGAATGAATGAATGAATTCTTACCAGCTTTGTAGATATCCAGGAGGGTTGAGGTATACTTGACAAAAGCATTTTCTTCAGTGATGGCTATGATCTTAACTTTATAAGCTGGTTAAAAAAAACACACACATACACAATAATTCATGCTTATTACCACTACTGCTGTGTCCAATAGAAGCCAGAGTCCATCAAACATATGAGAAATGAAGCATGGCAAGCTCTTATGGGCACCCTGCAGTAAATCTCATTTCTTCCAAGAAGCCTTCCCAAATACTCCCAGTGTGATTCTACTGGTCATGACTGTAATGACTCATTCTACTTAAAATCACTATCTCTGATCACTGTTATAGAACAGGCTGGTTAGGATAAGAGCAATATTAAATTAAAAGACAGAAGCACACAAAATCAAACAAAACAAGCCTTAGAAAGATGTAAAGTTCAGATTCTGATCTTTGAGATGAATGGAGTCATGCCTACGGGGCACTTCAAAGAGCCCCTTCCTTCTCTATCACTAGGGCCTGCCACGTGAGACTCTCTGGTCCCTTGCCTCCATTCTTCAGATACCTCCACTGGCTTTGATCTTTGGTTTTTGATAGGACTCCATTTTCCAACCCGTCTTTGCTTGTATCGGCAACTGTCTGACATGAAACATTCTCAATCCTGTTTTCTCTTCATTCAGGCATCAATGTTTAACCTATGGTGTGTTTGACCTCAGCTCTGAAATGACCAGCTTGAAGGGACCCATCTCTTCTATATGGCCTGAGAAAAAAAATCCTCTTATTTTTGCTTTCGATGGGGTTGAAGTGAATGACCTAAAAGCTTTTGTCTATTTTTGAGATCCTAGCTAGTTAGCAAGACGTATAGATGAATGAATGAACTCATTGTGGCAGAACTAAAGGCTGTGTAAATTAGTAGCTTAAAGACTGTCCTGAATTTCAGATTCTTAAGTACTTATGGTGGATATGGGCAATGTACCTACTGTGGCCATAGATGGATAGAGGGAATTATTTAATTTTGTTTCTATTCTATTATTCCAGCATTAACCTGTAGCTCCAAAAAAGACAGCTAAGTTTTTTCTTGAATGTAATGAACTAAATCCAGATTGCATTTACTCTGTGTTAAAATAGATTTCTTATATTTAAGAGTTAAAATAGTTCTATTATGGAGGGAAGAAATAACTTGGTTCTTCTAAATTTTAGAAAAAAATTGTTAAAACAATATAGTATTCTCTTCAATGTATTTTAAAAGTGGCAGTGGGTCTTGGCTGAGTTAGGCAACTTTTTAGCATTTTTTAAAAACTCAAGATATGAATTTGAAGGAAAGACCATGAGCCATACAAAATTCATTCTTATGGCTGTATTTCCATTTAGAGAATTCAGCGTGATATCACGGAAATAATATTGGAGACCAGGATGCATCCTAGTTCTATTACTTACTTCTGGCATGACTTTGAGCAAATTATTTAGTCTCCCAGACTCTCACTTTCTTCATTGGTAAAATAAGGATAATTCTCTGTTACCTCCAAGAGGGCTTATGGGACACCAGTGTGAAACCATATATGAAAGCAGTTGGTAAACACAAAATGCTACACGAACAGCACTGTTCTTATTTTTTATTTATAAATAACCCCCTACCAATTTTCAAGAAAAGATTTGAAATAGTGTATAATCTGTGTGCTCTCTCTCTCTCTTTCTCTATTAAAAAAGCCAGAAATAAACATTAGGAATTATGGACAGAAAATAAAGGATCTAATTCTATGAGGAATTTGAGACAAGACTACAACTGTACTTGGGCATTTGATTTAGCTCTGAGGTCTGGACAACAAGAAGGAGATGCTCCTTTTGAAATGGAGAGAGTCTCAAACATGGATTGTGACTGTGGATATATTAAAAATTATTTAGTACTGATATTTTTACCTTGTCTTTGGAGGGATTTGGAAAGTACCCAGACCCCTAAACCGTCTTTGTCTCTGTTTCTGCTCGATTGACTGGAAGAATGCAGTAGTGAAATCTTATACCTCTGTGGCTTCTCAAATATTCTCTTTGAATATGTTTTAGCACCTTTAATTCAATGGAGTCTGTGGAATAAAGTGTCTTGGCTGCGTGTGCACCTCACTCCTATCATTTTTAATGAAAATCCTATTTCTTTGCTGAAGGATAAATAACTTTTCATGTTAATGCTGAAAATTGATGGCATTTTCCTTCAAGGGAACATGTGGAATGTTGTATCTATATAATCACTGTGTAAAGTTGTAGATCTTCCTAACTGATCATGTTTTCATAAAATGTCATGTTTAATGGAACTATACATTGAACTTTTGAACTTACCATATGCAATCTCTGGTTTACATGCTGTTTCTTTTCTAGTAGCTGCAGAGATTGTCAGATCCAGTTCTGTCTGCATTTGTCCACAGTCAGCTGGATTTTGTGAAAAACAGTACAAGTTAGGTTAATGTAAGGAACAGGCAGCTTTGGGAGTAAACATAGTTCTTTCTCATCAGCCCTGAGACAATCTAAAATAATCTTACAATTACCAGATTCCTAAGACCTGTCCATTTTCTCCTCTTCCATAAAGTAAAACAGTATGTAAAGCAAAAACAAAACAAAACAAACAAAAACAAAATCTTGAACAAGAGACTTATTCTTAGAATGGGTAGTCACTCCACATTCAGCTCTTTAGAAATATATATGCTTCATTGAAGAAAGGAGGAAATTTTTCCATTTTGAGTATAATCAAAAATCCCTTGAAGGAACCAAATTGATGAGTTGACTGATTTACAGCTCTAAGACGGAGCAATAAGTACCTAAGAAATGTATAGATTTTAAGGATTTTGAAAAACAAAATAAAACCAAAAAGAACCCAGACCCTCATGGAGTCCATTGCTGATTATTGGTGAGTTCTGGGTCTTTTCCTTGGCCAACAAGAAGTAAAACTGCCTTGATAGATGAAAGACTGAATGGAGAATGTCACTATCTGGGAAGGACAAGGGGAAAGAAAGAGGAGCTAGTGGCTCAGTCTGGAGCCTCTGTTCTCTTAGGCTGTGGTCCTATTACACTAAAATGACCAGGTGAAAAGTAACAATTTCGCATCATGTTATCCTTCGGATATCCAACAACCATCTGGATGGTATTTCTCTGCCTCTGTACAGTAGGAACTATCGGGTTGTCCCAGAGCTGTCGAAAAGTAGCTTTACAGTGCTCAAGGAATGAGCTTTCAATCAGATGAGATTACATTTCTACTTCTGAGAAACGACAGTTTGTCAAACAGCTCCCCCAAGATTAGTCCCAGATTATGAGTGGCTGCTTTAAACAAGCACGCAGCCTAAACACATTAAACAAAGTTTACCTTCGACACATTTGCACATTACTCCTTCACAGACTTTCTGAAGTTTGGTATGGGACATGCTATAAAACATGGTACACTGTTTATCTGCAGCAATGAAAGTGCAATTAGAAGAGGTGGCTTGATGAACGCACAACAATTTACCCCATCAATGAGTCCCTCCCATGGGGCCTTGGAGATCACCTATTCCAAACCCTCTTTTTGCAGCTGAGGCCCAAGGAAGTTAAATTATGAATTGTCTGTCCTAACATGGGTCCCTCTACCCACAAAATATTCTCCCTTTCTGTACTTGAAATTTTACTCTTCAATATTCATTTCTTAGAATGAAAATATTTGGTGCTTCAGTGAATGAGAGGAAAAAAATTATGTTACCTGAGAGTCTATTGAAAGAATTGTAATGGTAATTATTTATGCTGGAGAAGAAAAGAAACTATATATTTACATAGTTTTGGGGTTTTTTTCTGTCACTCAAGGAGAAGAGAGGCTAACTATGTTCTATATGATTTCAGAAGTAAAACTAGATTGAATGGGTCTCAGAGTTTGGTTCACTTTAAGAATTTTGTAACAAGTAGAACTGTCCAAATTGAAGTCTTCTGTCTTGTGAACCAAAGTGCTCTCCAATCACTTAATATTCTCAGAAGTGGCTGAATGATCAAACGTGGGGGTCATTCATTTGACATTTATCAATACACATTATGTACCTGACACTGTGCTAGAGATTAGGGGCACAAGGATGAAAACATTCTGTCTGGGGTTGTGGAGAAACCAATAATAATAATGCAATGTGGCAACTGCTATAATAGAGCTCTCTGCAAAATGTGATGAGATTATAGGTGGAGGAGAAGTTGATTCTGGGAGGATTAAAGAAATAGTTGGGCGAGTGGGCATCTCTAAAAAGGAGAGATGCAATGAATAGTAAAACTGAACACCAAAGATAAACTTGAGGCAAAGAATTTAACTTGGGAGCAGTCTAATCCAGTTATTCTAAACATGAAGAAACTGAGGACCAGAGAGGTGAGATGATTTGTTCAATGTCACACAGAAGTTGTCTGTCCAAGTTGGGAATGTTTGTGAGGAATGAGCCCTGGGAGAGGCGATACATAAAATCTGTAGGCCTCTAGTGCATTTCTACATAATGAATACAAAGCAGTCCTCTGAAGAAACTTTAGAGTAGAGTTGATTACCTGGTCTGTGGTACTCATACACTGTGAAAGTAGTAGGACTCAGAAACCCAACTTGAAAAAGTTCAACTATCCGGAATCGAACACAAAGGAACTCATTGGAAGGAATCTGTTTGACAAATTCAAGGTTTAAGAAAATTATGGGAGAGGAGAGACCCATAATATTTTAGGCTGCAAATTTTGAATAGTAATAATAAATGAAGAATGGTGAGAGGTGGAACTTACCGAATTCAGTTGCAGAATAACATGTCCATCTTTGATTTCATAATCAGTTAATAGTTGATCCACCCCTTCCACAAGCTAAGGGAACAAAGAGGAAAGCTCAAATTTAATTTCATGGACTTTTTGTTTAAATGCATTCACCCACTGATGGAATGTTAGGTCATGGGGATGTAATCCACTATTTAAAGACATTGAAGAGCAGCTCCTCCTCTTGAAAAAGTCTGAACACGTCATCGTATGCACTCACATTTTTCAGACCATGCAAGTATATGTCCCTATTTCACTTTGAAAAATAAAAACTTAGGTAGATTGTTGGTTTGAAAAGAATATTCTGGCTGATTCTATGAAAGTGTCTATTAGAAGGAATGGCAATAGCTTTGTTTGTAAAATAATGCAATAAACAAAAGCAGGTATCCATAACAACATTTAAAAGAAAACATTTACAGCTTTTAAGTCTTCTGGGTTTGCATTGACTCCAGTAGGCAAAGAGATATCCATCACTGCATGGGAGGACCCAGATGATGATTCTTCACTGCTGAGCTTGTAGCTAAAATAAATTAGAGATTAGGAAATGAAATAAATAAATAAATAAATAAGATTCTTTAAGAAAAGCCCCTGTTCCTTGGTAGGCTTTAACTTTCTAATGTGAGTCTCCAGTTATTTGCTTCTTTACAATATATGTGTTGCAATCTCTGAATTTTAGAGATGCAAGAGATTTCTTAGTCATCTATTCCAACTCTTTACTCACTTGACCGGTTATCTCAATGGACCTCCATTCTGGGGTTGGAAGAGATCATAAAAGCCATTCAGTCCGAGCTCCTAATTAGCTAGTTGAGGAAACTGAGGATGAGATAAGGTACTTGTTCAAGCTCACATGACTATCTCACCTCAGAGCTGCATAAGTCTCTTGATTCTCATCCTAGTTCTTTTTCTAACGGAGAATATTCAAAGAAGAAAATTAATTGTATATTGGAAAGAAACTCAATAAGCATGTTCAGGAAAAGACTGGAAGGAAACACACTAACATGTTAGAAGCTACTTTCTCTGGATGATGAGATTATAAGTGATTATCTCTTTTCCGTGCTTTTCTGTATTTTCTAAAATTTTCATATTAGATATTTTATTTAAAAAAATGTTTCAAGGACTATCCTTCATCTAGGAATTGTGCTTGTGGGGAAGCTGAGGAGAAAGGCAAAGGGGGTAAAATGGGAGATTTGGTTTATTTTGTTTTTGTTTTTCTGGTATGAGGGAAAAGAATACTGAAATTCCCATTTACTGAAATTCCCATTTCCAATACTGAAATTCCCAGTAAATTCCCAAATCAGTAAATTTGGGCTTTATCCCAGTTCTGCTGAGGGTTTTCCCCAAATTATTTTCCCTTTCTAGAGCTCATTTTCTTTTTTGTAAAATTAACTGTGAAGAAGTGTAAACTCGTGTTTTAAATTTATCTTTATAATTCCAAGCCTTCATCTTGAGAGGCAGAGAGGCCTGTTTCTATGATTAAGCAAAGTTAGAATACTTAAAGGAGGAGCAGGTTGGTGGGGTAGGGACTGGATGGGAGTCTGGTTCTGCAAAGGTTGAGTTTTAGATTCCAGCCTCACCTTATGATGTGGGAGAGGCAGACAGACATTTGAGAGTGGAGCTTGGGAGAGCAGTTGGGATTAAAGGAAGAGCCTGGTGAGACAGCTTCATAAAGGGGAAAATGAACTGATCTCACCCAAAGGAATAAATATGAGTGCAATGGGAGGTATTATTTGAATTAGTGAGGTGGCAAGGGACCTCTTTTCCCCAATCATATCTTATTGAACATATATAAAGCAGATCCTACTAGAAGTTTTAGATGTCATATTTACCATAAAAATTTCAATATTATAAAATTTCCGGCTTATAAAAATTTAACCCCATTCTTCACCAAATTAACAATTTAGAACAAAATATAAGGCAACTTGGAACTGAAATGTGACATCTAGCATCTCCCTAATTGGATGGGTGAGTGTCACCAGAAGCAGAGAGCTCTGGCTCACAGATGCAAATACTCTGTCAACATGATGGAAAAGGGCCTCCTGAGTGAAGAGTGTCTATGAAAAGTTGCTGGAGCCTTGATGACTGGTTGCCATGGTGACTGTTTCAACCGTGGAACAGAAACCTTCCTTTCAAGAAGCCCTTTGCCTGCTGCCAAGGACAGCAATCTTTCCCAAAGGCATTTTGTTCCAGGAGAAGGAGAGAAATGAAATCCTTTTTTCTTTTCTTATGAATACAACAGAGAAGTTGTAAAAAGCTAAATACACGAAAGAGACCCTCTGAACATAGAAATTGTGTGCTGGCATTTTTTAAATCAGGAGAGTGTATATTTGAAGGCAAAGAATTTCTCACATGAATAAGTACTGCACAGTTACATTTGGAATTTATCCAACCCAGCTTCAGCATCACAGAGCCAAAAGCATGTTCCACCTGGTTTTTTGAACATTTTGTCCCCGGTTTATAAAAACCAAAGGGTAGAATATGCAGTATTACATCTCTGTTGCTATCTTTTATATATTAACAATCTGGAACTAGGCCTCCTGTCAATGAATTCAAATGAACAAGTTTTTGATGAGAGCCTTTTAATGTATAGCAGAGTTGTGGAACTACCGGAAGGCAATTTGGGATCAGATAGTCCAATATCCTTAGTTTACAGAAGAGGCCCAGAGAAGTAAGCTGATTTGCTGAAGGTCATGTGAGTATTTCATGGCAGAGGCTGCCCCACAGGTGTCCAGCTCCACTATCATAGAGTCCTTGTGCCCACTCAGTGTACCTCCCTGTAGGTCCCACACATTGATTCTAGCTTTGCCCAGAACAAGTTTGCTCATACCTCCCTGTGACAAGTGCTATGGGTTTAAACAGTGATCACACCCTGTCCTCTAGAAGAGAGGTACCCAAGAGTGGGAATGGCAGGAAGCAAGCTGCCTGGGAAAGGGTGACCTTAACAGGACCTTAGGGAATGAGGAAGGGTGTGTGAGGGGGAACAGATGGCAGAGACTGGCCAAGGAAGGAAGGAGGGACTTCGAGTGGGCTAGCTGATGAAGGAATCCTGAGAAGAGAGTGACTGAGCTAGGGACCACAGACAGGGCTGCAAAATGCTGGGAAGGAGGTGGTGAGAAATTCTGTGCTATTCCTCAAGGTCAGTGGTCTCAGATTACACTAACTGAAGGATGTGGTTTAGAAACTGGACTGGGCATCAGGGTCTGGGCTTTGAGGTCCTAGCTCCGCCTCTAACTCTGTGAGAATTTGGCCAGTTACTTCACCTCTTGGGGTCTCAGTTTCTTTACTTCTAAAATAAGAGGATTACTATATCATCCCTAAAATCCTTTTCAGCTCCAATCTATGACACAACTCTATGGAATTTCTAGTTTACCCATACTCAGTGCTTTGCATCATGTGTGATTATAAGTAAAAACAGCAAAATACCAGCCAGTTGTTGAGAATAGGAAGAATTAAGGAAACAGAACAGAACAGGAGGTACTAAGGGGTGGTGGAAAGAAGGAAGAAGCCTGTGTTCTAGTCCTGGCTCTGCCATTAACTGATTCACTCTGTGTGATCACTAAAGTATATATACATATTTTCAAAAACCTATATTTTCATAAACGTTTTAGGATGGTGGTTTGGTAAGCAGAATAATGGCCTCCAAAGATGTCCACCTCTTAATCCCCTGAAGCTATGAATTTGTTACCTTACATAGCAAAAGGGACTTGTAGGTGTGATTAGGTTAAGGATCTTGAGCCATGGCGATTCTCCTGACTGATTATCTGCGTGGGTCCAATGTGATCACAGGGGTCTTTATAAGGGAAATAAACAGGAGAGTCAGAGAAGGAGGTTACGGTGATGGAAGCAGGGGTCTGAGTCAGAAAGAGATACTGGAAGATGCTGTGTTGCTGGCTTTGAAGATGGAGGGAGGGGCAACAAGCCAAGGAAAGCAGGTGCCTCTGGAATCTGGAAAAGGCTAGGACGTGGATTCTCGCCTAGAGCCTCCAGAAGGAACGTGGCCCCAATAACACCTTGATTTTAGGACGTCTGACCCCCAGAATTATAATACATTTGGGTTGTTTTAAGTCATTACAGTTATGGTAAATTGTTACTAGCAGCAATAGGAAATGAAGATAGTGGCCAATTCAGGCCTTGGAGTTAGTTTGCTAAGGGCTCAGCATCCATGGTTCTTAGCCCTGGCTACCGTTAGAAGAACCTCCAGGGGTGAGCCTGGATGGAGTTTTGCATAGTTCTAAACTCTCTCCAGCTGAATTCAATGTGCAACCTGACTTGAGAACCACCGGCTGGCTGATAACGGCCAGGGATTTTACTGGGTGAACATGATTTTTCTAAGTAAAAGTGTGGAAGCTGCTTCTGAGAGAATCTTTTGCTCTTTCTTTTCCTAATACCTACATATCATATCTTTACCTTTCTGGAAGACAAATTAATATTTTAGTGTTTGAATTAGAAAAAGGCCAAAAATGGGAGAGAAAACTATACATGAGCAAAACAAAGCTGTTCTGTACAGTAAGTAGCTATTTAATGGAATAAATTGATACAGCCACTATGGAAAACAGTATGGAGGTTCCTTAAAAAACTAAAACTAGAACTACCATATGACCCAGCAATCCCACTACTGGGCATATATCCTGAGAAAACCATAATTCCAAAAGATACATGTACCACATTGTTCACTGCAACACTAGTTACAATAGTCATGACATGGAAGCAACCTAAATGCCCATCGACAGATGAATGGATAAAGAAGATGTGGTACATATATACAATGGAATATTAGCTATAAAAAGGAATGAAATTGGGTCATTTATAGAGACATGGATGAATCTAGAGATTGTCATACAGAGTGAAGTAAGTCAGAAAGAGAAAAACAAATATCATATATTAACACATATATGTGGAACCTAGAAAAGTGGTACAGATGAACCGGTTTGCAGGGCAGAAATAGGGACATAGATGTAGAGAACAAACGTATGGACACCAAGGGGGGAAAGTGGCGGAGCAGGGGTGGTGGTGGTGGTGCTGGGATGAATTGGGAGATTGGGATTGACATATATATACTAATATGTATAAAATGGATAACTAATAAGAACCTGCTATGTAAAAAAATAAATTAAATAAAATTCAAAAAAAACAAAACAAACAACAACAAATGAATGGATGAAGAAGATGTGACACATATATACAATGGAATATTACTCAGCCATAAAAAGGAACAAAATTGAGTTATTTGTAGTGAGGTGGATGGACCTAGAATCTGTCATACAGAGTTAAGTAAGTCAGAAAGAGAAAAACAAATACCGTATGCTAACACATATATATATGGAATTTTAAAAAGCGGTACAAATAAACCTAGTGGCAGGGCAGGAATAAAGACGCAGACGTAGAGAACAGACTTGAGGGCACGGGGAGGGAGGGTGGGGAAGAGGAAGCTGGGATGAAGTGAGAGAGTAGCACTGACATGTATACACTACCAAATGTGAAATGGATGGCTAGTGGGAAGCTGCTGCATAGCACAAGGAGATCAACTTGATGCTTTGTGACGACCTAGAGGGATGGGATAGGGAAGGTGGGAGGGAGGCTCAAGAGGGAGGGTATATGGGGATATATGTATACATATACCTGATTCACTTTGTTGTACAGCAGAAACTAACACAACATTGTAAAGAATTTATACTCCAATAAAGATGCGAGAGAAAAAAAAAGAATACCTGCTATGCTTCTCATTAAAAAAAGCGAACAATTTTGCATCTTCTGGACATTCTTATAATTCAAAAATATTTGAAGAAATAATACTCTGGCAGAAGTGAGACCCTGAAGTCTACTCTCCCCTTGGTGGAAACAGGCTCACCTGGCACATGCCACTATGCGCTTGTATTCCGAGTTGCTGTAGCTGCGGGCTGGCACACACAGCAAACAAACAAGCAAACAAACAAACAAAAATAAGAGTAAACCGTTTTTAGCTGTTTTGCAACATGTCAGAACAGAATCATTAATGAGCATGTCTCTAAACACACTTAAAAATGATTTGTGATTTGGTAGTTTTCACTTTTGATGATTTTAATGGAGATTCGTGGCTACTGACAATCCCAGGAAGTCTTAAAACCATTAGAACAGTTCTCTGCTCTCCAAGAACTTATAATTTAAGGAAGGAGTCATTTAAGGTAAATATGTGTTGGTCACATGTCTGGGGGAGGTAGCAGAGAGGAAGAGCCGACGCCTGGATTTGCTGGTAGTTGGAAATTTTCCTGCAGGAACAGGCTTCTGAGCCACAAACAGAAGCTATCAGGGCAGAGGGTAAAGGAGAACTGGGGTGTGCAAGTGGCCTTGCTTCTGGACTGGGAGGGGAGAACTAACCCATCAGAAGAGGGATGAGAGGGCCACAGGTTAAAAAAAAAGGCACATTAAGAAAGGATCAAAAAAAAAAAAAAAAAAAAAAAAGAAAGGATCATAAGTCCTGGAGAGATCAAGTTGAATGTGGGGGCAGAGAAATGTGCATTTGCCAAACTCCTTGGGATACAGAAAGGGTAAGGGATGGAAACCCAACAGAGTGATGAGAGAAATTCAGGGCCCAGGAATGGAACACTGACACAAAAGTAACAGAAATTCAAGTTTCTGAAATTAGACCCTTCTGTGGCTTTACAGCTAGTTACATTTTTTTTTTATGCTTGTTACATTCTTAAAGTAATTTTCAGTCAAAACAATTTCTGGATCAATAGCGGATACATTTAGCTTAGATATTGTTATTTAATATCAAATTCCAACTATTATTAGTTACCTGTATTATAATAAATGGCAGTTATGTTTACTCAGATGTCAACCTGTTAAAGAATTTGAATAAGAAAATTGTTTTTTGATTTAGCATGTTTTTCCTAATCAGGGAAGCTCTTTGGCATTCTTTATGCTTAACCAAAATTATAGTGTAAATCATGATGTTTTACCTTCAATTTGCTGAGTTTCAATTTTCAAATGGAAGCTGCAAATTTCCTCAGAGGTACTGGTTTTGTGAAACACAGTTTTTACCTATATTGGGACAAGTAAACAAGAGTATTCTGTTTAAAACGGGGAGTGGAAAAGGTATTATGGCAGTACTGCGGCTAGAAATGAGATGCTTAAAGTATTTTCACCACCCAGTGCAAATGGTGTACGTTAAAGACCATTTTCCCAGCAACCGGACTTTCAGCAAACTCCACAATTTGAAACATAGCTGAGAAGCCCAAGGTAAGCAAAAAACGATCTCTGTCCAGTCAGAACCTTGGTCCAAATCCCACGCAGTCAAATCTGAGCACCTCACTCTACAGGAAAGTTTTTAAGACTTTCATCCTTGTGCCTGTACACTAATTTTACAGAGAACACCACAAGGTCATGAAGTATGGTTTTCTTCAGCCCACAAACCACTGTGGTAACAACAAATTATAGGTATGCGTGGAAGGGCAGGGGTGCTGCCAGAAGTAGGTATAGTGAGAGTGACCAGAAGTGACAGAAAAGTGGACCATCCATCTCCCCACCCTCACGCAATCTTAGAAGCAGTCTTTGAAGGAATAAATGTACTAAAGATGAGCACACAATTAAATAATCAACAGAATGTTAACTTATGCTCCGAATACATAGTTTATTTTATTTGAGGCATTTGGCAGTTACACGTTTTTCTAAGCTATTTATATGTGTCCATGCAATCTATGGTTAAAAATAGAAGAAACTTAAGCCCTTACATATCCATCAATCCCCGATGATGCTGGACAAATGAGGTGAGACTACGTTACTAACCACCACATCCATGTATATACACGTATGAGTGTATACATACAAGTCACATGTATATATACATATATAGACATAAAAATTATTTATCTCTCTATATAATTATATATATATATAATTTCCACAAATACACAGACTACATACATATAAAGATTAATATGACCATTTTCAAAAAGAAATTGTGGGGACAGCTACCAAGATAGCTAGAAAGAATGATAAATGACTCTTACGTCAGTCATGGTTACCCAAGCCCAGATTTCTGTAACTTTGTGGCAAAGTCCCTAACTTTCTTTTATGTTACTTAGTACAAGCTGACACATAACCCCAATTAAGTCACACATAACCCCAATTAAGTCGGCTCTCCATGAAATACTCACATGCACTGTAGCCAAGCCATTGTTTTGTCCAGTACTTAGGACAACAAGGTCATCATTGAAAGGCACCTGGAAAGATTTTTGCGTTCAATATTATTTCTCATGCTTATTTACTTTGCACAAACACGGATTTGTAGGCTGTGGACAGTAAGAACTATTTCCAGTTACTGGTATGTTTAAATATACCTTAAAATAATCTAAAATGTGGTAATTAGAAAAATACGTATTAGCATCTGTAACAGATGATTTCAAAGGTCCCATCCGATTATAAAATACTATAAAAAAATCCTTTATTTACCTCTACTGGCCTCCCAAGGAAATTCTTCTCTGTTATCTTATAATAGTGGAGGTCACCTTTATGCTTGTAAGAAACTTTGATATCCATGTTCAAGTGGAGTTTTTTAACCAGGAGTGAATACTCTGTCAGGCCCTCGATGGCATTAATTGTATCCTATCAACAATCAGCAAGGCACAAACATAGGTTTACTTATTTATGTACTCTCTGTTTACAAATACCCTTTCTTATGAGAAGGTGAGTCAGCATTGCCTGGAGATGAAACTCCAGCTGACTGAGTGAAACTGGTTAAGGGTCCCCATGTGGAGGTGGAAGGAAGATCGTCCCCCTCCCCCAAAAAGGATGCTGCTGTTAGCAGGGACAGAAAGGCTGTGTGGCCTCAAGTCCGGGTTCTCTACCTGTCCTGAGCACGTGACTTCAGGCAAGTCACTCTTTGCAGAATACCTCCAACTCCTTGCATGACAATGTATCTCCATCCCATCCTTAAGTCTCAGCTTAAATATCCGCACAGTGAAGCCATAAAGAAGCTCCCCCTTCTCATTATTCTGTTTTAATGTTCTTCCCTTCTGCCCTTTAGAGCATTCATCTCAATTGGTAATATTTTTATGTAGAGTTTATCATTGGCGTCCCCCCCTGCAATATAAGATTCATGGGGGCAAGTAGTATATTTTTCTTGGCATCCATTACATTTAGTAAGTACACACACATGGTAGCTATTCAACAAGTATTTGTTGAAGGAATAAATGGATGAACTTAATTTTTCTGGACTTCATCTTCTTCATCTACAAAATTAGGAAATGTGGCTGGATTAGAGATAGCAAATTTGTGGCTACCCTCTCTGCCCACGTCCATGCAGCCAGTGCTAATAAGCGGGGTCCTCTCTTCTCTAAGCCTCCGGTTGTACCCACGATGAAACCATTTGCCTCCTCGGATTAGATGATCACTAATGTCACCCTGAAGGACCCCTCTAGCTCTAAATTTTATATACATATACACACACACCCTGTCATTGTCCAAGCATCCAGGGAACAGGGAAGATGCTAACATTTGAGATAAACTTGAATGTAGATGTACACTAAACAACTGCATATAGTTATAATGTAAAATATACATACTTAAATGAGTTTACATTGGTAGGTAGATAGATAAACATGTTAGTAATCAGTATTCCTCTCACCTTTTATTTGTTTTGTGGACAGAAACATCAGTGCCTTTGCAGGGCAGCTGCTGTTCCTTACATAGGAATTAACTCTCCTAGCCCTTCATGGTAATTAAGAATCATAAAGGAAGTACTGGGCTTAGAGTCAGGAGACGTGAGTTCTGATTTTGGCTCTGCCACTAACTCCCTGAATGAACCTCCTGAGGCTGACTTGCTCCTCTGTATAAGAAGGGTGTCAATGCACATATCCATTAGGGTCCTTGATTCTAGTCCTTTATTCATATCTTTGGTATGCTCCCTTGGTGACAGAAGCATGGAGGTCAGAAGGAGTGTGGAATGTGTGGTGTGGGAGGCACTAAAAATATCTCCAGGAGGATGGACCCTGAGAAAGAAACATTACCTGGGTCGAATAAAAGCCACCTCCATACCTCTGCTCTTCTGATAGCCATTTGATGATTGGATTAACGTAATTCATGTCTTTCAAGCTCAGGCTGGTAAGTAAGGCATAGGCCGTGGTTTCTACCATGTGTGCTGTGCTGGTATAACGTGCAGAGCCGTCTTTCTGTTGAAGATCATCTTTCCAAAAACGATATATTGGTGGATTACCTGAACATCAACAAATCACACTGGTAAATATGATGAAAAGTGTGAATTTGGTATAACAATTCTAGCAAGTTTCTAGAAGTTTCTTCCGGTAGTGGCCTTCTGGTTTCCAGAAATTTTTTACTCTTTTGTAAGAAGAACTTTCTCAAGGTGACCAATACAAACAAGGTCCCTTAACACAGGGCTCTTTTAACCTATAATGGAAAAAATCTAAAAAAGAATGTATATATATTTATATATATAAAATATATGTATTTTACGTACATATATAAAATTGACTATAGTTCCCTGTGCTATCCAGTAGGACCTGGCTGTTTATCCATTCTATATATAATAGGTTGCTTCTGCTAATCCCAACCTCCCACTCCATCCCTCAAAATTTTGATGTTATCTATTTACACATCAGAATTACCTGATTTGCATGACTTTGGACAAAATGTTTTCCCTCACTTGTGGAGGCTGTATTTAGAATGAAAGTTTTGGTTTTTAAAGATACTTCCAGATCAAACATTATTTGAATTATTAAGTTCCTTTCTAGCTCTTAAATTCTATGATTTTATGATTCATTTCTTACAATACCCAAGACATTTCTTTTGTGTTATTTGAAAAGTATTATACAAGTGGTTTCGAGGTATATGTTAAGAGTCAGTCATTTTTAAATGATGACAGAAGTCAAATTTTGTAGATAATGATAAATCTCATGTAAGATTTATTAAACTTTTAGAAAACCTTAGTCAGGAGACGGCTCAGAAGTGCCCAACCATGCCGGTGCTGGTCTAGGCACATTGGCCAATGACCACAGCTCCTCTCTATTTCTTTACTCTTGACCCATAGGAAGCAATATCTTTACTTTGTAGTCAACCTGGTACAATACAAGCTAGGTCATGCACTCTCCTGGGGCTCACACTGGCCCCCACAGCACCTTGATATGAATGAGACTCAGGCACCCCTTGCTCAGGGTAGAAGCTGACTCAAACCAGGGTGCATGGATGGGGGAGCAGAGCACAGGCTGGATTTCAGCCTTAATTCACCTGCTTGCTTGGGTGCTTTGAACATTGCACAACTGTATACAGGAGTCCTGCAGAGCTCCAGTAATGACCTCCAAGGTCCTACATGGCACTCCCTCACGCTTTCCTTCCCTGACATCACTTCTTACCCTCATCTCATTTCTCTCCAGCCATACTGGCCTCCTGGCCTTTTCTGGAGCACCAGGCATGCTCCTACCTCAGTAATATGCAAAGTTGTTTCTCCACCAGGAAATACCCTTCCAGAGAGCCACTGGCTTGCTTCCTCACCTCCTTCATGTCTTGACTCAAACACCATCTTCTCAGTGAGGCTTAAGCCTGACAACCCCATCTAAAATTACAACCCACCCCCTCGCCCTGTGTCACTTCCCTGCTTCATTTTTCTTCACATCAGTCATCACTAAGCTATTCAGTATATTAAATGTTTTAGCTATTTATTGCGTTTGTCTCTCCCTAACTAGAATGTAAGCTTCATGAAGGCCTGAATTTTTTTTTTTTTTTTTTGTCTGTTGCTTTATCCCCAGAGCCTAGAACAGTGCCTGGTGCATAGGAGGTACTCAATACTCAATACACATTCATTCCTTTGTTGAATTAAGGAATGGATAAAAATGTGCTGAATGAATGACTAAGTAAATGAATAACAGCGCTTATTCCTTTGTACTGTGATGATTTGTTTCTTGAGGGCAGGGATGGTGTCTCACTCCACTATGCATGCCACCACCCCTTCCCCAATTAGCAGACGCTACATGCCTAGTAGACACTTGCCGAGTACCTGTCAGGAACAAGTCATACCTTTAACCAAAGCTTCCTTCTTCAGGGCTGAGACAATTGAACGAAACTGTGGGTGTGTTTTATCTCCCAGGGAAAGAGCAAAAGCAGCGATGGCCAGTGTAAAAGTACTCTTGGTCGAGAGGGTATTTTCAAGCAGAAAGGTGTCAGCTTTAGTTACAGCTGTGCTGACTTTCTGGAAACAAGAGCAGAAGATACCTAAGTTTCTTTGTCAAGCATCGGCCTATCAACTGATGGGACCTGCCCCCAGATGGTGCCACTCTGGGGCAGGCAAGGTGAAGGGTGGAAAGAGAAATGACCTAATAGAAATGGATGGTGTCTCCCTGAAGCAAATCCTTCCGGGAGAAGGAGCAGAGTGTAACCTGGAAAGTGAAAACGAGATTGTCCACATCCAGTTGTTTTAGTTTCTGAATCCTCCCCTCCTCGGTAGAGGTTTTTCCACTGAATTTCTGCTTCCCATGTCAGACCTAGCCTCTGGGAAGAGGAAGCACCAAGTATAGACACAGCTTTCTCCATTCCCCCCCAGCATAGCTGAGACAGATTCACATTTTCAAAAGGAGTTTTAGTAACTAAAACCATCAGTAGCAGAAAAAGAGCCAAGCTGTCAAAGTACTTTTTGATCCTAAGGATTCCTGGGAAAATAGTCTTTATGACTTTGTCCTGAGACGACTAAAGTAGTTATTTTGGATAAGTGGATGAGGAGGTGGCATGGTGCATCGCTGCTGACATCTTGCCTGGTGCATTCTCTCCCAGCACCACTGCTAACTTCTCCTTCTTGATTATTTTGTCTTGCTGGATATATATATAAAACAATTCTCTTGAACTAAACTAAACGATTATTTTGTTTTGTGGTTCGAGTCCTATCAATCCCCTTGGGTTTTTCCATCTTGGTTCTGTCTGCTGGTTTGAAGGACATGTCTAATTTACTTCCCAGATCAGGGTCTCAATTCTGTTAACCTTTGGAATCTTCTATATTGATTCACTTAAGTGGATCCTCTCCTTCCTCCCTTCATCTTCCAAGCAAATGAAACAGCACAACCCAAGGCAGCAAACGTGGTATGGGGCATCCTCAATAGTTCTGTGATACAGAGTACCTCAACACTCTGTATTCCGGGTTATAGAACAACAGTCACATACGTGGCATAAGATTTAGCAGAGGTAAGAGTAGGAAGCTGCAGACACGGGGTCATTTTCTCATCACAGTCAGAAGTTATCTGTTCTAATCACAGCTCTACGAGTCAGTAGCCTGTGACATGGGACAATTAAATTCACCTTTCGTACAGGCCTCAGCTTTCTCAACTGTCAATGAGTGGGTTGGACTAGATGTTCTCTAGTATCTATCATAATTCTGAAATCCTTAAATTCTGGAGTTAAAGTTATTTTCAAGCCCCCCTCTTACCTTCCCCCCTCCCCCCAAGAATATGGTATGGAAAAAGACCATGGGTGTTGGAGAAAGAAAACTCTTACTTACCTCCAGAGGGCATATATCAAAGGCCTTTCTAATTCCAATCACAGCAAAAGCTGTAAGATATAAAGTTTTCTCTCGGGCTTCAATGGGCAAGGTACCCTAAAAGTAAGCAATGTTTAAAAAGGAGAGCAAACTGGTGTCTTTAAAGTGAAGTGACCTTGCTCTAATCTTTATTTTGGACCTACTCTCCTTCTCTCCCTTCATGCACTCTAGTTGGACTGCTTGCGTTTTTTCAAAGCTCTGAGTCTTACATGCTTTCACTTGCTTTTCTCTCCTCCACCTCTCTACCCTGTAGCTCCACTTCATACCTCTTTACCACGTTCAAGTTCACCCTCTCCTTCTAGACCCTGTTAAAATGCCACCTCCCCTGAGAAGCACTATTCTGCCTCTGTTCTCCCACATTTTCTCCTCTTAGGGCAGTGACGTTCCTATGCAATGCTTCCAAGACCTTCCAGTAAGTAACCTTCACTTTTTTCTCCAGCTTTATTTTGTGCCACTCACCCTCTGGACTTCTTGGCTCCAGCTCTTTTAATGAACCACCCTCTCTCTACTTCAAGATAACAGGCATGATGTTTGCTCCACTTGCAACACTCTGCCTGCCTCCCTCCTACCTAGCTCCCAGGGACCTGGTCAACCCATTTTCTCAACTCCCCCAATCTAGGTTAGAGTTTCCTGCTTTCAAAGAAACTGTATTTCCCTTTTCTTAACATGAATCCCACACTTGAAATCACTTACTCAATGTCTGACTTCTCTGCTAGACTGTAACTGCCATGGCCTCAGTGACCACACCTGTTTTGTTCACTGTTATGTCCCTACCATGTAGCACTTTGTACACATACAATACATACTTACTGAATAAATAAATGAACACACACACTTCAATCGGTTAGAGTTATTAGCATTTATACCCCACTTTCCCTACCAGTGTGCGAGCTCCTTTGTGGCAGGGATACTCTGGTCCATCCTTCCCACTCTTCCTCCCCCATGGTGCCCCAAATAGGCCCTTGCATGTTTTAGGTGCTTAGTGAATGGTTGTTGAATGGATACGAATAGATGGATGGATGGGTGGGATCTTAAAAAAAATTGTTGTAGTATTTTACTCTTCAAATAGCACCTAGATGATGTCAGTTGCCCCCATTTCTTGTGTGAGTCCTAATTGGTCCTAATT
Source organism: Stenella coeruleoalba (assembly GCF_951394435.1). NCBI lineage: Eukaryota > Metazoa > Chordata > Mammalia > Artiodactyla > Delphinidae > Stenella > Stenella coeruleoalba. Next base: position 109,393,277 of record NC_137153.1, read on the forward strand.
ATGGGACCCCTGTCAGCCAAGAGGCTGCTTGTGCCTGATATGAAAGGGATTGGATTGGGGCAGGCAAAATAAATAAATAAATAAAAGCTGTTGGATCCTAAAAAATACATTCTAGGAGTAGAAGATGTTGCAGCAGTATCTTGCAGAGGTTTTGCAATTCAAGCATGTAAGTGGATTCCAATTTCAAACAACACTTTGTTGTACTTTTAATAAATTGACCCCACTCTTTCTAACAGAGTGTAAATAGGATCCCTTCCATGTTTCACAACAACATCTCGCAGTCTTGACCTGTAAGAAGGCTCTGAAGCTCAAGTTCAGATTCATACCAAGTGTACGTGGACAAATTAGCACATTTTACCCGTTCTGAGATCACTAGCACTTGTACCCTGTGACCCACTAATGCCTGTTACACCAGGTGTCCAAGATCTCACTCATCTGACCTATGCTGAATTGTCTGAAGAGCAGGATGAGAAGACCTTTCAAATTCTTTGTACACAAGAGAAGTTTCTTGCAGGATTGCATATATTCTCCCCTCTCTTTTTCATTCTTATAAAATGGATGAGAACACAACTCAAACTTGTAAATAAAACTATTGCTCATCTGTGCATTTGGTTTCCTTACCTGTAATTTTATTGGTTGATAGTCGGAATTTTCCTTGAATGATCCATTTTCTAGTTGACAATTCTCAACCAGCCACAGTAAAGAATTACAAATTGAATTTTGTTCCTGATCTACATATTTACTTACTTGTCCAAGTACTCTTAAAGCAAAAGCTGTTAACCTTTGAGACAAAATCAAATAAATAAACATTTAGACACTGAATCCCTGTTGGCTTTCAACTTTCAGTGTGTTTTAGTTCATACAGTGTTTATTCTTGAAAAGAAAATAATGTGTTTTTTTTTTGTTTTTTTTTTGTGGTACGCGGGCCTCTCACTGTTGTGGCCTCTCCCGTTGCGGAGCACAGGCTCTGGATGCACAGGCTCAGCGGCCATGGCTCACGGGCCCAGCCGCTCCGCGGCATGTGGGATCTTCCTGGACTGGGGCACGAACCCGTGTCCCCTGCATCAGCAGGCGGACTCTCAACCACTGTGCCACCAGGGAAGCCCAAAAATAATGTTTTAAAACGCACAATTCCAAAGTAAGTTGTTACCATTTCACAAGGGCAGGAAAGATTTCAGGAAGATCTCCAAAAACGATCAAATGTGAGCAGTACATCTTCTGTGACTGCAAATTTGTTAGCTTGTACACAAGCTGAAAATTGATGCCTGATGATAAAAAAATTCTTCTTTCTCTAAAGTTAAAGACAATAGTGTTGAAACAAATAGTTTTGTGTTAAAGCACTGACTCATGAACATGAGATATGGAGGAGCGAAATCATAAAATTCTAGATTGTAAAATTTGTACAAGCTATCTGATCTAAATCCCCGTCTGAGGTCTGAATTCTCTTCCCCAACATCTGTGGGAATGTTTATCTCTCTTCCCCTTGAACCATGTTATTGATGCAGAACTCACCACCTCCCAAGGAAGCCCTAATTATTATGATTACTTAGTCAAAAAGCAATTTCAGTCTCTACTGTCTCTCAAAGAATATCAGAGGGGGTCTAAATACTTCATGACCCCATGTGCCCCTTATGCCTCCTTTCCTCCCCTCCAATTCCTTCACTCAGCAGCCCAGGAGGCAGAAGCCCTTGAGACTCAGACCACTTGACTCTCTCCCTCACTTTAAAATTTTGTTTTCCTTTTCCTTTTTAAAGGAATATTATTCTCAGTACTTTTTGTATCTTCTCTGTATTTCTAAAAAAAATTTTTTTGGAAAGTATTCAGGTGTTGGCCATTTTCTTCTATGTATGTTTATCTCCAAAGGAACTCATGGAGTTGGGCCTGGGGTGGTTGGGTCCAAGTGTTTCTATGTTTCTGGCTGAACACCATCCACTCAGTCTTGCCCAGAATCTTGAGAGGCTCTGGGGGTTTCCTGAGAGGCTATTGCATATTCTCATGGGGATTTCTGTTCTCCAGGCATTTAGTTTCCAGTTCCTGCTGTGGTGTTTTCCAGTCTGTATCGATCTCCACTCCCTGCATCCAGGGATCTCCACTCCCTGCATCCTCCACTCCCTGCATCCTGGGTTTTATCCTCTGGTTGCCATACTCCAGGGGCCTGTGTGTCTTTCAAATGTGCTACCCACACAGGGTCAGACCCACTTCTAAGGTACAATCTGTGAAACGTGGTGACTGGTTGGATGTAAAGCCAAAAGGAAAGGGAGGAGTCAAACTTGGTCAGTGGAGGACAAAGTATTGCTGTGCACTGATTAGGGGAACAGAGGAACAAAACAATGAATTTGGCATGGAATGTGTTCAAAGGGCTTTTGGCTCCCAAGTCCACAGAAATATGGATCTGGAGCTAAGGAAAGAAGATAGGCCTTGAGACGTGATTAGAGAATCATCTGCATAGGAATTATGGAAGTCATGGGCAAAGATGAGATTGTACAAGGAGAGAGTCTAGAAAATGAGGGTCAAGGATAAAATCCTGGGGACTCTCAACAGTTAAAGGGCATAATTTAAAAGACAATTATTCTAGATTGTAAACCCCTTAAAAGTGTTTCATATAGTAGAACCTACAAAGTACCTGTCACAGTGTCTTTAGTAAATATTTTGGCAAAGCATGATATTATTCTTTGAAAATAAGTTGCCATATGGATTTGTTAATTCAGACTGACTTTCCCTCAAATAATCAGAATTTTGGAAGTTATTATGCTTCACCAATTAAGTACTTACAGAGCACCTACTATATGCCAGGTACATACCAGGCACTAGGAATACTTGAAACTGCCCACATAGAGCTTACATTCTAGTGGCGAGACAGACAATAAGTGTGATAAGTAAGAATGTTAGTGATAAATTCTAAAGAGTAAAGGAAAGCTGGGGAGAAGAATATGAAGTGTTGGGATGGGAATGGCATGCTAGATAGAATGATCAACAGAGGCCTCATTGAGAAGGTGACTTTTGGTAAAGACTTGAAGGAGGTAGCTGAGTCAGCCATGCTGATACAGGAAGAGGGGGAAGAGGGAGTAGTCAATGCAAAGGCCCTGAGGTGGAAGCATGGCTGGCATGTTCAAGGAACAGCAAGAAGGCCAGTGGGGCTCGAGTGGAGTGAAAGAGAGTAGTAGAGGATGTAGTTGGAGAGGTGAGGTAGGGCTAGACCATGTAGGGTCTTGTAGATCACAGTAAGAAGTTTGGTTTTTACCCTGGGTAAGATGGGAAGCTCCTGAATGGTTTTGTGGGACGTGACCTAACATGTTTTAACAGAGTCCCTCTGGCTGCTGTGTTGAGTATAGACTGAAAAGGGGCAAGGGCTGATGCTGAAAGACCAGAGGGGGCTAGTGTCATAATTCAGGTATGAGATGAGAATGGCTTGGACCAGGGTCGTGGGCTGGGGTTGGTGAGAAGTAGTCAAGTTCAGGATATATTTCGGAGGTGCAGCCAAAAGGATTTGCTAGATCAGGTGTGGCTTGTAAGAGAAAGAGGGCAGTGAAGAATGACTAGGCTTTTTAGCCTGAGCAACTGGACAGAGTTTCCACTAAGGTTGTTATTCTTTAGTTAATTAACAACTTATGGAAATGCAAGTCAAAACTTTCTACTTACCAAGTGCTAGCACTTCCACCCTTCCACATGCTGTAAGAATAGTCAGCATTTCTGAAGGACATGATGCTCACCATCCCTAAGAGGCACCAGGGAAAGAACACAGTGCTTCAATGACCCCCATTTCTACTCAGAGAGTGCTTTATTAGCCCCTGGGAACACTGAACTTCCTTTGGTGTTGGGCAGCAAGCACATGCTCTGTGGCCAACACTGAACTTCTCAAAGGAAGTATATGAATCGCTTGAATTGGGAATTATCAAGTAGAACATTCTGAGCTCATTCAAGAAGGAAGGAAGTACTCTGTAGAGTTTGGAATGCAGGTGTCTTGTATCTCATCCAGGCGTTTTAGTAAGTTAAGCCAAAGCGCTCCAGCAAACAGTATTTATTTGTGTAATAGAGTCCACCTCATGATTTTTTTTTTTTTAGCTGAAATGCTTTTACAAATAAGCTTTTGTATAATTCATAACTTAAATATTAGTTTAATCAAACTATTAGTTTAAAAATCACAAGATTTTAATGTATAATATGTGAAATAGTTTTTTTCTTACCTTCTTTTAATTTTTTCTTCAAGTTCTGTTTTTGAGGTAATGAGTTAGCAGAAAAAATGTTCCAATTATTTCCTGCTTCCAGGTAGTGAAAAACATAGAATACTGGGACAATGCTCATCAGTTCTGCCTCTGCATTCCCTTTGGGGAGGTGGGTGAGGATATCAATGCCTTCCTGACTCAGAACTGCAGACATGACCTCACCTATAAGAAGTCCTGATACAAACAAACAAGCACACAAACAAAAATCATAGGTACAATCAACTTCTGTCAACTTCTGAGTAACAGTACATTTTAAATGGAGATAAGAGCAACCATCCTTATCCTTTCCTTTTTATCTAGGCAGCTGAATTACTTCTCAGAACTGGGGAGAGGAAAAAAATTTGATTAGAAGATGTATTTAAAAGAAACACCAAAAGCAGGCTTAAAAATACCACTGCAATATGGGGATAAAATGATGTAATACAGTGGGCAGATTACAGCATAGAGGACATGGCAAATTAGTTGCCATTCAACCTGAAAGCTTTAGATATTGTAAACTCTATGAATCAATCGCATCCACGAAGCGAAGCTAAGAGTCTGAACTGTGAACACTCTGTGAGTGCTATGAGAGCTCTGTCTATAACTCATCGTGAGACCCTGGGAAAAACACTTTCTTATATATCTAACTACAGAGTTGGACATGATTAAAAAGGTCTTTTCCAGTACTAACATTCTGTGATTCCAAGGTTTTATCTAAGATAAAATGTAGTCAGGACATTCTATTATTCTGATGATGCGTCATTGAATTTTTAATGGCTGGAGACCAGGGATAAAACCTGCTAAAGACACCACTTCTACAAATGTACTGGCACTCTAAAAGAGCAGAGCTGCTTTCTTGGGGCCATTTGCAGGTCATAAAGCCTTCTCTGGAACAGGACTGGCCACTAGGCTAATAGAAAGTCCTTTAAATCTGGACGCAGCTGCACTTTCGTTTTAGAGAGGTCTTTGGGCCAATGACAGCCCTCACCCTCCATCATGGGAGCATGCATCTCCATTCAAATCAGGCCACTGGAAGAAGAGAGTTGGAAGAGTGGTTAGGGATTTGAAGGTGGGAGTAGGAATAGGGTACTCCCAGAGGTCCCCTATTGTACATGCAACTGAGTAGAGAAGAGGAGAAATAGGATAATCATGAGAATATTTGATTTTTGTTTGAAACACAAAGTGAAATAAGAAATAAAAATGGCACTTGTTAATTTACCTTTTACACTCACAATCCTTTTGACTTTTGTTTTGGGGACCAAATCCAATGGTAACCTGTATGGGAACTCCTTTCGTCTACTAATGACGCCTGAAATTTAAAAGAAAATTATTAGATTTACACAGAGTTCTTGAGGGAAGACTATTTACAGATTATTTATAGTATAACTACTTTCAGGGAATTTTAAAAAAAATAATAGACTCTTTTATAACAACAATATTAAAATTTAAAAGGGAAATTTAAAATAATCAAGGATTTTTTTATCAAACCCTAGGCTTATATAATCTCATTAAATAAAGCATTAACGTTGACTGTTAAGCTTCCTGGTCATTACACGATAGGAAATAAATAGGTTATATAAATCTTATTCATCAGTAAAAAGGAGCATGCTGTTTTGTCCAAAGACAGAAAATTATTCCCGGAACTGAAATCTAAAAATAACTAACAAGTAATTCCTTAGTCAAGGAAATGTGAAGATTAGCTCCATTGGGAAGCATGCCCTGAAATCCCTTCTACCTTCTCCTCTCCATCTAACTTAGACACTTTTTCTTTCAGCACAATAACAGAGTTTAAGCTTGCTGTATCAGAGCATTTTCTACTGTAATCATTGGTTTATTTCATGAAAATGATAGTATTTATCATTCTACTGATAGAATACCAAGCACACTGCTAAGCTCTTTGAATGCATCATTACACTGGATCCTCACAACAACTCTATGCACTGTGTCTACTATTATTATTTTAATTTTATAGATGAGCAAACTGAGGCTTAGAAAGCAAATTACTCAAGGTCACAGAGCTAGTACAGATGAAGCTGCATCTGAACTCAGGAAGCTTTACTGCCAAACCCATAGTAGTCACCACAAAGAGACTCCTCCTCCCATTGTCCTGCTAAGAAAGCTCTCTGAGGGCAGGAACCATTCTTATTGAACGCTGTGGTCCCAAGCACTTAGTCCCTGGCACATGGTAGATGCTAAAAAAAAAAACTAGTGACAGTTTGCAATTGCATGGCCAAACCACATGGCTTTGCAGAAGAGACAGGAATGCTCCTCTTCTTTCCTCATCAACCTTTGATAAATGCTGAGGATATAATATTAAAATAAAACTTAGTGGAAGACATTTGAGAGCTTTGCAATGTGGATGAAAGAGTACTGAGCTCAGAAAGAACTTACTCTGGATGTGACACTGGGCAAGACACAATCTTTCTATGCTTTGGTTTGCTCATCAGTTAAATAGAGGTAATAGTATTTTCCTCAAAGGGTTTTTGTGAAGATAAAAATAATGTAGACAAAGCATAGCAAACAGTTTGTGCTCAATATATGGTACTTATGACAGTAAATTGTTTGAGATTATCTAAATTTGATCCTCCACCATTTTTTTCCATTGATACCTGCCCTTGACTATTTCATTTCTCATTATCAACTCTTCTACTAGATGGAAAATGTACAGAAAAAAAGGCTAAAACTAAGAGAAGTCAATTTTACTCCTTGTCAGAGATCATAAAAAAGACCCATCAAGGCATCACTTATAAAGGTAGATGCTAGAGAGATTAAAACATTTAAAAGTTAAATCTTTAAAACCAACAGGATAAAATAAGCAATAATGTCTTTTTGAACTAAGATATATAACCATAAAATGAAATTATAATGAATTTGACTATGTCAGAAAAAAAGATTACTGTTCAAAACCCACTAAGGTCTACGACTGCTCAAAGAAGTATATGAGAGACAAAATCAACAAGAAATAGACAAGAAAATCCAAGTGGAAAATAGAAAAAAGTGCAAAAGATAGGAATAGTCAATTCACAGAATGGAAGTCCAAATGGCCAGCAAGTATATGAAGAAATGTTTAGAAATCACTGTAATCAGAAGAATCCAAATTAAAACAATAATGAGATGTCACTTTATACCCCTAAAAATGGCACATTTTAGAGAGGTGAGTAACACCAAGTGTTGGTGAGGATGTGGAATAAGGAGAATCCTTATGCAGTGCTGGTGGAGGTATAAATAGTACAGCCATTCTGAAGAGCAATGTGACAGAAGTAAATGATATTCAGTATATGTATGCCCTTTGACCCAGCAGTTCAACTCCAAAAAACATAGTCCAGATAAATTCTCACACAGATTCGTAAAGGGAGATGAATAAGGATGTTCATTGCAGCATTGTTGATGGTAGTGGGGAACCTGTCACTAGGGGATGGGTAAGTAAAATTGTGGTGGAATTGGAACTGAGCAGAACCCTGCAGGGCCCCCACGTACAAAAATGAGCAGTTAATGATTAGGACAATAGTCACAGACTGAGTGTCTGATGCACATTCCTGAGTTGTTTTACAGATACTGTAACTGCCACCAGAGGAAAAAAGCTAACTGCATGAGGACAAGACTATAGCCATGACATTAGCTTCTCCATCTTGAGCAGTACTGAATCTATGGCTATCACAGTTCCAAGAACTGGCCTCAAGAGAATGGAATTAACATTATTGCTCATAATAAACTATATCTTTGTGGGCATCAAAATAATTGTATCTTACTCTGCCCATATATGTAAGCAGGCAACTAAAATTGTCAGCAAAGATGCTACAGACCCATGTTGACATTTTCCACTCTGAGAATATGGTGCCCTATGTCAGCATGAAGAAAATTACAGAAGATGGAGCTTCACCCCTGATCCCATAGAAATGGAATGATGTTTGACAGTGGGGAAATGAAAGCAGCTCTTTTGCCCTTTTCCTGTTTGCCCATTTCTGTCCCCCTCTAACCTTAAAAGAACCTAATTACAGGAATGAGATCACTAGGCAGTTTGACCTAACTCCTAACTTATACTCTCCTGAATGCACACCATGCGAAGAATCAAAGAACCTGTTGATCCTTTACCTAAATAAAAAGAAGCAAAAATGAAGAATTAAGCAGTTAAAGAATGACTGGCTCTACAGGGAACTCTGCTCAATATTCTGTAATAACCTAAATGGGAAAAGAATTTGAAAAAGAATAGATGCATGTATACATATAAATGAATCACTTTGCTGAACACCTGAAACTAACACAATATTGTTAATCAACTATACTCCAATATAAAATAAAAATTTTTTTTTAAAAAAGGGCTTGCCTGGTGGCGCAGTGGTTAAGAATCTGCCTGCCAATGCAGGGGACACGGATTCGATCCCTGGTCCGGGAAGACCCACATGCCACAGAGCAGCTAAGCCCATGTGCCACAACTACTGAACCTGCGTGCCACACCTACTGAAGCCTGCGCACTTTGAGCCCGTGCTCCACAAGAGAAGCCACTGCAATGAGAAGCCTGCGCACCACAACCAAGAGTAGCCCCTGCTCACCGCAACTAGAGAAAGCCCACCGCACAGCAACGAAGACCCAACGCAGCTAAAAATAAATTAAAAAAAAAAAAATGAATGACTAGCTCTCTACCCCCAACAGCCCCTTCAGAAATCCTGCAGGCAAATCACGTGGGCAAGATAACATCTGAAGAGTCAGCCAGTCTGCACACAATGGAGAATGATGCAGAATTCAACCTCCTGCCTAGATGATTCACTGAAATTCTTCCCCCTTCTCCTTTAAAAACTGTAATGGCTGAGCAGAAACTTTGGAGTTGGTCTTGGGATGCGAGTCCACCTTCTCCCGAGATTGCCGGCTTCTCTGATTAAAGCATCTTTCCTTTCTATTGACATTTGCCTCTCAAATTATTGCCTTTTGAGTGGCAAACAGCCGAACCTGAGTTTGGTAACAGAATATAAAATACTGTATAGAAGCAGTGAATTAAATGCATGTATAGCAATAGAAATATTTGTTTAAAACACAGTATTGTCTTTAAAAACTTAAGAACTAGAACAGGACCTATAGCACAATACCTTTTATATGTTAAAAAAACATACACACACAAAACAACCTTTCCTCCATACTCTAAGACATATTTCAAGCATATTAGATTGGGGGCATTTGAAGGAAGGGAAATGGGAGTGGAGGTCAGGCACGAGGAGAGAAAATAAAACATGAGAGGGGCCTGCCCAAACCAATGATGATGATGTGCTGAGAACTGAGGTGGGGGAGAGAGCTTGTCAGGCAGAGAAAGCAGGAACCAAAGGCTAGGGCTAGTCTCGTGTATTGAGTTTCTGTGTTTAGTCTCTTTTTAAACTGATGTCACATAATTTTAATTACTATTACTTTACAATTTGTTCTGATACCTCATTCTCCCTCACTGATATTTTTCTCAGATTTCCTCTAACATTATTGTCTGTTTACTTTTCCAAATATGTTTTTTTAGGCTTTTAAAAAAAAACTGTAAAGTATCATAGCAGTATAGCAATTCCAATATACACAGATTGGAAGTATTTAATAAAATCTCTGAAATAAACTAGACAGAATTGGTTGTCATCTTTACCCTATTTAGCACTCTGGAAAGTAACAAAGCTGCCTGAATCTAAGTTGTCTAAAATGATAAGGGAAAAAAGTCATGTGACAAGATTGGAAAGAGGCATAGATTCTTTTTTTTTAACCAAGATTTTTGATGGAGAGATCTATTCCCCGATAAAAGATCATTGCCATCTTGTGGGCCTGATGTTCACACCTGGGATGGGTAAGACAGGGCTGTTTTGGAAAGCTGTTTGCAATAATGTTAGTATAGCAGGCATAAGGGGGAAGAGAAAGAGAAGACAAAGGAAGCAGTGGCTCTGAGGTGTGATGTGACTGCATGAGGCCAAAACCTCAGAATTTGTCATATATCTCCCCATATATCCTTCACAGGCTGGGAGGAGGTCTGTGTGAAGATAAGATTAGAGAAAAAAGTTTGCATGAAGTCATTCTTATTCAGTTTATGGGACTCAACTGATTAGAAATGTAAATATTAATTCTTTGCTTTCCTAGAGGAAATAGCACTCTGAGTATAGTGGCCTTGATTTGTAAGGAAACTTTTTCTTTCCATTGCTGTATCACCGAAAGAAAAGAAGAATGATACAATGCAACAATAAGGTAAATTTCAATCATTTAATAAGAACTACAGTAGTCTGTCTTTTTTTGGTGAAAAGAATTGTTAACTGAAAACGTTCTAAATTTCATAAATACATAGGTATTTAGGCCTTGATGAAGTGCTCAAATGTTTGCACAATTCTAACTTTAAGAAGATTCCAAAAAAAAGGAAGATTCAGAATATCTCAACTGGAGGAAAAGCAAGGAAGCAGGAACAATGAGGAATGGCTTTGTTAAGTAATTTATCAGCATTATTGTGTTTTCAAATAATGCATGTTAGATAAGAATGTAAAAGATTTTTTCTTAGGTGTTCTTTGGACTGATGGTTCTATAAAAAATATTATATAACTTATTATTGTGATGGATAGAATGGTAAAATGACTAATTTATAAGGGAAGTCATGCAATGATTACTATTTCAATGCTTTGTATTTAAAACTAATGGGGTTACTTTGGGAATTCCCTGGCGGTCCAGTGGTTAGGGCTTGGTACTTTCACTGCCTGGGTTTGATCCCTGGTGGGGAAATAAGATCCCGAAACCCACGCCATGCAGCAAAACAAACAAACAAAAACCTAATGGGATTATTTTTCTTTGTTCTAAACCCATCCAGATTATAATATAACACATGCTATCAAAAATGGCAGTGAACTAAGAAGTGGATATTTCTGATTCTATACAATTAACATTTTTAAAAATAGTGTTTCAGGTTACACATCTCTCTAGGGCAAAAGACAACATATAAAATACAAACTCATTTTGCCTACCGTAGATACCCTTTGGGTCCAGAGTAGTGCCAGCATAACTTTCCCTTTTGACACCTTCCGGCTAAAATAAAGGCAAAAATCATTCAGTTAAGAACATAATTAAATTTATATGACCTGAATGCTTGAATCAACTTGACTACTTTTCCAATTAAAAAATTCTTTTTTTTTTTTGGAGAAGGCAAAGTATGTTTAAATACTTATATGCCTACCTCCAGGAATAAGATTTTCTGGCTATTTGCACGATGATCAGAGCAAACACTTAAATAGAAATTATTATAAGCCAGGTAATTGATCTAAGTGCTTTGTATGTATTAGCTCATTTAACCTCAAAAATACTCTATGGGGTAGTGCTCCCATGTGACATACGAGGAAACTGACACCCAGAGAGATCAAGAAACTTATCTGATGCCACACTGCTAGTGGAGCCAGGATTCAAACGCAGGCAGTGTGGCTCCAGAATCTGTGCATGGAACCACCATGCAAAGATGTATAGAAAATAGAATGTGCCTTGCACAAAATAAGTCAATACATGTTTACCAAAGTGAATTCATGGCTGAAAACAGAACTCAGAGAATGAAGACCTCGGAAGACCCAGTTCTGTCATTAACATTCTTGCCAAGAATCTTAATCTTAAAAAGATAACATGAAAACTCTCAACAGACTGTGTGGGTAAACAGTACTTAAGAAATGATAGTTTTCTTCCTTTTTTGGCCTGTTTACTCATTTACAAAATGGAAAATTTTCTAGGCTATAAATTCTAAACTATAAATGCATGGATCCTATCTTATTTATTGCTGTAGCTCCAGTACTTAGCATAATATCTGGCACAGATTTCAAAACATTTTCTGAATGTGTTGGGGGAAAAAAATACTCCAGAAAACTATACACCAAAATGTTAAAATCGGGTATCTCTGGTTGTAGGGGTTTTTGGTGGTCTTAATTTTCTTCTCTGTGGTTTTTCAGTATTCCATGCTTTCTACAATGAGCAAGCATCATTGTTTTACTTAAACTTTAAAAACATAATTTCAGACTTAAAGAAAAGTTATAAGAATAGTCCAAAAATATCTGAGATAACCTCCACCCAGATTCCCCCAAATGTTAACATTTTGTTATGTTTGTTTTATAATTTTCTCTTTGTGTGTCTCTTTCTGAATCACTTAAGCATGAGTTGCTGATAACTTTTTTTTTCAGAAAGAAAAAAGTGTTTTTGAAAGAATTTTTTTAAAGCATATTTTCTTACCACCACTCGTAATGTTTTTATTAAGATTTCGTTTCCAACAGAAGTCTCCAGTGAGAAGCTGATGTTGTGGAGGCCGATTTCCAGAGGAAGCACGCTGAAGGTCACCAAGTGGCTGGAGGAGCCCTCTATTCTCTGGGGCAGACATTTGGAGGAACTTTTCCCCTGAGGGTCAATGTCTGGGCTTCCCGATGAACAGATTCCCTCCACGGGAGACATTTTAACACAGAACTGAAATATCACCAGTGAACAATTATTTCAAAACATTTTATGATAAGGAAAGCACGCCCTGATTACATTCATCTGGACAAAAACTCTCCCCTGGTACTCGTTAAATAATCCCTTAGATTCCAAGGCTGTAGAGAAAGCTCATTTCAGATTTTCTAAAACACACAACCAGTTGCCATAGAGCTTAGCAATGTGACAGGATGTCTAGAAAGCTCAACACTGGCTCAGAAACATCTAACCTTCCTTAGACTGTTACCTACTAAATCGGGTACAACACTACTGAAGTTCTTTGTTCATGTTGTCATGATAGCATTTGTTACACTGTCTACATGTTTATATTTTAGGCAGTGGGACCCCAGTCTCAGGCACTCTGTGTGTCTTATTCAACTTTGTATCTTATAGCTCAGCCTTTGGTTTTCAATAAATGGTTTTATGAAGGACTGGAAACTCCATCTCTTGGCATTTAAGGTCCTGCCTAATATGCCCCCGACCAACTTTTCCAATCTTGCCTCTTATTAACTTCCCACCTGTACCCCATTATACAGCCAGACTCTGGCTCCGGAAAGACGTAGGTTCAAATCTTGGCTCTGCCACTTCCTGTGTGGCAAGAGCACATTGCATGACCCTCCATTTCTTCATCTTTGTAATGGGGATAATAATGATACCTACTGACTTCTGGCTCAAACAGTGAATATTTTTCATCTCCTCTCCAAAATCTAGTGAACTGACAGAACTATATCCCAAATAATAAATCTGTAAGATCCAGAATAAATCAAGCAGGTAAACAAGGAAGAGTAACAACATTCAACAACTAATTTTGAGGAATTTCTCAAAAACGGTAAGCTCCTTTTCCCTCTTAACTATCTTCTTGGGAAACACAACAACTAGGGTGGGTGAGGCAGGAGTTAAAGAAGACTTTTGGGTCACTGGAGGCCAATGATTCCCCCTGGAGAGCTGGGGTAAGGTAGGTAAGGCTAGATACAGAAGAGTGATTTGATCAAATTCAACATGAATTCATTATAAAAACTCTTAGTAAATTGAGATAGCAACTTTTGAAACTGATATCAAATATCAAAAAAAAAACAAACCCAAAAACCAAAAATTCTGGCAGTGGTTCTGCTTTCAGAAATAGCCAAGTAGCTCCTACTTGGATAACTCTTCTGCAAATAATAACTATAAGCTCTAGACAAAATACATATTTAAAAAAAAACAAAAACTACCTGAAGGCACTAGAGATTGGAAGAGAAGGTGACACTCAGAAGAAAGGAGGGACACTGTGTGAGGGTCCTATTTTTTTACAGTTTTAACCTGAGGGCAGTCACCATTAGTCCCTTAAGGAGTAGCTAAACCTCCAGTAGAACCTGCCATCTTATTGGCTTAAAGAACCAGGGGACAGAGTATGGCGCAGCCACCACAGCGGAAAAGTGAAGGACCTCCAGGTTCACCATATAAACTTTGCTCAAACCTGGTCAACCCTTGAACTACGCACAGCACGGACTCTAAGCATCCCAGCTAAGGCTAAAGGAACTGAAATGAGATTTCAAAGTTTGAGATTGATTCAGCCAACTGCCTGCTAAAACACACAAACGAAGATGAAAACTCTTCAGAGGATAGTAATAGAATCCAGAGTCTCTATAACATTTCATTAAGAAAGTCCAAGGGTCAATGCAAAGTTACTAGATGTAAAGAAATAGGAAAGTGTGATCTGTACTCAAGAGGAAAGGTAATTAATTGGTAATTACCCTGAGATATCTCAGATGTTCTTGTTTCTTGTTTTGATATGATGAATACTGCACTGATAGTTTAAAAATTAAATAAAATATGGCAGTACCATGAGATGTGTGACACTTAAAATATTGTCTAATTATAATTATGTCATTGCACTTTGTGGTGCTCTGAGCAGCAGTGCAATGCAACGAAAGCACTACATACGGTCTATGTCACAACTACGCAACTCTGCCATGGATAATACCTACACAATGGGTGTGGCTTTAAACTTTATTTATGGACAGTGAAATTTGAATTTCATATAACTTTCATGTGCCATGAAATATTCTTCTTCTACTTCTCCTCCTCAACCTTTTAGAAATGTGAAAAACATTCTTATCTTATAGGCCATAAAAGAAGAGGGAGCAGGCCAGTTTTGGCCCATGGCCATAGATTGCTGACCCCTGACCTAGTACATAAAGCAAAAGAATGAAGAGATGTAAAAAATTCAATATTGTAGACAAGTCAGTTTCCCTTACAGTAATTTATAAATTCAGGATAATACCTATCAAAACCTGAATACATTTTTAACTAGATCAGCAAGCAATTACTTGACACTTAGAGACTTATAATCATAAAACTTAAAAATAATTCAATTTCAGTGTATGTACATATTTTTGTTGCATCAAAGTATGAGAGACTGATCGATAGAAAACATTCAAGTGTAAAATATGTAACACTAGGAGAGTGGAATGGAAATATGAGTTCACAGATAAAAGGAATGGTATATAATTTGCTGTTCACAAGAGTTTATTTGGGTATTTTTTAATGGATTGTTGTGGTATTTAGATTCTGCTATATACCTTTAAAATTTTGATATAACAGTTTTATTTTTAAAATATCAATACTCAAGTATTCCCAGAGTTATAAATTTGCATATTTTTTTGAATTTATGATGAAAAATTTTAGATGTCAATTTAAAAATGTGCCAATGGGGTACTTAGTTTTTCCAAAAAGATTTAGGGAGCTGTAAGCGAAATTTTTGGAGACCACTGAAATACTCATGTCTAAGAATAAAATTAGAGCTTTAAAAAAAAGAGTCAGATTTTCAGACTGCATTGAGTTCCTATATAAAATTTTGTGATTGTGATTTTCAAGTGAAATCAGACAGCCTAATGTATAACTCTGTTTAGAAAAGTGTTGGCAAAAAGAAGGCAAATGGTGGGTCTGGCCATGGCTGGAGTTTTTCACAGAGTGTACCCCAGAGCAAAAGGGGATCAAGGGAGTTGACATGTTTTTAATCAGTGAGGCTATAATGATGGCTTATGAATTCTAACCTGAACAAGGAGTGAAGTAAAGACTTTAGCATAAGAAGGCTAATGAAGAATAAAAAGTAATGGAGTCACAGAGCTGGAGGTTTCAATGATGCTGTAGAACTGTAGCTACAAAGTAACAAGGTTAATGAGTCAGAAGGATAGGTAGGAGGTGGTCAGTTGGTGAGATGTTTGAAATCATATTTTCTGGGGGGAAGACAAGATCTGCAAAGTGAAGAGTGTGAATGGCTAAAATGGAGGAAAGGAAAGTGTTGTTAGAGGTAAGGAGATCAGGGTGATGAATGAACCAAATGTAATCTCATCTTTCTCTGAGCCTCCACAGCACATTGATTATCTTAAGGACTTGTATTCTTCATTGAATTGGAGTTGTATGAATAGTTATCTTAACTCTTCTTCTTTTCTTCTTTCCTTCACTGAGTTGAGTTTGTGTGCCTGTGTACGTGATAATTCCATTAATAGAATTCTCAGAAAATCAGGGACGTCTTCATTTTTTCCATTTATTTGAACATACCATAAATACTTACCCGAATTCCAGATGTTCTATAGTTATAAACAGTTCCACTCAATTGGATCTGTTCCCCTCGTACAACAGAATATGGTATATTCATTTCCAGGAAGACGTTTTTGAACACTTTTGCCTTGAGAGTATCAGCAACACATATACCTTCAGCCCAAAGTGAAAGCAAAGTTGAAGCATATTAGGGAATTCCCATAATGCCTTATTAGTACTAAAATGTCTCAGATTTGCTTTGCTTCAAGGAAAAAACGAAAGTTAGATGATGTTTTTCTCTGCCCTAACACCCCATGTCCTTGAATTTTCTACTCACTGATTTTTTTAAATTGAGCTATAATTGAAGTATAATATTATATTAGCTTCAGGTGTACAACATGATTCGATATTTGTATACATAAGTCTAGTTAACATCCACCACCACACATATTACAAATTTCTTTTCTTGTGGTAAGAACTTTTAAGATCTATTCTTTTATCACTGTTCTTCATTCAATAATTATTGGTATTAACAGAAAACTTCATTTGTCCAACAAATATTTAATTCTATTTAAGGCATGAGAATGTTTATTAACTAAAGCACCAAATCTCTTTTTTAGATATTCATTATTGGTTCCGTTTAATGGGCATAAAATTTTGATTGTGGAAACCAAGATTTATAAGAACAAAATATAGTGAGCAAACAAGCCAAGCCTGAAATTATTTATAAAGTGTCTGCACTAAATCACCACAAAAGGGCACTAGTCCAGGAGAGAAATTACATATTTTTCTCTAACTCTACTGAATCTTCTACTCACTGAGAAAATACAAAGGAAAATGGGGGCTTCACATCAGTATTTATAAAATGATGGCTAATAGAAGAACAAAAGAAGAAACTGATACAGTCCATGATGTGGGCACATCTAAGTCTCTTTGTAATACATTAAAAATAGGTTTTAATAAATGACACCACTTAAGTCCTGTGTAAACTAAAAAGACAATAACAAAAAACTGCATTTTGCCAAATCAAATCATTCCTTATGTGAGCATATAACTTCGATTTGCTTACCACTATTTGAAATGCCAACACCTTGAATTTCCCAGGTAGTTAGAGAATCAGGTAGCACAAACTGCAACTGGTTTCTGAAAGTTAAAATGTTGATATATTCAAATACAGAGGAACATTGATTAACCCAAATTGACAGCTTGCATTAACAGAATTCTTGCTTCATACTACTTTAGAATAAAGAAAAAAAATCACAACAGAACAAAATCTCATCAGGTATTAAAGAAAAATCAAGCAAGAAGTTTATTCAGTAACTCTTATACTCATTCCATGTTTTTAGATATTTCACTTGTATTATGAGAATTCAAATTCAGAAGGATGTCTTTGAAACATTGCAAATTCAAAACATACAATTCAAAGAAAAAAATTATGTTTATTGTGTAGTATGTTCTAAAATAGGGAAGCAAAATACTAATGCATCTTAACACTGCTCATAACGAAGTTGATATAACTAAAAATTTCTGATTAAGATCAAGCTTATACTCATTCAACAAACAGCTATTGTGCACCATCTTTGTGTCAAGCATAGCACTAAATACTGAGTACACAGCTCTCATAGATACAGTCCTGCTCTCAAGCAGTTCATGGTCTAGTGGAAGAAATAGTTCAGTATATAAATTGCGATTCACTGTAATAACTGTACCAATAAAACTTTTTAAAAGTTCAGAGGCAGTATGCATTGATTCAACAAATTTATTTTAGTGCCTCTAGAAGCCGGACCTTATGCCAGGTCCTGAATATAAAACTAACCTGAATTTAGTCCTTGCCCTGGAAGTATTTACATTTTAATGTGGAAGACAGTCAGGTAAACAGGACATTATTATATTGTGTGATATGTGCAACAGAGTTAATTGAGAGGGGCAGTACATCCAATCACTGGGTGGGGGACAGCGGTGGAAAGGTCTGCGAGGGGAAATGCTAGCCAAGGGGCAATGTCAGATGAAGTGGACAACACTGTGGAGGAGGAATCAGGCAGGACAAGGGTAGAGGCCAGGAGACCCATTAGAAGTCAGATGTCAGGCCCGGAACTCACTGCCTTGATGGCTCCTTGGAAAGTCTGTGCTTTGAGCCCCCCCAACCCCCCCTCCCCCCGCCGGACGACCTGAGGAAGGATGACACTCAGGTAAGGGGCACTGTTTTCAGTGCCTGGTACAGAGTAGGCATTCTATAAACATGTGTTGAATAAAGGACTTTAACAAGAAAAGAACCTTTCTCCCTATTAATCAATGTTTTGTAGTTACAGATATTTCAGGATGAAAACAGCTGCATAATACAGTGTAAAGCACACAGTTGTGCTCGGTAAAGACTACCTGAAATGGAATGAAGTTGAATGGAATGGTACCCTTCTTCCCCAAGAGTTAATCATGACCTGGAACCAATTATTAGAAGAAATCACACGCTAAAAAAAAAAGAAGTAAAATAAAATTTGACCCAATGGTGGTATCATCTTGACTCTTAAATAAAATATTGGGAAATGGGTAGTTTCCAGATTTTTGGTCAGAATATTTGCATTTTCCCATATTTTTCAGAGAAAAGTCAAAGAAATATAATACCTTTTGGGGACATGATGAACTTCCCATAACCAGCTTTCTGGAAAATAAGTCCTTATTTCTGGTTTGGTTACTGGTAAAAGAGTCTTTATATCTGGGGGAAAAATATATTTGATTATGGAAAAACAACACAAATTCTACTTAGAGCTGAATTTTAAAATATGGACATTAATCAATAGCTTAAACATTTTCGGAAAGGTCAATGAAACATTTTGTTTAGTGATTTCAAAATAGAACAATAAAGGCCTTAGGATTTCTCCACTAGTGACACTGACAAAATGAATAAAGCATAAAAATATGTTTAATAATTTGTGTTTTAAATTGCTAAATGTTTCATGTTCGGAAAATTATACAAGATACTAATTAGTCTATAAAGTTATTTGCATTTTAAAAATTGCAATAATTGTTTTTATTTTGTAAAATAGGGAGGTTTATATTATTCTCTGCCTTACCTCAGAAATTTATTTATATTTTCTATAATAAAAATGGACAGAATGTCTGCTTCTGTCCAAGATGCACTGATAGGGACTGGAGTTACACCTCTGCCTTAAGAAAACTAGAAAACCAGACACAACAGCTTTCAAATATGAGAGCATAAGTGAGCCAGGACAGTGATCCCTGAGAAAAGGGAGACAGATTGGATGAACCCTAAAATTATCCAGGTTTACTGTCTGGAGGCAGTTTACAGGCTTTAGAGCAGGGAGAAAAACGCATACAGACCCTGGCAGAGTTGCAACACCACCCATGGGAATTTGGGAGGCCAAGCTGTCTAGAACAAGGGACAGAGAGGAGGGAGCTACAGAGGCTGAATTCCAGGCAGCTGATGCCAACCCAGATGATTAGAGTTGAAAAACTGGACCACGAAAAATGGATATGTACTAGATTGTTCATAAAAAATACTGCGTGTAATAAGCAAAAATCTGAAAACAACCTAAATATATCTAATAACCTGGTTTTGATAAATGGCCACAAGAATTTATTTATGCAGAAATGTATCCATTCAGAATGATGACATTTAAGACATACTGTTAAGGGTTTCCCTGGTGGCACAGTGATTAAGAATCTGCCTGCCAGTGCAGGGGACACAGGTTTGAGCCCTGGTCTGGGAAGATTTCACATGACGTGGAACAACTAAGCCCATGCGCCACAACTACCGAGCCTGCACTCTAGAGCCCAAAAGCCACAACTACTGAGCCCGCGTGCCACAGCTACTGAAGCCCACATGCCTAGAGCCCATGCTCTGCAACAAGAGAAGCCACCGCAACGAGAAGCCTGCGCACCACAACAAAAGAATAGCCCCCGCTCACCGCAACTAGAGAAAGCCCGTGCACAGCAACGAAGACCCAACGCAGCCAAAAATAAATAAATATTTAAAAAAAGAAAAAAAGTAACAACAACAAAAAAAGACATACTGTTAAGCAAAACAATCAAACAGGATCTGTCACTCTGCTTTTGTTTGTTTTGACTGTATATAAATGAATTGAAAGTCCTAAAAGTTCTGAAAACATGTTAATGAGAATTCTATAAATTCTGAAAATGTATATTGTGGTTGAAATTGAAATAAGATTTCAACTTTATGTGAGTACATTTAAGGTTATGCTACATTTAGAAATCTTTTGCTATATGTGGTCAGTATAGGTATAAACAGAATTTTTAATGGTTGTAATATCACAGAACCATGGAATTTTAGAACTCAAAGGCATATTAGAGATCACCTGGCCCAAGCTTCTTGCTTTAAAAATGGGGAGATTGAGGCTCAGAGAGGATAAATAATCATTCACGTTTATAGAATGAGTCAGCTTCAAACTCGCCTGGGTCTTGACTATGTACTAGTGCACTCTGCTCTGTACTATATATACCTCTTCTGATTCCCAAAAATGACAACAAAATTTTTTTCTTAACAGCATTTGCAAGTTATCTTTTCTACTTCCCATTTTAAATAGAGCATGTAAACCACCTTTTTTGGAAGCATAAAATTACATCAATTTCCCCATATTTTCCAATCGAAAATGTCAAACTTACGTAGCCTTCCCAATTGGATAATTTTACCAGACTCGGCAGCACGGATCTGGCTTGCGATGGCACAACACTTCTTGAAAAGTTTGACGCATCTTGGGCCTAACTTAATCCGAGCGGCTCGCTGCTCACAGTTTTCATCATCATTACGATAGGCTCCATCACGACAACATTTCTTCAACGTTCTATCTTTGTATTTAGCAGCTGAAATGGTAATAATTCAAGTGCCCTTGATTATGCATAGAGTCAAAACATCTCAGGCTTAGAAAGGCTCTTGAGGGATACTGGATTTCTGCTGTCATAGGACCCCAGCCCCACAAGAGCCATGGCTAGTTGACTGTCCAGGCCCGCTTTGGAACTACCCTAGGAATGGGAGAATATGGCCTCATCAGGTAGTCCACTCTGATTTGCACTAAATGGTTAAGGGCTTCCTGCAACTAAGCTGAGTACTGACTTTTGAAACTGGCACCTTGGGTTCAGCACCCTTTGAGTAAAATAAGTTAATGATCTGAGAAGCCTGCAAATATCTGAAGATAGTTATCATCACTATACAAGTATGTTCTTCTTCAAGCTAAAAATCCTATTTTATTCAAACATTTCTTGTGGTTTGTGGTTTCAAACATTTCTTCACCAGTGGCATCTTTCCTCATCATAAGTGCTTCGATTAATCAGTATCTCTCTTTTCATATCATTAAAACTTAGAATGAAGGTTAGAATTTAAATGACTCATATACAGATGGAAAGTATTATTGTACTACTATAAACATCTTTATTAGTTGAGCTCAGGGCACTGACTGCTGGCTCAATGTTCTTTCTATTGTAGCATTGCCAATTATCATATCTCTGTTTAAATAATACTTAAAAATAATTTCTGTTGGGATTATTTCCCCACCCAAAATTATCTAAAATACTCTTAACTGTTAAGTGTATGCAAGAAGAGATAGACTTCCAGGTATATCTCAAAGTTACTTAAATCATGGATTTTGTTAGAATAAAATGGAAGCATATGATTTTAATTACTAGATGAAGTTTACAGAGAGGAAATATTTGTGACAAATAAAAGTTAATCTTTTATATTTTAGAGATAGAAATAACAAAGACCTATTTCCCTCAGATTAAGGTTATGGCAAATGAACTATTGGATTAATTTGGATTAACCTTTCCAGGGGAGGTGAGCTAGATGTCTGTACATATCTTTCTTTTCACCCATTCTATTTGAATTAGGAGAAATTAGATAATGTTTACTTTTCTCCAGCTTTTGAATGACACGATCATAACCTTTTGGCAATCACATGAAACTTTTAGAGTACCTTCTTCCTCTATCTTCATTTTCAGCATTCTTTTTGGCCTGAGAACTTCTTTACAAGGTTCATCTGTTTTAAAAAGATAAAGAAAAAGAAGGGAGAAAAGGAGATAAAATCTCAAAAACCACAAAATTCCGTGAAATTATTTAACTTTTTAAAACATTCACGTCATTCATTCAACAAACATTGAGAGCCTACTTTCGACTAGGCACCGCACACTACACATCTCAATATGACTTGTTTTTAGAGGGGCTCACAATCTATTGTCACACAGTTTGACTTGTTTGATCTGAATTTGGTTTTTAATCCTGCAACCTTTTTGATCCACTGATTACAAGGAAATATCTAAGCTTTTAGAGTGAGCCATGTTTCTGTTAGGTATGGTATTTTAATTATTTTTGGTGTTTATTTATTACAAATAATAGTATCATGTATAATTATGAACAATTTTAAAACCACAGAAAGAAGATGATTAAGATGTGGTCCTTGCCCTTAAAGAGCTCCCAGTGCAGTGACTGAGACAAGGTGTGTAATTAAGTGTAAGAATGTACAATGATGCACTGCTATAAATACATCTAGTCCTCCCTATAGTATTCCCCCTATTAAAGGAGGAGGCAATGATCAATTCTATATGGGGAAGAGGCCAAATCAAGGAGATGATTCTTCTTCTAGCTTCTTCAGGCTAATAAAAGGGAAAGCAGTCCTAATAAGGAAAGGCCCAAAGATGTAAAATAGTGCCACCCATAACTACCTTAGTTCTGTATGGCTTAGACATAAGGTCATGTAGAGTGAGATGAGAAACAGCTGGAAAGAGCTGGAGAGAGGATCGTGGAAGGCCTTGAGTATTACAGTAAAGAATTTGTACTGTATCTTGAAGGCTAATGAAACATTTTATACAGAGGAGTTACCTAGTCATGCCATTATAAGATCAGTTTAGAGAATATTCTGGAGGAGGGACAAAACTGAGGTCTGGGAGGCAAATCATCCATGTAAATTTCAGTAATCAATTTGAAGAATAAACAAAAAGTACTGAGTGTTTTACCATTTTCTTGGGAGTTATCTGCGTTTGCATTGGTGAGGAAGGTGAGTCCAGCCAGGTGGAATACATCTGCATTGTTGCGGCCACCACCTGCCCCGCAGCCCAGGTCACTCTTCTCTAAAGTTTGAAATACCTGTCCAGAGGTAGTTAGTTAATTTAATAATTCTTAGGAATTAACTAAAGGCAAAACGGTGAGCCTATTCAGATGTGGAAATCATTCCTCTGAAAAACTAAAGGTACAAGTTGTTACATGGTTCTAACAAATCTGTGAAATGCACAGCCCACTCATTTATCAAATGGTCAAAGACCAAATTTCCCAACTTCATTCCTTTATTTTGTCCTTTTGTATTTAGAAATACATACCTATTCAAAATTAAATCAAGAACTAAGTCTTAAGCTTTGATGAGGTGATTCTTCAAAATTGACCCCATGCTGTTTTGTACACAGAATGCATACTGCAATCAATATAATGTCCAAAAAAGAATAAATGAGTGAATATATGAATAAGTGAATTAATAAACAAGCTAATTTTTAAGTCGCTAAAAGAAAAAAGAGCACAATCTCTTGTATTTTGGGGAAGAGGGCTCTAGGTTATAAGTGGGTGAGAACCTGTTTGCGGGGGGAGGCTTTTTCCAGTTTTAATTTTGACCCCAAACATTTTTTCCTTTCTGAATGTTTTTAACTTAATAGTTTCTCAGTTCTTTCTTCCTCCTTCAAAGAAATTCAAGCCTAGAAAATAGAAGCAGAGCTTAGGGGAGATAAATGGGAACTTAGGGGAAGTGAATCATTTTCAGATTCTTCTGGGCCACAGATTTTAATGAGTAAGAAAAAGGACACAAAACCCAAAAAACCCCCAGTGGTTGCCTATTCATTCTTCTCTGTTGCTGCTACTATAAAGCTCCCTGCTCCCAAATCTCCAAACCCTCCCAATCAATGGCACTTTGCCCATGAATGTAATTGCTATCATGGCATATGTTTTTAAAGTACTTAATTCCATACTTGGAAAAGTAAAAATGGATAGACCTGGGCTTTAGAGACTAATGTGAGGAGGGCTTACCTTCCTAAGAGTCACTGTTTTGAGTAGACTATAGAAAAGCAGGTCTAGTCTTCCCTTAATTCTTCCCCCACGACTTACCCTAGTGGCCACACTTTGTGAAGCACTGCATAGGGCCACCCCAGTAACCAAGGCCATGCACTACTTAACTCTTTCCAGGGGTTTCTTGGCTGTCCTTTGCACCCCATATATAGCACTGTCCACTGCCATTAAAGCCACCCAGGAATCCAACTCAGTTGCCATATTAAGAGATACATGTTGGCCAGGGGAATATGTATCTGTACTTGGAGACAGATGAACCTATAAGGTCATTTGAAAAAGAAAATATCATTTGTATGACACAAAAACTTCACAGATAGCTGCATTTACAGCCCCTTTATTCAGAAGAAAGTTGGATTGTGACTTACAGTTTGTGGCTTACCTTGAGCTGGTTGCCACACTTTTCTTCAATATTTAACCAGACTGAGTCGGACACTAATTCTGCGGTCTGTTCTCCTGTTACAATGTAATAGACCAGGAGACGAGCTGAAGGAACCATGTTCTGTGTCACTGGAATGTTTATACTTTGATAATCTGAATCTGAAAGTTTATCCCTTGTGCCAAAGTGAACGATTTTGCCCTTGGATAAAATCTAAAAATAAACAGCAGTAGCAACGGTAATTACAAAAACAAAACATTTACTTCAGGATGGAGCTTGGAGCTGGAGTAGAAATTACGTTAAAGAAGAAGAAAGTTAACATTGTATGGACCTACTATGTTCCAGGAACTGTACATTTAATTAACTCTTTTAGTTCCCGTAATAACCAGAAGGATAGGAATACTATCTCCATTGTGTAGATAAAGGGACTGAGGTTCAGGAAGTAATTAAATGTCATACTGATTTCAGTTCAAAACCACCTAGCTACGAATTCAGAGAGCTAAAATTTGACCTCAAATCTGTTTAAAGTCATCACACTGTCATTAACATCTACTTGTTTAGTTGATTAAAAAATGTAGATGAGGAGGTAGAGTGCATCTTATTTTTCCCTAATTTCTGGCCTTAAGTTTTAAAGCCAGAGGTTAGGTTCTAAACTGGAGGTGTGAGGTTAAAAAAAAAAAAAAACCCTAAAAATCATATGAAGCCAAAATGTCCTCAGAGATCCCTTAAATTGTCCTTAGAGAACAGGACTGTGTATGTGGTTTTGGTATGTAGTCCCTAAACAAGTCCCCTAATTATTCATCAGTCAGTATGGTCCTCATTTATTTTTTAATTTCTTCTTCAAAACCGTTGAAAAAATCATCATCACCTGTTTGGCCTGATCATCAGAATAATTAATTCCATTTCTTGGGTAATTGTCAGGAAGCCCTGAACATTTTTTTTACATTCTTTCCTACCTTTCACTGACGGCCTTGACTGACACCTCCGATTAATTTAAGTGATGTAACAGGGATGTTGCTGGAGCAGGTATGATATGACTCAACCCTTAAGAGCAGGATTTGGGTCCCCTCTTTTTTCCAGTGAAATGCACATATTTTAAATGGGTCTAGGCGTGTAATCTTTGGCCATGAAGTAGAGCAGAGGTAATGTGAGAATTTAATCAAGCTCTCTCTATGGAGGAATCAGGCTGTCTTTGGTGAAAGGCATATAACACAGTCAGAGGTTCCCAGGTCTAATCTAATCACAACCTTCCTCTTCCCATCTGAGTGACTGTAGTGAGTCTTTAACCTCTTTGTCCCTCAGTTTCTTCATCTGTGAAGTAGTCATGAAAATCATTCCCTGTCTCAAAGGCTTTTGAAAAACTGATTATCAAATTAGATGATGTTTTTGAAAGTGCTTTGTAAGAATATATGTAAGGGATCATTCTAACGCTTTTCTATAAGCAAAGGAAAATCAGGTGGGGGAATAGATAGATGTAAATCTATCATTATATACTTACCAAGTAATTATAGTGAGTTATTTTGTCAATATATGGACTTCTGGGGGTAACAACAATATTCAGATGTTCTCCCACAAGCAAAGGTTTATAGTTTTCAGTCCAGTCAATATAAAGATAACTTTGGCTGAGAGATGAATATGCTATTGCTCGGTAATCTTCGCTGGCCTGATTTTCTTCTGGAAGATCTGGGTCCTTGGTCCTGACCTGAAAAGGAAAAAAGTGAAAAAAGATACATGGACTGTGACTTAATGTTTTCTGTGAAACATAACTTTTCAATTCCTTTCTTTGCTTTATAAATTTCTAAAATTCACAACACCAAATTCTAAAGAAAAAAGAAATCCATTACTCCAAAGTGTTTGTACAGCTGCGGTATCAAGTAACTTTACAAAGGCTATGGACAATAATTGGGATAATATGGGATTGTAGGCTATGGTGGGAAAGTCTGGTGAAGTGAAGAGAGAAAGATGCTCCTGCAACAAATATTGACACCCTTCCTGAAGTGTCATGGTGAGTTGGGGACTCCTTTTCCTATGGGTTGGAAGGGTAGCAGTGGGGAGGTCCTGAGGACTGGGGACAGGAGTCGTGAATGGACATCACACAGACTCTCTGGCCCAGTTTCATTGCGAAGTCGTGGCACAGAGAAGGGCTTACAAACAGAGTGGGGCAGAAATGATATCATGGCACCAATATCGGCCTTTGACAGCAGAGGGGTTGGTTAATAGCTCATGCTCGGGAGTGAGACAGGCATTGGTTTGCCTCTTGAGTACCATCATTTATTAAGTATGGATAAGTTATTTAACCATAAGAAAGGTTAAAAGCCTCTGTTTCCTCAGCTGCAAAATGGTTAGCACAATGCCTAGCACTTCGTACGGGCTCAGTAGATGATGGTGAATCTATTCATGCTGGGGTCATTGACATGCATTACTAACTTACTCATTTTTTATTTGGGATTGGGAACCTAAATATTATTTGCTAGGAGAGAAGAATATTAAGTGAGCTCTAAGGTAGAGTGACTCATACAGCTGGAAAAAAGAGAGGCTTCCACGTTTGGCTCTTTTGTGGCCCTGAAAAGAGATAAAAAGTTGGGGGGTGGGAAACAGAGAATATTTCTATCACTGATTTCCACTGCTACACCTATTTTGATACTTCTAGATTCTAATACAGTCTTACAGATATAATTCACCCCAAATAAAAAATTGATAGATTTATCTTCCTCAAGAACCATTCAGTGAATTTGCAGATTGCCTCTGGTGCTTTTTTTTTTATTTTTTTGGATGCAAAATTGTGGAACTGTTCACTGGACTCATGTATAAAATCTGCCGCATTTGTTCTGCACATTGGCCAAAACACACAGTCAAAAGTACACACTGTCCCAGAAAATTTAACAGAAGAATTCAGCTCACTTTAAACTCCAGCACCACCACTTCAGATGGGAGATTCACCACAAAAGAAGCTACTCCATCACTGGAACGTGTTACACTTTGCTTTGACTCCGAGTCAGTTGTCTCCTGGTTTACATCGAGCATTTGTGCACTCAGGGTCACCGGGACCCCTCCTACCACATGGTCAAGTGAATCCTTAACCTGCACCTGTTTGTCAGAACAGTCCAAATTCATTTCAAGAGCTCATCACTTCTTTTAAAGCATAACAATTCTGAAATAATTTTCCCTCCTCCTCACCAATGTATAAATTATTCATATTCAATTCAGGAAAAAGAAGCATGTTCTCAGCTTATATATAGAAAGGTTTAATCTTATTTAGTTAAATCATTCTTGAATGGATTCCCCTGTATATCGAGAAGACTCAGAATATAAATATCATCACATTAGGTCTGCCAAGTAGATGTGATAAGGTCTTCTGCTATTTAATTTCTGTGTGTGTTCAGTTGGTTGAGAACTGGATAAAGGAAAAAATGAGGCAATCACTTCTGGGAATGATTCTCTTGGATATGAGAAACAATAAGTGCATCTTCTTTTTTCTCAAACTCTACCCCTCATTGCCATGCATATGGACATATAGAATTTCCACAAAGATATATTTTATATTATTTATTTGTATATGTGATATGAAATATATAAAATATATTTTAAAATAATAAATTCTATATAGTGACATATTTTGTGATCTTGTATTATATATATTAATACACTCCATAATATATTATAAATTACCATATGCATTATATAGTAATATGTTATATATTATTAAATATGTTGTATATATACTAAGAAGTTATAAGCATGTCCAAAGCTTGCTTGTGGTCTAGTAAATTTTTTTCTCTTAAAGGCCAGTGACCTACGGTAAGTAATAAATAACCCATTTTAATTATCCTAAAGTTGATTTTTAAAAGCAACACATCTTCAAAGAATAAAAAAATTCTACTCTAGCTTTGTAAAGGATAGGGAATAAAAATTTCCATTTTATAAATATAATAAAACATATATGTAATAAAGCATGTTTTATATATAATAAGATATAGAATACTAATCTACAATAAAATATAATTAAAAGGTCAAATGAATGTTTTAACTCCATATTATCAGCATTTTAGAAAGGAAAAGTGGAGGAAGGAGAGAAAATATTGTAAAGGAGAAAAAAAAACATACAGAAAAGAGTCAGGGACAGACAGAAAGTGTCAAGATGGAAAGGATGGAGAACAATACAGAGAGATGAGATCAGACAAGAGTTATGTACAAAGAGAATGCAGAGTGAAAAGCACAGAAATGCACCCTCAGAGACACACAGGAAGTAAAAAATGGTGAGAGAAAGGGGTTTATTTTCAAGGAATGCTATCTCTGTCTTAAGACTTTTAAAGAGCACGTTGCCAAATAATTTTAAACTTTAGTGTTTTTTGAACTATAGACTTATGGGGTTTTATTTACATATCATTTAATGCAATGCTCATTTAGGGAATGCTTAACACAGGCTATCTTACTAAATAGTGATACTGCCCTAAGGGTTGATATCATCCCCAAGGCTGAAGCTGGTCTGCAGTTTCCCACCACCCACCACATAGTGGGAGGGGCAGATTTCACACACAGAATGAGTTCCCTCTGTGATTTGCCTCTCCATCATCCTTCTTTTGTTTGCCACCCCCATATTTTTAGAAAAAGATAATCACATTTAGCAGTTTCCCCCCATCATCTACCTTGACAGAAAATGGAATCCCAGGCTTCACAAAAAGAGGAGTAGCAACCAAATTCAGTTTGTAGGGAGAAAGGACATATTTGATGCCAGGAATTTCTGCTTCTTCAGAAAATCCACCTAAAGAAATGACAAGGATTATGTTGACCTTTATTAGGAGTGTACGGATCTGTGTGGGGAGCTATTTTGTGTTCATATGTCTCCACAGACCTACTCATTCATTCATTCACTCCATTCCTGCACTCATTCATTTACCAACAGCAAGTAGGATATGGGTCTTGGTTCAGAGGGGCAGTGCAGAGAAGAGTCTAAACTCTTCTCAGGAGTTTCCAAAGCCTTACGCACAAGGCTTGTGGGCAGAGGTGGTCCTTATGGAAGTAGAGCAATAGGATTGGACTGAGGAAGAATTCAAGGAAGGGACACCACTTTTCACCAGTGGCCTGAGTTTCAGTTAAATATGTATAAGGCATTAAGGAGAGAAGAAAGGGTAGGCCAGAGACTAAGCCTTACAGGGCATTCACCTTTAGAAAGCAGGGATATGGAGAGAAGTGGAGAAGACATAAAAGGAGAGCTTGAGGTAGAGAGAGCCCAGAGGGTCTACTAGCAAGACCCCAATAGTGTTTGTTACCCATTAGCTAAAACTTAAGCTAAACTATTAAGAATGATATACGAAGTTCTAGTATCCCCAAACTCCTTTCCAGTATTACATCCCTAATACCCCTACATATATATCCTATACTTCAGTGAAAGGAATAATCTGCTACTCTCAAAGATCAAGTTTCACCTCCCACTCTTGGTATGTTCACTCTGTGAAGGGTGCCCCACTTCATCCTGGCTGCTATCCCTGCCTCAAAACCCTACTTATCTTTCACAACAAGACCAATCATCTTCAGGACACCATTCTTGGTTGCTCAACAATCACCTAGGAGCTCATCTTCTTCTGAAGGTCAGTAGCATTAAGCACTTTTCTTAGAGCACATGTGGAATTCCTTCTTGTTCAGAGTTCTTTGTTTACTTGTCTTATAGATGCTTGTTTGTAAGCCACTTGAGTACTGGGATTACGCATCATTAATATTTGTAAGCCTGCATATTTAGCAGCACTCTTTGCATATCTAATAAATACTGCTTAAGCTGAATTTGTTTGTAATAAATTGAGAAAAATAAAAGTAACAAAGAAACATTAAAACAATGTCAAAAACACAGCCAGGGCAGGGAGTATAAAGTCATCATCATTCTCCCACATCTATTGAGCATCAGATGCATACAAAGTGCTTAATAACTCGATAGTTACCTCAATTCTTCATTCTGCTACCCAGAAGGAAAATTTAAAGAGGTGGAAGGGGACTTAGGAATAATTTGGTCTAAGAGTCATTTTATTGAAAAAAAAAAAGTGGCCTCAGTGTGGTTAAATTATTTGTTCAAGGTTGGTTGGGGATTCAATATAGACCTGAAAATATAAGTTACATTAGTAATCAAGACATATCAGAAGTAAGACAAAGTAACCCAACTTGGAGTAATAATTAATAACTATTAAAACCATTGGAGTGAGGATTAAGAGTACTAGACAAGGTGCTAAGAATGCTAAGAAAGAAGTAGGTGGAGAAAAGAAGGAGGAGGAGGAGGAGGGGGAGGAGGAGGAGGGGGAGAGGAAGAGGGAGGACGAGGAGGAGGGGAAGGGGGAGGACAAGGAGGAGGAGGAAGAAGAGGTGCTGTTTTAAGTGCTTTGCATATACTGACTCTTTGATCCTCACCATAACCCTATGAGGGATATACTACTATTGGATCTATTTTAGAAACATTACCTCCAATTTTAAATAGAATTACTGACTATTACAGAAGAAAAGGGCTTTAGGATGCACTTTGTTCAACTCCATCATTGTACAGCTAAGGGGACGAAAACAATGATAGTAGTAATAACTTTCATTTGCATGGTGATTTATCAAATGTTTTTACACACATAATCTCTTTGATTTTGATTCTTACTGGGTGAGAAAATCGGGGTGCCAGATGTTCACGCCAGATAAGTTGCAGACCCACTTGGAATACCAGATGGGCAGGTGTTATCCCATTCTTGCCAGTGAGGCAATAGAGACCCAGTGACTAGGGGGTGGCAGAGCTATACTTTAATCCAAGTTTTTAATGATGTAAAAAATAAAACTTAACTATAAAAGGAAGTAAACTGAAAGAACTGTAGAAATTATTTATACCTTGAAAATGCTAAGTATTTCCCAAGAGAAAGTTTAAAAAAAAAAACCAAGCTCACCTGTAGACTCTATGACTGTCACACCAATATAAAGGTACTTGTTGTTTACATCTTCTAGACTGCTATAGGACAATTCTTTAATTGCTGTTTCAGAGTCAAATGTGACTCGAGCAATTCCATTTATCAACTGTTTAAAGGGGGAAAATGAAAGAGTTATTTCACAGAAGAATTTATAAGGAAAAAATGAACAAAATGTGCCTTTACTAGCCTCTCAATTGAAGACAAATGTCAGAGGAATGCTTTATTGTCACCACTAAAGTGAGTAAATGAGTCCACAGTTAAGCCCAGAATGTTATTTTCTAATCTATTTCTTTAGAATTTTGACACGGAAGCGTCTTAAATATCATTTGATTTCACAGGCCTTTTTTGTACTAGCTGGCAAAGATGACTTCTTCCAATCACTGAGTCATCATCTTTCTAGACCTCTCAGCTTACTTTTGCTCTTAACTGAGAGTTTATGGGGTTTTATGATATTTACTTTGTACTTTGCTGCTTACATATTGAAACGCTAATTTAAAAACACACAATGGGTAATGGGATATGGGGTTAAGTCACATGATATTATTTAATTATTAACCACAACAGTAAAATAGATTTTGCGTTCTTTTTTCTTCTGAAATTGAGTGTTACGAAGCCAGGGATTTTGTCTTATGTAGCTTTAAATCTCAGTGTCTAGCATAGAATCTTGCATTAAAAAGAGGCATTTAATTTATATCTTAAAGAAATAAAACTGTATTTTGAAAGAACAAAGGCTAAATTACTGATGATACAAACTATGTGAATATGCAGCAGTGAGCAAAATGACACGAACCCTTACCATCCACAGTATAATGTAAAGAACACTGAACTAGAGAAAAGGGGACCAGGGCTCTACTCTGAGCTCCAGCAACCACTAGCCCTTGACCATGGACCAATAACTTCCCAGTGAGTTCATTCATTCACTTATAAATTTTTATAGAGCACCTACGTTTTGCCAGGAAGGAGGCTGGCTCTGGGCATACAATGGGAATGATTCAGACCCCCAAAGAGTTTTGTGTAGAGAATGATAGAGAAGTAAATAAACCATACAATAAGAAGGGTTTCTCAGCACTATTGACCTCATTTGTACAGGATAATTCTTTGTTGTGGGGCACTGTCCTGAAGGAGTTTCACAGCATCCCTGGCCTCTACCCACTAAGTGCCCGTATGATCCTCTTCCCCAGTTGTGACAACCACAAATGTCTCTGGACATTACCAAATGTCCCCTTGGGGGTAAAAGTCATCCCTGGTTGAGAACCACTGCAATAAAGTGTGAAACATGCTCCACTGAGAGCGACTCAAGGCCTGAGGGAGTAGAAAGTGTGTCCACATTGAGACAAAGAATGAGAAGGAATTACCTGGGCAAAGAAGAGGCAGGAGGGAACAAAGGGAAAGAGCATTCCCAAGCAGAAGGAGCAGCTCTGCAAAGACCTGGAGGCAAGAGAGACTAGGGTAATTTTGAGAAACTGAAGTGACCAGTGCAAGGGAGAAGAAAGGGAGAGATGGGCTGGTGAGGGGAGCTGATGCCAAGGAAAGTGAACTTTATCCTAAGGATAGTGAGAAACCAACAGAGGATTTTAAGTTTCAATTTCCACACCTATTTAAAATGAGAGATTGGACTAGATGAATTTTAAGTCACTTTCCATCTCTAGCATTCATGACAGATCTTTAGGTACAAGTGAATCTCTTACCACTGTGCTTTGCATTGCTTTTTGCATCATTTCTTTTTGATTATCTTTTAAGTCTTCTCTTATTCCAAAAAAGATATAAACGTCAGCCTCGTTGATGACTTTATTATAAAAATATCTGTCAAACAATCATACCATAAAATTGTTTTGCTAACAGGGTTACAATAATAAAATCTGGATAAAATATAACAATTCAAAATTACATAAAGCATTTGATACACTTTAAAGTGCCTTCCATCCACTGTTATATTTCATCCTCATAAAGCTACAATAATAGAGCCAAAGTACAGATTTTTATTACTATGTGCTAGATAAAAAAACTGATCTTGAGGAGATCAAAAGAGTCAGGTCTGGGGCCCTTTCTTACAGGACACATCACTTCCTCAATGATTTTGATACCAGTGGAGAGCTGCTCTTTATCTTCTTTTATGTTTTTAAAAGCAGCATGCCCGATCTCAGAGTTATATGTTCTTTTTTAAAATTCTAACTGCATACTTCTTTTTTTAGTTTAGAATTAAAGTAATAATAAAGAAAACTTTCTGCACAGCAAATACTATAGCAAGAGCTAACTTTCCTTATTCATAGTTTGAACAAAAAAATAAGTCTCTCCATTAAAAGAAGTCAATTTCTACAATTCTCTGTCAAGTGAGCATTTTATGCTGGTTTAGATTAAGGGACAAACACTCTATTTGAGGAATAAATGCTAGTAAGAGAGGCAGTATAGGGTAGCATTTGAGGGCATGTATTCTGGAATGAGACAGGCCAAGTGACTTACTAGTTGTATGATCTTGGGCAAATTACTTAACATTTATGTACCTCTGTTTTTCCATTTGTAATGTGGGGATAGTAACAGTATCTACCTCATAGAGTTTTCGTAAAGCTTAAATGAGGTAATATGTACAGAGTGCTTTCAAAAGTGCTTGACACATATAGTTATATAAATCGGTTAATGTTATTAATAACTACAGTATATCGTCATTTTTAAATGACCTAAGCTTTTGTGGTAGATTGCTTGCAAAAATAACCCCAATTCTCCACCTTTCCATGTATCCACCACTTTTGCAGCTCCTTGGGTGTGAAGGGAGTCTATTTCCTTTGCACTGGTCTTGTAATTTGCTTTGGTCAAAAGAATGTGTTGGGGGCTTCCCTGGTGGCGCAGTGGTTGAGAGTCCGCCTGCCGATGCAGGGGACACGGGTTCGTGACCCGGTCCGGGAAGATCCCACATGCCACGGAGCGGCTGGGCCCGTGAGCCATGGCCGCTGAGCCTGCGCGTCCAGAGCCTGTGCTCTGCAACGGGAGAGGCCACAACAGTGAGAGGCCTGCGTATAGAAAAAAAAAAAAAAAAAAAGAATGTGTTGGAGGTGATGGTGTGCCAGTCCCAAAGTGTAAACCTCAAGAGGACTTTTATGCTCTCATTTTCTCTCTTTGAGCATTGCTGCTGCTACAGGCTAGCCAGTTGGTTGATGAGAAACACACATGGTCCAATCATCCTTGTAGCTTCAGTCAACTGCTAGCCAGCTGCCAGGCATGTGAGTAAGACCTCCCTAAACGAGCTGGCCCCCAGCTGACCTGCCAACTGACTGCAGGCACATGGGCGAGCCCCACTGACGTTGGCCTGGCCCAGATCAGCAGAACTGCCCAGCTGACTCGTAAATGGCTATGGTTTTAAGGCATTAGATCTTAGAGCAGTTATGCAGCATTAGCTGGCTGACTAAGCCATTAAAAATGACAAGAAGTGAAGGTTTCATATCTCAGTCCCAATATCCTAAGTCATGCTGGTTCCTAAACATACACATTGAACTTAAATCTTTAGGATTTCCCACCCCCGCTCTGGTGAATAACCAACAAAGCTAAAATCAGAATCAGCTAAAATCAGTATGAGCTAATAAACTATAGGCATAGTGTCTTCTCAATCAGTCGGTTTCAAAGTAATGGAAGACATTGCCACTAAATCACAGATCTCAGCGATATATAAATCTATCAACTCAACACATTGTACACCTTAAACTTGCACAATGTTATATGTCAATTATATCTCAATAAAACTGGAAAAAGATCACACATCTCACTCTGGGCAACTGTCACCAGAGTTGGAACTCAGTTCAGCTAGATAATCTGAAAAAAAAAAAACTTTCTTACCTTGCTTTTATAGTAATTTCAAAATTATTAAAGTCCTTATAACCAATGAAACTATTTTCTGTTTCTATTGAGATAGAAAAGTGTGGCAACACTGAAAATAAAAACAAAGAGGCAACATTACCATTTAATTTAGAGTAGTCTTTAAATCATAGCAACCAACTGTATTTCTGGATTAGTTGGATAAGCTGCTACATCAGCACAACATCCACTTTGTCATCATTATCATCAACAACAACACTATTTTTGGGGAGCCTCCCATTCTGCCAATCAGAGGTCAATCCATCCTCTATGTACTGGAAACACTTCACTTATACTTTGATTTCAGCACTTATTATAGGCAATCGATTATTTCCTCCACTAGAGTATTGGCTCCTTGAAACAAAAAAGACTGTTCTCTCTTTATCTTTGTATGTCTCCCCCTCCCATCCTTCTCATGAATCGCAAATATAGTATGTGCTCAACAAATGTTTATTACATTCAAAATGGAAAAAGAAATTTCTTGCTTATTTAATATTTCCTTTTTTTATCTAGTAGAAAAATCCATCCAGTCTCCAAATTCCAACATAAAACTCTCACTTTAGTCAAGAAGAGAAAGCTTACAATTAGCTACAAGAAAGAACCTTCATAAAAAATTAAAAATTAGGGCAGAAAGGAAGGAGGGTTTTTTCCTCTCTTTGGTATTTGATTGCCCAAGAGAAAACAATTTCATCTGTCAAAATGGCACTGTCTTCTCTTTATACTAACTCAGACTGTGTACTGAGGCTTACAGATTCTAATTCTATTAACCTGCACAACAGTTAGTAGAAAATTGGGTGATTGTATGACCTTGATATTGTAGACAAAGACTGACATGGGAGAGTAAGTGAGATAGTTGGCTTCAGATAGGGCTTATGTGTTTTCTAAATGGTGAAAAACAGAAGAAAAAGAGCAATGCAATTTGTTGCTCTGGGCTGCATTCCTATGTTATTAAAGATCAAGACAGATGTGTTCTCCCCAGGATATGAAGTAGAGGAAAATATTTCATCCTTTCATCCAGTACCTAGGTGCCATGTAGCCTGCATACTCCTGCCAACAGTGATATACCAATGAAAAGGACACAAACCCTGCCCTTAATGAGCTCACAGTCAAGCAGGGAAGACAGGCATAAGCAAAGAATTACACAAACACCTAAATGACAGATGACAGTTATGAAAACTGATATAAATAAGTACAGGGAATCCTTCCCAGGAAAAAGAATTTAGGGAAAACTTCACTGAATAAATGGCTTTTCAACTGAGACTTGAAAGGTGAGTAGGAGTTGGCTAGGCAAGAGGGAGAGGGAGGGTGTTGCAGGCAGATGGAACATCAAATGCAAAGTCACCATTCCTGGAGTGGTATAAATGAGGCTGAAAAAGAGGTGGGAATGAGGAGATACTGGGGACTTTTCAATAGAGAAATAACATGACAAAGTTTGCATTTCAAGGTTATTTTGGCTAATACCAAGAGAGAATACCTTTGAAGCAGAGATAGCAATTAGTGGGGGTTGCAGTAGACCAGGAGGGAGCCTGGTGGTAAAATCAATGTGTGGCTGCAGATAATAAGAGGTGGATGAATTTTTAGATATCTACAAGAAGCAGCAAAAACACTTGGAGGAAGGGGGATCAGTCAGGATTATATGTTATTTAGAGCCTATAATCTTTAAAGTTGAGTTTCATTATAATAAATTTGCTTTGTCACCGTTTGTTAATTGTTAAAATTCGTGTTATTTGCCACATTATTATGAGTCTCCTGGGGAATAAAAAAATGACTTCAAGAAAAAGAAAGTTAAATTTGATATCAGAGCACACAAATACTCTAGTAAACAACCACAAGAAATGGAAAGGTTAAGCTGTTTATATGTTAATTATTAATCTATTAATATGATTGATTTCAAAATAAGAATATCTTAAAATTTTGGATCAATGTATTAGGAATTTGTGAGCTAGAAGGAAAATAGCACTGGACTAGGGGTAAGGAAATCCAAATGTTCTTGTTCTGTCACTAGCTGGTTGTAATGAATTCAGTAAATCATCTATTAGTCTTATCAGGTTCTGTTCACCTCAACTCTGATTCTTTAAGTTTCTCCTAAAATCATAATTCTGGAAAGGACCTTAACTAGTCAAGTTCCTCAGGAGACTACGTCTCTTGAGGCTCTATAAAGAGGAAGACAAGTCCAGAGAGACTGGTGTGCTTGTTCAGGGTTACCAAGGGCAGCTAGAACTAGAGCCTAGGCATTTGGACAACTCTGCCCACCCCCTTGAGCAGTACTTCTAACCATACCAGCAAGTGGCCTCATCTTCATCTGGGAGTGATTTTGCATTAAGTTCATTCATGAAAAGAATTATTGCAAAAATACTAACTCTTTATAGGTAAACTTTTAATTGTAAGAAATTACCATATTCTTTAATTTCAAAATATGCGGTTCCAGTTGTTGAAAAGTCTTCTTTATATTTAGCTCGAACTGTCCATACACCATATCTATGGAAGCAAAATATTTATAATTACAGAAGTCATCAAATGTTTTTAATTCACCCAAAGAAAATCTAATCAATTCCCATTTTAAAGAGGGAGAGGTAAGTAAAGATGTATATAGCCTACGTACTTTTTTTCGACAACAGATTTTAAAGCAATAAACAGAAATAACTGAGCATTTTCAAGATAATAGAAATTTAGTAATTAGTTTTCATACATTGTGATTTTTTTCAGGTATTTTTATCTCAATATAATAGCTTTGATTTGAAGAGCTTATGATACTTGAAAATTTACTAATCCTGGAGCTTAATTATACTAACATAATACTAAAATCCACCCTGTAGTAGAAAATCCATAACAATGTCTCTAGAAACATATAATACAGGTCAAGCCTATCCAGATGATAAAATTCACACTTCACATAAATGAAATTTTGGTTGGGGACAAAATATGGTTTGTTTAAAGAGGAAAATGATCTGAGTTTCACAACCTTCATTCAGAAATATTGACTGAGAACTGGATTAAGCACTGGAGATAAAAAATGAACAAGATAGAAGAGATCCTGTCTTCCCAGAGTTACTAGTCCATGGGAGTCCAAATCCCCACTTTTACGTTTAGTAGCAGATTGGACTTGAGCAAATTACTTAGATTCATTTGTGAAATGGGAAAAATAAAATCTATCTTGCACACTGGTTATGCAATCAATAAAGTTTAATATTATGGTTATCATCATCATTTACACAAAGAACATTTATCAAGTGCCTGTTATGTTGAGGTGCTAGTGATTCAAAAGTGACCAATATGGACAAGACTCCTGTCCTCAAGGAGTTTACAGTCTAGTGGGGAATAAAAGGCAAGTAAATTAATAAATAATTACTTACAAAACTGAGATAAGTGCCATGAAGAAAATAAACAGAGAGTAAAAGGAAGAGAGAGACTACATTAGATCATGCATCCAGGGGTAGCTTCTTTGAAAAGGGAGCATTTACCCTGTGTCCTAAAGAATGAAAGGAAGCCAGCCTTGTAAAGAGCAAGGTGGAGTACATTCTAAGCAGAAGGGACAACATGTGCAAATGTACTGGGGTAAGACAATACTGGTCATGGCTGACATAATCTGTCATGGAGCAAATGACAGAAGATGAAGTTGGAGAAATGATAATAATTATAAAATAACTGGATAAATTCTGTGCTATGGAGCGTGTAATATTTTCAAGGAAGTACAAAATTTAAAAATTATCCAAATTATTTAAATCCCCCAATTTCATCCAAATTTCTAGAAAATCTTCAGTACAGTGAATTAACTGCAAACTCGATTCTATAGGGCAGACAAAAATGACCATAAAAAGATTTTGCTTTAAAGTGATATTGTAGTCATTTTATAGGTGCACTTATCTTATTTGTCCTCCTCTAAGTTCCTTGCAGACAGGGACTGTGGATTCTTTATTTCTGTTTTGAATTTCTCATTCCCGTTGTACTTTGCGTATACCAGGAATGTGTTCACTAAATTTTTTTCACATTGGGTTCTGTTCTTAATCCTTTAGCATGTGGCCAAATGGAGGAAATTAATAACACCCTCCCTCTTGAAATCTGTCTTCTGGTATTCTGTGCAGTAAAGACTACAGGGGGCCAATATTTTTATAACTCTCAGAGCTAGGCATGGGATAATACCAGCCTTTTAGACTGATAGTCTATTAGATTCCTTGAAGGGTGGAGGGTTGACGGTTTTGATGGGAAGAAAAAAAAAAGGACTGGGGACTGTTTTTTGCCTCTTCCAAATTTTAATTTCTATACGTAAAGAGGATTGGTAAGAAGTATTGGGAGTGGTTTGTTTGTTTTGCCAGAACCTGAGCCTAGCTTCTAATTAGACTTGAAAAGAGTTTGTATATCCTCATTTCCTTCACACCTACCCTTTGTTAACACTAGGTGGCTCCATTTGACTGGTTATCTATCTCACAACCAAAAGTTTCAGATGTGCTTTTTAGAGAAAACTTTATTAACAAATACTTTAAAATACTTAGGATTAGATGGAATCTTGAAGTCAGGAAAAGAGACAATTCCAGTATAATCATTTTCTTCTACCATGTCAACTTCTGATCCTTCAGGATCCTTTGAATAAAAACAAACAACTTCAAATCACATAAATCACATTTTTAAAATTGACTGATTATATTGTCTTTTTCTTTTTTTTTTTTGCGGTATGCGGGCCTCTCACTGCCGTGGCCTCTCCCGTTGCGGAGCACAGGCTCCGGACGCGCAGGCTCGGCGGCCATGGCTCACGGGCCCAGCCGCTCCACTGCATGTGGGATCTTCCCGGACCGGGGCACGAACCCCTGTTCCCTGCATCGGCAGGCGGACTCTCAACCACTGCGCCACCAGGGAAGCCCGATTATATTGTCTTTGATCTACAGAAATATTTACTAACAAATATCCATGTCTTCAAATTAAATATGAAGGAGGAAAATCATTTAAATGTTGTGAAATGCAAATATGGTTAATTTAAGCCACTTCCCTCCCTCTTTTTGGACCGTCTTCCATCTCCTGCCTCACGGCGGGGGGGGGGGGGGGGGGGGGGGGGTGCGGAGTAAATCAGTGTCCTGGGTATCCTAGTCTCAGTTATCTAGAACAGATTCAACTCTTTATTGTACAACTAAAGAAAAAAAGAAGTATGACAAAAACTGATGTTATAATGTATGAAATATGAACTTACATGCTTTACAGATACCTGAATCTAAATTCTGTATGTGTTCATCTGAAGCTTTCCAAAGCAAATATGCTGTAAAATGCATTTATTAGCTAGACATTTTGTAAGTTTGCAGTCTATGTCAATAGTTATCCACCACAATCTTGGAACACTCTGGATGCTTCTCAAGCAATTCATTATAAAATAGTCAGATGTTAAAGTTTGTGAAAGTTTTATGATTTTTGTAAGTTATGAAGGATTCAAGGTTATTCCGATACAATCCTCTTTTTCATTTGTGCTCTGTTAAGGTTTTCGGGTTTTTGGTTATTTGAGTAGGAGGAAAGGTACTGCAACCTATAGTGAAGGACCAATTACTAGTACACCTACTGTTAATAGGTGAGCAGTTATCTCCCCACAAAAATTTGTAGGGTTGTGACACGACCTGGGAAGACCATGGAAGTTTATTTCACATGTGCATATCATCTGTTACATATGTCATGGCTGATGAAAAGCTGATAACAGCTGATCTTTATCTCATGGGTTAGCACTATTTTTCATGTGTTAGTATGTTAGTTACTAAAGCCTAAAGTGCTCAAGTGTATTGTACAAATAAAAAATCTCAGACATAATAGGCATTCAACTAATTCTTAGTGATTGATCAGTGTTCTTCAAGAAATAAATCATGAAGGATATATTTAAATGATTTAGTTCAAAACATAACTTGTTGAGATTTCATTTTCATGAGGTTTTTACATATTGTAGAGGTATAAACCTACAATTTTATACTCACAGAAGGTGTCCAATAACCATTTCCTGAACACTGAATGAGTTAGTATGGTGTGAGGGCAGGATTATGGAACAGAGTATCTCATCCAAATAAATAACATACTTACTATGAAAGTTAAGACAGTTTCTCTTTTGGCTGGCTTCAAGTCATCGTTCAGTGAATAAACTCTAACCTTTACTGTAAGAATAATTGATATCATCAAAAACTTTGCTAAGCACAGTATTTTGATTTTTTACAATAGTCACCCTTAAAAGAGATGAGCTTCATTTTAAAAATTCAATACACAGTCATACATGAAAATCCATATTTAAAAGAAAGGAAAAGTTAGTTTGTAGACATATACATACCAATGATTTTTTTCTTTTAAAGAGAATCCTTTTGGATTCCTTTAAAGAGCTACTTTCTAGTGAATTTAAAGTACAGTTCACTTTATTAAAATATATTTACATACATCTTTTTGGGAATAAATATATAGTACAAAATTAGTTATATCTGTAATTAGGCCACTGTTTATA
The DNA here is from genome assembly GCF_951394435.1 of Stenella coeruleoalba. Lineage (NCBI taxonomy): Eukaryota > Metazoa > Chordata > Mammalia > Artiodactyla > Delphinidae > Stenella > Stenella coeruleoalba. The sequence continues at coordinate 109,435,104 of NC_137153.1, forward strand.
AAGAATTTCATAGTAGGGACTTCCCTCGTGGTCCAGCGGATAAGACTCCGCGCTCCCAACACGGGTTTGATCCCTGGTCAGGGAACTAAGATCCCACATCCCGCATGCCACACGGCATGGACCAAAAAAAAAAAAAAAAGAATTTCATAGTAGCAAAATAGTGATGTCTACCATATGGTTATATGGGAGTATAATAAATTGTCTCATATTAAAGTTGAAGATTTTAATGGAAAATTAGGTACTTTGTTTCAGACATTATACACTCTTACAACAAGGCCCCAAATTGTCTCTTATTATTACTAAAGATAGCACTGAATTCTATGGTTTTGTTATATTTATTGAGGCAGATCCTACAATTGTTCTCTCATTGTTAAAAGAATAATGGCAGGCGCTCAATAACAATTAGTTCTCTTCCACTTCTTTCTGTCAGTTAATAGATCCCCACCTTTTAAAAAAAAAGCATCTGCTTAGCTTTTAACTCATAGCTGCTTGAGACTTGCTGATCTAGTTCCTTCCAATGACATATTATAATTTCTCTAGGGTTTTACTGATGCTCAAATCATTTCACGGCCAAAACTTTAACCACAAAATAAAATTGAGCTGATGCCATAAACCTTTTAAAGGGTCGGTATTATGCAAAGCTCTACACAAGAAGCCACGTGTTAAGCGCTCTAAAATTTGTTTCACTGTACCATAAGATCAAAGCAAAATGCTCAGTAAATCCCTCCACTCTGCTGTCCCCTCACCCCTGTCTCTCTCCTCGAGTCTTCCCTCCTGCTTTATGAACATACCTGGTCCAGGCCTGAGCATCACTGGGATGCTGCCAGAGGCAGTATCCCACAAAAGTTAAGAGCTCAGGCCCTCGAGTTCAAAACTTGGGTTTCACTCCTGCCTCTGCCACTTTCTAATGTGACCCAGAGCAGGATACCTAATCCCTCTACACCTTAGTTCCTGCATCTGTAAAATAGGACTGCTAGTATCTGCTTCATAGTATGTGAGCCTAAATGAGACAAAGCTTTTGCATAACCTGGCACATAATAACTGATCAATAAATGTTTATTATTTTTATTTTATACTACTTCTATGGCTACTACTTGTTCACTTTCTAACCCATTTTGTGTTAGGTTAGAAAATTAATCTTGTCTTCATAGCAATGGTGTATCAAAGGTAAGATTAATAATTTTTTTGTACCAAAGATATAGCTTATTAATTTAAAAATGTATATTGAATGCCTTCTATGTGCAGATACTATGCTAGGCACAGAGATATGGTGGTGACAAATCAGACATGGAATTCCTCTAATGGAGTGGAGGAGAGAGGCAAACACAAGATGACACAAAGTAAATGTAAAATTCCAGGGGTAGGAAGTGCTATAAAAGACACTCCTTGGCTTTCTGAGTGTGGAAGAGGGAGCTTTGAAGCAGAGAAGGCTGCCCTTTATGGGATGGCACATAAGGGTTGAGTAGGAATTAAGAAGGCAAGGAAGGGGCATGAATATACCAGGAAGAGGTACACAAGCTTTACTGTGGATAGGAAAATGGTGTGAGAAAGCAACTGAAAAGAGGTCAGCTTGGCTGGTGTCCACCGATGAAGGGGAACATGGTGGGTGATAAGGTTGGAGGGGAAGGCAGGACACAGGCTGTGTGAAATTGAAGGATTTTGGTCAATACTCTGAAGGCCTTTGTCCTATAAAGGCTTGAAGATTTAAGCCTCTATCCTAAAGATGCTTATAAGAAAAACCCCTCAATGATCTTCAGATTAAATGTGTGCATTGGGACATTAGAGCTATAAACAGCAAGATGTAATCAATTTTTAAAAGAATTACTTCTCAATCATTCTTTTTCTTCTGTGTAAATAAGGCCTTACGCTATTCCACAGATTAAATGATAATGGGAAATACTTTCCTAGTGCTTACTCTGTGGTAGGCAGTGTTTGAAGTATTGACACATATGAATTCACTTAACTCTCACAACAACTCTATGAGGTAAGTTCTATTATTATCTCCATTATACAGATGAGGAAAATGGGGCTCAGAAATATTAACTCACACAGGGTCACAGAGCTAATAAGAGCCCAAGCTGGGATTTGAACCCAACAATTTGGCTCCAGAGTTTGCTTTTAACCACTATACTTCACTACTTCTCAGTAATGAGTCAATATTTATTTATTTATTTTAAAAGATTTATTTACTTTTTAAATTTTATTTATTTATTTTGGCTGCGCTGGGTCTTAGTCGTGGCACCCAGGATCTTTGTTGTGGCATGCGGGATCTTTTAGTTGCAGCATGCTAACTCTTAGTTGCGGCATGCATGCAGGATCTTGTTCCCTGACCAGGGATCGAACCCCGGCCCCCTGCACTGGGAGCGCAGAGTCTTACCCACTGGACCACCAGGGAAGTCCCAATGAGTCAATATTTAGAGGAGTGGCTTCCCTGGTGGCGCAGTGGTTAAGAATCCGCCTGCCAATGCAGGAGACACTGGTTCGAGCCCTGGTCCAGGAAGATCCCACATGATGCAGAGCAACTAAGCCTGCAAGCCACAACTACTGAGCCCGTGTGCCACAACTACGTGCCTAGAGCCCATGCTCTGCAATGAGAGCCACCGTGCACCGCAACGAAGAGTAGCCCCCACTTGCCACAACTAGAGAAAGCCTGCACACAGCAATGAAGACCCAACACACCCAAAAATAAATAAATAAATATATTAAAAAAAGAAATTTAGAAGAAAGTTCTCTAATTCTCCTCTATGATTAGAATAGATGAGGATACCACATCTTCTTACACTAAAGTTCTGACAAAGAAATAACATATGAGGCTGTTCTTAATTTTTTTTAAGACTTTTTTGATGTGGACCATTTTTAAAGTCTTCATTGAATCTGTTATAATACCGCTTCTGTTTTATGTTTTGGTCTTTTGGCCACGAGGCATGTGGGATCTTAGCTCCCCGACCAGGGATCAAACCCACATCCCCTGCATTGCAAGGCGGATTCTTAACCACTGTACCACCAGGGAAGTCCCAAGGCTATTCTTAAGGAAAGCCTTGATAGCTAAGAGAGGTCCCAGGCTCTGGGTATCAGACTACTTGTTGGACAAAGATGAGGATGCTAAATAGTAGGTAGTGTCAACAGGACCCAATTAATGAAGCTTCCTCTAACATAGGAGGAACACAAGGGTATGGATATATTTGTTTCTGGGTATGATGTTCAAAAAGGGCCCAAGCTTTACGGGCAGAGACTATCTCCATGTACACCAAGTCATCTTGGAGTCAAGAGAGTACTATTCTGGCTATGATATTCTGTCCAAGCCGAAACCAACACCCCACCCTCTGTAGGCCTTTCCTTTCTGAGCTGGTCATAACAGGAGCTCGTGCTAAAAAGGTAGTGGTGCAGGCCTGTTCCACCCCATACTATCAACATCAACCAATATGCAGCAGGTATCTACTACCTGAAATGTTTTCAACAAAGCTGGCTGGTCCTGCCTCCCTTCCTCTTTCCTTCACCAATAATGTCATTATTGAAACTCCATAACCTCCCCCTTCCACATACAGTTCTCTCATAATTCCATCTCTGATGTGCTCAAAAGTTAATTCTGGTAACAGGGAGTGATGGAGGAATCGAAGGTTTTGCAGACACATGAACATATGTGGTCAGCATTCACACTTTTCTGTGTTTATTGTTGGTTTCTTAGGAATAAATCCAGTCAATTGTCAATCCCAGAGTTTTGACTGGCTATCCTGCCCTTTCCCCCTCTAACAGATAAACCAAGAATACAAAACAATGTTCTAATAGGAACTTTCTTTAGGCAGATCCCTTTAGAAAATTAATATCCATATATTTCTGTGATTTAATTTATATTTTGCTGAAACATCTGATTCTTAGGGTTTGATTTGTTTTCTGAATTTGAGGATTAGCTCCAAAGTAATAGACCTTTTTTTATGATCACTGCTTTATAATAAATTATCTTCTCATTGCCAAAATAATATTTGCAGTTACATCTTAAAATTGTTTAATAATAAGACCTAACACTACATTTCACAATTCTTAAATAGTTTTTTTTCTACATGGGAATAACTGATGAGGTAGATAATATAACTGTTAATTTTTGCCATTTCCATATGAATTTAAGATTTATATTTAAAATCAAATTTAAAATTAATTCTGTTTAATTGTTTAACAATTTCTGTATGAATTTAAAATTAAAATGATATTTATAAGTGTAAAAATCACTGGGAATTGAGACTCTTTTGAGCAAGTTGGAAACCTATCTCCACTTAAATTCAAGTTTTAAAAAGCTCTACAGTGATATTGGCGAGTAATTTACTTTTTTTGTGGTATCTTTGTCTGGTTTTGGTATCAGGGTGATGGTGGCCTCATAGAATGAGTTTGGGAGTGTTCACACTACTATATTTAAAATAGATAACCAACAAGGACCTACTGTATAGCACAGGGCCCTCTGCTCAATATTCTGTAATAACCTCAATGGGAAAAGAATTTGAAAAAGAATAGTTATATGTATATGTATAACTGAATCATTTTGCTGTATACTTGAAACTAACACAACATTGTAAATCAACTATACTCCAATATAAAATAAAAATTAAAAATAAATAAATAAAAACTCTTCCCCACATCCAGAGTTCAGTTTAAATAAATGCCATCATCATTTACCCAGCTGTTCAAGCTTGGGGAAAAAAACCCAAAAACCTCTACAGTATAGTGTCAATCCCAATCCCACTCCCCCGCCCCCAGAGAGAGAAGCATTTTATAATCTACCTGACTGGTGTGGAGTGTAAACAGGTTTGTCTGTATGAATGAAGAGGAATCCATTGTCATAGGTTATTGGCATTTTTTTTGATTTTGAAAAATGCTTTGATACAACATCCAAATACACATGTGAAACTGGGTCTTGTCCTCCAGACAATTGTTTGGGTTGTATCTGTAAAAGACAATGTTGATGGAAAAGAGTATAATAATTTTAAGGATATAAAACATGTTATTTAAAAAGTAGTATAGGAGCCAAAGTAGTAAATAAATTTTGCCCAAAGCCCTTCAATATCAAATGTCATAATCAACATTTAGCTTTAAGCAATTAAAATTTTTTTGGGGGCTTCCCTGGTGGCGCAGCGGTTGAGAGTCCGCCTGCCTATGCAGGGGGCACGGGTTCGTGCCCGGGTACGGGAAGGTCCCACATGCTGCGGAGTGGCTAGGCCAGTGAGCCATGGCCGCTGAGCCTGCACGTCTGGAGCCTGTGCTCCGCAATGGGAGAGGCCACAACAGTTAGAGGTCCGCATACCACACACAAAAAAAATCTTTTTGGTTCTGTGCTTCCCAAATTTTACATGCATTTAGTAAAAACTACTACTATAGGAGCTCTCTTAAACTTTCACTTCATCAGCTTGTTGGATTAGCCCATGTTCTCCATCCCCTCAGTTCAACATCCTGACTGATGTTCAGGACACTTTGTATCCTATCTACATCCTTCTGCTTCCACGGGTTGAGCAATGTGCTTTCCAATTTGTCTATGTAATTGTAATGATCCACTTTACACTGCATGATATGCACATTTAATACACAGAAAGTAACAGAAGAAAGAAAAGTGTTTTTTTTTTTTTTTTTTTTTTTTTGCGGTACGCGGACCTCTCACTGTTGTGGCCTCTCCCGTTGCGGAACACAGGCTCCGGACGCGCAGGCTCAGCGGCCATGCCTCACGGGCCCAGCCACTCCGCGGCATGTGGGATCTTCCCGGACCGGGTCACGAACCCGTGTCCCCTGCATCGGTAGGTGGACTCTCAACCACTGCGCCACCAGGGAAGCCCACAAAAGTGTTTTTATGAAAACTTCGGCTTTGAAAACATGAGATAAAAGTTAATCACTAAAACAAACCATGTTAAATTAGATATGTGAGAGTACCGTAAAAATTTGGAAAACGGTAAAAATCTATAAAGATTCTGCACTCAGATTGCTTTGCAAGTATCTAAGTTCTTTCTCTACTTTAAGGAAATAGAAACTGTAGAACAAATGATTCGTTAAAGCTGTGACACATTATAAATAAGAATCTCTGCTCCAACCAGTGGATCCAAGAAAAGACCTGGGCACAACATTTAACGATTAGCAAATAAAGATACATTGTAACGTTAAGATAAAGTTAAATGCTTAAGGTATGCATCAATTTTGTGATTTCCCCACCCTAATTTACTTTTCCAATTAGCCATCTGAGTTAGAACTGTTCAACAGAGCTCTGTGTGATAAGGGAGAGCTGTTCAGTATGGTGCCACCAGTTACCTGTGGCTATTTAAGCACTTGAAAGGTGGCTAGTATGAGTGATTAACTGAATTTTTTATTTTAGTTACATTTGATTGATTTAAATTTAAAGGTAACAGTCACATGTGTGTGGCTAATGGCATCAGGTAAGAGTGTCTACTTTTGGGAAATGAATTTTATTTCTTAATAAACCTAAAAAGTGGAAGTATTTGTTAAGAGGTTAGAGCATTTACCATCAAGAACATTAATCAAAGAATTCCTACATTTGGTTAGAATTTATTTAGATCAGAGTTTCTCAAACCTGAGTAATACACAGATCCCGTTTAAAGGATAAAATGTTTTGGAGGACTCTCAGTGTTGTCTTTTTATTATTTGCAATATAATAAAAACTATTTTTAGTACAATGTTACTTAAATATGTACAAACCTAAAAGTAAGTATAATATTCTTGTGCTTATGACTCATTAGTGACTGACATCATCTAATAATCACGCAGTGGTAGAGTGGTATAAATGATCAAATCTCTGTGTTATCAATACTCAAACTTGGTACACATTTTACTGAGAATATTCTATATATATAAAGAAACTGAAGGATAAATACATACTGTTAAGAGTGCAGAATTTTGGAATTTATTTACTGTGGATAAAATAACATGGCCTGAAGAATAAGTAAATTTTTTGTCAGGATAACTTTTGATAGAGATTGTTGCATCAAATTCTTCAGTGTATCCATAAACTTGAATTACAATATTTTCAGATGCTCCAACACAGAATACTTTTGGTGCTGAAATGACATACCTGTTGAAATAGGAAAAGAGAAGGAACAGTATATTTATATGACATTTTTTGTTATACTTCTGATTTTTTTTTAAATCTCACTTGAGAGATTCAATTTAAAATAGGCACATTTGGGGCCTTCCTTGGTGGCGCAGTGTTTAAGAATCCACCTGCCAGGGCTTCCCTGGTGGTGCAGTGGTTGAGAGTCCGCCTGCCAATGCAGGGGACACGGGTTCGTGCCCCGGTCCGGGAAGATACCACATGCAGTGGAGCAGCTGGGCCCGTGAGCCATGGCCGCTGAGCCTGCGCGTCCAGAGCCTGTGCTCCGCAACGGGAGAGGCCACAATAGTGAGAGGCCCACATACCGCAAAAAAAAAAAAAAAAAAGAATCCGCCTGCCAATGCAGGGGACATGGGTTCCAGCCCTGGTCCGGGAAGATCCCACATGCCGCAGAGCAACAAGGCCCATGCGCCACAGCCACTGAGCCTGCGCTCTAGAGCCCGCGAGCCACAACTGCTGAAGCCCATGTGCCTAGAGCCCGTGTTCTGCAACAGGAGAGGCCACCACAATAAGAAGCTCACACGCTACAGCGGGGAGTAGCCCCTGCTCACCACAACTAGAGAAAGTGCACCCGCAGCAACGAAGACCCAATGCAGCCAAAAAATAAAATAAAAAATAAAATAAAAATAAATAAAATAGGCACATATTCTCAACTTAAAATGATATTTTTAAATCAACATTTATTTGTGGTTTACGATAATTTCATCTTCTCAATTCCCCATGTGCTTACCCAGGAACAGCAGAAAATGAGGAATGTTCAGCTTTGATGATAATAAGGTACAGTTACTGAAATCTTACTCAGTGTTAGGTACTATTTTAAGACATATATATATATATATATATATAAACTCACTGTGTTGTGACAACCCCTCTATGAAAAAAGTCTTACTATTACTCCGACTTTACAGAGGAAGAAACTGATAATTGACTTCCCCAAGGTCACATAGCTATTAAATTACAGAATTAGGAATTGAACCCGAGCAGCCCGTTTCCTGAATTAACACGTTCAATTGCTAGGCTAAGCTGAATTTATCAAGAATTTTTGCAAGAGAAATTTAGAAAAAAAAAGTTATTTTAATTTTGGTATTGTTAGAAGTTTTATATTTTTCAGTTTAGTATTGTTTTACTTTTGATTGTCTATGTGGTGGTGGTGGTGAAATATAAAATAATTCATGCTTCAGGTCCCTAAAAGACAGCTCTGGAACCACTCATTCATACAGACTTTTGTCCTTACTGATACATTAGTAGCTATAAAGTATTTCATACTTTTCTTATTTTCTTTCAATAGTTGTAGAGAATATGGCCACTGAGCTTGCAGAGAGGCACAAATTCTAGTTTGGTCTCTACCTGGAATGTTCTTTCTCCAGATATTTGCATGGTTTGCTCTGTTACTTCCTTCAAGCTCTGTTTGAGTGTCACCTCCTTAGAGAACCTTCCCTGTCTACACTTTTAAATAGTGCCCCATCATTTCTTTATCTTCTTACTCTCCTTTATTTTTTTCCTTCATGGTACCAATAACTACCTGACCTTATTTATTTACTCATTCACTCATTGGTTCATTCATTGGTTCATCATTTTCTTCTCCCACTTGAATGCAAGCTCTGTATCATCTACTATATCCGCAGTGCCTATCACATAGTAGGTGCTGAAAAAATTTTTGTTGAATCAATCAATTAAATTTATTGATTCCCATGTTGTAAATGGCATACTCCCACTTTTTCAGAGAAAGAGAGAAGATGTTTATTGAGGGCCAGTGTAGTAGAAAAAATTAAGTATCATGGGACCCAGGTTCTAGTCCTAGTTCTACCACTAATTTGAAGTCATTTAATCCAATTTCTCTGAACTTCAGTCGGCTGTCTTTCAAGAAGGAATAAACGAAAACTAACCAGGAAATGGGGTGATTGTGGCCATGTGAGAAAATCAGATTAGGGTTGGGAGAGTGCTATAAATTTATGACATCCTAAGTATACATTTATATTTATAATATATTTTACATATTTAAAGTATACATTTATAACAAAATGGGAAAAAATTGAAGCGGTAAAGAGGAGTCCTTAATACAAGTCCTACTTCTGTTTCTCTTAGTGGTGTGACCTTTGGCAAGTTACTTTCTCTATCTGGATTTATCCTTACAGGAAATGAGTAGGTTTGATTAGATATTCTCCAGTTACTTATCAGTACTAAAATGTTATTTCTTGATATGATATCAATATTTTAAAGATTTAGTTTAAAATACACATTATTTCAATAACACTAAAATTTATAAAGCATTAGCTCATAAATTTGGAAGTAATTATAACCATAGATTTTTCAAACCACAGGCTTAGAATTGAACCCCAAGTAACCCTTGCTTTACTATGTACAGTACACGGAAAACACAAAGAAAACTCTGCACCAGATAGAAACAAGCCAGAAACACCAAGAAAGTTTATTATCTTGAGTTTAGTTTGTGCTGTTTTGAAGAGGAATTTGAATAATCACTTATGTAAATTTTATAAGTAACAATCCCCTAAAACTGTCATGTTGTTAGCCACTCATCAAATCAAAATGCTACATGACTTTCTTATTCAGAGGTGAGACTATTCACTTAGTGCTCCCAGAAGTAGAAAGTTATTTACAAATTAACACAGTCTGGGGCTTCCCTGGTGGCACAGTGGTTGAGAGTCCGCCTGCCGATGCAGAGAACACGGGTTCGTGCCCCGGTCCGGGAAGATCCCACGTGCTGCGGAGCGACTGGGCCCGTGAGCCATGGCTGCTAAGCCTGCGTGTCCGGAGCCTGTGCTCCGCAACGGGAGAGGGCACAACAGTGAGAGGCCCGTGTACCACAAAAAAAAGCAAACAAACAAAAAACCAAATTAACACAGTCTGTTGAATTTACTTTTTCACTCATCACATTAATAAGATGCATTGAAAAATAAAGATGGGTTGTTTTACTTACGTTTGTTCCTGTCCCCAACTTTTCCCCACGAAGATTAAAAAACAAAGTATGCCCCACAGGCCCATGCTGGAGGTAGCAGTAAACCATGGATATAACGCTCCTGAAGTTACTCTCCTTTTAAATAAACCGAGATTGAAGAACTTGAGTAAATTGGTTTACTGGTTAATTATTAATGTCAAGAAGAGGGACTTCTAAGTAGGAAAAGTAAAATTGGAACTGAAACACCCTTTAATGCCCAGGTATAAAAGTAGGAGTTTTTTTATAGAGTCCTACACCTAGATAATTTATTTTGATGAATACAAATAAAAGGATTCTAACATAAGAGTTTGGCACTGAAATGAATGGCTCAAAATTAGAAACCAGTAAGTTGCATTGTCTTTGGCCTTTCATCTCTTAACCAGGCAATTGCTCTGATGTTTTATCATCTGTGAGCATGCCTTTGGAGGCCCTCTGATACAGATGGAGACCCACCTGGATTCAGTTTCACACTGAGGTGATTTTAGAATGGGCCTGGTTTAGAGAGGGCTTATGAGGTGTCTTTCTAGAGAAGACCTGAACAGTAGTGTCATTGGCACTGGAAATGGTGAAAGGAGAAGACAGATCTGCAAAGGAAGTCTATGGAATAATTCCTTGGTCTGTCCCAGTCTAGAGAAGAAGCTGAATGTTAGGTAGAGAAAAGATTGTGACTGGCAATGAAAACATCATGTTGAGGATGCTGCATCATTCTCTAGGGAATAAATGACCAATCAAATTCTTTAGTTTTTAGTGGGGAATGGATATCCTACAATATCTATTAATTCATAAAGCATAAATTCAAAATTTGCATTCATTCAGGCACAGAATATCTTTATTTTCTAAAAAATAAACTTACTTTTCAGTGAGGTTTTAAATTATTTTAATATAAGAGCGCAAGAAAAACAAAGCTTCCTATGACAAATGAGTCTAGTAATTAATTTAGAATGAAATAAAAATTTTATCTTTAAGATTTTTATGATACTTTATGCTTACTAGAAAGTTTTTATTTACTACCTTCCTTTTACTAGCACTCATTTCTAGCCTAGTATATAATAAGTACTCTATTTTAAAATAGTAAAACAGATTTCTCTAAACATTTTACTATAATTCAGATGTTTTACGGTCACATTGGCAATCCTTCTGAATTAATAAGGTTCTATTTTACCAACACTTTCGTACTGAGTTTATTGGGAAAAAAGGCACACAAAGGAAAATTTGATATACAAATTTCACTAACAGTGTCTCTACATATGTTATTGAAATGGCAAAAATCTGCCACTGTTGTCTGACCTAGTTGTTTCAGAAGGAAATTTGTAAAATAATTAAACTGGGTTACGAAAGATGGGTCAAGTTAAAACAAACAAAGTACTTTTGCCATCATTTTCGGGAAAAGATACTTAGGAGAAAGCGAGAACACTCAAATGATCATAGATGATATCTGAAGTGAAGGACACTTATTTGCTTGTATTATGGAGTCAATACTGATAAGTGATATCAATCACTAACCATCGGCATGTTTCTCTGATAGAAAACATTTAAAAAACGATGGATCTCAAAGGTTCTCAATAGAACTGAAGTTCAACAACTTACAGATTCTCAATTGTCTTTAACTAAACTTTTTTAATCTGCCTTCTAAACATGGCTCAAAGATGGATTCTTCTTTACATTTTAAAATGTTGACCTTTGGAGGCATCTGGTTTTTATACAGATACTCCATCTCTAAAAGAGGAGAATCCAGGTCTGGCAGCAACTTTGGTGGTCATCCGACTTGCCTGCTAATGCTACCTCAATTCAACCCTCAGGATCAAGCCTACATGACTTCACTTAGTTCACAAGGCCCCTCCTGATCTGAGTCCTGCTTGATTCTCCAGCCTCAAATGCTTCTCTTCTTCACTGCAGCCAATTAGCTGAATTACTTATTCTCTGAAGTCACCATGACATGAAAGTGCTCCTAGCAGGGTAACAGTCAGCCCAATACTATTACTATTATTCTTAACCTATTTATACCTTCAATTCTGTGTGTCTTTGGAAACATGGGTTATATATGGGTTACTGCTACTAGCACTGCAGAATGCAACTCACTCAGAATTTACTTAAGTGCTCACCCATAACACCAGTGAGAAAGGGAATCTTGGGATATAAACTACATCCAGCTATGGAACCTTATAAGTAAATGCCTCTCATTAGTTACTTCTCTTCCTAAATATTTAAATGAATTTAAAAAGACATTTAGCTACAAAAACTTTACTGAAACAAAGTCTTACAGGGAAGTCCAATGTGTAAACTAGTTAGAATAGAGATGCTCCAGGTGAACAGAGTGGGTGGTCCCGCTCTCTGCCAGCATGCACTCCCAGGTGGCCTTGAGGAGGCTCCGTAGGGACCCTGGAGTCCCTGGACACATGGTTTAAAAACCATTAACTGAAAGCACCAAACAACCTCTTCCACGTGTCCCTGTTTCACTTGGTCCATTCCTTATTTCCCTCTTCCAACATCCCCAAGTCCAGCTCGAAATTAGTTTTCTGTTGATTAGGCCAAAGGAGAAACCAGCCTCTTTTCTCCTTGGGTCTAAGATCCACTGCTTTAGCTGTGTGTTAAAATTCCTCTCTCAAGTGACTTGGGCTATCAACATCACGCCCTCTAAATGACCCATTTTTCTTACAATCTTATACCTGTATCCCACATCCAGTACCCTGTTATCCCAACATCAAATCAGGAATTCACCACAGACTGCAGGAAACCTGGTTAGAGGGTAATGGGAAAATAGACACTCTAGGTATATACCCCAGAAAACTTTCACACAACTCCCTAAGACACTAGTATAGGAATGCTCTTTGTAGTGTTATCTGTAATAGCAAAAATTTGGCAGCAACCTAAAACAACAGAAAAATGATAAATACATTACTGTATATTCATACCATGGAATGCAATGTTGGCTGGCAAAACCAACTTGCAGTATTGGTTGGTAAAACCAACAAAAAAAATAATAACATTTGTATTTACACAAGTTTAAAAGCATACACAGCAGGACTTCCCTGGTGGAGCAGTGGTTAAGAATCTGCTTGCCAATGCAGGGAACATGGGTTCGATCCCTGGTCAGGGAAGATCCCACATGCCACGGAGCAACTAAGCCTGCATGCTGCAACTACTGAAGCCCTCGCACCTAGAGCCCGCAACAAGAGAAGCCACCGCAATGAGAAGCCTGTGCACCGCAACAAAGAGTAGCCTCAGCTCGCCACAACTAGAGAAAGCTCGCATGCAGCAACAAAGACCCAACGCAGCCAAAAAAAAAACCCAAAAACATACACAGCAATGTCATTTTCTATAGACACTTATACCAGTAATAATGACGTAAACATATGATTGTGAAAGGTAAATACTAAATCAGAATAGTAGTTATGTCTGCAAAGGGAAGGAGAAATTTGGGATAGGAAAGAGGTATATGCTTCCACTGTATCTATTACCTTTTGTTTTAAAGGAACATCTGAAGCCAGTATAGCAATATCTTACAAATAATTCAGTAAAGTTTAGTGGTAGTTATATCGGTGTTTGAGAGGTTAGTCCTGTAGCTTCCTAAAAGTTTGAAATATTTCATTGAAAAGAAAGTATGGTCTGCAGCGAGGCAGGCTTGAATTCAAATCTTGTGTCTGTATAAAAAACTATGTGATTTGGGGCAACTTAAAACTCAAAACTTGAGTATCAGTTTTGTCATCTATAAAATCAAAACAATAATACCTCATGGCGCTGATGGGCGGATGAAATGACATATGTATAAAGCTCTTGGCACGTAGCATGAACCTGAAAATTGTCGCTATTATTTACGACTGGTTTAAGACATAGTCATGATCTTCTACTTTAAAAATACATGTATATGGGGCTTCCCTGGTGGCGCAGTGGTTGAGAGTCCACCTGCCGATGCAGGGGACATGGGTTCGTGCCCTGGGCCGGGAAGATCCCACATGCCACGGAGTGGCTGGGCCTGTGAGCCATAGCCACTGAGCCTGCGTGTCCGGAGCCTGTGCTCCGCAACGGGAGAGGCCACAACAGTGAGAGGCCCGCGTACCGCAAAAAATATATATATATACATGTATATGTGCATAGGATCATACCAATCTATATTTAATGTAGCTCTACCCTCCTGGCAGCGGCCAGGCGGAACACAACACTAACAGTCTCATGACTCTCAGGATGAAAGAATCTCTTTATCACTGAGCCCAGCGAATTTTGCCCCTATTTCCTTTCTGGTTTGTTTGTTTGCTGTCAATTAAGGGTCAGAGATTAGATGACTGACCTGTTAAGAGGCTAATTGCTACCTCCTGAGAGTCTAACATTCTAACTTAGTGAGCGAAAGAGCACAAAAAGGCTCCCATGGACCGGAATCCTTTTTAGAAGGCACTCAATTATTTTTCCTCTTGTTTATGGCATTGATTGCCATTAGCAGATTATGTGTACCCTCCTACTTTTATCTCATAAGCTATAAAAGGTCTACACTCAAAAAGATCCTCCTCTCTCTGTAACAAAGATATTGCTTGAAGCATTTTTCTTACTTCCAGGAATAAGTATAGTGATTAAGAAGAAAGGCCATAAATGTTAATTCACCATCTCAACAAGACCTACAAACTCCATGGCATTTTGCCAGGTGCTATATGTGATTCAGACATGAAGAACATGTTCTGAACCTTTAAAGAGCTCATCCAAATAATAACACAATAGGGCTTCCCTGGTGGCGCAGTGGTTGAGAGTCCGCCTGCTGATGCAGGGGACATGGGTTCGTGCCCCGGTCCGGGAAGATCCCACGTGCCGCGGAGCGGCTTGGCCCGCGAGCCATGGCCGCTGAGCCTGCGTGTCCGGAGCCTGTGCTCCGCAACGGGAAAGGCCACAACAGTGAGAGGCCCGCGTACCGCAAAAAAATAAAAATAAAAATAATAACACAATAGCTACCAATTATTAGCTCCATGTCATAGGTATTGCAATGATTAACTTATATAAACTGTCCCTAATCTTCACAACCACTCTGAAAGTTGTTATGACCTCAGGTGACCAATGAGTAAACTGGGGTTCAGAGAAATATAGTGATTTGCCTCAGGAAACACATCTAGTAACTTGCAGAGATGGGGATTTGATTGTGTTGGGATCAGTAGGAAAAAGAAGGGAGAGATACCAAGCCCTGCTGAAGTCTTCCTTTCTCTTTGACAGTCTCCAGTTCTTTCGTCTGTGATTGATTCTCTGTTTTGTAAACTCTTTAAGAATTTATAGCCTGGTCCACACATTTTGATTCTTATTTAGATACCACTGTACATTCTAGGTGAAGGTTCAAAGGTACAAGTTGGGAATAGGTGTGACATAAATGAAGCACTACTCTGACTTATATCTGGGTCTCCCTACCTCAAAGGGTGTAGGGTTGAGACTGACTGGAGAGGCAACCAGGCAGATGGCAGATTGAGGAGATTACCTGAAAAGGGCTAGAGGAGGGAAGAGCCAAGAAAAACTGGATAAGTCATGTCATAGGGAGCACAGTAGTTCAGATCCAAGGGTGGATGATTTTATGTTTAAGTTCCAAATGATAACTGAAGAAAGATAAAGAAGAAAGTTGTTGCTCAAACTATTCTTGGAAGTCACCAGAGTAGTGGGTTGGAATAGCACGTCCTAAAAGGCCACTGCAGGTTCCTAACTCAGTAATGGAATAGGGGAGGATTTCTGAGGAGAGAATATGGAGGAAGTGGAAAATAATAAGGCCCAAAGAGAAAATCAAGTGTTTGTGATGGAATGCAGTTAGGCACGTTTCTTCAGAGGAAACAAAAAGAGACAAAATACAAGAAGATGCCCACTCTCCCATTAACCCCCTCTTTGGCTTCACTGTCCCACACTTTTTCAGACAATTTTACTTGTTGTTCAGCATAAGCTCTCTTATTTAATTCTAATACCTGTAATGCATCCATACTCAGCCACTCATCCAATGGCTGGATGTGGTAGCCAGCCTCCAAAATGGCCCCCAATGTCCTGATATTCATGGCCTTGTATGGTTCCCTCCCACGCTGTATCAGTGTTGGACCATTTGACCAATAGAATACAACAAATGCAGAGGTGTGTGACCTTAGAGGGTAGGTCATACAAGGCATTGCCCTTCCTACCTTGCTCTCTCTTGGATTGTGGCCAGCCACCATGCTGTAAGGACACACAAGTAGCCTATGGAGAGGCCCATGTGGAAAGGAACTGAGGCCTCCTTCTCAGAGCCATGTGAGTGGGCCACTGTAGAGGTAAATCTCCTAGCCCCAGTCACACCTTTTGGTGACTAACCACTTGATTGCAAACTCTTGAGAGAACCCGAACCCAAGCCAAAATTACCCAGCTAAGCCATTCCTAATGGGCAATTGCCCATTAGTGGTGGCAGTGAATGCAGGAGATTTCATGAGAGCTGCATTTTTAGAAAAACATAGAAAAACAGCTATTCTACCGTACAAGTTAACGATCGCTATGTAATCAATTACCCCAAAACCTAAGGGCTTAAAATAAACAATTATCTTCACAGTTTTATTGAAATGGCAAGAATTCAGGAATGGCTTAGCTGGGTAATTTTCACTTAGTTTATCTCATGAGGTTGCAATCAAGTTGTTAGCTGAGGCTGCAGTCACCTAAAGGCTTGACTGGGGCTGGAGGATTTACTTCTATGGTGGCTTGCTCACATGGCTCTGAGCAGGAAGCCTCAGTTCCTTTCCATATGGGGCCTAAACTACTACATATAAAATAAATAAGCAGCAAGGATATACTGTATAACACAAGGAATTATATCCTTTATCTTGTAATAACCTATAATGGAGTATAATCTGCAAAAATACTGAATCACTATGCTGTATACCTGAAAGTAACACAATATTGTAAATCAACTGTACTTCAATAAAAACAAACTTTAATTTGCAAGTGCACTTTAAGTTCTTAAACAACAGCGGGCTCAGAGGCCTGCTTGAAGCGCCACCTGCTGGTAGTAACTTAATAGCATCCCAAGAAGGCTGGAATAATTGGTGCTGATGGCCAGTGCTAACCCGTAACACCTTTCCAAGGTAAACCCCTGCTTCCCATCTTATGTCTCTTCTGAGAACTAGGCTTCTTCAGTTCCTGGAGATAGCAACACCTGCCTTGGATTCTTCATGGGAATGCTTAAATGTGATATACTCTGAGCTCTGAAAATCATATAAACATATAAGGAGTTCATATGATCATTCTTTCTAGCATCTTATCTCTCCTGCTTTACCAACTCCTTTCTTTTTACCTGCAAACATGCAAAAGTCTCCATTAACAGAAGAAAAGGCAAACACCAAAAAACTGTTCAATGGGGCTTCCCTGGTGGCACAGTGGTTGAGAGTCCGCCTGCCGATGCAGGGGACACGGGTTCGTGCCCCGGTCCGGGAAGATCCCACATGCCGCGGAGCGGCTGGGCCCGTGAGCCATGGCCGCTGAGCCTGTGCGTCCGGAGCCTGTGCTCCGCGACGGGAGAGGCCACAACAGTGAGAGGCCCGCGTACCGCAAAAAACAAACAAACAAACAAAAAACTGTTCAATGGATTTCCCCCCCAAATAACTGCCAAAGGCTTAGTCTGCCCCCCAACTTTATATGATTTTCTTTTCCCCCATTTATCCACAGACCCCTCCAGAATGCTTTCTGGATCTCTCCATGGAAGTTAGATACGAAATGAATAAAATGATTGCCCATCAGCAGAGGCCACTTGATAATGGTTGGCATGATTTGGCATTATCTCCATTTTACAGACAAACTGATGATCAGAAAGCGTTAAAAGGATGGAAGGAAGGAAGGAAATAAGGAAGGGAGGGAGGGAGGGAGGGAGGAAGGAAGGAAGGAAGGAAGGAAGGAAGGAAGGAAGGAAGGAAGGAAGCGCTGCTCAGAATCACACAGAAAGAAGTAGCCAGGGCCGTCTATAAAATTTGAGGGTCCCAGTGCAAGATGAAAATGTAGAACTACTTATTCATAAAGCAAGAAAAAAGTGCTATTACAGGTATTAAAATATAAAGCTTTTTCCTTTTTTCTGGGTCTCTCACTCAACTTGCCATGGTGTTTTTTAATTTGCTATTTAATATCATTCTAAGCAAAGAAAAATTAAACTTTTAAATAATGGCATGAATTTTGCCACTCATCTTTGTATTGTGCAATGCGAGTTTTAAATGCAAATATACGAGCATTTAATTCATATGTAGAATCACCAAAATTACATAATTCGTATTTCATAGCTCATGCATACATCTAATATTTCGTTCTTACCAGAATGGTGGAAATGCTGCACAAAGATAACTCAACTGTCTTTATTTTACTTCTTGATATGTGTGTATTCTAATAACACTCTCTACCTTTGCTTACTGATAAATAGGAAAAGCCCGAAAGGAAAAAGAACTATGGGTTACCCTATCTTTCCCTTTCCTTCTATATCATCATATTTAGTGTAAGTGGTTGGCTAGTACAGGGTAGCAACAGGAGCAAGAAACAATATGATGAGGTTCCTCAGTCATTTGTGTTTCTTTGAATGCCATTGTCATCTTTCTGCATTCAAAACGAGTTCTGGTTCCAGTGGAAAATATGGCCTCTAGGGGCTGTCAGGACCCGTGCTTGCTCAGTCATAGACATGACACACTCACTTCGTACTTACTTTGAGTCTCATTAAACTTCTGCGCATTGTGGATCCACTGGAATCCTGTGTTCATGGAGTGTTGTGAATGCTCTATGGGAAGGGGGCGGCAAGGGATGGTGGGCACATGAATCACACACATCTCCTCTAATTCACATGCGTGCTCCATTGTCCAGTCAGACTTTGCTTACAAAATACACGTTCAAATATAAAATTATTAATAATTTTAAGACAGCAACAACAGAGCACTGAACTAAGTAGGGGGCCCTTCAGAGTGCCAGGCACTGTGCCACTGCATAGGCTGCATGCCCACAAAGCTGGTTAGAGAAGTTCCTGATGGTACTGAAGGACTGAGGACTAGGATAATGGGAAGGGGTAAAGGGATTAAAATCTGGAGAAGGATGAGGAGTTAGAAGTGTTTGGAAGGAGATGGTTATCAGAAGGATAGAACAGCCTAGTTACTTTCAGCGGACGTACAGATTGTCAGGGGTTAGCACCTAAACGTAGGTCAGTTCCCAAGTGTGGGACAGACAATGTCCCAATCTCTAGATGCTTAGGAAGCATTCACTTTGGCAGCCGGTATCTATAGGGTACTTTCAAAAAGGGACAAGACCAGAGAGGCAGCCAGTATTGGGAGTCCAACAAAACAATGTTACAAGAGTTAGGGCAATCCTGGGATGGATTCCTCAGAAGGTCAGGCAGGAGGTCAAATCAAGGAGGCCTATTTGCAAACAGGTAGGATCTAGCTACAAGGCTGAGGCCAGGGGACAGTCAAGTGGAGACAGGATCCCTGATCAAGAAACAGACCAGGAGTGAGAGACATTGCCTATGGGTACAGGGTTTTTGTTGTGGATGATGAGCAAGTTTTGGGTGTAAATGGTGGTGATGGTTACACAACACAGTGAATATATTGTGAATGTGAATGCCACTGAGTTGTACACTTGTGAATAATTAAAATCATAAATATTATGTTATGTGTATTATCTATATTGAATAAACAGACTAGCATGGTGCTCACAGCTGGCAGAATTATATCAGTTCCCCCATCTCAATGCAGAAGAGCCCCAGCAGGTGCCACCTTCCTTTAGGCAGGAAGGACACTCACTGGGCATAAGAAGATTAGCCAGAACCAAACTTTCTTTACATCAGCACCTTTCAGTCAGATGTTGATGACTCCATCAGACTGTTCAATAATCCCAGTTACCTCCACTGCTTTTAAGATAAACAACTGTACCAACAAATCATTTAAAATACTTAGGATTAGATGGAATCTTGAAGTCAGGAAAACTGATAATTCTGAGAAAAAT
Organism: Stenella coeruleoalba; assembly: GCF_951394435.1. NCBI lineage: Eukaryota > Metazoa > Chordata > Mammalia > Artiodactyla > Delphinidae > Stenella > Stenella coeruleoalba. The sequence continues at coordinate 109,455,089 of NC_137153.1, forward strand.
TTTTTTCCTATCACAGCAACTTCTGACCCTTCTGGATCCTTTGAGTGAAAAGAAAAGCAAGTTTCATTTTTTAAAATAATCTATAAGTACAGAAGTCACACCTAAGCATAATATGTAATTGATAGTTCTTACAGAAATATTCACTAAGCCCTAAGAAACTTTGTTGAAACTAAGCATATATGATGTTGATGTAGATTTGAGGCAATGACTGTCAACTGGTCAGGCTTGTTAACAAAGACTAATTTCTAAGGCACAAAGGCACATTTTCAACAGACATAAGTAGTATGGTAAATATTTAGAATATGTTAAATAAACTCCCAACAGGCTCTTCTCCTCCTGGCTTCTTCCTGAACAGGACCTCCAGGATAATCTTCTTCAAACACTGTTTACATGACGTCATGCCATGCCCGAAAGACGTCCTTGGCTCTCTATATCTTCAAGATCAAACCTGAACACCTTGGGACATGCTACAGCAATGGCCTCTGATATGTTCAATGTTTACTGTCCATGGGGAACTCTAACAAGGGAACAATGGGGTCCGTGGAGCCATTCACCGCTATGACAGGTTCACCTGAACATGCCGTCCCCTCAAGAACTCTCCCAATGTAAAATAATCCACCAAAGCTGGTACTTATTCTCCCAGAAGTGTTTCCAGGCCAGCTGCTGCAGCCAAGTCACTGTCATGGTCATCTCCACACCTTGCTTCTTCCTGGCTCCAGACCTCTGCTCCTTCTGCATGTCACCCAAGACATGATCCCCCTTCTCTCTATCAAACCATGTCCATGGTTTCCTTTAAGACCAAGTTCAAGGGACTTCCCTGGTGGCGCAGTGGTTAAGAATCTGCCTGCCAATGTAGGGGACACAGGTTCGAGCTCTAGTCTGGGAAGATCCCACATGCTGCAGAGCAACTAAGCCCATGCGCCACAACTACTGAGGCTGCACTCTAGAGCCCACAAACCACAACTACTGAGCCCGCATGCCACAGCTACTGAAGCCCATGCACCTAGAGCCCATGCTCCGCAGCAAGAGAAGCCACCGAAATGTGAAGCCCGCACACCGCATGTAGCCCCCACTCGCCACAACTAGAGAAAGTCTGTGAGCAGCAACAAAGACCCAACACAGTCAAAAATAAATAAATAAATAACGAAATAAATAAACAGATAGATAGATAAATAAAGACCAAGTTCAGGACCTGCCCTCATCCTTTCATGATTTCCTCCAGAGTAACTTAATAATCATCTCCAGTGCTGCCTTCCCTTCAAGCTGGTCTGCTATTGGTCCTACATCATCCCGTACTTGGCTTACTGTATTATGTGTGCTTGTTTGCCTTTCTGAACTCAAATGCTTATGAAGGACACACACCATAATCCCTCGAACAAATCAAGAGATGCTAAGTGAGGAAGCTCTGGAGAAAGACACACCTGGGTTTGAATCCTGATTCAGCTAATAATTATCAGTATGATCTCAGTGGTTACTTAGTTTCTCTAACCCTCTGTATTTTCATCTATAAAAAGGAGATAATAATTATATTGACCCTATAAGGTTGTCATGATGATATAATGCATGCCATGCACTTCTAACTGGTACCACAATTATACTTCTACAACCCTCATCACATCTGTCCACGCTTCACAAAAAGCAAGAGGATATGAACCAATATGACCCACTTTAGAGATGGACCCACCAAAAGATGTTCTTTAATGAGGCCATTGAAATGTATTTCAACTAACATTAAATTTACACACAAAAAATGTCAGTCAGAATAACAGAAGTATAAAATTACCAGTTTGTACCCACAATAGATGCTAAGTAAATACTTGCGGCTATTTAGTAATGAATAATTTAATGCCACATTTGACTAGTGTTATAATAATGAAAACTCTTTATTCATATAATGAAAATGCCATGGTTAAATTTTGATTTAAATTAGTTGCATACTCACTATAAAAGTTAAGGCAACTTCTCTTTGCAATGGCTTTAGGTTTTCATCCAATGAATAAACTCTAACTTTTACTGTAAGGAAAAAATTGTCATTATTAGAAACTCTGTTGAACTCTAAATGATCTGACAATATTATTAATAACCCTATAACATGAGGGCCGTGAAATTAAACGTAAAGTTAAGAAAGCCCAAAACATTAAATCCAAGTTTAAAGGGAAAGATGAGCTAGGATGTTGGAACGTGAACTTGATGTTAAAGTAGAAAAAAATATTCTTTTCACAAAATATTTCCTGAATGGGATTCTTTTAAATGTTTCTCTTTATGCATTTAAAATATAATTCAACTTATTAAGAAGTATTTTTACACAGCCTTTTGTATTTTTAAACCACTGATAGATAAAAAAGACTGGTATCTGAATTTATTATGGAGTTGAGGAGGAAGAACATAAGCAGTAAGTTATGTCAACAGAACCCAGTGAAGCATTCTCTAATAGAAGGAAGATGCAGGCAAAAATCTGCATGTCTCAGGGTATAATTAAGTACTGGAGTGCATAGAAGGGTGGAAGCCTCACAGGCACCACAGCTCTCCTTTGACACACAGTCATCTTCTGATCAGGTGCCCAAGAAACAGTTCTGTCTAAGGCCAGGTTAATGTGTACTGGTGGGGACCTTGACCTGTTGCTAAAATTATGGCGGTGATTCCATCTTATCTTATTAGATGATGCTTACCTAATTAGCATCACCACCATCACCATCATCTTCAGTGATGATTCGCAAAGTGCAGCTGCATTCAGTACACCCCCGTTAGCTCAACCTTCCTTCCCACTCTTGAGATAACTTGTAAGATGGAATTTCCTGAAAGAAGACTGAAACTATTTCCAACTGGAAACATAAGGAGGCAGATGTAGGTAGGTGAACTTTGCAATTTAGTTCACAATTTTCAATGTTAATATGAAATTGAAATTTTTTTTATAAAAGGAGATGATATTGAGAATTAAAAGTTAGATTTTTTAAAGTTAAAATTCAGCCTCTTTGTTAAGTTCGATAATACATCACTTCAAGGGTTTTTTTAAAAACTATTTTGAAAGGAGCCTTGGCATCATTCTACGAAAGGTCTTTCTGTCTCCAAATTATACTTGTATTTTTCTGATTCTTTGTGTTTATAATTTACAATTTAACCTTTAGTTTGTCAGCTCTTTACTTTTGTGTATGGTGTAAAGTTAGGAATTAAGTTCATTTTCCTCCCAAAATAAACCACTTGTCCCAATACCATTAATCAGGCCATCCCACGTTTCCCCCATAAATGACAATTCCCTCTGTATTATACCTGACTGAATTGTAAATAGATTTGTCTGTCTGAATGAAGAGAAATCCACTGTCATAGTGTAGTGGAATTTTTGTTGCTTTTGAAAAATGAGCAGATACCACTTCTAAATATACATGTGAAACTGCATTTGGTCCTCCAGATAAATCTTTTGGTTGTATCTGTTTCAAAAAATTAATGAATGAATATTGTATAATTAAGATATTCAAATAATATAATTTTATTATATTAATTATGATATATGATTATATTGATTATATATTATTAACTAATTATATCTTAATATAAATACATTAATATAATGAAAGCACTTGTCTTTTAGGTATCTATGAAAACGATTTGAATAATTGTTTACATGCAACAAATATAAAAATTTTGGGGCTTCCCTGGTGGCGCAGTGGTTAGGAATCCGCCTGCCAATGCTGGGGACACGGGTTTGAGGCCTGGTCCGGGAAGATCCCACATGCCATGGAGCAACTGAGCCTGTGCACCACAACTACTGAGCCTGTGCTCTAGAGCCCACGAGCCACAACTACTGAGCCCATGCTCTGCAAAAGAGAAGCCACCGCAATGAGAAGCCCACGCACCACAATGAAGAGTAGCCCCTGCTCGCCGCAGCTAGAGAAAGCCCGTGCGCAGCAACAAAGACCCAACACAGCCAAAAAGAAAAAAAAAAAGAAAAAAGAAATTTTGTAAAATAAAATAGTAAATATGTTTTTTCCAGGAACACCTCTGTATTTTAGTTTCTTATCAAATTTAGGTTGAAACAATTACTTTTAAAAAGTTGATCTAGAGTATATGTCTATTAAAAATGACAATCATTGAAAAATTCAAGTTTTAGTAAACAAAATAACCAAAAGTCATTAAGAAAGATAAAAAGCTCAAAAGCTTATCAGCAATAGAGGGGTGGGAGAATGGGGGTGATTCAGATGTCAGGTGGAGAATGGACTAAAGGACTTATCACATGGTAGTATAAAATATCTCTTATATTTATTTATATTTGGACTTACACTAAAAGTTAAAACGTTTCTTCTGCTAATGTTTTTCATGTCTATTGGTCATTATATAATTAGTGTGTAGCCCTCTTCAAATTTATTGCATATGGTCAGTATATTTTATAGTAATAGAGTTTGTGGACACATCTCTAATTTTCCTTGACATTTTTCACAGATTTGTTTGAAAGAAAATTTGTTTGATTCAAGTCCAAACAGAAAGTATCAAAAGCCTATGATAGATACACACTTTAGGGAAAAAATTAATTTTTCTAGAAAACCATGGGATTAGAACGTTGAATATAGTCTAGGAAAACAAATGTTCAAAATGTTCTCCATTCACTTCTCTGAATTTTTTAAATCAACAGAGTCTGTCTCTATATATTAATATTTCTGTTCCTCCTAATAAATAAAATTTAAGTATCTAAATTGTCTCTTTCTAGTATTCATCATGTTAATTCTGAAACAGGTGCATGTGTTGGTTAATGTAGTTTTCAACTCATGTCACCAAGTCTTTTCACCTTAAAAACCTTTATCTGCTTCATTCAAAAATTTACATTTCCTGACATTGTCCCCAAATCAGAAACAGATTCTCTACTAAACATTTCCCACTTACTTACATGTATAAACATGCCACTTATCTCTCACCAACTAGTGAACTCACTTAATAGTGTGATGTATCACATTTTATCCATGTATGTAAAAAGGATCAATGTATCATCTACAGATATGTTTTACAAAGACACATTGGCATACAAAAGAAACTGTAAGATGAATACGTACAGTTAAGTTTGAAAAGCTTTGGAATTTGTTTTCTGGAGATAAATTAATCTGATCAGAAGAATATGTAAAACTTTTGGCAGGATAACTTTTAATAGCAATGGTCACTGGAAGTGATTCTGTGTATCCATGAACTTGGATTACTACATTTTCAGAGGCTCCAACATAGAATACTTCAGGTGCTGAGACAACATATCTGTTGAAACAGTGAAATTATAGAATGATTCTCTAATACAACATAATTTTTAATGTTTTTCACTTAGTCCAAATTAGCAATTTTTCTTACATTTAGCAATACACGTCTTATTTCTCAAAAATTTATTATCTATGATAAAGCCAGGATAGTGTCCTGAAAAGCATTCTAAGATGAAATTTCAAAGAGACAGCTCGAAATGATTTTGATCAGTTGCAGCCAGGGCAATGTTTAATAGAGTCCTCTATAAGAAGTGCAAATAGGGATCATGCTGCAGTCTTTTGAATTTTGCTTTTTGAATTCTTTTTTTTTTTTTTGCCATACGTGGGCCTCTCACTGTTGTGGCCTCTCCCGTTGCGGAGCACAGGCTCCGGACGCGCAGGCTCAGCGGCCATGGCTCACGGGCCCAGCCACCCCGCGGCATGTGGGATCTTCCCAGACCGGGGCACGAACCCGTGTTCCCTGCATCGGCAGGCGGACTCTCAACCACTGCGCCACCAGGGAAGCCCTGTTTTTTGAATTCTTAATCAAAATTCCAGTCAGTAAATTACTCTTCCCCATGGCAGGGATAACAGCCTGGGAAAATACAGAGTATTTGAATATAAGTCATGATAGATCACAAAGTACTCGTATTAAAAAACGGAAATGGCATTAGACAAGAGAGAAAAGAGGAAATTCACTTGGAGTTTTCAGAACTAGAAAGTTAATTTCATGTGGCATTGATTGAATTCTGCTTTCTATAAAACTACAACCAAAATACATTGCAAATGAAAATGGGATCCTTCACTTACATTTGCTCCTGTCCCCAACTTCTTCCCAAGTAGAAAAAAATACACATTATGCTTAAAATGTCCATGGCTGGGTTAGGATTAAACTATTGATACAACATTTCTTGAAACTGCCCTTCTTTTTTTGTGAACTCAGCTTGAATAATTTGGTTAAATAAGTCTTCAGGTTAATTATTAATGTCAGATAGTGGGATCACTGAGAAGGAAACCTAAAAATTTAAATGATAACCTTTTAACATCCAAAGATAATTTTGGGATTCAAAGCAGAGAAACTTGATTTTGATGACTAAAGCAGAAAAGACACCCAAATGGGAGTCTCCAGGAAAATGGTTCAAAGCTGGACACAGACACAAAATATTTGGAGGCTGCTCTGGTCTTGAAAATTTTCCGGGTGTAGTAGATGCGGCTGATGCCCAGACCAGATCCTCTTTTCTGGGCCCGCTATGCCCATCCTACAGATGCTGTGAGTGTTGGCTGCTAAAGTTTCCTAATTGCTCCCTTCTCCAGGTAACTCACCTCAGCCCCAGGAGACAGCTTGCCCAGAAATGCCTGGGAAGTTATATCCTCTCCTTGGGATTGGTCCACAGTCAATAACTGACTGATTCTGGGGGTACAACAGACTAGCTCCCTTGCCTCAAGGTGGGACAACCTTGTGGTACCATTCATGCTACAGAGCCCCTCATGGGATCAGGTTGAGGCTAGACCTTGGTTGAAACCACATCTTTGCTTATCTTCTCTCCTGCCCTGTCCTGCTTCCCTCACTGCTTATAAAATTCTCTTAAGAAAAATCTTACAATAAACCACTTGCATGAGAGAGTCTCCCAGTCTCAGGCTCTGCTTCTAGGAAGCCATTCTAAATTTAAGGAGCATGAGAGGGGACTATCAACCTGGACTCTCTGTAGAACGTCTCAGATATGGAAATGGTTCTGAGGTTTCCCTGGAATGAGTCTGGTTTGAATTGTGCCCATGAGGCCTATACTGATCCACTTTGGAGCAGATCTGAAATCCCAAGGCATACTCCCAAATGCTAAAGTATTCCCAGGAACTCTGGGATTAAAAATGACCCATCAGGGCTTCCCTGGTGGCGCAGTGGTTGAGAGTCCGCCTGCCAATGCAGGGGACACGGGTTCGTGCCCCGGTCTGGGAGGATCCCACATGCCGCGGAGCAGCTGGGCCCGTGAGCCATGGCTGCTGAGCCTGCGCATCCGGAGCCTGTGCTCCGCAACGGAAGAGGCCACAGCAGTGAGAGGCCCGTGTACGGCAAAAAAAAAAAAAAAAAAAAAAGACCCATCAATGACCAGACATGGGCAAGGAAACTATAAAACTATTGTTGTCATAGTTTCCTCAAGTCTGCATTCAATTGTATGCACAAACCCATCCTGAGCTACAAGTCTCTAGGCATAGTCAGGATTGCTGGTGGTTGGGATAATGGGTTGTTTAATTGCCTCTTCACTTGTCTGTTTTCCCCTCTTGACTACAGTTCCATGAGGATGGGTACTGGGTCTAACATATACAATGGGGATACACACAGAACTTATCACCTAAAAGGCACTTAGACAGTTAACAAATTTTTGCTAAATGAATGAATAAATGAATGCATCATCAGGTGGACCAAGGAAGATGCTGTTGAAAGGGAGGTTGAGGGCCAGATTATATATGGCCTTGAATGCCATGCTAAGGAGTCTAGAAGGGAAATCAAGGACATTTTGACCTTGTTTCTCTGACCCTGAGGATGTTACCATCTATTTATGACATACTAGTATTCTTCATTCTGTGAAAAGAATAGACAGGTAGTACATGCTATGCAAAGAATTAAGAAAATTGTTCTCTAAGGCAAAATGCAAGCAGAAATTGTTGAAAGTCTGAGATGTCAAACATTCATTCACAACAGCAACTGTAAAAAATGATCTACCATAAAAGCACTAGATTTTGATAGTGTTTGTTAAGCAGGAGTCTCATAACTGCAAAGCTAGATTTCATCATTTTGTTGGGACTAATGGAATTGTCCCACATGCTACCTACAGGATATACACTTTTGGTTCAAAGATAAAAACAGGTTGAAAGTAAAAGGATGGGAAAAGATGTATCATGCAAACAGCAACTACAAGAAAACTGGAGTGGCTATACTATGTTTGACAAAACAGACTTTGAAATTAAAAATGTTACTAGAGATAAAGAGAGATTTTTACAATAATAGACGGGTCAACCCATCAGGAAGATATAACAATTATAAACATACATATACCTACCACCAGAGCCCCAAAATATGTGAAGCAAAAACAGACAGTTGAAGGGAGAAACAGAAAATTCAACAATAATAGTTTCAATTATGGATAGAACAACTATGTGGAAGATCAACAAGGAAACAGAAGACTAGAACAACACCATAAATCAACTAAACCTAGTACACATCTGTAGAACATTCTACCCAACAAGAGCAGAATACACATTTTTCTCAAGTGCACATGAAACATTCTCTAGGATAGATCATATGCTAGGCTATAAAACAAGCCTCAGTTAGTTTAAAAGGATTGAAATCACATATTTCTCTGATCACAATGGAGCAAAATTAAACATTAATGACAAAAAGAAATTTGGGGAATTTCCAGATCTGTGGAAATTAAACCACACATTCCTAAATATCCAATGGGTCAAAGAAGAAATCACAGGGAAATCAGAAAATACTTTTAGATGAATGACAATGAAAACACAACATACCAAAACATATGGGATACAGCAAGAGCACCACTTAACAGAAAATCTTTTGCTATAAATGCCTGTATTAAAAAAGAAGAAAGCTCTCAAATCAATAACCTAATCTCCACTTTAAGACAGTGAGAACAAAGTACAAAGCAAGTCGAAGGAAATAAATAATAAGGATTAGAATGGAAATTAATGAAATAAAGAGTAGAAAAACAACAGAGAAAATCAACCTAACCAAAAGTTGGTTCTTTGAAAAGATCAACAAAATTAACAAAGCTTTAGTTAAGCTCTTTATGAAAAGAGAGAAGACTCAAATTGCTAAAATCACAAATGAAAGAAGAGGCATTATTTCCAATATTCTACAAGTGGAAAGGATTATAGAGGAATTCTAAGGGATCATCTCCTAAGATTCAGTCTGGTCTCTCTGTTTACCCTTTCAAGGTACCAGATGGAACATAAGTGTCACCCTAAGTGAAAGCCACCAAAGGCCTAATTACTAGGGAGGTCTTCAGAAATCATTATAAGAGAGAGTTAAGAGGAATTCAGGCTCCTGAATTGAGCTACATGGAGCTGGGAAGATGATTCCAATAATAGTTCATTGTCTGCCATTCTGACTTTCCTTGGACTCAGCTTCAATAGACTCATGCTTGAGTCCCAGGAAACCCTAACAACAGCCTGGCTTAAAAATGCTCAAATCTCCATGAGGTATTGAGAGACAAGACTTCAGTAGCATGGTATTGATTGGTTACAGTGGTGATTAGCATTGACAATGACAAGAGTCAGTTATATCTCATAAAACTGGAAAAGGAAAAAAAAAACAATGACAAGGGCCAGGACTTCCTGGTTTAGGAGACTCCTCCCTCAGTACAACAAAATTGCCCTGGCCATCAGGCACTTACACCCTCGGCACATACCTCCGTGCACTTCAGCAACAGTTTGGTGTCTTTGGTGGTCAAAGCAGTGTGACAACCATGGAGATGGGCTGCTCCAATTTCCCTTGATTAAAGAACTTGCCATCAGTTGCAAGGGGGATATTAGCTGACAGCCTCCAGCTGTTAATGCCTTCAAGCCCTACCTTAGCTTTCAAGCTGAGGCCACGCTCTTTCCAAGAAGCCCTCAACCAATGACTAAACACTAGAGCCTGACCATTTCTATGGAAGAAAATAACTTTATCTTTTAGGACTGAAAAATAATGCAAACTGTAAATTGAAGGAGTTTAGCTAGGTGATATAACAGAACCAGAGATTCTCTCTAGTTCTTACAGTCCATAAATCTGTTGAAAAGAATCTGGGAAAGTTTTATATGGATTATCAGTCCTTTGGTTTGTGACACTGGCTATTATTCCTGGGGATTCACGTGATCTTAGCTTTTTAGTTCATGAATTACTCAAGGTCTTACTGGCCCTGTCTCTGATTGCTAAATTCTAGCTTTGTACAATCTTGTTATTTTCCAAGTTATTCTGGTAAATTAAATAAGAGGAAATTTCATTAATATTAAATGATATGATTATGAAACTGCAGGTTGAAGGATTTCTACTGGGTGCTATATGAAATATAAGACATATCTCCTGTCAGGAAGCTGCCTGACAACCTTAGTCTGATTCTCCTCTGAAGCAAATCTGCAAAATTATTAAACTGGATTGTGAAACATGAGGCAAGTGACAACAAACAGAATAGCTTTCTATCATTTGGAGAAAAGAACTGAGGGATAGCTGAGTCACTCTGCTATGGTTAGTATTTGTATTGTAAATGCAACTCAGAAGAGTAACAACTTCATATTATCAGATAAATACAAATTAGTGTGGAATCAAAGAGTTGCCCTCACTCATTTCCTATTCTCACTCCTGCTTTGGGGAGAGAGGTTCTTTTAGCATGCTAAGAGAGGCAGTTAATATACAAATTAGCTAGAGAAAGGTTTCACCTCTGACTGCTCTAAGGCCTGAGGTCTATCCAAGGCCTTCATCATGCTAGACACCAGCAGAGGGTCTGGTTGAAGGAGGAGAACTGGCCAATAACGAACTGGCAAGTACCCACCCAAGGTTAACTGGATAGGGAGTGAGAGACTACCCAAGGGATAAATAAGTGTTTTGCACCATCCTCTGGATTTTGTGTATATTTTTACCAGCTACTTATCAGATTGATAATGAACTACACCAGCATACCATGATTCGATAATGGATTCCACCTAAATATCATTACAGACTTTGAGGGACATAGCAGTGAGGTGACACCATAAGTCCAATTCTCTGTTGGAAAAGAGAAAAAGAAACGAGTGTCAAAACAAAAAGACAAAAAATAATAGAACTGAAATTCAGCAATGTACACATTCCAAACTAATAAATATCATCAGAACTTAGATTTTTTTAAAAAAGGATACATCTTCCTTTCAATTTAAAACGTGGAGCTTTTAATGAATTTTGACTTTTCTACAACTCCAAGGGCCTCCTTCCGTGTTGCATAAATAGTGGGGGAGAGGAGAGCATCATTCACATAAATGTGAGTGTGAATGGCGCCCCCTGTTGGTAGCCACCTGAACTTCCTATTCCTGAATCCATCTCTGCCTTCAGGAAAAATTACAAGTGCCTAATATGGTTCATAAGGTCCCTCTTCCTGCTTTAGCTTCTACACTCCAGATTTTTGGCTGTATCCTGATCTGCTTAACCTCCAGCTCACTGCCAAGCTCTTTTTTCCCCCTCCTCCTGGGGTTTGCAGAAGTTGTTCCCTTTGCCAAGCAAATTCTTCCCCACTCCCATACTCCTTGAACTAAGTTATTTGCTTCTTCCAGGACTTAGGATGAGGCGTCACTTCTTCTGGGAAACCTTTGCCTAATGCTAAAATAACTAAAACATATTGAGAACATATTATAGGGCATGTGAGAGAACTTAGGACTGTTCTAAGTTCCTTCACATACATTAACATTTATAACTACCAGGATAACTGTGGGAAGTAGGTAGGATTATCCCATTTCACAGATGAGGAAACTGAGGCACAGACAAAGGAAATTCCTAAAATAGTGTTACACAGATGGGCCATGAACTGTGAGAAAACGGTAAGAACAAGGGATTGGAAGTCACAATGAAGTGAATTGTGCTAGGACGGGGGTCTTCCGAGCAAGCACGCTGTTAAGATTGGAGAACTACGGTAAGGGAGAGGTGGTGCCTGCATTGGCGATTTCTGGAGATGGTGCAGCCTCTGATGGTGACACTGTCCAGGGTACCAACTTGGAAATGGGAGGCTGGAGTGGAGGAATGGTGTCCTCGGCGACAACGTTTTCTAAAAGAATTCACTGTATTTCCCTGGCATCCAGCACAGTATGTTCTAAATTCTCTTAAACTATCTGTTGAATATACGTGGTGAAATGCAGGCCTTCCAGGCAAGCGCCAACCGAAGTTTCTTCAACCGCTTCTGGCTTTGGCTTCCCTCTCACAACCAGAGCACTAGTCTCTGCCAGGACTCCCAGGCTGCTCTCACTCCCTTAACCTCGGGTGCAGCTGCAGCCCAAGCTGCGTTCCCTGAGCGGTTTATCCACGTCTGGCCGGCATTGGAAGTTCAGGAGCTTGGCGACAGCGCCACATCGGTCCCTTAGGTCGTCCTCAGGCCCAGCCCCCACGGAGCGAGTCGAAGCCTGGTCGTGAGTCGGCCGCTCCGCTTCAGAGAAAAGCGCTAGGCCTCTAGCCAGCTGCTACAGGGAACCTCCCCTCCCGCCGACTCCCGCGCGCCTTTGCGCGCCCGCGGCCCTGGCGTCCTAGGCGGCGGGAAGCCCGGCCCCGCCCCCATGCTCCGGGGAGGGGCTCGACCGCAGCAGGCCCCGCCCACGCCGCACGCACTGCCCCTCGGCAACCGGCACAACACAACAAAATGGCCGCCGCACCGCTGAGCGCCTGAAGGGAGCGACCAGCGCCTCTCCGCCCGGCGTCGGCCCGCGAGCTCGCTCGGCCCGGCTCCTCCGTGGTGAGTGGCCCTGGTGGAGGCCGTTCTCCGGCATCCAGACGGAGCGGTGGGGTGAGGGGCGAAAGCGGGAAGGCCTGAACCGAGCGTGGGATGGATTCGGGGCGGGGGCGTGTGCCGGGGAATTGGGATTGGATGGGAAGGAGGGGAGGGCCCGGAACGGGCGTGGGGAGGAGGAGGATGGAGGGAGGTTTGGATGGGAAATGAGGAGGTCAGGGGTGGGGTGCGGCGTGGAGGAAGATGGGGTCCCGCCACCGAGCGGAGGAGGGAGGAGGTGTGCCAGGTGTATGCGGGGAATGACGGGTACAGGATGGTTTGGGTATCCTGACGGGCGTCCTGGGATCGGGCGGAATACGGTACATGGAGAATAATGAGAGTTAGGATATTGGGAAGAAATATTTGAAGGAGGGGAAGAGCAAATACTTTGTTGTATAACCGTTAAGGGACAGGTGCATTTTGAAGTCAAAACTTGGCTTCACCTCTTGATTCGGCCACCTGTGTTACCGGCTCTGCGATTTGGGCGTGGTCCTTAACCTTCCCGAGCAAATGTTTTCTTGTTTGTAAAAAATAATCGCTAATTACTTTCGAGTGTACGCTGTGTGCCAGATTCAGTTCTGAGTCCTTTAGTCCTTTGCGTTAACTGATTTAGAATTTAAAATAACTTGTGTGAGGTTTTCATCCCCATTTCAAAAGTGATGAAACTGTGGATCAGAGAGGTTAAATAATTTGCCTTATGTCACACAGAAAGTGGAAAATTAACATTTGAACTCAGGTTGCTTAGTTCCAGAATCCAAGCTCTTAATTCTTAATGATACCCTGTCGCTTATCAATGAGGTTAATAATTTTGACCTTACACACCATCTGCAAGAACTTAAATTTGGTAATGTCTTTAGAGTGCTTAGCACAGTCCTTTCTTCACTCATTCAACAAATATTTATTGTGCACCAAACAATAAACAAATAGAGTCCCTACTGTCTTGTAGCATAAACTCTAGAAGGAGAAACAAGTCGTTTCACAAATAATCATTTAATTCTAATTGTAAGGTGTTGTAAAGGATGCTATTTGGTGCAGAGACCTAATCCTGTTGTGCGTTTGAGTGTAGAAACCCTGCCTTCTCAGCCCTGTATTCTTAGAGCCTAACACAGTTCTTGGTGCATAAAAGTTGCCAAATAAAATTGGATGGCTGAATAAATAAAATACTGGAAAGGGATGGGGAGCTTGGTTTTTTGGGTACCTGAGTAGAATGGAGAGAGATGTGAGAGGAGAGTTCAGGATGTTAATAGGATGCAGAAGGACACAGATGTCAGGGTGTTGGAAGGGAAAGGCAAGTAGATAGGCAGTTGGGTTGAGATGAAGAGGAATGGGTGGAAGTTTGATTATTTTGTTTGAAGAGGGGTTAATTAGAAGTCAGAGTATTGGAATGGATTAGGATGTTAGAATATTTGCTGTGATGAGCAGTTTGGGAAATCAAGATGGATATAGAAGTGTTGAGTCAGGGTACTGGAAACAACTATAGAGAAATGGAGGAAACTAATACAGTGTTAGGGAATTGGAACAGAATTTGTGGGAGAACTTGGCAATCAGGATAGGATGAAGGACGGGAGGCAGAGGTTGACGAGCACAGGATGGAGAATTGCCATTGGAGAGGAATAGGAGTCAGGATATTTGAAAGGACTAGTTAGAGGGTAATAGTGTTTAAATGGGTGAGGGTATGGGATGAAGTCGAATTGTAGGGAAAGTACTGAGATGTGATTAAAGGGCTAAGGGATGCAGTGGAGAAGATACGGAGGTCAAGAAATGGGGATGGATATTTGCATATTGGAGTGGCTGGAAAGAGAGAAGGAAGGTTTGAGGATTATTGAGGTCTGCCTCATTGGAAAAGATCAGAGAAGAAGGTGGAAAGTTAGGAATGTTAGGAAAGGCTGGATAGAGGTGGAGGTGTGGTCTCTACTAAACTGTGACGGAGGGGATTGTTAGATCAAGGCAAGTATCTGAGTCTGAGAATGACTGGATGCCCGGTCATATGATTCTGATGATAACATCATCCAACAGCTTTCCTTACTCAGCAGACTACCTTCTGGGCCTTCAAAGTGTGTCTCCAGCTCTGGACTTGTTTTGCTTGTTTTGTTTTCTCTTTATCCTGCCCTTCACACACTCTAGCCCTATGTCTCAGCTCTATCTTCTCTTTTCTATTGCTTAGTCTTTGTTTATATTATTGCAAACTACAGCCTAGGTCAAACAACAGCCATATCTGTCTCTTTAAATTGTGGTTCAAGGTGTTACTACCCCCAGGTGATAGTCTCTGAAATAATGCCAGCCTTTCTCAAGCACAGTAAATCCCTAACCTCATTTCACTGAGTTAGCTGTTCTATGAGATCCTACGTCCAGGTTTTACAGGAGCTATGGCAACCAAGGGAGGGGGGTCTGGCAATGCACTGTGACTTTGGAACCATCATTTAATCTTTCAGGTTACAATTCATTAAAGGAAAGAGTTGATTTCAATTTCTGGAATCCATTCTAATATATTTCTTTAACTCTATAAATGAGTAAGGCAGAGTTTTTCTCATCAGGTGAGGTAACAAAGGACTGCATGATATTCTAGTGAGGCCCAAAGAGTCTTGGTTATTAGGATGTTCTGAGAGGCATTCAGCATGGTTCAATATTTTAAGAATTTAGAGATAAGACTAAGGTGCAGGATACAAAATAATTGCATTGCATAAAAATATAGGATGTGCATTTTTTAAACCAAGAAACTAAAAAAATATATAAGCCATATCTCTGTAACATGTAGCATACTATCATTCTAATTTTATAATTTTCTATCATGCTATGGGATAGAGAAAGACATATACAAGCGGGAACTGGGCCCTGTGCCTCTCCTCTTTTATCTTTTAAATCTCTTGCCTTTATGAAAACTATATTTAATTCAGGAATGAATAAAATTATACTATTAAAGCACATGCCTCTTAGCTCTTCTCAAGCTTGAGTATATTATTATTTAGAAAGAGAGCACCAGTGCAACTTAACACAGAATGAGGAGTATTACTTAGAGACTTTTTGCCTTGGCAGAATGGTGAGACAAAAATTGTTTACCACGCTTCTGAAATTAAGACCTAAAACCATGTGGCTATGGCATAAATAGCAGTTATGTGAATTGGGGGAAAGATTTTCTGACCCATGTGGATGATATGACATGAAAAAATGAAAGAGAAAGTAAAGACATAGATTTGCAGTTTAAAGTGACCTAGACTATTGGAACAAGGTAGTTGGCCATGTTGTACTGTATACCTGTGAAATAATAGTCACTTTGTAAAAATTTCGCAGGTTTTTGTTACCTTCAAACTAGTCACCTTAAGAAGCTAGATCATGAGTTCCGTGATGCTATTACTATATTAAATTTTCTGTTTTTCCTTCAGGAATAGTTTTTATAGTGTATGTCGTCCATTAATCAAGGTTGTTTAGTGGCACTTGTTTATGATCTGTTTTGTCTAAGGCACTATCCTAGGCCCTACAAAGTGAGTCAAACATGATCTGGCCTCCAGAAAACTCAGTCAGCAGTATGACATGGTAATGAAGTCATGGGCTTTGGAATCAGATCAGGATTCAAGTCTTGGCTTAACCAATTAGTTATGGGACTTTGAACAAATTATTTAACCTCTTAATCTTTAAAATGGGAGATAATAACACCTATTTCATAGAGTTGTGTTTAATCCTTCTAATGTGATGATACATACAAGAGCTTATCACAATATTTGGCACATGGTAAAGTTAATAATCAAACTGGGAAAATAAAAACAAAATGTAGTTGAAGTGATAGATCTAGTTTTCTTGTGAGACTTATAAATTAATTCTGAAAGCAGGACCCAAAGAGGAATTCCAGAAATGTTTTGGGCAAGATCAGCATTCCTAGAATGACTAGTCATTGAAAGGTATTAACATCTGTTAAATGTTGGTTAATTGATTCGATATATTAATGGCAGCTCTCCTTTACATATATTGTATGTGTTCTAAGCATTTAAAAAATAAGTTTCTTTAAAATCCCAGCCTGTATAATTATACCCATGTACATACCTGTGAAGGTGTATTTATTATACATGAAGATGTTCACACATCAAATCACTATAATATCTCTTTCTAATACCAACTTATATGGCATTAAGATTTTTTTTTAGACTTTCGTGGTGGTCCAGTGGTTAAGACTCCATGCTTCCAATGCAGTGGGCGCGGGTTCGATCCCTGGTTGGGGAACTAAGATCCACACGCTGCCACGCTGCGTGGCACAGCCAAAAAAATAAAATAAGTTTTTTTTTTAAAGCTACGATTTATTATTATTATTTCTTTTTTTTTGGCCATGCTGTACACAACATGTGAGATCTTAGTTTCCCAATCAGAGATCAAACCTGCGACCCCTGCAGTGGAAGCACGGAGTCTTAACCACTGGACCACCAGGGGAGTCCCTGGCATTAAGATTGGAGCTATCCAAAAACTTTGGATTGCAAACTACTTTTCTAAAAAAGAATTTGTGTTTTATCTTCACATTTTAAGTAGTGAGAGTAGGGGAGATTGTGGATATTGAGCAAAAGTAGAATCATTGTTAATGCAGCCTTGTTCAAGACCTATGCTTCTTATAAGATTTTTTGGTCTAAAAGTTTGTCACATTTATAGTTTATGCAATGTACTTATAAGAGCAATTGTATAACATGAAAATCTTTTTTTCATAAACCTAACTTGTAAGTTAGGGCTCTTGGTATTGAGAACTAATACTACTCATGAAGATATCCTATGGCTGAAGTACTAAATAGCATTTTATTGGTTGCAGGTTCTTTATGAATAATTCATTCCATAAGTAGTAATTATCTACTATCTTTTAGGCTCTGTTCTAGGCCTGGAATACATCAGTGAACAATATCCCTACTTTCATGGAACTTATATTCTACTGGATTAATTATGTGATTTGACTTACAAATTAATTTGAGAGGAGAACTAATGCCAGCTAGCATTGTGTCTGACCAAGTCATTTACCATTCTGGGCCTTAATTTTCTTACATAAAAAGTAAAGGAATTTGGTCAGATGATTTTTGACAAGGGTACCAAGATCATTCAATGGGGAAAGGGAAGTCTTCAAAAATCATGCTGGGAAAACTGGATATCCACATGCAAAAGAATGAATTTGGACCTTTACCTAACACCATATACAAAAATTAACTCAAAATGGATCAAAGACCTAAATGTAAGAGCTACAATTATAAATCTCTTAGAAGAAAGCATAGGGCAACAGCTTCATGGCATTGGATTTGGCAGTGATTTCCTGGATATGACACCAAAGGCACAGGCAACAAAAGAAAACATAGACAAATAGGACTTCTTAAAAAGTTTTAAATGAGCATCAAAAGACAGTATCACAGAGTAAAAAGGAAACCACAGAATGGGAGAAAATTTTTGCAAATCATATATCTGATTAGGGTTAATATCCAGATTATATGGAGAGAATTTCTGAAGAGTTTTAAAAAACGAAAAGACAAGACTGAGGGCAAGCATTTATAGCAGAAGAAATTAGATGTAGAGGTCCGTGTGGCTGGAGCCACAGAGTTGAGGGAACCAGTGACAGATGTGAGGCTAGAGACAAGGCTGTATTATGGGGGACCTCATAGGTCATGGTAAATATTTCATTTATTACAGACAGATTAACTTTTAAAATAGATCAGTCTGGCTGCAATGTAGTGATGGAGGAGGAAGGCAAGAGAGCTTGTAGACAGATCAGTTAGAAGCTATTATTAGTAGTTTGATGAGGGCGTGGATTAGAGTAGACGACAGTGGAGATGGAAAGAATGGACTATTTTGAGAGATATTTAGGAGGTAGAATTGACAAACCTTGGTGATCGTATGGGGAAAAGGGAAAGGGAAGCATCAAGAATGACTCCCAGGTTTCTGTCTTATTCCCAAGAGCATTGTTCATAGTTAGGGAACACTGGAGGAGGAACAGGGTGGGAGGAAAATGAGGGAGGAATGAGAGAAATGATAAATTCAATTTGGACATGTTGATTCAGGATGCCAATGAGATGTCAGGTAGCAGTTGGGAATAGGAGTCTGGAACTCGGAGAAAGGTTGGATTGAAAATATAAATATTAGTATACAGGTGGCGTTGGGAACCATGGGTGTTCATTAGATTGTCTAAATTAAGATTAGAAAGACCAGAAGAGACTTGAGGAGCTCTGACATTTAAAGATTGAATAGGAGAGCCTTGGCCAGCAAAGGAGGCCAAGGAGTGGCCAGGGAGACGGAAGGATAGGAGAGGATGGCGTCCCAGAAGCCAAAGGAAGAAACTGTTTCAGGAAGGAGAGACTGCTCATCAGTATGAAATACTGCTGGTTGCCAAGTATTTCCACCTTCCTTCAATCTAGGACCCCTTATGGGTAGAAGAGACATTGTGACAAGTTTGGTCCAATAAATTGAGAACCGTCATGACAGGTAAGGCTTCTGGCTGGAGTATGTGTCAGTACAGACCCTCTAGAGGTCTCTTCCCTCTGGTAAAGTAATCAGCAATGTCTGAAATAGTGTCTGCTCCCATCAGCTTGGAGTAGTTTGGGTTCTAGCATCTATAACTTCTGTAGTCTTGAAAATTCTAGAAATAAATAGTTTTGATAGCTCTAAAAATTAACCTTGTTAAATATACTGGAAACTCTTACAGGTTTTGATGGATACCTGGCTTTATTCTTGCAATGAAGAAAGGTCCTCAGCAAAAAATTTCCAAAGCAAAGACGCCACCATCATCTCACTCTCCTAGTCCATCATCTGTTACGTCCAATATGAGATCTAGGTCACTTTCACCTTTAAGTGGATCTGAGACTCTACCTTTTCATTCTGGAAGACAGTGGTATGAGCAAGTTGAGATTATAGGTGAAAACCCTATGCTTTTGGACTACCAAGACCATCAAGGTATTGCTTTTAATCTAAGAATTTCACCAAATACTCTTTTAAGTACAGATGGAAAATATTCAACTTACATTTTTGGTCCAAATGTAACATATATCCAACTACTAACTTGAACCATTGTTTTTTATTGACAGAAATTGTGTAGGGACAGTGGGGGGATGGAGGCTTCTGGGTGAGGGTGAAGATGTCTAAAAGCGGTAGGAGAAGGGAGTTTCCTGAAAGAGGAAGCTTTATTTCCTGTGGTGGGAGAGTGCCTTAAAGCTCATATGCCAAATTTACCATAATCCTTGGCTGTGGGGAGGGCATATCTGTTCACTTCAGAATGGAGTGCCTTAATTCAGTATAAAAATGCTATCCACCCCTGGGCTATTCCAGTCTGCTTATTAGCATCTTGCTTATTAGCAATCTGTGAATGGACTAATTTCCACATAAGGGACATATAAATGTTCCACCAAGGTTTTTTTTTTTTTTTTTAATTAGTATATAGCAGAGTTTTTATTTTTCTTTTTGTAATTGAAGTATAGTACAGTATTGGTTTCAGGTGTACAACATAGTGGTTTGACATTTATATACATTATGTTAGTTTCTGCTTTATAAAAAAGTGAATCAGTTATACATATACATATGTTCCCATATCTCTTCCCTCTTCCACCAAGGTTTTTATTTTTTCTTAAAAGCATTCTGTTAGTCTGGGAATCTATAATGTGATTAAGTGTGAAAGAAAACTATGTGATTTCTTTGCTAAGTCATGAAATCACAGTCATCAAACTCTGTTGACATGAATATTGACCAGTGTTTATTAATAAACATTATCAGCCTTGAGTTGACTGTACCCTTGCTGCCCGTTGGTACATTGTTATTTCTAATTTTTTTTTTTTTTTTTTTTTTTTTTTTTTTTTTTTGTGGTACGCGGGCCTCTCACTGCTGTGGCCTCTCCCATTGCGGAGCACAGGCTCCGAAAGCGCAGGCTCAGCAGCCATGACTCACGGGCCCAGTCGCTTCACGGCATGTGGGATCCTCCTGAACCGGGGCACGAACCCGTGTCCCCTGCATTGGCAGGCGGACTCACAACCAATGCGCCACCAGGGAAGCCCTGTTATTTCTAATTTGATTAATATTTTAGAATATGTTCTTTCCTAGAATGGCCCAAATTTTAAAAATTATTTTATTTTGAACCAAAATAAATGTAATATTAACTTATTATGAGTAATCATCGGGAAACTTTGGCCCACAGCCTGGATCTGAACCCAGGATTAATTATCTTTGATTCATAAAGAACCAAGAGGCAATTTTCTCTTTTTTTTGGATGGTTTTGCAGAATTTAACATAGCTTTTTTAAAAATATTTTTTTAAATTGGAGTATAGTTGATTTACAATGTTGTGTTAGTTTCATGTGTACAGCAAAATGAATCAGTTATTCATATACATATATCCACTCTTTTTTAGATTCTTTTCCCATATAGGCCATTACAGAGTATTGAGTAGGGTTCCCTGTGCTATACTAACATGGCTTTAACAAGCTGTGACTGCAATATCCAGGAAGGTCTTAAGATAGGGTGTGCTATCCATTAAGTTAGTACTTTATCTCTATAAACTGTGTTATGATCCTCTATATTTAAAAGAGCAACAAATTTGAGTTTCCTACCATAAAAAAGAAATAGGAAAAGAGGTGTCATCTGAACGTGGGTTGGAAAAGAATTTCCAGACTCAAGGCAGAATGTAAAGAAGATAGAATTTATTAGAGGGAAGGGTTGCTGCCAGAACAGCGGGCCGACTTCCTAGTAGTCTGGGAGAGTCGGGCCCAAACATGTGTTATTGATCAGCTTTTATAGCCAGAAAACAAAGGAATGGTCCGAGGTGAAAATTTCATTTACTGATTGGTCGAGGCACATATACCTTCCTTCTATAGGGTGGGAGTGGGAAAGGGCAGATGCCTTTCCTTATTTGGGACAGGCCCGGTAGCCCAGGCGGGCGTTGCCCAGGTGGGCTCAGGAATTTCGTAACCATGGCAACATGGTAGGGAAGGCGATTAAGAGTCGGTAAGGGGGGCTTCCCTGGTGGCGCAGTGGTGGAGAGTCTGCCTGCTGATGCAGGGGACATGGGTTCGTGCTCCGGTCCGGGAGGGTCCCACATGCCGCGGAGCGGCTGGGCCCATGAGCCGTGGCCGCTGAGTCTGCGCGTCCTGTGCTCCGCGAGTCCTGTGCTCCGCTGTGCTCCGCGACGGGGGAGGCCACGGCAGTGAGAGGCCCGCGTACCGCAAAAAGAGTCGGTAGGGGGTATAACGCTGAAACTTTTTGAAGGAGGGTCATTCTTTGTCCTTGGAGCACCACAAGAGGATTTTTAAGAATTCCAGTGTTTTTGAACTTCAGATTAGAATTTTAAAAAACAAACAACTAAATAATGCCAATATATATATTTTTAAAAATAGCTAACATTAAAATACTGCTAAAAACCTCAGTGCTGCATATAATTAAAAGTATAAATTTTAGATTCATCTGCCTAGGTTCAAGTCCTAGATTTGCACATTTCTAGCTGCAAGATCTTGAATAAATTATTATAATTTCTTTTATAAAGGGGAACAGTAATTTCTATCCCAAAAGTTTGTTGTACAAATTAAAATTTTTAAATTAATTAATTTTATTTTTGGCTGCGTTGGGTCTTCATTGCTGCGCGCAGGCTTTCTCTAGTTGCGGGGAGCAGGGGCTACTCTTCGTTGCGGTGCACGGGCTTCTCATTGCGGTGGCTTCTCTTGTTGCACAGCATGGGCTCTAGGCGCGCGGGCTTCAGTAGTTGCAGCGCGCGGGCTTCAGTAGTTGTAGCACGCGGGCTCAGTAGCTGTGGAGCGCGAGCTCTAGAGCACAGGCTCAGTAGTGGCGCACGGGCTTAGTTGCTCTGCAGCATGTGGGATCTTCCCAGACCAGGGCTCAAACCTGTGTTCCCTACATTGGCAGGCAGATTCTTAACCACTGCGCCAGCAGGGAAGTCCCCAGATTATATGTAAAGTATTCAGCACAAAGTTTGCACACAATTAATATTTATAGAGTTTAACTGTTATTGTCATTATTATGAAATGCTACATAAAGTAAAATATTATTATTAAAACATTGCAAATAGAACTAGCCAGCTGTTTTTACATTTGCATTGCTTTAAAAATTTTTTTTGTTATATAACATCAAGACGATTTGTTTTTCAAAGTATTCATGTCTTCCTCTACTGATAATGATCTGTTTGTGTAATTTCAGAAGCTGATTCACGTGAAGGAGTTCGATATATTACCGAGGCCCTGGTTAAAAAACTTACTAAACAGGACAATTTGGCCTTGGTAAAATCTCTGAATCTTTCACTTTCTAAAGATGGTGGCAAGAAATTTAGGGTAGGTTACCAACATTTCTGAATACACACATTGTTTTTAATTTTTATGTGCTTTAAAATTTTTTTTAAAAGATTATATTAGATTTACAGCACCCTAATGTCACCGAATTTGTTGCAGATCTTTTATTGTTTCTAGTGAAAGTTCTCCATCAGAAGTGTGACATCTTCAAATTCATAAGCTCCTATTATTCTACACATTATTGATTCTCTCTAGAATGAGTCCGCAAACTACAGCCTGTAGGCCACATTGGGCCTACTGCCTATTTTTGTTAATAAAGTTTTATTGGAGCAGAGCTACACTCCTTTGTTTACATATTGTCTGTGGCTGTTTTTGCACTACAATGGCAGAGGTAAGCGGCTGTCAAAGAGACTGTCTCACAAAGCCAAAAATACTTACTATTTGGCCTTTTACAGAAGTTTGCGGATCCTTGCTCTAGACTGTTCACTACTTTATTCATGAACTACAACATGAGCACATTGTAATAGACAACTTAATTTTTTAATTGGAAATAATATAAACGTAGATGCCTACTACATTAGTCACAAAAATTAATTCCAGAAGATTGAAAATATTAATGAAAATGAAACAAAAATCAACCAACAAAAGTGCTATAAAATTATAGGAAAGAATATAGGAGAATATATTTTTAAATCTTAGAGTTGGGAAGGCCTTTCTAAGCAAACACCAACCCTAATACCACAAAGAAAAATATTGACAGATTTAGCTTACTTAAAAAACTTAAAAAGTTGTGTTTAATGAACGATATCTTTTAAAAAGTTAAAGCAAAACAACAAGCTGGCAGATAGTGTTTCCAGCATATGTAACAATATCCACATAATATATAGAGCACCTACAGTTCAGTAGAAAGAGACAGCTAAATGGAAAATGTGCAAAGGATATGAACAGTTTGTTCACAAAAATATTATAAATGGCTAATGTTAACATGAAAATATGTTCAATTTCATTCGTATCAAAGAGGTGTGAAATAGAACAATAGTTTGATGCCATTTTCCGTCTTGTATGTCTGATGGACAATAATTAAAAAGATTATTTCAGTGTTCAGAAAGGTGTGAGAAATGGGTATTCTCATATGGTCTTAGTGGATGTATAGATTAGTACAGCATTTTAGGAAAACAGTTTGATAGTATTTATCAAAATTTCAAATGTATTTGTTTGATCCAGCAATCGAATTTATACTTACTGAGTTTATACTCACCAACACAGCAGTTCTACTCCTTGATATCTATTAATATTTGCACACGTATCCAAAATTGTCTGAATAGTTATGTTTATTAAGCATTATTTAAGATGGAAAAATTGGAAATAACCAAATGTCTGTCAATAGGGGATTGCTTAAAAAAATTATGGTGCAATATACCATGAAATACTATCAAGTTTCTTAAAAGACAAGAACAAAACCCAAAAAACCCCAGAACTCTATGTATTAATGTGGGGAAATGTTCCAGTATATTTAAATGCAACAAACAAATTCTAAAATATTTTGTATAGCAAGGTCTCAAAATATATTTTTTAAAATTGTTTTTCTATCTATGTATATATAGATGTAAATGAATAGAAAGGCCTATATGTATACATATGTATATGTATGTGTATATACACCAGCCTCTTAACAATGGTTACTTTTGAGCAGTGAGATTTTTTATGGGGGCCTGCAGACCTGATGAAGAGAGCTTTTTATGTTTTGTTTGAAATTTTTATTAGAATATATTTATGTCTTGTGTAATTAAAAAGGAAAAAAGGAGACATGCTGGAGTTTAAAGGGTGTGAAAATGAAATATCAAGTTAGTAAATCTTTACTGTGTGGTTATTATATGCCAGGCATTATGTTAGGCTGTGGGAATAGATACAGAAGTCAATAAGCTTAGTTTCTGATCTCTGGGAATTTAGAGCTTAGTGTGAAGAATGCCTAGGATTAAGAGGAGAAATAGTGAGAGGGAATCAGAGAAAGAGAGTGAGCACGTGGGAGAGACAGACCCAGTGAAAAAGTCCGAAGGGGCTGTTGGAATAGAAGATCCCAGAGTATGATGAACGGGGGCCAAAGTTGAGAGAACGTCAGGCAGAAAGGATATGCTATAAAATGTCACCGAATCAGCAAATAGGATGAAAAGTTGGAAGAAGTTATTTGATCTGGCAGTTTAAAAAGCCCTTCCTTCTATTTCTTAAACCAACCAGGTTCATTCTTTTAGGGTCTTTGCATTTTTTTCTCTGCCTGGTATTCTCTGTCCCCAGATGTTCACACAACTGGCTTATTATTAGGGTCTCAACTCCATGCACTTCCTCTCTCTCTGAAGCCTTCTCTTAACCCAATTGCAGTTAGCCACCTTCTCCTCAGTCACTCCCTCTCATTCTTTCACTCAATAGATATTTATTTAGCACCTACCATGTGCCAGGCACTAGTACTATAGTAGTGAACACAGCAGACAAAATCTGCCCTCTTGGTGCCTTGCACTCTGTCACATCACGTTACCTTTATTTTCTTGTTAGTATGCTTGAGTGCCTAAAAATTTTGTTTCTTTATTTGTTTATTGGCTTCCCCTGTGAATGAAATCAAGAACCTTGTTTTCCTTATTCACCACTGTTTTTCCATATTTCCAGTACCTAGAACAGCTCCTGACACATAATCAATCCATGTTTGATAAATATTTGTTGCAATGGATGAATGAATGGTGATCTTGGAGAGAACTTTTCGAATACATAGTAAGGGTGGAAGATATATTGCCTTGCCAATAGAATAATAGTGAATGGAAGGCCTCAGAGTGAGCAAATATTCACAACTTTTATGAGAACATGGTGGCAAATAAGAGTGATAAAATGAAAGCTTGGTAGGAAGCAAGTTGGGAGTGAGGTGATTTGTATTATATAGAGGAGACTGAGCATGTTGAACATAGGCTCCTGCAGCAGGGAAATAGTCTGGTTCACCAGTATACCGCCATTGCCCGGCGCCACATCTGACATGTAGTGAGTGGGAAATGAATATCTGTTGAAAAGTGACTGTTTTTAAACTTGAGGGGAAGATCCAGGAGAGAGAAAGAGATTGGAGATACAGGAACACAAGGAGAAGAGATGGGTAAGGTTATGCAAGAGCGTAAGTACCTAGTTGAACTTTGAAGAGGGGAGAAAGGGAGAGGCATAGAAAAGACGAGGTGGAGAAAAGGATTGATGGGGAAATTCTCATTGGATAGTCTTCAGTTTCTTAGTGCGTAGGAAGTGTTGTCCGCTGAGGGGCAAGGAGAGTTTGGCGACCTGGAGAGAGTGGCCACTCCTGGCCGAGGAGAGCCACACCAGAGGATTTTCCGGGGAAGCAGTAAAGGCTTAGTCTCCGGTGACTGATCAGCACATGCTTATATGTCGTGCTTATGTCGAGGCATCTGTTATATAAAGTATTTATTCATTTGTTTCCAATTAGTATATCGAAAATTTGGAAAAATGTGTTAAACTTGAAATACTGAATCTCAGCCATAATCTAATAGGGAAGATTGAGAAGGTAGACAAGCTGTTGAAATTACGTGAGCTCAACTTATCATATAACAAAATCTGGTAAGTAAATACTTCTTTGGGTGGCACTGCAGGGTCGTCATCTTTGTTAAAGAGGTAGATTAATGCTGCTGTGTTACTGAAAGAATCCTTTGAAAGATCAGGCACTTTGATTCTTATTCATTTGTAGTCTAGCCCTTCACATATGATAGCTGCCATATTTTGGCATTACTAAAGTACAGAATAACGTCTGTCATTAACAAAGAAGGAGATACATTTTTTGAGTACCAAATTTTATCTTAATTCCATTTTTGACAGGAAGTTTTCCCAGATGTAGTCTGATTAACTGCCTTATTTCATTAAAAAAGGTGGCATGAAGCAGAATGTTTTAACCCTGTCATTTTGATCCTAAAGATATTTCAACCTGTTTTGAGCCTATGTATTTATCCTAATGTTCTTTGCTCATTGCTGTAATAAATACACACTATCTTGTTTCCACTTCATAATATATATTACTCTGAGAAATAAACATAATAAAACTGACAGTTGCTAAAAATGCACATAGAAAACTTGTTATAGGCAAAATGATACAATTATCAAATCTTGAATATCTTTATATCTATGTATTTTCCCTCCACATAAGACTTGGTATATATAATGGCCAGAGAACAAAACAACTAACAGTAGCAGAACCTCTAATATGGCAAAAATGAAATGGGAAAAAAAGTGATTAATGAATCAAATCCTTAATGTAAAGTGTGTATAAAAAAATTGATCCTGATGAAAATAATTTCAGCAAAATAAAACTGAAAATAAAGAAGCTTGGAAATATTTGCCCAGTATAGAGAATTGACCAAGGAATTAAACTGGAATCAACTTGGGAAAGTATTTCATCAATGAAAATTCCTGAATATGGGTGATAATGTTTTATTAATTTAAATATTCTGATTAAAATATTTTTGTTCATAAATACAGTATCATTCTGGGGGTCCACCAGCTCAAAGTAGCAGCCATATCCTGCTGGCATAGCTAATCTTTTGTTGATGATTTAAGGTAATAGTTAAGGACATCTTGTTCTTATGCAGGGCTGTAGCACATAGCACAGTGTGTGCTGTTGAACTTTCTAGCTCTCCCCTTGCTGTCCACTAGTAGTCTTCACAGTGGTTAGTGAGAATGCTACAGACAGACTCTTCTGTGTTGTGGGATCTTAAAGTCTGATAGTAAGATAGGTAGGATTCCTGGGCACAGACAGTAATGAAGAGTTTACTAGAGCTGTTCTGGTAAATTTGTTTTTAGCCACTCTTTTTAAATTCTCATTTATAAATTATAATTATGGAAAGTAACTCCACATAAAACCAAGCCTGTTTATTCTTAAAATACAATGGAGGGGCACTATCATTGTACTTATTACTAAGTTTGATTTTACCCTTTGGTTTCCAGCAAAATTGAAGGTATAGAAAATATGCATAATCTGCAAAAGCTAAACCTTGCGGGAAATGAAATTGAACATATTCCAGTATGGTTAGGGAAGAAGTTAAAATGTTTGCGAGTCCTCAATCTGAAAGGCAACAAGATATCATCGGTAAGTTATTCAAAGTAGCAAGAATATTTAAAAAATTTTTGGATTTGTTGAAGCAAAAAATTAAAATCTAAGTTTTTTTTAAAATGGGACTTCTTCTAATGTCTTTGGTTCTTTGACAAAACATCAAATTCAGACATAAGCTAGTATTCTCTATGGTAATTAAATATAGGCAGTCCTGGTTTTGCATGGTTCCATGGTAGCTAAAAGTTGACCTCTTAGCATTTTCCCATCTTTCATTTCATTTGAGCCTCAAAATACTCTTGTTAAGGAGACAGTGCAGGGATTATTTTTATAATTCTGTGAGTTAGGTACCATTGTCTTATCCCATTTTCAAGTAAAGTCTCAGAGAGGGTAACTCTCTTACCCAAAGTCATTCAACTTGTGCCCGAATCCATGTCACTGAATGGCTAGAGCAGAGTTCTTTTTTTTCAAACTTGTGAATTAATCTGAATTAATCTTGATTATAGTGTTAGGTGTTACAAGAAGTGTTAATCACTAGCTTTTTATAGTAGGGCAACTTTGTTTTCGTGGTTCACATAAGCTAATAATGATGTGTATTTTTCTCTGGAGTATATTTTATGATTTCCTTGTGATATTTATACAGTTAGATATTCAATAAGCATTGAAAAGTAAAAACATTAATTTACTTAAATCTGTATTAAAATTGGTACAATCCTGCTATAATTTAAAGAACTTAAGTCTTAGAATAGAAAATAAAAGATGTGACTTCCAATATGGGTCTAGACTTTGCTTCTGTGACCTTTGGAGAATCTTTCATCTCTCTAAAACTCACTATTTAAATTAGAGAAAACAGTCCCTGCCCTGCCTTCTTTCAGAAGTGGTATGGGGCTCAGATGAAATGATAGATGTGAAAATACTTTAAAAACTATAAGGAATACAGCATTAGAGTTATTTAGTATTTTAAACTTTCACCAGTAGAAGCCAATAATAATAAATAACATTTGTTTAAATGCTGTGCAATGTTTATGCTTTCTCATTTCATCTTTATAAAGATCTGGTAAGGTGACTCTACCATTTCACTGTGACAGCCCAAGAGCCTCACAGCCCAAGCCCCATGCCATGTTACACAGCATCACCTTGGAGCTCTTGGAGCTTATGGGGTGATGGGAGGAGGTAGCCATGAATCTATTTAAAATTTGCCACACATGTTCCAAAAGTAGTTGATCCCTAGATAGGACTGTTAACAGGAAAATCATTTAATAAATATTTATTATTATTTCTAATTTTGTAAGACCTTCTCATCCCAGTTCATATTTGACATTGGCTTCAGTAAGAGTGCACATCCACTTGGGAGAGATTTATTTATACTAGCTATTGATAGTAGTGTTTCTCAACCTTTTAAAATCCCTCTTTGGGTAAATGTAAAAATCTTACTTCAGAACTGTGAGTGTCTCTACATATCCTTATTTCTTTTAACTATCAAGTATAACTGTTACCTGAAGATTTACCAAACTCCTTTTTTATAGCCATTTATATTTTTGATTTGTTCAATCAGCATACTGAAAAGATAATAGGATTAGAGTTTCACAGTCTTGAATTCAAATCCTATTTCATTAACATATAACCTCTGAGCTTTGAGCAAGTCACCTAAATTCTTTGAACCTCAGTTTCACCATCTAGAAAATTAAGATGGTTCTTATATCATAGGTTTTTGTGAGGAGTCACAGATAAAATGGTATATGGAAAATGCCTAATACTGCCCTTGATACATTTTAGATTCTCAAATACTCCTTTCTTTTCCGCCCTTCAAATCACTACTTTTGGATAATAGGTTTCATGAATAGGTTCCTTGCCATGTTAATAGCAATTTCCTTGATTTATTACTTCCCTTAGGTATGTTTATGATTTTTATTTTATTTATTTATTTTTTTAACATCTTGATGTTTATGATTTTTAAATTCAATTATACCAATTATAATGTTACCTATCATTTCAGCTCCAAGATGTAAGCAAATTGAAACCCCTTCAAGATTTGACTTCTGTGATCCTAGCTGAAAATCCAGTTGTGACCCTTCCTCATTACCTCCAGTTCACAATTTTTCACCTCCGTTCACTGGAAAGTTTGGAAGGTCAGCCAGTAACCACTCAGGACAGACAGGAAGCTTTTGAGAGATTCAGTTTAGGTGAGGTAACATATTTTTAAAAAACTAAATTTGGGTGGGAGAGGAATTTATTTCAGAAATTATCCAGAAAAAAAATATTTATTATGAACTTTATAATGCTATTAAAATTTGCATATGGGCCTCCCTGGTGGCGCAGTGGTTGAGAGTCCACCTGCCGATGCAGGGGACGCGGGTTCGTGCCCCGGTCTGGGAGGATCCCACATGCCGTGGAGTGGCTGGGCCCATGAGCCATGGCTGCTGAGCCTGAGCGTCTGGAGCCTGTGCTCCGCAACGGGAGAGGCCACAACAGTGAGAGGCCCGCGTACCGGGAAAAAAAAA
The DNA here is from genome assembly GCF_951394435.1 of Stenella coeruleoalba. Taxonomy (NCBI): domain Eukaryota; kingdom Metazoa; phylum Chordata; class Mammalia; order Artiodactyla; family Delphinidae; genus Stenella; species Stenella coeruleoalba. The sequence goes on from NC_137153.1 coordinate 109,485,601, forward strand.
AAAAAAAAAAATTTGCATAGACAATGGCATCATAAATCAATGAACTCAGCAAATATTCATTAGGCATGTACTGTGAGCCAGGCACTGTATCTGGCACTAAAGATATAATGGTGATCAAGACGTAAGGTACTGGCCTTCGTGCAGCTTGTGTTTTAGTGGAGAAGATAGACAAAAAAACAAGTAAACCCAGATAAAGTAACAGAAGAGAACCCCCTTTTTGGAAAGTGGTGTAAAGGAATGGCTCTCTGAGGAAGTGACATATAAGCTGAAGGCAAAGGCAGGAGAGGATTAGTCATGTGAAGAAAGGCCTGAGGGAGAGGGAGCAGCTTGTACTTTGAGATTGGAAAGACCCTGGTGAGTTAAGAGACAGAAAGAAGATCAGTATGACTGGAGGATAGCCCAGGTGAAAGTTTGGAGAGATGGGGAGGGGAGAGATGGCACAGGGCCTTGGGGTTTGGATTTTATTCCAGGTGCAGTGGAAAGCCACTGACAACTTTTAAGCGGGGGTTTGTATATTAAGATTATTTTTGATGCTGGATGGAGAATGATTTGAAGCAGGGCAAAATAGAGATAAAGGGACATGTTAGAAGGCTATTGGCTTAGAAATGTTGGTGGCCTGTATTTAGGTGGTAGATGTGGAATAGATGGATCAGCTTTGGAAGTAGCATCAGCAGCACTTTCTAATGAATTGGATAATCCCCAAGCTTCTGGCTTGAGTAAGTGGTTGGATCGTAGTATTGTTTTGGAAAATGGGAGAACTCAGAATGTTGAGTTTGAATGTCTGTGAGACAACCAAGAAGAGAATCAGAAATATGAGTCTGGAGTTCAAGAGATCTGTCCTAGAGATATAAATTTGGGATTCATCAGCATAAAAATAATATTTAATTCCACCGGAATCAACTAGCTCACTCAGGCAGGGGTTTGGAAGAGCATGAAGAGGAGCCAGGTAAGAAAACTGAGAAAGAGAGGCCAGCAAGGTAGGAGAAAACCAGGAAATAGTAGGTTGCAGAAGCCCAGAGAAGATTTCAAAAGAGAAAGTGGTCAGCTATGCTGACTGTTGCTGAGACATGAAGAAGAAAAATGAGCACAGAGAAGTGCTTTAGATTGACAACATGATGATGAGCTTGACAAGAGCAGTTAAGGAGTGGCTGGGACAAATGCTAGATTATAGATTGAAGACTGAATGGGAGGGAGACATTTGGGTAAAGATTTGAAATTGCCTCCCACAGTTTCCTCCCCTAGTACCTAATAAATGAATTTTTTAAAGTAAGTTTAAAAAAATTTCACCAGTAGCTTCCAACCAGGAAATGGAGAAGCAAGTGCAATAAACCTCAAAGCTAGTAATCAAAGCAACAGAAAATATTCAAGAGCGGAGTGGAGAGACAAATCGTGGCTTAGTTCTTTTGGTCCTTGAGAAGACAGGAGATGAGATTAGAAAAAAAAAGGAAAGATTGTCTATTGATAAGAGGGATGGGACACTTTCTCCATCAGAAGGGAGAGAAGATGTGTGTAGGTATGGGTAGTTTTGTTGCCTTGGTGGTAGGAAGATGAGGAAGTTCCCACTGGTGGGGTCTGTTTTCTCAATAAAATAAGAGGTCATCAGCTGAGAACGAAAATAGGAGGAGTACAACATTGCAAAGCAACTATACTCCAATAAAAATTAATTTAAAAAAAAAGATTGGAAAGAAAAAGAAAATAGAAGGAGTATGGGAGGTTTGAAGGGAAGAGGAAGGTATGAAATAGCCTAACATGATAATGTTAGGGCATGAGCCTGTATGTTCAAGTTAATCCATTTTGACTTATAAAAACAACAGTTTCATATGGTTTGATCCAATACTTGAGAAATGGTAGATTTTTATTTGTTTCGGATCCCCCTAACTCAACATTTGTTACCCAGAAGTTGATGTTTTGGAATCATTAAAAAATATAAATAATGCAAGGGGAAGTCATTATATAAATATACTGTTTGGGGAAATGTTTAAAGTACTTATAATTCATTCACAACTTTGGATGTTAATTAAGAGCTTTTAGTGATGCTGAGCTCTTGGGATCCAGTGGTAATACAGATAGATGCGGTTTCTGCTTTCACAAAACTTTAGTGGAGAAGGCAGACAGCCAAGCTATTTGATCACATTTTCCAACTCTCTCTGTGATGAGGACTGCTTCAGAGGTGCAGGGTGGCATCATAGCATCCCTGAGAAGTGTCCAACCTGGGGAGGGTAGAGTCAGGGCAGGCTTCTCAGAATAGTTTTTAAAACTAAGACCTGGAGGATGCAAAATACGCCAGTAGGAGATAGAGGAAGACAGTTCCAGGGAGAAGGTGTGAATAAAAGCATGCAGGTGGAAAAAGTTTTCGACAAAATTCAACACCCATTTATGATAAAAACCCTCTAGAAAGTAGGCATAGAGGGAGCTTACCTCAACATAATAAAGGCCATATATGACAAACCCACAGCCAACATCATTCTCAATGGTGAAAAACTGAAACCATTTCCTCTAAGATCAGGAACAAGACAAGGTTGTCCACTCTCACCACTGTTATTCAACATAGTTTTGGAAGTTTTAGCCACAGCAATCAGAGAAGAAAAAGAAATAAAAGGAATCCAAATTGGAAAAGATGAAGTAAAGCTGTCACTGTTTGCAGATGACATGATACTATACATAGAGAATCCTAAAGATGCTACCAGAAAACTATTAGAGCTAATCAATGAATTTGGTAAAGTAGCAGGATACAAAATTAATGCACAGAAATCTCTTGCATTCCTATACACTAATGATGAAAAATCTGAAAGAGAAATTAAGGAAACACTCCCATTTACCACTGCAACAAAAAGAATAAAATACCTAGGAATAAACCTACCTAAGGAGACAAAAGACCTGTATGCAGAAAACTATAAGACACTGATGAAAGAAATTAAAGGTGGTACAAACAGATGGAGAGATATACCATGTTCTTGGATTAGAAGAATCAACATTGTGAAAATGACTATAGTACCCAAAGCAATCTACAGATTCAATGCAATCCCTATCAACCTACCACTGGCATTTTTCACAGAACTAGAACAAAAAATTTCACAATTTGTATGGAAACACAAAAGACCCCCAAATAGCCAAAGCAATCTTTTTTTTTAAGAAGTTTTTTTTAATTTTCTTTTTTTTTAATTAATTAATTTATTTATTTATTTCTGCTGTGTTGGGTCTTCATTTCTGTGTGAGGGCTTTCTCTAGTTGCGGCGAGTGGGGGCCACTCTTCATCGCGGTGCGCAGGCCTCTCACTATCGCGGCCTCTCTTGTTGCGGAGCACAGGCTCCAGACGCGCAGGCTCAGTAGTTGTGGCTCATGGGCACAGTTGCTCCGTGGCATGTGGGATCCTCCCAGACCAGGGCTCGAACCCATGTCCCCTGCACTGGCAGGCAGACTCTCAACCACTGCGCCACCAGGGAAGCCCTTTTTCTAATTTTAAATTTATTTTTTATTTATTTATTTTTGGCTGCATTGGGTCTTTGTTGCTGCGCGCAGCCTTTCTCTAGTTGCAGCGAGCGGGGGCTACCCTTTGTTGCGGTGCACGGGCTTCTCATTGCAGTGGCTTCTCTTGTTGCGGAGCATGGGGTCTAGGCATGCAGGCTTCAGTAGTTGTGGCACGCAGGCTCAGTAGTTGTGGCTCACGGGCTCTAGAGCGCAGGCTCAGTAGTTGTGGTGCACAGGCTTAGTTGCTCCACGGCGTGTGGGATCTTCCCGGGCCAGGGCCCAAACCCCTGTCACCTTCATTGGCAGGCAGATTCTTAACCACTGCGCCACCAGGGAAGCCCCAAAGCAATCTTGAGAAAGAAAAATGGAGCTGGAGGAATCAGGCTCCCAGACTTCAGACTATACTACAAAGCTACAGTAATCAAGACATTATGGTACTGGCACAAAAACAGAAATATAGATCAACGGAACAGGATAGAAATACCAGAGATAAACCCACGCACCTATAGTCACCTTATTTTTGTGTTATCTTTTAAAATTGTTATCCACATGGTAATACCTTCTTACCTCTTAATAGAAATCACTTTCTAGCTCAAAATAATCTTTTTTTCGAAAACCATAGTGAATAATTTTAAAAGTAGAATTGTATATATACTATTCTAAGACTTCTTTTGTTATTATTTGAGAAATAGTCTTATGTTTCTTCAAATAGAAAATATAATGATCAATAAACTATTAAATTTGTACTAGCAGAAGAGGTAGAAAGACTGGAAAGAGACCTGGAGAAGAAGGTGATGGAAACTGAAGAGCTTAAAAGCAAACAAACAAGGTTCCTCGAGGAAATTAAAAATCAAGATAAGTTGAACAAATCATTAAAAGAGGAGGCCATGTTACAAAAACAGAGCTGTGAGGAGCTAGAGAGTAACCTAAACACGAAAAATGAACTGGTAAGTCCGTATTTTACATTGCCTTGACTATATTCTCTTGAAATAGAAAATTCTTTGTTCTTAGGTCTAAAAACACAGCTTCCTGACTATAAAATGGGGAAGATGTGGTTTAACAGAAATATGTGCAACTGGTTTGACAGGTTGTAGTTGACTGCACACTCTATGGTATGGTTGCCCAAAAGATGCATACTGTCTTGAGCTGTGTTATGTGAAAGTATGATATCCAGAACAAATGAGGAAGATGAAGCCCCACACCGTGGGGAGTTGGTCAGACTGCCCTTAGATGTCTGTATTTTTTTAAACAACAACACCGTTGGTGAGGCTGTACGTTGGCAAAAACTTTTAGAAAGCAATTTAGCAAAATTATCCAAATTTAAATGGATGTACCCTATGTCCTGTATATTGGAAATATTGTATATAATATTTATATTATTTATTGGTTATTATGTAAGTTATAGTATAATATAATATATATTTCTAATAATATAGTCTGTAGAAATGGTACAAGAATGTATAAAGAGATACATGTAGATACATGTGTGTATGTATATAAATATACATATACACATATATATACAAGGACATTGACTACATTATTGTCTATATTAGCAAAATATTGAGAATAACTAAAATGTCCCTCAGTAGATATCCATGTGGTAGAATAATAGTGTTCTTATCAAAGGAAGGCAGAGCTGTATATCCTCATATGGAAAGACGTCTAACATATATTGCTATATGAAAAAAAGCAAGCTGTATATCAAGTATGGTCCTATATATAAAGGAAGTATATAATGGTATAAGTATGTGTAAGTCAAATGGTAGAATGTATACCAAATTCTTGACAGCAGTTATTTTAGGGGAGTAGAATTATAGAGCACTTTCAAATTGCCATATATGCATATCTTTAATGTTTAAATTTTAAATAATTTGGCTTTACGGTTAAAATAGGTAGAAAAGATATCTTAAAAGAGAAAGATTTAGACAGACTAGATAGCATATCTTCAGAAGGTACCTGACCCAGAGGCTTCAAAGGTCTTGAGACCATGTCTGAGAAGTGGCCAAAGCAACAGGGGTGTCCAGGCTGGAGAAGAGGAGACCCAGTGAGCTGTGACAATTGCTTTCAGATAGTCAAAGGACTGTTTCATGGAAGAGGGACTGGAGTTATTGATGAAGGTACCAAGAGTTAAAATTAAGAAATGGCAAAAAGAATTATAGGAAAACAGTTTTTCATTTAGTAATGAAGAAGAAATCTATATAATAGCTGTCTTGAGATAAAATGTGATAACTCTGGAATGTGTGTGCTATCACTGAAACAGGCCATGTGCTCAGGGTTTAGGGAAAAGATAAAAAAAAACATTGGTCAGGGAGATGGACTAAATCACCCTAAAAGCCCTTTTCAACCTTGATAATTTGATTCTGTAAAATTATTAGTCTACTTTCCTTGAAGAAAAAAATAGCTATTGGTACTCTCTTTTTCTTTTGACAGTTCTTTTTCTGATCTCTGTGCATAACTTAGAGAATTGTATTTCTCATATAATTAGCAGAATCCTTGATACAGTTATCTTTTTTTTTTGCATCCCCCTTTCAAGATTGGCATTCTGGCTTAGTTACTTGATTTATTGACAAGAATTCTGCCTAAGCACTTACATTTTTAAGCAAGAAAAAAAAGCGTTCCCTCCTCTGTATAGAGAGGGAAATTGTTACTTGAAATCCAAATACTACTTAATTACCTCTTTCTTGAGCTCTTCTTTGTCAGGGGGACATGATAAAAGACAGGGCAGCTTTCCCAGCTCTGTTAGTCAAACATTCGGAGCATTTGTGGCTTCCTTCATATGCCTCTTATTTGAAGGTAGTTTTCAAATATGTCTGCTGTATTCTGAAGGCATATTATATATGATGTTAATAAACCAGTGATTATCAATGGTCTTATAATATGCATAGATCTTTTGCACTCCATTCCATAAGAGTGGAATGATGAGTAATTAAATCATTGAAGACATATTACAATCAGTTTTATTTTAGCAGTGAACTCTTTGTGCCATCACTTAACAGTTGTATTTTAAATACAAAAATAAAACAGTACTTAAAATAAGCACAGTACTTACTTTGGTATCACTTGATATTTGTGAACATTTAATAAATTTTCCTGAGTTATTGATCTTTTTCATAGTGTAGAATTCATCTTGTATTATTAAGACAAAAAAACATTATGATTTCCATATGCTGACTCCCTGGTGCACGTTAAGTCAACCCATTGAAAATCATGGCAAAATATTTTATTTTATATTTGTGTGCTATCCCAAAATTATGGATTATTATAGTTGTCTAGTTTTCTCTTTTGTTCGTTTATTATGTTGATATGTTTATGCTGTAAATAAATGTTTTGTAAATTGTCAACAGTTTTTGTTCGTTTTTTTTTTTCCTGTAATTGTTTTCAGTTAGAAGACAGACTGTGCTCTTTTTGAGTCATTATGTTACTTTTATCATTAACTATTTAAAAACACTTTATATACAAAGTTACTATATGTTTATTATAACAAATTCAGACAACACAAATGTATACACTAGAAAATGAAGGTTTCACTCTTCCCCTGCCACATTCCTTGGAGGTTAATATGTATCCTTTTTGTTTTCTATGCTTCTACAATATATATATAACTACATAGTGTATATGTAATTATATATATTTTTGAATGTTTTGTGATTTAAAAAAATTTTACTGTATATTTTTAAAAATTCTGCCATCTTATTTTTTACAAAACAGTATATCATTGGACAGCTGTCCAAGTTAAAAAAATACATACACGTGAATATATGTGCACACATATATACACACACACATAAATTCTTTTCAAAGTGTATATTGTGTTCCACTATACGGATTTTCCATGATTTATTTAATCTTCTCTTATTGATGAATATTTAAGTTGCTTCCACTTTTTTGTTATTAGAAACAATACTATAGAGAAAATCTTTATATATATATATATACCTTACGCATTCATACTAGTACTTCCTTAGCAGAATCACTATAAGTTTTAAATTTTGATAGCTATTAATGTTACCCCTCAAAAAGCTTATAACTGCTTCACACTTCTATAGCAGTGGGTGAAAGAGCCCACCCCCACTTGATAGTATTATTTTGAACTTGTAAATAGGATAGAAAAAAATGGAATCTCATTGCTTTAATTTCGCATTTCTTTAGGTATTGGAGAGCTGAGTACTGCATATGTATTTCTTAGCTATTTTGTATTCTTCAAATTCATATTGTTTTGCCAGTTCTTTTATTATTCCAAAGGACTATTCTATGTTAAAAAAAAAAATTCTGTGTCTTATTCCAAGAGCCTACATTTGAAAAACATTTTCCATTATCTTATGCAGAATATCTGGTGATAATATCACCTATAGTTGTATAATGTTTTCTAGTTTCATATAATAATTCCTCATATAGTAAGTCAATTAACTTATAAATGAAGCATTGTAACATTGAAGGAAAACTTCTGGTGGCCATTTAACCTGTAGTAGTCCCCCTCTCCTGCCACCAACAAATGTTAACTTTAATATTAATGTTACTCATTGTCTTTTTGCAAGTTATTTAAACTCCTGTACTTGTTTCCTCATTTTTAAAATGAGGATGATTTACCTGTCCTGCCAGCCCCACAGAGTTGTGAGGACTAAGTGAGGTTATGAATATGAAAATGATTTGAAATGAATCAAGCTAAGTAATGGAAGGTGGTAAATATAAAACTCCATTAGAATGATGATAAAATGTGTCCATGTGAGAATAATGCAGGTATTAATAACCATATCTTCCTAAGGTAAGTTGTCAGTAAAGAGCAGCTTATGTTGTTATAGCCTCACTCTCTAGAATTCTCCAGGTGATGGTATCTGTTTGCTTCTTTCTCCTTTTAGCCCTTGTTTTGGTTTCTTGCAGACCCTTTTCTGCTGATTCTTTATTCTTCCTTAAAGGTAGTTTGTTCAGGACTGAATTGTATACTATGTTTTTCATGGTTTGCATGAAAACTTGTATTAATATCCTTATGTACATTTTAAGTTTTGAAACTGGCTTGCCTTTTGAGAAATGTGCTTGTGTGTATGTATAATTTTTTTTAATGATTGTTTACATAGGAGAGTGAATTTGAATGTGGGGGAAAGAATTTGTATCATTTTTCCTATTGGTAAATATGTTAACTGCAGTCAGCTCTTGATTATCCACAGCTAATACTTTCCCGGGCTTTGACTCCCACTTTGCTCCCATTTATGCATTTCTTCAAAGGACATTTATTGAATGCTTACTATATGCTAAGCCTACTGCTGTAAAAGACACAAAAGTACTTTAAGATGCACAGAGTATTCATTATTAAAGTTGAGCCTTGAACAACACAGGGGTTAGTCCACGTATAACTTATAGTTGGTCCTCAATATCCTTAGTTCCTCAGCATCCACAGATTCAAACAACCACCGTCTAGTACTATAGTATTTACTATTGAAATGTATGTGTAAGTGAACCTGCTCAGTTCGAACCGACATTGTTCAAGGGTCAACTGTATTTGCCTGTGGAGACCAGTCCCTATAGCCTCCACCGTTCAGTCACATTTGCCTTTGTTTGTCCCCACTGCCACTGATCTTTAGGGAGAGAAGCGCAAGATTAGTTGACATTGTTGGTTGTGAGTTGCCTTCTAGGGACTCAGGGACTTGTGAGCATTCAGTGAAAGCATCAATGTGGGTAATGTGCTTGACACCCTGCAGCAGGACATCGAAGGCAGTGTAGTATAATAGAGTGTCGGATTTGAAATCGGGAAACTTGGAACTGAACTCTGCCTCTTCCACTACCAGCTGTGCAATTGGACAAGTTATTTAACCTCTCTGTACAGCTTTTATCATCTCATAGGGTAGTTATGAAGATTCAGTGAGATGGCATATGTCAAATGCTTAGCATGGTGTCTGGCATACAGTGAGTACTCAGTCAGAATTACCTGTTATCCAGGTTAGCCTTACTTCCACTCAGTTGGATAATCAGGAGGTGACTGAAAGCTAAATCATGCACGACTTTGATTTCACGGGCCTTGTAAAATGTTCATGTTCGTTTATGTTTTATTTTCTTCAGCTTGCATTTTTATATTAAAGAAGTGTTTCTGCATGCCTTTTTTTGTCTGGTATCTACTGTCAGATGCTGGGGGGAATGAAAAAGCAGAAATCACTTAGTGGACCTTTGAAATGAACTCAAGGATTGCTTTAGTAGAAAGGGGACTGGTACTGGTAGTTAATAAAATATTTAACTTCTGCCACTAATCTAATGATGTAACTTTTGACAAGTCAGTTCACCAATCTGGGACTCAGTTTCTTTATTTATAAATTCAGAGGGTTAGATTAGATGATTTTTCTTCTAGCTCCTAAAATTTCTAAGAATAACTGAAAAGTTGTAATTACAGTAGGATTACTTTATTAAAAATTTAATATCCTATATTTGGATCTGATTGAGCTTATTCACATCCCTTATCCTCCATTACAAAGAATAATGTTCTGAACACTTAAAACTGAGATGCCATTAGCCAAAATACTACAGCAACATCAGTACAACAATTAAAACCAATCTCCTATTTTCATCCTTCTCGCTCCTTCTAATTTCTTAGTAAATGTCAAATATTATTTCTATCCATGATTTGAAACTATCATGAGTCAGTTAAATAAATTAGTACCAGTTATTGGGAAATCAGGAAGCAGGTACTTAGTAGACTAGTTACTTAAAAATAATTGATACAGAGTTATTTTCATGTTTGGATAAGGCAAATTTAAATGATTTTTAAAACTTTTACTCATTGTATCCTGAAATAACATATAAACTTCAAAGGTCTTTTATGTGATCTCTTATGAAATGATAATTTTGTATTTCATTCTTTGTAATATTTTAGAATTAAGATAAAATGCTCTTAATGTTATTCTATTTGCTGTGAGATTTTAAAAAATCTAATTATCAGTTATAATTAGAGCTTGCCACACCACTGTACCTTTATACTAACTTACTGAATCTATGTGTTGTTTCATATCAAATTGGGCCAATAGCTAAGGCAGAAGACCATGGAACTAACTCGAGCATGTCAGAAACAGTATGAACTGGAACAGGAATTGGCTTTTTATAAAATTGATGCTAAATTTGAGCCACTGAATTATTATCCATCAGAGGTGAGTTATTTTGATTTTGTAGTAATCCACAGTTAAAGCCAGCATAGAATGGGGCAGGGGAGGGCAGGGTGGTGGAGATGTTCAAATGATTTTATCAATAACCACTCCATGTTTTTCTTAAGATACCAGCAGAGTATTTTGGTTGAATCTGTGAATTATTTGGCTCAGTGAGGTAGAGCAGTGTCCAAAAGAGGTTAAAAGCCCCAAGAGGATATTTGCCCACATCCATATTCGTAACCATAAGCAGCCCTTCTAATCCTGTTACCTCACTCAAGAGTGTGGTTGATCAGCTTCCTTAAATCCAAACCTCCAGGAAAAGTGCACTGCCTGCTTCAGTGACCATGGAATAGACATCTCCCTACATTGTTTTTTCAATAATCAGTGGGTTCACTATTAGTCAACCATTATTTGTACAAATACCATAAATGCCACTGCAACAGGGAACTGTTTAACTTCCAAGCTCCAGTCAGTATCATATAAAATAATATATGATAATAAAATGTCATATCAAATATGATTTAGTAAAAATTTAGTATTTAGTAAATACTAAATTTTTATGAAAAATTATTTTAGTAAAAATTCAACATTTAAAATTTATTAGACTGATATTTTACTTATATATCAGCCAAGAAACCAAAATAAAACATGTAGATTTCTGATCTGAGAGATACAGCAGTGCTAAAAACAACAACAAAAACCACATAACTGTAGGCACTTTCTTAGTCAATCCAGCTCACTGTTTGGGGATAGGAGGAGTAATCCTTTTGAGACCATTTTTTGTTCTAGTTCCTTTTTAGTATATTAAGAATAAGATAAAAGAATTATATATTTTTTTAAACTTCTATGTGTGTAGGATTACTATTTAGGCAATTCTGTGATATATTCTTCATTAATAAAATGAATAATGTCACTCGACTGCATAGCAGTTACTTATTAAGTCATAAGATTTATTTATTTTGTTTTTAGTATGTTGACATTGATAAAGCCCCAGACGAAAGCCCTTACATTGGCAAATCCAGATACAAGAGAAATATGTTTGCCACAGAGAGTTATATTACCGATAATGCCCAGCTAGTAGAGATCAAGAGGATGGATCCAGATGAAGGGGAACAACTTAGAAATGAACATGTGAACTTGAGAGCCCATACGCCACTGGACACACGACTGGAAGACAAAGAAAACAAAATAAGTGCAGGTTAAAAAAAGTTACTTTAAATTCTTTAAAAATACAAAAGAATTGAATATATAAGCAAATTTTGTTTTTTAATTCTTCTAGTTAAACATGCTGAAGTTATTTATTATATTGTTGTTTACATGAGACATCTAAAACAAAAGCAGTGATTCATTGAGCAGATTATTTTTTAATGATTCCTGTTATGAAGAATGGGGTTTTTGACCGTTATTTGATAGCAGCATGTCCAGGGGCTCCAAGAATGCTTAAATTTCATCCTGCCAACAGGTGCTCCTCACCATTGGACTTACACATTCAAAGACATAATTAGTAATAATTGAAGCAAGTAAAGTTATTGATTCCTATACATATCGCCAAAACCTAAAGTAGTGCTTTGGATAAACTGGATCAGTGCACTCTCCTTAGGCTTAGGCCTAAGGCTGGCCTCTGACTCTTCTTGACCTGCCCCACACTCCACTTCGTCAACTGCACCCCGCCCTCAGCCATCTAATTCAAGGAATCTTATCACTTCCTGGCAAGTCACAAAGAGGAAGAAATCAATCCAAGGGGACACTTAGAGACCTTCCAAATGGCAAACTTTGGACCCACTTCCTCACTTAGCTGTATGCATATGGCGGAAGGAGAAAGCAGACCTGAGTTCATTCATCTCACTAGTAATCATGACCCATTGTGGGGATCTCAAGCAATGAGATTAGTAGCCCATCTTCCCTTGGTTGGCAGCTAAATGGAATACATGGAAGGCCAATAGCGGTTGACTTAGAGAGGGGAGAAAAGAGGCCGAATTGTCCGTGCCTGCGTATACTATATGCAAGGCTCTGGAAGGGGAAAGCGAAACTAAATCACACCAGCCTCAAGTTTTATAGGAGGCAGGGAGGGAGAAAGAAATCAGGAATTTGAGGTGGAAAGTCACTGATTTGGGATTACCAAATCAGTAGTGAATTTCTTGATATTGAATCCCATCATAAAGCATTTGTCTCTAACACAGGTTTTTGTTTAATACTCTAAACCTAATTATAACTTGGTGACATGTAAGCACATATTTACAAATAAAATCCTTATTCTTTCAAAAGAGTTCTTTAATGTTGGGAGCATCAAGTAGAGCCCCTTTTATGTTAGGATTTTACAAATAAATGGATCAATTATAGCTCTATGGCATATCATGAAACTATTCTAGAGATTAACTAATAGAGAGGAAAACAATCATAAGAAATTACTTCTTTTTTATTCCTGTGTTGTATAATTGCAGAATTTAATTGGAGGAAGTTATTGCTAAGAAAAAGGTAGAAATTTGAGAATTCAAGATTTTTCTTGTGTGCCTGTATGCATGGTTTTTAAATTTGCAGCACAAGCTCGACTATCAGAACTGCATGATGAAATAGAAAAGGCAGAACAACAAATTTTAAGAGCTACTGAAGAATTTAAACAACTGGAAGAAGCTGTACAACTTAAAAAAGTAAGTAAAAGTAAAGCTGCATTGCTAAGAGAAAATGCCAAAAATGAAATGTGTTTCCCTCTTCATAACCGTGTAAAAAAATCTTTATATCAGTGCTGCCTAATTAATTACGGAATAACAAATTTCAGAGTCAGATATGGTTCTAGCGTTTTCCAATTTCATTTCCTTCCATTCAGGATGACATCCTATTAGCATTTAATAGAGTGTATAGATACACATTACTTAACCATTTATGTAAAAAGATATATTCAGTCTACTGTATTATGAAAGTGTCAATTTATCCAGGGAAGCTGCTTCCTAATATATCTCTCCTAATTTAATTAAGCACTCACCACCTTTAAGATCCTGGAACCTAGATTAAGAGCCAGAAAACACCTCTACAATGAACATTATTAAACATGAGTAGCAAAAATATAAATGATATAAAATATGGTATACATAAAAATGATGTCATGAAGAAGCAAGCAGCTCAAACCCATGATGTAGTTGCATAGGGAGAAAGTTCAAAAAAGGAAGTATTTTGACATTTTAGTTTTTAAGTAAGTAAAAGGTTTTAGTTATTTGCAAATTTTAAAAATCAGTATTTGAAAATTGTGATGGTAATGTATTCATACCATAGTAGGAAGAAAAGAAGGTGAAGTCCAAATTATATATTCTTTTAAAAAGATAACCCTGTGTCATTAGTTTCAAATTATTTAGTAACTAGAAATTGATTCAAGTTTATGTGGCAGTTGCTGACTGAGCTGGGCCCTGAGTAATGAAAAAAACGGATGTGTTCCTCTCTCTTGGGCAGGAAGTAGGCAAAAAATAAGTAAAAATAAGTTTAAAAGAAAAAAACGGATGTGTTCCTCTCTCTTGGGCAGGAAGTAGGCAAAAAATAAGTAAAAATAAGTTTAAAAGAAATGTATAGTTAAACAACATAAGTTCTAGGGGGGAAAGAAAATTAGGAGAGACAGTAAAGAGGATGTAGATTGCTGCAACCCACAAAGGCCTCACTGAGGAAGTGACATTTAGGCTGAGACCCAAAGGATGAAAAAGAGCCAGTAAGGCAGAATTAAGGGCAAGCATATTCCAGGCAGAGGTGACAGTGTGTGCAAAAGACTTCAGACTAAAGATTCCTCTGCAGGATGAGGGAGAGTATAGTGGAAGATGAGGTTAAAGCTCATGCCAGGCATCATAGGCCATTTTAAGGGGTTTGAATTTTATTCTGAATGTAATGGGAAACCTTTGAAGGACTTTAGGTGGTAGCATGGCTGATCCTATTTGTATTTTTATAAGGTCACTCTGGCTACTTGATGAGAGTGAAATGGGTTGAGAGAGATGGAAAAAATGGAGATGTGTATATCGGTTAGGAGGCTGGTGTTTAGTACAGGCAAGACATGATAATGGCTTGGACTACAAAGGTGATGGTGGACATGGAGAGAAAGAAGACTAGGTAAAATCTGGCAGTAGAATAGACAGGACTTAAAGATGGATTGAAAATGGGAGATGAGGTGGATGGAGCTATTAAGAATGATTTTAATAATTAAATAAGAATGTTTTATAACAGTACTGGCGAAAGCTTTATATAGATAAATTGGTAGAAGTAAATAATGTACATAATTTTTAAGTAAATGGATGCTTACAAAATGTGCTTGGAAAAAATAGTTATTTTAAATGAGTAAGTATAATATAGCCTAAATTTTTCATTACATTGTCAGTTGGCTTGATATTCTAATACAAGGGTAAGTGCTATATAAAGTCAGCTACCATTAATACTATGGTTATTATTAATAATAATTTATAAATTATTTATACTAATATGACAACTTCATTTCTACTGCTATTGTTTTCATAAGCTTTTATAAAATAAAATTTTCTTACATATAATAAGGATAAAAGTATAAGATATGAATGGAGTGCCTAGGTATCTCCTGCATTTTACTTTTATTATTAAAAAAAACCTGATAGAGCATGGAATACCTTTTTAAATTGTACTAGTTGTTTTCTGTAAATTTGTAAATCAGTGTTGCTGTCCTCTGTTAATTGTATGTTGGGGTGGGGGGGGAATTAGATTTCAGAAGCGGAGAAAGACTTTCTTTACAAGCAGTTGAGTGGTAGGATACAACTTCTAAATAAATTACGCCAAGAAGCTCTGGATCTAGAAATGCAGATGGAAAAGCAAAGAGGAGAAATTGCTGAAAAGCAGAAGGAGATCAAGGACCTGCAAATAGGTATTGATAGTCTGGATTCCAAAGACCCAAAACATGTAAGTAAATGAAGAGATCTTTGGCTTGTTCTATGGGGATGAGCATATCATTCTTTCTAGGTATTATGTCTCATCGTTTTTAGCCTCAGAGTCCTTTCTGAAAATCTTTTAGTTTGATGCACAAATCTGAGCAATACATATGTTTATATGTGTGTATATATAATATGAGTGTATGTATGTGTATTATATATATATACATATGTGTGTATATACATACACACACACACATATATATGAAGTGTGTGTGTGTGTTTAAAACAAGACAACCTAGGGCTTGATGGAGGTAGTAGCTTTCAGTAGAACAATTGATGAATGATATACATATTTTTTTAAGTAATTAAATTTCATTATATTTCAAATCAAGAGTAACCTGCTCTAAGGTGCTCTCCAAACCTCTTACTCTTTCTCTCTCCTTGTTTTATTTTCTTCTTTCTTAACAGCAAGGTGGCAAGATGGGAGAGCTGAGGGGGTTCGGAGTCCTTTTTCTACCTCTTCTTTAATCCTTTATGCAAATATTCCACTAAAGCTATTTGTTGTTTCATATTGTTTTGTTTTGTCCTTAAAAAGAAAACATTTCTCTAGAGTATGTCTTCCTAAAATGTGGCCAGAGGTGGTCAGGTGGCTGGATGATGGAGTTAGGTTCTTGTCTCTTTCTGTCTCTACTCTGAAAAGTCTTACTAATGGTTTATATTTTAGCCAATATTTGTAAAATAGAAGTAAGAATATTTCCTGCATATTTTACTGGTATACTTTGAATAATAAGGTTATTTAAAAAAAACTTTAAAATCTCTGGATTATGAGAAACCATAGAATTTAACATGGTAAAGACAATGCACTATAATTGCTTTATGTACTTGACAAGTTATTTAGTTATCCCTTTAAGCATTTTAGTAAAATATCATAGATATTTTTTGGAGGCCAGCTAATTTTGACAAAGGGTGACCATATCATCACAGACATAAGGTCTTTTATAACAAAAGCCTAAGACTTAGTATTAAAATTGAAACCAGGGCTTCTCTGGTGGCACGGTGGTTGAGAGTCCGCCTGCCGATGCAGGGGACCCGGGTTTGTGCCCTGGTCCGGGAAGATACCACATGCCGCGGAGCGGCTGGGCCCGTGAGCCATGGCCGCTGGGCCTGCACGTCCGGAGCCTGTGCTGCGCAATGGGAGAGGCCACAGCAGTGAGAGGCCTGCGTACCGCAAAAAAAAAAAGAAACCAAAAGTAGTCTTGATTATCTTGAAGAATTTTCATTACATGAAAAATTAGAGATTTTAAATAATATATAATGTGGTCTGTGATATCTTCCTGTATCATATTTATTTGTTCAGAAGTCTACCACCCCATGTAAGGCCCCTGAGGACAGGAACTGAATCCCCAGGGGCCAGTGCTATGTTTATGAATGCTTGCATTAAGGAAAGTAGGGAAGAACTGGCCTATAGGCACTACCCAAAGCTCCTTTACTCCCTCTTGTAGTTCTGTGATCTATGAGTGTAATCAGAACCTAGATTGTCTGTTTGCTTTCAACTTAGGACTGTGATAGTCTTGGCATACCGGGAGTCTAATACACACTGGATATCTGTAAAGAATTACATATAGAAAGGAGTTAAATGAGAAGTAGGAAAGGCATCCAAGTTTTGAAGGTAGTCAAAATCAATCTGTAATAGTGGAGATGAAACATACAAGCCAGATTTTGAAGTTCCTTTTTGGTATTGTTAAAACTTGTGAAGGTTACTTCTTAGGGTTACAGTCTTAGTCTGAGCACCAGAGGATGTCTCTTTTTAATTTGTTCACCTGGAAGGAGCATCTTTTTCTAATTTGCACAAAGTCACCTTAATGCCTAGTGTTAGGCACCCCATTTTAGGCTGCAAAATGTGAACATTTTAGCAAGAGGGAAAGAATCAAGAATGGTATTCTGCATATTTTTCTGCAGATTCAGGCTTTTATTTAACTTTTATTATCTAATCAGATGAAGTATCTTTCTGAATAGCAAATAGAATTTAAAGTAAAAGCTTGAGAGATTAGGAAACAGTAAATGACTGAGATATGATGGAAAACAAGTATGTTAAGTGCCAGTGACGTGTCTTGCATTGCACTTGGTTTTAGGCACATATGGTGTGGAACTTTATTTTATTACAGCATCCAAATGAGACTGGTGACTTTTTAAATTTGCATAAAATGAAAATATGATTTAGAAAGATTAAATGATTTCCCAAAGTACCCCCTTTTAGGAAGAGGCAGAGCCTCACAAAGGAGTTACAGGTCTAAAGAGATTAATTATTTTTAAAATTAGCTCAGAGCTAAGCCAAGTTTTCAACAGACATAAGCATTTAACTAGTTTTCAAAAGGAAAAGGTACTATATAAAAATCAAATCCCATTTTAGTTCTAGAAAACATTCGCAGAAGCAGAAATACCACAGGAGCAAACATAATAAAGGAAGATTTGTATCCCTGTTCCCTGTCTAGCAATGCTCTATGGGAGCAAACTGTATGCTAAAGGCAATTAATCTGTAGTAATCTGTTGCAAAGATTGTGCGTGATTGGCCTGTGGAAGCTTCCTGTGTTGTGATTTAAAGCACGGAGGGTGTGGCCTGCCTTCAGAGGCTGCTTGTGATTGGACGGGCTGGGCTGCCGCTCAATCTCTGCCAGGAATGTGGTTTGAAGCGCTGGGAGGTTAGAGGCTCAGAGGCGTTTACAAAATTGTGGCTGTCAGAGAGGGAAGTGCACATGAATTTCAAGACAGCATTAGAAAGCGTTCCGCCCACAGTTCCTCTGTTCTCAACGTCTCAGTTTTAACAGGACAAATTCTAAATTAAGGTATGATCATTTTCTCTCTCTGTGTACAAAGGATTTAAAAAGGAGGAGGAGTGAGAGATGTAAGTTCCTGTTTTTACAGTACCTCTATTGTGAGCTCCATGGTAGTGAAAATCGCTGAATCTACTTTTGCTCCCATGTGTTTAATGCAAATCATTGGTGTATTGAACTAATTTTTTGTCCTGCATGTAGAGATTTCAGTGGAAGTTTTAATGGTGAATTTTTAAGATTTATTGATACAGATATGAGTGTAGATCTTTTTGAAAATTCTTTCTTGAGCTATAAAAATCCTAAATTTACTTAGAATTTAAGGTTTTATCTGCAGTTATCTTTTCAGAAAGACTTCAGATGGGTATTTTGGGAGAGTAGGAGAAGAGTTTTGAACATCCATCACGTTTTACCAGTAGTAAAATAAAAACCTTCCAATCAAGCTGCCTCTCATTTATTCTTCAGAAATGAAGAGACTTTCTTTCTTGTCTTTGGAGGCAGCAGACTTGTAAAATTGAGAAATGTTCTTTTATAATCAAATTGTAGTCTTAGACTTGAGACGCATGGAGTTCGTTGTTCAGACTAATATAGTTCTTTCTCCTGGTAACTTTCTCTTGATTTATTATTGTTCTGTTCCTCTGATCCTGTGGGGGCAAACTAGAGCTGCGAGGGTGTGATGTGAGTGGGCTGCGAGGGTGTGATGTGAGTGGGAGGGCACAGGTTCTCTGGGGAATTATTTTGTCTCCATATGAACAGTTGCTTAAGGAGACCTGGGCAAGTCATTTGATGGATCTGAGATTCAGTTTTCTCACATGTAAAAGGAAGAGTTAGACTAGGTCATCAGTTTTCAGTTTTTCCCCCAGCACACCTGAGAAATACAATCCAATCCTTTCAGTTAACAGTAGCTCCCTAAAGCGATGACTGTCAGGGTGTGTGTGGGTGTGTGGAAGCTCTTTTCCACCAGGGGCATATGTAGTGGTTGCAGCTGTATGTAGTGGTTGCAGGGGTGTGCCTCCATAGGGCCCTCCATCTTGAGAATCACTGGGCTAAATGGTCTTCGAGGTCCCTCTCAACTCCCAGTTTATGGAACTTAAAAGCAAAATGTTTCTTTGTATAAGGAATTGAAAATAAACTCGTTGAGGACACGGGGAGGGGGAAGGGTAAGCTGGGACAAAGTGAGAGAGTGGAATGGACACTATATACACTACCAAATGTAAAATAGACAGCTAGTGGGAAGGAGCCGCATAGCACAGGGAGATCAGCTCAGTGCTTTGTGACCACCTAGAGGGGTGGGATAGGGAGGGTGGGAGGGAGATGCAAGAGGGAGGAGATATGGGAATATATGTATATGTATAGCTGATTCACTTTGTTATAAAGCAGAAACTAACACCATTGTAAAGCAATTATACTCCAATAATAAAGAAGTTAAAAAAAAAAGAAAATAAACTTGAATTCTAAGGAAGTATTTATTTCATGTCTGTATTTCCCCAAAAAAACCTTTTTAAAAATTATACTTAATGTTTTTTAATAAAAAGTTATTACTTGTCTATTATAAATTTTTTAGCTAAAAAAACTTATTAAAAATCTCTTGTAATCTTTCCACCCAGATATAACCTTTGTTAACATTTTAGAATATAGCCTTTTCCTATGGATATATGTATATATAATCAATTAACTTTTGGGAAACCTTTTGGAAAGATACATTTTAGTGCAGTGCAAAGAACACTGAAATTGGCTGCATTACCTACTAGCTGTTACCTGGGAAAAATCACTTAACCTTCCTGAGCCTCAGTTTGCTCATCTGTAAAATGGAGATGATTTCCACATCAAGTTATCATGAGGTTTAAATGAAAACTTCATGTGAAAACAACAGTGTCTGACACAAAACAGATGCAAATTGTTACATTTTCTTTTCCACTCTTCCCTAGAAATGTTATTAAGGATTATTATTTTTATAAGAGTTTAAAGAATTAGGGATTTTATTTTTTTTTTTCAATTCAGTGCCATATGAAGGCTCAGAAGAGGGGTAAAGAACAACAGCTTGACATTATGAACAAGCAGTACAAACAACTTGAAAGTCGTTTGGATGAGATACTTTCTAGAATTGCTAAAGAAACTGAAGAGATTAAGGACCTTGAACAACAGCTTACTGAAGGTGAGAATTTAAGTATGATTTAAGGTAAATCAGATTCAGTGTTAATAAAAGACAAATAACAGGCATTAATCCAGATATTAGCTGAATATGCTTCAGCTGTTAGTACTAGTATTTGATAGGGAAATATTTGCAGAGTACTCAAAAATGTTTAATAAAATTAAAAATTTTTATTTTAGTTTTCTTGGGTTGATGTCCTAGTGAGTCAGGTCACTATGGCAAGAAATCCGTACATTATCATGATAAACTCTGGCATGTGATTGTCTTCTTCTAAGGCCTAAAATCTTTTCAGGAGCAAAGAGTCCGTTGATATCAGGCATTCGGTGTCTGGTTATAAGGAGACTGCAGAAAGAATTTTAGGATCTATTTTTGCAGTGCAAATTTCAATTGTGACATTGCTGGGAATTCCCAGGTGGTCCAGTGGTTAGGACTCTTTTGCTTTTACTGCCATGGGCCCAGGTTCAATCCCTAGTTGGGGAACTAAGATCCCACAAGCTGCACAGTGTGGCCAAAAAAGAAAATTTTTTAAATAAATAATAAAAATAGATCTTCCACCCATTTAAAAAAATCATTTAAAAAAAATGTGACATTGCCATAATAGTGGAAGAGGAAGATAATAGACTGTAAGTGATGAGAGCCTTGGCTTGTGGTAAGAAGACCCCAGTCCTTGTTTTGCCATTATCAGCTGTGTTACCTGGGATAAATTATTTCTGTCACGATCATTAGTTTGGGGAAGATTAAATGAAATAGTGTTCATGAAGTGCCTGGACATAGTAAACCCAATATATGGTTTGTTTGTTTTTATAAGTCTTCAGGTTACAGGTTAATGCTGCTAGTCTGGGATTTGACTTGGTTTTGTTTTGTGTGTCTAGCAGCAAGAACTGTTTTGTTGCACACTTTTCGTTATTTTATTTGGAAATCACTACTTTAAACTTTTTATAGCATGTATTAAGCATTTCATAAGCAATGCCAATGAATATACTATTTTTATTGTGTACCTGCTTAATACTCCTGTACCATGGATAATAGGGGGGAAAGCTATTACTATATCTTGAAAATGAAATCTAAGATAGTAGGAAATAATTGAAAGCTTAAAATTTCATTCTTAGCTAGTAACAATAGCTAAGGAGACTAAATGCAGTAATTATGTATCTTGAAAGCATTTTCTTATATATATTATCGTCTTCCCTTTCTTCGTCTTGCTTAGGCCAGATAGCAGCAAATGAAGCCCTGAAGAAAGACTTAGAAGGTGTCATCAGTGGGTTGCAAGAATACCTGGGGACTGTCAAAGGCCAGGCTACTCAGGCCCAGAATGAGTGCAGAAGGCTACAGGATGAGAAAGAGACATTGCTGCAGAGATTGACTGAGGTCAAGCAGGAAAGGGACCAACTGGAAATAGTTGCCTTAGATGCAGAAAATATGAGGAAGGTATGATTTGTTTCTTCTTGTCTGTTTTCCTTACCTTCAGAAGTGGATGATGTCCAAGTTAAGTTAGTTAAGGAAGTTAGCCACAGTGCAATTATAAGTGGCAAAAGTGTTAGGGGCTATTTAGTGTTTTGGGGTTTTTTTTCCCTTTAGTTGTGATACACTTGGAAGCATTATTTTTCCCTTACTAAGAAAAGGAAGATTATTTTAGCTGAATTGCTATCCCTGAAAAGTATTGTGATCAAATAACTCTAAAGAATAAGAAATTATAGCTATTACAAATACTGTATTAGATGTTCATATTTTGTTATTTGTGTAGCAAAATTAAGCATAACATAATTTTTCTTATTCTTGTTGCTGTTACTTCATAATTGTAGTATTATTTTACAGATAACAGACACAGCATTGTAAATTATACCCTTCCATGCTTGATTTGTTGACATTCATTTGGAGATTTCACTTGCTCTGTTTTAGTTGTTTGGTAAACTTTACATTGCAGGAGAACCCAGATTCCCAAACCTCATCCTCAGTAGGGCTGGCTTTGGAAATTTGAATTAATTTGTTTTAATGTTATGAAATTTATCAGACATATAAGAATATCAAAAATATTTAACACTATGTACTCACAGCTTAAAAACTAAAACATACAGATATATTTGAAACCCTCTGTGTACCCCTCCCAGAGGTAGCAAAATCCTGAATATGGTTATCATTTCCCTCTATCTGTCTTCTTTTATTATATGTGTATCCATCTATAAACAATACGTATTATAGTTTTGCATAATTTTAGGATTTATATAAAAAGTACATAATGTATTCTTTGGCTACTTCCTTTCTTCCTTCATGTTTATGTTTTTGAGAATTATGCAAGTTGATACATGTAGCTCTATTTTTATTGATGTATATAGCATCCCATTGTATGTGCCTACCACAAATTTATTGCTTATTCATTCTCCTCTTGGGGGATATTGAGGTGGTTTCCATTCTTTTGCTATTACAATATTGAGAGTGACATTCTTACACACATCCTGAGCATGGGGACTGTGTTCACAGTGGAACTGTGAGTCAGAGTGTACGTGCCTTCTCAGCTTCACTAGATATTGTCAAATTACTGTCCATAGTGATTTTGTGAATTTCTGTTCCCCCCAGCAGTGTGAAGGGCTACCATTACACCACATCCTTGACATCACCTTAATGTTATCTAACTTTTATTTTGTAAGCCTTAATTTTGAAATAATTTCAAGCTTACAGGAGAGTTGCAAGAATAGCTTACTATACCTTCCATTCAGAGTCACCAATTTATTTTGCCACATTTGCTTTCTGTCTCATATAAAATTTTACATGATTTTATATACATTGTTATATAAATTTTTTTCTTAATCATTTTAGAATTAGCGGTAGACATCATGCTCTTTAGCTTCTAAATATTTCAGTATGTTTCCTGAGAACAAGGACATTTTCTAAGATAAACACAGAATAAAGATCAAATTCAGGAAATTTAACATTTTGTCAGACTTAGTGTTTGCCAATGTGCTGAGTTTGAAATGATGTCTTTTTTATGAAAATTTTTACATTTACAGGAAAGTTGAAAGAATAATTCATTGAGCATCTGTGTGCTCTCTTAGATTCAACAAATATTTTTCTATATCTTTTTTTTTTGCTGGGTCATTTGAAAATTGCAGATATTATGACATCATCCCTTCAGTACATATCTCTTAAAAATGAGGACATTTTCCTACATCAGTGCAATACCATTATTATACCTAGGAAAATTAACAGCAATTCCCTAATATTATCTAATATCTGAGCCATATTCACATTTTCCCAATTGTGCCAAGAATGTCTTTCATGGTGCGCGCACGCGCGCGCGTGTGTGTGTGTAGAATCCAGCTGGTAGTTCTGTAGCGTGTCCCACGTTCTGGATTTATCTGATTGTTTCCTCATGGTTTGTTTAACTTGTTTCTCTATGCTCTGTGCAAAATTGTGTCTTGTTTTAACTGCATTTTCACTTGATTACTGGAGATGTTAAGTACTTTTCATCTGTTTATTTGCCATTCAGTTTTTCTCTTCAGTGAAATCCCTATTCATATTCTTTGCCCATTTTTTCTATTGGATTTTCTGTTTCTTAATGATTTATAGGAACTTTTTATATATTCTGGATATTAATCCTCTGTTGGTTATAAGTAGTGTCTGCATTTTGGACAAGCAACCCATATGATTCAGATGCCAGGTGGTCTTTTGATCCCTTACTGAGAAACTCTTCTATAGAAGTTCTTATCACAGGATTCTCCTCTTTAATCAGAATAGTTTAATTCTTCAAGATTCCAAATAAACAGGTGAAAGCTATAATGTGTAATCATAAAAAAATAGGCTAAAATGAATCAGAACTGTGGTATGCTAATCAACAGGTACTTATATTCTTGTTAACACTCGTTTAAGCTTCTCTCTCATCCTTAATATTAGAGAGTGCTAGTCCCATTTTGTTCTTCTGATAAGTGAACATACTGTGGTTTAACAGGAAGAGTGTGAGCTTTGGAGTCAGAAATCTCAGTTCATATTCTGACTCTGTCCTTTTTTTAGCTGCACAGCTCTGTGCTGTTTACTTAGATCTTCATTCTCCATTTCCTCATCTATAAAACGGGGATAATACTTTACCTTACACAGTTACTGTGAGGATGTAATTAAATAATGAATGTGAAAACATTTATTCCAGTGTCTGAAGGAAAATAGGCCTTAAATTTTATCCTCCTCTCTTCTTTCTTCTTACGAATACATAAGACTCATTTAAAGTATCACACAACTGGTTACTTTGGAAAACATGTTGTAGCTTACTGATTTTTCTTATTACATTTAGTCAGTGTTTTTGTTTTCCAGCCTGGATTCACACAGCCTGCAGCTTCATCGTATTGCCATTGAATACTCTGTGCCTGGCCAGCACTGGCTGGCCAGCATTTACTTTAAGTGCTCACGTTACTTGTAATGACTTGCAGATGCTTAAGCAGCACACTGAGGGTTCTGTACTTAAAACACTGAATCCTTGCAGGAGCTTGCAGAGCTAGAAAGCGCCCTTCAGGAGCAGCATGAGGTGAATGCATCCCTGCAGCAGACCCAAGGAGATCTCAGTGCCTACGAGGCTGAGCTAGAGGCTCAGTTAAAAATAAAGGATGCCGAAGCCAACCAGCTCAAAGAAGAGTTGGAAAAACTAACAAGGCTCAGCCAGGTAAGTAAGAGCACAAAGCCATCTAGAAACCAAGTAGGCTGGGCCTTAACATAACAACTTTCCTTTAATTTAATCGAAGATTAAACGCTTTTTAATATAATGTATGTGGAGTGATGGGAAGAGCACATTTTTGGAGTCAGACATTCTGAGCTTAAATATGACCCATGTGTGAACATGGGCAACTCACTTCATGGCTCTGAGCCTCTGACAAATGCCTCATCATCTGTAAAGCGGGTTATGGTGAGGGTAAGTGAGACAATGGGCCTGAAAGCACCTAGCAGTTGGTAATCAATAAATTCTAGTTGTTTTTTCTCAAAACAGCTTTAAGAGACCTCTTTTAAGTTGATATTAAATTTTACTTTGCTACTTCCTGTTCTGGTTGGATGAAATACCCACTAGTTTAATTATACTTGAAAATTAGTGAAATATTTATTCATCCAATAAATACTTATCGATTGGCCATTAAGGGCCAGGTGCCATGGATGCTGTAGGGAGTAGCACAGACATGGTTATGTCCTTGTGAAGCTGACAGTCTGGTAGGTGAAACAGGTGTCGGACAAAGAAAACGATAGGGTTCTGTGCTAGGGGGGTGGTGGTCAGGGAAGACTGCCCTATGGAAATGGTGTTTCAGCCGAGACTTCAAGGGGAACTAGGATTTGGCTGTGCAGAGGGAGCAGAGGTGAAAGGGTAGAGGTAAGGGATGTGTTCTAGGCAGAGAGGCAAGGAGAGAGAGCTTAATGCATTTGAAGTGCTGAAAGTATGCCTCCAATATGCCAGGAGCGAGAAGAGGAGTAGGGAATGAGAGTGAGAGATAAGGGCAGAGAGGAAGACAGAGGCCAGTTATAATATATTCTTGATCACATTAAAATACAGTTTTGTTTAGCTATTAGCCAAATGGGTTGCATCTTCCTCCAGGAAGCCCACCCTCACCTTCTGTTATGCCTGCTGAAAATCTGGATTCGGGACTCTACTTTGATTTTCCTTTAACCTGTGCTCAGTCAAAGCATTTTAGCTTGTGTATGAAATCATCTGTTTAGATTGTCTGTCTCTCCTGCTAGACTCAGAGCACAGTGAATGCCCAGATTGTAGATGCCTGTTTCAGTGCCTGGCACATGAGGAGGGTCAATAGTTTCTAACTGGATGAAAGTTAAATAAAATAAGATCGTTCAAAACAGGCACATGAAAAGATGCTCAACATCGCTAATTATTAGAGAAATGCAAATCAAAACTACAATGAGGTACCACTTCACACTGGTCAGAATGGCCATCATCTACAAATAATAAATGCTGGAGAGGGTGTGGAGAAAAGGAAACCCTCCTACACTGTTGGGGGAATGTAAATTGGTGCAGTCACTATGGAGAAGTGGAGGTTCCTTAAAAAACTAAAAATAGAGTTACTGTATCATCCAGCAATCCCACTCCTGGACATATATCTGGAAAAGATGAAAACTAATTCGAAAAGATACATGGACCCCAGTGTTCATAGCAGCACTATTTACAATAGCCAAGACATGGGAGCAACCTAAATGTCCATCGACATATGTATGGATAAAGATGTGGTATTTATACACAATGGAATATTACTCAGCTGTAAAAAAAAAAAAATGAAATAGTGCCATTTGCAGCAACATAGATGGGCCCAGAGATTATCATACTAAGTGAAGTAAATCAGACAGAGAAAGACAACTATCATATGATATCACTTATATGTGGAATCTAAAAAAATGATACAAATGAACTTATTTACAAAACAGAAATAGACTCACAGACATAGAAAACAAACTTATGGTTACCAAAGGGGAAAGGGGGGAGGAGGGATAAATTGGGAATTTGGGATTAACATATACACACTACTGTATATAAAATAGGGAAACAACAAGGACCTACTATATAGCACAGGGAACTATATGCAATATCTTGTATTGATAATAACCTATAATGGAAAAGAATCTGAAAAAGAATAGATATATATTTGTATAACTGAATCACTTTGCTGTATACTGAAACATTGTAAATCAACTATAATTTAAAATTAATTAATCATTAAAAAAAATAAGATAGTTTGAATCCCAGGAATTCATGTAAAATGGCATTCATATGATTAGAAAAGGATATAAAAATAGGCTTATTATAATAATTGTAATTACTTTGTGTTCCTTTACTTACTAGATACCAAATGATATCAAATGACCATTTGCCAGTTGTCAGTGTTATATTTCTTAAGAGTACCAAGCTTTATAAAACTATAGTTGACCTGATCAGAGTGTGGAAAACAAGAGGTTGGGAAGGAAACAATTAAAATAACAGTAAATACATATTTTTAAATAATAGTAAATACAATTTCTGGATAGCATCTTCTTTGAAATAAATTTTCAAAAGTTTTTAAGCAAGCCCTTACTGGCTTAAAATCCATTGTCTTTTGTACTTCCATTGTCCTTTATTTTTTTTTCTTATAAGTCTTGACAAAAATATTACAGCAGCCTGGCCTTTTCACAAATTCATATGGTATTGAAAGGGACATTCCTTTCCTTGCATCAGGACTACCAAGATTGGTCTTCAAACCACACATCGAGATTGTGGAGCATAACAGATCTTCTCTCTCTGCTTTACAGATCTATGATTGGTACCCTTTAGTTATATGAAATCACTTGTGATGCTTGTTAAATGCAGATTCCTGGGACTTGCCCTAGAAATTCTGCCCATCAAGTCTGAGAGGGAGTCCAGGCATCTGTATTTTTAACAGGTGCAGCAAGTGATTTTGATGCAGGTATTTGAGGACCACAGTGTCAGAAATATTGGTCTAAGGAAAAAGAGAGCAGTAACTGTTGAGTCACTCACAGAGCTTTTAAAGGCTCACTCCTGGAGATTCTGAATTGGTGTATCTGGGCTGAGCTGATTCTGATGCTTGCTCTTCCTTATGTATTAATAGTTTAAGGAGGCATGTGAAAAACTTACCTTGGGCTTTTAAACTTGGGGGTACAAATGTAAAACTGAGTTGTTATAAAACCAAAGCTCCCAAGGGATTGCATGTGTATGTAAATTTATTTATGCCTTATTAGATCATAAATTATTGCTATTTTACTTTTTTTGTATCATCGCTTCCTATGGCAATAGTTAGAACAATCAGCTGTTCAAACAGAACTTGAGAAAGAAAAGCAAGCCCTCAAGAACGCACTCGGAAAAGCCCAGCTCTCAGAAGAAAAGGAACAAGAAAATAGTGAGCTCCGCACCCAACTTAAACAGCTGCAGGTAGAGACTTATTAGCTCCCAATACATTCTTATATGGGACACCCAAAGATGTTGCCATCTTTATGTCAGACACTTCACAACCTGCTCTTACATGTAGTAAGCTACTTGAGTTATTAGAAAAAAGGACTTCTGGATGGGATAGTACCATAACCTCTGTTGCGATTATTTTAAGATTACTAATATGCATATCCTTTGTGTTGTTATTATGGTGCTAAGAGATAGAGGCAGTGTCGATAGTAAACAGAGAACACTAGGTAAACTCATGGAGGACAGCAGTACCTTGCATTTCCGCTAGAAGCGGCTTTGTTACCAGACTGAGCTAAAATTATCAGATTGATGCATTCTTCTTCCACTGAAATATCTTTGTAATTATCCAGGAATTTAACTAGAATGAGTTGCAGTAGAACTTCTTAATTGTAAAGTTTTCAGTCTCCTTCTCAGAAGGAATGTCATTAAAAATGCAGTCATTTTACATTTTTGAGAGTTTTCTTTGGCAGACTATTTTTATAGCTATTGTCACAATAATCTGCCCGACAAACTGCCCGAGAAGCAAGTGGACAGGATTTTCTAGGTAATTAAACGCTCTCAAAGAGGACATACGTCTGAACAAACAAGTACCTGGATCAACACGCAGGTTTCCAGATCTGTGAGGTCAGGGGTCACTTAGCTGACGTAGGTGGCAGCTGTTATACTTCACCAGAAATCAAGGGGCAGAGTTATTGTGGTTTGGGGGAAGGCTCCAAATATTCATCTAGGGGGATTTGTGACAAATAAGACTAAACTCACCCAAATTCTCTCTCTCTTCTTCCAATGCCTTGAATATTTTTTTCTCAAAGTTTAAGAAAATCTAGTTACCTAGAATTTAATTTTTACTGCTATCATTTCAGCTTCTGAAGTAAATATCATAAAAGATATACATGTTTTCCATTCTTGTGTGTGTTGTGTGTGTGTATTGGGTGTTCACTGGATTATTATTTTTTATTTTTACCTTGGAAATTTTCAAATAATCACAGAATCGGAGAGAAGATAGCCTTATGCCCTTTCGTTTACTCAGCTTAAAGAATTGTCAACATTCTGCTGTTCTTATTTCAATTAATCCACATTTTTTTTTTTTGCTGGAATATTTTAAAGAAAATCTCATACATCTTTATTTCAACCATAAATACTTCAGTACACATCTGTTAAAGAACAGGACTTCAGGGGTCTCTCTCCAAGGTAGAAATTGAGGTCAGCTTTCCAGAATGCTGGTCCATGCTGTAAGACTCTCTTAGTTGGAACTAGGTCCTTTGGTTACTTGGCCTACTGACCTCCTGATGCGGAGTACAAGTTAAACTCACCCTACGTTTATCTTTGTCAGAAATCATTTAGTTGCAGTGAACCAAAACCTACTAACACTAGCTCAAGGCAGGAGACAGGCAGCTTGCTGGTGACCAGAGCTGCTCTGATAACCTTCCAGGGCCTGTGTGGCTCTCATTTCTCCTCTGTCTCCCTGGGCATTGCATTTGGCCCAGCATCAACCCCAGCCCCAAGCTGACATAACCTTACAGGTCTAGCTCTCATACAGACTTGCTGGACTGGATCTTGGTTCATATTTTGGAGAGGGAGAGAACTTGTTTTCTGGCTAGTCAGTGGATTGGCTGTCCTTGGGTCAGATCACCTGTGGCCAGGATTAGAAAGTAGTGCAAATATGGTGGACAGGCACGTTCATTGCAATGCTAATTCTCCAACTTAGTTAACAGTGTTAAAAAAAAAACCCAAAAAACCTAATGTTATACCAAGTTTGAAGAAAATCAATTAAGTAGAATATAGGTATTCAGGGGAATATAGTTAATAGTTTAGGACATAGAACTATTTTTCTGTACAATTTAGGGAAATTTTAGCAGTTTCTTTTTACTTGAAAGTGGTACTGTCTGGATTTAATTCTGGGGTCTAGTTATGTTCATTAGTTTCTTAGTGAAAATATCCTAGCATATAACAGATACTCCCATAGAGAATTGTAAGCTATTAGAGAACTTCAGTATTAGATGTTCCACTTTTCAGTTGATTGGCAGATAAAGCTGAGTATTATGGGAAGGTGTTTTTTGTTTTTTCTAAGTTTGAATTATGTATATTCTCAAGCATATTCAAAAATAGAATACTAAAATGAATCCTTATGTATATATCACTCATCTTCAACAGTTTCAACACATGGACTACCTTACTTCATCTATAACACATGGCCAGTCTTATTTCATCTATAATACCCTCCACACCTCACCCCTCACACTTGTTCACACACTGAATTATTTTGAAGTAAATCCAAAACATCTGATTTTATCTGTAAATACTGTACTATTGTATGTATCTCTAAAAAATAAGGCTTTAAAAAAGAAGCATAGGGTAGTTCCCTGGTGGCCTAGTGGTTATTAGGATTCCGAGCTTTCACTGCTATGGCCCGGCTTCAATCTCTGGTCAGGGAACTGTGATCCCGCAAGCTACGCAGCATGGCCAGAAAAAAAAAAGAGGCATAAACATGGATACTATCATTACACCTTAAAATTACAATAACTCCTGGGCTTCCCTGGTGGCGCAGTGGTTGAGAGTCTGCCTGCCGATGCAGGGGACACAGGTTCGTGCCCCAGTCCGGGAAGATCCCACATGCTGCAGAGCGGCTGGGCCCGTGAGCCATGGCCGCTGAGCCTGCGCGTCTGGAGCCTGTGCTCCGCAACGGGAGAGGCCACAACACTGAGAGGCCCGCGTACCACAAAAAAAAAAAAAAATTACAATAACTCCCTAATATCGTCAAATACCTTAAGTATACAAAATGTTCAAATTATAAATTTTTTAGAAGTGTTATGTTGGAATCAGAATCCAAATAAGGTGCACACATTGCATTTGGATGACTTGACTCTTGTCTCCTGTAATCTATAGTTTTGCTCCTTTTTTTTCTCTTTGTTACATACTAAAGAAAACCAGGTCTTTGTCCTGTAGAGTTTCCCATAGTCTAGATTTTGGTGGTTGCATCCCCATGGCATTGATTAACATGTTCTTATGTCACATATGGAGGCTTATTTAGATTCAAGTTATTTACTCTTTGGCAAGAAGACAGTCTTAGGTAGTGTTCATACGTACTTTTTTGCATCACGTCAGGACACATCGTAATGCCTGTTTGTGTCTTTTGTGACTTCGGATTAATCAAAAGATTCAGATATTGTCGGCCATAGTGCAAAGGGTTTTTAAAAAATTGGTAAAGGGAGTTGACTGGAACTGTTATATGGTAAATAACATGGGCTGTGTGTGTGTGTATTTGGGTGTATTTTTTATTCTGTTTTGGTAATTTTTACCCCTCTCCATTTTACCCCCTCCACAGCATGACAATAACCTGTTAAAACAGCAACTTAAAGATTTCCAGAATCACCTTAACCATGTAGTTGATGGTTTGATCCGTCCAGAAGAAGTGGCAGCTCGTGTAGATGAGCTAAGGAGAAAACTGAAATCAGGAGCTGGGGAGATGAGGTAATGGAAACTCGAGACCTCCAGGTAGAGAGTGGGCTGAGTTGTGAATGTGGGGTTCAATGATGAAATCACCTTTCCAACTACTGTTAATGGCTGAGTTCTTTTGTAAGGTTTCCGTTTTCCCTTATCATATTACCATGATTGAGACACAGATTGCTTAATTCAAGTGTCTGTCACTGATTTTTTTGATCTTTCGTACTTTTTGGTATTATTTAATTTAAAAAACACAAAGGTTTTACGAGTAACTCATTCTTGAAAGCTTACTGCAGATGGTCAGGAAGTAGAGTCACATTATGCATTTTAAATAGAAAACAAATATCGAAAGAAAACTGAGGCTAATTTGAATATACGAAATGGACATTTATTCTTTGAACACACATTGTTAGCCTGACAGGAGCCTGTGCTTTCAGAGTGGCAACAGTCATTTAATAAAACAATGATCTGCACTCAGGAGGTGCACAGTAATTTGCTACGGATTGACACCAGTCCCATTCCTCACAACTCTTTTTACTTCTGCACTAATTTTACCGGCATGTTTGCACCCAGCATCCAGCATCAAAAATAAAATGTCACACTTATACCATCTTTTTTTTCCCCCCCTTACCAGAATCCATAGTCCTTCAGATGTCTTAGGGAAAAGTCTCGCTGATTTGCAGAAACAGTTCAGTGAAATCCTTACACGTTCCCAGTGGGAAAAAGAGGAAGCTCAAGTGAGAGAGAGAAAACTCCAAGAAGAAGTGGCTCTGCATCAGGAGAAGCTGGCCAGCGGACAAGAAGAGTTCAGGCAGGCCTGTGAGAGAGACCTTGAAGCAAGAGTAAGAGAAGGGCAAGAGGCAGCTAGAGGGAAGTGTTCAGAAAACATTCATATTTTTCAGCAAATTACAGTGCTTCCTTTCTCATGTAAATACAGTGTAGGGAATTCCCGGGTGGTCCAGTGGTTAAGATTCCTTGCTTTCACTGCCCAGGGCCAGGGTTCGATCCCTGATGGGGAACTAAGATCCCACAAGCTGCGTGGCACAGCCAAAAAAAAAAAAGAAAGAAAGAAAGAAAGAAAATAGTGTCTGTTATGTAGATTATACCTTAATAAAGGTATACCTTTATAAGGTATACCTTTATTAAGGTATAATTAATAAAGGTATAATTTTTTTAAATACAGTGTAATTGTTGTTAGTTTCACTCCTAATAAGTCAAACTAGGTGTGACTAAAATTCAACTCTAAATGTGGTTACTGATGTCAAAGTCAGGCTTCTTTGTGACACTGTGTTTTCCTTGTTTTGGAAGCAAGTGAGAGATGTTTCTTAACGTGCAAGTGGATAATCCAACATCGCTAGAGTGTAGTATAGTGCCAGAATCTGAGTTTTTGATGTAATTATTTTCATGATGAGGCAAACATTAAAATGGATCCTAGAGAGCAGTTGTGATAAAGCCACATCCGCAGTAACTCATTAGCACAGTATTTCATTTTACTCTTTAGTAAAATGAAACATAATCCTCTAGAAGGTTTTTGTTTTGCTCAAAACATACTTTGCTTAAAAATCATCTTTGAAACTTGATTTCTTCACAGATTAATTTTGACAAGAGGCAACACAAAGTAAGAATTCAGCAATTAGAGAATGAAATTCACTATTTACAAGAAAATCTAAAAAGTATGGAGGAAATCCAAGGCCTTACAGATCTCCAACTTCAGGAAGCTGATGAAGAGAAGGAGAGAATTCTGGCCCAACTCCAAGAGTTAGAGAAGAAGGTGGGCAAGACTAGGAAAGAGACATATGAGTCCCCACTGCCAGGGTCCTGCACCCAGCAATGGGGCAGCTGAGAGGGGTGTGATCCGCGGTCACCTCTGGCTGCATTGCTGGCCCAGAGGTGGACCTGACCTAGAGAGACCTAGATGCATGTCATCGAATCAAGAGCCTGAGACAAGGGTGCCATGCTAGATGGAAGCAAGAGAATTGGGATGTAAGGAGTGACTTGAGAGTCAGTGAGGTGGGGCTTAAATGCTATTGGGATGAGTCATGCTGACAGGTTTTCAACCTTCTTGATAATCCCAGTGCATTACCCCCACCTTTTCTGTGTGTTAGGCTTTCCTGTCTTTACTTTCTTCCTTGTCCAACTTAAATTCCATGGTCTCCCACTCTCGCTGTTTTTTGCAAGTATCCTCAAATCCCTTGCTCTTTTCTCCTATCTTCTATGACAGAACTGCAGCCATCTGCTTTCTGTAGACCTGCACCCATGGCTAAGTATTCCTGAAGAAAAAGTCACCCATCCAGGCATAGCAGTAACACTATAGATGTTTGCCACTCCCTTGCTGCACTGTTTCATACCTTCTCATGTCTCACACCTACCCTCTCCCTTCTCCCAGCCCCAGTGAATGAGTTGCTTCATGCTTCACTGAGAACCCATCAGTTCCCAAGTATTATTGAGTCTGCCTCCAAAATCTCTCTGGAATATTTGCACTTTGTCCTTCTCCAGTGCCACCACCCTCATCCAGCCATCATCTCACTTCTGGACAACTGCTGTGGCCACCTGACAGTCCCCCACTTCCACTCATGACCTGCTCCACAGAGCAGCCAACACGCTCTTCCAAAAACATGAATAGGCTCTTGTCAGCCCCTCCCCGTCTCCCCTTCTCTCCAGCAGCTTCTGTTGTCTTTAGGGTAAAGACAAAAATTCTTCAGCCTCTGAGCCCTTGCATGATTCGCCTCTGTTGAGCTCTCTCCTTTTCTTACCGTGCTGCTTCTTTCAGTTCCTGACTCTTCCCAAGCTCTGTCTTCCCTCCTGGCCGTTCCTTCTCCTGGACCATGTCCCTCCACCGTTCTTCTTCCGGAAAGCCCTCCCCCCACCAATCTAGGTCTCCCCTGCTGGCCTCTCACATAGTACCTTGTTCTGTCCCTTGATAGCAGTGAGCACAGTGTTAGTTACACATTTGTCTGAGTGTTTGTTTAATACATGTCTCTCATAAGCTCCTTGAGGGCAGCAGCCAAGTCTGTTTTGTTTACCACCATATGCCCAGTGCCTGACTCCGTGATCACAAGGGGCGGGCCCATTGCTTGGTGATGGTGCCAAGAAATGTTTCTACAACAAATGAATGGATTATGATCACGAAGATTCTTGACTAAGTATACTGATTTCATTCTAAGTTATCATACAGCTTTGAGATGTTGTTATTTATTTATTCACTCAGGAGCACCTGCTGAGTACCAGGTATGGTTCTAGGCATGGGGTGTGTGAACAGAGTCCCTGCCCTCATGGGGCTTTTGTCTTAATTCATTGCTACCAAATGATTCATCTCTTTAATTAGTGTTTCTTTTATTTTAGAAGAAACTTGAAGATGCCAAATCTCAGGCACAGTTTCTTGGTTTAGATAAAGAACTGAAGAAACTAAAGAAAGCCGTGGCCGCCTCTGATAAGCTGGCCACAGCTGAGCTCACCACTGCCAAAGACCAGCTCAAGTCCCTTCATGGAACCGTTATGAAAATTAACCAGGAGCGCGCAGAGGTGACTCCCCACGTACAGAACAAGTTTCCAGCAGGGCTGCCCCTGTCAGAAAACATAGCAACTTGTATTATTGATCTCTTGTTATAGACTTTGGCTCTTTTATAAACCACCATAAAGTTGTCTGTTCCTCTTCAGACCTGAAGATTATATTTCCCCCGTCACAACCCTGCTATGGGTCCTGTACTCTATTATTGAGTCCCAAAGGAGACATCAAATGAAATATACTATCCTAATCTCAAAGTGTAGGGGTCTCTGCTTAGGGAGGCACCTGTCAATACACATCTGAACAGAGGTCTTCAAGACTTGCTGTATAACCCTTCTGAACCTCAACTTTTTGTCCTTGTCATCTCGTGCAGTCTGATGACAATATGTCACTTCACAGGGTTATTATGACTCCTGACTGAGATAAGTCTGTTATAGTCTTTATAAGATGCAAATGCTTATGAGATTAAGACAGTAAATCATAGGAGGGAAAATCTAACCATGGGGGTCCACAGAGACACCAGTCATGGAAGACTGTAGAACAGAGAAGAAAAAATTAGTCCTTGCTCTTTCTGATGCAGAACCCTGCCCACTTGGCCCCCAGAGAGTGCCAGAGTGAGCTGCCAAATCATAGGAACAGCACAGATAAGCTGGGACTTGGCACTACGTGTGCATGGAGTAGCCAGGCGGGCGATCTGATGAAAGCAGAAGACTCATTCAGAGGAAGAAAGAAATAAAGAGGGCAGCCTGCAATAGCAGTGGTGCCTTTCTCACACCTCTGTCCCTGTAGGAGCTGCAGGAAACAGAGAGGTTCAGCAGAAAGGCAGCTCAAGCCGCCAGGGATCTGACCCGAGCAGAAGCGGAGATCGAACTCCTGCAGAATCTCCTCAGGGATAAAGAGGAGCAGGTCAGTGCTGGTACCCCCATGAGACCGCCTCCTTACTGGGTACTTATCAGTTCCTAAAAGATTGAATTAGTGTAGGCGACATCTCAAAGAATTTTGAGGTGCAGCCAATAGCCAATCGGTACTTGATTCTCTGCCGTGTGCCAGGCATTGCATGGTTTAAATGTAAGGAGTAATGCAGTTCCTCGTTAGTAAAGTGTAAGTAAAAAATTATAGAATTAGAATCTTACTGCAAGGAGACATGCATCTGGGAAAGAATATTCATTGGCAACTTTGTATATGTGATTTTTTAATAGTTTCGAATTGAGATGGAGAAAGTCGAGGTAGGCACCAGAGGAGCAAACTCACAGGTGCTAGAAATCGAAAAACTGAATGAGACCATGGAGAGACAAAGGAAAGAGATCGCAAGACTGCGGAATTTACTAGACCTCACTGGGGCTGGTAAGGTATTGGGCTTTGATTTTGGTAGTGGTTTTGTAGTTCTAAAATTAAATCATCGTGTTTGTTTTTTACCTTTAGCAAATTTATTTAACGGTTACAGACTAATTCCATGCTCGATTTATAGAGCTGTGATAATTAGCTTAATAAATAAAGCACTTTTTTAAATGTAAGTAAGTGCAGTATCAAGGGATTTGATTACAAAGAGAGATTTATGTTTGTATTTTCAAAAGAAATACTGTTTACAAATCTGTTCTTTCTCTGGCTCACTTTATAAGTGAACAGCAGTAGGATATGTCTATCCTCTTTAAGTGTCAACAAAAATTTATTACCAAAGGACAGGCTGAACGGCAGCTTTGAGGAACTGATAAAAGTCATTGGCTCTCGTGGAATCACTTTTGTATTTTGAGAGAGAGAGGAAGTAGATGATTTCATACCCAGCTTCACAGAATGGCTTTCCTTTTACAGATAACAGAGGAGGCTTTGAAAATGTTTTGGAAGAAATTGCTGAACTCCGACGTGAAGTTTCTTATCAGAATGATTACATCAGCAGCATGGCAGATCCTTTCAAAAGACGAGGCTATTGGTACTTTATGCCACCACCATCATCATCAAAAGTAGGAAGTCTGTGGTGCTGGGAATATATACTAACTTTTCTTTAAGAAAGTGTGACTGTGTTGCCTTCCCTAAATCTGTGATCAGGTCTCAAGAACAACATATCTAGGCTAAGCCATGCATTGAGGTTCTTAAGTACTTTGTGCTGTGTGAGATGGAAATGGGGCATTCCCAAGGAATGTGGCAATTGCCCACTCATGCTCAGGTGGTATGTGTGGGATCCCTGAACAAGGATCCTATAAGGGTAGATAAAGTGACTTGAGCCCAGAGAGCCTTTTGAAAATGGCAGTAGAATTATAGAGTCTCAGACAGAAAAGTAGCACCTGGATTGCATTTCCTTTTAACACATTCATTCAGTACTTAGGTCTAGGTCAAGTACAAGGCTTTGGTGGGGAACCATGATGAATCATATAGCCCCTGCTCTCAAAGAGCTCATGGGCTGGTGGGGAAGACAAGCACACCAATGTAATTACAAAACAGTGACACGCATGTGACAACAGACTGGACTTCCGTGCCCCAGTTGCAGAGAAATGTTAAAGATTTATCTCATGGGGATGTTTAGGGAAGAAGGCTTCACAAACAGGAGCTTGAAGTCAGCACTTAGCAACCCTCAAAGGACGGGCTTTCAGGAGGGAGGGAACAGCTTGTGAGGAAAAGGAGAGTTGGCTTAGCCCCTTGTGGGGCTGGAGGGCTGGATGGGAACAATGAAAGGTGAAACAGGAAACGTAGATTGGGGTCATGCTGTTTTTTAAAAAAAAAAAAGGGCCTCAAAATCCCTTGCACTTAATTATGTAGGCCTTGGGAAACTGCAGTTGAGTGTGCTATGATCAGAGCTGTAGTTTAGGAAGAATAATCAGGCGGAGTGTGGAGGCTAAACTTGTAGTGGGTGAACTCTGTGTGGGGCTGTTTGAACTTGTTCGGGTGAAGGATGGAAGAAGCCAGAGCCAGAGCAGTGGAGCTAGAGCAGAGATGGACTGAGGGGTGTTCAGGGAGCAAAATGTCAGGGCTTGCAGCCTGAATGTGGGAAGGAAGGAGAGGACTGTAAGTGGCTCTTATCCAAAGCAGAGGGGCTGGGCAACATGCTGCTAGAATCAGCTGACAACAGCAGTCAGGAGAAGCAGCTCCCACATGCTAGGATCCCCAGGTCGTTCAGACTTAATCAGAACCCCGAAAAGCAGAATCTGAAATCCTCCTCCCAGAAATCTAAAGGAAGCCAGACATCCGTGTCACAGCCAGGGCTGCAGGTGGAAGCAGTGTAGGTTAGAGGGTCGACTTATAACTGAAAGGAGAGGGAGAGTAACAGAGTAGAGCTCTAAAGCCACTCCAAGCTCCTGGCACAACAGGAGACTAATATCCCAGCTTGCCTTGCAAGCTCCTGTTTCCTTGATCTTAGTTGCTGGGCCATCAAGGACTAGGCAAAAGAAGAGAAACCACCAGGAAAGATGAGTACGGGAGACGGGAGGCTGACACCCATGCAGGTTATATGACCACGTAATCACGTCTCGTTTCTGCCTGTGAAAAATGAGATTACGATATATGAAAAGAAACCAGTTCTTTCTCAACTTCGCTCTAGACTTTGACATTTCTCCACATCGGCCTTTTTATTTGTTAAGAGATAGTATGCTCTGCTGTCATTTATTTTAGGTTTCCAGCCACAGTTCCCAGGCCACCAAGGACTCTGGTGTCGGCCTAAAGTATGCAGCCTCAACTCCTGTTAGAAAACCATGGCAGGATGGGAAGGAACACAGTGCACCTCCACCTGCTTCAGGATACTGGGTTTATTCTCCCATCAGGAGTGGGTTACATAAATCATGTTCAAATAGAGGTAAGTTACATCAGGGAAGTTGCATTTCTCTTGCCTGTTTAATGACCTTTTATTGGTTCCCTGAAATCCATAAGACACAGTCCAGACTCCTTACCTTGCTCTGCAGGGCCCTCTGTGACCTGGTCTTGGCCAACGACCTCTTGTCTCACCTTCCATCACTCTCCCACATGTCAGCCATACCCACTGCATGCCACGTTTCTCACACCTCCATGTTTTGAACCCTCTGTTCAGAATATCCTGCTTCCTCCTTTCTCTCCCAAACCTATTCCTACTCATCCTTCAGCAAGACCCAGGTCCTCAAACAACACTCCTTTTCTGGACCCTTCCTTCTCCCTGCCTTTCCCGGCAGACTGAGCGACATCTTCACCTCCACTCCTGGAACGTGGCAGTTTACATCCTCATGTTATGGCACTAATTA
The DNA here is from genome assembly GCF_951394435.1 of Stenella coeruleoalba. Taxonomy (NCBI): domain Eukaryota; kingdom Metazoa; phylum Chordata; class Mammalia; order Artiodactyla; family Delphinidae; genus Stenella; species Stenella coeruleoalba. The sequence continues at coordinate 109,525,110 of NC_137153.1, forward strand.
GCTCGACTGAAATGAAGTGTTACAGGTCTGTCTTCCAGAGCTCCAGGGGGAAGAGTCAGACCTGGGGTAAATCCTGGCACTTTCACTGTGTTATCCTAGGGGAATTATTTAGCCACTCTGAGACTGCTAATCTGTAAAATGGGAATATTACCTTCTGAGAATTTGTTCATTCAGGAACTATTTATTGAGGGCCTGCTGTGTGCTAGGCTTTCTTCATCAGTGGAAAAAAAAAAAACTAGTTCCTGCTTATAGGGGAGATAAGTAAGAGAACCAACAACTGAGAGAGGCTGTGGTATCTCACAGCACTTCTCTGTTGGTGTTTTACGTAGCACGAAGCAGGCACGCAAATGTTGCTGAATGAATGAAGATGGAAAAAACCAACAGATAGGTATAAGAAAAACTCAGGGGACTTCCCCGGTGGCACAGTGGTTAGGAATCCACCTTCCAGTGCAGGGGACATGGGTTCGATCCCTGGTCCAGAAAGACCCACATGCCACGGAGCAGTCAAGCCCATGTGCCACAACTACTGTTAAGCCCATGTGCCACAACTACTGAAGCCTGCGGGCCCTAGGGCCTGAGTGCCGCAACTACTGAGCCCGCATGCTGCAACTACTGAAGCCCGTGCACCTAGAGCCCGTGCTCCACAGCAAGAGAAGCCACCGCAGTGAGAAGCCCACGCACCACAACGCAGAGTAGCCCCCACTCACTGCAACTAGAGAAAGCCCGCTCACAGCAACGAAGACCCAATGCAACCAAAAATAAATTTTAAATTAAAAAAAATAAAGTTCATTCATTTAAAAAAAAAAGAAAAACTCAAGTTCACCTGGTGAAAATAATTTGCATCCCTGTTTGATCCACTTTTCAAAACTGCTTTTGACCTTTTTTACAGAATTTTATTTTCACATCTCTGGTATCTTGGCCTAAACACTGCTGTTCTCTACTGACATGTTTACCTAGTGAGCCATGGGAATAAAACGCTCTTCTGTTTTTTTGTTTCAAGATGCAGACAGTGGAGGAGATAGCCAGGAAGAGAGTGAGCTGGATGACCAAGAGGACCGCCCATTTGTGCCTCCTCCTGGATACATGATGTATACCGTGTTTCCCGATGGTTCTCCTGTACCCCAGGGCATGGCCCTGTATGCACCACCTCCTCCCTTGCCCAACAACAGCCAACCTCTCACCCCTGGCACTGTTGTTTATGGCCCGCCTCCCGCTGGGGCCCCCATCGTATATGGGCCTCCACCCCCCAACTTCTCCATCCCCCTCATCCCAGTGGGCGTGCTGCACTGCAATGTCCCGGAGCACCATAACTTAGTAAGTGGAAAGACACAAGACCCCTGTCCACACTGCTTCCATGGGAGACTGAGTAGGTTATATACTTAATGAGTCGACCTACTTATGCATGGATTATACCCCAAAAGTGTGTTTGTAAGGCTGATGTTTAGAACTGAGCAAGCATCCTCTTATTAAAACACTGTTCTGGACAGGAGTTAGGGTACCAGGCCATTCTACGAACCTCGTTTAACCATTTTATAACAAAAATGCTTTCAGTACAGAAAATAGCCATTTTTAGCAAGCTTTTTATATATTTTTCTGTTGACCAGTACTATGTTAATGTGTATGTATAGGCATATTCACATACTAGTGCCGGTACCTGTGCATACACATATTATGTGTGCTTGTGTACAAACACATGTAAGAGCAGCGTACAGTAAGGTTTTGGTGGGGGTTATCTCTGGGTGGTGAAATTAATGATTATTCTTTCTTTCTTTTCATAGTTCTTATTGTGTGCATAATTTTGTGTCCTGTTTTTCCCACTTAATGTTACAAGCATTTTCCCCATGGTTTTACAAGCGTTTTTAAGCAGTATTTTAATGACTGCATAACATTTCTTTATTTGTAGGCTGTGTAGTTCATTTAACTGTGTATAAATTTTTACTGTATTTCATATTTTCCTCTAGGCTAAATTCTAAGAAATGATTACTTCCTAATCACTAGCTTCCTTTATAACTTTTCTGTTTTAAAGAAATAAAATGCATTACAAGGGCCTCCTTCAAACTTAAGGCACCTGGAGCTCTTTATTTTTTCCTTTTCCTCTCAGCGGATTGAGAGGAAGATAAAGGACTAGGATACCTGGGTGCCAAGCCACCAGCCCCATTTTAGTAGGTCAGACTAGTTTCAGAGGGACTGTGGATGTTTACATGGTTAAAAATGGTAGTTACTCGTGTCATTCTGCAGTTTTTTCAGTGCACACTGTTTTTATAGCAATTCTGTTGGTTCTTTTACCCTCCACCAGTACCCGGCTGTTCCTGTAGTTTCCCGGGTGTGCCTTTATACCTCCCTACATTTGCACATTATTTCTTCAGCGTAGTCGTTTCCTATTTCATTTATTCTTCAAAACCAGGCAGAACACCACTTCCTCTAGGCATCCTTCTCAGCCAACTCCTCTCCCATGTGCGCAGAGGAGGGAGAGACCTCTGTCTGTGTCTTCTGCTAGATGCTGAACTCTGGAGCCAGACATTATCCACAGGAGGTGCTTGGTGACTATTTATCAGCCATAGCTGGACTGATGGAAGAGTCATAAGATCTGTTGGTCCATCAATTTCATCTATGGCACGTGAAGAAATTGGCTTGACTTAATTTTTCTTTTCATACTGAAGTCTTAGAAGCTACCACTATTATCAGGTCAAAGATACCACTTTAAAAAAAAAAAAAAAAAGATACCACTTTAATCACTGTTAATTTCAGTTTTGGGCAGGAGGAAGGGGAAACATCATGTGATATTTCAGTATTGCATTTCTTTCTTTGCTCAGGAGAATGAAGTTTCCAGATTGGAAGACATAATACAGCATTTAAAATCAAAGAAACAGGAACAGTGGATGAGAGTATCCAAGCGGCAGTGTGAGAAAGAAATAGAAGAACTGCATCATAATATTGATGATCTTTTGCAAGAGAAGAGAGACTTAGAGCACGAAGTAGAAGAATTGCATAGAACCATTCAGAAACATCAACAGCGAAAGTAATTATTAGCCATTTTATCTTTATAACTCAGATGAATATGATATTAGTTCATTAAGGTAACCTAAATCAGTGTTGTCCAGTAGAACTTTCTGTGATCTTGGGAATGTTCTAGATCAGTATTATCCAAAACAGTAGCCTTAGCCACATGTGGCTATTGAGTACTTGAAATGTAGCTAATAGAACTGAGGAACAGAGTTAATTTAATAGCCACGTGGAGATTAGCATATGGGACAGTAGAAGTCTAAGTTCTTTTGGCCAGTAATCCATATCAGCTCCTCTTGTAGTCCCTCTTGGAGAATGGCACAACCACCACCCCTCCCCAGTTACCCTGGCTGAAAACATGCTGGGTGTCCTCAACACCTGCCTTTCCCTCACTCCCCCAGGGATCCAGCTGCTCTCCAAGTCCTACTGACTCTGTACACAAAGAGCTCTCAAACTGGTCCCCTTCTTTCGTCTCCACTGCCCTGGCCTTTAGTCATCCTCATCCTAGGTCAGGCCTTCCAGGTCTAGTGTCTTTCTCTCCATCCCACCCTCGACATGGCTGCAGACCTAACTGTGCACGCTGCCCTGTGTCTCTCGTTCCCACCAGCATACATACTGCCCTGCAAATCTGAACCCTACCTCTCTTTTTTATCCTTCTCTCCCACACGGTACTTACTCTGGCCCTACACTTTGCTGTGGTTTCCCCGAGCACCACATTTTCTCCTGCCTCCCCACCTCTGCACATGCTGTCCTTTGCCTGAAATGGCTTCCCGACCTGCCCTCCACCTAACTCCAGTGTCTTTCCAGATGAAGGTTAGGGATCCCCTCTGACAGAAAAGCTTTCTCATCTCAGGCTCCCACAGTTTGGAGTTGGCAACCTTGGGCGTAGTGTTGTTCAGACCATGTTGTAAGATACCCAGAAGGGCAGTAGCGGGGCCTCCCTCTCTGTGCCCCAGCATCTGGCATAGGGTCCGTTAGCTAATGCTTGTATCTGCTGCATGGGTCAGTTATGTAGAAGCCCATCTTCTGCACTAGACCATGAATTATGACAGTTCCCCAGTTTTTGTCCCTTAAGCCAGACTGGCCCAGGTACCAGGGTTGCGGGGAGACCTGTGGAGTACATAGAGGTGAGTGAGATATGGTCTCTGCCTTCTAGGAGCAAACGCAAGAGTGACTGATAGACCTGGCAGGGAAAACCAAGGGTCATACCGAGAGAAGGTTGGGACTAGATGTTTGAAGGCTTGGGGGATGGTTATTTCATTTTTGTAGGTGTATATGGGGGAGGTGAAGTTTTTTTGAGGGGGGTGTAGTGCAGTGGGAGAACCACTTCTTTTCCTAGTTATAAATGTATAATAAATGATCATTCTAGGGAATTTGGATAACACAAAAATGTCCAAAGAAGAATTAATCTGTTAATATGTGGTTGAATTTATTTTCATGTTTTTCTGTCAATGATAGTCCCGTTTTCAAATAATTTTGACTTTAACCTTGAGTTACCAAGTCCTGTGTTACGCTTTCTGATTTGTCAAATATCGTCACCATAATTTTACTCTAGTAGAAACTTAGGATAGTTTTGAGGGAATGGATGATTATTGAGGCAGTGGTTTGTTTTATTTTTATACCACAGAAGAATTGAAGTATCAGCATTGTCTTGACCAAGTGCTGATGAAAAAATAATCTTTATATTTAAAAGGACAAAACAACTGCCTCATATATTTTACATATTATCCACTTATTGTCAACAGTATGCCATGTTGAGTAAAAAGGTAAGCATAGATATTGAACTTAATCAGATGTAGCTGTCTGTCCAGTTCCTTCTCATATAAAATTAGAAAATCATTGTGCATCTTTTTATCATTAGGCTACAAGTATCTATATTGTCACATTTAAAATCTCTTGATGAGTGTGTATATATGATTTTTTTAGAGACTTCATTGATGGAAATGTTGAGAGTCTTATGAATGAACTAGAAATAGAAAAATCACTCAGGCACCATGAAGATATTGTAGATGAAATTGAGTGCATCGAGAAGACCCTCCTGAAACGTCGAGCAGAGCTCAGGGAGGCTGACCGACTGCTGGCGGAAGCTGAGAGTGAACTTTCACACACAACCGAGAAAGTATGTGCTGCTGTGCTTGGGGTGAGACGGCTTGCTGGCTTGCTGGCGGCGGCGGCGGCGGCAGGAAGGGTTAGAAAGAAAACGTGAAGAGCACAGTGGTCCAAGCCAGTCTGTGCTCTGCTAGTTAAGGAGCTGTGAGGATTTGGGCAAGTTGCTTAAGTCCCCGAGCTTTGCTTTCCTCCTGTGTAAATTCAGGCTAAGAAAACCTAGGCTGTTCGGTATGAATTAAATGAAGTATAATTAACCTAGATTGTACTAATTAACCTAGACTATACTAATTATGCTAGAATTAACCTAGTATAATTCAGTATGAATTAAATGCAATAGCATATTTAAAGCTCCTGAAAGTCATTTAGTTCCTATCACACCCCACCTCCGTATCCTATCTGTGTCTTTTGAAAATTATTCGGGCTGTGATATCTGTGTTTATTAAATAGCCCAATCTTATATTCTTATAACAATGGACCTCACAAGACTCTTATTCTTACTTTGTTCTCCAAGTTGATAGTAATATAAAATCAAATATTTTTGGGCCTGAGGTAGTATTCTTAAGACTGAAACACAGAGAAAGTTGGGGAAGAAAAGGAACTGCCTTTTATGAGCCCCTGCTATGGCCACACATTGGCTATTTTATAAATACCACTTCATTTAACCTTCCTGGCAGCGTTGTAAGATGGTCATTAGCCCAGTTCGCACATGTAGCTCAGAGGCTGGTCTAGCCCAGGGTCATACAGCTAAAGTTCTGACTCACCAAGAGAGCTTTAGATGGGAATTCCAGGATTAAAATCAAAGGTCCCGAATCCATATGGGGCACATCAGGAACTACTATTTTTATATTGTTATTTCAACATGGATCAATTTAAATGAATAGAAATCTATTACCCAGGGACTGAAATGAAGGATTTATTAAAGAAATTCTGTGAGTGATGGCTTTGATAAGAATGGAAAAGTTTCCTTATCTCTTTCCAGGTGATCAGTTCCCTCTTCTGTCACATGTTAGATTACTGTGAGAGAATAGGTGTGAGCAGGACCAGAGAAAAATGTATCACTGGTGTATAAAAGAAAATTGCTGAGACTAGTAGTTGGCAGAGATAGTAAGTGAACCGAGACTAATAAGCTCTTCCTCCTTCATCCTCCCAAAATGACTCAGGGAAGCAGCTTGCTAAAAGGGAAGAGGAAAGGAGAAAGTGCTACATTTTGTAAGGAATGTGCCAGACTTGTTAAAACCTGACATACAAGGGATAAAAAACTACTTAGAGACGTGGCTGGCTTTCTGTAGTGTATAGTGAGTTCTGTCCAATGCTTTGCTGATGAATCTAGTAGAAACCAGCTATCCGAAGTGGAAAGAAGTGTGGTGAAATATCTTGCTCTCTGGGAACTGGCCAAACCCTCTTGCATCCACACGGGGTATTTACTAGACGAGCTTCACATACAGATGCCTCTGACTTGAGTGCAACTGCAACACGGAGTGTTTTGGCAGAAGAGTGAGTCACTGCTCAACCAAGTACAAACCATACTCTGTTTTTGGACCTCTCGTGACATTATGTTAAGCCTCTTATTTGAGACAGAAAAAGAAACCAAGGTGACAAAAAAAAAAAATGATGTTTTTGCCAAATCATATATAGGAAGATTTTGAAATACTTCAAAAGTATTAAATATTTGTGTTTCTTAGCCATAATTAAATCATCCTTAGATTAATGGGGTTTTACTTAACAAGATAATATCTAGAGTAAAGGAAGAATCTTTATGTGGAGGGATTATTGGTAGCATCACTTCCTTGCCACTTAATTGGGTAGATATTTGTTTTTTCACTTTTTTCTTCTCTTTTTTAAATTTCTTGTTTTCCTTTAATTTCTTTTTTTTTTTTGGCGGTACGTGGGCCTCTCACTGTTGTGGCCTCTCCCGTTGCGGAGCACAGGCTCTGGACGCGCAGGCCTAGCGGCCATGCACACGGGCCCAGCCACTCCACGGCATGTGGGATCTTCTCGGACCGGGGCACGAACCCATGTCCCCTGCATCGGCAGGCGGACTCTCAACCACTGCGCCACCAGGGAAGCCCTAATTTCTTCTTTTCCTGTTTTTTTGGTGGTTGTTTTGGGGTAGATATTTTTAAGTGAAAAAAATAGCATATAATAATATTACAGATTATTTTTAAATAAAATATCATCCACCATCTCACCACCCTCAGATGACTATTTTTGTTTTTGCATAGCCTTTCTGTCTTTGTTGACAAGATAGTTTTCTATAGTTGCTCTTACAGTGCTTAAACCATTTAAAATTTTATTTTCAGCCAACATTTTATCATTAACAGTCTTCTATGTTACCACATTGTCATTATTTTAAAGACTGCACAGTATTCCATTGTGCTGATGCATTATCACTTACTGAATCGATTGTTTGTCAAGTCTTATATTATTTCAGTATACAATGAGCATTTTTGTGTAATAGTTCTTCTGAATTCTTTTTTGAGAATTGGAGAGTCTAAGTGAGTGAACATTTTTATCAGTCTTTCTGTATTGTCTTGTTTTCCAAGAGCTGAGCCAATTTACGATACCAGTAGCCGTGAGAGAGTATTGTAACTGAATTGGTTTTAATGACAGTTTCTTTTCTAGACAAAAGATGCTGTTGAAAAGTTCACTGATGCCAAAAGAAATTTATTGCAAACTGAGAAAGATGCTGAGGAGTTAGAAAGGAGAGCTCAGGAAACTGCTGTTAACCTTGTCAAAGCCGATCAGCAGCTCAGGTAGGTGGACTCCCTCAGCCACTGATGTACTCGGTGAGATGAATGAGAAGTTTGATTCTAAGTGGACAATAATTGCTCTATGATAAATGCACGTCAAGCCTAAGGAGTCTGGGGGAAATAAAGAGGTGTGTTTTAGATTGCTCCAGGCTGACACAAAGGATTTGGAGCAGCGCAAAATTCAGCAAGAAGAAATCTTGAAAGAGATAAACAAAGTTGTTGCAGCAAAAGACTCAGACTTCCAGTGTCTAAACAAGAAGAAGGAAAAACTGACTGAAGAGTAAGTACGGCCTCTGCAGGCCTGCAAGGGGCTTGTGCTGGAAGGCGGCTCTTGGGGCTCTGTCTCCCTTCCAATTTGCTCCAGTACTGCTGGTGCTTTGTAGGCTGCAGAAGCTGCAAAAAGACATCGAGACCGCAGAACGCACTGAGGATCATCACCTGCAGGTGCTTAAAGAGTCGGAGACCCTCCTGCAGGCCCGCAGAGCAGAGCTGGAAAAGCTGAGAAGCCAGGTAGGGCAGCAGACACCTCGAAAACCAGTTCATGCTGCTTGGAAACCTATTATAAAAAGTAATACATGTTTGATTGTAGAAAAGACTGGAAAATACATAATAAAGTATAAAGCATAAATGAGGCTATATATCTTAGTGCTTAAGAATAGAGTCCAACCCAAATTTGAATCTCAACTCAGTACGATATATTATTGAATAAGTGAGTCTCAAAACACAATATGCTCTGAGAACATTTATGTTAAATGTGTTTATGTATACTTGTGTTTGAATTTTTAGTCTATACCAAAGTACAAACATGGTCATCTGATAAGGGGGGGATTGTGAATATTTTCTATTCCTTTTGCATGTCTGCATTTTCTGCTTTTCTGTAACTAAATATGTATTGCCCTTAAAATTATAAGTTTTAAATTTACAAAATGAATAAATTTTTTAAATCCTTGCCTAACTTCCATTGCCAAGGTGGTTGCCAATTGGAATAAAATATAGATATGAAAGTTCTTTGAAAACCATATCCTGAAGGACAATCATTATTATCATATTGTTGTTTTTGCTGTGATTTAAGTGTTTTTACCTATGTGAGCTCAAGGCCTTTATTAGGCATTTTATGCCTGCAGCCCCCCAGCCTGGCCTTCCTGACTCTTGCAGCTAGGATTGTGAGAATTAGACTACCTCCTTATTTCCCCACACAACCTTTAGCTGGACTAAATATTCTCCATCTCAGCACTTTGTCAGGCTTTGCATTCTTTACTTTTCTTTAATGCAGGTAACAGGTCAGCAGCAGGAGATGGCTGTCTTGGACAGACAGTTGGGGCATAAAAAGGAGGAGCTGCATCTACTCCAGGGAAGCATGGTCCAGGCCAGAGCTGACCTCCAGGAAGCGCTGAGACTGGGAGAAACTGAAGTAGCTGAGAAGTGCAGTCACATCAGGGTACATTTTTCAATAGTTTTTCTTAAGAGTCCTAGTATAGTCCTGTAGATTTATTTTGAGATATTTTCATTGGTTTCCCCCTAAAATGCAAATTTAAATTCCTGCATCTTGCCTCTGTAACGAGCTTGGTGTTGTGCTATCTATCCATGCTGCGGCTGCCGTGCATAGCTCTCCCCCTGTGTTGTTTTCTGGACATGCCCAAGGTTTTATGCCTCTGTGCCTTTCTCATTCTATTTCTTCTCTAGGAATTCCCTTTCTGGGAATGTCCAGATCTGACCCAGCTTCCATGGTCCAGCTTCATGCCACTAAGAAGACGTCCCCAACTTTTCCTTTACCCTGGAAGCAGTTTCTCTCGATTCTGAGTTTGGTAGCACTCTGCACATTTCCTAGGGCACCGTAGCCTTTCGTGATCATGTTTCTGTTCCCTGCCTTATTTCCCCACCAGGTGCTAAACCCCTTGAGGGCAGGAGATGTGTCCGAGTCAGCCTTTTTTCTCTGCAACACATTGCTTTGCTCATAGTAAATAGTGCATATAAATTTTAAATGAAGATAACGTGTTACTTTTTTACTTCTATTATACTAAAATATGTTAGTATAAAATATAGTGCTGTTCTTGACGTAAAACTCAGACATGAGCTTGTTTCCAAATGAGAATTTCTATGAAATGAGACAGTTAATAACAGAACTGATTTTAAAGTAATTTCTATTCATAACTTGGTGAAGGTGGGTTGACTTTTTTCTTTTCTTTTCTTTTCTTTTTCTTTGCACAGGAACTAAAATCTCTTCTGGAAGAACTGAGTTTTCAGAAGGGAGAACTGAATGTCCAGATTAGTGAGAAAAAAGATCAACTTTCACTTATAAAGCAGGAAATTGAAAAAGAGGAAGAAAATCTCCAGGTAGTTTTAGGGCAAATGTCTAAACATAAAACTGGTAAGTTTAAAGTTTAACCTTATTTCTAATCAAAGAAAAGCAGATTATAAAAGGAATATGATATTTTCTGCCACTCAAATTGACTAAAAGCAAAATAATCATCTTCATTGCTGACCAGGGTGTGATGAAAGAAGAGCACTTACAGGCTGTTGATTGAAGTATAAAATGGAACAACCTCCCAGTGTCTTAAGACTATTAAACTCACACCTGTTAAACCGGGTAGCCCATTTCCAGTTATCTAGAGAGGGCAAGCGTTTATGTACATCGCAGCAATATTTATTTTATTTCTCTCTCTTTTTTTTTTTTTTAAGAAGTAAGCCTTTATTTCCTAGTTTTACAAATTAAGTTGACTGAGTCAGTTACTTGCAACAGAAATTGTAATGACAAAATTTGGAAACAAATGACTAATTTAAAAACCATATTTTGGGCTTCCCTGGTGGCATAGTAGTTAAGAATGCACCTGCCAATGCAGGGGACACGGGTTCGAGCCCTGGTCCAGGAAGATCCCCCATGCCGCGCAGCAACTAAGCCCGTGCGCCACAACTACTGGGCCTGCACTCCAGAGCCCGCGAGCCACAACTCCTGAAGCCCGGGTGCCTAGAGCCCGTGCTCTGCAGCAAGAGAAGCCACCGCAATGAGAAGCCCGCACACCGCAACCAAGAGTAGCCCCCGCTCACTGCAACTAGTGAAAGCCCACGCACAGCAACAAAGACCCAATGCAGCCAAAAATAAATAAATAAAATAAATAAATTTGTTTTAAAAACATATTTTAACATTTAATGACATGTAAAAATGCTGATGAAAGAAGAGTGAAAAAATAGATAAAAACTGAATATTGATTGTAGTCCCAATTTATTTTAAAATATATATATGTGTGTGTGTCTATTCGTGTGCGTGCAGTCCTGGTAGGGAATACATCAAAATGCTATTGCAGTAGTGATTGTCTTTGGATGGTAGGATAATGATGGGTTTTCATTTTTTTCTTTTATACTTTTTTCAAATTTTCTATAATGAACAAATATTTTTATAATCAGATAAAAGTAGTTAATATTTAAAAGTCTATATTTCAAAGGACAAAAGAATTGTTATATAAATGTCAGCTGATATATTTTAAAGTTTTTCCTATTTTGATTTAAATTCTTTTAGGTAGGGTAAGTACTTTTTAGAACTAGGTCTCTGTTGAATGTTTTTGTTTAAATGTTTATAACAAATTAGTGTTTAGCAATACTTTTAAAGGCTTTTTACATTCAGAATATAATTAATTAGCTCCATTAATTCAGCACAACAAATATATTTTTATTATCTTTTGTTTCTTGTATCAGCCAGTAACATTATTTTCTGTTTCATTTTGTAAATGTTTCCACATTCATTTAATAGCCTGGACCATGCTTTGTTTCTGTTAGAACTAAAGAATATTCTGGACATGTTGCAACTTGAAAACAATGAGCTGCAAGGTTTGAAGCTACAACATGACCAAAAGGTGTCTGAGTTAGAGAAGGCTCAGGTTGAAGTGCTAGAGGTAATAAAGCTGTTTTACCAGTAGTGAACCGCGGTCTTTCTCAGTTTGCATGGCTGACTTCTCTTTTATCTGCTTTAGGAGAAACTGGAGTTGGACAGTTTGCAGCAGACAGCCCTGCGACAGAAAGGGGAAATGGAGTGGCAGAAGCAGCTCTTGGAGAGGGACAAACGAGAAATTGAGCGAATAACTGCTGAGACCCGAGCACTGCAGTTGTGTGTTGAGTCTTTGTGCAAACAAAAGGAAGATCTCGAAGAGAAATGTGATGGCTGGGAGAAGAAGTTGGCACAAACCAAACGGTGAGAGCAGGAACAAGTAAGCTTGTAAGATCCCATCTGGAAGGCTAAAGCATTATTAACACACTATTCAAAAAATTGGAAAATTGAGAAAAGGCAAAAAAATACAAAATACGCCACAAACTCAGTATCACAATGCAATACACCAATAGCATTTTTGGGTGAATTCTCCTTTTAGGTTTTTTTTTTTTCCCCAAAAGCATTTTTTAAAATAAATTGTTGTGATTTCTTTTTTTAATAAAAGAATATATGCTTGTTCGTGTGTAGGCAGACCCAATCTTAACCCATTGTTAAGATTCAGTTCTCCTCAAATTTCATCTATAGATTCAAAACAATCACAGTCAAAATCCCAACAGGTTTTTTAAATAGAAATTGGCCATCTGATTCTAAAATTCATACTGAAATGCAGAGGACCTAGAATAGAATCTAAAACTTTTTAGATATGACACCAAAACAACTTTGAAAAAGAAGAACAAAAGTTTAGGGCTAATACTATGTGATTTCAAGACAGTATACAGCTATGGTAATCAAAACACTGTGGTGTTGGTATAAAGATAGACAAAAAGGTCAAAGGAACAGAACAGAAGTCTGCAAGTAAACTCACAAATATATGCACAACTGATTTTGACAAAGATGCAAAGTAGAGAAAAGATGGTGTTTTCAAAACTGTTGCTAAAAGCACTACGTATCCAAAACCAAATAAATGAACCTTGATCTATACCTCACACTACATATAAAAATTAACAAACATAAATGTAAACCAAAATATAAAACTTGTAGAGAAAACATAGGGGGAAAAAAATCTTTGTGGCCGTGGGTTAGGCAAAAATTCCTTAGATAAGACGCTGAAAGCATGATCCATAAAAGAGTAAGTTGATAAAATTGGACCTCATCAAAATTTAAAACTTCTGTTTCTCAAAAGACACTGTTGAGATAATGAACAGACATGTCACAGACTGCGAGAGAAATCCTGGCAACCATGTATCCGATAAAGGACGTGTACCCAGGATATAATGAACTCTCAAAACTCAGTAATTAGAAAATGAAGAACCCAATTTTTCAAATGGGCAAGAGATTTGAAATTTTATTTAAGAAAATATATGGATGGCAGATAAGCACATGAAAAGATGCTTGGTATCATTAACCATTAGGGAAATGCAAATTAAAACCACAATTAGATATCATTACACACCTAATAGAATAGCTAAGATTAAACACTGACCATATCAAATGCTAGCGAGGAACTTTCATACACAATTGATGGGAGTATAAAATGTTAGTAAGACCTCTTTGGAAAATAGTTTGGCAGTTACTTAAAAATGCAAGCATACACCTAGCAGAAGATCTAGCTTTCTCACACCTAGAGGTGAAAGCATGTGTCCATACCAAAACTGTACACTGATGTTCATAGCGGCTTTATTTGCAGTAGCCAAAACTGGAAACAACCTAAATGCCCATCAGCTGGTGAATGGATTAGCAAATTATAGTATAGCCATACCACAGAATACTACTCAGCAATAAAAAGCAATGGAGGATTGATACAGACAAATTCAAGGATGAATCTCAAAGTAACTATGCTTACTGAAAGAAGCCAGACAAAAACCAGTCCATAGTATATGATTCCATTCGTGTAAAGGAATGCATGCTCATACATATCTTTTTTGGGTAAATCCTATTATACATACAGTGTGTTTCCTGCATTTTCACTTGTCAGAAGTTAGTGATCCATTTTAATCACGTTTTTTTTAATTAATTTATTTTTTGGCTGCGTTGGGTCTTCATTGCTGCACGCAGGCTTTCTCTAGTTGTGGCAAGTGGGGGCTACTCTTCGTTGTGGTGCACGGGCTTCTCATTGCAGTTACTCCTCTTGTTGCAGAGCACGGGCTTTAGCCACATGGGCTCAGTAGCTGTGGCTCAAGGGCTGTAGAGCACAGGCTCGGTAGTTGTGGCGCACGGGCTTAGCTGCTCCGCAGCATGTGGGATCTTCCCAGACCAGGGCTCGAACCCGTGTCCCCTGCATTGGCAGGTGGATTCTTAACCACTGTGCCACCAGGGAAGTCCTTAATCACATTTTTGGAATTACAAGTGCTATCCATGTTATCCCTGATTTTTATAAAACCTCGGTTTAGCAAGTCACTTTTTGAAATGATAAACATTTCCAAATGTTCTATTTGGAAAGCTGAAAATAAGATTTCTTTTGAAAATGAGTTGAAGAGCCTTACATTTTGTTAATATTTAATAACATTTAATAATTTGGTAAATTATTAATATTTATTTATTAATATCATCCAGACTCCACAACTACATTGTGAAATATAACACTATTCCTTAGTTGTCGCTTGTGTGTGCTTAGACATTTTGTATTTGACAGTCTAACTTATTCTCCATTTGTATTGTAGGGTTTTAGCAGCTACAGAGGAGAATAGCAGAACAAAGCAATCAGACTTAGAAAAGTTGGAAGTGGATGTCAGAAAACTGCAGCAGGAGCTAGACCAACTAAACAGAAACAAACTCTCACTGCAGAAAGACGTCGCAGCCATGCAGCAGCAGCTCCAGGGTATGAGGCAGCACAACAGGAGAGATGGGACTTTCTTCCTTTTGCTAGATTCTTTATTTAATTGTTTGCTGTCGTATTACAGAAATAATTCATGCTACAGGGCATGGGGCTTCTTTTAGAAGTGAGAAAAATGTTCTAAAATTAGGTATGGTGGTGGTTGTACAACTCTGTGAACTTACGGAAAGCCATGAAATTGTATACTTTAAATGGGTGGAAAATGCATGGTATGAGAATTACATCTCAGTAAAGCTATTTTTTAAAAAAACTAATTCATATTCTTTAGAGAACAATTTAAAAACATAGCAAAATGACAAAATAAAAATTACTATTCACCTCACTCCTCAGAGATAATTTCTATTATCAATTTAGTAAATATCCCTCCAGATTTTTCCTTGGGGCGTGTGTGTGTGTGTGTGTGTGTGTGTGTGTGTGTGTGTGTAGATTTAAAAACAAAGATGCAAATAACATCTTAATTACCAACTCTTTATAAAGCCTCATGATTGTTTATTTATAAGTTACTAAGTAATCCTAGCCAGCAGTATACTGTTGAGCACTTACTGTGTCCTGGACATGATGCAGGTGTTTCATATGCATTTTATCACTTAATCCTTATAACATTTTTATGAGGTAGAAACTATTATTTCACCCATTTACAGATAAAGCAACTTAAGCCTAGTTTCCTTGCGACTTGCCTAAGCGAGAAGTGACTTGCTCAAGCTTACACAGCTAGTAAGTGACAAAACCAGTACAGATATAAAATTTATTCCCAAACTGTCTTCCTGAAAGGTTGTACCAAATTTATATTTTTATCAGCAATGTGGAAGATACCTGTTTTTAAACCATGCACCTCATCAACATGAGGTATTATTATGTGTAAATTTTCATCGTGAGGTTTTGAACATGTAACATGTCTTTTTTTTTTTTTTTTTTGAACATGCAAGTCTTTAAAAACGTGGGCTCCAAGTCCAGATCTGGATTGCGCATCATGTACCTCTCTTTTGGCCTTTAATAAGATAGGGTGGCATAGTCATACATTTAACAGAAGAAAGTATAAATTCACTTCTACTCTACTTCTCTGAGTGGACTGATAGGAATCTGGAACATGTATACATAAGTATTTCTTATTTTATGTAAATGTTATTTCTGTAGAGAAACGGGAAGCAGTAAACTCATTACAGGAGGAACTAGCTGATGTCCAAGACCACTTGAACCTAGCAAAACAGGTAAGCCTCACAAAGGTAATCTTCTAGTAGTGTCCTGAAGGCATGCAGATAATTGGTTGAAATAACAAATCAAGTAGGCTGGTTCCTTTTCACATGAGCAGGTCCCTTAGAACCATTTATCAAACACAAGTATAAGATATACAAAAATTTTGATGCAGAGCAGTGATTTTCCAGTTTATTTTATCCCTAGAATTCTTTATTCAAACAACGTTTTACTCGAAGCTAATAAGTAAGGTCATGGCTAAAAGAGCCCAACAGTCCCTCAGCAGCCACTCTGGGGGCTTCAGGGACCAGATGGATCATCTCTTACCCATGGCACAGATGAGGCCTGCAAAGGCTGGGCTTAGATTTGATCACTCGTTGAGCTGCAGAATCATGGCCAAATCTGGGCCTTCATCTTGTCAGGTGTTGAATAGAGCAGATTCTTTTTTTTTTTTTTTTTAATTATTTATTTATTTGGCTGCATTGGATCTTTGTTGCTGAGCACGGGCTTTCTCTAGTTGCGGTGAGCAGGGGCTGCTCTTCATTGTGGTGCACGGGCTTCTCATTGTGGTGGCTTCCCTTGTTGCGGAGCATGGGCTCTAGGCGCACGGGCTTCAGTAGTTGTGGCACACGGGCTCAGTAGTTGTGGCTCGTGGGCTCTACAGCGCAGGCTCAGTAGTTGCAGCACACAGGCTTAGTTGCTCCGCGGCGTGTGGGATCTTCCCAGAGCAGGGCTCGAACCCTTGTCCCCTGCATTGGCAGGCAGATTCTCAACCACTGCACCACCAGGGAAGCCCCTAGAGCAGATTCTTTTTACCCTTGTACTTCTGATCATCTTCTTGAGGTAATTCAGTGTTGTCCTGTGAGAGTATTGCCAAAATTTGAATTTCAGAGAAACTCAAGCAAGTTTTGCGCCTCAGTTTCCACTCTGTAAATTACAGGTTAGATTAGACATCTAAATTCTCCTCCTTCTACCTTTAAGATTCTGTGTTTCTAAGATATATAAAACTGAAATTAGGGCTTCCCTGGTGGCACAGTGGTTGAGAGTCCACCTGCTGATGCAGGGAACACGGGTTTGTGCCCTGGTCCGGGAAGATCCCACATGCCACGGAGCGGCTAGGCCCGTGAGCCATGGCCACTGGGCCTGCGCGTCCAGAGCCTGTGCTCCGCAACAGGAGAGGCCACAACAGTGAGAGGCCCGCGTACCGCAAAAAAAAAAAAAAAAAACTTAAATTATTCTATTTTTTTTAAGAAGTCTTATACAGGTTCGTAGGAATATTTTCTGTGTTGTTAGAAATATGGTAACTTTTTCTAAAGTGCTTAATTTGGGTTCCTTGAAGAAAGAAGTATTTATTGTTGTCTGAGGTTTTTTTTTTGGCTGTGTTGGGTCTTTGTTGCTGCGCGTGGGCTTTCTCTAGTTGTGGCGAGCGGGGGCTACTCTTCGCTGCGGTGCGTGGGCTTCTCATTGTGGTGGCTTCTCTTGTTGTGGAACATGGGCTCTAGGCACGCTCGGGCTTCAGTAGTTGTGTTGTGTGGGCTCAGTAGTTGTGGCTTGCAGGCTCTAGAGCACAGGCTTAGTAGTTGTGGCGCAGGGGCTTAGTCGCTCCACGGCATGTGGGATCTTCCCGGACCAGGGCTCAAACCCGTGTCCCCTGCATTGGCAGGCAGATTCTTAACCACTGCACCACCAGGGAAGTCCTGTTGTCTGAGTTTTTTAACCTGTATAAATATTTCAAATAGTAACAAAACCATGACTTTAGGTTCATTTTCAGAGTTAAGCCTTATTCACAGCTTTTCTTAATCTTAGCAATCCTGTGAGGTGGGTGTTGTTTACTCCCATCTCAGTGACAAGGCAGCTAAAGCTCGGAGGAACTGAGTCTCTTGCTGAGGTTCTGACATCTCTGTCATCCTAGGTACTAAAAAGAGGGAAGCCAGTGATTAAGTTGAGTTCCAGGTACCTTTGTATGTTTGTTGAAATAATAAAGGATATGGAACTTTTACGCTTTAATTTTGTCAGACTTAGTAGATAGATGTAGCTGTGACACTAGCCACCTGTAATGAAGGTGGCTTTGTCCGTAGTTTCAATTTGTTCTTTCACCTGAAGGACCTGCTCCACACCACCAAGCGTCAGGATGTACTGCTCAGTGAGCAGACCAGGCTCCAGGAGGACATCAGAGAACAAGTAAAGAAGTTGGAAGTCTGCCGAAAAGAAGAGGAAACAAAACAACAACAACTGCAGGTGTTTCAGAATGAAGTTGAAGAAAACAAGGCCAAACTAGCCCAACAGGAAATGGTACCGCACATCTATGACGTTATATAAGAGGAAACATTTTATCACTTGTGTGAGCTTTTTTCCCCTGGCACAAAGCTGCTGAGAAGTATCCCCCTTGGGACTAGCTTCCCTTACCTGCCCTGTGTGACCAGAGGGGAGTTTACACCAACTCTTTAACTCCCTTGGTATTAATATTACGGGCCATTAAGACCATAGAACAGGCCCGGTAAGGAATCTTGAAGGCCACGTGCCAGTTCCTGCTTGAATCCCCTCCTCACATGCTGGCCAAACAGTTTTCCAGTCCCTACTTGATCACCTTTGTAAAGAGAACTCACTCTCTGTCCCCATGGGCTGTTTTCTACTTTCTGTTGAACTGGAATCTATCTAGTGTCCATGAAGATTCCCTCAGGGCACTGGGTATTTGTTATTTTATAACTAACTAAGGTTGTTCTCTATTAAGATGTTTCAGAGACTCCAGAAAGAGAGAGAAAGTGAAGAAGAAAAATTAGAAGCCAGTAGAGTGACACTGAAGGAGCAGCGGCACCAGCTGGAAAAGGAGATAGCAGACCAGCAAAGCAGACTGGAGCAGGTGCTGACCAAGGTGTTGGTGGCTGAAGAGCGCATCAGGACTCTGCAGGAAGAGGAAAGGTGGGGTGAGACCCTGGAGAAGACGCTCTCCCAAACCCGTATGTATTCTGGAACATTGCACTGAGGGCGGGGAAATCTGCTGATTGTCGAGTAAAATGTGTGAAGGAGTCCCAGGCCCCAGCTATAGCCCAGATGGGAGGCACAGGACAAGCACAGTAGGAAGAATGGTCCCTCATTTGATCCTCCCAGCCCTGTGAGAGAAGAGGAAACAGGCTCAGAGGGACAGAGGGAATTTGTCTTTATGGAGATAGGATTTGGTTCCAAGACTGTCAGGTCTTTTTACTTTTACTGTATTGCTTTCTTCGAGAGTGCTGTCTCAAGGGAGTGGAACATTAAGGCAGAGAAGTGCCAAAAGGTGCTCTAGAGGCTTTCTGTAAAGGACATTACTTCTGAGCTTTGGAACAATGATCCATTTCATCTCAATCTAGTAAAAAACCCACAATATTAACAATTCTACTTCTGTCTAAATTTGACATAGCGAATGGTACCAAGATACAGATGTTGGCCTTTGGGTTTGTTTACTCTCTCGAGCCATACATAAATGAAGTTGACATGGGAATCCAGGGTAAATGATCGTTCTCACATCAATAAATGAGTTTTCTTTTTCTTAGGCTTTAGGTTTTAATAATGCTCAGAAAATGTTGTTCTACCTTGAGTGAACTCAGTGGACTTGGGACCTGAAAGGGTTATTATTCCTTTTTTCCCTGGGAACTCTTGATGCATCCAGACCCAACCATTTCATTAGGAAACTGAAACCTAACAAATATGCCGAGTCTGACCATGCCAGAGGTGTGAGAAGTGAAATCTGGGCGGCGTGTTGCTTTACAGAGGGTGATTAGAAAAATCTGTGTTAAGTATCACTGTTGTGCATAAGCGTTATTTATTGAGTACTCACTGTGTACTAGGTGTTTGCATACACGATTCCCATTAAACACCAGGAAATACGTTTCTTCTGTAGAAAATAAGATGTGTGCCATTCCAAATCCTGTGTTCTTTCCTCTGCGCTGCCTCCCATGAAGGAAGAAATACTGTGTGCCCCCCTTTATTAAAATTAGGTTTATAAAAAACATTTCAGTAGTCTGTTCCATGTTCCCTGCACCTCAGGGTTGGTGCTCTCTGGTCTCAAAGACTCAAAAGGGAAGACAGTTGCTGTCTGTCACTTTGGGATCAGGCCTCTGGGAACAAATTACATCAAGAGGCACCCTTCTCTGGGCCTTTTTCTGGGCCTCTGGTGTGGGTCAGGGGAGATCTGGACGACTGAGTGACAGAGCAAAGTGCCTGAGTGGGTGGCATGTCGTTGTGGAGTCTGCCCACGGCCAGCCCAGAGCCTCGGGCTAAACTACCTAAAATGCTCATTTCAGAACGACAGCTTTCAGAACGGGAACAGCAGTTACTGGAGAAGTCAGGCGAGCTTCTGGCTCTGCAGAAGGAGACGGACTCTGTGAGGGCGGACTTCAGCCTCTTGCGGAACCAGTTCCTGACAGAGAGAAAGCAAGCCGAGAAGCAGGTCGCCGGCCTCAAGGAAGCACTTAAGATCCAGCGGAGTCAGCTGGAGAAGAACCTTCTCGTGAGTATCCGCTGCCCAGGCAGTTTATGAGGAGATGACGCCTTTACGTTTTTAACTAAAATACTTCTTCAAGGTAGAGAAAATAAATTACCTGTCAACCAAGTCCCTAACCCAACTGTGATTTGTGGTGCATTTACGTGTAATTTGTTCCTGAAGCTGATGGTAGATTTTGCCAGAGTCTGGGCTCAGCCCTAGAGGAGCTGTCTGGCTGGCTGGAACGATGGTCGTGTGCACAGACAATGTCAGCACTGAGCAGAGCTCAGCGGTCCAGCCTCCCCAGCAGGGTCGAGGAGGGAGCTGGGGAAGGAAAGCCTCTAAAGACATTCTTACCCAGCTGCAGTCTGTGCTCACACGTTTTTCTCGTCACGCCCTTTTCGGTCAACGTTAGCTTTAATTAATCATTATCCTGAAACCGGGAAGCTCAACCTACCATGGTTTTATCCCTGGAGATAAACTGTGGGAGGTGACACTCAGATGAGTTCAAAACAGCGTATGGTGGGTGGAGGCCAGTGGGCAGCAACGGGGGCTGTCACAGGAATGGATTTTTCTAACACCCTTTGGAGGAATTAATGTAGCCCTGTTGAATGGTACTTTCCAACCAGGTGTGTTTCCCTAAGGGTGACACACTTACAACCAGTGATGGGCAACATGATTGTAAAGATAGTATGTAGATGTCTAGATTTTAATCCTCCCAGGAACCCTATGATGGTGGCTATAGTTAACATCTTACAGACAAGGGAAAGTAACCTAGTATCAATGGTAATGTTGCAGATCTAGGATTCAGACTCTGGGCTGACAGACTGACCGACCACATGTTTACTCCCAGCTCTACCACAGCTGCTAAAGAAGGCAGGTAGATTATCCCCATTTTATAGCTGAAGCCTAGACGAGAAATGAAGTCACAGAGCTAGTGAGTGCGTAAGCCAGCAACGCACACCTCCAGAGCCATCCTCCTCCTCTGGTGCTAGGAGCAAAAGCAGGAGAACAGCTGCATGCAGAAGGAAATGGCAACCATCGAGCAGGTGGCCCAGGACAACCACGAGCGGGCCAGGCGCCTGATGAAGGAGCTCAGCCAGATGCAGCAGGAGTACGCAGAGCTCAAGAAGCAGGTGCGCCCACACCCCACGGGACTCAGGCAGAGCTATATTTCTTCAGTAGCTCTTTTAAAAGGAGTATTTCTTTGGGAAAGTCGTGAAAAGCTAATTAATCAAATCTGTTTTTCTAGTTTTGAAATGTAGAAATGTACCTCCACAAGCAAAAAAGTATTTGTTCAAAATATACTTTTTTAAAATTAATTTTTATTGGAGTAGAGTTGCTTTACAATGTTGTGTTAGTTTCTACTGTACAGCAAAGTGAATCAGCCATACATATACATATATCCCCTCTTTTTTGGATTTCCTTCCCATTTAGGTCACCACAGTGCATTAGAGTTCGCTGTGCTATACAGTAGGTTCTCATTAGTTATCTATTATATACATAGTATCAATAGTGTCAAAATATACTTTTAAAATGCCCTTAAGTTCAACAAGGTTTTTATGTTAGTTTTTTTTTTTATGTTAGTTTTTGAAAGAAAAATAGCAGCTCTTCAGCATAAAATTTTATCATGTCCCAAAGCGCTGTATTGAAATGTTAGATTTTATGTCAGAAACAAGTCTATAAGAGCCAAATCCCTGGGGAAGGAAAAAATGACCCCCGGGAAAACCTTTGATAACCTGTAACGTTGCCAAGCTGAGGGTGGGAAAGCAGTTCACGCTAGATGGAGAGTCTAACCCTAGACCCCCCCTGGTGTCCCTCAGCCATTGGCAGCAGCTGGGCCACCCCAGAGCTCTAGTCTAGTCAGGCTGCTGGGGCCACTCGGTTGACCCTGCTACACCTTGTCCTTTGGATAACCCTATGTGGCCATTCAGTTTCATCTGTGCCTATAGCCACCCACCCCCAGCCCTGACACACACACACACACACACACACAAATAACTTTTATTTAAAGGCCCCCCCAGCCTCTGCAAACTTGGAAGGGCAGTTAGAAGTGGGTATGACTGTAATATCTTCACTAAGCTCTCTATTATGGAGAGAGCCACATAGGGTAGTCTCAGGTCTTAAACACAAACTGTAAAACCTGAGGAAACCTCCAGACTGCCGAAACCACCAGATTCTTCACCCATAAAATGAAAACGTTGGACCAGATCTTTTCTAAGGCCCCTTCCAGCATTAACATTTATAATCTAGATCACTTACGGCTTGTTTAGGTAAATGGCCCTTTTCTCATTTGGGTACCACTAAGGTGCTTTGTATAAATTCTCACCTAGTTCTTGCATTTCGGGATGCAAGGTATTATCTTCATGTTAAATGAGGTAAGACAGGTTCAGAAGTTAGCTAACTTGCCCTAAGTCATACTGGTAATGTTTACTGGAAACGAGATTGGAATCCAGCTCTGTCTAGCTCCAGAGAGACCGACTTCTATAGAGTAATGCACCTTCAAGGAACATGGCACCCATGCTTTTCTAAATGGAAGTTGCTTCAGTCAAATGTCAGTAAAATCGTTTACTTGGTAGCTTGTAGATACTTGGAATAGCTGAAAAATCACAAGTTTTTACCATTCTAATCATAGTAATTAACATTTGTAGGTCTGTAAATACATGACACATGTATTTAAAACATTAAATTTAAATCATTAACAATAACAGTTCAATTCCAGGTAAGTCCCAAACTTTACCTAGTAGTTATTTGACTCTCACTCACTCCTTAGATGGAAAACCAAAAAGATTTGGAAAGAAGACAAATGGAAATCAGTGAAGCAATGAGGACACTTAAGTCTGAAGTGAAAGATGAAATCCGAACCAGCCTGAAGAATCTTAACCAGTTTCTTCCAGAACAACCAGCAGATCTGGAAGCTGTTTTGGAAAGGAACAAAAACCTAGAAGGAGGGCTGGAAAGCTTGAAAGAGAACTTTCCATTCCCCGTGAGTGACAGACCATCACCTTTTGAAGAAAAACTGAATTTTTCTCATGTTCACATAATGGTAAGGGTTTATCCTGCTATTCTGTGGACTTCATCAAAAGATAATTTGGTTCCCACCTACCCTAGATAAGCTCAAACACAGAGTTGAGGATGGAAGAGGGTTAGAGGGGGGAAAGGTGGGTCGGTTACTGATGGTGGTGCTTAGAGACTCTCTGTTTCCCTTTCCCTCTGAAAAAGGATGAACACTGGCGTGGAGAAGCACTCCGAGAGAAACTGCGTCACCGTGAAGATCGACTCAAGGTTGCCCTTTTAAAAGAAAAATACAGTATAAGATACTTGGCATATTGAGGAGAGTGGGGGGAATTGCTCTGTTGCAGCTCTCACGGCAGTTTTATAGATTACACGTTCGAAGCTCAGAGAAGGATCTCTTTCTATAGGCAGCTGAAAACAGGTGTCTAGAATAGGTCATTGTTGACCTAAAAATCTGGGGGTTAAGAGTTTAGGTGGGAGTTGGAAAATGAGAGTGAGTTAGATAGAACAAGAGAGGACAGAATGCATCTTTGGAGAACGGCCACTTACAGCGAGGGCTGAGAAGGAGCCATGGGCGGTACCAAGTGAGTGGAGGCCCTTGACATCAAATAGCCTCCAGCCACATGTGACTGTTTAAATGTAAATTCACTTTAATTAAATCAGGTTAAAAATTCAGTTCTTCAGTTACCACATTTCACGTGCTCAAAGGCCACACATGACCAGTGGCTACTACAGTGGGCAGCACAGATATAGAACATTCCCGTCATCACAGAAAGTTCTATGGGACAGCGCTTGCTGTTGACTTTAATAAGAGAATCATTTCAGAGGTACGGTGGGGAAGCCAGAACGTAGTATGGGGTTGAGGATTACATACATTGTGAGAGACTCTGAAGATATCCAGTATAAACCAATCTTCTAAGTCTGGGCAGTAAGGAGAGAGAGATGAGGCAGTCATTTAATGGGGAGGCCAGGGATGCTGAAATCCTAAGTGTTGTGACAGCAGAGAGAACAGGCTGAGTTGAAGGCCCAGTTAATGACAACACAGAGAGTAGCCATCTGGCACCTCCTTTTTTTTTTTTTTAAAGGACAAGAAGAGGATTTTCAGCAGCCATTCCTATTTTATTATAGTCAGGTTTGCCTATCAAATATTAAACATGGGCTTTCCTGGTGGCGCAGTGGTTGAGAGTCCGCCTGCCAATGCAGGGGACATGGGTTCGTGCCCCGGTCCGGGAAGATCCCACATGCCGCGGAGCGGCTGGGCCCGTGAGCCATGGCCGCTGAGCCTGCGCATCTCCGCAACGGGAGAGGCCACAACAGTGAGAGGCCCGCGTACCGCAAAAAAAAAAAAAAAAGTTAAACATGAGGAAGGTACCCAGTGTTAGTTCTAATATGTTCTACCATAACACTTTCAGGCCCAGCTTCGACGCTGTATGTCCAAGCAGGCAGAAGTGTTAAGCAAAGGGAAGCGGCAGACAGAGGGCACTTTACACAGCTTGAGGAGACAAGTGGATGCCTTAGGGGAATTGGTCACCAGCACATCTGTAGATTCCACGTCATCACCCAGTGTGTCTCAGCTGGAGTCTTCCCTTGCAGAGGACTCCCATCTTGGACCAAGCCAGGTAGGAGGAAGTTCTTCACAAGGGGTCTGACTTATACATGGAAAGTACCTGAAAGCTTTGGGGTCCATAATCTTGAGGAGACTCAGAAGGATATGAATGCCACCTTCAAATCTCTGAAAAACTTGTCTTAGGAAAGACTTGCTTTTTCATGGTCCCTGGGGAGACTGGAATCAACTGGTTGGTAGATGAATAAAAAGGATAAGCTGATGATTTAGGAAATAGCCTAGGAAACTGGGTGACCTGTCAGGGATATAGTTAATTCTTCTATAAATGCCTTCCATTTCTGGATGTCCTTATCGTCTACTTGGTCAATATAAAGAGTTTAGGGAATTCCCTGGTGGTCCAGTGGTGAGGACTCTGTACTCTCAGTGCTGCGGGCCCGGTTCGATCCCTGGTTGGGGAACTAAAATCCCATAAGCTGGGACTTCCCTGGTGGTGCAGTGGTTAAGAATCCGCCTGCAGGGGACACGGGTTCGAGCCCTGGTCTGGGAAGACCCCACATGCCGCGAAGCAACTAAGCCCGTGCACCACAACTACTGAGCCCACGTGCCACAACTACTAAAGCCTGCGCGCCTAGAGCCCGTGCTCCACAGCAAGAGAAGCCCGCATACCGCAACAAAGACCCAACGCAGCCAAAAATAAAATAAATTAACAACAACAACAACAAAGTTATAAAATCCCATAAGCTGTGCGGCACAGCCAAAAAAAAAGTTTAGACCTCTGAAACCAACTTGGGTCCCAGTTTAGTCTGTCCATTTGGGAAGATGACTGTGCCAACTATTAATCCTCAGCAAAGTTTGAACAGAGTGTGAACTCTTAACTGAGAGTCTACTAGGAAACCCTGGATTTCACAAGTTTTCTATGACTTACGTAAGGTTAATAATTATTTAGAGGAACATAAAATATACTCATGGAATCAGTAACACAGTATTACTGTCAGAGATGGATAATAGCTACCATCTTGTGTGCCTACTGTGTGTGTGTACTAAACACTTTACATATATTATCGCATTTACATCCTGGGAAATAGGATTTATCCCTCTATATAGATAAGGAAATTGTATAAAATGAAAAATGTCAAGGTCACAGCAAAAGACAAAACCAGGACTTAGAGGCTCATCTTTCTTTACCAGAGTGGTATATTGTATGGTTGAGCCATGAGAACATTCAAGGCCAGTTGCATCTTTAATAGACACACAGCTCGCTCATTAGCAGCAGCGCCAAGATTTGAATGATTACCTTAAAACCTTCCATGGTAGGATCCAAGTCAGATACAGGCCAAAACCATCATGGGCCTCAGGGCAGGCCTTGAGGAACAGTGTGTCAGAGGCACAGAGCATTGAAGAGTAGATGACTCTGGAGGTAAGAGAGCCCAGAATAGTGGGAGATGAGTAGACAGGGGTTTGAGGGCCAGGTTAAACTCTTAGCTCATGGTGGCAGCCAGAAGAGTTCAGGTGCTCTAAATCCAGGAGTAACAGAGGAATGTTTGAGGCACAAGGAGTAGAGGTGAGTTTGTTAGAATTATTTTGGACTCTGGAGTCATAATCTAGGTCTACGTGGGATAAAAGTCTGAACTAGGTTGGAATTAAGAGACTGCCTTCTGAGCCTAATGTTTTCTCTTCCTTCATTTCAGAGCTCCTTCCAAGTTCTACAAGGTCCGTCACAATCACTAGACGGTTACCGACACTGATGCCATTCCCAGCCTCCTGCTCACAGGGTACATGTTACAAAGAGTTCTTTTAACCTGCACTTTCAATTGCAAGATCTTGAATTCTAGTTTATCATACAGTCTTAAGAAAAGTAACTTTCTGACTTTTCTCTTGGATAATATCGTATGGTGGTTCATCTTAAAACATTTTTCCGAAGAGGTACTCAGTATATATTTTACCTGTTAGCCATGATGCTATCATTTAATTGTTAACCTAGTTAAAACCTGTTTTTACTGTTGCAAGAGTTCATCCTGACTTTCTCATCTTGTTGTAGGAAAAGAGTGGCTCAGCCAGATGGAGGAAAACTGTCTTGCAGAAAATATGAGGAAATACCTTTTCCACTACCTCACCAACTTCATAATTAGAATGCCACTTGCTTTTTACCATGAACCAGTGAATTCAAATGCTGAAACTCCACTTGGACAATTACCGTCAGGGTTTTTGTAAGTCACCTGTACATATGGGAACAACTGTATACAATTTAAACCAGGGTCCTAGATGGCTAAGGGTTTTTTCACTTTGAAATGCATTATTATAAAACCAATACTGATTTGAATCTATAAACTGGTAAAATCCATAGTTAGGAAGGTTAAAAAAAATGTACTTAAGCCCCTCTTCATTAACAGTGCCAAGTTATTTTTGGATTTTGTTTAAAATCTGTATTCATATAAAAATAAAAGATAAAGTAAATTTGGGTCTGACAGATTCTGACTTTACACTTCACATATCTACAGTTAAACCATAAAATTTTTACCTAAATTTCAGTCTTTCAAGTGATTTTCCATCTCTGCCTGCAGGTTGAAATATGTTGTACCTATCAATGAATATATTTTATCACTTGAAAATATCTGTTATAAAACTATTATATATATACTTCAGGTGCTTTTCCTTAACCAAAAATATTCTGTGGTAGAAAATTAGAACTTTGGACTTTGGAGAATCTGACCCAGTGGTAAATTCAAATTGTGTTCAGTCAGACTTGTTTTAAAATATCCCCAAGGACTCTTCTAGGCCCCTATACAGCTTTTGAACCATAACGGGTATTATATACCATGTTACTATACACAGTATAGCACAGTGAGTAATCTCTCACCACCTACTGAGGTTTATATTCCTAATAAGTTGTTTGGCTAGAGCTGGACCATTAAGATATGGAGATATGGGATAGGGACTTCCCTGGTGGTCCAGTGGTTAAGACTCCACGCTTCCACTGTAGGGGTCGCACAGGTTCGATCACTGGTGGGGGAACTAAGATCCCTCATGCCACGTGGCACAGCCAAAAGAAAAAAAAAACAGATACGGGATAAATACGATTAAAGACAATGAAAATGGCATAAAATTTATTAACACATTAAGTTCCAGAAAACATCTACTTCCAAAATAAAACTGATTTGGTAGTTATATTCTTTGTTTCATTTCCACAAGTCTTAGCAAAATGCTTAAAATCCTGGCCTATCCACAATTACTGAAATCCTTCAAGGACGCAGTTTCCTGGTCTGTCCATGTGCTGAATGAGGGTAAAATATTTTCTTTCTAAACTGCCACATGAACCCTCTCTATATTCCCACATGAACAGGAATCATTTGGTCTTCTGTTAAGGGGAGTGAATTGAGCCACACGTTTATAAGAAAAGAGAACACTTAAAACATGTGTAGGCGGGGCTTCCCTGGTGGCACAGTGGTTGAGAGTCCGCCTGCCGATGCAGGGGACACAGGTTCGTGCCCCGGTCTGGGAGGATCCCACGTGCCGTGGAGCGGCTGGGCCCGTGAGCCATGGCCGCTGAGCCTGCGCGTCCGGAGCCTGTGCTCCGCAATGGGAGAGGCCACAATAGTGAGAGGCCTGCATACCACAAAAAAAAAAAAGCGGGCAAAAAAGTTCCCAAAACTATAGTCTTCTGGAATTAGAGGTGAGGTAATTAACGTGTAACGCCAAACAAACACCCGGTTCCAAAAGACATCTTGCCAAAGAAACTTTGCTACCTCTAACTAGTATTATGAAAACACCACCAACCCCCACCCCCACCAAAAAAAAAAAAAAAAAAAATCAAAGTTACCGCATCAAACACTTTGTCCATGAAAAATACTTGAACATCATACTGGAATGTCTAACGCGTAGAGTACTGAGCACCAATTACTAATCAGGAGGGCCTCGTAGGTGCAAAAGGGCAACGAGTAACCCAGAAAAGCAGGTGACCACACACGTAGTAAGCTCTCCATGGATTAAAAATTAAAAGAATTTCACATTCTCTCCAAAGTGTACTTGCCCAGTGTCTGGCACACAGATATTACAATATGACAATTTGCTTCTCTATTTTTGAGCACCCAAGTTTATTATAGGGGATTACACATGCAAATAACAGAATTTGGCCCCAAGTACAGTCAAGGGAGAACACTATCAGCCACCAAATGTGCTGATCTCACACTGAAAAAGGTTGAAAAACACTGCAAGTGTGATCTGAACACAAGGATAAGACTAGCTCAATTACTGGGTGATGTGGATTTATATGCTACTTATGTAGACTTTTCTTTTTAAACAAAAAGGACAATTCTGAAATAAACACTGGCGACTTATGCCAAATAACTGCCTGAAGAAAATATGAAATCCTGTTATAATTCAGAAAATAATGCAAACAATTTTAATTTAATCTAGATACAGGTACTTTATTTACAAATATTTAGATTAATAGCATTTTGTTACATCAAATGAAGAGTACAGCAGTCTGAATAACTCCTGTCACAAAAACAATTAAGACCCACTGTAACTAACTTTGGGAAATCAGGGTACTGCACCTAAACAAGCCGCAGTCTTTCATTTGTGATTGCTACCTTATATCCCAATGGGTGGTTGGTTTGTTTTGTTTTTGTAAATATATACACACACCAGCAGGTCATGGTCCCTGGGCAAGTCCCTTGTGATGCAACAGTGTAAGCAAAATGGATCACTGTTAAGTCTTTAACAGAATACACTGATCTACTCCAGGTATCTTTTTAAAAAGTTAAACAAAGACAGAAAGGTGAGTCCACAAATTAACCAAATCCTATTTTCTGCACATTCCAGTTTTGGCTTTTATTTAACACTGACTATACAATACTCTGGTACTACCACATGTTTACAACCCAGAAAGCTGTATTTTTTACGTTAGTGTCTGTAAATAGGGATTTAGAATGTGTATTTTAAACACAACAGTTGAGCTGAGAGTGCGTTGTATATAATATACTGAGGTTTGCCTATCCTACTTCAAATAACTTCTCAGTTCCCAGCCTGAACCATAAACTCAATTAGAAATCAATCAACAGAAGTAAAGAACTTGGTAAAATGTAAGTTTGCTTTCTAAAGAAATAAAAGATTATTTCCCTTGCAATACAGTATTCTGTCAGTGGCCAAACCACCTAGTGCAAAGCAATAACTTACTTTGTATCAGCACAAATACTGGAACACCGTTAGAAACACTTTCCCCTTTACAAAACAATTTATGCCAACATGACATAAAATAGCCCCTCATACTAAGAACATGGGATATCTTAGATTATTTCACTGTAGTGTTAAAAATGCACAATTTAAAATCCCTTAACAGCAGACCTGCAGTTCTGGCTGTCTCGTTTAGAATCTCACCATTCCAAGAAGATACAGGTATAAAAGCTTAAAATGTGCAATAATAAACCCAGCCTTTTTTCTTTTTCTATATAGTAAGGCAAGAAATGCAGCCTGTAATGCAAAACGTTACAAAAAGAGAAAAGCAGGTTAGCACATTATTGATTGCACAAGAACAGTTAAGAAAATCAGCAGGTAAGCCACAGTGCAAAGATGGAACAGAATCTACTAGTGTTAATCCTCTCATGCCAGGAGCTCCTTCCAGCATAATGTCCCCAAACACTGCCAGCACCAAAGGGTGGAGCCAGTACATTCTGTGAACTGCAGTTGTGTCTATTTCCTTATGTGAAATGGAAGGGAGTAACATAGTCACATATAGGTCATACTGTACAAACTGGTATTTTATACTGTTCCAATGCCAGTAATCAATTTATTTTCTTCATTAAAATAATATACACAGAATGTATTGTTAGTTCGGTTCCTTCAAATTTTATACATATTTACTTTCTGCTAAAGAGAAAAAGATAAAATGGTGTAAAAAAAAAAAGGATAAAGCTATTAATTAAGCACAAGAGAAAAGATAAATGGATATTTTCCCTGTGCAAGGCTAAGACAGAAGCAAACCGCCTCAAGAAAAATGCCACCCACACAACAGGGAATTTATCCAACAAAAACAAAAGGCTTTAAAGGACCCCTTCTCTATCATCAGAAGTCATTTCACAGCAATAAACTTATGGGTTATAACAGACATACCTGAACAGTTAAAAATGGGAAGAAAGACTTAAGATATCATGAAATTAAACCGTACAATGAGACAAAGCCTTGCCAAAAAGAGGGAGGGGTAAAACTCAAGTCCAGCATCAGTGCTCAGTTTAAATCATGTATTGGTGACATACCTATCACGAGGACAATCAAGGGGGAAAAAAAGTCTAGATTTACCATGCAGAAGAGATTTATTACTCTACTTGCCTTTGATAACCTGATTACATCTAGTTGTTTAGCAGTTTAGTATTGTGTTAAACTGTTTTTACAACAGAGTTGTTTTTTCTTTTTAATTAAACCCAGTAAGATGTACAGAAGACAATGAGGCAGCAAGTAAAAAGTACTGCTTCCAACAGACAGAGGTGAAAGGTCAAATGAGAGCCACGGCAAAGAGGTCACTAGCAGCCACAGCCTTCTCTCTGGGGTTGGGGTTCACTGGTTAGCCGGCCTCCCTGTGGGGCTGAAGGTTTGTGTTGTACACCAGACTCGGCAGCATTCAGATCCAAGCTTCCATCCTGAATGTTCTGATAGATTTTCTTGGCAGCCTCAAGGAAAGCATCTTCTACGTTCTCTCCCCTAAGAGGCAATCGACAACTTTATTGGCGAACCACAGCTTTCTACGACAGACAGGACATTATACACTGACCTTTTGCTAACCTTTAGTCAACTGGCATGATGTCTTCAACTCAGCCAGTATCATCTAATAAGGGACTACCAGAAGACTGAGCTAAGAGAACAACATGGGAAGGTATTTTCTGTGGAAAGCATATAAACAATACTAACAGCTCTTTCTACAAACCCTATTTGAAACTATGTGCTCTAATCATTAAAATGCTGTATATTAATATATAACAATAATTAAGACAGGCCATTACAGTGGGTATTTCAAATAGAAATGAAGTCATCTCCAAACACATGCAGAACAGTATTCCAGGATTTGTATGGTCTGATTAGCCAAGCATGAACTGTACTGTTCTTATCATGCTTAGCCATGTTCACACTTGAGTTCATCTCCCTTAGGACTAACAGTACAGATGAGGCTAAACAAAAAGGAGCTAGCTTCTCACCACTGCAAGGAATTTTTGGCTTAATAAATGAAGAACTATGACAGCAGTCCTGGGGTTCAATAATGAACATGGAATAACAATTAGAAAATGTTAATTATGCTTCTAATTATTCTTAGACATTGAATATTTCCTTAAGTCATGCTTTTTACTATAAGCAGCAGCATTAAATCAACAGGTTGACCAACCTTGAGTCCAAGATGCCAAATTCAACCTTGGTTGTAAAAGTCAAACACTTCTGAAATGTTAACACAATTTCATTTATTAACCTGGCTTACCAACGGGTATAAGCAAGGTATAATATGTTAGGGAAAGTAACAAAAAACATTATTTTGAAAAGTGAAACAGGAAGCAAAGGGATGTTTGCTGACTGTTTTCCCTGCCATAAGCATTACACATTTATATATTATACATTACATGTATATACATTATACATTTTTAAACATATGGTTCTACTTTGAGAAATTTGAATGTAATTAAAAATGATCTACTAACTTTAGCCATACTTACGTTTTTGCACTTGCTTCAAGGAACAATAAGCCTAAAAATAAAATTCAGACTATGAAGGATATTTCGAATTAACTTTCACAAGGACACTCTCTTCAGTAACATCTGAATAAAAGTTTCCCAACAGCTTTCAGTACTCCTTCTATAGTATTTTATGAAAGACTATATGAGTTTGAGATGGAGGGAATCTTTACATTTGTCATTAAATAACTCTACTGCCCTCAAATAGAAACACATTTTGTTATTTCCTCATTCTTAGATTTGAGCAGTTTGCATTTTTAAAAAACTGTCAAATAATCTGCATTGTCAAAATCCCACCTATCCCTAGAAATTCTCCCATGTGTGACCCAAAAAAGCCATTAAAAGTCTTAAAAGAAACCCACCATTTTCTTCAGCAAACTGTTTGGCTTCTTCATATGTAACATCTCTCTGTGCCTCCAAATCTGCTTTATTTCCTATGAGAATTATTACCTAGTTTGTGACCAAAAGAAAAACATCTTAAAACAAAAGAAACCATTTAAATCAAACATGAAAATTCTGAAATCTAAAAATCTTGAAGAAAAAACAAGTGGGTCTAAAAAGGAAACGAAATACTAGCAATTATCCATCAGACAGAACTACAGAATCATGAAGGTATTAGTATGAAGAGGGATGTCAGCAATTACCTAGGCCAGGGGTTGACAAACTTTCTGTGAAGGGCAAAAAGTATGTATTTCAGGTTTGTGGTCGCTTTGCATATACTTCTTTCTTGACTTTTTTAAAAACAACCCTATAAACACGTAAAAACCAGTCTCAGCTCTCAAGCCATTTAAAAACAAAACAGTCCTGTTTTGTTTTTGTGTGCCTGAAACACATCTGGTCTAGGCCAAAGATTATGATTTATTTGAGTAAGACTACTAAGGGTCCATGGACAAGCTCCAGGGTATCTGTGAATATACTGAAATTAAGCACAAAATGCTGTAAACAAGGACATTCCCTGGAAGAGAAGGTTTGTGGCTTTCATCAGATTTTCAAAAGTTCCTGGGACCCTCAAAAAACTTTACAACTACCAGTTCAACTTCTCAGGCTACAAGTAAGGAAATTAATACTCAAATAAGGACTTGTCAAAGGTCACTCAGTCAGTGGTAGGCGGACATTAGAAGTCAGGTAGAAAACGCAAACTGTGACCATCAAATACTGTCCTCCCCTACACTATCCCTAGGCTGGACTAAGTTTGTAGCAACTGATAACAAATGACTGTGTATCCATGATAGAGGACATTGGGGGTGGGAGGACGTATATGCAGTGGCTTCAAATTCAAGGCAAAATATTATATACACCTATACCCACTCTGGAGTCATTTATACCAGTGAAGTTAGGCTGAAGTTAAAGGCTGCTCTGAAAAGCTCTAAGAAAAACGTGTGCAGCCTTGGGAAACAGGGCTTCAGCCTTTACTGGAATGAGCTGGGGGATAAACTGTCTCTACCAATGTATTTTTTGACACCAACTGGCAACTCCCCCCATCCTCGCTTTTCCCCTTCAGAACAGATGTGGTAATCCAGATACAGATACTTCAGAAATGGACGGTTTCAACTAAAAGGGATTTCCACCATTAACTTTTTTTCACGTGAAATTTCAGGCCCTGGCTGTCCTACTTTCAAAAAATGCTGTCCATGAAGTATAGCCATTTTAACCCGAATGTAAACCTTCAGCAAGTGAGCATTCTTCAGTCAGTGTGGACAAGCGCCCACTGAGGAGAGAAAGAAGTTTTCATATATAGTCCACTAGTCTTCTAAAGAATAAGGCAATAACACTTAAAGGAAATCAATTTTTCAAAAAATATCAAAGTTGGTCAAGTCACGATGGCTTAGTAGTACAGGGCCGTTACAACACAGGTGCTCAAAGCAAGAAATGTTTGCTTAATGGAAACACTGCCTGCTCTCCATTCCTTAAGAATTTCCAAAATGCTTCTCATCATCATGAAAGGGGAGGCATAAAGTGGCATGCTAACAAGACAGAGGTACAAAATATACCACCAACAAAATGAGGAAGTATTTAACTTCCACACAGAAATCAAAGGCAGCGTTACCGAAAATGTAACATTTGCACTGGACCTTAAAGAGATTTTCTTTTTTCTAAAGATTTTAAGAGGCATAAATGAGGCAGGAAGGACACGGCTAATTTTTTTATTACACTCCTCTAAGGACCCTGTACAATAAGTTGTTTCCTTGCTGTTTTTAATATTTTACCAATACCTGAACGTAACTATAGAACCACAAAAGCTTACACAAGAGTAGAGGGGTCCTATATACCCTTCACCAAGCTTCCCCAATAGTAGCATCTTACATACTTACGGTACACTCTCAAAACGAGGAAAACTGACATTGGTATAATCTAGAGTCCTTATTCAGATTTCACCAGTTTTACAGGTTCTGGAGTGTGTATAGTTCTATGCAATTTTATTGCAGGTATAGATTTGTGTCATCACCATCAGGATACAGACCTGTTCCATCACTTCAAAGAAACTGCTTTGTGCTGCCCTCTTTATAGTCAACTCACACTAACACCTTTCACCCCCATCGCTAACCCCTGACAACCACAAATCTGTTCTCCATCTCAATAATTTTGTCTTTTTGAGAATGTTTTATATAAATGGAATCATACAGTATGTCATCTTTTGAGACTGACTTTTTTTCATTCAGCACAATGCCCGAGATCTATCTAATGTGTTGCATTTATCTACAGTTCATTCCTTTGTATGGCTGGGGAGTGTTCCATAGTATGGACGTACCAGATTGTTTCACCATTTACATGCTGATGGCCATCTAGGTTGTTTTCCAGTTTTGGTTATTGCAAATAAAGCTGCTGATGAACATTCATCTATAGATTTGTATGTATACCTACAGAGGGTTTAATGTGATAATGGAAAGTTCCAGACACAGTCCCTGGCATAACAGGCAAACCATATTAACTGACTATCAATATAATTAAATTGCTGTTCCCTGATGAAAGCCAATCTTACCACTGATTACATATTTACTAAACCAGGCCACTGCCAGGTGCTGGGGTACAAAGCTAAGTGAGACACAGGCCTTACTCTCAAAAAGCTCAGAGTCTGTCACAGATCTGTGCTTTTCCTCACTTGTTCCTGGAATACCCTCAACAGAATCTACTGAAACCTTTTTACCCTTCAAGTCCCAGCTCAAACAACACCTCCTCTATAAAGCTGGTTTCTCCAGATGGCACTGCTCATACTGGGTCCTCACCACCACCACCAAGCACTACACCAGTAACTCTATTTCTAACCCATATTCCACTCTGCTTTTCAGTATAGCTATCTGTATACCCACAGGTAATCTCCCTGCTAGACTATAACCTTTTATGGGCTAAGGACCCACATTGATTTTTGTATATTGCAGAGTCTAGCATGGTGGCTATGAAAATCTCCATAAATAAATATCTTCTCAGACTGGCTAATTTTTTAACGCATGCAGAACTCTTTTTATTTTTAATTGAAATTTTATTGAGACTTACATGCAGTTGTAAGAAATACAGAGATTCCCTAGTACATTTTGCCTAGCTTCCTCTAATGGTAACATTTTATGAAACTAATGCAGATTAAAGTGATAGTTTCAGATTTCAGAGTCTCCACTTGACATGAGACTACCCCACTCATAACTAACTTTTTCTTTTAACCACTAACATGAACAAAACCCAAGTATAAGACGCAAAACCTGGCATAATCCATATTTGAAAAGAACGTTTTTCTTCAATTAATTTCAGAATAAAGATTCTCTCATTCTTAGTACCCAAATACAAAAAAAGCCCACTTAGCAAATGGCTTTCCTTTCTGAGTCAACTTAGATCTTAAGTTTTCTGTATAATAGATGTCATTTAACTTACAGTATTTGGATTGGTGAGATTCCTTGCATCTGTCAACCAGCTGCTTAAGTGATTATATGTACTTCTTCTGCAAAAATTAAAGTTTACATTTGTGACTGCCACAGATGCCATTTCAACAGAAAAAAAGAAACTTCAACAAATATTTTAAATATACACTTTAATCAACAGATCCTAAAGAAGTATTTTTGATTTGACTAGATTGTTACACTAAAGTACAACTGTGGAATGCAAACATATACTTTTCAAAAATCTAGGAAAACTTATTATTTTTAAATAAATAACTCAATAGCCAGCAACTTTGCTAATTACTTACACGTCAGGAGTAAATTTTTTACATTTAAAAGAACATCCATAAACAGACCAATAAGCAAGCAAGGAACAACTTAAAAAAACTGATGGAAAACAATTCTAAACTCAGAGTTTTAAAAATTGGCTTTAAAAAGACATTTAATACATTTGACTGGAAACTGAAATCCCCAGGTATATCAGACAGTGAGTTTATCCTAACTCTGTACTCTTATTAACCAGCAGCTAATTCATTTGGGGATACAGACTGCCTTATTTCTCCATTTTCTCTAACCCAAGAGTTTAAAAACTCATAGGCTCCTTTGCACTAGCCAAGTAGGATCTAAGATAACAAACAAATCCAAATAATTTACAATAATATACAGAGTATATACTATTACTATTAATTAGACTTTACCAAAAAGGTCAAAATTTTAAAAAATTTTGTAGCTTAAAAATATTTCTGACTTCTACAGACTCACAGAACATTAATCTATCTTACTCATTTATCAGGTGAGGAAACAGAAGCCCATAAAGATTTTAATGATTTCAGAGCCGGGTGTAGAACCCTGTACACACACTGTGTCCTTGAAGTGTTTCGAGTTCAGCCTTGTGAATATACTGCACGATCTCCAGCTGCCAGTGCTCATATAAAATGTGATATTCCAAACATTTAATCCTTTCCCAGTGAGAAGTGAAAAGAATTTCTTACTCAGACTCTCTTTTTTCTGTGCTGTATTACATTATACACAAATCACCACATAAATGTCAAAAAAAAGTCACATAAAAACTTTTTTCCCAATGCTTTAAAATTTTCTAAGCAAACAATGGTCAAATATAATTCTTAAAAAGCACAAGGCTTGGGACTTCCCTGGTGGTGCAGCGGTTTTAAGAATCTGCCTGCCAATGCAGGGGACACGGGTTCGAGCCCTGGTCCGGGAAGATCCCACATGCCGCAGAGCAACTAAGCCCGTGGGCCACAACTACTGAGCCCACATGCCACAACTATTGAAGCCCATGTGCCTAGAGCCTGTGCTCCACAACAACAGAAGCCACCGCAGTGAGAATCCTGCGTGCCGCAACTAAGAGTAGCCCCTGCTTGCTGCAACTAGAGAAAGCCCGTGTGCAGCAACGAACACCCAACGCAGCCAAAAATAAATAAATAAATAAATTTTCTTTTAAAAAGCACAAGCCTTATCACTCTTTAATACTTGTAGTACTAGCATACCTTGCTTTTACCCAACACAGCAATCTTGCTTTGTGCACAAAACCTGATACAACACAAGTCCAAAAATATTTATACTGATTTAGATCAATTTTAAAACGTCAAAGCTGGCAGCAAGAGTGAATTACAAACTGCCAACACTTTGGTAAACAGAAAAATCTACACATCCTTTGTAAGTAGTATCAAGATCATGTATACTGAATTATTTACATGTACATAACTTCTGCTAATGCTTTTGGTAACTGTCTCATTACTAATTTAAAATTCACCAACATACTTTCAAATCTATAGATATAATATCTCTCTATATATTGACCCAAATATGCATTAACTGGTGTTACTACTGCTAAAAAAACAAAAAGGTGCAAAAAGATCCCTAAATTTGGTGTGATGTTAGATGTGATATATCAAACAAACTACCATGATAAACTATGATGTCAATTTAGGCAAGTACCCTGTGACAATCAAGTTAATGCTGGGCTTCCCTGGTGGCGCAGTGGTTGAGAGTCCGCCTGCCAATGCAGGGGACACGGGTTCGTGCCTCGGTCCAGGAAGATCCCACATGCCGCGGAGCAGCTAGGCCCGTGAGCCATGGCCACTGAGCCTGCACGTCCGGAGCCTGTGCTCCGCAACGGGAGAGGCCACAACAGTGAGAGGCCCACGTACCGCAAAAAAAAAAAAAGAGTTAATGCTAGTGGACTTGCCTGGTGGTGCAGTGGTTAAGAATGTGACTGCCAATGCAGGGGACATGGGTTCGAGCCCTGGTCTGGGAAGATCCCACAAGCCGCGGAGCAACTAAGCCCGTGCGCCACAACTTCTGGGCCTGTGCTCTAGAGCCCGTGAGCCACAACTACTGAGCCCATGTGCTGCAACTACTGAAACCCACGCGCCTAGAGCCCGTGCTCTACAACGAGAAGCCACCACAATGAGACGCCCGTGCACTGCAACGAAGAGTAGCCCCTGCTCGCCGCAACTAGAGAAAGCCCCCGTGCAGCAACGAACACCCAACGCAGCCAAAAATAAATAAATAAATTTTTTAAAAAGTGTTAATGCTAAGAATAAAAAGTATTACTCTAAAGCAGAGACTTTTAAGTTTGCAAAATGTCAATGATTAATAATAGAAAAAAAAAGGGAAAAAAATCAGTGTCATAGCTGCCACATCAATGTTGCTATGAAGTATCACTTTACCAAGAAAAAGTACCCATCTAAAACCTGAAGTACTGTTTTTTTTCAGTAACAGTTTTATTGGGATATAACAAACATCACAAAGCTCATCCTGTTAAAGTATACAATGTAGTGGTTTTTAATATATTCACAAATTTGTGGCATGATCATCACTCTAATTCTATAACATTTCATCACTCCTAAAAAGAAACTCTGTACCCACTGGCACTTACTCCTCATCCCCTGGCAATCCACTTTCTGTCTTTATGAAATGGCCTATTCCAGGTATTTCATATAAATGGAATCATACAACATGTGACTGTATGTGTCTGGCTTCTTTCACTTAGTAAAATGTTTTCTAGGTTCATCCACTTTATAGTATGTATCAGTGTTTCCTTCCTTTTAATGGCTGAATTATATTCCACTATATGGATATACCACATTTGTTTATCCATTTGTCAGATGATGGGCATCTGGGCTGTTTCCAGCAAAGTACTTTTAATGACTTGAATAGACACAAATTTTCTCAAAAGTAGTTACTATGCTTAAAAGTTATGTTTAAAAGCAAAATATATACACGTATCAAATGATCTTAAACTTATACAATCTTCTACGTTGACTGTATCTCAATAGGCTGGAATTAAAAAAAGAGCACATAGAGAAAGCAAAACAAACTACAACACTATAGATAGATACACTTAAGCACACATCACCATATTTAAATTTTATTAATAATGAACGCAGGGCTTCCCTGGTGGCACAGTGGTTAAGAATCCTCCTGCCAACACAGGGGACACAGGTTAGAGCCCTGGTCCAGGAAGATCCCCCGTGCACCACAATTACTGAAGCCCATGTGCCTAGAGCCCATGCTCTGCAAAAAGAGAAGCCACCACGAACAGAAGCCTGCACACCGCAATGAAGAGTAGCCCCTGCTCGCCCCAACTAGAGAAAGTCCACGTGCAGCAACGAAGACCCAATGCAGCCAAAAATAAATAAATAAATAAATTTTTAAAAATTATAATAATGAATGCAGCTTTCAATTATGCGAAGTCTTCAGGAATGCATCCCTCATAAAAGGATGTCTGTACAGATGGCCAGGTTCTTTAACAGTCTTCTCACAAAACTATTTACCAACTGTCTGGCTCTAGTGAAGAGCATTAAGGCTGTTTCACTCTGTTTTGCCCCGACACCACCAAATTCTAGAATTTAGTAAGACTTCAAGCACTATAATTATAATCATCCACTATTTTTATTCTAAGGCAGCATTTTCCAAAGGGTGTTCCTCAATAAAATAACCTTAGAAAACACCAAATTAAACAAACTTAAAGAGTTCCTTTACTACAGAACTTCTCAAGGTCCTATAATATGCTAATGTGACTCTTCAAGAGGAAACAGTATAAATCATTTCCCAAAAGGAAATAAGGTTGAAAGTCTATCACTTGGTCCCACTCACCAATTCCTACCCCCTCAAAAAGTGAGACAAGAGTCACACTGATTTAGACTGGCACTTTGCATTAACATGAAAGGTGATCCAGTTCATTTTCTAGCTTACAGTAGTAGATAAACAGTACAGAGTTTAATGAAGTGGCACAGTATTCCAAAGTCAAACATTTAGGATCCAGTTTCGTTAGTTTCTATCAATTGCTTTGAGTTTCCAGAAACAGTTGAAATAAATTTAATCTTGCTACATGAAGTATCATGAGCTACTTCAATCCATTTTAGGACAAAAAAGAATTTAAGTAAATAAACAATAAAATACTTCAGATGCAAGTATGAGAACTTTTTATAATCTACCATGGTGGGTTAGCAAAACTACTTAATTCCTTGCTTGACCTTATTTTGAAAAGGTGTGGGGACTTCCCTGGTGGTACAGTGGTTAAGAATCCGCCTGCCAATGCAGGGGACATGGATTCGCCCTGGTCCGGGAAGACCCACATGCCGCAGAGCAACTAAGCCTGTGCGCCACAACTACTGAGCCTGCACTCTAGAGCCTGCAAGCCACAACTACTGAAGCCCGCACGCCTAGAGCCC
This sequence comes from Stenella coeruleoalba, assembly GCF_951394435.1. NCBI lineage: Eukaryota > Metazoa > Chordata > Mammalia > Artiodactyla > Delphinidae > Stenella > Stenella coeruleoalba. Next base: position 109,566,228 of record NC_137153.1, read on the forward strand.
ATGCTCCACAAGAAGATAAGCCTCTGCAATGAGAAGCCCGCGCAATGCAACGAAGAGTAGCCCCTGCTCGCCGCAACTAGAGGAAGCCCGTGTGCAGCAACAAAGACCCAATGCAGCCAAAAATAAATAACTAGAGGCTGAACAGAGGAACTCCTCAAGATCTGCTTGCTTTCTACTGAAGTGAAAATATGTGGTGTAAAATATTATTTCACCTCAAATAATTCAACTGATACTGCTTTTCAGAACAGTATCCTTTCACTCGCTCCACCGGCATCTCCTGAAGTTTTCCTTCAGTCATACTCACTTTCAGAAAGGGAAATCAACATGTTATATCAAGTATTACACACAGCAATTTAGAGAAAAATCCATAAAACCCAAATAAGCTCATTTACAGACACGCAATTACAAACTATAGAATGCCTAAATCAATAAAAAAAGAAACCACACTCCTAAAATAGATTTCTTTTTTCAAGGATGAAGGTTGAAAATTATTAATCGCTTACCTAGTGATATCATACACCATAAGTGCTCCCGCAGCTCCTCTGTAGTAGCTTCGTGTGACAGCCCTAAACCTCTCCTGTCCTGCTGTATCCCAAATCTGCAGTTTGATTTTTTGGCCACTAACTTCAATTATTCTTGTACCAAATTCAACACCAATTGTATGAGGACAGTCAGCCATAACTGTTAGGGAGGAAAAGAAATATAACATTCCAACTTGCAGAAATCTTCAAATTAAGACCAGTGGGAAAATAATCCACTAGTAAATCAAATGACTTACTAATGCTTGTAGGCTATAAACAGACTAAAGCTTGCACTAAAAAAAAAAAAAAAATTAGCAAAAACCCAGAAGTGAGTCACAGAGATGTGACTGGAACAAGGGTCAGCAAACTTCTGTAAAGAACCAAATAATAAGACTTTCCTGGAAGTCCACTGGTTAAGACTCCGTGCTTCCACCGCAGGGGGTGAGGGTTCGATCCCTGGTCGGAGAAGATCCTACATGCCAGGGAAGATCCGCATGCCGCGCTGTGCGGCCAAAAAAAAAAAAAGAACCAAATAATAAATATTTTAAGTTCTGTAGACCAAAAAATCTCTGTCACAAGACCGCATTCTGCTGAAGCACAAGAGCAGCCATAGACAATACGTAAAAAATGGGCATGGTTGCATTCCAAAAATCTTTATTTCTAAAAACAGCCAGTGACTGGATTTGGCCCACAGGTTACTGTTTGCTGACCTTTGGACTAAAAGAATCTGCTAATGAAAAATAAAGATTTTCATAAACTCTTCATAATACCAACATTATACTATTTAGCCTTCTGACAATTCTTACATATAACAAATCAATCAATGGTTTTAGGACTCTAGTTTTTGGTCAAACAAATATTTATCTTGCAAAATGTTATCAATATCTCAAAGTCACCATGTTTAATATATATTTATAATTATGTATTGTCAAGTTATATACGTCTAATCCAACAGAACAATTTTATTAGTCCTTTCCTTATAAATAGGCCACTGAAAACCCGAACCCACTATTATTCTCTTCTATAGTACACACAGACTGCTGGACACTTCATAAAATGTTACATTAAGCCAAAAAATGCCATAGGAAAAAAAAATGCCATAGAAATGATTTCAACTACTGGAAACAATTTCAACTATATTTAGCCTATCGGTTACATAAAATACAATGCCCCCTTCCCCTACCACCCAAGATAGAGTAGTACACTTTGAATCTTAATCAACCAGTCATGAATGTAGAAAGAATTCCACCTCAAATATTTCCAATCTATTATTATTTAGTTATTAGCAAATGATATATGAGCAAATTTCCCCCAATAAGATAATTTCTATAATGGAAAGTCAGAGAACAAGAGAAAGATTACTTAAGTTTGACACTGTAATTTTTAAAAATTTTTTATAGTATACATTTTTAAAATTTAAGTTTATATCATCAAAGAAATCTAAACAAGTCAATCAAGTTATTTATGGCATAAAAAGCCAACACTCTATACATACAGGTATATTTCATTTTGTCTGCACCTATTAAAAAAAAAAATCACTTTCTAAAGACAAAAGTGCATATATAGGGAAAGGTTATATTTAACTGCATAGAATACACTGAAAATAAGTGTCATGTGACAATAAAGAATTTACTAATGTTTTATCTTATATATTGAACTTACACTTTTTTTCTGTAAATTGATGAAGCAAGCAAGATTTTCCTACTCCCATGTCCCCTGTTTAAAAAAAAAGTTTCAAGTGGTAATTATATTTCTCAATTTTATACTTATAATTTTATACTCTTCAATGATTGCTATACCCCTTCTACCATATCACATCACAAACTTCTGGGGCACTTAAAAAAGTTTTATTTCCATAATTTATAACGAGTTCAAAAGATCCTAAAGGTCAGTTTTCACTGTGATATATAAATTGAATATTCCCAACCTTCACCAGTGACAGAATTTGGTTATGAATTATGTTAATAAATAGACACCAGCTGGCAAAAGCTTTTTAACAGAGAAACATAGTATTTTTTACTTTGAACTATTTCAACTTTTTTTGTTCTTTTCCCTTAACCCATGCAAAAAAGTCAGAAACTCCTAGGAGTGACCAAAAGGGCAGCATATAACAAGTAGAAATAATAAGTTTGGGAAGCTTGATTCACTAGATCCCATCTTATCTCGTATTTCTTGTAGAATTCCACAAAAGAATGTACATCACATGAAAATCATAACAGAAGAGATATCATCTCTAACTGTACTAACAGCAATTTAACCTTTGATGAAGGAAGCATTACAATACAGTCACATAAGCTCAACATTAAACCAAACTGTTCTAATATGAATTAACAGAATAATATGTATACTTTCAACTGTGCTCTTAAAACTGTATCTGGATAAACAGCATTGTCTTAATTTGAGCTAAATCTCAAAACTTATTAAGAGAAAAACCATCATTATATTTTATGTATCTTACACAATTACTCTGAATCTTTATCAACTGTTGGAATCCAGGGAGCTCTGAGGGCTTTCATGATATTTCTGGATGTATCAGCACTCCTACGAAGTTAATCTCATTCCCAGTATTAACAAACTTTCAGGTAGCCCTCAAGAAAAACCAACATCACTTCAAATGTACCCAGCTTTGTACTACAGAAGTACCCAGGGTCACAAAGCAAAAGGTACATCACTGGTACAAAAATAAACCTTATCAAAGGAGCTTTAATTTTGCAGTGAGAAAGAAAATCCTTCACTTCTTCTGGAGTACTACATTAAGTATTAGCATATAAATATTTTGCATTTTAACCTTCTTTGGAGAACAACAGTATAAGTTAAATAAACTTACCAATAATAATATATTTAAAGATGTAAGAGTAGTTGTATGGTGCAGTTGCCATTGTGGCACTAAAAACAAAGAAAACTGTGTTACTTCAGAAAAAAAGTATACACAAGTCACCCAAGCTGTGTATCCTTTAAAGATATATAAAATAAAGCACAGTGATTATAAACAAAATGTTGGTTACAATATCAGAGCAAAACTGCATTTTCCAAAATGATCAAATGCACAAACTCACTTAGATGAACACGCTTTAACATTCTCATGTATTATCCCCAGAAATATAAGAACATATATAAAAACAATTCCAATATTTCACTTTAGGAAATACCCAATAAGAAATGCTACTCTGAAAATTTTCAAACAAGAAAATCTTTATAAATTTAAGTTAAACAGTATCATCATTATAAATAATCCTCCTCCCCTATTAAGGTCCCCATCCCTGTTAACTGATCAAGTGAATACTGATGACCTATTTGTTTGGAACTCTTTGATTTTACAACAGAATGTTATAAAAAGTAACCACCAACTTATAAACACAAAATAACCTTTTTACTCTACCTGAAATTATCAATTAGCATAGCATCCAAAGAAAGAGTAATCATATTATTTCTAAACCAAATAAATGTCAGAATTAGAACCACATGAATCTGTTCTTATAGATTTTTTAAAAAAAGTCAATTATTGACAATTTCATATAGCTCAACCTAATATAGGATTTGAAGATTAACAATTATACCAAATGCCTGCTATATATTATTCTAGGAGCTAAGAGAAATAATAGCATATTGTGGTTCTAAAATTTGAAAGTTTGTTTATTAGAAGGTATTCTTAAAGATCACAGCCCATTTCTTACCCTCAGAGAAGACTTAACCTAAAGAATTCTAATTTCTCTTTTTTTTTTTTTTTGCGACACGCGGGCCTCTCACCAATGGGCCCCCCCCCATCACAGAGCACAGGCTCCGGACGCGCAGGGCCAGCGGCCATGGCCCACGGGCCCAGCCACCCCGTGGCATGTGGGATCCTCCCTGACAGGGGCACGAACCTGTGTCCCCTGCATCGGAAGGCGGACTCCAAACCACTGTGCCGCCAGGGAAGCCCCTCTTCTACTTTTAATAACTTAAAAAAAACCTCTCCAATTTATTCAAACAAATGCCTTGAATATGTCAGACACTGTGCTAGGTGCTAGAGAAATAAGAGGTGAATTTTAATGCTGGTAATAACTTACAATAAATTTTATTCCCCAATAAAATTGAAAGAAAAAAATTTATTCTCAAAGCAGTTTTCAGGGAATTCCCTGGTGGTCCAGTGGTTAGGACTGCACGCTTTCACTGCCAAGGGTCGGGATTCGATCCGTGGTTGGGGAACTTAGATCCCACAAGCCACACGGTGTAGCCAAAAAGCTTAAGATAAAAATTCTTTATAAATATGAAGGTTTAACCCTATTTTTTAAAAAATTTATTTCCAGTATTATTTTAACCTGGATTTTACTGTTTTGGCCAACTGTCGCATACACAAGCCAGACATTTAGTATGATTGGGGAAACTCATTTACTGAAATTAACACCTTACTGTAAGTCATATTTCAAATAAAATTTCTAAGTAACTAATAAAATTTAACCTGTAGAAAAAGTATATATTTAGAATAAGTGAATTATTGTTACCAGGGAAGAGGAAGTTGTCAATTACAGTAAATTATTAGATAATTTCACACAGTATAGTCTTCCCACTTAGCTGTATGAACTACATTCAACAAAAGTGGGACATGATGTAACACATTTATAATCAGTCACATCACAGAAAACTCCCTTAACCAGTTCCTTCAGGAAAGAGTTTCTAGTTAAAGTAACTCTGATTCTGAACATCATACTAATTTGATTCCCTTTTTCCAGAAACAAGAATGAACTTGGTCCTGAGGCTCAAACTGGTCTGTATTATTTACTACATCTCTGAACCAGATCCTAAAGACAAGGAAAAAAATAATCTCTCACAATAAAAATGATATTTAAAGGTTATTAATTTCTTCTTGGGCTGCATTTCTCTCAGGTTCTTCTCATCCAATTCATTTTTAACTCCTCTTTTAACTTCTTTTTCCCTATTCAAACTTGGGGGAAGGTAATTAGTCACCTTTAAATTACTGTTACTCTCAAGCTCTCCCTCTTCTGATTTTCCTATTTCTTTTCTCTCTTCTAACTGAACATTGTAGCTGTACATACTTTGCTTCCCTTCATTTTATGTTAAAACTATGGCCTCTAACAATCCCAGTTTCTACTTGAAATGCTCTAAAGGTTAATCATGAAATTATAAACCAATTCTAGTTGTACTAATTTGTGTACTTGCTAATTATCACACAAGCATTAATTAATTAAATATCTACTGAGACGACTAATTTTGAATTTTTTTTAATTTCCAAGCATTAATTAGTATAAACTATTTCCAAATAGAAGAGAATGATCCCTATTTCAGACTGAATACCAGCACCCTGTCTCCACCTCAGTACACAATTTTCTGGTCAAGTTTCTTAAAAATTACAATAAAAATCCTAAAAGCAGAGTTAAAGGAGAACTACTAAAATTTACTAATTTCAGTAGATAGGAAAGCAAAAATATCTAGCACTGTAGCCACTAACACAAGTCCTCTTTTTATTATTCTAAGGTAAGATACTAGTTAGGTTTAAATAGACTCCCATAGTTTATTGATAGCATTCACTCAAAACTACGTATTTGCAGTAGAACCATGTTCAAGTGGCACCTTTTAACTATTAATTATGCTTAATACTGCTTTAAGGATTTCTCAACCTCATTTCTTGAACATGAAACATACCAATGTTAAGGTGAGGAATATATTTTTAACTAGCTTTGGAAGGGAGAAAAAAGTTTTTCCCCTATTACTTAAGTGTGCTTCTGCTTTACTTACTTTGAGAACTCAAAAAGTGAAAAAAAAAAAAAAAAGTGGTATTGGGAGAGCAAGAAATATTGGTCGAGTTCAAACACTCTGAAAACATGAGTCCACTCAACACTACAATATCCACTAATTTTAAAATCTTGGTAATATCCTGTAATTTGTGCACAGCAAATGTGTGATTGGTGTGGTTAAAATGCACCTTCTTACATGTTCTACAAAAATCATTTGAATAAAATTCACATATAAATAAGATCTCCTTTAACACCTTTTTCTTAAAGACAAGAAGCAGAGAAGTCATTAAACATGTGATGAACAATCTGTAAACTAATAACAAACACAATTGTTATAGTTACCATTTATTGGGCATTTAACATATGCCAGGCAATGTGCTGAATACTTTACATGCTGCTATTTCATTTAATCCTCACTACTACCTTTATATAAAATGGTGACTATTATCCTCATTTCACAGGTAAGACTCAACAGGTAAGTAATATGCTCACGTCATAGAGCTAAGTGGTCAAGTCTATACTGAACCTACAATTGTTCTGACTGCAGAAAACCCTCTCTTAATCACTATATTATTTGGCCTCCTCCACAGTTGAGATGCACCACAAAACCCGACAGTGGTACTTTGGGACACAAATCTTTCTCAGTTCACTCACTTGGTTCTAACTTAATATTCTGAATAGGCGTTATTAAATAACTACATTCAGAGGATGCACTATGATCAGGATTTGTAGATATGGATAAGTGATAATACTAGTAACAACGATTCATATTATATCTATTTACAAAAAAGTTTCTGAAGGGAACTAACATTTGTTGAGAGTAAACCATGTGAGGATGTGCACTACTTTTCCCTATGTTGTCTTGTATAATTCTTACTCAAGTCTTACAACTCTGCAGAGTCATTACCATTATGTCCGCGTAAAAACTGAAGGAACTGAGGTTTGGGGAAATTCACTGATTTGCTTGGTTTACAAAGTTAGCAAATAGCAGAGTTGGAACCTGAACCCAAACCTGACTCCAAAGAACATGATTTTCTCTATCTAAAGTAGCTCATTAAAAACATATATATGTAGGTTGATAAAATAAAAGCAAAAAATCAAAATCAGAGAAAGATGGAGGTTAATTAATACTCAAAGTTAAGGTAATAGTTTTACTATCAGTCCATGTAAAATTTAGTCCTAAACTTCTTGGTTGTCAAGAAGAATGTTTACTAAATGCATATTAAACACTAATAATTATTCTGTGGCCCCATTTAAATATTAACTTTGCCTAATGATGCTGTAACAAAGGATTTCTCAACCTCATCTCGTGAACATGAAACACATACCACTGTTAAGGTGAGAAATATATTTAAAATGGGGTATGCTATTGAATGAAACTGCAGCGTGCTTTTTTTCACTTAACAGTATCATGGATCTATTTCCAGGCCAATACATATAGATCTAAATGGTTACTAAATGCACATTAAACACTAATCATTGTTGGGCCAAAATAGTATCACATAGTCTCCATATACTGAATCAGACACCTTTCCAAATAAAACTATACATATAAACGACTAGTTTTGAAATGTGCAGATACAGATGTGAAGGTAGGCACTTTCATTTACTCTGCTTGTGGGAATCTGAAGTGTCACAATATTTTGGGGAAGTAATCAGTATATTTTAATATCTTAAAAACAACCCAAATCACCCTTTGGCCAAGAAACCCACTTAGAAGTAGTCTACAGAGCTTCCCTGTTGGTGCAGTGGTTAAGAATCTGCCTGCCAATGCAAGGAACACAGGTTCGAGCCCTGGCTCAGGAAGATCAGACATGCCGCGGAACAACTAAGCCCATGTGCCACAACTACTGAGCCTGAGCTCTAGAGCCTACAGGCCACAGCTACTGAGCCCACATGCCACAACTACTGAAGCTTGCTCGCCTAGAGTCCGTGCTCCACAAGAGGAGCCACGACAATGAGAAGCCTGAGCATTGCAACAAAGAGTAGCCCCCGCTCACCGCAACTAGAGAAAGCCCGCGCACAGCAACGAAGACCCAACACAGCCAAAAATAAAAATAAATAAATAAATTTATTTTTTAAAAAGTAGTCTACAGAAACAAAAGCATCAGTCCATAATTTACAGGTGCAAGTGCATTTAATGCAGCATTTTTACAGCAAAAAATTGGAAACAATCTACACGTCAACAGGGAAATGACTAAAGTACATCTGTACTATGAAATAATATAAATCTAGTTTAAAAACCATTTAGATGTAAGTATTAACCTGGAAATATATCCATGATTTTAAGTGAAAAAGAGCATGCTGCAGAGTTTTATGATAGCACATCCCATTTTTGAACACATACACACTCAATCCTATATGCATATACTATGGAAGGATACACACCAAGCTGTGAAAAATTAATACACAGATTGAGAGAAAAAAGGGGGAAAATTATTAACTTTCTTTATATATCCCTGTGAGGACACTATAAGCATGTACTATATTCATTAGTAATATTCTAAAATATTAAAAGTAGAGGAAAAAAAGACAAATATTTTTTAAGCATTTTTATATATAATTCTAATACAAAACAAGAACAAACAAACAAAAAATCCCAGTCATAATACTTCCAACATTACTTCCACATTTACCAATAATATGGGGAACATCATATGAAGTGACTCGTGATTAGACTCAAAAAACAAACAGGATAATTCCCTGGCAGTCTAGTGGTTAGGACTCTGTGCTTTCACAGCCGAGAGTCCAGGTTCAATCCCTAGTTCAGGTACTAAGATCCCACAAGCTCTGGGGCGCAGACAAAAAAAAATAAACAAACAAACAAAAAAAAACAAACACACAAACAGAAAACACCCCAATAATGGAGGGCATTTTTTCATTTTCTTATGGTTTGACTCCTTGCTGTGTTACCTTATGCATTTGTCTGACTAATCCTTTCACAACTGTTACACAGCTATTTTATTCCACTCTTAGAACATAAGATGTTACTGTGTAATTTTTACGTAACTGATTCAAGACAACACAGGAAAAAAGCTACCCCCGAATAAAAATATTCCAGGTGATTTAAATTCTTATCCTTATTGTTAGAATTAAGTGGTTTTTTTTTTTACATGAAGAACACTGTTAAAAACACCTGAGCCAGGATAAACTGCATTTGTGATTCCAATATAAAAAAATTTTTAAATTATCTACTAGGAACAAAGCCTTATGCTAGGCTTTGACAATACAGTAATGAAATTATACAATACAGTAATGAAATACATTACAACATAGTAATGAAATAAAGGGGTCCCTCCCTTCAGGGAACTCAAGAAGAGAAGCATTTTGGTGTGCTTACAAGCCCACTAAAGTCGAATGCTACTTGATTTGTCAGTTAAGTGGACACAGAACTTTGGGAGTTAATCTACTAAACTAATCTAATCAAAATGTATGCTCAATTTCCTTTCCTCAACACTAATGCAACCTCTGAAAATAACCCGCTCATTTCTGAGACGCACTTTAAAAATCACCTGACTTTTGACAAGATATTTAAAGTCACACTTTTATATAAATTAATAATGTGATAAGAAAAAAACAGATTTCTCTTGTATCACGAGACAGACAAAAGTTTCCACCTAATTATGACAGCACGCTGTGAATAGGAAATAAAGTACTTTACTGTTGTACCTCTGTCCACAGAAGGAAAGTACTTAGGAGGAAAACAAAACAAAACTAAAACCCTGCACTTACCGTTAGAGTTAAAAGGATTAGCAATAAGTGAAAAATTTACTGATGAAATGGTGTCTGAGATTTCCTTCAAAATAATTTGGTAGATGGAAAAGAATCTAAAAAAGAGTGGATATATGTATATGTATAAATGATTCACTTCGCTGTACAGAGAAAACTAACACAACACTGTAAATCAACTATACCCCAATAAAAATCAAAACAACAAGAAAAAACAACAACAAAAAATGTAATTTGGTGGAGAGGTACAGGTGTATATAGATGAAAGGACACTGATCACTGATGACACTGGCTGATGGATATATGAAGGCTCAACATACTACTCTACTTTGTATATGTTTAAAATTGTCTAGAAACAATAGTTTCTTAAAATAATAGTATCTTTGATACCTCTATATGTGCATTGCTGACTCCCGGCATGCCCAGCATTTTTAATCACATAAAAATGTTTCAAGCTTTTTTTAAAAAATGAAACATCTCTCAATAGCTCTAGTTTTAAAATATCTTATTTGCCTTAACCCAAAGTTTCCTCTAATTGTACAATATCTTACTGAGATTATGCAAAGATATTTAAGACTAATAATCAGTTGTAAAAACACTCCACATTCTGTTGCATAGCTGAGGTATGCAACAACTATAAAGTGTAACATGAAATATAAAAAACAAAATCTTTTTAAAATGTAGCTTTAATTCCAAGGAATTTTTTAGGTTATTAATATCTAAAGGTTTTACTTCTTTACAATAACGGCCATTTACTGAGTGACTATTATATGCCAGCTACTTTATAAGCAATCTCTAATTCTAAAAACTAACTCATTTTACAGATAAGGAAACCAGCTCAGAGAGGAGATATACCAATGGTCATATACTACTAAAGGGAAAGCTAAGATTAAGGCCCAGGTCTAACTCTACAGCTCTCTAAAGCCATGCTCCTCTCAATCAACAAATACTAAACACCCACTACATGCTTGGCACTGTTAAGAGACAACGGGGCACTTACCATATTCCAAGCAATGTGCTAAGGGTTTTAAACCCCATTTAATCTTCACAACAACTCTAAATTGTACGTACAGTTATCCCGTGAACAGATAAGGACACTTAGTCTGAGAAGTTAAGTGACTTGCTTAACGTCACTTAACTAGGAAGTGGCAATACGGGCGTGGGAACCCTCCAAATTCCTAACAACTACATGTCTCAAAGGCATGACCAAGTAAATGGGTGTAAGCAGAAATCTGAAGAAACATTTGGGGAACTCTTGGGGGGTGGGCGAGTGGGAGCTGGGTTATCGCAAGGTCACATTTGTCCTCAATAACCACCCCTAAATAAAAGGCAGTTGTGACAGTAATGGAACCGAGCAGTAAACTTTGCAAGAGTCCAAATCTGGACACTGACACTTGCTGTGGGACCACCAGGAAAGCATTTGCTCTCTGCGAAACCCAGCTTCTCCTTCAAATATAAAATGGAAATCTTGCCATCTCTCCTCTGGGGTGGTGAAAATGAGGACTGGCAGTGTAGTGGCCCACACGACAGACTCTGGGTTCTAAAGGAGTAATCAGCTGTTACCCAAATGCAAACATAGCAAAAAAGGAATTAAGCCGTAGCTACATTTTAAATGGTCCTGTGTGTAACCCTGGCCTAACCTGAGTTTGCCTATACCATCATTAACCAGCCACATCACACCTTCACGCCTCAGTTTCCTCACTTGGGAGATGGAGACACTTACCCCCCAGGGCCCCGTGAAGCAAGATAAACCTGTTGGAAGACACCTAAATCCGGGTCTGGCACACGGTAAAGTGCAAACCACCAAAACACGCTTCTTCCGCCTTCTTTTCTTAAATTCTAGAAAAGCCAAAACTTTTTGTCTTCGTTATTTCTAGATGCTAGCTAGCATCGGGGTCTTAGAGGATGTCACAGACCTTACAGGGCTTCACCCAAACCAGAACCTCGGACGCCCAGACCCCTGCCCAGCCCGAGTCCAAGAGAGCCTACCCACATCGACAAGGACGTCGCAGACGGTCCAAGAGGCCAGCGGGGCTGCGGGCTGCTGCCTTTTGTGCTCGGGGCCGGACGCGGCCTATGGGCCGGGGAACGCCACGTCCGGGGCTCGTGAGCTGCAGAGCGGCGCGGCCCGCGTGGACAAACCCGGCGGGGGAGGTCGGCGGCCGCCGAGAGTGGCGGCAAGGAGACGGGGCCCGCGGGAGGTGCGAGTCGGCCCAGGCCGGCTGAGGAGGCGGGGAAGACGAGGCCGAACACACCCTTGCCCACGCCGCGCCCCGGAGCCCTCGACTGGGCGGGGAGGACCGGAGCTTCGGCGGGCGCCGCGTGGGGACACCCTCGCCCCCGCATGGACTCCTGTCAGGCCGCCGCGGCGCCCACCGCCGACCCCGGGCTCGCCGCGGCCTGACACGGCCCACCCTGCAACGCCCCTCGCCCGCGCCCCGGGCCCGCCGTCGTCCCCACCCCCGGCCCGGGGAGAGCCCGGCGAGGAAGCCCCGGGCCCCCGGACACTGCGGAAGGCCTGGGTTACCTGGGGGGTTGCTGGTGGCTGGGCAGCTTTCCGGGAGTGAGGGGGGCGTCAGGACGAGGAAGAGGCGGGCGGGCGCAGCAGGAGAGGGGCGGGGGCGGTCGGCCGAGGCGCCGGCAAGCAGCGGGCAGGCCGAGAAGCTGCAGACGCACTGGCAGCAGTGGCGGTGGCAGCGGCGACGTTCCTGCAGCTCCCTCAGGGTCTTCCTCGGGCACGTCCAAGATGGCGGCGCTCCCTGCACAGGGTTTCCTGTCACCCTCGCAATGGGCCGGACCACAAAAGAAGGGGGGAGGAGGATGCGCACGCAGCTGGAGAAGCCCGGAAGAGTGTGGCCGTGGCCCGGCCTGCTGACCACGCCCCTTCCTCAGTCCTCCCCTCTGGACTCGTCGCAACGCTGCCGAACCCGCCCCTCTGGTCCTCGCGCCCGAAGGGGCGGAGGAAAGCGCTTGTGCGCAAGCGCAGTCGCGCGTCTTCGCCTCCTGTGGGAAGTTACTGCGCAGGTTTCCGTAGGACCTGCTGAGGTACGTCTGGGTTCTGCAGCGCTAGGGTTGTAACTATGGGGACTTTTTACTATTTTTAATGCTAGCAGCTACCACTTACTGGAGGCTTACCTTACACCGACCACTGTGCAAAGCACACATTTACTGAATTCATTCAACATGTATGTATCAAGCGATTCGTACCTAACGGTGAACACGGCACCTAGGTCCCTGTCCAACAACCTCAGGAGATACATATCTCCATTTTATTGATGGTGAAACTGAGGCTCAGATTGATCAAGTCACTTGTCCAAAATCATGCAGCTAGGAAGTGGCACTTTCTGCCCTATGTTTCACCTCTGTCCCTTACAACCTCCCTTTGGGGGGGTCACTTTGATGGGAGGAGAGAAATTGTGACATTTTTCAGAATCTGGCCACCACCTACCACCCTCTTCCAACTTAGTCTGCTATATCACCTCCCCAGAAAGTTTAGCGCACCCCGGTACAAGGCCGCATTCTGACTTTCATGGCCCCGGGCACTTTTGCTTTGCGCTTGTGGATATATAATATATATATTTATGTAGTAGATAATATTTATTTAATATATATTTCATATTTTACAAATGCATTAATATACAGATAAATATATTAATGTTATATAGCAAGTCATTTTCTTCAATCTAAAAGTCCATTTTTCTCTTCTGATTTTGAACTTAAACATTTTTATAGACCCCTAAAAGTATTGTGGACCCTAGGCACTGTGCCTGCTGTACCTAATGGATAAGACAGCCCTGCCTCAATCCACCAAAATGAAGTTCAAGCCTGCTTTTAGCATTCAAGACCTTTCATAAGCTGGTTCTGCCATGCGTAAGTGAAATTTCATTGGAAAAATGTATGGGAATTTACAAATATCTTTTTTTCAGAACAATCTGAGAATGAATCCCTGCTCTACAACTTACTAATGATATCTTTGGGCATGTCACTTGATTTGTCAGATCTTCAGTCTCTTCAGAATAAGAATAATAATATCTATCTCACATGAGTCCTTGTGAAAATTAAATGAGATAATATATGCAAAATGCTTGGCATATGAGAATTTAATACATGGGATGGTTATTACATGATAACCTAATATAAGGTAATACTAATCTATAAGGTAATCCATCAGGCTCCAGACACGCAGGCTCAGCGGCCATGGCTCACGGGCCCAGCCGTTCTGTGGCATGTGGGATCCTCCCGGACCCGGGCACGAACCCGCGTCCCCTGCATTGGCAGGCGGACTCTCAACCACTGCGCCACCAGGGAAGCCCCTATTTCTATATTCTTTAACTCCAATAAGTATAGTTTGTTTGTTTCACAATTTAACATCTCTGAAATCAGGAAGTTTGCCTGTACCAAATAAAGGAGAAAGCTATGAACCAACTGACACTACTGGTCCAGCTATGAACTTATGTCTGGCTAGAAAGTTTGTATATATACAATTGTCACCTGAACTGAAACCTTTATGTATAGCTAATGCTTACTGAACACTTATTGTGTTCCAGGAAATGTCCTAAGAATCATGCATATTTTCTTATTTAATCCCTACAACATCCCCATGAAGTCACTACTCTATTCACCCCATTTTATGAATGAGAAAACTGAGTGTCATACAGGGCTAAAGTCATATAGGTAAAAACTGGTACTGGGATTTGAATTCAAACACATATAACTTCAGATCTCCCATCCTAAGCATTACTTTGTAGTTCATGCTTTATTTGCATTTAGCAGCTTAAATGTAGATCTCTAAATTTGCTTAAATCTGTGTCAAAGTCATTACACTTTGAAGCTGCATTGAAAAGAAACGTTGTGAATGCAGAATGCCTATCACATGCTAAGCAGTGCAATTAAAGAGTAGAAATTGGCAATTCTTATAATAATTCACAGAATTTTCAAAGTAGGAAGAGGTTGTGTGACACTAACTGCAGCATACTTAAACTGGACTGTCCTTTGGATGACAAACATCCGTCAGGGTTTCTAGTTGTTTTTTTTTTTAAAAAAAGCTATTTACATGAAAAGAGTATATGCAAAATGTTCATTGTAGCACTGTTTGTAATAGCAAAAGACTAGAGACTAACTCACTAGAGACCTGTTGTAATAAATTTTAGTACATCCATATTGTGGAATATATGAAGCAATAAAAAAGAATGAGGCACATGTACATATCCTGATATGGAACAATCTCTAGGAAATACTTCAAGTGAAAAAAACAAGATATGGAAAAGTAAATAGTATGCCAACATTTATTAAATTATAAAAGGAAAGGATAATAGACATATATTCTTGTGTAATTGGACATTAAGAGAGCTTTTTCCTATTGTCCTGAAACTGCTGCTGAAACCCAAATCCGAACCAAAAAGTCCATAAGGAGCCCACATTCTATATTTAAAGAACTGCCAGTGGTTGGAACCAGCTACCTTCCAGCAGGGCATTTGAAGAGCCATTATTGTTATTCTACCAGCCCTTCCATCAGTTCCTACTCCACTACTCCACCTATTCCCCATTCCCACCCTTCTCCCACAGACAAACCATCACCACTAATCAGTGCAAAGAAAGAATGGAGAGAAGGGAGGGAAGCCAGCCTTGAGGACAAATGCAGTTTTCTGAAAAGAGACCCATCCCTTCCTCTCCCTCCATGGGGGGTTGTAGTCCCTCTTAGAGGCAAGGGAGAAGGGCTCCCAGAGAATCACTAGTGAAGACTGGGCGTGCCTGCAGGAAGAGGACACTGGCAACCCCCGGATATCTGTTACTTACTAATCTGTTCTGCCCGTTGCTTCTTCAGCAAAGGAAAACACAAATGGAGAAAGACCACATGGAAGGGGACTTTGGATGGCATGGTAGAGGGCTTTAGATGGAAGGGGACTGGAACTGCCCCCACCATGCTCACACACAGCTTAACTTCGCAGTCTTAGATTGAATAACACAAGCTGGCACTCAGCTGGAAGATACAGCAAATGTATGAGGGGTCACCCATTCCTAGAGGAGATTCATGAGATTGATCACTCCAGTACTGATTCTTTTTCATATCTACTTGTTCTTGTTTCATTTACACCTGTTTATATTTTTATAATTTCTTTTGTAAAAATAGATGTTATTCTATTCTTTATCTTTTTCCAGAGCCCAAACTTGAAATTCATTTTCAGATCTCTCTATTGTGTTTATTTAAACCAAAATGATTCATCTCCTTATTGGTTTTATAGGCTTAAATTTGTTAAGTTTACTCATATGTTTTAGAATTTTGGTTCATAGACTTATCTTGGACTGTACATTCTTTTTCCTCTATCTCTCTCTATGCTCACCCTTTTTTTATGTAGTAGTTTTGGAGTTGCCATCAATCCAGAACCAGACATTAAAATATTGATGTCCCAATCCCTGAGGTAATATTGAAGATATAGCAGAACTAATACAATTTGTACTCTGGTATTTATTACCATGTACTACTACCTAATTTTAAAAACTAATATATGTTCAAATGTAGTTGATTAACTTCCAGTGATACATAATTCAATTGAGGAAAAACAAACAGTAATAAAAAATACTAGTTTAGAGATTGTTTCAGCTGAGCAGAAATTGAGACACAGAAGTAGAGGAAAAACATATGGACACCAAGGGGGGAAAGCGGCGGGGGTTGAGGGTGGTGGTGTGATGAATTGGGAGATTGGGATTGACATATATACACTGATGCGTATAAAATAGATAACTAATAAGAAAAAAAATAAATTATAAATAAATAATACTAGTTTAATCAAAAAAGAAATGGCAATTGATATACTGTACTTCAAAATTTAGCAGACTAAGAAGTCAAAATTAAGTCCATGGGACTCTTTTGTCTCTGGAGATGGAAAAGGATTAGATTCAAATTTATGGTACTAAAGAAGAAAGTGATATATAAATGTAAGGATAAGTACATGCTATATTCAATTGTAAAAGAAATTTTGTGACCATTAGCATATCCCCCCTCCACCTTATATAATCGTCTGGAGTCATAGCTTATGAGGGTGGAACATTCTAAAGTTGATCTGTAAGAACAACAAAAATCACATGAGGTGAAAGATGTACTTGAGGGAATTTCCTGGCGATCCAGTGGTTAGGACTCTGTGATTTCATTCCTCCCTGGATTCAATCCCTGGTCGGGGAACTAAGATCCCACAAGCCACATGGTGCAGCCAAAACAAACAAAAGAAGATGTACTTGAAAATTTCTTAGGAGAGCTTCGAACTGGAGACTGATTTATCATCTCTGAATTTTCCTCCAGCATTTGATCTGATAGCCTTCTCTTTGGCTGACCATCCAAAGTGGGTGGTTTAGATTTAGAGGCAATGCTACATGAAAAAACGTGCATCTTTGAATCACACTCAGTGTGGCAAAATGACCATGCCATGAAAGCCACATGAAAACTAAGATCTACTGAGAAAATAGCAGATTTAACTCTTTTGTCACATGCTTCCTCCATGGCATGCACTTATTTAGAAAAAGGGAAGGCAGAGTGGTATTTAAATTTTCTTTATTGCTTTGTTGACCTTATACATTTAGTTGAAATAATGTAAGTGAAGAGCATGGGTGATGTGACACAACTGGATTAAACATGGTAACTCTTTCCATGGCCCAAATATGGCAGGTGCTGTCAGGAACTAAGATCTCACCCTAGTTGTAAGCCAACAACTTAGTGTAACGTGGTTTCATGGATATGAGCGGAGGACATGAGACTTCCGGGTCAGAGACAAAGAACTTTATTATCCACAGCACCACATGCAGCATGAGCATTGGCATGTTTACATCAGTTCCTGGATGTCAGGAACCCTGAGCTTAGGGAAACCAAATCTTTTATAGTGGGAAGCAAGCATTTCTGTCTTTTGCTCTGGAGGGAAATACTCTATCTTTGAAGGCCGTTTGCTCTACAAACATCCTTGTGAAGATGGTCTGGGACAAATGATAGTGCCTCTGCTCACAAGATGTGCAGAAACACAAGAGGACAAGATTTTATTATGTTGTATTATATTTGGTGGAAGGGCACAGTGAGTAAATGGTTTGCTATGGAGGAAAGAATATGGTTTTCACAGTCACACTGACCCTAGCTCCATTTCTAGCATAAGTTTTTATAAGCTAAATGACCTTAGTCAAAGCGGTTAACTTCTCTGAGCCTCAGTGACATAATGGGGTAATAGATCTTCTCCCATAGAATGGTTGTTTAGATCAACTAAGAAAGTGTAATAGAAAGGATCATTCACAGTATCTAGAATATTCTAAGCATTCAACAGATGCCCAATCCTTCTATCCTTCCCTCATTCACTGATTTCCTCATTTGTGTGAATCGGATGCACAATTAGGCCTCTGCCAGAGCCCTAAATCCCTCCCCCAAATTGAGCAGCAACTGGCCATTTCTGCCACACCACCCTCCTTTGCTTAGGAGGGGGCAAGCATTAGAGCTCAAAGGCCTAGGGAAGCTGGATTTACACACTGAAGCCACAAAGACTGGAACAACTTTGTGCCACAACTACTGAGCCTGTGCTCTAGAGCCCGCGTGCCATAACTACTGAAGTCCACGTTCGTAGAGCCCGTGCTCTGCAGCAAGAGAAGCCACCGCAATGAGAAGCCCGTGCACTGCAATGAAGAGTAATCCCCACTTGCCAGAACTAGAGAAAAGCCCTTGCGCAGCAATGGAGACCCAACGCAGCCAAAAAAAAAAAAAGTTTCTTAACGTCTCTAAGGCTTCATTTTCTTGCCTCTAACATGAGGAAATAGTAGGATCAAATTCCTCAGGTAGTTGTGAAGAGAAAATGAGGTAAAGCATGAAAAGCTCTTAACGAGTGCCTGATCGTCAGCAAATCCTCAGGAAACAGTAGCTACAATTATCATTTCTGAGAGTCAATCAATAGCTCCTGAAGCAGTTTCTCCATATAATTTGGGAAAGAAAAAAAACTTTATCTGCTATCATGGAATTCAACAGAGATCCGAAGTTCTGTGCCAAATAATAAAAATAGGGACAGAGAGAAGAGAGGAGAAGGATGGGAAGCAGGCCCCTGTATGTGTAGCTGGTTTGAAAGACTGACTGGAATAGGATACAGGGCAAACTCCGCTAAGCCTTCCCTTCCCTGTACCCACTTTGCCACCCCAGACACACACACACACACACACACACACACACACACACACACAATCATAGACCAGCTGATACTTATCCAGGGTCTGACATCACTATTCCCAGGAGAGGGTACTGTCTTTATAGATATATTAGCTAGGTTTTGCTGTGTAACAAATAACCCCCAAATCTCAGTGGTGTACAACCCCAAAGGTTTATATCTTGCTCACCCCTATGTCCATGATGGGTCAACTACTTCCCTGTTCCATGTTATCTTTACTCCAGGACCCAGGCTGAGGGAGCTCCTCTCTCTCTCTCTCTGGAACATTGCCAGATTTCATGGCAGAAGGAAAAGAGACATGGTGAACAACATGCTGGGTCTTCAGCCTTCTGTTCCAAAGTGACATACATCACTTCTTCTCACATTTCATTGGCCAGAGCAAGTCTTATGGCTTCATGATGACAGAGTTGGGGCACATAATTCTGCTCCAGGGAGGTTATAGAGGGGAAGCGTAATCCACTCTTCCACAGTGGACTACCTCCCCATCCAAACATACTCAAGTGTCAGAGGGACAGACAGCCACTGACAGCTGTTTATTAGCTGACCCTGGACCTTCTCTGGGCCTCCATTTTATCCTCTGTGAAATGGAGATAGCAACACTTGTCCTGTCAACCTCACAGAAAAGGGGTAAGAATTCAAATGAGACCACAGATATGAATGTGATTTGTAAACTGTAAAGTCCTGCACTCCCATGAGAGGGTTTTATTACTAGTATGAGTCTAACAGGAGAGATAATAAAGCTTTTTAAAAACCAACTGGATAAGGGGATCTCTGAGGTCTCTGATATTCAGTGTTCTCTTACTGAGAAAGCTGTGGGATCCACTCAGGAGAGGCTGCCAGGTGACCACACATCACAGGCAACCCGGCATTCATGCATCAGTGATTCACTCATCAGTAACTGATGTTTTTGCTTGGACTTGGGCTCCTGTCTCCTTCTGACCACTGGAGCTCCTCAGTGCCCCCTTCCTATTTTTCTGCTCAGGCAGAAAATGGATGCCTTTCTAACCAAGCCCCTATTATGCAGAAGAGATAATAGAGATCCAAGATGTTAACTGACCTGCCCAACTCAGCAAGTGTGTTCAGAGCTAGGACTAGAAATCAGACTTTGGATTCCTAATCTATTGCTTTTCTAAAACTTAGATTCCAACACTACAGCCGTTAATGCTGAGATTTGGGCAAGCTTATTAAGCTCTCTGAACCTCAGTTTCCTCATCTGTAAAATAGGTATGGTGGCCCTGACTTTATTGGATTGTTATGAAGGTTAGACATTCATATAAAATTCTTCTTCACCAAAACCCCCAACCCCACCCCCCATTTACACCCCTCTGCTCTCCCTGCCAGGTGTCAGCTCCCTCCTGGAAGAGGCCCCTGCAGCCTTCAAGGTTGGTTCTGAGTACTGCTCCTGGGCTTCACTGGGGGTAAGGGGGGTATTCCCTTCCCCGTGGTGCCTCAGTACCTATGAGGATTTAGTTATTTTAGAATTCCCAGAGCACAGTATCTGTGAAACAGATGAAAGTTTCAAGAGCAGATAGACATTTTAATGAATCATTATTCTTAAAAAAACGTCTTTCTCTCTCTTCTTTGGTCTTGCCAAAGATCCTTTTTGTAAGGTCGGATCTTAACAAAACGGCACCGCGAAACAGAGGAAAGCTTCAAGTGAGCTTTATTAGGGAGCGCTCCCGGGCGAGGTTCACTGGTCCGAGAGAAAGGGGACCAGAGAAGTCGCGTCCAGTACTGGATGAGGGGAATTTTTATTGGGGTAAAAGCAGAGGCGGCTTGCAAGGGGAGGGGGTGGTTTGCTATACAGGGTAATTCCTTATTTGGTGAGAATACAGCAGGGCCAGGTGTTGGTTGGTCTGTTGTGGGGCGTAAGCCCATTTTCCCTCCCCGTCAGCCGCATTGTTTTGTGGGCAGGAAGTTAGAGTCTCTTGTTGATTCCCAGAACAGGTGAGGTTGTTATGTCCCAATGCCTCTCCTACCTCATACTGGTCGATGTTTTCTCTTACCCACCCCGGGCCTCCTTTCACCCGGGCCAATGGACCTTACATCCCAACATCTTTGATGGATTGGGGCGACGTTTTGTCTCTGGCTACTTCCTGCATGAGTGGGGGCGTCGTTGGGGTCGGGCGGTCGGGGGCCTGGATTTAAGGAGAGCCAGTGGGGGGTTCTGTAGGAAACAGGGTGTAAGGGCCGAGAAGCATCTGGTTTGTGGCTACTCGAGAGACTTCTTCCATGCACCTGCGAAGGAACCTAAGAAAACAGGGAGCAAACATAAACAGGATACAAATAAGAAGTAGCGGGCCCAAGATTGGTGTTAGCCAGGTAAAAAGGGTGGATTGCCACCAATCGGGAATTGGGGAGGTGGACTGTTGGTGTTTGCGTTGGAGTTCACGGATAATCCGGGTGCGGTCGGTTGTTAGACTTTTTGTGGTAGGGGTAAGGTGGAGCCCCAGGTAGGTTACAGAAGATACAGATAACTGAGCCTTGGCTGGGGAGACCCGATAACCGCGAGAGCCAAGGTAATTAAGGAGATCTGTGGTATGTTGTCTAGAGAGGTTAAGAGATGGGCTGCAAAGGAGGAGGTCATCTACATATTGGAGGAGTATGCTGCGGGTAAGGGAGCAGGAAGTGAGGTCCCGTGCCAGCGCCTGACCAAAGAGATGAGGGCTATCGCGGAAGCCCTGGGGAAGAACTGTCCAGGTGAGCTGGCTAGAAGTATGAGTGTCCGGATTCGTCCGGGTAAAGGCAAAGAGGAAATAGGAGTCGGGATGTAGGGGGATAATGAAGAAGGCATCCTTGAGATCCAAAACCGTAAAGTGGGTTGTGGATGGGGGAATATGGGAGAGCAAGGTGTTTGGGTTCGGTATTACCAGGTGGAGAGGAATTATGGCCTCATTGATTATTCGGAGATCCTGGACCAGGCGATAATCTCCAGAGGCTTTGCGGACAGGCAGGATGGGGGTGTTGCAGGGAGAGTCAGTGGGGATAAGAAGTCCCTGATTTAGGAGTCTGGTGATAATAGGTTGTAGGCCCCTAAGGTGAGTCTCAGAGATGGGAAATTGGGGCCTTGACGGAAACTTGGAGGGGTCCTTTAGGCGGATGAGAACAGGGGAATGGTGTGTTGCTATTATGGGCTTAGAAGTATCCCAAACTTGGGGATTGATTGGGTATGGTGTGGTTAAAAGAGGAGGGCAGGAGGGAGAGGGTTCTAGAGATAGACCGAGAAGAGGAAGCAGAAGCTGGGAGGAGGGGACTTTAGGGTCAAGTCTGACCAGCTGGAGGGAGGCCCCTAAGTAAGAGAGGATATCTCGGCCTAAGAGGGGAACCGGGCAGAATGGCATGATTAAAAAGGAATGAGTAAATGGCATCCCGTCAAGATTACATGGGAGTAAACCGGTTTGAAATGGGGAGAAGGATTTGCCGTCAATACCCATAACCGAGATCTGGGAAGGAGAAACTGGCCTGGAATAGGTAGGCAGAACCGATTAGGTGGCCCCCGTGTCCACCAAAAATGAGATGGACTTACCCGCCACCTGTAGCGTTACCCTGGGCTCGGCGAGGGTGATGGGGTTCTTCGAGTCCGGGCGCCGTCAGTCGTCAGCCAATCCCAGCAGTTCGAGTGGCAATGCCGCAGGGTTGGCCTAACCCCCGCGTGGAGACGCTGAGGGAGGGCCAGTCGTAGGGCAGTCACTCTTCCAGTGGCCCGTTAGCCCGCAGCTGGGACAGGGCTTAGAAGGAGGTTGGGGATTGGGACATTGGCGAGCCCAGTGGCCTTCTTTTCCACATTTGAAGCAGGCCCCTGGCGGGGTTGCCTTCTGCAGACCCCGTGGATGCTGTGATCCATGGGAGATGGCCGGCCTTAGGGCGGCCACAAGAGCTTGGGTTTGGAGGGCCACCTTCTGGTGCATCCGAGCCTGTCGGCTGGATTCTGCCAAATCCTCACGGCCATTATAGACTTTAAAGGCCATTTTTACCAGGTCTCGAATAGGGGTTTGAGGGCCGTCCTCTGCCCGTTTTAATTTTTTCCGAATGTCTGGGGCTGATTGGGTAATAAAATGGGTGGCTAGGACCGCTGCCCCTGCCGGTGTGTCGGGATCCAGCCGGGTGTAGAGAGTTAAGGCCTCTGTAAGGCGATTGAGAAACACAGCTGGATTTTCGTTAGGTTCTTGGGTTATCTCTTTTAGTTTTTCAAAATTGACCACCTTATGGGCAGCAGCCTGCATGCCAGCTAGGAGGCATTGAATCATGAGATCACGTTTACGGCGACCATCTTGGCTGTCCTGATACCAGCCTGGGTCGGTGCCCGGTACAGCGGTTACGCCGACTGACATAGAATTATCAGTAAGGTGGACCTGATCTGCATGGTTTCGGGCAGCAGTTTGAATTCTTTCCCTTTCGTCTGGGGTTAAGGTAGAGGACAGAACCACGAAGATATCATGCCAGGTTAAATCATAAGCTTGAGAGAGAGAGCGGAACTCCTTAATGTAGCGGGAAGAGTCAGCAGAGGAGGAACCCAGTCGTTTTTCTATTTGAGAGAGATCTTGGAGGGAGAAGGGGACGTGGACTCGGACCAGTCCTTCTGCCCCTGCTACCTCCCTCAGTGGACAGAGGAGGTTAGGATCCTGAGAATCATGCGAACGCGTGTGTGCGCTGATTGGTGGGGGGAGGGATGTGGGCAAAGGAGCTGACGGCGGTGGCGGGGGAGCAGCGGGAGGAGCGGCTTCAGGGGAAGGGGGAACCGCTTCGGGGTAGGGTGGGGGAGGTGTGAAAGGGGGGCAGCAAGAGATTCGGGGGGGTCGGTTAAAGGAGAGGAGTTTTCGTCGGAGGGAGTTGGAGAAGTTTGTTTTGCGAGGAGAATCTGGGAGGTAGAGCAATAGGGGCGGGAGCGCAAATACCAGAAGGCCTGAACATAGGGCACCTCGGACCATTTGCCCGTCCTGTGGCAGTAATTATTTAAATCACGGAGGATGTTAAAATCGAAAGTCCCTTCAGAATTGATTGTCCAGAGGATATTGTGGCCAGGCCACAGTGGAAGAGAAAATAAGCCGTCTGACAGCGGTGATCTTGGGAGAAATCGAGGGCTGTAAAATTGGCTAAGAGACACCCCAGGGGCGTCTTAGGATCTGGTTTCGATTGTGAGGTTCCCATGACCCCAGTCTGTCCCTGAGTGAATGGAGAGGGAGAGAGGCGTCCCTGGTCTCATTCTCCAATTCACGGCAGGTCGGAGGGCGGTCAGGCGATTGGGACGTCTCCACAGTTGCCCGAGGACCGGAGGGAGGACGGAGGAATCCCTGACGCGGCCGCGCTTAAGGACAGGGAGTCCGGAGGGCAGGGACTCTGAGGGTCGGAGGGAACAACGGAGAGGGACTTACCCCGTTTTCTGCCGGATCGGGTGTCTGAGCAGAGGTTCCCTGGTTGTCTCCTGGGGGAGGGGAGGAGCGGCCCGTGCGGCTGCCCGCGGGGCTTGGTACCCCTCCCGGGTTTCGGCACCAAATGTAAGGTGGGATCTTAACAAAACGACACCGCGAAACAAAGGAAAGCTTCAAGTGAGCTTTATTAGGGAGCGCTCCGGGCGAGGTTCACTGGTCCGAGAGAAAGGGGCCAGAGAAGTCGCGTCCAGTACTGGATGAGGGGAATTTTTATTGGGGTAAAAGCAGAAGGCGGTTTGCAAGGGGAGGGGGTGGTTTGCTATACAGGGTAATTCCTTATTTGGTGAGAATACAGCAAGACCAGGTGTTGGTTGGTGTGTTGTGGGGCGTAAGCCCATTTTCCCTTCCCGTCAGCCCCATTGTTTTCTGGGCAGGAAGTTAGAGTCTCTTGTTGAACAGGTGAGGTCGTTATGTCCCAATGCCTCTCCTACCTCATACTGGCCGATGTTTTCTCTTACCCCCCGGGCCTCCTTTCACCCGGGCCAATGGACCTTACACTTTTCCCCTCCAGATTCTGGAGAGAAAGCTAAGGAGGAAAGGGAGCGTGAAGGAAGAATTCTTTCCTGCCTATATATTTATTCTGGGTTTTACAGGCTTAATGTCTGACCTCCCCCACTCTGAGCGCAAAGGAGGAAAGGGGCCATTTTTACTGGGTTCACTGCTTTATACCTGGTACAAGCATGTACAAGATGTGAAGACAGAAACAAAAAGTAACTTGTTTCATCAGTAAATGAACGCAGGGCAGCTGGGCTTGTCTAAGTGACCCATGCCTTCAAGCAGTCTCCGTTTTAGGACAGTAGCTGGGGTCACTGGTTTTCAAAAACTACTGGGAAAACCACATCCTGCTTCCCCCAAGCCCTACGTCTATTCTGGTATCAAAATGAAAAAGATGGCAAAGCAGAGCATTTCAGATGCGGTCCACAAGAGGGTGTCACAGGCCCGTGCCAGGCCAGCTCCATGGTTGGAACTCCTGGCCTTTGGTCCCACTTGTGTAGCTCACACAAATCTGGTTCGGCAGTACTTCCTCAGTCTCTTTTTTGGTTCTTCTCTTTTCCTGGCCCAGGAGGAAGTGGAGAAGCTTTTGGAGTCAGGTGGACTTGAATTAAAATCCTGGCTCTGTCATTTGGTGAGACGTTGGCAAATGAGTTAATATTCTGAGCTGTTGTATTATTAATAATTGCTAAATTCCCAAGGCCAGGGAATCACTGATTTATAGAGCAAGAAGAGACCTTCAAGATTGGCCAGCAGACCCACCACGTTTCACAGATGGGGACACTGAGGCCCAGGCTACACCAAAACCCAGCTGCCTCCTTCAAAAATACGTAAGACAGGGACTTCTCTGGTGGTCCAGTGGTTAAGAGTCTGCCTTCCAACGCAGGGGACGCAGGTTTGATCCCTGGTCAGGGAACTAAGATCCCACATGCCACGGGGTAACTAAGCCTGTGCAGCACAACTACCGAGCCCACGTGCTCTGAAGCCTGTGTGCCATGACTACTGAGCCCACGCACTCTAGATCCTGCACGCCACAACTAGAGAGAAGCCTGCGTGCTGCAATGAAGAGCCCATGCGCCGCAGTGAAGAGCCTGTGCTCCACAATGAAAGATCCCGCACGCCTCAGCTAAGACCCAACGCAGCCAAATAAATAAATAAATAATTTTAAAAATGCATAAGACGTAAGAGCATTCATCAATGAACAAATGAATGAAAAGATAAGCCAGCAAGGACTTTGGATCCAGACAAAAACACAAACTCTTGTATTCATCATCCAGCTTTGCTGGTGTCTAACGATCAAGTTGCTTGACCTCTTGTGCCTCAGTTTCCTCGTCTCAGTGGGGGAGGGGAAATATACTCAGGGATAATAATGGTACCTACTTCATAGGGTGTTGTGAGAATTCAATGAGCTCAGACATAAAGTGCTCAGCTAGGTGCTTGGCACCTAGTAGATATCGTATCTTATTTATAATCTAGGTCTAGGTCATGTAACCTTTCCGAGCCTCAGTGTTCTCATCTATAGAGTGGGGATTTTACATAGCGTTGTAGGGAGGATTAAATGGCACAACACAAAAAAACTCACAACATAGGACCTGGCTCATGGTAGTGATATAAAATACAGTTTATAATGATAAGTATTACTTTATCCCTGTCCGTGAAGTAAAGAATGATTGTTTCTAAGAACAAAGCTTTACACACACACACACACACACACACACACACCCTTGTTACTGCCTTAGTTGAGACCTCTTTTCTCCCCTGGACTATTGCTACAGAGCCTGCACCTTGGGAGGAATGAGTGATGCTACCTGGCTGGTGGCTCACCTCTAGGGGGCTCCCTTCCTTAGCTCCAGCCAAATGTTGCTGGGAGAATATATAGGTTCCTTGTCGTATTAGTTTCCTACAGCTGCTGTAACAAAGTACCACCTGCTGGTAGTTAAAACCATTGTATTCTCCCACAGTGTTGGAAGTTAGAAATCTGAGATCAAGGGGCTGAGGTTGGATCGAATCCTTCCCTGCCTCTCTGGCTTCTGGCAGTCAATCCTTGCTGATCCTTTGGCTGACAGCTGCATCACCCCAATCTCTGCCTCCATTACCAGCCACATGGCATTCTCCCTCTTGTGTATCTGCGTCCCTTCTAGAGAAGGACACCAGTCATATTTGACTAAGGGTCCATCCTATTCCACTAAGACCTCATCTTAATTTACATCTTAATTGCGTCCATGAAGACCCTATTTCCAAATAAGTAGAAGTCACAGGCACCAAGGGTTAGGACTTCAACATATCTTGCAGGGGGGTGCAATTCAGCCCACAGCACTTGTTAAAAGATTTTTCAAAAAATTTGAAATTTTATGAGCTCTTCTGACTTATTACAGATTCAATGCAATCCCTATCAAACTACCAATGGCATTTTTCACAGAACTAGAACCAAAAAGTTCACAATTTGTATGGAAACACAAAAGACCCCGAATAGCCAAAGCAATCTTGAGAAAGAAAAACGGAGCTGGAGGAATCAGACGCCTGGACTTCAGACTATACTACAAAGCTACAGTAATCAATACAGCATGGTACTGGCACAAAAACAGAACTATAGATCAATGGAACAGGATAGAAAGCCCAGAGATAAACCCATGCACATATGGTCACCTTATCCTTGATAAAGGAGGCAAGAATATACAATGGAGAAAAGACAGCCTCTTCAATAAGTGGTGCTGGGAAAACTGGACAGCTACATGTAAAAGAATGAAATTAGAACATTCCCTAACACCGTACACAAAAATAAGCTCAAAATGGATTAAAGACCTAAATGTAAGGCCAGACACTATCAAACTCTTAGAGGAAAACATAGGCAGAACACTCTATGACATAAATCACAGCAAGATCCTTTTCAACCCACCTCCTAGAGAAATGGAAATAAAAACAAAAATAAACAAATGGGGCCTAATGAAACTTAAAAGCTTTTGCACAGCAAAGAAAACCATAAAAAAGACGAAAAGACAACCCTCAGAATGGGAGAAAATATTTGCAAATGAAGCAACTGACAAAGAATTAATCTCCAAAATTTACAAGCAGCTCATGAAGCTCAATATTAAAAAAACAAACAACCCAATGCAACAATGGGCAGAAGACCTAAATAGACATTTCTCCAAAGAAGATACACGGATTGCCAACAAACACATGAAAGAATGTTCAGCATCATTAATCATTAGAGAAATGCAAATCGAAACTACAATGAGGTATCACCTCACCAGTCAGAATGGCCATCATCAAAAAATCTACAAACAATAAATGCTGGAGAGGGTGTGGAGAAAAGGGAACCCTCTTGCACTGTTGGTGGGAATGTAAATTGATACAGCCACTATGGAGAACAGTATGGAGGTTCCTTAAAAACTAAAAATAGAACTACCATATGACCCAGCAATCCCACTACTGGGCATATACCCTGAGAAAACCATAATTCAAAAAGAGTCATGTAAAAAAAAAAAAAAAAAGAGTCATGTACCACAGTGTTCATTGCAGCTCTATTTACAATAGCCAGGACATGGAAGCAACCTAAGTGTCCATCAACAGTTGAATGGATAAAGAAGATGTGGTACATATATACAATGAAACATTACTCAGCCATAAAAAGAAACGAAACTGAGTTATTTGTAGTGAGGTGGATTGACCTAGAGTCTGTCATACAGAGTGAAGTAAATCAGAGCAAAACAAATACCGTATGCTAACACATATATATGGAATCTAAAAAAAAAAAAAAAGGTTATAAAAAACCTAGGGGCAGGATAGGAATAAAGATGCAGACATAGAGAATGGACTTGAGGACACAGGGAGGGGGAAGGGTAAGCTGGGACGAAGTGAGAGAGTGACATGGACGTATATACACTACCAAATGGAAAATAGATAGCTAGTGGGAAGCAGCTGCATAGCACAGGGAGATCAGCTCCGTGCTTTGTGACCACCTAGAGGGGTGGGATAGGGAGCGTGGGAGGGAGATGCAAGAGGGAGGAGATATGGGGATATATGTATATGTATAGCTGATTCACTTTGTTATAAAGCAGAAACTAACACACCATTGTAAAGCAATTATACTCCAATAAAGATGTTATAAAAAAGAAAACAAAAATGTGATCAAGGAAAAAAAATTTTTATTTATATATAAAGTACATCAACATAATTATAATATATTGGTTTTATTTTATTAATTTATGTAAAATTGATGTAAAAATATATTATAAACAATATTACCTAGATTCAAATTATATCAGTAAATTCTTAAATAAATTATGTATCTAAATTATTTATAATTTATGAAATGTTAGGACAGTTAATTTTTTAAAAATAGCTAGATGAGTCAAATAAAATATTTCTGTGGACATGAAAGTCCCTTGGGCCATCACTGTTCAACCCTGGCCTCATGGACTTCAGGGTGGTCTTCCTACTAAGCAAATACGATGATGTTACTCTTTCCATGATGGCCGATAGCTGTCAGCAATAGCTGACAAATGGATACTTCAACAAACACTTTTAGGTACATCTCCCCTGCATCCCCTGGTGAAGCCTGTGCTCACGTGTAGCTCCCCAGTCTGGCTGAAAACAGACCTTCACTGCCAGCTTCTGTGTTTCTTCCAGGAACAGTCCCCGTCTCCTCCACTCCCCTCCCCCCATGCACCCCCCTACCCCCAACCCCCCCCATTTTCTCTGCTACTCAACAGTCAAGGCCCAGCTCAAAGGCCACTTCCTCCATGAAAGCTGCCAGGCACAACAGTGTCTCCCACCCCCAGTTCCATAGTATCTTGCTTCTGCATTTTGCAGCACTTCTCCCACTTTTCCTGGTATCATAGTGAGGTTGTACTATTAACTGCTTCTCCCACTAAGTTAAGAGCTCCCAGAAGTCAGAAACATCACCTTGGTCGTTGTATTAGTTTACCAGGGCTGTGTCAAAGGTTCTTTGCTTGAGCACACTGTAGTCAGCCTGATGAGCCTTCTCCTAGGCACATCTCTGCACTTCCTTGTAACATCTAGTTTTAGCAAGAACCCTGCTAAGTCAGTTTAACCCAAACCCCTGACCCTCGATATCTGATCAGGTTCCTTATCCCCTCTACCATCTCCCCAATGATGTCTGATTATCCTGGCCTGCCTTCAGCAAAAATCCTATTAGGTTGATTTAGCCAGAATTCTTCTTACCCCTGACGTTTCCTCCCAGTAATTTTCCATCCACTGACCCCACCCTCCTCCCTGGCTACAAATTCCCACTTGCCCATGCTGTATTTGGAGCTTAGCCCCATCTCTCTCCCACATTGGAAAATCCCTTTGCAGTCCCTATACCTATCAGCGTGGTCCTGAATAAAGTCTGCCTTTCTATCTTCAACAAGTATCATTGGATTTTTTTTTCTTTAACATCTTTCACAACAAATATCACAGACTTGGTAGCTTAAACAACAGAAATTAATTTCCTCAAAATTCTAGAGGCTAGAAGTCTGAAATCAAGGGTTGATTTCTTCTGAGGACTCTCCCCTTGGCTTGTAGATGTATGTCTTCACATGGTCTTCTCTCAGTGTCTGTCTGTGTCCTCAGTTTCCTCTTCCTATAATGACACCAGTCATGTTGGATTAAGGCCCACCCTCATGACCTCATTTTAATTTAATTACTTCTTTAAAGACTCTATTTCCAAATATGGTCACTCTCTGAGATACTGGGGGTTAGGACTTCAACATATGAATTTGTGGGAGATACAGTTCAGCCTGTAACAATCATTTATTTAAAATTTTAAAAACCTAAAGAATATAGAAATTTATTATTATTCTCTCAAACAATACAGGTAAAGTTAAAGTCCTCCCCTCCCTACCCACTCCACGCAACTGTGAACACGGCTACCAGATCTGTTTGTAAGCTTTAATAAATATGGTGCACGTACATAAAGATATAGCTTTGCTGTTTTTTTCTTTCACGTAAATAAGATCATATTGTCCACATTGTTTTGCAAAGCTTCATCTTATTTTTTTAAATGTACATAGCTACCCCGCACCCACCCAGACCCAGAGCTTAGCTATGGTTAAGCATGTTTGGAACATTTGTTGAAATACTGGAAAGAATGAAGCCATGGAGAATAGGTCTGCTTTGAGTGTTCTGGCAGGTATCTGATATTATAGTCTCATTTTCCTTGCATATAAAATGGAAAACAGTAATTATAATACTCATTTCCTCAGGCCCACAATACCACGTATAACCAGCAAGATACCTCGGTTAGAGTTTATAGGACTAGAATGACAGGTTCAGATCACTCACTTACACTTTTTAAAGTTTTCTGAAAAACTTTTCCAACAAAAAAAATTCCCCACTAATAAGATTGAAACGATTTTTTAAAATAACTTTTGGTTATCTGCCCATGAAGCAAAGTATATTCCACAAAATTCTTTAGGCACAGTCTGATAAGACGGCTGCCAGAAATAACAGAAAGAGTTGTCATTTATCTCTTGTGAGCACAATTTCTGAAAGTTGTGTGAGGGCATCTCTTTGTGGGGATGGTAGAAGTTTATGGATCTCTATTGCTTCGTGGCAGTACTGCTGGATGAGGCAGGTTGTTTGTTGCACACCCGGTCTGTCATTTAGAGGTCACCTTTCACTTTAATGCTCAACCAGTCCTATCTGAGCATCCATTTTGCATGACCGTGGAAGTTCTATATCTTTATTCAGTTTCACTTCCTTCCAGGGAATGCTTCCGCTTTCCACAAATCCACCCTGGTGAACGCTAACTTCTGTTGACCATGCAGCCTTCTGCTCGTCTCTCTCCCCCTCTTAACTCAAGACCGAGACTCTTCATTCAGTTCCCCATAGTACACCTAATACCTGAAGGTTCAGCTTAAAGACTTCGACCAAAGCCTTCCTAATAGCATCACTATCATCCTCATCTTTATCACCATTATTACCTCTCAGAGGAGCCTAAGGGTAGGTTCCGTTTGTAAGTGAGGACTCCGAGGTTCAGAGAGGTTGAGGAACTTTCCCAAGGTTATTCAGCTAATGGGTGGGGGAGCAGGGCCCAAAGCATTCTCCAAAGTTTGGCAGGGATCACTGGTAGAACCATAGCACATTTGCACCGTTTCGCACAAAGACATTGAGTAAATGAACCTCGTAGTGAGATAGTTATTCTATTTTCACTTACCTTTCATTCCTTCTGATTAAATCGAGGAAAGCCTCGGGTTGCTTCTAATATCCTTTCAAAAGTTCTCTAACACGTGCCAATCTCCCTTTATAACAGAGCTTGGGCAACAGTATCTAGCTGGAATTTTATGACACTGTTTTGCTTTCCTTATATTTATTTTTAGGAAAATAATACTGATTTCTCACTGAGGTAGGGATATAAATGCTCTTTAAGTATATATTTAAATGATTAAAAGTGAGTAGATTTACAGAAAAATATTAAGTTAACCATAGTGTGGTTAGTTCATGGAAACGGCAAAAATTGTGAGATTTGCGGCCTCAAGGCTGGGGAACAGCGCACTTAATAAGGAGGAACTTAAGACCGGCCTGCCCTTTTCAGTCCCAAGGGGCCACCTTTCTCTTCCGTTTCTGGCAGGGACCCCCGAGAAGAGGACCCTCTACCCAGCCCAGCTCCAGCCCCAAGAAAAGCCAGTTAACATCATAATACCCCCAGACACACCTGAAGTTCAGCCTTCCCTTTATTCTGCCTTAGTATCTGCTCCATTTTGAGGGGGATTTCCAGCTCTGTTTGCATAACAAAAGTCCCCTGACACTGTTTTTCCTCAAACAAAAGAGAGCAGCCAGTTTTCCCCTCCAAAGCAATTAAATGGCAGTGGCAGTCTGTTAAAGGCCTGGTAGAGCGTTAGGTCCTGAAATAGACCCCTTTCCCGGCCCAGTTCCCAGACCGGGGGGTGGTTTTGCTCCTCTCCACTCTGAGTGAAAATTCTTCCTAAACACAGCTCTGACCTTGGCCCTGGCGTGTTCCGTTCAAACATGCCTTTTTCTCTCGGGCCAATCTTTTTGACTTGCCGCTTGAAGCCCTTCACACAGCCCAATATTACTGGTAAAAGTGCTTTGGGCCAGGACTCTGGATATCTGGGTTCTAGTGCTAGGGTGACCCCTAATTTGCTGGGTGACCTCTGTGGGTTCCCTCCCATCTCCAGGCCTCAGTTTTCCCATGGATAGAAAGAAGGGATTGGATTAGGTGAGTCTTTTCCTGAGCTGACCTTCTATGGGTGATGGCCTGAGGCTGAATTAGTTGACCAGCTCAAGATCAAAGAGGCTGAAAGAGCCAGAGCTCAGGTCCAACTCTCAGCTTTTTAAAAAAATACATTTATTTATTTATGGCTGCACTGGGTCTTCGTCGCAGTGCGCGGGCTTCTCATTGCGGTGGCTTCTCGTTGCGGAGCACGGGCTCTAGGTGCGCAGGCTTCAGTAGTTGTGGCATGTGGACTCAGTAGTTGTGGCTCGCGGGCTCTAGAACGCAGGCTCAGTAGTTGTGGCGCACGGGCTTAGTTGCTCCATGGCATGTAGGATCTTCCCGGACCAGGGCTCAAACCCGTGTCGCTGCATTGGCAGGAGGATTCTTAACCACTGTGCCACCAGAGAAGTCCCCAACTCTCAGCTTTGACCACCCCCAGATCAGCCACTTGACCACTTTGGATCATTTTATGCCTTAGTGCCCTATGTCAGCAAGAATAGGTCTTCTGGGAATTAAGCTGGCCTCCCCGTTCCTGGGGTCTCCTTACCTAAATACCCAATCTCAAAGCCCTGTAGAGTAAGGAAGCTGTTTACACTTGACCCCTCATAAGCACTCTCTCCTCCCATCCCAAATGACTGGTTCCAGCAGGAGAGTTTTCAGTTTTGTCTTTTAAAAAGGAAAATAGGTTGTGGTTGTTTTTTGTTTTTTTAACTTTCCATAAAACAGATGTTCAGCATAAAAATGTTTGGACAATATAGTAATATATAAAGAAGAGAGTAAAAGTCAGCTGAAATGTTCTCTACCTAACCCTGCCTGAGACATCCTTCAAAAACATTTTTGTGTTCATCCTTCTCGGCTTTCTCTAACATATATATATATCTTTATAATGAAAATAAGATCATACTAGAAATACTGTTATAATTTTTTAAAGGTAAAATTGTGACTCTCATGTAAATATAAAATGAACACTTGTCAAAGATTTTTATTTAACTCAGTAATTAATGAAGGAACATACATATATATACACACACACATATATATGCTAATCAGATTCTCCTTTGAAGTGGTTTTAATATATAGATTAAATATATATTAATTAGTATATGTATTAATACATAGTATATATACCATATATTATATAGTATAGTATTATATATAGGATATAGCTAATGTGTATATAGGCAATCAGTAATGTAGAAATAAATTTGCTAATGATGCAAAGTTGGTTATATTATTTTTAGCGCATAGAGTGATGTTTTGCATTATCTCTTAATTTATACATTTACAGGGCAAAATCAATTTGCATTTCTATGAGCAAGAATAATTTGCATTCTTATCATTTTTCTATAATTTACAGGGTTGTGAAATAGACAGTGAAAGACTCAGGCCCCTATAGAATCAGGGAACTCCCAGCAATAACACCCAACACTCCATAGAAAGGACAGTCCATAAACTTTCACAGTTTTTCATCTGAACGTATACTGTGGTTATGACAGCTAATATTATGAGGGTGGTTACTGTGTGCCAGGAACTGTTGTAGGTACAATACTTTATGAGTATTATCTTATTTAATCCTCACAGCAAGCCTGTGAGGTAGACCCTGTTATCATTCCATTTTTACCGATGAGAAAACTCAGATACAAAGCGGTTAAGTAACTTGCCCGATGTCACATAGGAGGTGGGAAGCTAGGAATTCAAACCCCTGACTAGTACATTGTATATCCAACTTTTGATTGGTGGACATTTGGGTTGTTTCCAGTTTTTTCTACGATAAACGTTACAGTCAATATTATTTTATCATTATATCAAAGATATTATATCATTCTTCACATCTCAGAATTCCTCAGAGTGGAATGGCTGGGTCCAAAAATGTATGCATTTTACATTTGATGGTTGTGACCAAATTGCCCTTCAAAAAGCAGAATCAATTGATATTCCCATCAGCAGCGAGCTTAAGAGAATTTATTTCCCTACATTTTTGCCAACAATAAGTATTATCAACCTTTTCAATATTTGCCAGCCTGACAGGTGGAAAAAAGTTTCTTGGTGTCATTTATTTATTTATTTATTTTTTTGGCTGCATCGGGTCTCAGTTGTGGCACACGGGATCTTCGTTGAGGCATGTGGGATCTTTCCTTGTGGCACCCAGGCTTCTCTCTAGCTGTGGCATGCGGGTTTTCTCTCTAGTTGTGGCACGTGGGCTCCAGGGTGCCTGGGCTCTGTAGTTTGCGGCATGTGGGCTCTCTCGTTGAGGCTCGCGAGCTCAGTAGTTGTGGCGCGCGTACTAAGTTGTCCCATGGCATGTGGGACCTTAGCTCCCCGACCAGGGATCAAACCCACGTCCCCTGCATTGGAAGGTGGATTCTTAACCACTGGACCACCAGGGAAGCCCCTCTTGGTGTGGTTTTTTTTTTCCAGGCAAGGCTTTATTGGGGCCCCTGCTGAAGTAGGGGGGAGCAAGAACAAACAACAGGTTCCCTCTTGGTGTTATTTAAATTTACATTTCTTTTTATTTCAAGAATTCTTCAGAACGCTTTTAGAAGGACAATTGCCAGAGATCACCTTGCCTCACTTACCCCCTGCTGTCCACCCCCCCACCATGGTAGAGCTGTAAACTTAGAAGAAGGTGCCTAGAGGGAAAGGGACCTGTCTAAGGCCATCCTGTGAGCTAAGGGTAGACCTGGGACTCTCCTCAAAGTTCTGACTTCTTTCTGGAATAGAGTCTTTCCAATGACCCTGCCACTAGTGTTGCTTTTAGTCTGAATACCAGTGGGGTGATGGGGA
Source organism: Stenella coeruleoalba (assembly GCF_951394435.1). Lineage (NCBI taxonomy): Eukaryota > Metazoa > Chordata > Mammalia > Artiodactyla > Delphinidae > Stenella > Stenella coeruleoalba. The sequence goes on from NC_137153.1 coordinate 109,602,276, forward strand.
CCCATCAGAAGTAAGTTTTCTTTGGATTAGTCAATCAATGGAGATGAATAGATAATTAGCTAGGCCATTAAAAAAAAAAATTGAATTCCCACCTCATCACCAATGTACCAAACACTTAAATGTAAAGAAATTGATGTTAAAAAATAGATTATAAGAAAAATATGAGTAAATTAGTTCTGCAATTTATAAGACAAATCATAAAGATGAGTTTAACAAGTTTGACAAATTTGGCTAAACCATCTACTGGCAACAACAACAAACTACTACAAATGAGTTTAAAAGACAAAAGGAGAATTTACAGAAGATCTAACTCTTTTAAACAAACAAACAAAAACACATATCACAAATTACTTAGGGGGCTTCCCTGGTGGCGCAGTGGTTGGGAGTCCGCCTGCCGATGCGGGGGACGCGGGTTCGTGCCCCGGTCCGGGAGGATCCTACATGCCGCGGAGCCATGGCCGCTGAGCCTGCACGTCCGGAGCCTGTGCTCCGCGACGGGAGAGGCCACAGCAGTGAGAGGCCGCCGTACCGCAAAAAAAAAAAAAAAAAAAAAAAAAATTACTTAGGCATTCCCCAATTGTTAGATCAATTACTGGATTAAAAAAGATAATGCTTAAAAAAAAAAAAAAAAGATAATGCCTGTGAATGTGGCTTACTCAAAAGCATTTTTCATTAATGTAGGCATGGTTGTTGGCTGTCATGGCTGTTATCATGATCCTTCTGATTTCCAGTGATGCAGCCAAAATCTGTGTGGAAAATCTCAGACACAGGTGCAGGTATGAAGGGGGCCGCGGGGGCAGTAATCAGTCACTTTTCCTCAGTGCCCAGCCTTTGAAGCTAACCACACCGGATTTGAATCCTGGATCTGCTGGCATTTGCCAGTCCGTTGACAAGCTGTGTAACGCTCAAATCCTTATCTCCTCATTTATAAAATGGGGCTAATGATACCCACAGCTTAGAATGTCTTTGAGGAATTAACAAGATGATGTATGTGGTCTGCCTGACACTTATTAGCCAATTTTATTAGCCAATTTTTTTTTTTTGACCGTGCCGATCGGCATGTGGGATCTTAAGTTTCCTGACCAGAGACTGAACCACGGGCCCCCTGCACTGAGAGCACAGAGTCTTAACCACTGGATCACCAGGGAAGTCCCATTAGCCAATTTTTTAAATGTGTGTTTTCTTTCCATTCTTTTCTCTGAGAACTCACAGATTTCTTGGACTCTCCAATTAATTCATTCAACAATGTTTATTTTGCATTTATGCATGCTGGGCACCAGTGCAGTTCTCGGGAAACCAGTATGAATATGAGAGAGGCAGGTAATTTTGTGGGTGTTAGGAATGTTTTGTTCTAACAAGGCAACTCTGGGTGGGCTCCTGGGTGGCTCCTGGTTGAGGGTTGGTCAATACAAAGATTAGAAGATTGGAATTTTCAGCCCTGCCTCTCATTCTCTTGAGTAGGGAGAAGGGCTAAAAATGGAGTTAATGATCAATCATGCCTACAGGGTGAAGCCTCCATAAAATCTCCAGAACTTGGGAAAATTCTGGACAGGTGAACACATCTACCGGAAAGGTGGCATACCCCAACTCCACGTGGACAGAAGTTCCTGGGCTCAGGACCCTCCCAGACCTCACCCTATATATCTCTTCATCTGGCTGTTCAGTGGTATTCTTTATCTATCCTTTAATAGAGTGGTAAATGTGTTTCCCTGAGTACTGTGAGCCCCTCTAGCAAATTACTCAAACCCTAGGAGGGGGTCATGGGAACCTCTGATTTGTAGCCAAAGTCGGACAGGACTGTGGGAAACCTGGAGACCTAGTAATTGTGATTGGCATCTGAAGTAGGGTGAAAGCAGTCTTGTGGGACTGAGCCCTTAACCTGTGGTATCTGACATTATCTCCAGGTAGATAGTGTCGGAATGGAGTTAAATTGTAGAACACTCAGCTGGTGTTGCAGAGAATTACTTGGAAAACAGATTAAAAGCCAGTAATGGGAATTCCCTGGTGGTCCAGTGGTTAGGACTCCTTGCTTTCACTGCCCTGGCCCACGTTCTGTCCCTGGTCAGGGAACTAAGATACTGCAAGCCGGTGTGGCACAGCCAAAAAAAAGGAATGAAAAGCCAATAATATTTCAGACAAAAAACATAAAAAGTATAACCATATTCACTAGTTCACCACTCAGTCCTATGTCACCAATCCTTGATTTTAATCTTCTGTTAATAGTTTTATGAAGCCATCAGGGTTTCCATTAGAATTCTTTAATTTATTACCCAATCCAGCGGTATTATCTGAAAGGTATCAGACATCTGTACTTGTCAAAAAGTCCTTTTTGTGAATCTTCTTGAAGATGAAGCATTTTTTGCAAAAGCATCAAACAGTAACTGTTTATAGATGACAAAAGACTTAAAATCATGGTCAAAGATCTGATTACAATGCAGTTGACAAAGAAATGTGGTTACTGCTGTGACATACAACATTTTAAGATAATAACAAGAATTATGACTGATAACGTTTTATCAGGACATATTCAACTTTTAGAAATTTTAAATAATTTCTAGACATTAATATTAATGACATTTACTCATACAATATAACCTAAGAAGGCTTATTACCACTCATTTGAGAATGCTTTCCATGTAATTTAACATACCAAATAAACCGATATTGGCTTGGTGCTTTGTGACAGCCTGGAGGGGTGGGATAGGGAGGGTGGGAGGGAGGGAGACGCAAGAGGGAAGACATATGGGAACATATGTATATGTATAACTGATTCACTTTGTTATAAAGCAGAAACTAACACACCATTGTAAAGCAATTATACCCCAATAAAGATGTTAAAAAAAAAAAAACATACCAAATAAACCTAATTAGTTTAATATTTCTTTCTCTGAGGTGCTTCCAGGGCCCTCTCTGAAGCATCCCACAGTTAGCTAGAGGTCAAAAGAACTTCAATTAGAATTTGATATTTGGTTAAGTTTGTCAAAACTATCAAAAAAGTTTTAAACACTTGAGGTCAAATAGAATCATATGGCACTTGGAAATAATACTTACTCATTTAATTAAAGTGGCGATAAAAAGAGTTCAAAAGCAAATACAGAAAGTAACAACAGATTACTTAAAAGGTAAAGAAACTTTACAATCTGTTATCAAAAGCAGTAATATTCTAAGAAAACTTTGTTCTCTTAACAGAGAGAAAACCAAATTCAGGTTTTGCACCACTTTGCCTTTAATATTAAAATTTATTTATTCAGTTAAATTTATTCTACTCTTAGTCCTGACCACACATAGAATTCTTTTCTAAAGATTCTTTTTTTCCCCTCACAAACCTTCTATAACTTCCTATATCCAAGTTAATTTGTCTTTTATTTTCTTTGCCATTTAGAAATAAACAGCTTTTGGACAAAATTACTTCCTTTTCCCTTAACAAAACACACTTCCATCCTTTATATCTTCTTTTTCCTTGCATACCAAGAGGTTTTCCTTATTAATATTTAGTACATATTTTTATATATTTTAATTACATATTTAATCAGAATTCATAACCTTAAAACCTCAGTTTTAAGACATGAACAATATACCCAAACATCTTTAGTTTTTCTCTAATAAAAAGGCAAAAGTAGGTAAACTTAGACTTGTTTAGCAATTAATTTTCCAGTATCTTATTTGGAAATGATCAGGATATTCAGTCAATTCCTGTCATTTAACTTAATTTAGCAGTTTCAAGTTACCAAAATATGGAGAAACTATTTTAAAGTAAAAAGTCCTAAAACATAATTATTTCTAAAGAGTTCACCTAAAAATTCTTAACTCATTTACATTTAATTTACTTAAAAGTTTGACCATATCACTAAATCACTTTGCTGTACACCTGAAATGAACACAACATTGTAAATCAACTATACTCCAACATAAAATAAATTTTTTTTTAAGTTTGACCATATCAAGTTCTTTTCATGCTGACAGATTTTATAACAGGAATAATAAGATTGTATTTGACTTCTAGTAAACCTAGGTACAATAAAAATATATTTAATGTTGATGACCTAAAAGATATGACTGTAATCATTAAACCAATAAACTTAAACTTGTTTTAATTCATTAAAAATTAATCCTATATCATGTGATCCTGAAATTCATTCGTGTTAGTTTCTTTTATATTTCTAAATATTTATATAAGTGCTTAATTTCCTTTAAGTCAATTAGAGTTCTTTTACAATTGATTTCAGCAATACAACAATTCTAGAACACACGTATATAGATACATACAAACATGCAAACACATACAGAGACTCCATAGTGCCCATTCTCAAATTTTAGCCACGAATCAGGTACAATAATGCAAAACCCATCTGTTACAAAGGAAGTTGGATTCAAGTTGTGTTTCTGGCAGATGGAACAAATCGAGGTCACCTGGTTACACAACTAAACTCTTTATTATTATTTATGGAGAAGACACTTAAGATTTGTATTTGACCTTGACAAGTCAAGTTCCAAATTACCTACCCCCTTTTGTTTTTTCTTTAGATAAAAGTTACCTTCCTGAAATTTGCATTTTAGAAAGACGGCCTAGATGAGAGTTTCTGGAGAAGACCAGGTAGAACATTTATACCTCAAAGGCATAAGAGGAGAAATGCCAGTTCCTCCTAGGAGGACTTTGTTCCCTTAAGGCCAGAATGTTTTACTTACAAGTCTTTTAAGATGAATAGGGGAAGTTTGGAGAGTATAAAACCTATTATTGGCTTTGAATTGTTTCTGGAGCCACACCTCTGGTCCTGTTAAGACTAGATTTGTAAAACAAGGACAACTATTTTTAATTCCTCAAAGAATTGGATGGCCACCTCAATGATATCAAAGGAGTGACATACCCATACACCTATGTTGGAATGTTTTCCTTTCCCTCATTCAGCTTAAAGAAGAAGGCAAAAAAAAAAAAAATTCCTATCAGGCTCTGAATATCAGTTATGGTCAGTTTAGTCAGACAGGTGGCCTGCCATCTTGATTATTCATTTACAAAAAATTTTAAGGATCCCCCCTGGGCTTAAGAAATTCTTTAACTGTGGCCCTCAGTTCAGCCTTTGATCTGAAGAGGCTCGCTTAGAGCCTCATGCAGTCCCATTTCTAAAAGTAACCACTTAATAATCTCTTCAGAGTGGAAAGGCAATTCAGACAGAGGATTACTACAGTGAGTACTCAAATAAAGGAAGATAGAGGGAAGCAGTAATTACATCAGTCTTAAGGGGTTTTTGTTGTTGTTGTTGTTTATTTGTCTGTTTGTTTGTTTTAGTACCTTTTATATCATTAATCTTTCATTAGCCTTCTACAACCAATCCTTCAATGAAGCTGTTTTGGAATTTTGAAGCCTTCTGGGGCTTCAAAATGCAATGTCAGAAAAGAGTCCCATCATCCTTGCCATTTCAGGGCAGGATTTCCTTTAATTTCCAATTAAGTAAGCACTTGCAAGCATACATAAGCCCTGCTGGTATTCCCATAGGTGACTCTCCACTGGGGGGCTGTTTGGCCTCTGAGGCACAATTTCCCATTATTAATTTGGTAGTCTAATTCAGATATGAGATATGATCTGAACAATTTTTTTTTTTTTTTGCCCCGCCGCACAGCCTGTGGGATCTTAGTTCCCCGACCAGGGATTGAACCCATGAACAACTTTCTGAGGACAGTGTGGTGGATCGAATATGTACTGCTTCTGGATCTAGCTCCCCAAGGCGTTACCCTTGAGTACATTCAACTCCTTTACATATCTCGATTTCTCCCTCTGACAGTGTAAAGCCACCATGGGTACTCAGAGCACTGGATGATCAGTCCTTATCTCGTGCATCCCCAGAAGAGCACTATTTACTTAATGGCTGTAGTGGGGTTTCCCTGTAGAACCGCTACACATCACAAGGATTAATCCTCAGATACTTCCACTAGGTCCTCAGTTGCCTGAGGACACCTTGTGGCCAGAAGGAGCAAATGTCCCTTGTTTTGTGGAGTTGAATAATTCAAACTGTCATTCACTAGCAAAAGTTTTATTCAGACCATATATCAACTTGTTTTTTTCCATTTAAACCAAATTTAACAAAAACCCAGCCACCCATGTTTCCCTGGGCCTCCTGCCCATATGCCCCCAGGTCTCTGCCTAGGAAATGCACTGGTGCCCTTTAAGACTGTGAGTCTTAAGTAAAAACAGCTCAAATAAAATTTTTAGGATCATCAGGGACTTCCCTGGTGGTCCAGTGAGTAAGACTCTGCGACCCCAATGCAGGGGGCCCAGGTTTGATCGGGGAGCTAGATCCTGCATGCATGCTGCAACTAAGGAGTCTCCATGCCACAATGAAAGATCCCACAAGCTGCAACAAAGATCCCAGATGCTACAACTAAGACCTGGTGCAGCCAAAATAAATAAATAAATAAATATTTTTTTAAAAATAAAATTTTTAGGATCATCACTTAAAAGCAATGAAATCCAGATATCAGGAGAACTCACTGGAATACCTGAGGAGTACCGAGAAGCTGGTGGGGCTCAGTGGGCCTCTGCTGGTACCAAGTGCTGGTTCAGGGTAGACTCCAGGTGCCCTCTGGTGGGTATCTCTGATATCCTGCTGACTACACCATTCGTATGTTGATGAAAAAATTAATCAATAGTTTATCTAAGAAAGAAATGGAAAGTTGTATTCGAGCCAACCTGAGGATTATAACCTGGGAGACAGTCTTTCAGAAAGTGCTGAGGACTGTTCCACATGTTAGAGGTCAAAGCGCAGTTATTTAAGATTTTGAGACAAAGTGTCATATGTCAAATGATGTATTAACAGTTTACACAATCCAGATCTGCATGTACAAAATGAGTAGTGGGTCATCACAACCCCTTACAAAATTAAGAAAGAAGATTATTTCCTAAGTAGGTCTGGTTAATGCAGATGCAATACACTCTAAAGGGGAGGGACAAGGCCCAAACAAGCAGAGAAAAATTTTGTGTTTAATTTTTTCTTGTCTTGCCATAAAATACAAATTTTGTTTCATCACTGGCTACAAGTTCACTCATAGGCAAAAAAGGGGAGAGGGGTTTTGGTGAACATCTAGCAATCTCTTCCATACATCATTCCAACGGCCCACATTTCCTTGAGGGTCTGTATTAGCTTCCTAGGGCTGCCATAACAAAGTACCACACACTGCGTGGCTTAACACAGCAGAACTTTATTGTCTCACATTCTGGCAGCAAGAACTGAAATTAAGGTGTCATCAGGGCCATGGTCTCTCTGAACTCTCTAGGGAATGAACTGTTCTCCATGTTTCTTTTCTAGCTTTTGGTTGTTCCAGACATGTCTTGCATTCCAGGTTTGTAGATGTGTGATTCCAATTCTCCATCTTAATATGGCCTTCTCCCTGTGTGTCTCCACATTGTCCTCCCTTTGTATATATCTGTCTCTGTGTCCAAATTTCTTCTTTTTAAGGACACTAATCATATTGGATTAGGGTTCACCCTAATGACCTCCTTTTAACTTGATTATCTTTGTGAAGATCCTATTTACAAATAAGGTCACATTCAGAAGTATTAGGGGTTAGGACTTCAACATCTCTTTTTTGGGGGGAGACACAATGCAATCCATAACAAGATGTATTGTCTGCAATCAACTCTTGGGCACTGATATCTGTATCATTTGCAACAAAAACAAACCTAAACAAAGAGAATATATTGGAAGGATATTGGGTAGCTCCTGGCATCAAAGGAGCACTTAACCAGGCTTTGGTGGAGAAAGTCTGGGCAGAATCAGAAATCAGGGCATCCCTAGGCAAAAACTCATGGACATCTCCTTAGGGTCTGCCTTCTGCAGGACTCAGCTGCAACATCCTTCTGGCCAAGTGTTTCTTCTCTCACGACACAAATTCTTGGAAGAGTCAGTTGGGTCAGCCTGACTGACTGGAACCAAGGCCTCTTTAGGGGTTTGTGAATGGAACATATTGTCTTGCTGGGACCTCATGGGAGTGGGGAAGGGGCAGCTCCTCAAAAGAAACAGGGGGCTGCTACCAAAAGATGGGGGAGGAATGTGTTTTGCAGGCAAAACCACAGCTGTTTGCTACCCATTGTAATTCATTTGAGAAAGATTTTCAGCTCAGGCAGTTATATTTCTAAATATTTTGGCACTTAAAGGAGCCATTTAGTCATCTGGAAAATGCAGAGTTGTGGAAAAATGGCGTGTCTTGTGGTAAAAGGAGCACTCATGGTGGAATCAGGAGAGCAGGTTTTATTTTTTTTAAATATTTGCAGATGGTATAATTTTATCCTGGAAACTGAAGAGCTCTTGGAAAAAACAGGAATGTTCAACCAAGTATCAAGTTACTAACTGGAAATAAAAATAATGCATTATAAAGCAATTATTAGAAAAGCATAACAGAACCAAAGATGTTATTCAAATTAGCTATCAAGGCAATTTGTAAAGGAATAAACTCAGCAAAAACTGCAAAGCACCTTTATTAAGAAAAAACATCAGATTCGCCTTGGAGGCATAAAAGATGAAGGACGGGCAGACTTGAGATTAAAAATATGTCACCTCTCACTAAATTGATTCATTCAGTGAAAAAATTCTCAGCCAAAAAAAAAAAAAGAAAACACCTCAGCCAATCAAAATCTTAAGTTGTTTAAACTTGAAAATATGAGTCTAAACTTCAAGAGAAAAGTCCCCGTCCTTAGACATCAGGCCCTCATAGCCAGCAAGTTTCCTTGCAAGGGACGGGGTCCAGGTTTTTTCTTTTTTTGGCTGCATTGGGTCTTCGTTGCTGCACGCAGGCTTTCTCTAGTTGCAGTGAGCAGGGGGCTATTGTTCATTGTGGTGCGTGGGCTTCTCATTGCAGTGGCTTCTCTTGTTGAGGAGCACGGGCTCTAGGCCCGCGCTCTAGAGGGCAGGCTCAGTAGTTGTAGCGCACGGGCTTAGTTGCTCCACGGCATGTGGGATCTTCCCGGACCAGTGCTCGAACCCATGTCTCCTGCATTAGCAAGTGGATTCTTAACCACTGTGCCACCAGGGAAGCCCCTAGGGTCCAGGTTTTGATTCTGGCTCTGCCAATTACTGATCTATGAGACCTTGGGCAAGTAATGTACCCTTTTGGGACCTTACTTTCTCCATCTGTGAAGTGGGATAATCATATCTTCCTGCTTCAAGAGCTGTTGCAAGGATCATGTAAGAGAAAGTATTTGAAAATGTTTTATAAACTGTATGGCACTCTTCATGCTGTAACTGCGATTTTTTTAAGCCCCCAATGATGCCAGACAAATGTGACAAATCACAATGAGAAAAGTCTCCATTTTGCTCTCATTTTGCAAAAAGACAAACACTTTTTCTTATTAAACTCAAGTTACAAGATGATTATCAATATTTGATTCCTGTGGAAGACAGAGAAAAGCTCTGTGAGCTGTTTGCTGCACTAGAGGGGTAGTCATTCACTTGACTGCTCACTGGTCACGTGACCTGAACAGGATGCTTGTACCTCCCAGTGCTCTCTCTACTCTACCCTGACCCTGCCCTGCCCAAGCTATCATTTCCCATCTGGAGAATGGAAGGTTTTGGACTTCATGGGGTTTGAGAGCAAAAACTCTGGAGTCTTCACAGATCTCAGTTTGAATCCTGTTGCCAACACTTACCTTGGCTAATTCTTTCTTTTTCCTTCATTTCAAAATCTATTAGATGGGGATGATAATAATAGCTACCTTATCAGGAAGACTTTAGGATTAAATGTGATAATAAATACAAAGTGCTTAGAGGATAATAAATGCTCAATAAATGGTAGCTGTTATAATTACCATAATAATAATAAACACTATTATTATCATATGCTAGTATTATTATTATCACCTCTAAGGGCCTTTGCAGCTCTGACATTCTAGGATAGTATATCATAGAAAAGCTAAAACAGAGAGAAAATGGAAAAAGTTCCCTTAATAGGACTTGAGTCAGTATTGCAAGTGGGACATTTTTCTGGAAGGCAGGCCCATGTGTTCACAGGGCCTTATTTAACCCTGGTGACTCACAAATAGAGCTCAGCTAGGCCCTACCTCCTGTGGAAAAAGGGAGAGAGAAGAGGGCAAAGCCAGATGGATATGGGAAAGCCCTGGCCTGGGAAGCTGCAACTGATGGCCCCTTAGAGAGTTTAGTCCAAGGGTTTTTAACTTGTATAAAATATATTTTGATCTGAGGGTTTTTCTTTTTCTGTAAATAATTTTTGAGGTAGGCACCATTGGTATGCCCTTCTCCTTCCTTGAGGGCAGAACCCTGATGTGGTCAGGATCAGGCAGCTGTGTGGGTCATTAGAGAATGAAGCAGCCTTAGGGCAAGCGGTAGGAGGAAACCTGATTATTCTTGCCAGTGATTGGCTTAGGAAAGGCCATGTGACATAATTCTGGCCAATGAGATATGAAAAGATGTCTGCTCAGGGGCTTCTGGGAAAATTTTCCTCTTCCTTAAAAAAGGACAGGATAGTTTTGATGGGACGGCAAAAACAGTACAGCTCCTATGGCGGGCACATTAGTTTCCAATTGCTTCTTTAACAAATTACCACCAACTTGGTGACTTAACATATCACAAATTATTCTCTTAAAGTTCTGGAGGTCAGAAGTCTTACAGGGCTGTAACCAAGGTGGTTGGCAGGGCTGTGCTTCCTCCGGAGTCTCCAGGGGAGACCTATTTCCTTGCCTTTTCTGTGTTCTAGAGCTTCATTCTTTCTGTTCCTTGGCACATAGCTCCTTTCTCCGTCTTCAAGGCCAGCAATGCAGTGTCTTCAAAACTCTCTCTGCTCAGTTTTCACATGGCCTTCTCTTCCATAGTAAAATCTCCTTCTGCCTCTCTTTTATAAGGACACTTATGATTGTATTAGGTTTTACCTGGATAATCTAGGATACTCTGCCTATCTCAAGATTCCTAATTTAATCTCATCTGCAAAATCCCTTTTGCCATAAAAGGTAATATCCACAGGTTCCAGGAATTGGGACCTGGATATCTGTGGGCGCCATTAATCATCCTACCACAGAGGGGATTTGATACTAATTAGCAAAATTACCGGTGCATTTATCTTTTTTTTTTTTGGTCAGGTTTATTGAGGTGTAACTTACATATAGCAAAATTCACTCTTTTTAGTGTACAGTTCTATGAGTTTCAACAAGCACGTACAGTTGCATAATTACCACAATTCTATCACCCCCCCAAATTCCAACATGCAGCCCCTTAGGCATCAAACTACCCCTCACCTCAGCCCTTGGCAACCACTGATGTGTTCTCTGTCCCTACGGTATTGCCTTTTGGACAATGTCATATAAATGGAATCATGGAGTACATAGCATTTTAAATCTGACTTCTTTTTCTTAGAAGAATGTATTTGAAATACATCTATGTTGTAATGCACCAGTAGCTTGTTCCTTTTTATTGCTGGGTAGCATTTGATTTTAGAAATGTGTCACAATTTATCCATCAGTTGTAGGACACTTGAGCTGTTTCCAATATTTGGCAATTATGAATGCAGCCTCCTTAAATGTTCAGGTACACACAATTCTTATGTGAATATAAGTTTTCATTTCTCTTGAGTAAATATAGGAAAGAGATTGCTAGGTCATATTGTAAATGTGTGTTAAACCTTATAAGGGACTGCCAAACGGTTTTCCAAAGTGCTGTACCATTTTGTTTTCTCACTAGTAATGAATGAGAATTCCAGTTGCTCTACATCCTCACCACCATTTGGTATTATTTTTTTCCTCTCTTAATTTTAGCCATTTGGATAGGTGTGTGGTGATGCAGCAATCCTACTTCTAGAGATCTATCACAGGGGTGCAGTGGCAAAAAGGTGAAAAGATGCACGTACAAGGCTATCCAATATAGCTTTGTAATCACAAGAGACTGGAAACAACCCAAATCCCCATCAATAGAAAACTAATTGAATAGACTATGGTACATCCCCCAAATGGAGTATAGCAAGGAATAAGAAAATTCTTTATTACTATGGTATGATCTCCAGGATACATTTTTAAAGTAAAAAAATAAATGTAAGAGAAAAGTGTGTAGAGTGTGCAATCATTTATCTACATATAAAAGAAGCTATAAAAATTTAATAAATATTACTATAGCAGAGGGAGGGACTAGAGAGGAAAGGAATAGGGTAGAATCTACAATCTATATTAAAAAAATATAATGTGTTTTGTAGATTTAACTTTGGAGCCAGCTAAGTATTTTATATAATTGCCAAAAAATTTTATATAATTACCAAAAAAAAAAAAAAAAAACTAGAAAGCAATCCTTAGAAATAGAAAGTAAAATAAAATACAAATGTTCCTAACTGTGGATTCAGTGGATGACATAACCATACAGAGAAGGCTTTGAGTGACTTTAAGTCATCATCATTTGACTCTATATCCCTAGAGCGATATATCCAAAGACAAAAGAACTGTGTATTATGGGATAAAAATATATAACGATGTTGGTGCCCTTAAGACCTGAGATATTTGGCATAGAGGTACAGATTAGGATTGATGAGGTTAACTGAAAACTGTAATTCTCCATTTCAGTTGGAATTATTCATGTGAACATGTTATACCTTTTATCTTTAGAAAATAATATATATTTCCTAGCTATGACCACTAAAAAGAATTCAAATTCAAGTAAACACTAAAAAGCAAAACACATTTTTAAGACAAGTAGGGAAAAGTGAATCATTTTGCAGATTTGATGACACTAGGAAATGGTTGGCAATATTTAGCTGTGATCATGATATTGTGGAGTTTTTTTAAAAAAAGAATTTGTATCTTTTATAGATATATTATGAAAGATTTACAAAAGAAATAAGTGTTTAAGATTTGCCTCAAAATAATCTGACAGGAGGGGAAAGATGTGTGAAAGTGTAGATGATACAGAATGATTGTGTAGTGATAGTTGTGAAAGCTGGGTGATGAGTATATAGGGACCATTATCCTATTCTATTTTTAAAAGATTTAAAAATCCTTCAAAAGAAAAACCAGTGTTTTTCTGAAAAAAACTTTATTTGAAAAACTTTGTAGCTATTGTGTGAGGATGTGATGCTTGGAGCTGCTGCAGCCACCTTGTGACCATGAGCATGCAAGCTTGAAGTCAAAAGCATCCAAATTCATAGCTATTTAATTTGTATAAATTCAAGTTTATTAAACTGACTAATTATGAAACTACTTAATGAGAAAATGAGACAATTTCAGTGGATAAAAATATTGAAACTGGAGATTCTCAATGTACATTCATGAAAATTCTTTGATTGTAATTAATAGAAATCTTAGCTTAGGCAAAATTTGGAGATGTATTATGGGCCTTCAGGGCAATCTCATGGAATTCTAGCACAGAAATGCCCCTGAGACTCATGAAGAACATAGCTCAAGATGTAAAGTCTGTCATTATTCTTTCTTCAATTCTCATCTCCACTGCTCAGCTTAATTATGACTATCACTGCTCTATCTTTTTTTTTTTTTTTTTTTTTTTTTTTTTTTTTTTTTTTTTTTTGCGGTACGCAGGCCTCTCACTGTTGTGGCCTCTCCTGTTGAGGAGCACAGGCTCCGGACACGCAGGCTCAGCGGCCATGGCTCACGGGCCCAGCCGCTCCGCGACATGTGGGATCTTCCTGGACCGGGGCACGAACCCGTGTCCCCCACATCGGCAGGCGGTCTCTCAACCACTGCGCCACCAGGGAAGCCCACTGCTCTATCTTTTGTAGACCAACTTTCTTCATTTTCCAGTCCACATCACGGAAAACATGCACATCCATAGTCTCTGGTTTTATACGCTCAAGTTCGGTCATTCAGATAGTGACTGATTTTTTCCCCCCTAGACCCAGTTCCAAAAATTCTGGAAGAATGGATTGATTGGTCCAGGAACTGGCATTGTCCTATCCAAAGGGAAGGGCTCACTTAGGTCAGTCATGGCCAGGGTTCAAGGCATGTGCAAAATGGCTGATCCTGTGGTTCCGGTGGTGTTCATGTGAATGGAGGGGGTGACAAGAACAACTCCCAGAGATGGTGGGGGGGAAGTAGCTGGGCAGACAGACAATAGGGGTCTAGTTGGGTCAGGCCAGATCACGATGTTTAGACTGGGTACAAAGACTGGTGAGAATGATGACTTGGATGAGTTTTACTTTGCTTGACTCAAGAAAGCAAGCAAGCAGCGCATAATATATGCATGGGACAAGGATACAAGTGAGGAGACTCGGCTCCCAGCTGCTCCTGGGTCCTCACTCAAGAAAGTTCAGTGGGTTGTGCAGCAATGTAGGGGTCAGAAACTAACCAGGCCAGAAGTGCTCAGGCCATGGCACTGGGGGAAGCTTGTGCCAGTGATCAAGGGTCCATTTACTCCCATATAAAGGATCCCTTGCCACACTGCTGTCCCACGTTAGTCCCATGTTGTTCTCTTTCTTACCATGCCATCAGATCTAAACAGGGCCCACCTGGTCCACCAGACAAGTGTAACCTTCCATCTGTGCAGCTTCTAATTTCCTTCTGCCTTCTATTTTGGTTACATAGTATTGAGAAAATCCTGATTCACACGGATAAGGAGTTGCAAACTGAAGCAGTTTTTCATCCTCTCCCATTGCAATGTCAGGCCTGAGCTACTGTCCAATTAAACTGATCCAGAGCGAAGCGTGTAAAAAATGTTCAGTCTGAGTTTAAATCATTAGTAATAGCCAATTGTTGTGGGTATTCCTTACCATTCATTTAACAGAGGAGAAAAAGAGCACCCAGGATTTAAAGTAAGTACAAAAAGTATCCAAAATAGAACAAAGTCAGGGACTTCCCTGGTGGTCCACCCGTTAAGACTGCTCTCCCAATGCAGGGAGGGAGCCTGGGTTCGATCCCTGGTCAGGGAACTAGATCCCGCATGCCTCAACTAAAGACCTGGTGCAGCCAAATAAATAAATAAATATTTTAAAAACAAACAAACAAAAACACCCAAAATAGAACAACGTCATCAAATTTACATACTTGTTACACTGTGATCCCAGTGGTCCCCAATGTCCAAACCACCTGGCTCACAAGGTTCTGGTAATGAGTCACTGATAAGACATAACTAATGTTACCTCACCCACCTTGACTCCGACCCCCTGCAAGGGAGTCCTGCCCAACAACGGGTGGTCCACTAAGACTGCAGTCTTCAGTTAATTAAGGGAATAAATGCTACACAACAGCTAATTAATAATAACTAATGTTTTCATGGAAATGAATAAAGTGCTTCCATATTCCTTTCTTTATTTGATCTCCAATAAGCCTGTGAGTTAATTGGACAGGTTATTTTATAAAGGAGGAGACTGAGTCTCAGAGGAGTACCATAACCTTCCAAGTTAGTGACAAATAGAGAAAACAAGTGTGGAACTTCAAGCCCTTGGTTTTTCCTTTTTCCTTCCTCTCTTCCTTCCTTCCTCCCTTCCCTTCCTTTCCTTCTCTTCCCTTCTCCTTCATTCCTTCTTTGCTTTTCTCTCCCTCCCTGCTTTTCACTCTCCTTCCCTTCTTACATCCTTCCATAAGCATTTGTTGATTCCTACTGTGGGTCAGGCCCTAGGCTTGAACTGGGGATTTAAAGGTAAATGAGACATGGTTACTGCTCTGGAAAAACACGGCAGGAGAGACAGATGTAACCAGAGCTAAAAATGAACGCAATGTGGAAGCACCGCAGAGGGAGGGAGGACATTTAGCTAGACCTTGAAGGGTAAGTAGCATCCCCAGAGAGAGATCATGGAAACGGGAATGTGACATTTACTCTCTAAATACTTCCCTTTTAGAGTAAATACTTCCCTTTCCCTTCCCTTATTATTCTTGTTCAGTTTTTGGAGTAAACTTTTTAATTGAAGTGTAACATACACACAGCTGATGTTCATTTTTAAAAGACCCGCCCCCAATAAAATAAAAGACCCATTCGCAATTATTTAAAAATCATTATTCAAAATTAAACATAAGGCAAATTAATCAATTCTCCCCCAAACATTTAACAGAATATATTTTCAGTGCTCGTGGGTACTGGGGAAATCCAGAGTTCATAGCCTATTGGCGGTGGGTGGATGGGTGTGGGAAAGACATACAAACAAAGTATTATTTGAAAAATTCTAAAGTAGAAGCATTTACTTGACAAATATTTATCTAGTGCCCACTATGTGCCAGGCACTGTGAAAGATGCCAGGAAGTCAGTCCCATGGACTCTAAGTGCTAAAGGAAGTATATAAGAAGAGATGTGGCAGAACTGAAAAGGGTCAATTAGTTTTACCCCAAGGGCTCAGGAGCGGAGAAGGTGGTATTTGAGTTGGGCTTAAAAAAGTAGAATTGGCAGATGGTGAAGGTAGACAAAGGGCATTTTATTGTTCAAGAGCCAGCATGAGCAAAGGTCTGGGGGAATGATGGTTCAAGGACATGTCTGGGGAGCTGGGAGAAATGCCTGTGACCAGAGGTGGATTATGAGTTGGGAAGGGGGCCAGTGGCAGGAAATGAAGCTGGAGGGAATCCTGGGGGGAGATCACAAAGGGTCTCAAATGCTATGTATGAAGAGATATTTACTGCTTCCCAAATATCCTTCTCCTCCCCACATTTCCCTGTCTCCTCGCCGTTAAAGAGAACCACCTGCCTAGTTTCACCAACGGCTGTCAGTGGAAGTTACGCGTGTCAGTTCTGGACTGGAGTATTAAAAAGCAAGTTCTTGGGCTCCCCTGGGGGCGCAGTGGTTGAGAGTCTGCCTGCCAGTGCAGGGGACACGGGTTCGAGCCCTGGTCTGGGAAGATCCCACATGCCGCAGAGCAACTAGGCCCGTGAGCCACAACTACTGAGCCTGCGCGTCTGGAGCCTGTGCTCCGCAACAAGAGAGGCCGCGACAGTGAGAGAGCCCCGCGCACCGCGATGAAGAGTGGCCCCCGCTCGCCACAACTAGAGAAAGCCCTTGCACATTAACAAAGACCCAACACAGCCAAAAATAGATAAATAAACAAATGTGGGGTTTAAAAAAAAGAAAAAAGAATATTATTAAAATACAAAAAAAAAGCAAGCAAGTTCTTCCTTAGCTTTCCTGCCTTGCCAAGTAGCCAAGGAGCCCTCATGTTCCGAGTGATACAGCTCCACCATGGCAGCCCCCCAATCCGTCTGGGTCCGTGACTGATTATAAGTGGAGTGCATGCATGCAGTGTGTACCGTGAATAAGAAATAAATTTTTGTTGTGTTAAGCCATTAGGATTTGGGGATTAATTCATTACTGCAACAAAATTTAGGCTACTCTGACTGATACACCAGGCTAAGAAATTTGGAATTTGCCCTAGAGGTGGAGTATAGCCATTGAAAGTGCGTAACGTTGTCAGATTTGCCAGACACTGCTCTCCAGATTATCCCTGTTCATGTGTAACAGTGGTGTCATTAAGCACTGTCCCATCTCAGGAGGATTTGAGCTTGTTCCGTTCAAATCCCACTTTTCTCATTCCCCTTCCCGCACTGAGTACAGATGCCCAGAGCTTTCTTGTCACCATTCCACTGGGTCCAGGTGCCCATTCCCTTGCTTTGGGCTCATGGGTTTTGTCCTGGGGCATGATGTCACCTGGAGGAATGGGGCAGGTTCATGTTGAAGTTGTGTGGCATGGCTGGGCAGGCATCCAGTGAGTTAGAGATGCTAATGCATCTGACAGCTCCAATGCTGTTAGAGGGACCTGTTCACCAGCTGCCCACAGAGGAGCAACGTGTGGGGATGAGTTTGGGGCAGGCAGCAGGAGGTTCTCTGGTCATGGCTGAGTGACCTGTGACAATGACTCAGCTCTTGCCTTGCTCCTTGTTGCTCAAACAATGTCCCTTGAAGCCTTGTTTGCTAATTCAGTTCACCTGGCTCAACTGTGCTTTGGGTCGTGTTCCTTTTTGATAAACTGCCCCAGATCAGCTCCCAGGCCAGGAGTGTCCTTGTGTCAACCCCTGCCTGTCACTTTCCTCTCCTCCTCACATCCTCTGACCTCCTTCTACTTTAGAGAAAATCTTTCTTTCCCCTTTTGGTCACCTCCAAAGGGTCACGCCCCTTTCTCTCTTCTAGTTCCTCTGCTCTTCTCCAGTTCGTTAACGGAGGACTTGATGATCTATTAAATCGAGGGTCTGGATCATCAGCAATTAATACAAACAAACCAAAAAAGAGAAAGAAAAAGAGTTCCCTTTTTTTAAGGGTAGGGACAACTCACCTTTCAAACTGCACAATAAATAAGGGAGAATAATTGTGGTAAGTAGGTGAAAAAAGGGAGGCAACTGCAACTGTTTTGGTATTGAAACGGTTTGAGCCCTCACATCCTGCCACATTCATAATGGCAAGATCTGGCTCCCCCTAAAACAATAGTCACTTGTTCTAAAGGCCTCCAGCCTTACACCATTATGGAGAGCCATCTCAGCCCTGGAGGTCTGTTCCTATTTCTTATTCTTATTTAGTTCCTTCTCTTTATTCTTTTCTTTCCCCAGGTCTCAGTGCCCCAAACTCCTGGCTCTTGGGTCCACCTCAGAGGAGATAAAGAATTACTTAAAATCAGAACTGCCTCTCACCCAGAGAGGTCACCCGTTACTTTCTGATGGGCTTTGGCTTTGCACACCCAAAAGACCCTTAGAAGGTTTTCTCCCCAACAGGAGAGCAATTTTCTCCAGAATATGAATTCTTCTGCCATCTCTTTAGCAACAAGTACATACTGCAGTATTTTTGTGTCTCTGCAACATGTGTTTTCTGTCTATTATTGTTATTATTTTGAATAGAGGGTACATTCAGATGATTTAAAATTCAAAGGCAACAAAGGGTATACACAGAAAAATCCCCTTTCTGCCCGTGTCTAGCTACCCCAAGATTCTCTCCAGAGATGAACAATGTTACTAGTTTCTTATGTATCCTTCCAAAGTACTTTATACAAGTACAAACACATGTATCTATTCTTTCTGTCTCTCTCTCTCTTTTTTTTCAGTCTTCTCGCATATGCTGGCATTGTATACATGCTGCTTTGCACCTTGCTTTTTTCACTGACAAATATGCATATAGCTTGGGAATGCCCCCATTTTACTACACAGAGCGTCACCAATCTATGGTATTCTAGTGTATGCACGTTACATGACTTATTTAAATCATCCCCTATTGATGGACATTTAAGTGATTTCCAGTTTTTTGCTACTATAAGCATTGCTGCCCTAATCACCTTGTAGATGTGCCCTTTTGCACATTTTTGAGTACGTCTGTAGAAAAGAATTCCTGGAGGTGGAATTCTTGGATCAAATGATAAGTATTCCAATTGCCCATCTTTGGGCTTTTACCAATTTACATTCTCACTAACCATTAAGAGATTCTGTTTTCCCACAGAGTGCTTTACATGTATTTCTAGAAAAATCCTTCTGGGGCCATGTGGAAATCGGACTGGAAGGAGAAGACCTAACAGTACCCATGAGAGAGGTGGTGTGTTCTAGGTAAAGTGGGGCAGGGAAGATTTGCTCTTTGGAGGTCAGAGAAGGCTTTCTGAAAATAGGCTCTTGAAGAATCAGGTGCTTGCCAGACAGAGAAAAAGCCTGTGTGGCCATGCTGGCTCTTCCTGGTAGTTTAATCTGAAGAGATAATTTTGGGGAGATAAAAACATTGTATGCCTGAGGATGTACCTTGCAGAATCACCTATAAGAATAAGGAATAAGAAATCATTTGGTAAGGGTTAAATGATGATACATGAACGTTATAGAAAAGCAAAGTATAATAATAATAGCAATAGTAAGAGCAGCTTTTTTTAATATTTGCTAAGAAATTTATTATTTTCTGATATAAAGCTTAGCAATTAAATGATAAAATTGTATCTGAAAAATATACACATGCATATAAGCTTTAAGTTTAAGACCATATCTTGGTAAAACTAGCATAAAATATGAAAATAAGACAAAGAAAAAGAGAATTATCTTGGGCTAGGCAATTCAAGATATTTGATTTTGCATTAATAGCAGCTATTGTTTATGAAGGGCTACTCTGTGTCAGGCACTGGATTACATATTACACATGCATTTCTTAAAACCCATCGAATCTTTATTCCATCTCTCTGCATAAGGCACAACTCTTTCCAATTTAACAGGTAAGAAAACCGAGGATCAAAGATGACGAGTAACTTGCCAAAGGTAACATAACAAGGAAGTGGCAAAACCAGGATTCCACAAAGTTGTGTGACCACAAAGCCTGCCCTCTCACCCACTAGAATAGCCTCCTCCCTGTTAGCTTGCTCAACTCTCCAGAGCTCTGGTGAAGGTGTCAGCGGAGATGAAGCGATTACAGGTATAAAGAATATATTGCAGGGCTTCCCTGGTGGTGCAGTGGTTGGGGGTCCGCCTGCCGGTGCAGGGGACGCGGGTTCGTGCCCCGGTCCGGGAAGATCCCGCATGCCGCGGAGCGGCTATGCCCGTGAGCCGTGGCCGCTGGGCCTGCGCGTCCAGAGCCTGTGCTCCGCAGTGGGAGAGGCCACAGCGGTGAAAGGCCCGTGTACTGCAAAAAATAAATAAATAAATAAAATAATAACATAGCGAGGGGAAAAAAAGCTATGTGCATAATTGTTTAAATGAGAAGATCACAACTATGTAAAAATAGAAATACCTGTGGGTTTGCTGATTACCCATCCAGAATAGTCTAGGGCAGTCCTGGGTTTAAGTTCCTGATTGTTGGCAGTCCTGTATCGGGTGCTATGCTCTGACTTTAGGAAAGTTGGGGAAAGTTGGCTATTGTAGTTAAAACTAAAGACTATATTGAAGACATTTAAGTATTTTTGATACCACTGAGCATTTAAATATGTAAGTATTATGGAACAAACAGAGCTCCTAAAACCTTTGTAATTTCCTAAGTGGTAAGGCTGCCAGGAGCATCTTTTGTACTGATGTTTGGTTTACTGATCCTGGTTCCTGACACAGAGCTCCTAAATCCCTTGGAATGTCCTGGGTGATAGGAATGTCTGTTGTTCTAATGAGGAGAATTTTGGTGGGTAGGAATGACTATTATTCTAATGAGGAGACTCTTGGTGAGCTGGTGGATGGCTTCAGCATGGGGGTTGGTCATCAGAAAAAACTAAGCTGTGGTTAGAAGTCCGGAAATTTCAGCCCCACTTCTTCCATCCTCTGAGAAGGGGAGAAGAGCTGGAGATTGAGTTAATACTTGATCATGCCTATACGATGAAGCCTCCATAAAAATTCCTGAACTATGGGGTTCAGAGAACTTCCAGGTTGCTGAACACATACAGCTGCTGGGAGAGTTGTGACTCCAGAGAGGGCATGGAGCCCAGCTCAACACCTTTCCTCCACATCTTGCCCTGTGTATCTCTTCCATCTGGCTGTTCCTGACTTGTATCCCTTATTGTAAACTGGTCACCTAGTAAGTAAATTGTCTTCCTGAGTTCTGTGAGCCATTCTAGCAAATTACCAAACCTGAGGAGAGGGTCATGAGAACCCCTGACTTATAGCAGGTTGGTCAGAGGTACTGGAGGCTTGGGCTTGCCTTTGTCCTCTGAAGTGGAGGTGGAGGACATTCTTGTGGGACTGAGCCCTTAACCTGTGGGATCTGATGCTAACTCCAAGTAGATAATGTCAGAATTGAATTGGATTGTAGGACACCCAGCTGGTGTCACAGAATTGGTCAGTGTGGGGAAAACACCTACACATTTGGTGCCAAAGTGAAGTTCTGCGTGATTGTAGAGAACAGTAGTTTCCCCTTTACACACACACACACACACACACACACACATTTCAGGGTTGTTACAGTGACTCAAACTTCTTTAAAATATGAAACTTGGAAAGGGATGATATTTGATACAAACCTAGAAGGTTAAGGAAGCAGACGTTTTGAGAGGGTATCTTAGCCTTACTAATTAATGTAAATTGATAGCAATGTCTTGCCTATTCATTACTCCAGTCATTGGATTTCTGTGGTGACTGTTTTTTAAAGGTTAGACTTGACCAACTCCATTATAATTTTTTTTCCAGTGGTACAAGCAGACAGAATCAAGAGAGGAGGCTTATGTTTATTTCAAATAGTGAAAGTAACAGCTATCAATAGGTTGTATCAGAAAGGTTATTGGAATTCCTTTATTTGATCGTTTGTTCATCCTGTCTTCATGTTAGTTCTGCTCTTTATTCATTAAAAAAAATTTTTTTTTAATTTATTTTCGGCTGTGCCATGTGGCATGCGGGATCTTAGTTCCCCAACCAGGGATCGAACCTGGAACTCGTGCCCCCTGTGGTGGAAGCGTAGAGTCTTAAACACTGGACCGCCAGAGAAGTCCCTATTCATTTAATTCATTCATTCATTTATTCATTCCACATTTACTAGTCTCCCATTATATGCCAAGTTCTGTGCTGGGCACTGGGAGCATAATAGTGAATGAGACTTTGTCCCTGCCCATGAGGGGTTCACTGGTAGAGCTAGAAACATAAACAGATGATTATTAACACAGTGTGATCAGTGCCATTTCAATTCAATTTAATAAGTGTATTCTGAGGGTCTGCTCTGTCCAGGATGCTGTGCCGGCCACTTTCATAGGTGGTAGAGGATGAGATATCTGGCCTTGTCCTTAGGGAGCTCATAGTCTAGCGAGGGAGACAGTATACAGACCAGTAACTGAATCATTACAAATGACCATCATTTGTAAGGGAATTAAGCAGGGTTCTGGGATGAAGAATAACAGGACAGGGGAACCTATTTTGGCAGAATGGTCCAGGAAGTGCTATGACAGAGGCATCGCAGGGGACCATTGGAGCACCGAGGGGCAGCTGGTATGACATACCATGTAGGAGTCAGAGAAGGCTTTGCTAAGGAGATTCCCCCCAAAGCTAAATCTGAAAAGGTAGGAAAGATTTAAACAGGAGGAAAATGTCAAGATGGGCAATCCGAAGAGAGAGAGAACTGGGGTACAAAGCTCTGGAGGTGTTGAGGTGACAGAAAGCAGGATCTGCCGGAAGATCAGCAGGTGATTCAGTGGCAGAGGGGTACAGGGTTCAGGCAGGAGGGGACGAGATGGAGTTGCAAAGATAAAGCAAGGCCAGGTCATGTGTGGCCACTGATACCAGGCTATACAAGCTTGGAATTGTCTGGATGGTGATAAAATGTAGAGCTTGCCAACCCATGGCCCTCAGCACCTAAGGTTCGCACAGCTTTCCATGGGTCCCCTAAAACCAGACTGTACTGATTGCATTTTATGCCATGATTAAGTTGTATACTTTAAAAGAGTGTGACAGGTTGCCCTCTGAAGATTTATATGTCTTTCTTTTTCATCTCTAGGGAAAGATGAGCTTAAAGATCCTCTTTGGGTAATTCACCTTTAACTGCTTAAAGGTTTCTCCCTCATCCCTGAAGGGGGACATGTAGGGCACCTGGAGACAAAAAAAAAAAAAAAAAAAAACCGGGGGAGGTCTGGAGTCCCAAAGGGCAGAAATGCACACAAATTTTGATTTGGACCTTTCGGATATATGGGTATGGTATGAGCTGTAATATCAATCGGGTTCTTAGGGTTTATCGTATGAGCCCACCACATATTCACAGTAGGTATATATGTTGATACCCGAACATATTTTACATCAGCCACTATAATTATCGCTATTCCCACAGGGGTAAAAGTGTTTAGCTGACTGGCAACACTCCACGGAGGTAATATTAAATGGTCCCTGGCCGTGATGTTTCATCTTCCTTTTCACGGTCGGTGGACTAACAGGCATTGTCCTGTTAGCTAATTCATCATTAGGTATTGTCCTTCACGATACCTACTATGTAGTCACACACTTTCACTATGTGCTCTCAATTGGAGCTGTTTTCACTATCGTAGGAGGATTTGTGCACTGATTCCCACTCTTCTCAGGATATACACTCAACTCAACATGAGCAAAAGCTCACTTTGTAATCATATTTGTGGGTGTCAACGTAACCTTCTTCCCACAGCATGTTTTAGGCTTATCTGGCATGCCTCGACGATACTCCACTACCCGGATGCCTATACAACATGAAACACTAGCTCATCAACAGGCTCATTCATCTCGTTAACAGCAGTCATGCTGATAATCTTCATTATCTGAGGAGCAGTTGCATCCAAACGAGAAGTACTAACAGGGGAACTCACTACTACAAATTTAGAGTGATTAAATGGATGTCCTCCACCATACCACACATTAGAAGAGCCAACCCACGTCAATCTAAAGTAGTCAAGAAAGGAAGGGGTCGAACCCTTTTTTATCAGTTTCAGGCCAACACCATAGCCGCTATGTCTTTCTCCATGAATGAGATATTAGTAAAATTTTATGTAACTTTGTTGAAGTTAAGTCACAGGTGGAAATCTTGTATATCTCTATGGCACGTCCCTTCCAACTAGGTTTTCAAGATGCAACATCGCCCATCATAGAAGAGCTACTACACTTTCACGACCACACACTAATAATTGTTTTCTTTTTTTTTTTTTTTTGCGGTACTTGGGTCTCTCACTGCCGTGGCCTCTCCCGTTGCGGAGCACAGGCTCCGGACGCGCAGGCTCAGCGGCCGTGGCTCACGGGCCCAGCCGCTCCGCGGCATGTGGGATCTTCCCGGACCGGAGCACGAACCCGCGTGCCCTGCATTGGCAGGCGGACTCTCAACCACTGCGCCACCAGGGAAGCCCTAATAATTGTTTTCTTAATTAGCTCCCTGGTTCTTTATATTATTTCACTAATAATAACTAAGCTAACACATACTAGCACTATAGATGCACAGGAAGTAGGAACTATCTGGACTATCTTGCCGGCCATTATCTTGATCTTAATCGCCCTGCCGGCACTACAAAGCCTTTACATAATAGACGAAATTAACAATCCATCTGTTACTGTAAAAACTATAGGTCACCAATGATACTGAAGCTATGAATATACTGACTACGAAGACCTAAATTTTGATTCCTATATAATCCCAACATCAGACCTAAAACCAGGAGAACTACGACTGCTAGAAGTAGATAACTGAGTAGTTTTGCCTATAGAGATAACAATCTGAATACTACTCTCCTCCAAAGACGTATGGCACTCATGAGCCGTACCTTCCTTAGGTCTAAAAACAGATGTAATCCAAGGACGCCTAAACCGAACAACCCTAATGTCAGCATGACCAGGCTTATATTACGGACAGTGTTCAGAGATCTGTGGGTCAAACCATAGCTTCATGCCAATTGTCTTTGAGTTAGTGCCTCTAAAATACTTTGAAAAATGATCCGCATCTATGCTATAAGCTCATTAAGAAGCTAGGTTAGCGTTAACCTTTTAAGTTAAAGACTGAGAGCTAAGATTCTCCTTAATGACATACCACAACTAGATATATCAATGTGATTTATTACCATTTCATCTATATTTCTAACACTATTTATTATATTTCAACTAAAAATCTCAAAACTTATCTACTACCCCAACCCAAAGTCAACACTCACTAAAGTGCAAAAACAACCTACCCCTTGAGAGACAGTATGAACGAGAATTTATTTGCCCCTTTCGTGACCCCAACAATAATAAGCCTCCCCATAGTCATTCTAATTATTATATTCCCAAGTATTTTATTTCCAACATCAAAACAACTAATGAACAATCGCATAATTTCCCTTCAACAATGGCTAATCCAACTCACATCAAAACAAATAATAAGGGCTTCCCTGGTGGCGCAGTGGTTAAGAATCCGCCTGCCAATGCAGGGGACACAGGTTCAAGCCCTGGTCCAGGAAGATCCCACATGCCTCGGAGCAACTAAGTTCGTGCGCCACAACTACTGAGACTGCGCTCTAGAGCCCGCGAGCCACAACTACTGAGCCCGCACGCCACAACTACTAAAGCCCGCATGCCTAGAGCCTGTGCTCTGCACGCAACAAGAGAAGCCACTGCCATAAGAAGCCCGTGCAACGCAATGAGGAGTAGCCCCCGCTCACCGCAACTAGAGAAAGCCCCACGCGCAGCAACGAAGACCCAATGCAGCCAAAATAAATAAATAAATAAATAATAATAAACATCCATAATCATAAAGGACAGACCTGATCACTGATACTAATGCCACTTATCCTATTTATTGGGTCAACCAACCTTCTCGGACTACTGCCCCGCCCATTTACACCCACCACGCAGCTCTCAATGAATGTGGAGGTAGCCATCCCACTATGAGCCGGTGCCGTGGTTCTAGGTCTCCGCAACAAAACAAAAGCATCACTTCCTACCACAAGGCATGCCCACCCCCCTCAACCCCATGCTAGTAGTTATCGAAACTATCAGCCTATTCATCCAACCAGTAGCACTAGCTGTGCGACTAACGGCCAATATTATAGCAGGTCATTTATTAATACATCTAATCGGAGAAACAACCTTAGCGCTAATAAGTATCAGCACGTTCACTGCTCTCACTACATTCATTCTTCTCACCCTACTCGCTGTCCTCGAATTCACTGTTGCTATAATTCAAGCCTATGTATCTACCCTCTTGGTAAGCTTATATCTGCACAACAACACATAGTGACCCACCAAATCCACACGTACCACAAAACATAGTAAACCCTAGTCCTTGGCCCCTTACGGGAGCCCTTTCAGCCCTTCTCATAACATCAGGCCTAATCATATGATTTCACTTCAACTCAATAATTCTACTAATACTAGGCCTACTAACTAATACTCTAACAATATATCAGTGATGACGAGATGTTATTCGAGAAAGCACTTTCCAAGGCCACCACACACCAACTGTCCAAAAGGGATCTCAGTACGGAATAATCTTTTTTTTTGTTTTTTTTTTTTGCGGTACGTGGGCCTCTCACTGTTGTGGCCTCTCCCGTCGCGGAGCACAGGCTCCGGATGCACAGGCTCAGCGGCCATGGCTCACGGGCCCAGCCGCTCCGCGGCATGTGGGATCTTCCCGGACCGGGGCACGAACCCGTGTCCCCTGCATCGGCAGGCGGACTCTCAACCACTGCGCCACCAGGGAAGCCCCGGAACAATCTTATTTATCGTCTTAGAAGTCCTCTTTTTTTACCAGCTTCTTTTGAGCCTTCTATCACTCAAGCCTCACCCCTACACCTGAATTAGGCAGGTGCTGGCCACCAACAGGCGTTCACCCTCGAAACCCCTTAGAGGTACTGCTTCTCAACACTTCTGTGCTATTGGCCTCTGGCATGTCCATTCCTTGGGCCCATCACAGCATTATGGAAGGAAATCGCAAACACATACTTCAACCCATTTTTATTACAATTACTCTTGGTATCTATTTTACAATCCTACAAGCATCAGAGTATTACGGTCTCAGATGGGGTCTACAGATCGACTTTCTTCATAGCCACAGGATTCCACGGACTACATGCAATTATTGTCTACCTTCCTTGTTGTTTGTTTCCTGCGCCAATTAAAATTCCACTTCACATCCAACCACCACTTCGGCTTTGAAGCTGCTGCTTGATACTGACCTTTTGTAGATGTTGTATGACTGTTCCTTTACATATCTATCCATTGATGAGGCTCACAGTTCTTTTAGTATTAATTAGTGCAACTGACTTCCAATCAGTTAGTTTCGGTACACTCCGAAAAAGAATAATAAACTTAATACTGACCCTATTAACAAATACAACACTGGCCTCATTACTTGTGCTCATCGCCTTCTGACTCCCTCAACTAAACACTTATGCAGAAAAAACAAGCCCTTAGGAACGTGGATCTGACCCTATAGGATCCGCCCGTTTACGTTTTTCCATAAAATTTTTCCTAGTAGCAATCACGTTCCTCCTTTTCAACCTGGAAATTGCTCTCCTACTGCCCCTCCCCTGAGCAACCCAAACAAACAACCTAAAAACAATACTCACCATGGCTCTACTTTTGATCTCAGTATTGGCAATTAGCCTGGCCTATGAGTGAACTCAAAAGGGACTGGAGTGAGCTGAATATGGTATTTAGTTTAAAACAAAACAAGTGATTTCGACTCATTAGATTATGATTAGGCTCATCATTACCAAGTGTCTTTAGTACATATAAATATTATCATAGCTTTCACTATATCCCTCATAGGGTTACTAATATATCGATCCCGCCTAATATTCTCACTACTGGAAGGCTGGGACCTTGGAGAATGGCTGGGTGAGAAACTGAGCATGGGGTCTAGGCTAAGCAGTATGGGAGCTGGCCAGCTCCTGGAGACCCCTGGCACCTGCTCAGGGACCTGGATCTGCAGGGTCCCCTGTCTGAGGTCAGGGTCGGTACAGCACCACTGTGTGCCAGGGAGAAAGCAAAACTCCAGATTCCCTGCTTGGTGTGGACATGGGCAGACCCTCTCCCTGCTGGGGCTGCTTCAGCCTCGGAGTTTCTTGTTGAAACCTAAAAACAGGTTTCTCAAGTTGGTGGTTTCGATTTGAGAAGAAAAAAACTGAAGTGATTGCATTTGCCCTGTGAGTTTCTGAAGACAATCTTACAAATCACAGCTGATTTGTCACAGAAGACAACCTAGGGTGACTTGACCTGAAGTCTAACATTTTGAAGGACAGTTTACTAGATCTTAAGAGACAGAGGCCCTCTGGCTCTCCTTGGGGCCAATGCAGCAGAAGCAGGGGCTGGAAAAGCTCCTGGGTTTATGAGCCACATATAACCTTTCTCAGAGGCGGTTACTTCTATTGTCCCAATTTGCCGATGAGACAACGGAGGTTCAGAGGAGTGAGTGACTTGCCCAGGACCATCCTGCAAGAAAGAGGCAGGGCAGGGAGTGAACGCGGGTGTTCTCATTCCCCGGGCAAGGCTATTTGGACTCCAGCAAAGCACTGCTACTGCTGAAACAGCAGTGAGAAAGGAGAAAGCGGAGAAGGAGGAAGAGGGAAAAAAGAAAGAGGGAAGCACAAAAGAATAGGGGGAAGGGAAAGGAGGAGAAAGTGGAGGAGCAGGAAAGCAGAGGAACGAGATCAACCCAATCAGCTGTTATGGACGAATTTTTGTTTGTTTTTTCCGTTCCTCAAATCCCAAAGAAGGTAATGCATTGCTGGTCTGATTGTGTTTCTACCACAACTTGCAGCCCAAGATGCAGCACAACCTCTGAAAAGCCCATTGTTCCTCGGAGCGATAACTATAACTCTCTGGAAATGGTGCGGCCCAGTGCACACAGCTCTGCCTGCCCCCACCCCACTGGTGACCTGCTGGGGCAGCTGAATGCCTTCTGGTCCGCTGAGCCCAGAAGAGTGGGGCTGGGCTTTCAGAAACAGCTGCGCTGATTCATCTAGAACAAAAGCCAGCTCTTCCTGCTAAATCCTTGGCAGGCAAGGGTTGCGAGGCCAGCAGGCCCCTGTGCCCCTCCGCAGAAACTTCGTCTTGATCCGGCTACAACAGCGTGGGTCTGCTGCATGAGAGCCAGCTTCCCGCTGCCCCGTCCCTGCAGCCTGGCCTGCTCTTAGCCCCTCCTGGGGGCCAGTGGCTTTGGAGTGAAATCCGGCTTCTCGTCCCAGTCCTGCCATTTCCCAGCTGTGCAATGTAAACGAGGGACTTCACTTCTCTGAGCCTCAGTTTCTCCATCTGTGATCTGGGAGGGAGAGTAGTTTCGATCTGAGGAACTGCTGTCAGATTTGAAGGA
This sequence comes from Stenella coeruleoalba, assembly GCF_951394435.1. Lineage (NCBI taxonomy): Eukaryota > Metazoa > Chordata > Mammalia > Artiodactyla > Delphinidae > Stenella > Stenella coeruleoalba. The sequence continues at coordinate 109,631,828 of NC_137153.1, forward strand.
CATAATGCCCGGAGCAGGCACCTATGACTAATTGTCCTCTTGCTGTCTTGTCATCTTGCTGTCTGGCCTCATCTTTCATAACTCAGTCTGGTACCTTGCATTTCAGACACGATGGCACAAGCTCACCCTTCTTCAACTCCTCCGTGTCTTCACCTGTAGGCTTCCCGTAAATGATACCAGCTTCTGTTTACAGAGGCCCTGCTATGCCCCAGGCCTTGCAGCAAGCAGTTGACATAGATAATTTCACTTCATTTTCCCACAACTTTTTGAGGTGGACACAGATATCAGATGAAGAAACTGAAGCACAGAGAGGCATCCTCCAGGGCCCAGCTCGTCTCCTTCTTTGCAGTCTTCTTGGAGTCTGCTCCCCAGCTTCTCCTCCCGTCCCCACGCTGAGCTTCCTCTTTCTTAGTTCCTATAACACCCTATTGTAACTGTCTTGTTTCCTTAGCCACAGACCCTGCAAAGATTGAGTCTATGACCGATTCACTTCTATGCCCTTCACACCAGGCACAGGGCTTGTACTCAGGAAAGCGGTAAGTAAATAATAACTAAGGGAAAAACAAAAAACATGAACTTCCTATGCGGATACAGAATAAAAGGATACCAAAATAGCACTGCGTCCAAGGTTTTTGGGTGTGTGTGTGTTTAAGGGGTTTTATGAATTACTTTTTATTTGTAAAGCACAGCAGTGTACAACCTTTCTTAAAACAGGCTTACATTTCTTAAACAACTCCAGATACTTTCCACATAAAGAAATACTGAGTTTTCATAAAACATTATATGAAATGTACAGGGAAGGGCCCAACTTCAGGCCCTAACATTGTCAAGATGAAGAGAAATAATTCCTGATCGTGAACAGAAGGTATGGAAAAGCCTTTATCTTCCCCTTGACTTTCACTTTGACTGTAGAAAGAGCCTGGACTTTGGAGACAGACCTGGGTTCAAATCCCAGGCTACCACTCACCCAGCTGTGACACCTTAATCAGGTTACTTACCTTTTCTGAGACTGTTTATTTATTTGTGAAATTGAAGATTATACCTAACTTGGAGGTAGTTGTTAGACTTAACTGCAATAATAAAGTGGTCAATAAGCATCCCCAAAGTGGTAGCTATGATTACAATTTTAGCTTTTATTATTTAAAGTACCACTGTCCTAGGGCCAGCTCTGTGTAGCTGTGGACAGCAGTGACAGGCATGGCAGAAGGAAGAAGGGTGTCTGGGCGCTTCTACAATTTCCTTGAAAATCTAACCTGGGAGGCTGGACGGAGGGGAAATCAGCACCAGGACGCTCTCCAAAGCTCAGGCCGCTCAGCATTTTATTGGCATGTGTGGGGCACAATTATAGGATCAGGCCTTCTAGGGATTCAAACGATGTGGAAATATAGAAACTATGCGTTAGGACTGAGCTGACAGTGATTGTATGGTACATGCTTCTAAGTTCTCATTAAAATAGTGTGACACACACGTTCCTGCCCAGGGCGTTCCGAAGACGCTAGGATTGGCGGCTCTTGAAATTCAAAGCGCAGCCCTCTCCCGCGTCCTTCTGAGGCATCCCAACTCACTCTGTCCGGCCAAACTTATCTCTTGTTTCCCTCACTTACTGATCGATTAATTCAGTAAAAATTGGCTAAGCACTGGCTCTGTGCCAGGCACTATTTGACACTGGGGATATATTGGAAAACCAAGCAAACACACTTCCTCCTTCTACTGCGTACCCAGTCAAACAGGCGATCTCAATGCAGAGACCTGAATGGGGGAAACCCACCTCCACTCCGGCTCGAGTCAGTTGGATAAAGGGTAGGCATCTGCCTAAGTTAGCATGTGGGCCACAGACAACGAGTCCAGCTCACTGCTGGTAAAAGGCATTTTGTGGAAAGCAGAGATGCTTTTCTCATGTGAGCCAGAGCAATGAAGCAGATGGGCAGAGATGAACGATGGAGTGAGAGTACTTCCTGGGTTTCCTTAGTACTCAGGCCCTGCTTCTAGTCTGACTCTGAGGCCCAGCTGCATCCCTGCCCTAGGGCTCCTTGAGATAATTCCAAGGTCTCTCCTGAGAGCACTTCTTCAATTACTCCTTTGCATAACATCTCCACTTGGGCTCTGCTTCTATAAGGCATTCACTGCTCAGAAGACACCTGTCCTTATAACTTATTTTTCTGAAGCTAGCTCCAGGAGAGGTCTGCGTCCAAAAGAGGCCACAGATCCAGAAGTCTTCCCTGGTCAGCCCAGCCTTTTCCTCCCTGCGTTTCTTCACACCCATCCAGTCATTTAATGAGAGTCTCATTGGCTTTCTCTGTGGAAGACAGCTGCCTCACAATGGTGGCACTGGCCTTCAGAGATGACCAGTCCTCACATGCCCAGCTAATCAATCACCACTGTTATGTCCCAAATTCTAGTTCCAAACTCTGATAGTGCAGTTTGGTTGTGGTGTCCACTCCAGATGGTGTCAACTGTGTTTGTGGTGGGGTGAGAGTTATAGTACCAACTTGGGTACCAAGTGAGGGCCACCACTGTGGATGGGGAAAGGCAGTCTCAGAAGAGGGAGCGGGTACCCCCAAATTGTCTACTGCATGGCCTGGGTGTGGCCTTTGTTTCCCCCATCCTCACTCCTGGGAAAGAGGTGGTCTTCTGGCAAAAGACGTCAAAGTTCTTCCATGAGAGGAGGTCCATATCAGCAAGAACAAGAAGACATTCACTCTGAAGGGGAGCTACAGGGCAAACAGTCCTTACTGATCCCTAGACCAATGGGGAGAGGAGTACAAAAAGGAGTCTAGAAAGAAATGAGAATAAGACACCAAGGCAGAGGAGACCTCTGTGCATCCACGCAAGGCTGACTTGACCCTGACTGAAGGGTCAGGCCGAGATATATCCTGATTAGCTGTGAGACACACATTGTCCTGTTGACATATGTAGAGCAGAGCGCTAGGAATTTGCTTGGCCCTCCGATGTCTTATTGGATGTCACTCTTGTTGTCATAATCATTTTTTAAAATTATTTCTCGTGACAGTCTAGACTGATGGGCTTCTCCAGGACCAAATGGAGCTGTCAGAGTGTTCTGTGGGCAAGCCTCTCTGCTCTCTTGGCCTCAGTTTCCCCATTTCTAAAATGAGGGGTTGGATTAGATGTTCTCCAATGTTTCCTCCATGCCAATATCATATCCTCCAGTTATCTGAAGACACAGATTCAGAGGTTTCCCTCTCTTTGCCTGAGAGAAGTTGCTGGGGTTGGAAATGATAAGTTAGATAATTCGAGGTCATGTGTATACCAGGGACTGTAATCAAAGAGCCTAGAACCAAATAGTCTGTGTTTATGCCTTCCTCCCCATCTATCCCGCAGTGGGCCACAGGCAGCCTCTGGGAAAAAGCAGGGAGTGGCAGAGAGAGGGTGGGAGCCTCCTGGGGGTGAAGGTGGGAGCCTCCTGGGGGTGAGGCATCCTGCTTCAGTTCTCAGAGAAAGTGGAACTGGACAGAGTTTGCCAAGCCAGGAAGAGTGGCAGAGTATGACAGAGGACATTGAGCAAAGAAGAGGGGGCCAAGGACTCAGACATGCACAGTGTCACTTGTGTGAACTCGGGAGAGCTACTTAACCCTCTCTGTGCCTGGGTCTCCTCATCTGAAAACTGCACATGGTAACGCTTACCCTGGGGGAGCAGGGAACGGGTAAGGTGAGGATGAACGTCGGTAGCATGTGGGAAGCCCGGAGCATGGCACGAGGTGTTCAAGAAATGGTTCTTGTAATCACTAGAGTTGTAGAAAGGGATTGGGGGCAGGAGGAAGAGCCAGGCTGGGATTTCCCCAGGCCCTGTGGCTTCCCTGACTGCTACTCAGTGGAAACACTAGGAAAAACCAGGAAGTGAGTGTGTGCTCTTAGCTTCTCTGCTACTTTGACAACACAAGCTTTTCTGTCTCTATTCCCAGCACTCGGCAATTATTGACTTGGTACATTTTACCTTCTGTTGGAGGGAGGTTTACCCAGCTGAACATGGGACTGCTGCCAGCACCTAAGCTGAGAATGGACCTCGCAGTCATCTGCTCTAGTCTCCTGCAGTGTGAATCGTCCCAACTCGGAGTCACAGAGCAGCTGCAAGAGGCCAGGATATCACATGTGCACAGGACTGTTGGGAGGCTGTCCTATGCCCTCCTCCATCGTAAATGGCTCTCTGTCACATGCATGTGAGATGCTATTGCTATAAATAAAATATTACATTTGTTTAAAAGTGACGTGGCATTCATATTTTGACAAGGTGGATTTGCTCTATCATCTAAAGTAATATCCGCCGTCACACTAATAAGAACGTCCATTTATAGAGAACCCACGGTACCAGCCATTGTGTTAAGAGTCTTTCTCTCACTGAGTCTTCCCAACAGCCCCGTGAAGAGGAAACTATGATGTCCATTTTACAGATGAGGAAATTGAAACTTTGATACGTTAAGTCACTTGCCCGAAGTTACAGGACTAGTAAGTGTCGGGGGGGGGGGGGTCCACCCCAGGCGGTCTGACTCCAAAGCCGCCGCTTAATATTTTAAAGACAAGGATGCGCTTTGGCATTTCTTATATTTCTTGTTTCTGAATGCAGTTGGGAATCATTCTGATCCTTTGTTCCCTTCAGTGGGTCTAGCTGCTGCTTATACGCCTCCCCGGTTTTGTGGGTTGCCCAGGTTTCAGTGGTTTTGCCTCTGAAGCCTGAACTCCCCCGGAGCTGAATCCGCCTCCGCACGCTGCCCATTCCAACTGAGCTCTTTGGCCCCAGCCCAGCTCAAGCTCTCCCCGGGTCTCCTCCCCTGCCCGCCAGGTTCCTTCAGATCTCCCGTCCGCCTCCGGGCCTCAGTTTCCTCCCGTGTAAAGCAGGGAGCTTGATGCTTTCCTTGGGCAAGTAGCGAGGGGTCTGGGGCAAAGTCACATGCAGTGCACTCCACGAACGCCAGCCCGGAGCCAGAGTCGCCATCCTCCCCGCCGCCTATGGGAGGGGCCGTCGCTCCTCCCCTCTCCCCCCCGACCGCACGGCGGCCCCGCCCTGAGGGCGGCTCCCGCCCGCGCCCTGCCCATCCCAGCCCGGCGACCTCAGCGCCCCTGCCCTGCAGCCAGGAACCAGCTGAGCACAGCTGGACCCAGCAGCCGCCGTCGCCAGCGCCGCAGCAGCAGGTAGGGGAGGGGAGCGACCACGACCCTGGGGCATCTGGGGATCCCGGGCCTCTGGGTCTTTCTCCCTCCTCTCGCGGTCCTGTCCGAGGTTGCCCGCGCCTGGATCTCGGCCCGGCAGCCGGGGCATCGCTGGAGAAGAGCTTCCTCCCTCACCTTGCTGGTCTTCCAGGGGACCAAGGAGAGTTGGATTGGGGGCTTAGGGCAGGGGAGGAGGAGGTTCAGGCCTCCACCCACAGGCCCCGTTTGCTGCAAGCACCTGAACTAACTTTGACCCAGTTCGCGCGGTTGGGGTTAAGTGGGCCCGGGGTCACCCCTGCACTCGCTTGCCGGCGGTCTCCAGCGCGCGGGCTGGGCGGTGGCTCCGCTGGGCGGGTCTGCTCCGCGGATCCTGGATTCCATCCAGGGTTAACGCCTTTGCCTGCGCTCCCCCGACGATGAGGAGCCCTCGACCTCCTTCCTCTTTCAGGGCCCAGGACTGTTAGAAAGTGCTTCCTCCTACTCCGGAATCCGCTTGCACTTGCTACCTGTCGGTACTGTCTTTTCCCCCGCCCTGCAGAGTATGTTCTCTTCCCTGACGCACACGGAAACTTCTTTCAGAGTTGCAGACAGTGATGGGAATCTCCCTTTCCCTCTAGGCCCCCATCTCTTCTTGGGTCCAAACGCCCCAGATCGTGATTACAGCAGTGTTTCCTGGCTCAGTGCAGGCCGGCTGCTCTGGACAGTGGCCAGAAGGAAGCCTGGGTCCTTGGAGACTGTGGGGGATGCAGGGGACATTGGCTTCTTCTGCAGCCCCTCATCTGCCCAGACATCCACTCCTTATCCTGCTTTCACATCTTCCTCAGAGCAGAGAGGACATCTTTACAACACCCAGAACTCTGTAGGGCCAAGGACATTCAGGGCTGCCCTGGGGGTAACTGCTTTTTGTGGAAGGCAGGGCCTCTGGAGGCTTTTAGGCTTAATCCTGCAGGTCCTGTTCTCCCAGGACCATGTTTCTGACCAGGGCACTGTGAACTCTTGCCGCACTTTACTTTACAGTGACCATAGCTTGTTGGAGTCTCCCCGCAGCCCTGTTCGTTCCACAGTTGAGAAAACTGAAGGGCCCTGAGAGTTTGTGACTAGCTGATAGTCACGCAATGAGGAAGGGGCAGGGACTAGCTGATAGTCACACAATGAGGAAGGGGCAGCGCTGGGACCCAGTTGCAGGCCTCACTTAGCTGACTCCTAGCTGGTGGGACTGTAGACTCTTTCTTGAGTCTCGAGTTCCCTTCACGAAGAAACTGAGCACTGCAGCAACACCCCTGCACCAACACACACCCACATGTTGGGGTGCTGGCTGGTGTTTCTTGGGGATGTTAATTAAGGGGTAGAGGCCTTGGAACAAAGGAGGTGGGCTGGGAGTGGGGACAGTTGGCATCCAGCTCCCTTGAAACTCCATTTTCCTCTTTGGGGCCTCACTGTTTATAAATGCCAGGGAAATTGTAAACAGCCGGGGGAGCTTGCATTGGCACCCGGGTGAGTTTCACAGCAGCAAATGTTTCCGTGTGAATCAGGGAAAGGAACTTTCCTCCAGAATTTTCCATAGTCTTTTTTATTGTGGACTGACATGAATCTGCAAAAGCAAGCGGCTCCCAGGAGGAGGCTGTAGGGGTTGCCTCTCATGGCATTTCCTTCCTTCCCTCCTTCCTGGATTTAGCGCTCTTCTGGGTCCATGTTCTGTGTCTTACCCTGTGAGGGGCCCCAGAGCCTTGAGGAGGACAAAGCTATTTGTCCTCAAGATGCTTCTCATCTGTAGTGGTTGGAACAAACATGCAATACTGAGAGCTACTTCAGCCTAAAGGGGTGATTAAGTCTGTCTGGCCGACCCAGGCCTTGGAGATGAGTAATAGTTTTCTAGGGCATAAAGCGATCGGGGAAAAGGCATTCTAAGAAGCTGGAACAGCTCATGCAAAGGCACTGAGGTTTTCTGAACAATCAACATGGCTAGAATGGCAGATGAATGAAAGGTGGAGTGGTGGGAGTTGAGACCGTAAATCAAAATGGAACTAGATTGTAAACTAAGGGCTTGGAATTACTTTATCCTGAAGGCAGTGATCAAAACTCTCATTAATCTTGTGGCTGATGTAGCAGATGCACTGGAAGGGGCTAACTGGAGGCAGGGAGATCCCGAGGAGGCTGTTGGGTGGTCAAGAGAGTGCAGGTCTGAACCGGAGCAGAGACCACGGAATGGACTAGAGTGGCAGATTCTGGAAGCCCAGCTGAAGAACCTGTCAGAACCTGCAGTAAATTTCATCTCAAAGCAGACAATAGGCTTGTAGCTATCGGATAAGGTTGCTGTTATTCTGAGTTGTTCAGTGTTGGGTTTTACTTTTAAAGCAAAAAGATATTGTTAAAGATTCAAACGTAAAGAAGGGTGTAGAGTGGGCTTCATCCCTCTAACCGGCTTCTTTCCCAAGAGGTGGCCCCTGTTGACAGCCTTGTGTGCACTTCTGCCAAGCTGGCACAAGCAAGGGCTGCAGACTGGATGCCTTCACACTTCTTAGCCATCCAGTGCCAGAGGGTCACTTCTCCGCACTCCATGTGGGCAGTTTGGGTCTCTCATGAGAAGTTGCCAGGTCATGGAGATGATTTCTGTATGGTCTGTCATCCTTTGCTGAGGCATTTCTTCAAGAAAACTTTACAGCCTGTATCTAGTCTCTGAGCATGTATATTTGGTTATTAGAGATTGTAGGGCTAAGAGAAGTTAGACACACTGACCTAGGAGTGGAGCTGTAGTCTGAGTTCTTCTGAGTGACCTTGGACAAGTCCCAGTTTGTTGGGCCTCAGTGACCTCATCTGTAAAATGGAGATGTTGGTCTCCGTGATAATAATAAAAAGCTACCTTTTAGTAAAACAAGCGCTGGAACATTAATTACTTTGTTGGTTCCTCACAACCGTTCCTCTAAGGTAGCTACTATTATCCGCTTTTATAGAGGAGGAAACTGAGGCTCAGAGAGGCTAAATAACGTGCCTCTGGTTGTGAGGCTGTTGGGTGTCGGTGACAGGATTCTGGAGGTCTGACTGTAGAGCTGTAGCTCTTAATCACTGCACTAAATGTTCTCCCGGAGGTTCTGTTTAGTCCTGACATGATGAGAACTGAGGGGGAGTTTTGCTGTGGCTGTGACGAGGGATGCAAATCAGTGTGTGTGGCTTGGGGAGCTCAGCTCTGCAGCACACAGGCCTGGAGGGGCCTCTTGGGACTGTGCGTAAACTGATGCTTTTCTGTACTGTCTACAGGACTCCAGAGTGTAGGTCCATCTCCCCTCCGTTTTAGGGAATTCAGGCTCTGAGAGGACACAGACTTGCCCAGGGTCACTCAGAGAGTTAGCAGGGGACCCAGCCAGGCCCAGTCTCCCTCCTTTCACCATTTGAGCCCATGCTCTGGAAAGCTTTCTGAGGAAGCCAGGAAGAGTGGGCACCCCTCTTGCCCCACGGTTATTTCCTGAGAAAATGCTGGCAGAAGCAGGGAAAACCAGGTCCCAGGAGCTATGCATTTTGGGGGGGAGGGAAAGAAAGAGACCAGTGTTCAGGCAGCTGGGGGATGTTAAGTAAAAATATCTCCTCCCTTTCAACTGAGTGAGCCTGTGTCATATTTCAGCCTGGTGTGGTTTGAGAGTTTGGAGACCACAGGCAGGCTGGGTTCCTGCTGCTCTCTAGTTTTTCTTCCCCACTCTCCACCCCCGGCTGTAGACTGACTGCTCCCCCCTGCCCTGCCTGGGACCACATCAACAATTTAAGGGCAGGGCAGAGGACAGCAGTAGGCGTGGTGGGCAAGGCTGGACAGCAGAAGGCCTGGGCTTGGGTCCTGGTTTTGCCACTGACAAAATACTGGGTGACTTGAGCTAATCCTTGCCTTCCTCTGGGCCCCGGTGTCCTCCTGGCACTAGGGGGGTGGATAGAATAACGTCAGGCTTTCCCAGCTCTGGTGGCCTCTGAGTCAGGGCTTTGTGCTCAGTGCAGGAACATGGGACCCGCACGTCTGTAAGCATAAAGTGAGCCCACAGCAATCATTTTTGTTTAAGTGACTTGCACCAGTGCCAGCTGGACATTCAGCTACTGTTCATAAATTTGGTCTTTGTGTGTTGAATTGGTTGTCCATTTTACAGATAAGGAAGTTGAGGCCTAGGATTCATTCATGTATCCTAGTCCCTGTTCCATAAGCAATAAGGATGAGGGCCCCTGTCTGTAGTATTCTTACTGTCTGTGTTCACTTTTTGTCTTCACTGCCTTGTTTAATCTTTTAACAGCTCTACTAGGGAGGAGATATTGACTCAGTTTTACAGATAAGGGAATTGATGTTCAGCCTAGAGAGCTGAAATGCCTTACTTTCTCTTTTTTGAGCCTCACGGAAGCCCTGAGGTTGTTATGGGTCCCATTTCACAGATGAGGAAACTGAGGCCTGGAGATGTGAGCTCTCATGCCCAGGGGTCCCCAGGGACCACGTGGCCAGTTAGGTTCCTTCCCAGGCCCCCCATCCTACTCCTTCCAATACCTTGCTGATTCTGCTTCAGAACCTCTTACATTCAATGCTTGGACTCAGGGGTAACAGTTTTCTTCCTGGGCTGTAATGTATCCCTGAAACATGCTCTTCCCAAGGGGGCTCCAGCAGCAGTTAGAGCCGCAGAGCTTCTCAGGGAACTCGGATGAAGGCGCCACCGCACCAGTGGGAGTAGATTTATTTATTCTGCTGAACTGGTTAAGCAAACAACCTTATTTCTTTCCAGCTTCAGCAAGGATATCATCTGGGCTCCGCTTATTTACCAGACAAAGAATATACACCCGGTATATGTGAGCCTTCAGGGTGGGGCTTGGCCCTTAATTTTCCTTTTATAGTGGCTGTGGCTGTGCTGGGCCCTTGGTGGGTACTCAGTAAATACCAGTTAATTTGGGGGGAGTGGCAAAGTGGTATGGGTGGGATACCCATGGGATATGGGTACTTTTCCCCGCCTCTTCCAATGACTTTTTTTCTTGTTCTAAATATAACTCTTTATGATAGAAAATCTAGAAAATAAAAATAGCATAAAAAAATAAGAACTGTCCGTAATTCTGCCAACATGAGATAATCGCCGCTAACATTTGGGTGCATTTCCTTCCTGATATTTTCAGCACATTTTTTTTTTTACCCCCATATAATTGTGGTCATACCACATTTGTAATCTTCTATTCTTTTCAGTTTTTTTCCAACATTATAACATAAATATTATTTCATGTTATTTAGTACTCTAAATTTAATTTTTAAAAGAGTTTTAAAAGTATACTTACTCAGCCATAAAAAGAAACGAAATTGAGTTATTTGTAGTGAGGTGGATGGACCTAGAGACTGTCATACAGAGTGAAGTAAGTCAGGAAGAGAAAAACAAATACCGTATGCTAACACATATGTATGGAATCAAAAAAAAAAATGGTCATGAAGAACCTAGGGGCAGGACGGGAATAAAGATGCAGACCTACTAGAGAATGGACCTGAGGACACGAGGAGGGGGAAGGGTAAGCTGGGACAAAGTGAGAGAGTGGCATGGACATATATACACTACCAAATGTAAAATAGATAGCTAGTGGGAAGCAGCCGCATAGCACAGGGAGATCAGCTCGGCGCTTTGTGACCATCTAGAGGGGTGGGATAGGGAGGGTGAGAGGGAGACGCAAGAGGGAGGAGATGTGGGGATATATGTATATGTATAGCTGATTCACTTTGTTATAAAGCAGAAACTAATACACCATTGTAAAGCAATTATACTCCAATAAAGATGTTAAAAAATAAAAAATGATTAGAAAACAAAAGTATATTCTACCTAAGTAGATAAATGCATGTTTATTTAAAATCTTTCATTCCAATAGTCTGGGGGAATTAAAGAAGTGAAATAATGCATTTTATTTGTAAAAAACAAGTTTTACGTTTTTATTATTAAAATGATAAATGCTGACCTGATTTTTTATTATTCTCTATTATTGTATCTATGGTGTGAATTGTTCACTTAACTGATCCTGTATTATTAGGCATCCAGGCTGTTCATAAACAATCCTGCAATGAACATTCTAGTGCATAAATTATTCCTCTTTCATTATTTTCTACAAGAGAGCCCAAGAAATGAAGTTGTTGGGTCAAAAATGATGTATTTACAGCTTTTGCTACATTTTGCCAAATTGCCACCCTTGAAAGGTTGTAGCAGTTCTTTATTTCCACCAGCCATTCACAAGGGTGGCAGCATTCTTTAAGGAGCATTGGAAGCTGGTTATCAAAAGGCAAGCTGTCCTGTTAGAAGGCTCAGGGACCATTTTCCTGAAGCATCTACTTCATTTCTTCATTTAGCAAATACAGGCATAAGTTGGAGGTATTGTGGGTTCGATTCCAGATACTACAATAAAGTGAATATCGCAAGAGAGTGCGTCACACAAGGTTTTTGGTTTCATAGCTCATGTGAAAGTTATGTTTACACTATACTGTAGTCTATTAAGTGTGCAATAGCATTCTGTCTAAAAAAAAAAATGTACATACCTTAATTCAAAAATGCTTTATTGCTAAAAAGTGCTACCCATCATCTGAGACTTCAGCGAGTCGTAGTAGTAACAGCAAAGATCATTGATGACAGGTCACCATCACAAATATAATAATCATGAAAAAGTCTGAAATATGGCGAGCATTACCAAAATGTGACACAGAGACACAAAGTGAGCAAACGTTGTTGGGAGAATGATGCCACAAGGCCATTTGCTCGAAGGGTGCCACACACCTTCAATTTGTGAAAAACACAGTATCTATGAAGCACAATAAACAGAAGTGCAACATAACGAGGTATGCCTGTAGATCTGCACAGTTCAGCATCAGTAAGGGATAACGATTAAGATCCCAGGCTGAAGAGGCAGAGAGACTCTGGTTCTCACTCCAGTTTCTGCTTGGCACTTGCCGTAAGACCTTGAGCTTGTGCCCGGTCACTGCTCTGCCTCCATGCTTAGGACAGAGGGACTTGCCTTTTTGTTTCCAGAGCAGAGACTTTGTTGTGATTGTGGTCACCCTCTGCTGAAGGCTTCTCTCCTGACTGCCTCCTCGCCTTGAAACCGTTTCCAGATTCCGACCATAACAGCTGGACCTCGGGAGTTGCTTGGTCCCACCTCCTCACTCCATGGCCAGGGATGCTAATGCCCAGAGAGAGCAAGTGAATTTCCTAAAGCACAAAGCAAGTTCTCTGATTTCTGCTCCACCACTTGTGAGATTTCAAAAGTTCTGGTCTAAACCGAAAGGATTTCAGTTATTATTAAACCCAAGACCTGGGAAGAAAGGAACTTGGTCATGGTCAGACCCCGAGTCTGTCCTGGCAGTGTTGTCCTGCGAAAGTCATTTTCCTCTCTAGCCGGTTTCCGCCACTGTGAAATGGGGATGGGCACCTTCTCTGGTCTGCCTGGGTCTACCTTTCCACCAGTCAAAGGCTTAATCACAAGATCCAGCGGCAGGTCTTGGTCTCTTGATTGTGCATCCTAAAGTGGGTGACCTCAAGCTTTTTGAGGTCAGTGGTGCAGACGTTAGGGCAGAGACTTAATATTACAACATAAAAAAAGATGCCTTTAGACCCTTTCTCTCCTCGGGGGAAGGGTTTTGTTAACAATGTTGCAGTTGGTTGTAAGGGGTGTTCTAGAGCATCTCAAACTTATCTTGCACACAAATCACCTGGGGATTTTGTGAAAATGCGATTCTGGTTCCATAAGTCTGGAGTGGGGCCTGACACTCTGCATTTCTAACAGGCTTGCAGGTAATGCAGATGTTGCTGGGTCAGGGACCACACTTTGCACAGTAAGGTTCTAAATCCTTTGGTAAGGGCCCAGACTAGAGCCCACATCTCTTGATGTCTTCTCTTTGAGGTTCTTTCTACCCATCGTATTTGCCTCCCTCCTCTCTTCACAACACTGAGTTGAACTGTATTTGGTCCACAGTTATGAGTTTCTAGAATCTGAACAGCCCTTGAAATATTTTGCTACCTAATTGCAGAGCGAGGTAGGGCTCTTCTTCAGGAGAGAGTGACTCAGTAGGAAGCCATCTGAAGGGGGAGAAATACAGCTGAAGGACCTAGCATTTGGCATAAACATTTCCACCAGAAGTTTTTATACTCAAGATTATAAATATTATTCTTTTGTAGCTGTAGGCTGCAAACTACAGCCCCGGGGAAGCCCCAGCCTGTTTTTGTATGTCTCTAAGCTAAGAATGGTTTTTACATTTTTTTAGATGTAAAGATGTAAAAAAGAAAATCCAAAACTAAACAAGGAAGTATATGCAACAGAGAGGGCATGTGCCTGCAAAGCCTAAAATACTCACTCTCTGGCTCTTTACTGTCAAAGTTTGCTAACCCCGGTCTAGAGTAAGTGGAGCTTTATATTTTTCTCTAGTGAGCGAGAGGCCCAGTCTTATAGCTTGAAATTTAGCGAGACCAAGGTATCGAGGAGGCAGCCTGATTTGATGGGAGCTGGCCCGACATCTTAGCTGTGTGACCCTGAGCACATTGCTTCACCTCTCTGAACTTCTGCTCTTCCTTCACAAAATAGGGACTGTGACATCTGCTGGCTGAGTTATTGTGAGGATGAAACATGGTGTATGTAAGGAATTTAACACTTGGTAGGTGCTCAAAAAATGACAGCTGTTGTCATTGGGGCGGCCATTTGAACCCTTCTGGCGTTACTGGACAGATAACACGTTGCCCCCACCAAATCTGAGGGTCCTCCCAGCGAGCTGGGAGCAGTCTTTTAGGATAGAACACCTCTGTTCCAGCCTCCCCCAACCACCACCGCCCCCTCCAGGGCAGAAAGCTCCTCTTCAGCCACCCGGACAGATGGGGTTCCTGGTGCTTGTACGCTTTCACTAACGGCAAGCTCTCTGCTCACTCTTTCCACTTGTGGGCAGCTCTGACTATTAGAAAGTGCTTCTCTCCCTCCCTAAGATATAATTCAGCAAACAGGCGCCACGCGAGCCCCAGACTGGGACAGTGAGTACTGGAAGGACACTTCCTCTTTATGGCTCCATCCAACATGTGGGTGGTAGACTCGAGCTAGTGGTTTATGGACCTTGTTTCTAAGTTGTGGCAGCCTTAAGGTCCAAAATGGAAAACAGACCAACTTGGAGTTAGCTGGAGCTAATTCTAAACCCAGTTGAGTTTGAAACTCTGGGGCTCTCGGTGTCCAGAGCCTGGAAAAGAGTGTAATGCTCTTTCTGCCCATAGATGGCAGCACCTGTACCCTTTGCCGTCTCTGTGAACGCGTGTGCGCATGAGTGTTTATGCACGTGTGCACACACGTGTACACGCATGTGTGCATGCATGTGATTTACCAGTTTTTTCCTTCGATGAATCTTGAGCTGTGGTGGCCCTAGACTAGGCGCTGGGATAGCCAGGAGCAGGTCTTGGTCTGATGGGGGAGGCTGACTTGGAAACAAACTATTAACAGTGTGACAGCGGAGATGGGTGGTGGCTCAGAGGAGCTCAGCCTCACGGGGGAAGGGGAGGTTAGAGAAGAGTTCTTGGAGGAAAGCTGGGCTTGATCATGAGCGGGAGAAAAGAACAGGAGGGATGGAAGAGAGTTTGGGAACAGAGGAAACAGTCTGTGCAAAGATTACAGGAAGATTCAAGGAACAGAGTGCAGCTGCCTCTGGCTGGAGCTTGGAGGGGTGTGGGTGGAAGACAGGAACTGATGAGAGCTGAGGCTCAAGGCGCTGATGGGGGCAGATCGTAAAAGGCTTTGAAAGGTTCGCTGAGGATCTTGTGTTTTACCTGGGGGCTGTCGGGGAGCCATGGTCGAGTCTGAGCAGAGGAGTAACAGTGGTCTGGGCTTGCTTTGTAGGCGAGGAGAGAGGAAGCAGGAGGACCAGGTAGGAAGCACTGCAGTATCCCAGGTGAGAGGCAATGGTGCCTGGACCAAAATGTTGGCAGTCGGGGTGGGGAGAAGTGGATGCATTAGGGTAGAACCAGCAGGCAGTTTTGCAGCTGAGCGTGACAGAGCAGGGAAGACTGAAGAGGTGGGAGCCTCGGTGTCTGGCCTGGCCCCATGTGTACATGGTGGGTGACGGTGCTGATGCTGAGATGGAGAGCATTGAGGGTGAAACAGGTGGCACTTGGGAACAAATGCAGCACTGCCGGTGAGGATGAGCGTGAGATTTGGAGGTGTGTCAGAGAAGGGGGCTGGATTTGAAAGGTTTGTCCTCAGGGAGTTAACAGAAAGTGGGACGTCATTAGTCATTTGCAGGAGCCCAGCTCTACTTCGATCTATCCCGTGGAACTGGGAAGTTTCTGTGGAACTCTTTGAAGAGGGCCCATGGAGGTGGCATTTAGGGGCATCTAGGTCATGGGGCCCAGATAAGCGCCCAACCTCTTTCCAGATCCCTTGCTATGCACTGGTGCCACTCACAATGCAGACATCCGCAGGAATGTCTGCGCCATTTACTGTCAGCTAAGAATAGGGTTCATTTGTGTCTTAATCCCAGGAGCCTGCAGGGCTCCACTGCATTTGGAATCTTGGACTGTCTCCCCTTGGCTTGGAGGTTTGTGCAGAGAAATTGACCAGTTCAGGCAGGAGCGAGTGTGCTCAGCTGCTCCCTGAATGTGGATGAGCTGTGAATGAGTCTGGGAGTGAGGTAGGGTGACGATCCGGGTTGTCCCTGAAAGTGTGGGAGCTGAAAGACTGGGCTGCACTATCTACTCTGGGGCCGGCGTAGGCTGGCCCTTCGTTTAGTCATCCAGCATATACCCACTGGTCCTGCTGTTTGCTAGGTCACGTGCCAGCGCTGGAGTTTCAAAGGCAAAACAGTCTAATGGAGCTCACAGTCTGATGGGAGAGAGAGACCCATCACCAGATAGTGATAATACAGTCTTACAATAATAGAGCAATGCTAAGCATAGAGGTGGGGACATGGCATGTAAACAGCTTGGGTCCCCAATCTGCACCAGTACAGGATGAGAAAGATATAATTGTTAGAAAAAGGCTTAGAGATTAATAATCAGAGTAAGCACATACGCTGTTCAAAACCCTAGACATATTTTATCTCATTTAATCCTCATAATGAGCCTATGGGATAGGTTCTAACATAATCCCTCTTTTACAGGGAAGAAAACTGGGACTCAGAAAGATGAAGGAACTTGGTTAAGTTACATATTAGTTAAATGAGGGGCCATTTTTGTCTAACTCCAGGATCTTGAACCACAGCTCTGAAGTTGACCATAAGCTAAATTCAGTCATGCAATGAGGTTACCTTCAATGCTCGTGGGACTTTAGGCTGCATTAATAGAGGCATGATATCCAGAATGACGGAGGTGAGAATTCTGCTTGCCCTGCCCTGGATAGAGCTCGGCTAAATGTTGAATTCTGAGCCTTGTGCCGTCAGTAGGGACCGGGTTCATTTGAAGTAGATCAGGGAAGCAGGGGGAGGGAACCAGACACCTTGATCTCAGGAAGAGCTGGAGGAAGGGGGGTGTACAACTTGCAGAAGACTTGAGGGGCCCAGGGTCATTGTCTTCAAGTCTCTATGGAGACATTGGGAAACCGGGTGGCAGACCTGTTCTGGGTGACCCTAGAGGGTAGAGTTAGGACTAGTGTGTATGAGGCATAGGAAGAGAGATCTTAGCACATCCTTGTGACAAGCCTTTTAACCAGCCAGACTGTCCAACAGAAGGTCTTGCAGCCTTGGCAGGAAGTGAGTGCCCCGTGGCTGGAGGTGTGCAAGTAGGGGCTATGTGACCTTGGTGTGGAGGGGGGGTGGGGATTGGGGACGAACGGAAGTATCAAATGGGGCTTTGACAAGATGACCTTGAGCCCCTGACCCTGGGAGTCTTGGCCCTTTCTTTACAGGTGGTGCTGATAACGTCCTGTACCGTGCTTCCGCCTTGGTCCTGACACCTCCCAACAGGAGCAACCGTCTTCACCCAGCAGCCTGCAAGGTAGGTAGAGCAGTGCAGACACCCTGGCATCCTTCTAAACCTAGCCCTGGCTGCCCAGGGGAGTCTGGAGGGGACTGTGGAAGCAGCTGCTGGTCGCCACAAGTGGATTCAAAGGCAGTCGCCGAGGTTTTTCTAGTAAGGCTCAGCGAATGCTTCTGCTCATTACTTCATTTACCCCTCACGGTCCCTTGAGAGGGAGGCCAGACAAGGGTGATCCCGTGGGGAAGAGGCAAGAACTGGGCTGGGTGCCAGGGCTCCTGGGCCCCGAGCCTGGCTGTGCTGCTTGCGTGCTGGGTGACTGTGGGAAAGCGCTTTCCCTCTCAAGGCCTCTGTTAGCGCTTCTGTAAGAAGGTGGACTCCCATGAGGAGGAGGTGTAGGAATTCTTTGGAGAGGTGAGAAAAGCTGGGGTACGGCTGCCAAGGAGGCTCCAGGCTTGTTGACCATAGGAGGAGTGAGAAGTGTGAGTCATGGGGAAAGTGGATGAGTCATACCCACCTGGGATGGCCGGCAGGGCGGGGCCCGCCTGACTATCAGGTTCACAGGTGACCCGCTGAAGGAGGCTGAGAGGCTGAGAGGCGGGGGGTGGAGTGCAGAGTCCTCGGCTGGAAGCAGGAGGCCTGGTTCAGGTGCCAGCTCGGGTCTCGGTTTCTCTGCCTATAAAATGGGTGCATTTGTCTCCCCCGCTCACCTAACAAGGTTGCCGTGAGTACTGCACAAGCTCATAGATGCTGACGGGCTTTGTGAGCTGTGGAAAGGGGAAGTATCAGCCCTAGGGGAATACCCCAGCTTCCAGTGTCGGAACAGAAAGAAGTGAGTTTGTGATAGCAACCATGCGGAGAGCCTGGAAAACACCCCTCCAGGTCATGACATCACCCTTAGCTGCCAAAAGGAGAAGGGGCTGAATGCCTCAGGGCTGACTCATCCTTGCAGCCCAGCTGGCTTCCGGGGGGTGGGGGGGTGGGGGGTGGGGGTGGGGGTGGGGGGGGGGTGACACGACAAGCCAACTGCAGTTGGAGCTGTTCCTCTTTCCCCAAGCTTAGATGAAAGGGTCTTCCGATGGTCTCCAGAATGTTGTGTCCTCAAAGCTGGGGATTCCTACAAGGCCTGCTGGGTCCTGAGAGGGGGACTTGTCCAATTGTAGCCGTATCCCGAGGGTTCTAGATAAAGGGGCAGCCCTGAAGCTGCCCAGACAGGAGGGATGGGGGCCGTCTTGGTTCTGCTGCTCCTGAGTTTGAGACCGAGCCCTGACAACTCCCAGAGCCGAGGTGCCTCAGAGTGATCCGTCACCAGAAAGAGTTACGCTGTGTTAATGCTTTCGGCGACAATGACACAGGAACCATCTTCTGCTTTCCCACTTCTGCAGAAGTGAGCACCCACCGAGCGAGTACCTGTCAGCTGAGGGCTTTACGTGTTCACCCCTTCCCTCCTCCATCCCTGTGCTGTACCCTACCTCACGCCCACCTCTGATGGGACCCCGCCGGTGACCTCCTCCTTGTCAAAATCCAGTGGTGTTTCCTCCGCTCTCCATGTCCTACCTCTCTGGAGCCTCGGGTACCTCCTCCTTCTGGAAGCTCTCTCTTCTTTTTGCTTCTGGTGGGCTGCACCGTTCACTTTATCTCCTACTTCTCTGACCTTCCTAATCAGGGCCCTGGTTTTTCTCCTCAAACGTTCAGCAGGATTCTGACTACTTCTTTCTCGAGTTACACGTATAATAACATAGTTACTATATATACGATACTATAGTAACGTAGTTCATTCATTCGTTCATTCATTCATGCCTGCATTCACCTGACAGAAATTTGGGCCCTGGACTGGGTGATGGAGAATCAGCAACGAACGAGATTTTTCCAACCCTCATGGTCTTACCGTCTTGGGTCTTACATACATTGTTCTACACATAACAAATTCATTCTTTCCTCAGCTATGAAGGAAAGGACCAGCGTCATGGGAGCATATGGGATTGGGTGGGTGTGATGGGATCTTGTCTGGACAGATGAGGGAGGCCTTCCTGAAAACCCTCAGACCTGAAGAAGAAGTAGAAGGTGGCTCAGTGGGTAGGGACAGAGCCCCAGGCAGAGGGAACAGCATGAGTGTGGCCTTGAGGAACTCAAAGAAGGGAGCACGACGAGAGAAAGGCCTGGAGACCAGGCAGCACCTTGGTCGTGTGGGCCCTTGGGGACCTTGGTTAGGGTTTGGACTTTTTCCTAGACCCCTGGGGAACCACTGGAAGTTTTAAAGTAGGGGAGAAATTTGCCCTGATTTCATTATTAGAACCCTTGAAAGAGAGTCACAAGCCCCACCCTGATGAGCCCCGAGGCTGTAATTTCTGGCTCTTCCACACTGTGGCATCCTGACGCTGTTCGTCAGTAGAAGGCTTGGTGTTGGGCAGCCCTGAAATGTGTACTGGGTAGTAGTCTCTGGGCTCCTTGCATTTTTTTCATTGCTGAACTTCTGCACTGGGGAGAGGAGGTGAATCAGACCCTGTCCTGCCCTGGGAGATCCAGACCTGCGGTGGCTGATGCCTGGGGCCCTGGGAGCCGCAGAGGGCTTCCCCCTGAGTCAGGCGCGAGGCTGAGAGGATGGGCATTCCAGGCAAGGGAGGTGCCCGTGCAAAGGCTTGGCCCCCTGCTGGAACCTCTGTGCTTGGGGACTAGTGAGCAGGGTGGCTAAAGCAGGAGGGTGGGGTTGAGGTGGGGAGACTGGGAGAGCACGCGCGCTCGGGAGAGGCTTCGAACGCAGGGTCCTGATCCTCTGGGTGTCAGGGAGCCGTGGCAGGTCTCGAGCTGAGCAGTGGCTTGAGCAATGGGATTTGAGAACAATCAGCTGTTGGTGGGAGGCAGAGGGGAGGGCGGATCGAAGGGGCAACACTGTGAACTGGTTGGAGAGAATGAGCATCCCTGGGTGAAGCCTTGTCAGTCCCACCCACCTACACACACACAGTCAAATGCTCTGTGCCTCTTTCTGTTCTGTGTCCTGTTGGGTCATTCCCCCGTCGGCTGGCCCTCCTGAGCTGTTTCGCTGGGGTTTGTTTACACCCTGGGCTCCAGAGGCAAGCAGGTCTGAGCATCACTCTGGCTCTGACTTGCTATTTGCCCCTTGACATGTCCTTTAACCCCTTTCAGCCTCAGTTTCCTCATCTGTGAAATGGGGGTGATATTAGGGTTGTTGAGGATTAATGATGGGGAAGTAAAGTCCTAAGCATATGCCTGGTACCTAGTGGTGGCTTGGTTATCTTTATTTCCCTGTTGGTTGGTAATGGCCCAGTCTTTGTCATGATCTGCCCCTTTGGGAGGCCTCCTCTGTGGCCATAAATCTGTAATGTGAACTGGAAACAAGGTGTCCCCAGAAGCCCTGAAGGGAGCCTATAGTGGGATGCCGAGTGGTTTGGAGATGCCTTTACACTTCCCCCACTGGGGTGTGGCATGGGGCTGGGCTCCGAGAGCTGGACCAGGTCTTAGCTGTCTTTTAGCACCAGCACTCAGCACAAGACTGGCCTATCATGGTTCTCATAAATACTAAACAAACAAAAAAAATTTTTAATTAAAATAAAGTCATAGACCTCAGGCATCCATCTACCAGCACCTTCATCTTATGACTGAGGAATCTGGGGCCCAGAGAGGGATAGTGACTCCTCCAAGGTCACCCAGCCCTTCAGTGGCATGGCTTGGGCCTGTCTCAAGTATTTATTGCAATTCTAATTTTTAAAATACTGACAGGACTTCCCTGGTGGCGCAGTGGTTGAGAATCTGCCTGCTAATGCAGGGGACACGGGTTCAAGCCCTGGTCTGGGAAGATCCCACATGCCGCGGAGCATCTAGGCCCGTAAGCCACAACTACTGAGCCTGCGTGTCTGGAGCCTGCGCTCCGCAACAAGAGAGGCCGCGACAGTGAGAGGCCCGCGCACCGCGATGAAGAGTGGCCCCCGCTTGCCACAACTAGAAAAAGCCCTCGCACAGAAACGAAGACCCAACACAGCCAAACATAAAAAAATAAATTAATTAAAAGAAGGCTCAACATTTAAAAAAAAAAATACTGACAATTTCAAAGTTCCCAAGTAGACTGGGAAAGGGATAACAATGTCCCCTAGACAATTCTGGGGAGCATCCTGGCTAGAAGGGCCCCAAGGATATCAAGTGCAACCTCCCAGTTTACATTTGGGGAGACTGAGGCCCAGAGAGAGGTAGTGACTTGCTCAGCGTCCCCAGAGAGCGGGAAGCAGAGGAGCAACCACAAGGCCCATTTCCAATAGCCTGCAGTAGGTGGGTGGGCTCTTCCCCCAGCCCACTGCCTCGTATTTGAGAAAGTGAATTAAAGCATGAACAGTAGTGTCCTGAGGAAGTTTTGGGTTTTAACTGTGTCAAGGCGAAGGAGCATTTCTGGAACTGTGTGCCTGTGGAGTTGGGCCTGGCACAGCTATTTCAGACTAAGCCGCAGGGCCCTATTTATAGGCCGATGTGATTAGATTGATGTGGTCAGGAGAGGCCCGCCTGTCCTCTGCCCAGCCCAGCTATGGTGGAGGAAGAGGCCCTCAGGGGCGACGCTGACCCATGGGTGAGTAGCAAGGGATCTAGGGTCGTCCCCAAGGCCTGCTTGGAAGAGGAGCTCCGGGGAGGCCTCAGGGGAAGTCCCAGCCCTGACTCCCAGTTCATCCGCCAGCCAGGCCCTCTGCAGAGATGAAACCAGCTCCGAGCCTATTCTCTCCGGGCTTAAAAAATCCTCCACTGCCTCAGACCAGGCCAGGACCCCTAGCAGTCAGGCCGCTCCAGTGTTTACCCACCAGGTCTTAACCCCAGGCATGCCTCGCCAGTGTTTGCATTTTCCAGTGGGGGCACACCTCCGAGCGTTTGCTTTTGCTGTTCCCTCCGCCTGGCGTGCTGGTTCCCTGTTCCCCAAAGACAAACCTCCATTCATCCTTCAAGACCCTGCTCGAATGCTCCTTTGTGGTTCAGCAGGCCCTGGGCGCTTCCTGCCTTGTGTTCCTGCTGCCTAGAGCCATTTGGGTGAATACCCAAGTTCATGTGTGTGCCCCACTGGGCCGGGGAGTCCTGAGGCAGGACCTGACACAGGGAAGAAAGGAGAAAATCATGTGTGGTTGAGCCCCTACTGGGCCATTGACCTTACGCGGTTTATGAGACAAGATCAGCATGCCACGCTACGCGGTAGGTATTTTTAAAAGGAGTGAGAGTAGCACTTTGGAGTCAGATAGCCCTGGGTTTGGACTCTGCTCTGTACTTCCTAACTGTGTAACTTTGGGCTGAACCTTTCTGGGTCTCAGTTTCCCCATCTGTAAAATGGGTATGATGCTAGCCATGAGTTTTGGGGAAGCATTGTCAGCAAGACAAAGCTGAGAAGGACTTATCATGTTGCCTGGCCCACGTTGAGCTTCTATGTGCAGGAGCAGGTGTTATTTACTCAGGGGAAACTGAGGTCGGAGCAGGGAAGCGCCTTCTCTAGGGCTCAGTGGTGGAGCGGAAAGACCAAGTCTTGGGGTCCCAGCTTCCAACTCCATCCTGTATTCTCCTCCCCTTCCTCTTTTAACCCCCTGGGCCTATTCTGTTCCCAGATCAGGGGAAGATTTGTTTGGGGATTGTTTTTCCTAAGAAGTTTCCTCTCCCGTGCCCCTGGATGACTCAGAGCCCTGAGTCACCAGGAGGCTGAGGGCCAGGGAGGAGTGGGGCGGGAGGAGGAGGGAAGGAGAGAAGGAAACAGGAAGCGGCCCCAATTCCAGCCCAGGCCCTCCCACTGCTTGATGGACTAGATCTGGCAAGTCCCCAGTGCTGCCTGGCCTCAGTTTCCCCAAGTGCGAGAGGAGATGTTGGGCTTTGATGAGCGTTTCCCAGTCCAGGTTGAGCCTCATCACCCCAGGTTCCCAGGCCCCACCCCGAGCTATAGACAGACGCTGGGCGTGGGGTTTTCAGGAGCTCCCCAGGTAACTCTGCTGCACACCTGGTCTGTAGAGGTGTTTGGGAACCATGTGGCTCATGGCTGCTTTCCCCTGGGCCTCAGAGGGGCTGCTCAGCCTCTGCTTGACCGTCAGCACGAACTCACGGAGAGCACTTTTCTTGCCGAATGCCTTGGCGGAATGGTGCCCGGGAAGCGCATGGGCTTTAAAAAACCAAAACCAAAACCAGCTTTATTGCAGTATAACTTATGTAAATTGCTGGAGTAAGTTTACATATAATTTACATACATATAATTCACTGGTTTTAATTAATTCAGTAATTTTTAGTAAATTACATGAGGGATGCCAGTGTCACCACAATCCAGTTTGAGAACATTTTTATCACCCCTCATCACCCCTAAAAGGTGCCTGTGCCTGCTGGCCAGCACTCTGCACACCCACCTCCTAGCCCACCACTAATCTACTTTCTGTCCCTCTGGATGCCCAGACCTGTGTGCAACTCCCAGCTTCACCCTTTCTGGCTGTGTGACCTCCTGCAGGTTATCGCCCCTCCCTGAGCCTTGGATTTCTCTCCCGTAGGGGAGGAGGCATCGCCTCCTTGCAGCTCTTTGGTTGAATAGGACTAACGTGATAGAGTGTCTGATGCACAGTAGGGGCTGGGGTCGAGCGAGC
Organism: Stenella coeruleoalba; assembly: GCF_951394435.1. Taxonomy (NCBI): domain Eukaryota; kingdom Metazoa; phylum Chordata; class Mammalia; order Artiodactyla; family Delphinidae; genus Stenella; species Stenella coeruleoalba. The sequence goes on from NC_137153.1 coordinate 109,655,493, forward strand.
CTGGTAGGCAGCACACAGGATGTGGCACAGATACGTGGGCACAGTTGTAACAATACGGCAAACATCTGATAGACTCACTGTGTGTCAGGCACTGGGCTAAGCCCTGTAATTGCTATATCTCCTTCAATCCCCACGACAAGACTTCCTAGGTAAATGTCAATATCATTTCCATTTTATAGCCAAAGAAACTGAGGCACTGAGAAGGGGAGTAACTTTTGCAAGGTCGTGTAGGTAACGGTTGATAGTACTAGGAGTCAGTCCCAGAGCCTGTCCTCCTTGACCTTCACACAACAGATGGGAATCATGGAGCAAGGGACACAGTGTGTGAACCCAGGGCAAGGTTTATGGCATACACTTCCAAGGGACAGGGCCTGCGACAGTGGACGTGGGATTCAAAAGATGATAGATGGCACAGATCTTCCTTAACTTAAAATGGGGTTACGTTCCAATAAGTTGAAAATATCTTAAGTCACAATGCATTTAATACGCCTAACCTACCTTGCCTTCACATGTCATAGCTTAGCCTAGCCTACCTTAAATGTGCTCAGAACACTTACATTAGCCTACACTTGGGCAAAATCTAACACAAAGCCTACTTTATAATAAAGTGTTGATTATCTCATGTAGTTTGTTGAATACTGTCCTGACGGTGAAAAAACAGAATGGTTGTCTGGGTGCAGAATCGTTATGAGTGTACCAGTTGTTTCCTCTGGTGATCGCGTGGCTGTCTGGGAGCGGCCGCAGCCCAGCATCACAACAGAGAATAGTACAGCATATCGCTAGCCCAGGAAAGATCAAAATTCAAAATTGAAAGCACTTTTTTTTTAGAAGTCTTTATTGAATTTGTTACAATATTGCTTCTGTTTTATGTTTTGGTTTTTTGGCCATGAGGCATGTGGGATCTTAGTCCCCCTACCAGGTTTCTAGGGAGTGTGTATTGCTTTTGCACAGTCCTAAAGTCCCCAAATCCTAAGTTGGGCCATCACAAGTCAGGGACCGTCTATACAGAGTACATCACACAGCAGAAGTGACATGGTGCATGGTGTGTGATCCAAGCTGTAAGTGACATGGGACGCAGCACGTGGACCGTGCACCAGGGTACACAGGCAGGACAAGGTATGAGGAACACAGGGTCTGGTATGGGACACAGAGAACACGGTGTGTGGGACGCTGGGCGTGGTTCAAAGTATATGACGCAAGAACAAGGTCCCCAGGGTATAGGGTTTGATGTACGGCAGCGGGGCACAGAGGGTCCTTTTTTCATGTCAGTGCCTGGGGCCCCAGCATGTGGCAGCAGGAGCCAATTTTCTCCTCTCACAAAGGCCTGTCTGGTTTGTCTCCTCCTCTCTGCCTCTTTGGATGCCAAAGAGTGGGAGTGTCCCAGAGAACTGGAGCTCAGAAACCCCCCCACCAGCTCAGACAGGGGTCAAGGCTTGGGGCCAAGTTCATAGCTCAGGAAGAGCCTGCCAGGCCCCCAAGTCCCCTCTGTCAGAAGCAGCTGTGAGGCCCTGTTGGCTGGGCCGGAGCCGGGTAATTTTCCTCTAAGCCGTCCTCCCTCCTGCTTCCCTCCCTGGCTGCCACTGCGGCTGTGAGCGCGTCTTAGTTGCGGGGCTTAAGGGAGAGAGAGCCCCTACGGCTGCTGGGGCAGAGGAGCCCATCCCTACCAACTGCTGTCAGAGTGGGGGAAACGGAGGTGCAGGTGCTGCGGGGAGGCTGTGGCTCCCGCGCTAGCATTGCCCAAGCCCTCCTGGCACCTGACGCTCACTCCCTTACCTTGTCTCATCTGCACAAGGCCTCCAATAGCCTGATAAGGAGACCGAAGCTCAGAGAGGCAAAGAGCTTGCCTGAGGTCATGCAGTCAGAGCCACAGCTGAGGCTAGACCCCCCCTCCACCACCCACCGCAGCTCTCCGGGAGGCAGGAAGTATAGAGGCAAGAGGTGTCGCACAGGGTGTCGGGGGGAAGGTGGAGGGGGTTGTCAGTGGGTGATGAGGCTGCAAGAGCGTGTAGGTACCAGATCCCAGAGGGCCTTAAAACCCAAGCTGAGGAGTCCTGACCTCTTTCAGTTTGCACTGGGGTCCGTGGAAGGGTCTTGAGCAGGGAATGATGGGATCCCTGTGGATAAAGGGAGAGTCGAAGGCACTGAGGAAGCTGGTGCAGTGGTTCCAGAGAAAAGATGGGAACCCTGAACCAGGACAGTGTCTGGGAGGCGGGAGAGGGACGTGAGTGTAAATGGGGAGTATGTGGGGTTGAGCGTCTCTGCTCTGGCCTCAGCCCTTGTGTATGGCCTGGTGGGATGACTCTGGAGTGTCCCAGAGGGTTCTGGAAGCCCTCAGAGGGCTTGATGATGCGGGTCATTGGGCAGGTGCCTGGATGGAGGTGAGGCTGGGAGAACATCTGGGGAAAGGAGACAGCACCTGTTCCAGAGCCCTGTCATGTGCTAGGCACTGTGCTTTGTGGACTGGATCTCATTCATTTCTTCCAGCTGGTTACGATTATTCACTGAGCTGGGAAAGGAACAAAAGGGTTCCAGTACTATACCTCTGTTTGTGTTTAAGAGGGGAAAGTACGTTTTAAAAAGCCTTATTAAAATTAAAGCGATTAGTAAGGATAAAAAATATCTTTGAATCTCTGGTAGTTCTATTGTAGTTAAAAGTTTGAGATAAATTGCAGAGAATTTCTAATCATGCTATAGCATTTGGAGTTTTTCCATAACTGATTTTTACTAGTGTCAAGTTCCAGCAAGCCTGTGAGATAGTCTGGCTTTTCTATACCCAGGGACACAGGTTCAGAGAGCTTGAGTCACTTGCAGGGTCACCTAGCTAGTAAGAGACAGGGCTGGGATCGGGCAGTGACTCCAGAGCCCTTGTGCCTTGGGGTGGGAGGAGACCAGAGGAGAGGGGAGGGCATCATAACGAGGTTTGTGGATGGGGTGGGAGGCAAGGGGGACTCTTGAAGTGCTGGATTGAGGCCCCCTCCTAAGAAGCCTTCCTATCCTTGGCACCAGCCATCCCTCCAGGTCTCTGGGCCTTGGCTGGGACCCTCCAGTCCTACCCTGCTTTGGATGCAAGGATGCAGAGATAGAAGTCAAGGGTGGGTATGGGGGCCAGTGGGCTGTTGGTTTCCGGGGCCTGGACACATGCCGGGTGCTTGTCTTTGGGTGTTGCAGTTACTGAGTGCTTGCTGTGTGCTAATAAGCACAGTGCTGGGAGCTCCTTCAACCCTCCTCCCAGATGACCCCCAGGGTAGGACTCATCACCGCATTTTATAGAGGAGGAAATTGAAACACTGCAGAAGGGCCATTGGCCCAAGTCCCCCCCGAGGTAGGGATTTGGGCTCTGTCCAAACTCAGCCTGGATATTATCTTGTCTTCCCTTGGATGGAAGGTTGTGCAACCCTCACCCTACTGGTCATTCTTGGTATCCCGAGCTCACCTAAGCTCTGCTCCTGGATTCTGCTCCTGGATTCTGGACTCTCTCCTCTGTCCTGAACCTGCCCCCTTTGTGTTTCTTGGAAGTTCTGCCTGCAAGGTACAAACTGACACCCAGAAGATGGGCTCCTGTTTACAGGAGGTCTTGGCTGTCACTGGCTGTGCAAAGCTTGGGGACAGAGAAAGGCTTCACTTGGAGCCTGCAGCAGGAGGGATATGTCACCGTTTTCTGAGGTCCTGTCATTATTGCTCCCATCATGGTGATTATTGGCCTAGGGAGCTGGGTCCTGCTGAAGGATGAACTTGATCCCCAGACAGACAGTGGGGGACCTTGACCAGATGCTCAAACATTGTTTGCCTTTTGCTGTTTCTTTCAGAATCTTAAAGTCCCAGGGCCTGAAGTGTCCTTAGAAATGGGCTGGTTTGCTCATCATCTGAGTCCCCTTGGCTGGGTTACCACTGGGCCACTCATTATCTCTCTGGAAGAGGGGGAAGGAAACCGGCATTTTTGAACTGTCTTATGCCAGGCATGGTCCTAGGATCTTCCACATTTATGGTCTCATTCAGTGCTCTCCACTCACCTTTGAGAAAAACATTTTAACCCTGATTTTATACATAAGGAACTTGAGTGTCAGAGAGAGAGAGAGAGAGAGAGAGAGATTGAGAGAGAGAGAGAGAGAGAGAGAGAGACGCTTCCTAGCCCCCAGCAAACAACCACCACAGCTTCCTCTATATGTGCATACGCTAGGCCAAGCACTGTGCTAAGCCCCAAATGTATTTTTACCTTACGACATTCTCACAGCAACTCTGGGAAGAAGCAATTCTAATCCCCATTTTACAGATGAGCAAACTGAGGCTCAGAGAGCAGAAGCCACAGAGCTAGAAGTGGTAGGTCGGGATTTATACACAGCTTTTCCTGTTGGGAGCTCTTTCCACAATCATGCACATTGTTTTTCTCTCTGTTGGAAAGCCTTTCCTCTGTGGAGCAGGGAGCTGCCTCCTGTGGCCTTTGTTGCTTCTGGCTCTGGTTTGGGCCCCGTAGGCCCTGCTGCCCCAGGAGGCTGGCGCGCGGAGACTGTGTTCCCACCTTCTACTGGTCCTGCACCGCAGTGCCCGTAGTTGGGCCTCACTGTCCTGCTGCTGATAGTGTTTGTGCCTGGACTCCCCTATCGGTGGGCTGTGGGGTGCCAGAGGGGCTACGATACAGCTGTTTGCAGCTCCAGCTGCTGGCCTGCCAAGCCTCCCAGGGCCACTGCCTCCCCAGAGAAGGGGACACCGACTTCAAAGTGGACCCTGGCATGGAGGGCACGGACTCACACCCATGGCCAGATCTGGCTGCTTCCAGGGCACAGGATCAGGAAGTGGCAGGGTTAGTCCCTCTCTGAATGTCCTGCCCTGGCTCTCAGCACTAGGTGGGGTTGCCTCCGAAGCTGGGGAAGAGCCAGTGGCTTTGGTCCCAGGAATAGTCAGCCTCTTGGAGTCCCACTGGCCATCTCCCCGCCAGCTGTCCACACCCAGGGTAGACTGGGCCAGGGCAGAGGTCCAGCTGGCCCTTACAGGGCGCCTTGTCATGTCATGGGCTCAGGCCTTACCTCTGGCCCAGTAATGGAGACCTGGGTTCTAGGTCTGCTCTGCCAGGTACTTGCTATGTGATTCTCAGAAGTTACACTCTTGTTCTTGGTGTCATAGTCTACAAAGAGAGGATGGACTAGTGAGCGTTGCTACAGATAAGTCCTACTCTGTGCAATGCACTCCAACAGTCTCACTGCTGAGCTCCCAACTGTCCTGCAACTGGGCACTACTATCCCTTTTTACAGATGAGTGACCCAACGCTCAGAGAGGGAAAGCAACTTGCTCCAGGTTCCACAGCCCAGACCTGAACTCAAGAATCTCCTGTGAAGTCTGTAACCTTCCTCCAGCACCACCACGCTGCTCTCACGTGGCACATGCTGAACAGAGGCCTCTGTGCAAAGAAAGCAGTTCAAAAAATGGGCACTAACTTTTGGGAAGCTTCTACTGTGTGTCGGGCCCTGGGCCTCCTCACTGCTCTGTGAGCTGGGTATCATTCTCCCCATTTTATAGATAAGGAAACTGAGGCCCTGATCACAGGAGCTGAGTCTCCCAGATTCTAAAACGTGTTCTTTCAAGTCCCCAGGGCTCCCCAGACCTCACAGAGGCCCTGTCTGCTTTCACTGGGTTTTATAACTGCCTTCTCTGTTTACTGCCTGTTGTCCCATTTAGCAAAACCAGAGGGGTGGGTATTCCCAGGAGGACCCAGAGCCCAGCAGTGACCCAGAAAGCAAGCAAGCTCTGAGAGAAGACTTTCCATGAGTAGCCAGCTGCCTGGGAATCAAGAACAACAGTGTTTGGGGTGAAGAAAAAAGAACAGGGTGGTGTCTTCCAGGGCCAGCCAAGGCCTTTTGTACATCGAGGCCGGGGGCGGAGGGTGACGCTGCCTGCTCCCATCTCTGGTAGCTGCCTTGGGAGGTCCAGGGAGACACGGAGGCTAGCCTAAGGTCACAGAGGAGCAGGGCCAGAGCTGGTGGTGGGGGTCCTGGATCCAACTACAGGGGAGAGATGTGGGCTGATGCTGAAAGCCACCTACTGTGTGTAGCACTAGGCGGGAGCCTGGAACACCCAAGATCAGAGGTCAAGGGGATCTCTGAGGTCCAGAGAAGGGCAGGGACTAGGGTGTACTCACGTAGCGAGTGGTGGCAGAGCCGGGCTGCCTCTCAAGTACAGGAGACCGTGCCTGACCTGTGTGCCCATGAGTGGCACAGAGTGTAGGTACCACAGTCCATCTTCCACCCAGTGGCTGCAGCCTGGGGACCTTCCTAGGACAAGCCTCTGTCCTGGGTGCTCACAGGTGCAGGTGCAGGGCTGGAGGGCTGCGACCTCTTCAGCCTGGGACGCGTGGTAGGGACGGCCACCCCACGGAGTTCGGGCTGCCAGGCTTGGCTCGGGCTTGACTGAGTCCGCGCCTGCAACCCTTTACCTGTAAACGGTACTGTTTCTCCCTTCCTGCCCAGGTGGGATGGTGCTGCGAGGCCCTGCTTGATCCCCAGATAGAGCTTGGGCACTGGAGCCAGCCAGCCTTGTGTCTGAATCTTAGCAGTGCCTCTTTCTAGCTGAATGACCCCAAGCAAGTGACTGAAACTCCCTGAATCTCCGTTTCCTGGTCTATAAAATGAGAAATTTAATACCTCTTTCCCCTGGTTGCTGTGAGGAGACTCAGAATCAGACACCGCCCATCCCTTCCTCCCTCTCTTCTCCCAGAGATGTCTGGATCCAGAGGTGAGGTGGCATGCTGCCGTCGGTGACCGCCGTGCCCCCTTGTGTAGTTCAGGGGCCCTGCACCGTCTCATTCAGAAGGACCTGTAGAGGCAACCTGGACCAGTGCTCCCATTTTACAGATGGAAACCCTGAGGCTTAGAGACGTGTCGGTTCTGGATATGGTTGTAGAGCCAGTATCTGGGAATGCTGGGCTAGGAATGAGGCTTAGAGTCAGAGCATCAGGGCCTACCCCATCTTTTGGGTATCTGGACCTTGAGGCCCAGAAAGGGACAGTGATTTGCCCAAAGTCCCCCAGGAAGTCAGTGGCAGAGGGAAGCCTAGCACTGGGTGGGGACTCTTCCTTTCTACCTAGAAGTTTTTCTTTTGCATTTAAGTCCCCCCACTGGCCCCTGCCCCCACCCTCGCCCTGAACTCATCCTCTTCCAGGCAGGGAGCAGCATAAGACCATGTCCCCATCACAGTCTGCACACATCACTGCCCTGTAGTGAGAGTTTCTAGGCCATGGGCTCCCCGAGGGCAGGAGCCAGGGCCCGTTCACCAGGTCTCTAGCGCTGAGGACCCAGGCTCCAGAGCTACGTGGCAGGCAAAGCTGCAGGGCCTTTGTGATCATTAACCAGGGGCCAGTGACCCTGGGCTAGTGGTCAGTGACCCCTGGCACCAAGGCCAAGCCACAGCAGCCCTCTGTTAATCACCAACTGAGCAGAAAGGACGGCTCAGCTGGGCCAGATGCCGACTCAGGGTCATTCGGGGGACAGGGATGACAAGGAAATTTCTTCCTCCTGCCTGTTTGGATTTTCCAAATTGTCTAATGAGCAGGTATCATTCTCTATTTTAAAGGTATTATTTCTACATCAGTCCTTTTTTTTTTTTCTCGGCCATGCCACGTGGCATACAGGATCTTGGTTCCCCGACCAGGGATGGAATCCGTGCCCCCTGCAGTGGAAGCGCAGAGTCTTAACCACTGGACTACTGAGGAAGTCCCCGTAGATCAGTCTTTTATAAAAAAAAAAAAAAAAACACCCAAAAAACCAAAAAAAACTTCATTGGATAAATACTTGTAAATAGTTTCAATCCCTAGAGCACATTAAAAAAAATTTTCACACAAATATATTGAGGTATAATTTAGATACCAGAACAATTCACCCATGGTAAGCAGACGGGACTGTGATTTTTAGTACATTTTTCAGTTGTGTAATCGTCACCATAATCCAGAGTTAGAATGTTTTCATCACCCTAAGATGTTCCCTTGTGCCAATGGCAGCGATGTGGGTGCTTAACCCCAACCTCTTATCCCTTTCAAACAAACTGGCTTGACGGTTTGGTGTTTACCCTCCCTGATTTTTTTAAGGATGTATACAAAAACAGACACCCTCATAAAACAGAGGAGAGGAGTCACATTATAGTCATTGTACAATTCGCTTTTTGCACTTGGAGCTCTCTCCGTGCTTATTGAGCACCTACTATGTGCCAGGGACGGTCCGCACTAGCTTATTCTTTTTTCACAGCTGCAGAGTGGTCTGTTGTATGGCGGCTCCATAATTTGTTTAACCGGGACACTTGGGTCCTTTCCAGTTTTCTTCAAACAATGCTTCAGTGAACATCCTTGCACATATATTTCCACGTTCCTCTGCAAGTGATACTGAAGGAAATGGCACTGTTGTTGCAATATGTGTTTCGAATTTGTGGTCATAAATTGCTCTCTAGAGAGGGGAGACTGGTTTATACTTCCATCAAGAGCATATGAGAACTGTGGGGTTTTTATAACCCTCGAAATGCCTAAGGAGAGGGAAGAGCTCTCTGAATTTAGGCCAGAGCTGATTCACTGCAGGCTCTACAGGCCCAGGACTAGACACAGGGCTTCAAGAACTCGGGCATCTCTCTGTGGTTCCCCACAGACACTGGGATAAAATTCAGACTCTTCAGTGTGACACACAGGCCCCTGTGACCCCCGCCACCCTCCTCCAGCCTCATCTCTTCTTGCTCCTGTGTTTGAGACAGGACCCCTCCTTAGTCACTGCATGTGGCCTGCATTTGCCCTTTGCCCATGCTGTTCCCTCCTCAGAATGCCTCTTCTTCTCAACCTCCCTCCTCCCTGTCCTTCAAGGCCCAGGTCACAAGTCCCTTTGTCCATGAAGCTTTCTTATAATCCCTGCAGTCTGATTTGTCTTCTCCGTGTGTGTGTTCATTTAGCCCTTTATCTGACCCACAGTCCATCTTAAATGGGAGGAAGTTGTGTGTGATGGAAGGCAAACTTCAGCCTGATTAGATACAAACTGGGCTCCAGGAGGAGCTGGTGTGGATGACTAAAGCTCGTGGGGAAGGGGGATGGGAACTCCCATTTACTAATTGTCAGACCAGGCCATTTTCACACAGAGAGACTGGTTTAATTCTCAGCAACCACTTTATACCCATTTACTAGATGAGAAGACTGAGGCAGAGAAGAAGAAAGTAACTTACACACAGTGGACGTGGGAATCAAACCCAGGTCTCCAGCTTCTGCATTCTCTTCCCTGTCACTGCATTCCCTGTTATTGGGAAAGGAGGAGATTTGGGATGCAAAGGGAACTTGGAAATAGAGAAGCTGGGCCCGGCAGAGTAGTGAGAGGGAGAAGAGAGGGGCTGGAGAAGGTGGGAAGCAGGCCTGGGTGAATTCGAATAGCACTTCTAACCCAGTGACTGACTGTAAGCCTCCAGTGGGAGAGTGAGAGATGGGAAGGGAGCCTGGGAGAAGGGCAAGAGGCTTGAATCCTTGACTTCCCCAGGGAGAGCCAATAGGACCTAAAACTGAAAAAAACAAGAACAAAACCAAAACTAACACCCCCCCCAAAAAAAGAAAAAAACCCAAACAACAAGGGCTTGTTATTTAAGACATGAAGCCAAACACTGAAATCAGCTGAAGGAGGAAGATAGAAGTGGTTGGTTGCCCCAAGGTGTAAGGGGGGTTGAGAGGCAAAACTTTGCATAAATAACGTGACTTTAAGTTTTTATCAAAACAACCTTTTACAAAATAAAAACTTTTTTAAAAGGAAGGAAAGACGGGCAGTCTTGAGTAAAATAGAACCTGCAATCCAAGAAGTTGAGAGATCTGCCTGCCTTTCTCTGTCTGGCTTGTTCAAGGGTCCAGTGAAGGTCAGCCTCCCGGACTGTGTCCTCAGCTGGTGACAGCCACATGCTGCCTAAGTGGGTCATCCACTCAGAGCACCTGGAGTGAAATGTTGCCTTTCATTTCCTAGTAGTGTGCAAATTGCTTGACCTTTCTGCACTCAGTTTTCCCCTCTTTAAAATGGGGCTGTCGATGGTACCCAGTCTGTAAAGGATGTTGGGATGTGTCCGTTTTCATATGAAGTGGAAAACCTTCAATAAATATTAGTTCATGGGATTTGTTGCTGGAGACGTTAGGGGTGGAGAGGGAAGGGTTCTTGCATGGATCACACAGGAGGCTAAGATGGGTGAACTCCCTGCCATTCTTACGTGTGCCCATTTAGTGTGCACTGAGTTAGCGCCTGCTGCTTGGTCTCCAGCCCTGACCTGGGGTGAAGGGGTGGCCACGCCCAGTTGGATCTGTCCGGGTGGGAACCCCGAGGTCTCTAAAATCCAGGCCAGATCCCCGCCCTTCCCAGGCCCGCGGGGGCCCAGCCCTGCCGCACGCCCTCCCTACGGGGCGGTCCCCAGCTTGGGCGGGCTGGGCGGGCGGCTACTTAAGGTCTGCGACTAGGGAGGCAGAGGCTGCCGCCCAGGTCTTCTGCCGCCGTCGCTGCCATGGCTCCGCACCGCTCCGCGCTACTGGACGCGCTGGTCCTGGCGCTGTGCGCGCTGTCGCCGCCGGCCCGCGCCGCCACCGCGTCGCGGGGGGTGACCCAGGCGCGGGTGAGTGCCCGGGGGGCCCCGGGGGGCTCCCGGAGTAACTCTCTATTGTAAGTTCTTGCAGATACAGCGCTAGGAAAAGGGGAGTATTTCAGGTCTAGAATGGAAAAACTGTTTTGTTGCTTTGTAAGTATCTCTTGCTGCTTCCGGGGCTCCGGTGGATGGGGGTGGGAGCCTCAGGGCCCTGGCTGTTTCCCTCCCTAGAGGCTAACCTCACCTTGGCCGGATTTCTTTTTCCCTCGGTGCTACCTTCTGATTTCGTACCCATCTCTGCCCCTAGATTTCTCCTCTTCCTTGCCTGATTTCTCCTTCCCTCTGCCTCATTTCTCTCCTTCCCTCTTCTGATTTCTTCTTCCATTTCAGATTCCTCTTTCTCATCTAATTTCTCTCTGCCTCTTCAATATTTTCCCCCTCTTCCCTGTATGATCTCACCTCCGCCTGCTTACCGTCCTTCCTGTTATTCTCGCCTCTCTGGTACCTCCTCTGCCCTGTCTGGTTTCTCCTCACTCCTGCTGTCCTTTTGTGTTCTCCGTCCCTCTGCCTGAGTTCTCCCATCTGTTTTTTTGACTTCTTCCACCAGATCCGGCCCGAGGTGACCTGCGCCTGCTGATTTCTACCCTCTGACTCCAAGCTAACCATCCCACTCTGCTCCATGTCTAGCCCCAGTGCATGTCTGACGGCCTTCCCCCATCCTTGACCACCTCATCTCCAACAGGCTCCTGCAGACCCCGGCTGCGTCCTCTCGCCTTTTCCAAGAAATGGAATTTGGGGGGGGTGGGGTTTTGGGGGCAGGAGGGAGGAGGCAGACAGCGCAGGAGGCCACTTGGGCTCAGTCATCTAGGCCCTTCTTGGAGGTGTGGACATGGACATGGTTGGGGCATGGGAAATCTTCCCACTTCCAAAGAGCAAAAGCAGACAGGCTGTGTGACCTTAGGCTAGTCCCCTTCCCCTCTTGGGGCCTCAATTTTCCTGTCTGCAGGGTGGAGTTGGATAATGAACTCTCTGAGGACCCTTCTAGTTCTGAGGACCACTGAGGATGCTGGAAGGGAACAAGCTGAGCCCCTGGCGACCCCCAGATTTACCATTGCCATCTGAGGGGTCTCCCCATGGTCCCAAAACTCGTGCTCTTAGAGCATGGGCCAATTCCTGCTCTGTCATTTCCTAGCTAGGGGGTCCCCGTCTTCACCTCTCTGCGCCTCGACTGTTGCATCTAATTGGCACTAAGAAAGGAAGAGAGAAGGGAGAGAGAGCCTTCTGTCCCCCCATCACCAGGGAGCTGAGGAGGGGAGACAGATGCTGGCCACGGACAGGGTTTGGAGCCTAAACTCTGCCCTGTTTGCTCACTCGTCGAGCAGGGGTCATAGAACGGGGTGGGGAGAGTCAGCGGCTCAAGTGAGATGCTCTTGGTGCTGGAAACCACCCTCCCTCGTGCCCCGGGGTGGGGTCTCTCCCCGCCGAGGCTCCTGCCCTCACTCAGGCTCCTCCCCATCTCTTGCAGCCCAGCAGCATGGTGGTGGAACACCCCGAGTTCCTCAAGGCGGGGAAGGAGCCCGGCCTGCAGATCTGGCGTGTGGAGAAGTTCGACCTGGTTCCCGTGCCCCGCAAACTTTACGGAGACTTCTTCACAGGCGATGCCTATGTCATCCTGAAGACGGTGAAGCTCAGGAGTGGGAACCTGCAGTACGACCTCCACTACTGGCTGGGTGAGGCTGGCCCCGCCCGAGCCCCCATCCCAGCCCCTCTGCCGTAAAGCACAGACCTTTGAGGCATGGTCGCCAGGAAGTGCCCACGGGAATTAAGTGACTATTGAGCATCAAGTGTGTGCCAGACCCTTGGTTACATGTTCCCAAGACTCTAGAGCCCACCTGCCCGAGTTCAGACCCCGGCTCTGCCCTTTGGCAAGATATTCAGTGTCTCTGTAAAGTGGACCTGATGATTGCGCTAGACTACCTCATAGGACTGTTGTGAGGGTTAAACAAGCCACTATGGCACACAGACTGGAGGTGATTTGGGGACCCTGGACCCCCTGCACAGCTCCAGTCACACTCCAGTTTGCCCTTCAGAGTCGGAGCCTGGAGCCCTGCCACAGCTCTGCTGTGTGACTCTGTGAGTCCTGCCCCCTCATTGTGCCTTGGTTTTCTGTTTTGTTGTTGTTTTGTTTTTTGTTTTATGGTACGCGGGCCTCTCACTGCTGTGGCCTCTCCCGTTGCGGAGCACAGGCTCCGGACACGCAGGCTCAGGGGCCATGGCTCACGGGCCCAGCCGCTCCGCGGCATGTGGGATCCTCCCGGACCGGGGCACGAACCCGTGTCCCCTGCATCGGCAGGCGGACTCCCAACCACTGCGCCACCAGGGAAGCCCTGTGCCTTGGTTTTCTGATGCTCCCTGGCCTGACTTCGTGCTCAGGAAGGTTGAGAGTGAGTGCAGGGGGAAGCGTCAGAGCTGGGAGGACTCCTAGAGACCTGGAGTCAGCCTCCCACCTCCCCCATTATACAGATAGATTAACCGAAGCTCATAGGAGGCAGGGGCTTGCCCAGCTTCTACAGCCAGGCCAGGGCACTGCTGGGGGCTCCAGACTCCTCCTCCGTGGGAGGCTGGGGCCACTTTACAGAAGCCCGGCTCATGCTGCTCTGATGTCCCCCAGGCAATGAATGCAGCCAGGATGAGAGCGGGGCAGCTGCTATCTTCACCGTGCAGCTGGATGACTACCTGAACGGTCGGGCTGTGCAGCACCGTGAGGTCCAGGGCTTCGAGTCTGCCACCTTCCTTGGTTACTTCAAGCATGGCCTCAAGTACAAGGTGGGTGCCGGGCAGCAGGGACAGATGCACCAATGGCAGGGCTCACTCAGGTCCATCCATCATCTTTCAGTCTTGTTTGGTGATGTGGGCAGATGGGTCAGAGCTCAGCCTTTGGAGTTGGTTAGCTCTGGGCTCTTCCTAGCTGCGCGACCTTGGACAAATCACACACTCTCTCTCTGAGCCTCTGGTTTCTTATTAAATTGAGAGAAGAAAATTCTCCATCACTTCACAGGGTGGTCTTCCTAGCCCCAGCTGTAAGGGGTGGGCCATGGGTGGGAACCTTGCTTTCCCGGGGCTTGAGCCTGCCAACAGAGGGGCCTATGTTAGGTATTTGAAACACATTTGATCACATTTCTCCTTCTGCTTGTTAGAATCCCCCTTGAACTTGAACTCTGAAGCGTCTGAGCCCCAGCCCCAAGCCAGGTAGGGCTGAGCAAAACCAAGCTGGAAGCCCCAAGAGGCTGTGCCGTGTATTGTGTATGACGTCTGGGAAACCACTTGGCCTCCCTGAGCCTCCCTTTCCTCTTCTGTTACATGAGAACCAGTTGTACCTGCCCTTTGGGCCTGGGGAGAGGATTTGGTGAAGGCATAGCTGGGAAATGCCTTGCACAGAGCTTGGCACCTTGGAAGGGCTCCTGGAAAGCTGTAGTTTTACGAAGCTGGGGTTCTCTTTGGTCAGGATAAGGAGGGGATCATAAGCTTTGATGGTCTTAATGTCAGAGTTCAAATCTCTTATTTTAAGAGAGGGAGGGGCAACTGAGGCATAGAGAGGTTAAGCAACTGGTCCAGGGTCACACAGCCAGTCAGTCCCAGAGCCAGGACCAGAACCCAGATCTCCTGACTCCCAGCTTTTTCCCACTACACCAACCTGCTTCTCATGAGCAGGGTTCTAGGATAGGTATTAAGCCCCACCTATGCTGCTGATGTGCTGTGTGACCTTAGAGAAGTCATCATCCATCTCTGGGCCTCTGGGTTGTCTGTGTTAGCAGGGTGGCCACGCTGTCTGCTCAGCTGACACATCAGGGATTAGGTGATGGAAAAGCTCTCATGAGACTGAGATAGCAGAGGGCAGGGTGTGTTGTGGGAACAGGGCCTCAGCCCTGCGCTGGGTGGAGCAGGGTTGGAGTCCCTGGAGGCTACCAGCACCCCTGTCAGTCACATCCACGCCCACAGTGCCTCCTGCGGAGCTGTCCAGTTCTACCTTCTTTCGACAGCCTCTTCTGGGGCCCTGGTACCGATGGAGGGAGGGGTGAGAAGCTTGGGACCCAGTCCCTGGACTTGGAGAAGGACCAGGGCTTTTTGCAGCTCCTGGAGCAGAAAGCGGAAAGGACACTCGATCAGGAGTCAGAGAGGTTGGTTCAGGTCCCAAGGCCACCCCTCTCCCTGCTTGTGCCTCCAGGTGGGCGCTCTCACATATTTGTCATTCATTCAGCAAATAGTTATCAAGCCCCTTGAGCAACAGCGCCTGCTTTTGTTGTTGCTGTCTGGACAGCAGTGACTTAACTTGTGGACAAGTTAAGCAGCTTACAGAGCTGGTAAGTGACAGAGCTGGGATTTAAACCCAGGTGTGAAGGGCCTCGCACAGAACGAGTTCAGAGTGGACATTTGAAGACTCCCTGGTCTCTGATCTTAGCTCAGATGGAGCCTAGGAATCTGCATGTTTAGCAAGCCTCCTTCACCCTCCGGTGATTTTTCCAAGATGTTCTTGGACCATACTCTGAGGAATGTTCCAGGGGATGCGTTCCCAGCCCAAGCCTGGATTTGGGACTTCAGTCCTGAGAGGCCCTGGCTTTCGGTGGAAATGTGAGGTCCAAAGCCAGTCCTGTTTTCCACCTTCTGCAAGTCCTCCCGCCGCCCCTGCACTTGGCAGGCCCAGTTCAAGGTTCTCGGCCTGGCGCCCTCATCAATTATAGATCTCCAAGGAGCAGAGCTTGTTACGCAAGACTTGTTTCTGTGAAAGCCTGCTCCTGGAGCCAGTTCCGTCCTCGGGGTGTGAGAAGGGGCAGGGAGGGGACGAGAGCCGCTGGAAAGGGCTTTCACGGGGCCTGTGCTGTCCGGTTCTGTGACCTCCACATCCTTCAAGTCATTGCATTTGATCCCTCCTCCTCCTCCTGACTCCCAGACAGAACCCTAGAGACCCCACGGGGCTGCATTATTTGAAAACCTTGGTTCAAGCAGAGTCTGGGGTGGCCTGAGTCCTAGAAGCTCCCGAACGCAATGGGAACTCACAGAATCACTTGAACCCTTCCTGTCCTCCCTCCTGTTTCTTAGATGAGGAACCCTGAGTTTAGAGGGTAGAGGGGACCAGCCCCAATCAGTAGGTTTTTCTTTGTTTTATAACATATTTTAAAATGTAGATCTTTATAGCTTTTATCCTTCTTCAGACTGCAAGTGTGATACAAGCTTACTGTAAAATGTCAAACGTAGAAATATGGCTTCTAGGAAGTAAAAGTTCCCCATGATTCTACTCGCGGAGATATACACCAAATGGTACATAATTTTTCTCTATATATACATGAACATATATGTTATTTATTTATTTTTTTAGCCGCACCGCGCGGCATGTGGAACCTTCCCCATGACCGGGGATCGAACCCATGCCCCCTGCAGTGGAAGTGCAGGGTCTTAACCACCGGACTGCCAGGGAAGTCCCTATATGAACGTATAGATGTGTATATTATGTATAGATATAGAATCTATACCTATATATGTATATATAGATATATCATCACTTTAATTTGGAAAGTGGCTTTTAAAACAATATCCTATTAAATTTTGTTTAAATAATTTGATGCCAATCTCTGCCCACCTAATGATTAGACCATAGAAAGCAACAATCAATCCTAGAGATTAAAGTAAAAATAGTGAAAAATAGTAAAACTTTCCAAAAAGTCCTGCCCCTTATACTTGGAGATCCACTAATGTCTCCTAAGAGCTTACTTTTATTTTTTTGCTAACTAATCTTTCTAAGTCTAATTTCCCAGATCAGTAAGATTAGAGGAGTTAATTAATCAGGAAATGCCTGTCCATACTCATTAGAAATCAAGTATTCTTTAATTTATAAATTCATATACAGAGAATTTATTGGAACCAAGATTTATGACATTGAACAACACTTTTCCTTTTTTAAAAGAAAGTTTCTATTTTTTTGATAAAAAATAAAAGGCACACTTGTACAAGTAAAATATTTTAGAGATGTATTTCTACAAGTTAAGGGTCTTTCTCTTCCCTCATTTCCCCATTTCTTCCTCTCTGAGGAATCCATGAAAATGGTCCATGTGTCCGTTCAGCACCTTTTGGAAAAGCTTTTCAGATCCACGGTCTCTGTACCTCCAGATGAATGAGGTTCCAGGGTCAGTGGTGCCCACAGACACTCAGGAGTTCCTGGGCTGGCAGACTTGGGCAAGGCTGGTCCCTAGAAGGGCAAACTTGGGGGTAAAACTTACACCAATTATCTGGGACCCTGGGCACGGGGCTGAACCTCTTTTCACCTCAGTTTCCATGCCTGTGAAGTGGGGTAATGAGAGTTGCTACCTCAGGGGCTTGTGGGGACCACACCGCATGGCCATGAAGCAGGTGCCTCAGCCTCTGTCACAGGCCTAGTAAGTGGCAGCCTCTGCGGTCATTACCAGGTGAGCACGGGGCATTGCATCTTCTTCCCCAGCTGCCTTTCCTTACCTGCTCCCCAGCAGGAGGGTCCCTGGAGCCAGGTGGAAAGAAAGGCTCTGCGAATACCTTGGCCATCCTGCTGGGCCCGAGGGGATGCTCTTGAAAGGCCTCATGCTAGTACTAAGAAAGGACACCAGAGGGCGCTCCACTCACAACAGGGAAAACATTTCAACTTGAAGAACCTTGCTCTGAACAGTGGTTTGTTCCTGCCTCCCATCCTGGGTGACCCTAGGGACCTTTGCTCTAAGAAAACCTGATGTTGGGGGAAAATGTGGCCCTTACAAATTTAGTTACACCTGGGTTTGCATCCTAGCTCCACCATTTACTAGCTTTGAGATCTTAGGCAAGTCTCTTCACTTCTGGCGTCTGCATTTCTCATCTGTAAGTTGGGGATGATGACACCTCCCTCGTAGAGGACACATACAAAATGCCCGGCAGAGTGGGCATTGTCATTTCACAACCACTTCTATATTGCTTACTGCGTGTAGACGTAATAGGAACCCAATCATACTCACTCCCTTTGTCCCTTGCCCTCATGGACTCTGTGCGGCAAGTCAGACTTGGCTTTGCTCTGCAAACTGAGGTGTCAGCAAGGGGCCTGGAGGGGATGGCCACATTTCTGGCCTTAGTGGCCCTTGACGTGTGGAGCAGGGAGATGAGTGCCAGATTGGGAACAGGAGGCAAGGTTTTACTCCTTAGCTTTGCCGCGTGCTTTTTGAGTGCCCTTGAGTAAGTCACTTCACTTCTCTGGGCTTCGGTTTCCTCATGCGTAAAACGGGAAGCTCATAAGGACCTTCGCAGCTCTGACTTGACATCCCTGAGGCTTGGGGTCGATGAGCACCTGGGGCTGGGAACTGTTAATGAGGACGCCCAGCCCACTTTATTTGGCTTTCTACTGAGCCAAGGGCAGTTTTGACCGCTGCCAGGAATCCTTCCTGAAGTTCCCTGGAACTTGGTGATGACTGCAGAAGGTGGCACAGCAGGGGCTTTTGTCACCATTTCAAAAGGGAGAGGCCTGAGGCTCAGAGAGGGAAAGAGACTTACCCAAAGTCACCCAGCACTCTAGTGGCAGGGCAGGGACTTGAACCTGAGGTCAGTGCTCTGTCATTTACCCACAGCTGCCTCTGAAGGCACAGCTGGGTGGGACTTGCTGCAGCAGCATCAGAGGAGGGAGGGGAATGGTCTCGGCTGGAGACCGAGAGAGCCTTGAAGGATGGGAAAGCTTCGGGTGAGTGCTTCTCAAAGCGGGTTTTGCAGAACACTCGAGCTGCAGGCAGGATGAGGAGGAGAAAAGCAGTTCTTGATTCAATAAGGCAGGGAAATATTCTCTAAAACAAAAGGTAAGCAGGTTTATTTACCAGAGGACTTCCCAGAGCCTTTATTATGTGGATGTACATTATGTAACAGTCAGGGAGCAAGTAAGGAGCATTCCTTGTGCTTATTTGATCATGGAATCCTTTCCTTGCAGACTATTTGGGGGATTAGAGTTCCTTAGAACATCCCTTAGAAAATGCAGCTTTTGAGAAAGGAATGTTTGAAGCTTTTTGATCCAGGAAAGTGGGCCCAGTGGTCTTTGTTAGTGGAGTACGAGATTCAAAGGGGTGGCAGCAATGTGCAGTGGGTAGGGAATCTGCTAGAAGTCCAGTGGTGCATAGGCCAGAATTTCCTTCAACTCATCCCTATCCCTTCCCCAGACGCTCTCCCGTGGACTAACGCTGTCTCCTTGACCCAACAGAAAGGAGGCGTGGCATCAGGATTCAAGCACGTGGTACCCAATGAGGTGGTGGTGCAGAGACTCTTCCAGGTCAAAGGGCGGCGTGTGCCCCGCGGCACCGAGGTGCCTGTGTCCTGGGAGAGCTTCAACAATGGCGACTGCTTCATCCTGGACCTGGGCAATGTAAGTTGTGCCCTCCCCTTTCCCAGGGGCCACTGAGGTGCTCCAGGCCTGACTCTGGGGAGGTGGACGCATCCACATGAACAAGTAGGGCAAGCCACAGAGACAGCAGCCCCCATGCACACACATGCTCTGTGTAGCAGTCAGACATACCTGCAGAGATTTGGGTGCAGACGTGCCTGGCGTGCAGACTCAGACTCATCATATGCCCGCACACAGACCTCACGCACAGCGCACTCTGGCTTCAGTTGACGTACGACTCCCTGGCATGTTCATGTGCACATCTTGTGTACCTTTTTACACGTAGTCATTCACTTGCAAATACATGGCACGCATGTGCAGCAACTATAGGCTTTTGGAATATAGCCAGTATTTTATAACAACTACAAATGGTGTATAGTCTTTAAAAATTGTGAATCACTATGTTGTACACGTGAAACTTATGTAGCACTGTAAGTCAACTATATCTCAAAAAAAAACCTATAAGCTCTTGCCCAGCAGGCGTGGGCATGGCATCACGATGAGTGCCTACACATGGAGACTTGGGCATGTTGTTCAGGGACCCACAGTGTGCACGTCATCCGTGTAGTTGCACATGCCCACTTGTATGTGGCAACGTGTGTGGGCTGCACTTACCCAGGCCCACCTCACTGACTGATGCTTTGTACACATTCTTCTCAAATCCACATATACTCGTACCTGCAGAAGGACATGGCCAGATGTTCTACACCCAACCTCATATATACACGTGGTGTAAGGTCCATGCAAACGGAGGCACACACTGAGTGTAAGCGGTTATTAAAGTGTAGCAGGTACACAGAAGAGTGTGTGAATCCTGAGTGTGCATCTCTATAGATTTCAGAGTGAACACACCCGTGTAATTAACACCCAGATCAAGAAACAGAACATCACCAGCCCCCAGAAGGCCCCATCTGTCCTCTTCTTAGATTTTTTTTTTTTTTTTTTTTTTTTTGGCTGCGTGGCTTGTAGGATCTTAGTTCCCTGACCAGGGATGGAACCCGTGCCCCCTGCAGTGGGCCCCACAGAGTCCCAGCCACTGGACCACCAGGGAATTCCCCGTCTGTCCTCTTCTCATCCTTTCACCCCCAAGGATAACCGTCATCCCAGACTCTCTCAACCAACAGCATAGACTGGTTCCACCTGTTTCTGAACTTCATGTACGTGGAATCTTTGCTTTTGATCTCTGACTTCTTTTGCCCAACATTTTCTTTCTGAGATCCATCCGTATTGTTGCCTTTAGTTGTAAATTGTTCCTTCTCCTTGTTATATAAGAATTGATCGGGCAGATATGCCACAGTTCATTGATCCATTCTGTTGTTGACGGACACTTGGGATAGTTTGGGGCTATTCCAGGTGGTGCTGCTCTGAACATCCTTGCACGGGTCTTTTGGTGGCTGTATGCATGCACTTCTGTTGGGTGTATTCCCAGGAGAGGGATTGCTGAGTCATAGGATACCGGTATACAGAGCTTTAGAAGGTACAGCCAAATGGGTTTCCAAAGTGGTTGTACTAATTTCTGCTCCCACCAGCAGGCAAACATTTCTATACACATTCTATGTGTAGGGGTACCTGTGAAAAAACACATATCCAAAATCATGCACTCACATACCCTGGTGCACACAGATCACACCTGTTGTGCTTGGATGTGGGCATGTGTGTGCTCCACCGGCTGTCACCTGGGCAAGCAGAGAACAAGGTGAGCTCACCGCCCGCCCCCATAGTTCCCTCCTTGCCATGTCGCTGGGCAGGGCTTATATGGGCCACTGCCTTATGTGGGGTCCCTGTCTTACAGGACATCTATCAGTGGTGCGGCTCCAAGAGCAACCGTTTCGAGAGGCTGAAGGCCACAGAGCTGTCCAAGGGCATCCGAGACAACGAGCGGAATGGCCGGGCCCGTGTGCACGTGTCCGAGGAGGGCTCCGAGCCGGAGGCGATGCTCCAGGTACCCACGGCCACATCCCAGGAGTGCATGGTGGGGCTGAGAAGAGGGACAGGAGGCTCCTTTCTTTCCTCCATCCAACAGGCAGTTTTGAGGTGAATTTGTTTTTCCACCGAGCTGGAAGAGCAGCTTCCCCGACAACTCCCAGACTCCCCTGAGAAGTGGGGCTGGAATCCCAGGACCTGGTACATCCCGGGGTTGTGAGCCACACCCTCCCACTGGGAGGGCTAGGTCCTCCAAAGGAGCTGAGAAGGAGGGTCTTGGCGTCTTCCGAGGGTGAGCCTGGTGCTGGAGCCAGGTCAGAAAGAGACAATGGAGACCCAATCCCCTCTTTCCTCTTCTGACCATTCCTAGTGGTTTATAGCCCATTTCATCAAATTGCATGATGGCATTGTCAGCCGTTGTGCTTTGAGGACATATCAACAGAGGCAGAGGTCACCAGGAAAAGGAGGAGACCACGGGCTCTGCTCCGTGCCACTTGTCTCCTGCTTGTCTGGGGCTGTTGAGTTCTGGTTTTTAGGAAGAGCAGAAGGTGATTATTATGGGGAGGAGCCTGGACACCAAAGATGGCTTGAGAGGAGCAGTAGCTGGGGCCATTGAGGCTGGAAGTAGCTCAGAATGGAGGTGTGAAAATAGACTCTAAAATCACAGGGATACGGGTTCAAATTCCAACTTAGCCACCTTATAGCTGTGTGGACAAGGTACTTCTCTCTAGACTTCAGTTTCCTCTCCTGTGAAACGAGAGTGATAATCTGTGCCTCTCAGCATGGGTGCGAAGATGAAATGAGGTCTGTTAAAGGCATGTGGTGGAAGGTATTCATAGCTCTGTTTATCATTCTTAGAAGGCTAGGAGGAAATGGTAGAATAAATACCTGAAGGACTGTCCAGGAGGCAGAGGAGCACGGAGCTCCTGGAGACAAGGAACAAGGAGGGAAGGACTCGACAGGCAGCCCTGGTTGAGCTCTGCACACAGGAGACACGTCAAGAGATGCAGGATGTCTCTGGAGGGGACCTTACCCTAAGTGGAAGGTCGCTGTGGATGGACGCCCACGTGGTCCTTACCTGCCTGGGGAGGGAGCTCTCTCAGGAATTCAGTCCCCTCCCTGGGGGAGGAGGCTGCCAGGAGCTCACCGCCACCCTTTCTTCCGTGTCTCCCTCTCCTGCAGGTGCTGGGTCCCAAGCCGGCTCTGCCCGAGGGTACCGAGGACACAGCCAAGGAGGACGCAGCCAACCGCAAGCTGGCCAAGCTCTACAAGGTGAGCCTCAGCTGCGCTGGCCCCTGGGTCTTGGGTCAAGAGACCTGGTCTTCCTGAGCTCCGCTGCCACGGGGCCTTGAGCAAAGCATGCGTGGGGGTGGGGTGGGGGGGACTCGGCTTCCACACGCCTCCAGTAGACGCCCACCTGCTGCCTCTGCCTTCCTGCCCCGGGAGTAAGGGCGTGCGAGCGACTGCAGACACATGTGCGTCACGTTCATCTGTGGGGTCTTGGGCAGCACATGTTCTCTGCTGGGTCTCAGTTTCCTAGCCTGTAAAGTGGGGAGAAGGGCAGTCGAGTCAACTTTTCAGGATTTCCGGGGGTCCACAGAGGAAACTGATGGGAGTGTCGTAGGAAAATACAGGGAATAGTACAAAAGTGTGTGTGGGGTGTGGGTGTGTGTGTGTGTGTGTGTTGAGGGGCAGGTTATGGTTAATGACTTTATTTATAATTTCTTCTTGTGATTTTATTATTTATTTATTTTGGTCGCGCTGTGCGGCTTGTGGGATCTTAGTTCCCTTTAACCCACGCCCTCGGCAGTGAAAGCACGGAGTCCTAACCACTGGACCGCCAGGGAATTTGCCTTCTTGTGATTTAAAAAAGTGAATCGAGGCTGCTCCTGAGCCAGGGAACTCTGGCCTCTGGGCCTGTGACACCCATGTCGTGCCCTAGGCTTGTTTGTGGTAAAATAACAACAACATGAGGTGAAGATTCTCATCAAGGCCACAGAAAAACCACATTATTGACATTTACTCTGATACTAAAGTAACACATACGCGTTGTAAATAACAGTACTGAGCAGTTCTCAGGAACATAAGAAGAAAATACGAGTCAGTGCAATTTCACTAGTTTAGGGTAGCCAGTACTGTTTTAAAAATGGGTTTTAATTACAAAAGGAACGACACTCAAAAACAAAAGTCAACCTCGCCTCCTCTCCTCTCCATGGGTTACCATGGTTACGTGGTTACCCTTTTGGTAAAGAAATCTCCAGATACAGCTTTCTGTGTCTAGTTACATATATTTTTCCATCTCTGTTTGATATTCACGGATCCAAACGATTCATGCTTTTCTGTGGCCTTCTTTTTTCCACTTGACGTGGTCAGGAGTATCTGTCTGTAATAGTGATCCACATGGTCCTTTAAAACGGCTGTGTGGTATTCTATTTTAGGAATGTAGGAATCTCAGCAGATCCCTAATTGATGGACATTAGAATGTTTCCACCTTTTCTGATTGCAGACAGTCCCTCTTTGTGTACTTGGGCAAAGTGTGGCATTAGGGGAGTTTCCCAGACATGGATTGCTGGGTCATAGGCTGAATAAAGAGTCAGTGATTGAAAATACTGGTTCTTGGGAGTCCTCTGGTGGCCTAGTTGTTAGGATTCTGGGCTCTCACTGCTGTGGTTCAATCCCGGGTCCGGGAATTGAGATCCTGCAAGCCTCAGGATGTGGCCAAAAAAAAAAAAAAATTACCGGTTCTGGAGTCAGACTACCTGGGTTCGAATCCCAGGTCTGGTACTTTCTAGCTGTGCAGGTTACTTAATCTCTCTGTGCCTTGGTTTCCTTGTGAATAAAATGGGGACACTACTAGGACTACCACAGGGTTGTTTTAAGGATTAAAGGAGTTGTATAATTGTAGAAGTGATTAAATTATATAAATTACATAAATTGCTTAGAACAGTGCCTGGCACATAGTAAGTTTTCAATAAATGTGGAGCACTTATTTTTTAGAGTTCTGACATGTATTACTAAAATGCATTCTAGAAGGGCTCCCTAGTTACCTTCATCACGG
This sequence comes from Stenella coeruleoalba, assembly GCF_951394435.1. NCBI lineage: Eukaryota > Metazoa > Chordata > Mammalia > Artiodactyla > Delphinidae > Stenella > Stenella coeruleoalba. The sequence continues at coordinate 109,679,444 of NC_137153.1, forward strand.
GTTTGAAAGTGCCTGTTCACCCAGAGTCTTTTCAACGCTGGGTATTGTCGATTTTTTTTTTTTTTTTTTTTTGCGGTACGCGGGCCTCTCACTGTTGTGGCCTCTCCCGTTGCGGAGCACAGACTCTGGACGTGCAGGCTCAGCGGCCGTGGCTCACGGGCCCAGCCGCTCCGCGGCATGTGGGATCTTCCCGGACCAGGGCACGAACCCGCGTCCCCTGCATCGGCAGGCGGACTCTCAACCACTGCGCCACCACGGAAGCCCGTGGGTATTGTCAGTCTTTTGAATTTTGACGAGTATGGTACACTTAAAAAAATTCAATGAACTTTTATTTTAGAATAATTTTTAGGTTTACAGAAATATTGCAAAGATAGTACAGAGGGTTCCTGTATACCCTTCACCCAGCTTCTCCTGAACATCTTAACATAACCAGGTACATTTGTCAAAACTAAGAAACATCAGTTCAATACTACTAACTAAACTGCAGACTTTATTCAGTTTTCCCCAATTTTTCATTCCAGGTTCCAATCCAGAATCCTACACTGCGTTTAGATCTTTTTCTTTTTCTTCTTTATTTCCTTTTTTTTTTTAACTGATGAGGTTGAATATCTTTTCACCAACTATACAGTTCTTTTCCTATGCCACCTGCATTCCTGCATTGGATCCTCCCCCTTCCCTTTCCGTGTGCAGTTTCCATGCTACACCTGTGTGTAGGTCGCAGATGTGGTTGTGACATAGTGGAAAAAGACAAAGAAATCCTGAATGAGCCTCAGGGCTTGAGGGCACAAGTCCTCATGTTACCCTGCAGTGTCGTTTGGGGGTGGGGGTGAGACGAGGGTCTCCCCACGTGTGGTCTTTGGGGCGCCCATGGTTAGGCTGAAGTGGTGGAGGTCACTGATGGGCTGGGCTGCCTTTCCCTCGTCCTCCCAGGTCTCCAATGGTGCGGGCACCATGTCGGTCTCCCTCGTGGCTGATGAGAACCCCTTCGCCCAGGGGGCCTTGAAGTCTGAGGACTGCTTCATCCTGGACCATGGCAAAGATGGGAAAATCTTTGTCTGGAAAGGTATTGGGGACAGGGGAAGGGCTTGAACAGGACCTCGAGTGGGAGCTCCAGCAGCCTTGCAGGAATTTGGCTCATGAGTCTAGGGAAGAGGAGGGGGGCCTGAGGGTCTGAGTGGCAACTTTCCTACTGGCTGAGCGGCCTTGGTCAAGTCACTTCACCTCTCTAAGACCCTGGTTTCCTTATAGGTAAATGAGGACAAGATCTTTATCCCATAAGGTTGTTGTGTGGATGAAATGCCATCATTTTTGTATAGTTCTGAGCTCAGTAAATGGGCCACAGTGGTCGGTGTGCTTGCCATCATCAGGCAGGACCCCCAGCTGGCCCCCCGAGAGCTCATGGTGTGATCAGCTCTGAGTTCTCTGGCCTTGGCTGTCCACAGTCTAGGAAGAGGAGGGAGGGAGGTTGGCCTTCTGCTTTCCCTGGACCATTGGATGCGGGGGCACAGCACTGACCCCCGGCCCCTTACCCTCCCTCTGCTGACAGGCAGGCAGGCCAACACGGAGGAGAGGAAGGCTGCCCTCAAAACGGCCTCCGACTTCATCTCCAAGATGAACTACCCCAAGCAGACCCAGGTGAGTCTTGGAGCCAGGTAGGACAGTGAGAATGGGTCCATTTTGGGTGGGTATCCCACCTCAGTGTGGACTGGGTGTCTGAGGCTCCCTTGAGGACCCCTGCTGGGTGGCCCCTGTCCTCAGGGGGACCCCAAGCCAGCATGTCCTGCTCTCCCCCCTCCCCTTCCAGGTCTCCGTCCTTCCTGAGGGTGGCGAGACCCCACTGTTCAAACAGTTCTTCAAGAACTGGCGCGACCTAGACCAGACGGATGGCCTGGGCCTGACCTATCTCTCCAGCCACATCGCCAACATAGAGCGCGTGCCCTTCGACGCCGCCACCCTGCACACCTCCACTGCAATGGCCGCCCAGCACGGCATGGATGACAATGGCACAGGCCAGAAACAGGTACCTGGGGGGCTGGGGTGGGTGTGTCCAGGCCCCTTCCTTGCTCCCTCCCTGGCACCTCTGGCCCACCCACTGCCTCCTGCTTCTCTGAAGATGTTTCTCTAAGAGATTTTGACCACAGTTTTTGGTGGATGGAATTATTTTGTCTTGCTGGATTATTGCAACCAACATACCCTAAGCACCTACTGTCTTCCAGGCTCCATGCCAAGTGTCTGAGACCCCACCCTGCCCATGAAGAGTACCTGGTGTGGGAGGGGAGGTGACCACAGCCACAGCTGGTTGCTCAGTCCTGTGTGGTCAGTGGGAGATGGGAGGTGCACAGGGATTATGGGAACACAGGAAGGGAAGTGAAGGTGGGTGGTTGGGGCAGTCTTCACAGAGGTGGGGACCTTTTGGTTGGGCCTCAGAGTATGAGTAGGAGTTTGCTGCCAGAGAAGAAGAGTAGGTATTCCAGGCAGGGAGCTGTCCTGGGAGCCTGCTGCTGATGGCATCCTCAAGGAGGGGCCTTGAGTTCCATGTCCAGGGGTGTGGACTTGATCCTGTAACCATTAGGTGCTAGTGAGGGTTTTTTTTTCTTTTTCTTTTTTTTAAAGGCAGAAATGTGACAGGCTCAGTTCTGTGCTTCCTAAACTCACTGTGAAAATGAATTTAGAGACAGGATAATGACGGTAGAGACCTCATGAGGAGGTTATAATAGTCTAGCGAAGAGATAATGACCTTGAGATCAGGAAGGTCACAGTGAAGATGGAGAAGTGGGGGGGGGGTGGAATTCAGAGATGTTTATGAAGTAGAATCTGCTTCAGGCAAACACTGATTCCATCCTACATAATAGAAATAGCAAAAGTGTTAATTTTTATTTATTATTGTTTTTGTCATTGGTGTTATTATTTTTCATTCATCACCCATTCATTACTTCAGTGGGAGGGGAGGATGCAATGAAAATGATCAGGATAGGGCAGTGTGGAAAGAGCCCTGGCAGCTCAGCTGTGTGACCTCGGGCAAGTTACTTAACCTTTTTGAACCTCACTTTCCTCACCTGTAAAATGAGGCTTAGCCCACTCCATCACCTTCGAGAATTTTCAAAGTCCGGAGATTGTTTCCCGGGACTTGCAGCACCACCAGGTGGCGCTGCAGGGCTTTGTGACCACTTTGACACAGTGTTACCGGAGCTCTGCAAAGAGATCTGCCAGCAGGTGTCATTCTGAGGTCACTTAGTGATGGCCCTGCCTCTGCAGGTGATCTATAAAATTCAGACAACTTAATAATGATACAGATAATGGCAACATTAATAATAAAATAATAATAGTTCTAATAATTAAGAGTAGCTGCCCCCTGTAGGGCCATTACCCTGTGCCAGGCACTGTGCTAGACTTCCATGAATAGACCAACATCCTTTATTAGTCTCCTACTGAGGCTCATAGACAGTGAGCAAGTTGTCAAGGCTGCACAACCTCTAAGGGGGTGGATCCTGATTTGGATCCAGGTCATTCGTTGATTTGTACCCTTAGCCTGTGTTATACTGTGTAACACCCACGGAACCCATTTTGCAAATACTATCATGCAGGTCCAGTATACTACCATGCGACTACCAGTCCCTGTGCTGATTTCTACAAGCAGGAAGTACAGGGTGGGGCAGGGGTGCAGTATAAGGATCCAGAGCAGGAAACATGGGTTTGAATCCTAGTGGCTGTGTGATTTGGGCAGATTATTTCACTTTAGTCTGAGTCCGAGTGCGGTCGTGTTTTGTAACCACTACCCAGCACTGTGTGGTTTCTCAACTGGTCTGAGTTGGGGACTGGGGGTGCTGCACTGTGTCTGAGCCCAGCTTTGCTCTGGTAGATCTGGAGAATTGAAGGCTCCAACAAAGTGCCCGTGGACCCCGCCACGTATGGACAGTTCTACGGTGGTGACAGCTACATCATTCTGTACAACTACCGTCATGGCGGCCGTCAGGGACAGATCATCTACAACTGGTGAGGGTCTGGGGCCCTGTGCTGTGGGGCGAGCATGGCAGCAAGGAGGGATGTGAACAGGGCTGAGGGAAGCCTGCGAGTGTGTGGACCTGAGCCGGGGCAGCCACCATCCACTGGGAAAGGCTCTCGTCCACAGGGCAACACCTCTTGTCTTTTTTCTCTAAACAAATTTTAAACTATTCTCATAAAAGCATTACGTGTCCATTGTAGGAGACATGGGGACTAGGGAGAAACAAACAAACAGAAAATCCCTCCCACAATCCCACTCTAAGTACTGTTCATCCTCCCACCTTTTCTAATTAAAAATTATTTTTAATTCTTTAAAAATAGATAATACATTCACAAGTCAAGGATCGAAACAGAATAAAAACGCATGTATTGAGAAAGCTTGTCCCCATTCTGTCCCTCCCCACCTTGCTCTATGACCCCCACCCCTCCATGGATGCCCACTTTCATTAGTTTCTTGTATACTCTTCCAGTAATTTTTGATGCAAATATAAGAAAATCTCACCCTATATTCCTAGTTCTTTTCCTTCCTCACAAAAGCTAGCAAACTATGTATTTTATCCTGCACTTTGCTTTTTTTCACTTAATACTTCCTGGAGCTTGGTCTCTGTCAGTACATAGAGAACTTCCCCACTCCTTTTTACAGCTGCATAATATTCCATCACGTGGCTATCCTGTAGTTTATTTAACAAATTCCCTGCTGTTGCGTACTTGGGTTGATTCCAGACTTTTGCTATTAGAAGCATTGCTGTGATTAGTAACCTTAAACAAACATCAGTTTGAATGTGTAGAGAAATATCTTTGCAGCAAGTTCCCAGAAGTGGGACTGCTGGGTCAAACAGTAAATGCACTTGTCATTTTGATAGATAGCACCCAGTTTCCGTAGGTGGAGTTTGTAGTATTTGCATTCTCACCCGCAACAAATGAGAGTGTCTGTTTCCCCACGGCCTCACCAGTGGACTGTGTTATCAAACTTTTGCTGTTTGTCAGCAAAAGTTATAGTTTATGAAATGGTATCTCAGTATAGTTATGAAATGGTATCTCAGTATAGTAGTTTTCTTTTTTCATTTCGTTTCTCTTATATGCAGTCTCAAACTTTTTGAAGATTGACGGTTGGGTTTCTTTTTTTAAAAACTTTTTATTTTGAAATGACTTGCTGAAAAGTTGCAAAAATACTACAGACAGTTCCCATATACCCATTACACAGCTCCCTCTATGATCATGTCTTAACCATAGTTCAAGTTTCAAAACCGGGAAATTAACATTGTTGCGATACTATTTACTAATCTATAGACCTTACTTGAATCTCACCAGTTCTCCCACTAATATCCTTTTTCTGGTCTAAGATCTAACCCAGGATCTCACATGCCATTTAGTCATCACGTCTCCTTAGTGACATTTAATCATGTCTTTAATCTGTGACAGGTCGTCAGTCTTTACTCTTTTTATTTTTTAATAAATTTATTTATTTTATTTATTTATTTTTGGCTGCATTGGGTCTTCGTTGCTGCACGCAGGCTTTCTCTAGTTGTGACAAGCGGGGGCTACTCTTCATTGCGGTACACAGGCTTCTCATTGCAGTGGCTTCTCTTGTTGCGGAGCACGGGCTCTAGGCGCATGGGTTTCAGTAGTTGTGGCATGCGGGCTTCAGTAGTTGTGGCTCACAGGCTTAGTTACTCCACGGCATGTGGGATCTTCCTGGACCAGGGCTCGAACCCGTGTCCCCTGCATTGGCAGGCGGATTCTTAACCACTGCGCCACCAGGGAAGCCCTCAGGCTTTACTCTTCTTTCACAACCTTGATACTTTGGAAGAGCACTAGTCTTATTCTGTAGAATGCCTCTCAATTTGACAACCTCAGATTTTTTTTTTAACATCTTTATTGCAGTATAATTGCTTTACAATGGTGTGTTAGTTTCTGCTTTATAACAAAGTGAATCAGCTATACATATACATATGTTCCCATATCTCTTCCCTCTTGCGTCTCCCTCTCACCCTCCCTATCCCACCCCTCTAGGTGGTCACAAACCACCGAGCTGATCTCCCTGGGATATGCGGCTGCTTCCCACTAGCTATCTATTTCACGTTTGGTAGTGTATATATGTCCATGCCACTCTCTCACTTTGTCACAGATTACCCTTCCCCCTCCCCGTATCCTCAAGTCCATTCTCTAGTAGGTCTGTGTCTTTATTCCCATCTTACCCCTAGGTTCTTCATGACCTTTTTTTTTTTTTTCTTAGATTCCATATATATGTGTTAGCATACGGTATTTGTTTTTCTCTTTCTGACTTACTTCACTCTGTATGGACAGACTCTAGGTCCATCCACCTCACTACAAATATCTCAATTTCATTTCTTTTTATGGCTGATTCCATTGTATATATGTGCCACATCTTCTTTATCCATTCATCCAATGAGGGACACTTAGGTTGCTTCCATGTCCTGGCTATTGTAAATAGAGCTGCAATGAACATTTTGGTACATGACTCTTTTTGAATTATGGTTTTCTCAGGGTATTTGCCCAGTAGAGGGATTGCTGGGTCGTATGGTAGTTCTAGTTTTAGTTTTTTAAGGAACGTCCATACTGTTCTCCATAGTGGCTGTATCAATTTACATTCCCACCAACAGTGCAAGAGGGTTCCCTTTTCTCCACACCCTCTCCAGCATTTATTGTTTGTAGATTTTTTGAGGATGGCCATTCTTACCGGTGTGAGATGATATCTCATTGTAGTTTTGATTTGCATTTCTCTAATGATTAACGATGACAACCTCAGACTTTTAAAAGCAGCTTGAAAGAAATTTTTTTGGACACGGTAATACACACACGCTACAAAATTCACGAGAAGCCTTTTTTTTTTTTTCCTTAATAGCTGCATCAGCACGTTGATTTGTCAGATTGTTTGCTTATACAGATAACACATGTTGGTTATGAGAAATTTAGACAGTCATAGGAAGAGGTGGGGCAGAAAGCCACCCACTGTAAATATCCCTGCAGGGCAGATTTAGGATGAGGAAGTCTGTTGGTTGTGGTCAGATCTCTATAAGAGGTGAGATGCTGAGCTGGGGGATGTGGCATGTTGGTCTGGTTCCTGGCACTGGTTGCTTTTGAGAGAACCCCTTTTCCTCTCTGTGTCTCAGTTTCATTACCTGTAATCCGGGGATTTGTGGGTTTCTCAGGCCCAGGGTGAAGGAGAGACTCGGAGCTCTTTGCAAACCTCAGTGCTGAGTATCACTTCCCTTCCAGGCAGGGTGCCCAGTCCACCCAGGATGAGGTCGCCGCATCTGCCATCCTGACTGCGCAGCTGGATGAGGAGCTGGGAGGTACCCCTGTCCAGGTGAGCCCATTGTCCCTCAGGGCCACACCCTGGGCCCTGTCCATCTGTTCACTCATCTATCTGACTGTCCATCATTCCATTCATCCATCCATCCTTTCAGCGAACATTTATGCAGGGCTCTGACACTACATCTGCAGCCATGAACCCACAGATCCCACCCCTGCCCTGCCCTGAACTGCTGTGATGTGGTTTACAGTCTAGGGGGGAGAAAGATGTTCAGCAGACATGCAGGCGAAGGTTGGACAATCACACATAACGACGTGTGCAGTGAGTGAAAATGATAAGACACCAGAGGAGCAGGAGAGGCAGTGTGGGGGTTTAGTTCAGAGGACGGACATGGAGCTAGCCTGCTTGGGTTTAAATCTAGTCTTCACCTCTGGGCGGCCTCAGACAGGTCACTTAGCCTCTCTATGCCTCTGTGTTCTCAAACTGGGGTTAATAACAGTACCTATCTCACAGGATTGCTGTGAGGATGAAGAGTTAACATTTGTAAAGCATTTAGGGCCATGCTTGGCCCATAATAGACCCCTTATACAGGTGTGTTAAGTGTAAGGACGCATACATCCCAAGTAGGAGCTAATTGGAGTAGACAGGGCCCCCATCCAGGGAGGGATTTTTCAGCTGGGACCCAATGGTTGAGTAGGAGTTAGCCAGGCATATTCCAGGTAGAGGGAAGGGTACATATAAAGGCCCTGAGGTGGGAGGGGGGCACTGGTTATTAAAGCGAGGGGAGGGTGCCACGATAGGAGCCTGGGGAGATGATCAGAGGGACCAGACCACTCAGAAGCCACCGTGAGGATGTTGACCTTGACCCTGAGAACAAGGGGACGTTGCTAACATGGTAAATGTAATGTGAAGGGATTCATGAGTTTAAAAGGTTGCTCTGGCTACAGTGTTGGGCCCTGGAGGGCAGCAGGTGGGGGAAGACATGGGAGAAGGAGACAGAATCCTCCTTTCTCTATCCTACCCTTGGAATGAGCAGGGCTCTGGGTTCAGATTTGGGGTTGGTGCCTTGAACTTTGACCACGACAGTGGGATCCTCTGGGTCCTGGAGGCGGGGTGCCGGGTGCCGGGTGGGATGATTACTGCCTCAGCTCATCCCAACATCAGCCTTAGGAGTAGCATTCTTGGCCCCATTTCACAGAGGAAGAAACTGAGAGGTTGAGGCCCGTGCCTGAATTCTCGCTGTCAGGGCGGAGCTTGGATCTGAGCTCTGACCCAGCAGTGGTGGCCCACGTTGGGAAGCGACTCCAATACCCCCGGCCCACACGTGCGATTGTCTTCTAGATTTAGCTAGCCAGGGTCTCAACTGGGATCCGAAATGAAATGGGCACACGGGGCAGAAGCAGATGTGATATATCTTAGACCTCCTTGCCCTCTCCCTCCCACCACTAAGCCCTTGACTGCAGCCTGCTTGTGGGGTGTACTGGCTGTGCAGGAGGGGTCTCTCCAGATCTGGAAGGCTCTATTCTCACCACTCTGCCAGCTTTCATGCCTGAGGCTGACATCACCATCCTGGAAGAAAGTGCACGAACAGTCCCTGTGCTTCCATTTAAGGGAATATTTGCAAACGTGGGCTCTCTTGGTTCTTGGACTAGACTCAGGCTCAGCAAGGCAGGGCCTCGTGGGAGGGGAGCGGCCGAAGCAGTGCCCGGGGGGCCTCAGGCAATAGTGCTGTGTCCGGCCTTCCTGGAACTCCTGTTCCCCTGCCAGCCCCTGTGTGCTGTGGGGTCATGCACCACCCGCGCACAGACCCAAGTGCGACGGCCTTATTTGAGGGGTGAGCCCAGGCTGTGCTGGCTGCAGGGGGTGGCGGTGAGCCTGGTGTCGTACAGGACTGACATTCCCACCCCCTTTCCTGACTTGCTCTTCTGTCTCCCTCCCAGAGCCGTGTGGTCCAAGGCAAGGAGCCTGCTCACCTCATGAGCCTGTTTGGCGGGAAACCCATGATCGTCTACAGGGGTGGCACCTCCCGCGAGGGTGGACAGACAGCTCCTGCCAGTACCCGCCTCTTCCAGGTCCGGGCCAGCAGTTCTGGAGCCACCCGAGCTGTTGAGGTAATGCCCAGGCCCTGGACCCCAGGCAGGATTGGCCTCTCTGAAACCTCCCAGGCTTGATGGGGAGATCTCCGGGCACGGGATTGGGTGGGTTTGGCTGAGGGGTTAAGAAGTAGCTTTTTGTACCTTCCTGCCCTGGCAGCAAGATTGTATGTCTTAGATTTCCCCTTGTTTCAAGAAATGCCCATTGCCCCTTGCATACCTTCCATAACGGGCAGCTCACTACCTCACAGGCAGTCCATTCTTCACAATCTGGACACTGTTCTTCATTACATTCCAGTTGGATGCTCTCCCTTTCATGGTGGAAGGTGCAGATCTGAACATAATCCTATTGAGCAGCCTAGAGGAGAATGGGATTATCACCTTCTTTGTTCTGGGCACCCAACTTCTGTTAATGCAGCCCAGATTTCTAGAATCTCCTTGGCTAGCCACAGTGCACTAATGACTCATGGGAGTCAACTAAGGCCCTCAGTGCCCAAAGTCTGTGACCTCACCTAAGAGCTGGTCCTGCTGCAGCGTCTCCTGGGCTACGAGGAGGGGGCTGAGGACATTTTATCTGGTTCCTGATTAATCGAGGACTGCCCTCCCAGGTGATCCCCAAGGCTGGCGTGCTGAACTCCAACGATGCCTTTGTCCTGAAAACCCCCTCAGCCGCCTACCTGTGGGTGGGTACAGGAGCCAGCCAGGCAGAGAAGACCGGGGCCCAGGAGCTGCTCCAGGTGCTTCGGGCCCAACCTGTGCAAGTGGCAGAAGGCAGCGAGCCAGGTAGGAGCAACGGGCAGAGGGGCCTCTGCTGCTTCTGGGTATGCAGCTGTTATGTTTCCCTCCCTTCTGTCTGCTTGGGGGTTTCTATATCCTCCCCCCTCTCCTGAGCACCTGTCCCCTAATGTGCGTTAATAAAAGTGAGTTAGGGAATTCCCTGGCGGTCCAGTGGTTAGGACTCTGCGCTTTCACCACAGGGGCACGGGTTCAATTCCTGGTCGGGGAACTAAGATCCCGCATGCCACAGCGCTGCCCCCCCAAAAAAAAAAAAAGTGAGTTAGATGAAAATGAGGGCTATGGTCAGTGAGAGGGAGGCATCCAGGAGTTAGAGAAAGGAGAGCTCAGTGTGGGCTGGGGCAGGTGGGGAAGTCAGCTGGAAGAGGGGTCACAATGCCACAAGCCTGCTTTGTTTCCAGAGCATGGGTCAGGAACACCTTTGTTATGCCAACCCCAGGTTTTTCCATTCTTACTTTTAAGCCCAATCCCTCCTGCTTGATGCTTAGCAGAAATGGGGAAGAGTAGTTCTGTCTAGAGCAGCACAGTCCACTGGAACCTTCTGAGAGAATGGACACGTTCTATGTCGGGTGGCCACTAGTCACATGTTTAGGCTAATGAATATTTAAATGTGACTGGTGGGAAAATGCAATTAAATTTAAATAGCACATGTGGACAGAGCAGGTATAGTGGAAATGATACGTGGCGTCAGGTAAGGTGGCTTTACAGCATACTAGCTGTGTGATGTTGGGTGAGTTGCTTAACCTCTCTGAGCCTCAGCCGCCTCACATGTTGAGCGGGGATAATTATCCCCATCCCGCGGTGCTGTCGTCAGTCTCAAACAAGAAGTAGTCCTGGCTGTGTGTCCACTGCCAAGTCTTCCCTCTCTGGGCCTCCGTTTCATCACCGTCGAATCCCTCAGGCCCCTTCCTTCTTTGGCGCCCTGGGATTTTAAGATGCAGGCTGCGGATTGAGAGCAGTTGGTTGTGCTAGGGCAGGGCTTGTCCCAGGGTCTAAAGAGAAGTGCTGGAGGGGGGAGGGTGGGGTCAGTTGGTAACTGGTGTGGCCTCCCCTCACAGACAGCTTCTGGGAGGCCCTGGGTGGGAAGGCCGCCTATCGCACGTCCCCACGGCTGAAGGACAAGAAGATGGATGCCCACCCTCCTCGCCTCTTCGCCTGCTCCAACAAGATCGGACGTTTTGTGGTGAGTCCCAGCGGAGGGCGGAGGGCGCTCCCTCTGCTTGCCCCTTGGGAGGTGTGTTCCAGGGAGCGGAGCTGTTGCAGCCGCAGCAGGGGCAGGGAGTGTACCCTTCTGACAGACCAGCATAGACCCATGCAGGTTGGAGCCAGCTCTGCATCTCACTCAAGGGGGCAGATAGAGCAGGCCTACGGCGGGGGGGGGGGGGGGGGGGGGGCTTGCTGGTGCGCTGTTATTAACCTCTTCCATTCCTTCCCAGATCGAAGAGGTCCCTGGCGAGCTCATGCAGGAAGACCTGGCCACCGATGACGTCATGCTTCTGGACATCTGGGACCAGGTGGGTGAAGCACGGTGCTGCAAGTCACTTTCCCTGTCTGAGCCTCCATTTTCTCATCTGCAGAATGGGCAGATGAGAGGTAGATAAAATCTCCTTGCCAACTGCAAAGCACCATATAAATGCAAATCAGACGACCAGCGTTACTTCCCAGGCCTTAGGGGAGCGTGAACTCTTCCTTTAAATCTGTTTGTAAAGAAAGTTGAACTTTGCAGCATGTCACATGCAGGCATAAACTGTCCGGGGTGTCACCTAGAAGTAGACATTTCCCTGTCCCCACGGGGCTTGCATTCTCGTGGGGGGTGGCAGTCCGTAACCCCTCCTATCAAGCTGGCTTCTCCCAGAGTTGTCAGGGTTAGAGATAGCAGCCATGCAGGTGTAAGACTCCCCTCGACCCGCAGGGCTGTTTCTTGGGCTCCCCAGTTGGAGGATCAGTACCAAAAGGTTTGCAGTTTAGCCGTTCAGCTGCTGGCAGCTTTGTTCCATTTACTACTTAATCTGTACGTTCATCTGTTTATTCACTCACTCAGCCAACATTTTTGAAGCACCACTGTCTTCCAGGCAAAATGCTGTGATGCTGGGAGTCCTGTGATGAGCAGTACAGTCACCATTCCTGGTGTTGAGGGGCCGATGTACTGCAGTAGGGAACACATTTGTAAATAAGTGAGGGCGAGGAAGTCTGGCATTTTATTGTCTGATACCATCTTATCAATGACATGCTCTTTAAGATATTTTAGATACACATCAAAATAAATGAGACATAAAAATCAGCTGGATAGGTTTTTTGGTGTAACAAGCTTGTCATAAGATTCAAGATGGTGGTAGTGGTGGTGAGTTGTTTTTATTCCAAGCCTTAGACCTTGTTGGCTCAGACACACGGAGCCTGGCACATAGCAGACTCTTAATGCATGTTCGTTGGGTGAAGAAACCAGTGAGCATATGTTAGGCTGCTCATTTGCTGAACAAGCAAATGCCCGGAAAAGGATCATTCCTGAACTGCTAGAGAGGGGTCTCAACCTCAGTGGCTGACGGCACCTGTTAGTGAGTGAAGCAGGCCGAGCTGGGGAGACACGAAGGCATGGTGGAGTCTGAGGCAAACTGGAACTTCCCATTGAGAGGGGCAGCTGCTACTCAGCTTCGTCATCCACGTGCGGGTGAAGCTGCCAGATCCTCCCCGTTTGCAAGGGAAGTTGGAAGTCTGGATTGAATGTAATCCGCTAGTCACTCAGTTTGTCTAAAAGCAGACCACCCCCTAGAGGGTGGTGGGCCTACAGAGCAGGTTGGAGGTCACCAGTTTGCCGTCTCTGTTCCAAATCCTTGGAGTCCCGGTCCGCGGGCTCTGTCAGCGGAGGGGGTGTCTGGTCCACACCTGGAACCTGCCGCGCTTCCTCCAGGAGCGCGTAGAGTCAGCACTCCTCACGCCATTTCATCTCGCGCCTCTCTTCCAGGTCTTTGTCTGGGTTGGAAAGGATTCTCAAGAAGAGGAAAAGACGGAAGCCTTGACCTCTGGTGAGGACCCAAGGGTGCCTGTGGGTCTGTGTCGTGCGGTGGGGTGGAAGCAGCTTCCTCTGCGGGTCTGGGCGTTTGTGACGGTGGAGGTGGGGACTTTCGCATCCGTGGTCAGCCCCCGGTGAGCCCTCCCTGGGGTGGTGAAAGAACAGCTCACTTTCTGCAGAAGCCTTAGGTCCCACCAAAAGGAAGCAGCAGCTAGGAGCTGCTTCAGATTCCCAGAATGCCCAAGGACCAAACTTGTCAGGATTTAGATGTGGGAAAGCAGATCCCTGGTGGCGGAGCAGATCTGATTTGGGAGCTGGAAACCCAAACGCTGGTTCTTTGATATCTTCCAGTAGGGGACGAAGCTGGAGGTTAAACTGTGACCCCCGTTCCTTCCCATGTTCCTGGGCAGGGCAGTGGAGGAGTCATGTGGGTGTCATTGCCTTTAAGGGATGGTGGTGTCCAGTGCGGGGTTGGGCCTTGGGTACAGTGGGACCAAAAACCATCTTAGGCAGGGAACCATGTCTCCTTGGCGAGGGAGACCCTAAGGATTCTTCTCCTGCCTATGTGTCTGCAGCTAAGCGGTACATCGAGACAGACCCAGCTAATCGTGATAGGCGGACCCCTATCACCATGGTGAAGCAAGGCTTTGAGCCTCCCTCCTTCGTGGGCTGGTTCCTTGGCTGGGATGACAGCTATTGGTCTATGGATCCCTTGGACAGGGCCCTAGCTGAGCTGGCTGCCTGAGGAAGGCCCCACCCTGTTACTGGTCAGTGCCTTTCAGAACTGTCCATCCTGCAAGGAGACCTTACAGCGAGCAGGGCCACTCTGGTGTGTGTGTGTGTGGTGGTTGTTTTGTTTGTTTGTTTGCTTTTTTACAGTAGCCAAAAACAGCCCTGCAAAAATTCAGGGTGCTTGCAAAATTGTCTCAAGTATTTGTGCTTTTGGAAATAATTGAATTCAATAAAAAGCTTTTTGAAGTGTGTTACCCTGCTGTGGCTCATTTGTCTTAGTCATTGTTCTGAGAAGGAAGGGGGAGGCATGGCTTGTGTCTGTGAACCAGTGAGTGAGTTTCATTCACCTCGTGTGTGAATCATGGTCCGCTGAGAAGCAGTGAGGTGAAACGGGTATAGATTCTACTAGGGGTAAAATGCTTACGTGGAAGGAAATTGGGGGGGAACCAGGAGGCTGGAGAGCCATCAGACTGAGATGCAAGTCTGACCTCAAGTGAAGGAGGGAGGAAGAGGGGTTGGGCGGATGCATCTTAGATGGCCGTGCAGTCCAGCAAGCTTCAGCAAAGCTTTTGGGGAGTCCTTGAGCCAAAGTAAAAAAAAAAAAAAATTTAATGTAGAGTCCCATTTTTGTTATTATTTTTTATTGTAGTAAACTATACATAACATAGTATTTTATCACTTTGACCGTTTGTAAATGTACAATTCAGTGGCACTAAATACATTTACAATGTTATGTAGCCGTCCCCACTGTCTGTACCCAAACCTTTTTCATAATCTCCAACATAAACTCTGTGCCCATTAAACAATAACTCCTATTCCCCCCTCCCCTCTGCCCCTGGCAACCTTTATTCCACTTTCTGTCTTCATGAATTTGCCTATTCTAGGTACCTCGTATAAGTGGAATCATGCATTTGTCCTCTGTCTGCCTTATTTCACTCAGCATAATGTTTTCAAAATTCATACATTTTACAGCACATGTAAAAATTACATTCCTTTTTGTGGCTGAATAATATTCCATTGTGTGTATATGCCACATTTTATTTATCCATTCATCCATCGATGGACACTCAGGTCATTTCCACCTTTTGGCTATTGTGAATAGTGCTGCTGTGAACCTTGGTGTACAAATATTTGTTTGATTTAAAATGTTCTGGAGCCCAAGTCAAATCAGCCAACAAAGGATTTGAAGGTCTCCCAGGGGTGGGGTGTGTCTTATCTCCCCACTACACTCAGTCATTGGGAGGCCTGGCCTTGGAACACTGTTGGTAGGAGTTCAAAGCCAGCAGCTGGACCCCTGAGTCACTTACATTCCCTGTAGGAGAACGTGGGCAAGGTACCACACCCTGTAACATCTGCCTGCATCTTCTTCGCTTCCTCTGGTTCCCACGAGTGTTTCTGCTGACATGAGGTGCTCCTGGATGCTCCCGAAATTTGCAGCCTTTGGGGTGTGGAAGAGGGACTTCCTCTGTGCCCCACTTGGTCCCCCAGACCCTAACTCTTCGCTGATGCTCCGTTTGTCACGAAGTTCCTCTTAGACGTCTCCATGAACTTACGTCTCTAAACCTTTTCTCCATGGAGATCCCAAACCAGTCCAAGGAACTGCTGGGAGATAGATCCCCTTCCCTCCCCTCTATCCTTCTGGTCTTTTCTCTCTGCGTTTTCCCCTTTTTTGTTCTATGCCTCTCCCCCACCCATCCCCATCAACTTACAGAGGGAAAACTCGTTCATAGGACCGCGGAAGAACAGAAACCAGTGTGAGGGTTTATGTGGTGGGATGGGTGTGTGTGTGTTTACACTGCTGTTTCCAAAGCTGGCTGATCACCCTAATTGCCCAGGGGGTTTTTAAAACCGTAAATTCCCTAGGGGCCCTACCTCAATAGAGTCTGATTCATCGCAGAAGTGACGAGAGTAGCGGGGAAGGAATTTTCCAGGTGAAACATGGAGTGGTCGGGAGTCAGGTCATCTCAGGCAGGGTATGGAGCTATACAAAGATGGAGCTCTGAGGGAGAATGTTGTACTCAGGGACAGACAGCAGCCCAGGGGGCTGGAGCAGAAGGTGGGGAAGCAGAGAGTTCACAGAGGACCTCAAATACCACGCTGAGGGGTTTGAACTTGATCTTGTAATGCCTACCTCTACTCCAAAAGGCCACTTTCATGGTCAAAGCTATCAACTTGACAAATGCAAAGTTCTGGAACAAAGGCAGCCTTTACCACCTAGAGCTTGTAGGGCCTTCACTAGGGGAAAGTGGAGGCTTGTCTAGACAGAGCCAGCTCGCTGTGGAAGGTCAAAGGCAGGTGAACCTGCCATGCGTTCTTCATTTCCATTTATTGGCATTCAAGGCAGTTTATTGGCCAATTTCAGTGTATTAGTGTCTGTGGCTTCAGAGAGAGAGGTCTGCCTACTCTGAGAAAGGAAGTTGTCTGAGGCAATGGAGTTGCTTCGACTCCATATTTTTTTCTCTCAAAGACAAAATAATGAGTCAGGAACACTATCACTTCAACCATATATTTTTCTCTTCCTAACGGTTTTTGAGAGACGTTGGATTCCATCGTCTACAATGGAGAAGTCATTGTGAAATGCCATGACAGGTGCCCAGGGGGCGTCTCTTGGAAAGAGGTTGGTCTGGGCTTGGATCCTGAATCCTATCTTGGACAGTTCAGTTCAACAGATATATATTTATGCCAGGCCGTGTGCAAGGCACTAGGGATAGGACAGAAAATTTCTGTGAGCCTCAGCTTCCCCACCTGCAAAATGGTAATATTGTATTCATATAGTACCTAACTGCAGGTGGTACAATACAGGGATTGAAAGTGGGGCTTTGAAGTCAGACCTGGGTTCAAATTCTAGCTACACCACTAATCAGCAGTGTAATCTTACTTCAATTCTTTGTAGCTTCCTTAGCTGCAAAATGGGAATAAGAACAGAGCCCACCCAACTAAGACTTTTATGAGATTATGCTTAATACAATACCTGGCACATAGTAAATGCTCAAAAATGTTATTATTATTATTTGGTAAAACCAAAGAGCCTAGTCCACAGCAGGACTTAGTACCTAACCATGGAGGTAAAGACCCACTACACTGTGGATCAGATAGGATATTTTTGGCTGTAAGCAGTGGAAAACCAACTCAAATCAAATTAAACCATAAGCACACTTATATGCTCTCATAAATGGTAGTGCAGAGTTTAGGGGGCCTCTTGGTTGACTAAACCCATTGGGTCTGTCTGGGTTTCTTGTTGATTCTCTTGGCTCTGCCACTCCCAATCTGGTAGTGAAATACCTGTAGACATCCTGTCTATCACACCCATGCATGGCAACGCCCAAAGGAAAAGATAAAGGATTGTTTCGAGAAGTTCTCCCAGATAAGGGAGGAGGAACTATCCCCCAGTCCATAGAAAACCTCTCCTCAGATCTCAAGAGCCCGTATGGGGTTACATGACCATTCCTGACCAAATCATGGGCTGGGGGATAGAATTATCAATAGGCCAGTAAAATTCATGACAGGAGCTGGGATTGGATTCCTCTTCCCCTGAGATAAGAGCTCTAACGGGGAGAAACCTAAAGTCATGGTTCCTAGGAAGGAGGAAGGGGGTAAATGGACACTGGGTAGACAGGCATTTTGTGGGAGACTTTTTTGGAGTCAGATGCTAAAAGTAATAATGAACAGTAATGGTTCCTTACAGTTTTATGACGTCTAGTAATTTCCAGAGGGCTTAATTTCCAGCCTTTTGTTTTGTTTTGTTTCTTGGTTTTTTTCTTCAGAATCTTTGTGGGAAGATTCCCAGCCTCCATTACGGTTACTAAGTTTCTAGAGCTTCCTGAAGTCTGTTAGTTGTTTCAATTTCCTTTGTCAACAAACTCTGGCTATAGGGTGGATTGAAAAGGGCTGCATCCTATTCGCAAGTGTGACTCCTTTAGGCAAATCCCAGCCTGATCTGAGCCCAGAGCTGCTGAAATTAGGAAAGATCTTGAAGATCATCTATCTTAGTCCAATGGTTCTCTAGTCTTTGGACAGGCATGGTGGTGGGGTCACTGCATCTCTTAAAGTTGTGTACAAATTTGTGCTTATAGCTTCCAACACTTTCTCTAAAGGTCTGAGACCCAAACAGGTGGAACTCAACTTCTTATCTTACAGGTGAGGAAAATGAGGCTCAGAAAGGAGTATGACCTATCTGAGGTCACCTTACAAGTTCAAGGGTGTAGTGGGAAAAGCCTCAAGAGCAGTGATTTTAAAACTGGGATCTGGGAGCTTCCCTGGTGGCGCAGTGGTTGAGCGTCTGCCTGCCAATGCAGGGGACACGGGTTCGAGCCCTGGTCTGGGAAGACCCCACGTGCCGCGGAGCAACTAGGCCCGTGAGCCACAACTACTGAGCCTGCGCGTCTGGAGCCTGTGCTCCACAAGAGAGGCCGCGACACTGAGAGGCCCGCGCACTGCAATGAACAGTGGCCCCCGCTTGCCGCAACTAGAGAAAGCCCTCACACAGAAACGAAGACCCAACACAGCCAAAAATAAATAAATAAATTTATTAAAAAACAAAAAAACTGGGATCTGTACAATTCTATGAGGTGCTTCAGTGATTTTACAAATGTTTGATTCAAATTCCATTTTTAAAGTGGTAACAAATATCACAGACACTTGAAATTGAATGTAGAGCCTAATTTAAGGCTGTAATTGCCTTTTGTAACTCTGATTAACATTAATTTTTTTCAAAACAGCCTCATCGATTGACATTAAGTAAATGTTATAAATGTGAACTTAAGAATTTATCCTGATAAGAGGCATTTTAAATCTTTTGCTTTATAGTTTCCTTTGGAAAAAGAAAAAAGGGGGTTGCTGCTAAAAAGAAGTTTGGAAACAGGTGGTTCGCCATTTACTAGCTAGTAACCTTGTGAAGCCCAGCGTGGTGAAGCTCGCAGAGATAATAAAGTTTAAAAGGCCACGAAACTTCAAAGATCCATGGAACCCTGGTTTCCTCCCACTCAGGCCGGTGTGTTCTAACAATGTTGTGGTTACCAACACCCAATCTACTTACTTCATTTGGACTGAAGCCTAGATCTGATGGTCCAAAACTAGAGTTTAAGGCCTGCTTGGGTATGAATGCAAAGTTTCACAAGTCAAATGAAACTTGACAGTCTTGAAAAGTGATTTACATATAAAAAGACTGTGGGTGGTGGTGTGTACATGAAAGTGGAGGAGGCAGGCACTGCCTCGCCAGGATACATTCAGACAACTTAGGAGTCTTTGGAGTTAGATCCACGTTCGAATCCCAAGTCAGCTCCTCACTACCCATGTGACTTTGGGTAACTTTTAACCTTTGAGCCCCAGGGTCCTCATCGATAAAATGGCTAAAAATATGTCTAACCAAGCTGTTTTTTTACTTTTATAAACATTTTTATTTATTTATTTGGCTGCATTGGGTCTTCGTTGCTGCGCGCGGGCTTTCTCTAGTTGTGGCGAGCGGGGGCTACTCTTTGTTGCGGTGTGCAGGCTTCTCATCATGGTGGTTTCTCTTGTTGCGGAGGACAGGCTCTAGGCGCGTGGGCTTCAGTAGTTGTGGCATGCGGGCTCAGTAGTTGTGGCTCGTGGGCTCTAGAGCACAGGCTCAGTAGCTGTGGCGCAGGGGCTTAGTTTCTCCACAGCATGTGGGGTCTTCCTGGACCAGGGCTCGAACCCGTGTCCCTGGCATTGGCAGGTGGATTCTTAACCACTGTGCTACCAGGGAAGTCCTTTTTTCTAAGTTTTTTTTTGATATGGACCATTTTTAAAGTCTTTATTGAATTTGTTACAATATTGCTTCTGTTTTATGTTTTGGTTTTTTGGCCCCAAGGTATGTGGTCTTAGCTCCCTGACCAGGGAATGAATCTGCACCCCTTGCATTGGAAGACAAAGCCTTAATCACTGGACCACCAGGGAAGTCCCTCATCAAGTTGTTTTGAAGATGAAATGATAGAATGTATGTATAAGTATTCGAGCACAGGGCCAGGTACCTAGTGCTCCACAAGCGGTAGCCATTAGTTCAAGATGGTTCTTTGAAGGTTGGATGTGGCAGGTAACACCCATTAGTTTTATATCATTTATTTCTCTTTTATTTATTTATTTATCTTTTGAGGTACGCGGGCCTCTCACTATTGTGGCCTCTCCCGTTGCGGAGCACAGGCTCCGGACGCGCAGGCTTAGCGGCCATGGCTCACGGGCCCAGCTGCTCCACGGCACGTGGCATCCTCCCGGACCGGGCCACGAACCCGTGTCCCCCGCATCAGCAGGCTGACTCTCAACCACTGCGCCACCAGGGAAGCCCTAGTTCTCTTTTTAAGTAGGGGGTATGCCAGTGTGATTAGCTGGGTGACAGTAAGAAGTGAGGTCCTGTCCTGTTTGGATTAAGGCAAAGGGAAATGAGCCCAGCCAAGGATTCAGTGATCTCAAACTCCCCAGGGAAACTGCAGGCAGGTGCACCAGAGGGAGCCAAGACATGAGAGACGGCAGATGGACCACGGCCTCTCCTCCTCCTCTGGCCCAGGAAAAGCACACAGAAGCCAAAGCGGCTAGTCCAGGACTGGAGGAACTGATGTGCCGCTTCTGAAAAACGAAATCCACATACACGAAATGCAGGCAGAACGAGACTCACCCAAAGAAAACTCTCACCCAAAGAAAATGAGTAAAAGTGCAGTTTATTATGTACAGCATTGGAAAGGGAGGCCACCTGGAAAAAACTCTCATACTAACACTGTCATCCTAGAGCTCCTTCTATGCCTCCTCACTCCCAGGCAATTTAATTCCAACCTTTTGGACTATGAATCCACAAGGCAGAAGAGCGAAGGTTGTTTGGTATCTGGAGATAGACTCAAGGAACAGAAAGCACTGAACCTCTAAGTCTGACAAGAGATTTTCAGCCAGGATATGTGGTTGTCTCCTGGTCCTCAGTGGTCGAGGGTGAGCCACCTCACGAAAGAGACAAAATCATTATTTAAAAATTCAAAATATAAATGCAGCTTGAGTTCCAAGCCAGAATGCTCTGTATATTGTATATCTAATGAACTCTACCAGGCACCTGGATCCACGGTGGTTCAAGGTTTTGTAAAATAACCTTAGAAATGGGCTGTCAGGAGGGGACTCTCGTAGGCTGGGATTTGACAGAGTGACCCAGCTAAGGACAGATATGAAGGGCAGCTTTGGGTAAGGAAGCTGCTATTCTTAGACTTTTCTAGGTGAACTCAGAGCTTCAAAGAGGAAGTGGTACAAATGTCACCAGGCGGCTTTCCAGACCAATAGAAGAATGCCAGGCTACTTGGCTTCACAGGCATTTGTGAAACGGAAGATGCTTCTTAATATTACAGCAGTGGTGGTTCAGAAGGGCTGACCACTTCCTCCTCCAGCATCACCGTATACGACAGAAAAAAAAAAAATCACCAGGGAAATAAAAAGGATTTATACCTATATAGATATGCTAAGCTTGAGAGCATCTTCCCAAGCTCCTTGGATATTGTGTGCCCGAGAGACTATGAATTCCTTCTACTACTTAATGAATGGTAACCAAGATAGCTCACAGTGTACACGAGTCGATAGCATGCAGACAGGAAAATATAATGGTTTTCTGAAGATATATTTTTTTAAAGTATTAGTCCCTTAAGCTATTCAAATGGGTATATAAACAATGGCTTATAGAACTTAGAGAAAATTTTATTTAAAAAAATCAAAACTATTTAGAACCTGATATATGAAAATAGGCAAAAGTGAGAAAAAAAAGCACTTTTGTGACAAGTATTTAGCTGGTTTGAAAGACCACAGAGGAATCATTTACTCATAAAGGGGCTCAGAGAAGTTAAAAAAACAAACCACCCATGTTATTTTAAAAGGACGTCTACAGCAATGGATTTAGAAGTCTTTCAAGGGTTAGGGTCATCATTTTCCTTGGTCTTCCCCTTTTTCTCCAGTGCTAACAGGTGCTGGCAAGGACATGTCTACCCTTAAGTAAGGATTATTTTGCAGCATCGGGGGGTGTGGGTGGGGCAGTTTGAGTTTAGAAGGTAAACTGATGTTAGGGAAATTTCCTTAGCTGAGACTCCCCGGAAGTAAGGCACATCTGGCCCAGAGAAGCTGGTTGTAGCCCGAGGTCACTGTTCTCTGCAAAACATTTGTCCAGCCAGGGTGTCGGGTTGGGATGATAGTCTGCCTTCCTCCTTTTGGCCTGGCTGCTGACAGAGGGCACAGAATGACTCAATGAGATTCGAAAGAAGATGGATTTAACCTATCGCATAACAATCTAAAAATACGAACTTTGAAGTATTTTAGAGTGAGAGATTATCTTATATAAATCATCACTCTCACGTACTATTTACAAGCTAACAACCTTCATCTGTGGCTAGCCAGGAGCACTACACGTTCTAAGAACATCACACTCAACATATGGAAAAAGGAAGGGAGGGAAGAAAGTCAAGGTTCCCACCCTATTCCCTCCTTATGGGTTAGAGGCTGGTTTGGTCCCCACTTCATCCTTAGGAGGGAAGAGGTCATCTCTGCATCGGCCTACATGGCTCACTGTTTTGCCCCCATGATGCCTTGCAGCATATCTATGGGCAGAGGGAAGACGATTGTCGAGTTTTTCTCAGCAGCAATGGTGGTCAGTGTCTGAAGGTACCGGAGCTGAAGGGCAGCAGGAGATTCGGTGATGACCATGGAGGCTTCTTTCAGAGCCCTGGATGCATTCATTTCTCCCTCAGCGGCAATGACCTACAGAACAGTGGCAAGGAGAAGTCAAACCAGAGAACACGGGCGGGTGTTGAGCAGTTCAAACCGGGGTACGTCTAGCTCAGGTGGTACACAGAGCCTTCCTGAGAGTCAGCCAGAATAATTCTAAGGAAATCAATTTCCAGACTCAGTTCCTGTATGTTCTTTTTCCTGTAACTGATTTGCGTGAATATGTGCCCGAGGGCAAGACATTCTCTTTTACTATTTATTGCCTTTCTCCCATTTCTAGGGCACCAAACAAGGGGACGATTCAGAATACCGTGTAGGGGCTGAGAAAGTGAATGACCCCAGTGACTGGATACAAAGCCTTTTGCAAGTCAGATGGATTTCCAATGCTTTGATTTCAAAGAAAGGGAAGAGGACCTTATTGTACTGCAAGCGGATGGATAATTAAAAGTATTTTTTGATGAAAGATCACTGTAGGATTTTTTAGCACGTAAATTCAGAGGGAGTGCTAAGAATTGTATAAAGTTACTTAAAAAAAACCTTCCAATTCCATCTACTTATTTATATAAATAAGGTTTCTTACTCCTTATACCTGTAAAAATGAAAAGTAGAATTGATGCTGAATATTGTCTTATTCTAGCAATAAGTAACAACCATCTACAAAGACATGGATTCATTCCTCATTCATCTCATTGAGACCCTTGCTTGTAGTCAGAGAAATTTTAAAAATATTTTAACTTATATACTAAATGTGTTCCAGAAGGGTGAGAAAATAATTCAGGACAAAATACATTATATTAGGAAAAGACTCTGTGGGGGAGGTGGAATGGAAATAAAAGTTCAAGGAGAAAAAGAAAAAATGAAAAATTCCTAATTGCTAAAAGAACTTATTCTTTCATCATTCTATAAAACAGAGGATGAAATCATTACGTTATCGAAATTTCACTGGATACATTTAAAAGAATGATGTTAACAGTTGCATTTCAAAATGTCAATTTTTAAAACATGCCAGGACTTATATGCTTGACAAGTATATACATTCAAAATGAAAAATTTTACATGTCTATTTAAGATGTGAGATGGGACGTAGAGTTTTTCTAAGTTCTTTGAGGGGTTACATGAGCAAAAAGTTTGAAGATCACTGGAGTGGTGGGGACGGCAGGGGCGATGGAGTCTGGATGGTCTTAAGCTCAAATCGCAAACCTAACCCTTCCTAGCTGAGTGTCCTCAGAAAGGTTACAGTAAGTCCCCCACAAACGAACGAGTTCCACTCTGAGAGCACGTTCGTAAGTCCAATTTGTTCGTAAGTCCAACAAAGTTAGCCTAGGTACCCAACTAACACAATTGGCTATATACCGCTGCTTCTACACTTGCTTCCAGACATCCTGGGCTTGAAATAAAGATACTGTACTACTGTACTCTATGCAGTACTGTAACGTACACAAAAGCACAACCACTTGGAGAGGATGCACGCACACGACAACGTAACCCAGACACGTGCACTAACTTATGTTGACTGGACACGCACTAACGCACGTTTGCATCTTTGAAAGTTCGCAACTGGAAGGTACGTAACTTGAAGGTTCGTATGTAGGGGACTTACTGTATTTAACATTCTGAGTCTCAGTTTCTTATTCTTAAAATGGGATAGCACCTACCTCGTGGGACCATTGTGAGGAAGACAGAGAAAGTCTATTATATGTTGAGTGTATAAACAGAGGCTAATTATGTAGGAAGGGCAAGCGCCAAGTCAAGACCTAATTTTTGGATCCACTTATACCCTAATTCCTAAAAGATTCAGAAGTCAAATCAAGGCAGTTACTTCTAATTCGTAATCCTAGGAGAAGAGGTGTAAACACACCATAATCCTCAAGGCTAAAAGCGTAGTTAGGCTGTTCTCACAGGGATCTCAAAATATTAATGGCTCTTAACACTGCTGTGAATATCAGAATTGAAAGCAATAGTCTTATGACCAGTACAATTTCATTGACGTATACAGTAAACGTTGGGGGGCCCCCAGGTGTCAAGCCCTGTGAGGGGCTAGGGATAGAGGCGGACTCCCCTGCCTCCCTCAGCTCCTGGCCAAGTAGGGGAGACAGACTGGAAGCAGATCATTTCATTCCAGTGTGACAAATGCTGACAGAGACATGTACAAATGCCGGCACTGAAAGGAGAGCAATTTTTGCAGAAGGTGAAGTGGTGAGGTTACAGAAGAAGCTGAACATTACAGGACGAAAGCCTTGCTGTCTGGATTAAGATGAGAAAGAATATTTCAGACAGAACACATGAAAAGGTACTGAGGTGTAAAAAAGCTGGTGTATTCCAGGATCCTGTAAGGGGATGAGCACTATGGGGAAGAAGGAAAGGTAGGGGATGAATGAGGCAAGGTTGGAAGGTGGGGGGGTGAACGGGGCAGAGGGGAAGGTGGGAGACGAATGGGACAAGGTGGGAAGGTGGGGGGTGGGAATGGGGCCGGGTAGGAAGGGCAGCACAAGCTCGGGTGTTTGTCTTCACCCCGGAGGCGATGGGAACCCTCATCAGATCTAGTTTGAGCAAACACTCCGACAGATGTCTGAGCATCAGTAAGAGAAAAGACCGAGAGGGGGAGCTTTCAGAGTGTTTTGGTGCCAGTCACCGGCAGTGGGGATGGAGGAGGAAACAGACTGGGGCGCTGCTCAGGAGGGAGACTCAACAGTGTGGGGCAGACTGGGACGGGACCAGAGGGGCACAGAGGCTGAGTCCAGGTTCCTGGATTGCGGTGCATTCGGTGAGACAGGGGATACTTACTGGGAGATGGAACCCAGAAAAGAGGATAAAAACCTAAATTTATCAAGGCAAACCATTATGCCCTACTAGATGTGTGAGAAGGGGCCAGTGCCAGCTATACTGAAAGGGACTCCGGGAACTGTCCTCCCAGGCAAACACTGGAGAGAACGCACAAGCCGACCCTGCCACGAGAATGGCAGGCTCTGATTTTCTTTCCACGTCATCTCAGATGCCCAGTTAGGTCCTTTTTTCTGTCTGGACATGGACCAACTGCAAAGATAGCTCATCTCCCACTACCAATCAATACACCATCTCTTGGCTGGGAAGCCAGACCCACCCGGCTGTCTCACATTTTGTTAATAGAAAAGCTGCTCTGAGTGAGCTGCCCAAGAGGTGAACACGATACCACAGGCTGTGTCTAATACAGGCCAAGCGGGCACTGCGGGTAGGATGTTAGGAAGCAACGCAAGCTACCCATGGGTGTGTGCACCTTCTGCAAAAAGTGCAGTAGTCCCCTGTCAATCTGCACTTCATCTTTACAGACCGTCGTGTCGAAAGCTGGCATTTTCAGGTACGTGGGCCGTCCTGCTGTCTCCTCCTGTGGCCTGGGGGGGCTGCTCTGAGGGAAGCGCCAAGAAAGGTGACCTGCATTCTTGCACCCCACCCTCTCAATTATTAGATGAGTAACCCCAGAGATAGGAGCCTGAAAGCACATGCCAGGCACTCTTCTGAGAACCGTGAAAAAGGAAATAAGGGAGAATTTGCAAGCACGGAAGACATTCCATTTCCAGTCATTAAGAGTTGGTCTGAAAACTTTAAAAAGAGGTCCCCCTAACGTATCATAACACGTTCAGGATAATCTGTCCTCTTTCGTGACCTTTCTTCTCACAATTACGCTTGTGAGCACTTACACGTTCATCTCTTTGCTGTGCGGTGCACCTTCGTATGAACCACATGTTTATTTACCCGTCCAGCTAGCAATGGATATGTGGGTAGTTGCCAGTCGGGGGTAATTACAAATTGCTGCTGGAGCACTGGAGTGAACACTCCAGCATGTGCCCTTTGGTACACAAACATGTGCACTCCTCGCACATACAGACAGACAGACAGTTCTGCAGAGCGGCTGTACCGATCTATATTCTCACCAACAAAACCTCCTCCCTCGCCCACACTTGGATCTTTTGTTTCCTTTTTTCTTTTTTTAAGCCGTTCTG
This sequence comes from Stenella coeruleoalba, assembly GCF_951394435.1. Classification (NCBI taxonomy): domain Eukaryota; kingdom Metazoa; phylum Chordata; class Mammalia; order Artiodactyla; family Delphinidae; genus Stenella; species Stenella coeruleoalba. Next base: position 109,706,024 of record NC_137153.1, read on the forward strand.
GTGGATGGTTAGCGTGGCATCTGCTTGTGACTTGCATTTGTGTTTCCCTGACGGCCAATTAACTTGAGGAATTTTTCTCTGAAGTCTCTTCATCTATAGACTCTCCCACCCTTTTCCTCTGCAATTTATTTGTTGAAGAAATGGTGACCCCTATTTCCCTGAGAACTTGAGTGCAGGGCCTTATGGCTGTTGCGGGGTCACTGTACCTTATGGAAGGATGAGACTCATGGTGATTCTGCGTGTTAACCGCAACCTTAAAGACAGCCTCACCCAAGTGAGAGCACAGTAATTCAGAATTCTAACCAGCTTCCTTTATCTCTTCTTATTGTTAGAAAGGGAAGTCAGGAGTTCTCTTTCTTAACTGGTGAGAATGCTGGTAGAAGAGGCTCGGTCCGTCCTGGAAAGTCCCAGAAGAGGCAGTGGGGAGCAGAAGAAATTCTAATCTCCATGGTCACTAATCAACTGTGTGCTTTTCAGGGAAACACATAACTTTTCTGGGCTTTGACGTTTTCATCTAAAGTGTGAGATGGCAAATAAGTTTCATGTTTAGGGCCAATTCCAAGCAGTTGCAGGCTGTCGCCTGGAGTGTTTCAGCACTGTTCTAAGGTCAATTCAAGCTCAGGGGAAAACGGTGCTGTGGTTAATTACTGGCCTGGGAGCCTGAGGGTGGAGTGGCAGCCTCTGGGCCAGGTATTTGTCACCTTCAGAAGATAATCCCTAAGGACCCTTCAGGCTCCGATACTCTACGTATTCTATGTATGATAAATTCTATTATTCAATATGGTTTGGAAATGGGGCTTTTGGTTAATGACATATTCTAGGTAAAAGCGATTCCTAATCTTCCAAATAACTAAATTATAGTGGGGCATATTTAATATCATTAGCACAAATGTAATTTAATCTTCTAAATAAAATATGATGGTTTGGAGAGAAAGTACTTGAGGGTGTTGTAGTGTTATCACAAGCATCAATGAACACATCAGGCAAATCTAAAAATCCTGGTCAGTAGAAAATTCTGGATGCAGTGTGTCAAATGAACTACTATTCTATTTGGTGCTGGCTAAAAAATTATAGTGACCAATCCGTAGCTTACAGGGCATCCTAACAGAAGGGCAGGGTTCTGTGGTTAGCCAATTATCACCAGTTACTACTGTTTTCTAACGGCAACAAATTGGTTCACTCCTGGTATCCTAGGAGATCTGTCACATCCACAGCAACCACCCCTATGAAAACTATCCCTCTTCCTCCACCCATTCATAGGTAAGGTGCCGTGGGACCTTATTAGGATCTTTGAGTGAAGTTGGACTGAAAAGAATCACTCTGCTGTGAATTTGGAATCGGGGCTGGTGTGTCTCCTTCAGCGTTCAACTGGGGAGACGTGCACTTGGGACGTGCACTTGGGAGTCAGACGTGCACTTGTGACCTTGGGAGAGGCCACAAACAGAAAGATAAGTGACAAAAAGAGAAGAGGAGAGAAAGGAAGAGGAAATAGTAAGAAGAAAGAAGAACCTGGGAAAAGACAGAGAATGAAACAGAAGACAAAAATAAGGAAGGAATGAATGGTAAGCAAACTGATGCAATTGCCCATCTGCTCTGAAGTCAGAACTGTTAATGTGTCCTTAATAGGGGACTGGGAGAATAATGTATGGGATGTGCAGTTAGAACGAGGTAGATCTCTGTGCACTGCTATTCCCAGGAGATACTGTTGAGTGAGAAAAGCAAGGTGAAGAACAGTCATGTATTGTATGATCCCACTTTTGTAAACCAAACAAGCCAGTAGACTAACAACCTAGTCAAATAAACCCCAAATGGAGATCTTCCAGTATGTACACTAAGCTGTGAAGAGTGCTGGCCTCTGGGGGAAATGTGAAGTGACGGGGAGAGCCTTCATCTTCACTACTTCAGGATCGTTTCAATTTTTTACAACAAACACGTTTTCCTTTGTGTAATTAAAAAAGAAAACTCAACAGGAAAAACAAACGGGCTACAAAAAAAAAAAAAAGGTTACCTTGGCTCGGGCCTCCCGGGATGCCTCTGCTTCAGCAGCCATGGCTCTCTGGAGCTGCACAGGGAGCTTCACATCCTTAATTTCCACACGTTCCACCTTTATTCCCCAGTCATCAGTGGCATCATCCAGAGTAGTCTGTTAGGAAGAGAGAAGGAAGCTAGGAATGTTCAGCCCCACCCCGTGGCCTAAGGTAGCTCTGTTCATGGGGATTTGGAGCGGGAGAGGCACTGGTGGGGGGTTGCAGAGAGATCAGTTATCCATGCAGGCAGGGAGGCTGAAGTGGGGGGCTGGGTTACTGGGGAGCGGATCCTGATTCCGTTACTAATAAGCTAACGTGGGCTGGCAAACGTTTTCTAAAAGGGTCATATAGTGATTGTTTATTTTCAGTCTCTGTTGCAACTAACCCTACCCTTGTAGGTCAAAAGCAGCCATGGGTAGTACGTTAAACAATGGGTGTGGCTGTATTCCAATACAACCTCACTTATAAAAACAGGTGGCCAGCAGACTCCTGAGCCAATGTGACTCTGTGTGAGCCACGTTATTTCTTTGGGCTTCAGTATCCTCCCTTTACAACGGTAGGAATGAAATCATTCTATTCTATTTCATATGGTTGTTGTGGGCATCAAGTAAGACCAGAGATTTCACACACAGTGAAGTCTATACAAATAATAACAGTTCAGATTTATAGTACTTGATCTTTTCTGAACAAGTCAGGTTTGATTCGTCATCTGTTACGTAAGCAAGACTGGAAAGCGTAAGAGTTGCAAAGGCAGTCACGGGACTCGCACAGAATGTGGCTTTAACTACCCCTGCGCTATCTTGCAGAACGGCCTCTGAACTATTATGCTAAAGAAAAAGGTTAACACTAATTCTGGGAGAAAAAAATACACACTGGAGGGAATTAAAAAACAATGCACACATCGGAGTGTTATTAACCCAGGAGCTAATTATGTGAAAAAAATCCCCTTCCATCAAGTTTGGTAAAACTTTTCTACAAAGAAAAAAAGGCCGGTGATCCCCCAACTTGACTTGATGAAAAGTTCTCAAATACCCATTGACCCTTTGCTTTATTTTCCAACTTCTGTGAGATGCAGCACTGGTGCGCTCCTCACCTGCATGTTGTGTGCAATTTCTTCCCTGTCGGAGAGGATCTGGGAAAGGTTCTTGGTGCCCAGGACATTCCTCAGAGTCGTTTGTGCCAAAAGACGGGTTGCGGAGTCAGCGTTGGTGATGTTCGCCACAGCTAGGGTAGCGTTCTGAACGCGGTAGTAGACCACGCCGTCCACACTAATTGTCACTGAATCCTTAGTGAGGATCTACAACACAAAGGAAGCAATTTTACAACTGTCAACCACCTCTTTCTTTAATAAAACCGTAAGGAATGGTATGTGACAGAACACCTTAAAACACTAGCTCATCGTCTTTAGTAAGTGCTGTTGACTAAATGTTTGTGTTCCCCCAAAATCCATGTTGAAACCCAATCCCCACTGTGTTGGTGTGTGGAGGTGGGCCTTTGGGAGGTGATTAGGTCATGAGAGTGAACCCCTCGTGAATGGGATTCGTGCCCTTAGAAAAGAGGCCCCAGAGAGATCCCTCCCCCCTTCTACCATGTGAGGACACAATGGAAAGACAGTGGAAGCAGGCCCTCATCAGACACCGAAGCTGCTGGTGCCTTGATCTCGGACTCCTCAGACTCCGGAACTGTGAGCAACACACTTCTGTTGCTTGTAAGCCACATAGTCTATGGTGGTTTGTGACAGAAGCCCCAAGGGACTAAGAGAGCAAAGCATTAGAATGTTAACTATGTCTACAAAATTTTAACAAAGTACATTCATTTATTTATTAATTCCATTTCTTCATTCGATCACTTAACAAATACTGAGACTTAGTAGCGGTTAGCAGCAGGAACTGTGCTATGTTCCAGGGATAAAGGTATGAAAAAACTTGGTTCCCACTTTCAAAGAGGTTGAGGAATCAAGGGAAGCTCTAAGGGACTAAGGATGGACAGTTTTAGGTGGCAGAGGTGATACATGAACTAAGCCTTGAAAAAGGAAATAAACATTTTCTGAGGATAGAGGGAAAGAGTATTCAGGGCAGAGAGAATAATGTGTGAAAGGAACAGAGGTACCAGGGAGCCGAGGTTTGATGAACTGTAAGTAGCAGAGTGTTACTAGAACAAAAAGTGAACGGAACTGTTTTCGTAGGGTGAGGTCCAGGTGGAAGTATATTTACAGCAGGCTACGTGGAAATGCTCAACAGGACCCAATGAATCAGTGCTTCCTAGCACATCCAAGGGCAAAGTCCTTGGTTTGGTGTAAAGCCCTTTGACATCTGCCCTCTGGCTTCATTCCTCCCCACTCCTGCACACACTCTATGCTAGATGACATGCAGGTCCCCACGTGCACCATGGGCCTTTCTGCAGATGGCCCTCTCCTTGCATGTCCTCCCTTCCCTCTCCCCCACGGCTTCAGGCTGGAGTGTCCTTACTCATCATTTAAGACACAGCTCAAGTGTCCTCTTCTCTATGGAACTTCCCTGATTCACTCGGCAGAGTTAAACACGCTTTCCTTTGCCCCTTCACTGCAGTGACACGATTTATCTACATCATCACTTCTCTGTTAGACTATGAACGTCCTGAGGGAAGTTTGTCTTTGTATCTCTAGCACTGGCAGAGCACTTGACACACAGCAGGTAGTCAGTAGACAAGAGATGAACGGGACTGAAACGTGGTCCCAGGAATACAGTGAGGGATGAAGAGTGGGAGTGAGAGAGTCAGGAGACCCCAACTATAGTTTCAGCTCTGCCGGCACCTCCCTCGGTGACCTCCAGCAAGGCCTTTAGACTGACTTAGCGATTCCTCATTTGTGAGATGGGGCTAATAATACGGCCCAAGTCTATGCAAATTTCTCTGAAGGTCAAAGAAGAAGATGTTTGGAAACGAAGCCCTTTTGCAAGTGTAGAGAGCTATGTACGTGGAAAGTAATAAAAACAATGATAGTACACAGCAGTTTAGTTCTGCAAGGCATCAAAGCAGTCATCCTTTTTTTTTAGTAACCTAAAAATACTTCTAACCTGGAAGAGAAGTGGGGGATTTGTAAATAGATACACAGTATATTACCATCTTGTGTGAAAATTAATCTTTTCCTACGATGCGATGGGAAAAGGTGTATCGTTTCTAAATGAGTTCTTGCCACTGTGACTCTACCACAGCTGGAGCTCTGTAAAGTTGCATCCTCGCTATCTACTGATTATTGTAGGCGGAGTGTTTATCTCCCTCCGCAGTAAGTTCACAGGGGATCAGAAAAAGGACTGCTTGCCAAGTTCCAATCCGCTCTGTGTTTAGAAAGCAGCTGGAAGGCAGAAGCTCACAGTGACCCTGCCAGACGCCTGCCATGTTTACAGAGGAAAGTGCCAGGAGAATTCCCCGCTGCCCTGAACGGGGCTCCTAAGGGCCAATCTTCCACGCAGAGAATACAGCAATGCTCTCAGTCTTGTTCTTGGGGGTGAAAATGATTTCCGGTTTCACCTGGTATGTGTGGATTATGAAGTCTGACCTCCCTAACTACTTGGCTCAGCGCCAGCAGGGAAATGCCTGAGCTGGTTTCTGGATTTTGTGACAAGGCTCCACCACTCTGCTGAGTACCTGGCCTGTGGCCAGAAAACACTGGCCGTTTTCTTCTGTCCCTCCCGTCATCATGTTTTTAGGCTTTCTATCTGCGACGGTTATTACAACTCCTTAGACACGAGTGCCAGGATGGCCATCACCGCGTCAAGGGCCAGGACGGACCTGCTGTAGGATGCACTTAGCATGGAGCTGTGGGGAAAGCACTGCACAGGGAATCCGAAGAGCTGCCTTTGAGTCCTGGCTCCACCACTGTAGTTTGGAGGAATTCCTCTGTCTCACTGCAACCATCTACTTTCTGGGTTCTGCTGTGCGTTTCAATGGTGGTTTGTGGAGCAATTTGAAAAAGCCTGAAATAATTACTAATATAAAACATGATATGCTTATCTAAAGTACCAAAGGGGCAGTTTCTAATTCTTTGGCTTCTAACCAATTTATTTAGAATACAGTCAAGAACCGTAAGAAGAATATCGTATCAGAAACCCAGAGAGGAGAAGTGTGGTAGTAAAAATGATGACAACGGTGATGACAGTAATATTATACTTACATTAACATGACAGTACGTTTTGTAATAATAGTAACGACAAGCACTTTCATAGCACTTACTACCTATCAGCCTCTGCTCTAAGCACTTTACATAGAGTATCTCATTTATTCCTCACAAGAACCATATAAAGTAGGTCCTGTTATTATAACCTCTATTTTATAGATGAGGAAACGGAGGCACAGAGAAGTTAAAGAACTTGCTCAAGGTCACACAGCCAGAAAATGGTGAGGGCAGACAGCCTCTAAAGCCGTGCTCTGACTACTGTCCCCTGCTGCCTCTCAACGCCAGGCCCCTTCCCCGGTGACAGCTCAGTTACTCACAGCAAAAGACAACCTTACCTCCTGAGGAGGAATATCAAATGAAATAGTTCTCATGTCCACTTTGATGAAGCTGTCAGTGCACGGCAGAATAAAAAACAAACCTGCAACAGAGACATACACGAGATTAGAGAGAGACACCAGCACCTGACCAGCTCACCGCACCATTCAGTTCTAACAGAATCAACCTGATAAACCGAAAGAAAGCAGTTCACCTCAGTGAATGAGCCAGAAGCCAGGAATGTCATCCTCGACGCCCGCTCTTTCTTCCCACATCTAACTGTCCCCACAAGACCTGTGGATTGCATCTCCTTACTTCACTGTTACTGTCGCCCATTTGTTTTCCCTTAGACCAACGCAATCACTTCCCAAGTCATCTTTCTAATCCTTCTAGTTTCTCTCCTATGAACCAACACAAACCCCTGAACAAGCCGTACAAGGTCCTGCACGACCTTGACCCCGCTTACCTCTTCACCCACTACGCTCTCCTCCCGTCCTGCACTCTGGCTGGGCCGCCTGCAGTTCCCTGAGCCTACAATGCTCTCCTCTGCATTGCTCTGCACATATTCTGTGCTGGGAACACCTCTCCCCTGCCTCACACCCTTTCCTGGCAAGATGTCACCTCCAGAAAGCATCCACTAGTTGGGGTCATCACTCTTCTCTGGGTTTCCACAGCCATCTGTGACTGTTTGACCATAATACTTATCACGTGGGATTGTAACTACCTGTTTCCTTGTTGGTGTCCCACCTCCAGGCAGTAAGATCCTTGAGGGCAGGGACTGTGTTTTCATCTCCCTTGAATTCCCAGAGCCTGGAACTCAGTGGGAGCTTAATCGAAGTTTGCCAAAAATAATGACTGAAAGCATTTATTTCAGTAGGGACTCTCACGCTCTAATTTCGATAGCTGTGGCTATTCTTGGCCTAAGATAAACTTATCAACTCAAGTAGGAAAGGGAGGGGAGAGGCAGGGGAAAGGGTAATTTCTGGTAGGCAGCACTGCTATTGTTGCACAACTTCTGCTATGAGAACTCTCTTCTGAGTCAACAGAGACCCTCATAAGGGAAATCACATCAGTAAAAGGACGAATCTCGTTCTCCAGGCAAACAGTTCAGAATCCTAGTACTGACCAGGTCCTTTGGCGCCTCCTTGTAAGATGCGACCCAGTCTAAAGATGATGGCTCTTTCATATTCTTTTATGATCTAGATTAAAAGCACAAATAATAATTTAACATGAGGAGTACAAGTATTTATATGCATAGCTTTCAAAATACATATTTCTGCTCCAAACAAGTGAGATGCCTCTATTTTCTTTTCTTCTCTATAATCCAGATAATAGCTATAGGTAACATGGTTAATGTTTAATCATCCCTGCCAAAATAACCAAGTTATTTACTTTTATTATGGATCATAAAAGCAATAGATACTCCTTGTATAAAATCTGGAAAGTATAGAAGAGTATACAGAAGCAAATCCACGCTCCTCAGCTGTTAACATTATTATCCAGTTACTCATGCATTGTCAATACAGGAAAAAAAGCGCTAAAGTCCTCATAGCTTGTCTTCTGATTCCTTAAATTATAATAGTAACATAATCTGAAAATTCTTAGAGCATATTTTCTCTTTTTAGGAATATGAAAATGATAGTCATTTATCACAGTATTAATAACTTTATAGACATTATTAACGTTATTAATGTATTACTAACACATGCCAGGTGTTGTGATAAGTACGTAATTCATTTAATCCTCACAACAGCCCTATAAAGCAGGTGTTGCTATTTCCTCACATTATACATGGCAAAGGTCACACAGTAAATAATGGCATCAGCAGTCACACCTCAGCATCCTGACTCTGGAGGACTTGTTCTCACAGGACTACCCCACATCCCTGACTCCAGAAAATTTTAGATGGTGATCCCTACTTTAATCGTCAGGAGGGGCTGACTGGGCAGTGGCTGAAAAGAAGTCTTAAGATTCCATGATAATTGGTGACTAGAGTTAAGAATTATAGGCCAGTATGGTCTCTCTCTCTCTCTCTCTCTCACACACACACACACACACACACACAAACAAACACACACACACACAGTGGGCTTATGTACTTAGGAGTTGACCCCTTTCCAGATGTTGATGAAATATTCTTTACCTTTATGCACATCCATATTGACAATGGGAAAGTTAAAACTGTGAACAAGAATGATATGGCCACCAAAATCCATCCACAAGGTCCCAGGCCTGCACTGGGGCTATCTGTGAAAACCAAAAACATACAGCTCTTATCACTGTTCTTAGCATGGTCCCCCCATCATCTTCATCCTTGCTATTCACTGAACACCAGCTGTTTACATGTATTTTCCCATCGAATCCTCATAAAAACCTTGAAGTGCAGGTGCTACTTTCCCTAATTTTTATTATGCAGTGAAGTGATAAAAGTAAGAGCCAATCCCAACTACCAAGAAGGTTACAGTTTAGCGGGCAAGACAGACAAACAGATCATTATAATACTGAGTGCAGATACAGTGTCCGTTCAGCATATTTTGAAAACACAGAATAGGGGTAACTCACACCACACCGCTGGGATGGAGGTGAAAGTAGGGTGGGGTGGGGTGGGTAGGCAATGGTGATGGTTGTCAGAGGGGCTTCTTGCAGGATGTAATGGTTAAGGAAAATACCAACGAAAAGGGGAAGGAGGGCAAAGTGAATTGAAGCCGAGGGTACAGCACAATTAAAGGTGAAAATCATATGATACACGCATATAAGCTCATTTAGGTCCTCTTTTTAAAAAGGCCACCTGTAAAATATCTCACTGGGTATATGCACAATGTATCATCCACATTGGTTCTGATTTCTTACTATTATGAACAATGCTATAACGAACATCTTTGTACATAGCTTCCCTCTCACATTTCTAATAGTTTCCCTTTTCTGTAACATGGAATCGTTTTTTTCCTTCTTTTTTTTTTTTGGCTGCGCCATGAGGCTTGTGGGATCTTAGTGCCCCGACCAGGGATTGAATCCACACCCTTGGCAGTGAAAGCGTGGAGTCCTAACCACTGAACCGCCAGGGAATTCCCTGAAGTAGCTTTTGTCTGATCACAAAGATAATACATGCCCCACTGCAGAAAAATTTAGAAAAGTATAAGAAGGGAAAAATCATTCAATTCAGAGATGATAAATATTCTTCCAAACTCTTTCTATGTGCATGCATTTTTCGAAGTAAATAAATAAAATTTGTCACCTATGTTTCTCCCCTCTAGATAGTGTTCTTTCACCTTCTTTTTTAGCCTGTCGCTATGCATTTGTGCTTCTTCTGTTTTAGTTTTAATTTTTTATCAGTTAAACTTGCATAAAGTTAAAAAAGTCAAACAGTTCCACGAGTACAAGAGGGCAGTCCCCTGCTCACCTCTTGCAATTTCTTCTACTCAAGGCAACCGCTCTTTCGGCTGAATATTGTCGTATTTAACCCCCCTGTTTCTAAATAATACACTGGTTTGGTTATTTGTTGCTTTTTTCAGTGTTGAGCTTTATCTGTTGACTTTCTACCCCTCCCCCCCACATAAATATACCCATCCTTGGAATTGCATCATAATTTTGGTTAGATCAATATCAAATTTTATATTTCATGAATATGCAAATGCCATTCAGAGCTAAGCCACGTAGTGAAGCATAATTCGTTTTCTTTTCCTGTACAACTTTTTTTTTTTTTCTGGAGTCAATGTCTGTCTTTTTCCCCTTTGCTTAGTTTTCAATGTACTTATTGATTCAACCCCAAACGCTTCATCAATCATCTACACCTCCTTTCAGCAGGCTCAGGTATTCTACCAATTTCACCTTCCAAAGAAGAGTCTTGGAGTCATGTCTGGACCTATTCATGTTCCTGGTGCGGCAACCATCCCTCTGATCGCCTTTCACTGTCATCCTGGGAAACTGCCTTCCCTTCCTAAGTTGTGTTTCCCACTCTCTGTGTCCAATGTCTTCCTCGTTTTTAGTTTGTTTTTCCTTTCTGTGGGGGACAGAGGGACTGAACAGGCCGAAGGATAGATCGCTTTTCTTATCAACCACAGAAGGCATCTGCTGTCTTTCCAGGAGCTCTTTTAATAATGGGAGGGAGGGAGGTGGTCAGAGGGGAAGAGGTAGGCCAGGCATGGGTTACTACTCAGATCAGGAGGGGCAAAGACAGCAGCAAGATGGGGCTTTGAATAAATAGGAGGCCAAGAAAGAAGCAGAGTGACGGCTGGGAGCACGAAGAAAAGACACACGTGGGTATCCAGGTCAAGTGCTCTAAAACATAAGATGAAAAACCAGAAATACACGAGTACTTTGGTTATACACGACTTTGTAGTTTTCCGATCCTGTGTCATAGTGTCAGGTTAACATCCTAATGCGTACTTAAGTAAAAGTGAGCTAAGTTAATCCTGGAGGCTTCTAAGTTATCATTTTGAGGGGTACGGACATGTTCAGTGAGAGAATACTCCAAGCAACGCCACTTCTCCACAGGTGAAGGAGCCTATCAGGTGCTGTCATAACGGATACGAATCACAGCAGCCTTTTTAGACAGTTTGTTATACTTCATGCACTGTAATAAATTACTTTAGACACGTATCTCATTTACTCCTTACAAAGCCCTGGGAAGTTAGGTGTTTTTAATTCCACTGTACAAATGAAGTGACTGAAGCAACATCTTTCCCAAGGTCACAAAATGGAGGACTTGGGATTCAAACACAGGTCTTCTCACTCCAAAGGCCACGTTCTAAATCAATTCACTCTTTGACCCTTTGCCTCTGAATTAAAAAAAAAAAAAAAAATCCTTTAAATTAAAGAAGTTGTTGTGTTTGGAGCACTTCCTCAAGACAGAATCCAAGCTGGGAAAGCATGGTAGGAGTTCCAGGAATGAATCTGATATTCTTACAGAGGAAGCCCCCTTAATTCCAGCTGTGCCTATTTATAGCAAGAGACAGTCTCAAGGCTCATTGCCAGGCTCAGGTCTAGGTTTCCAAAATGAAAGGAATTCCAAACAAGGAAGAGATGGGCCACAAATACTTATCTGACAGCATTTGGTGCTTTCTAAAATACTGCCCCAAGTCTCCCATATTCCAGGCAAAGTTCTGTGTCCTGAACTGTAATAGATGATAAACTCCCTGAGGGCAGGGATGTTTCTTTTTTATTTTTATATTCTCAATGTCTAGCACAGTACCTTGCAGAGAGTGGATATAAAGTACTTAGCCAGTTTTCCAACTAGATATGTAATTTCTTGTGCATTTATATCCCTTATTAGATGAATTTCCTGAGAATAGGGAATGTTTAAGTTTCAACTTTCTGTGACTTCTTAGCTGTGCGATCTTTACCTCTCTGAACCTTTGTGTCCTTACTTGAAATAATCAGACTGGCCTTGCAGGACTGAGGCAGTGCTCAGTAAACACAGATGACAGTTTTCTGTCATTCTCCTATTTCACTCAAGTGTTCAATTTCCATGATGAAAAATGGGAAAATAGGTGGCTTTTACTCTTCTTGATAAAAGCCTCTGAAACTACTTAATTTTTCCCTCACTTTGTGCCTCCCTCCTGCCAGGCTAGGCCTGGACATTCAAAGACCTTCAAGAAGCTGATTAGTGAATCAAATTATTAAGTTATTGAATTATTATCTACATAAGGACAAACGGGAAAGTACAGCCCAGGTTTTTTGTGCTCAATTTCCACTATGTTGTTGAAAACCCCAGATGAGTATATGGGATTTGAACGCAAATCAAGAGGAAGAAGAAATTAAGTGGATTTTCTGAAAACTGGACTTGGTCTTTTTTTGCGGTACGCGGGCCTCTCACTGTTGTGGCCTCTCCCGTTGTGGCGCACAGGCTCTGGATGTGCAGGCTCAGCGGCCATGGCTCACGGGCCCAGCCGTTCCGCGGCATGTGGGATCTTCCCAGACTGGGGCACGAACCCGTATCCCCTGCATCAGCAGGCGTACTCTCAACCACTGCGCCACCAGGGAAGCCCTGTCTTTCACTTTTCAAATGCTCAGCTAGAAATAATCCGAGCGTACACACTGGAGAAATGGTGCTATTTCATAATATTCTAGTGCCTTTAAAATGAAACGATCCCATTCTCAACCCTGAAACTCTTCCCCACCTGGTTATAGCTTAAAAAGGTGCATAAATCACATTCCTCAGAGAGGTGAGGCTTAAACTCCACCAGGCTGTAAACAAACTCTTAGTCATTTCCAGTCAGTACAGCCCAAAGAGGAAAAGAAATCTCAGTTACTCCCTCAAATTTTATGAAATTCATTTCCTTCAAGATTCCCACTTATTACCCTGAGGACTGAATCCTCCCTCCTACCTTTATGAGGTAAAAGACAAATAATGAACAATAGGTATTTCTGAGACATTTTGGTTGATATACTTGTTGATACTTGCTGGGTAGGAACAATCTTAAAGATTAGGGATCCCATGATACTTGGTTGTAAATACCACTTTGCCATGGTTTAGAGTACTTTTTTTTTTCTTTTACTACAAAACTCTTTCCTGAAAACCGTGGTAGAATAAAATTTTAACCAAAGCATGGTATTGAAAATGGATATAAGCCCATACATTAACATTTTTTAATTGAGCATTCAAACTGGGCTTACCTCCAGGAAACTAACGTAAATTTTTAAAAATATTACTTTTTTTTCTTATTTTAAAAGTAAAATACTGTCACTATAACATTTAAAATTATAGTTTAGAATAGAGGAAGAAAAATAATCTATACTTTTATATCTCTGGACGGTGATTATTTTCTGCCTTGCTATTGGACACACAATATATATGTGTCCTTTTTTTCAAAAATGAAATAATGGTATACATAATAATTTTAAATCTGTTTTCCCCCCTATATTGTGGACACTTTTTCATGTCAGGAAATACTCTTTATTATTAAAGGTTGAATAATATTCTATCGTTCCATATGATGAACATTTAGGTTGTGTCCAGTTTTCTCAATTAGAAACTCTTTTGCTTTGAATATACTTTCAGCAAAGTTTCCATACATCCTTATTGTGTAAACTAATTTTGCTGAAAAGATGAAATTACACAATTCTTAAATTTCTCTTATTCTGGAGGTACATTTTATTAACACTAATAATCACCATTTATTAAATGCCTATCACACATCAGCCACAAGCTAACTCCATATATACATTATTTCTCATGTTTACAAAAATCTGTAAAGTAGGTATAACATATTCCTTCCAGAGTCCCAAAGTACTAAAGCAAAAGAATTTCTGGAAAGAGACAAAAGAAAACAAAACAAAACCATGAAACAAATGGAAAAAACAAAAAACAAAACCAAGTTGTACAGTAATTTTTGTTGGGTTGGCTTCCAGACAGGCAGTAAAATATTCTTTTCAAGATTATAACAGGCATAATTTCAGAGTACTGCATATTGTTAATGATCCCATATCAGCTGATTTCCTTTACGGTTGATTGAATTTGGCACTACTAGAAATCATGTGAAATAATAAATTCCATTTACCATTGGGACTCTATTCTAAAGTTCAAAAGATACGGGATTTCTTCTTCAAGCAAAGGCCAGAAACATACCTTCACGCAGTATGTGAAAATCTGACTGAGTCATACACATTACTACACAAAGAAAAGGTAAGCCAAAGAATTATTGAAATACCAACATTTAAAGCACAATCTTTTCCTTCCTCTTTCCCAGTATACAGATGAAATGCTTCATGTTGTAAATTGCCAAAAACGTTGTTGTTTGGGTGGGGAAAGATAGCATGGCTAAGAATTTAGTCTCAAAAACACGTTATCTGGTTCTAATAGCAACTTTTAAGGGGCAATAGTAGGTCGAAACGAAAGGTCTTGGCATTTTTTGAGTTTTTCTTACAAGCATACATATTCAGCATACAAGTGTTCTTTTTGGCCACAACTACTCCTCATTGGAGATTCCATCTCAAGGTGTGGTAAACTTTTCCTGTAAAGGGCCACAGAATAAACACTTAAGGCTTTACAGGCCAGAAAGTCGGTCTCAACCACTGAATACTCTGCAAAAGCAGTCACAGACTATACATATATGAATGAACAAAGCTGTGTTCCAGGAAAATGTAATTTATGAACACTAAAATCTGAGTTCCATATAAGTTTCAAATCTTCCTCTTTTTTAAAAAAATGTATAAATATAATAAAAACTATTCTTAGCTTGTGCGGCATACAAAGCAAGCAGTCGGCCAGATTTGGTCCACAGGCCATACGACTCATTCTAGTTCTATCTCATATAGTCATCTATTTGAGGAGGAGGACATTGTGAGTTAAAGAAGACATCTGATCTTTCTTCTGGCATTTCAAGTAAGGGTACAGTTCCCAGATTCCTAGTTTCTCTTCCCTTTGTTTTGAAACAAGGTCTTTAAAAGACCTGATAAATAAGAATTCAAGGCGGAAACAGGCAAAAGGGCAGATAAAATATTTTATTTGAATATAAATACATCTTCAATTTATCAAAATTTTACTATGACTGAGTTTTTCAAATGACTGGGATTTTAGGAGAAAGACAGAAAAGGGAAGGAAACGATAGAAGAAAAGGCAAATAAGAGAAATGGAAAAAAGGAGTTAAGAGAAGAGAGACAACAAAAGTGAAGGCAGCATCCTGTAGAGAGAAAGATTCAAACAGGTAGAGGGGAGAAAAGCAGAGCTTAGCACATAGTAGGGTGTCAATAAACAGATGTTGAAAAAATGATGCTGTTTACTTGGCAACTGCAACTTGCAGTTCATTGGGCAGAGGTTTTGAAAGCAAACAAGCACACACTATAACCCATCTTTCAAAAGACTATTTTAATTAGGCATGGTTTACAGTTCTTCAAATGCCCTTATCCTTAAACCTCTAGGGAAGAAATTATGCTCTGGACTGGAGTGGCTACAGGCCAGATGGTATCAAGTTAAGAACCATGACTGAAGACCATAACTTTTCCGCCCTATTATAAACCTGTAGATACTAGACTAAAAGAACTAGTACTGATGAAGCATTATGTGACTTGAATTACAAAACTCAAAATGTGTTTACCATGAGACAGTAAGGAGAGGAAATGGACTAGTCCTTTTAAGAAAGATTTTCAATAAAAGTTGAAATAAAGGGAATGCTGTGCTTAGCTCAAGAAGAATCAGGAGGGCTTCTCTGGTGGCACAGTGGTTAAGAATCCACCTGCCAATGCAGGGGACACGGGTTCGAGCCCTGGTCTGGGAAGATCCCACATGCTGCGGAGCAACTAAGCCTGCGAGCCACAACTGCTGAGCCAGCGTGCCACAACTACTGAAGCCCACGCGCCTAGAGCCTGTGCTCTGCAACAAGAGAAGCCACCGCAATGAGAAGCCTTCGCACCGCAACAAAGAGCAGCCCCCGCTCGCCACAACTATAGAAAGCCCACGTGCAGCAACGAAGACCCAATGCCGCCAAAAATAAATAAATAAATTTATTTTTTTTAAAAAAAGAAGAATCAGGAAATTAAATAAATATTTTATTTCCCAAGCATCTTGAGGATTTTCTGTAGCTTTCCTTCATTCAAATATTTCTAGCCATAAAACAGGAGGAAAAAATAGGTGAGACTATCATCAATGATTTTAAATTTGAACCCCTGAGTCTTTAATAGGGTCCCCTCTCCTAACCTATAGCACTTCACCCTCTCTAAACACTACTTATCATACTTGTAATTATCTTATTCAGTGTCTTCTTCATGAGATTTTGGTCTTGTTAAAGTAGTACAGCATAAGGCTTCAGAGTTGGCTCTGCCACTTATTAGCTGTGTGATCTTTGGCAAGTGTCTTAGCTCTCTGTGCTTCACTCTAACCATCTAAGAAGAGGGCTAATAAGAGTACCCCCTCAAGGGTCAGTGTGAAGAGTTAAGTGAGCTATCATGGAAGACACCCAGTGCATAACAGATGCTTGAACAACATTTGTTAGGTAAACAGCTGTTGAATGAATTGAGTGATTCTGCTGGTTTTTGTTTGTTTTGTTTTGTTTTTGGCCGTGCCATGCGGCTTGTGGGATCCTAGTTCCCTGACCAGGGATTGAACCTGGGCCCTTGCCAGTGAAAGCGCAGAGTCCCAACCACTGGACCACCAGGGAATTCCCAGATACTGCTGTTTTCTGGGGAGGGGAAGAAAAGGCTGAGTATTACAGAAGATAAATGGAAATTACATGTCTGCATACAGGATCCCAGAATACAGTTCATCAATTTTTGGTGGTGAGCATGCTGTATGGTAGGTAGATAGAAACAGAAATACAATGTTGTATTCATGAAACTTATAAACCAATGTTACTTAAAAAAAAAAAAAAAGAATACAGTTCAGAATCGTCCTCTGTCCCAAAGCAGTGGTCATAATGCTTTCCCCAAATGTTTTCTTTCCTTTTCTCTTTTTAAAATCAGCCCTTTTCAACTGTGAGGTGAGAGAATTCAGGAAGGTAGAAGGATGGGCTGAATATGACCCATGTCTGGAAAGATAAAAATAGTTATGTTCAGAAAAACTGGAGAGAAAAAAACAATTTCATAATGTTATTAAGTTAATTAAATTTAGACTAGGCCTGAAATATACTAAACAGAACAAAACCCCCTCTACTTCTTCAGTTTTGTTTTTTTTTTCCAGCTCTTTTACTTGGATATCTTAAAAGTAACTATAATTAGGTTTTTCTCATAAAAGTCTTTGGAGGGCAACATCATTTTCATTAAATAATGGGAAACAGAAGCATAAGGAAACTAGATCATGAGGTTTCCCATTCTTCAACTGAGGCTGAGTAGCTAAACAGTGGCTAAGAGCTTGGAGTTTTGGTGCCAGATTTCCATTCTACCACTAAATTTTCTCATTAGTAAAATGAGGGACGAGAACAGTCATTATCTTACAGGAGAAAATATGTAAAATGCTTGACACTTAGGAAGCGTTCAATAAATAGTAGCCATTATTATTATCAGAACCTTAAGGTCATTACTGATACAGTTTATAGGAATAAACTTTGTATTAAGTGAATTGCCTTCTGGGACCTGAACACCATAGAGAAAATATCGACTAACAACCTGCCTGGGGACTCTGTCTTTGGAGGAGAAACAGACCACATTTGGGGAGGTAAGTTGGAGTCCCGAAGTTTCCTGGACCGTCTTTTATACAACTTTTTGTGCATAAATTTTAATTTCCTGTATAATTACTAGGCTTCCCGAACAGTCATTGTTAACCTTTTTATTCTTTGTTTTCCCCATTAAATAATATCTTAATAATTTACACTTTAAAGTTTCAAAAGTACATTCATATAAATTTTCTCATTTGATACTTAAAACCTTGGGAGTTAGATACCACAGTAAGATTAAGCCCAACATGAAGACGAGGAATTGACTCTGGAGACTGAGACTTCCCAAAGTGATGCTACTGAGGTCTCAATTCAGATCTTCAAATTGGAGATTCCACTCTCATTTCGCTATCCTATACCATCCTACCATCAGTGCATATCCACAACTAGGTAAGGCTGGTATCTAATTTTCATTGTCTGATATTTTAGGACAGACACATTATTGCTCGTATCTTCAAGGCTAATCTAGAGTATAGAGGCTCAGAGTATAGACAAAGGTTCAAAAAGAATGGAGGAACGATTTGTGTGTCAACAGGCAACTGACACACACTTCCTTCTTTCTACTGTGACCTCTAACTGCTCTTTCCACACTTTCATAAGTAAGAGGAGATTCCTTAAGTACAGTACATTATCATAACAATTATAATCCCTTTATTGATAATATAAACCCAGACAGTCTATCTGTATGAGGAACATGTCCACACCCTAAAATCAATAGTTTGGGTTGTAACAAACTTAATAAAAATAAACTGTAAACAGAAAAACATCTCCACCAACGTAACCAAACATTTAACAACTTGATCTACTCTATGGGGGTCTTTATCTCCCTGCTTCCTTTTACTTTCAACAAATATTTTTGCAAATCTACTATGCACTTGACCCTGAACTTATTACAGTGATGAAGGACACAATCACTGCTTTCAGAAGCTCTCCTGGTCTAACAAAGGTGATTATAATTGATATTTATAATCTGTGCAATAAACATTACGACAGAGGTAGGCACAAGATGCTGGCAGACACGAGGAGAGGTGCTCATTTCTTCTGGTTACAGTAATTTTCAGGAAAACGTTTTCCCACATCTTCTTAAAAAACAGACTGAATCCAAACTTTATCACTTTATCAACATTAAAAATTTTTTTCTTCAAAGCTGACCAGGTGATCAGTGACTCTGTCTTTTACAGTGTACAAGTTACACCATCAGGTGGAACCAATGACCTATTTAATTATAAAAAATTATATAAATGCCAACTTTTGTAGACTTGGTTGTCACTTGAGTTAATCTATGACCATTGATGGTTTAACTCAGATTAATTATTAAATAAATTACAAAGTTCTCCCCAATCTGGTCGGCTATAACAACTGAAATAAACAAATCAGTCCCTTGATTCTGCTTATTTTCAGGCGTTCTTCCGAAGGGATTTATTCTGTTGACATGGCTCTTAATTATAACCATACATTTCTTTGCAATCCACCTGCATTATTTCATTAGAAAGCGAATGCACTGGCTTTAAGAAAAACTAGTCTTGCCCTAGGTTTGGTCATATTTATGTTCCTAAGACTAATTATCAGCAAAATCCTAAAGGGGCAGTTTGGACTTTTATATTCCACTGCTTCTCTCAGAAGCAGCCCTCTGGAGCTGTCTAGCCAGGGGGTCTTGATTGAAGCCAGGTTCCTTTGGGCTTTATTTACTGTCTCTCACCTTCAGTGAAGTACTGATGTTTGACAAGTTCCTCCTTTTGGGAATGCAATTTGGAAGCAGCTCTAGGATAGGTAAAATGATTTGGAAAATCAGCCCAAGTTTGAACCTCGTTCACAGGTGTGGGTGATTTTTCCACTCTGAGCCTCCGTTTTCTTGCTGTAAAGTGGTAGATAATGACACTCTCCTTGTGGAGCTGCTAGAGGATTGCATTCGATAATGCTTTCAAAGCATTTAGGCTGTATTTGGCATATGGCAAGCACTCGATAAATTCTATTTAATAAATTCTAGTAGTGGTTTTCCTACCAGTGTCAGGTCTCTAAGGCGTACATTTTTAGAAAGGTGACAGCGGGACTTCCCTGGTGGCACAGTGGATAAGAATCCGCCTGCCAATGCAGGGGACATGGGTTCGAGTCCTGGTCCAGGAAGATCCCACATGCCGCGGAGCAGCTAAGCCAGTGAGCCACAACTACTGAGTCTGAGCTCTAGAGCCCGCGAGCCACAACTACTGAGCCCGCATGCCACGAGCCCGTGCTCCGCAACAAGAGAAGCCACTGCAACGAGAAGCCCGTGCACTGCAATGAAGAGTAGCCCCCGCTCGCCGCAACTAGAGAAAGCTCGCGTGCAGCAACGAAGACCCAACACAGCCAAAAATAAATTTAAAAAAAAAAAAAAAAGGTGACAGCGACCAAGCAAAATTTTGTTTGTATATATAATTTTCAGAGGAAAGGGTGCACAGTTTTAAATAGATTTTTAAAAGACTTCTGTCTAAAAAGTAGTGTAGAACCAACAAAGAGTTTAGGCGTGAAAGCTGTTCTGTGACCATGAAAGACAACTAACATTAAGTACAAAGATCATGTTTATTCCCAAAGAACTTCTACAGATTTCCCACTGCAGTTTCACCAAACTTCTAACATTGTCCTCACAGTCCTTTAGTTTCCCACCAGGACATCAGGGTACAGATGAAAGGATCCTGCCTACCTTCCTTTCTAGGAAGAGACAACTGACTATCAAAGAGGCCGGACTGCACAATTTTTATACCGGCAGGTTTTAGAATCAGTCAAACCCAGATTTCAAATATGACTCCATTACTTATAAACTGTGTGACTTTAAAGTAATTTAACTTCTCTGAGTATCAGTTTCTTCAAGTACATCCTCTCTGTCACACTCCTGATTTGGGAAAATAACTGTCCAAGGTACAGAAAAGAGGAAATAAGATTTCTGTAATTCTTTTGATGTTCCTGGGGGAGGAACTAAAGACAAAGATTGCTGGGGAAAGGAAAAGGGGACATATGGGATCGGTGGACAAGGCTGGCATTACAAATAATCAGAATAAATAAGTCCAGTATAGTGTTCTTTGTGGGGTGATGGAAAAGCCCACCCAGTCCCCTGAACTTCTTTCACTATGTCATTCTGTCTGAAATTCCATCCTTAGAAATAATTCCTTTGGATCACTAAGAGCCCCGGGGAGGCAACCAGTACTCCCAAGTGGTTTATTGCCTCTCTTTATGAATGCCTCCTCCCCCGCAAGGATAGCCAATAAAGGTTCTAGGTGATAGCCCTCTCAAGGGTACTAGTCACAGGGCAACAAATTGAGTCACTCACACAATTTCTGCCTCAAGACTGGGAAGGCCCTGGTAGGGTGGGGAACTTACAGTTCCTTGTGAGGGACAAAAGTCCGGAAGGCGAGGTTTCTAGAACAAAGGAAGTGGATGGGGCAGAATGGGGCAGAAAGTGAAGCTGTAAAGAGATACAGGAAGGATGCTAAAAAGAGACTTCCTTCTTTTCTTCCGCAAATGTGTCGGGAACATGTGGCGAAACTACACAAGTCGGTCTTGCGGCTTAATAGGAAATTGGCAGGGGTGGGGGGTAGGAGTTCTTTCTAGTTCGGGAGGACGGCGGCGCACTCTGGGGGTGGGCGAGGTTTGGGTAAAGGAGCTGGCCTCCGATGGGGCGGGAAGGAAGGGAGAGTGGGGCGAAGACGCAGGCTCCCGGGTGTGGCGTGCAGGTCTGGGCCCGGCTCCACCACTCGCTGGCCGCCAGTTACTCAGGCACGTCCTCGTCCGCGTGCATGCCACGAGATAATGAGCGGAAAGCGCTGGCACAAGGCCTGGCATCTGGCAGCCGCTGGATAGCGCGAGCCCCTGCTCTGGCTGTGGGCACTGGAGACGCGCCCTCTGTTGCAGGGTCCACAGTGTGCCGGGCACTGGGCTTGCACTCAGCACCCTAACATCCCTAAACCTGACCCCCAGCCCGCGAAGTAGGGCTCGTCATTCTCAGCGTACGAGTGGGGAAACCGCGGTTTTGAGCAGCGGTTGCTCGGCTAAGAAACATCCGAGACCTTCCTGGGACCTTTGGGCTAAGGCTCGTTCTCGAGAAGGTTAAGGGGCGGCGGGTGACCCCAAGGGCCTCGCCAGGGGCACAGGGCTCACCCGTGAAGGAGTCGGGAAGCCGCCGGGCTTGGGCTTCCGCTGATGGCCGCTTGTCAGACATGATGCCCGAACCGGAGTCGCTACTCTCAGGTCGCCGTAGCCTGGGCCGGAGCGGGAGCGGCGAGGAATGCCCGGAGGCGACCCAGGAGCCCGACTCCCAGCCAGCAGCCCCGCCCACTGCCCGCGGCCCGGCCAATCGACGCCCAGGACCGAGGAGGACACGCCCCCACCCTCCACCGCCCTCCCCTCCCGCGCGGCAGCTTCTGGGGAGCTTCCCGCTATCCAAGGGCTGAGGGGCGTGGCCTGAGGGGCGAAGGACCCCTGAGGCGGGGGTCCGGGCCGGGGGCAGCACCGGAAGGGTGGGGCGGTGCCGGAAGGGAGGGGCGGAGGCCACAGGGCTGGGAATTGCGGCTGAAGAGACAGGGGACGGGGTAGAGAGGATGGCCTGAGAAAAGGCTACGAAGAAGAAAAAGGCGCCCCTTCTGGGCAGACGAATTAGAAGAAAATGGTGCCTTCCTTGGGCGGGGTAGGGTCCGAGTGAAGGGAGGAGGCAGAGAGGCACCTGTGTTGTGTGGCCAGAGTGAGGGCGCCGCGCCCAGCCCTAGACTGGGAGCACCCATCGTGTGAGGGGAAGAAAGCGGCGCGACCACCCTCGAGCCCAAGGGAGTGTATTCGAGTGTGGTGCCCTTTATTCAAGTAAAATCCTTTCCGAGCCCTTGCCGTCGCCAAGCAGCGTGCTCATTGCTAGGGGCGGAGCGGGCAAGGAGCAGACACGGGGCCCGCCCTCGTGGAGTTGACACAGGTAACAAGCAAGTAAACAAGTCATTATACGGGGGGAAGAGCGCGACGAAGAGCACGGGGGACTCAGAGGATAGCCGAGGGCAGCTACTCTAGTTAAGGGGACAAGGGAAGGCCGCTGTAAGGAGGTGGCATTGAGGTGTGACCTGAAAGATGAGAAGGAGCCACCCTTGGGAAGGGGGACTGGCGGGGCGGGAGGTCGGAAAGGGAATCCCAGGCGGAGGGAAAAGCACAGGCAAGAGTATTCCGCACCTCACGCTTTGTGGGTGGTGGCTGAAACCTCACCTTTGAAAACCAGGCTGTGTTTTATTCTCGATAAAACTTGTCCGAATGCAAACCGTTCAAAGTATGGTGATGCACACAAGCAGGTGCACTTTTAAAAACATTTCATGCAGAAATAAATACAGATTCTCAGGAAGTTGCAAAGGCAGTGCAGAGAGGTTATAGGTACCCTCTACCCAGTTTCCCCCAATAGTTACGTCTTACTTATCTGTAGTATCAAAGCCAGGAAATTGACAGTGGCGCAAATGTTTATATAGTTCTATGCCATTTTGTCTCAAGCATAGATTTGTATAACCACCACTACAGTCAAATACAGAGCTATTCCATCACCACAAAGTTCTCCCTTTGGCCTTGTAATATCTAACACTTTGTGGTGTTTGGGTAATTGAAATGGTAGACTTTCTCTCTAGTTTTAGGTCTGGAGCCTTGTGGTGGTCAGGGTAGAAAGTGGAGCACACACGATTGTTAACAGGTGTTAAGAGAGTGGCTGATCATCGTTGCTTTGGGGTGCAGACACTAGTGTGGTTCACGGCTAATGCAGAGCTCTCAAGTTGATCTCCAGTCACATGTGGGAAGGAACTGCTTATATTCCTGGGGGTGGAGTACAGCTTGTGCAGTCACTTGGTTTATAAGCCTTCTGGAGCAGATAAGGAGGGGAGTACAGTTATTTAATGATCCTTTCTCTCTAAATTATCCTGGAGAAAGTCCACAGCTTCATTTTTTCCATTCCATAACGAATAAGCCCCAGAGGCATGAACTTCCTGTTTATGCCGCGGTTCCCAGGAATGAGGAGCAAATGCACAGGCTGCTAATTAAAACTTTTAATAAAGGAGGGCTTGATTACACATTGCATAATCAATTTGTGAAAAAGTATTTAGCTTGCATTTTTGCTGGAAAGGAAAATATTTCAGAATGAATTTAATGTTTGTACTCCTGCCTGCTGCGTTGATTCAATTCTCAAGGCAATTCCAACAGCATCATTTCTGGAGAATTAGAAAAGAGGCTTCACCCTTTGGGACAAAGAATTTGGTAAACACTTGTTGGCCCTGGTTTCAGGTTGCATCAGTTCGAGAGCTAATTCCAGGCCCCAAGCTGAGAACAAGACTTGACTTGATTTTTAGATTACTTTCAGAATAGATCGGAATTTACAGATTTAGGTTTTAAAACGCTGAATTTCACTTGCCCCTGAAACTGTTGTATTCTGGCTTTCTTATGCATATTATGTATAAATGTATTGATTAAATGTACTTTAAAAATAAATATTATTGTATCACCCTCTCCCTTTGGGGGAATTTCTAGTCCTAAAATTTCTTCCAGTAGTGATTAGAAGTTAGAATGTTTTTTGAGAACTTTATGCTTTAAAAACTGAGACTTATTATATGAAATTACAAATAATTTGAAGAGAGAAAGAATTACTTCTCCTATTATTGCCTCTAACAGAACTATTATCATTTTGGTGAATTTTTCCTCTAGCTGTTATTTAAAGTATATTTGCATATAAGTTAAAATCAGAGTATTTATTCCATATTTCTTTCAAGTTTTATTTTGCTGTTATTTCCCTAGCATATTCAGGGTACCAAATTAAGTATTGATTGATGGTGACAGCGATGACATTAAGACATGGAGATGGGTTTGAGACAGACATGCACCATGAATTCATAATTGAATAAGTCAGAAGGAAATTTAATTAGTCTTTTTCCTATGTCCACATAAGAAATGCTTTAAGAACAACAGAGAAAAGTCCTTATTTATTTTCTTTTCCTTTAAATTATGATTCCAGGCTGTTCACAGTGACTGCAGTGAAATCAGCTAACCAGATGCTTTTGAGGGGACAGCAGTACCAGCAAGCTATGTCTGTATGTGGCATTTTCACCAGGATGGGTCTAACTAGGTTGATCTGTTTCTCTATGTGGACTAATTCACTTTTATTGTGTTACAGCAGCATTTTTGTCTTCTTAGCTCTTCTGTTCTTCAGGAAATTACTCGGGAACGGAGTCATAACAGGAGTTTCACCAGTGGCTTTTGTACATTTGAGCTGTGGCAGCAGACCAATTACACCACAGCACTTGGTGAGAGCACTGGGTGTTTGTGTCCTCAGGTCTAATGAAAATAAAAAGCATTACTGAAACATTGGTGGTATTTAATAGAGTCATCTATGGCAAGAATTTTATTAATCTTCTTTATTTATCAGTTCACAAAGCAAATATTTGTTGAATGCCTATTTATGTGCCAGGCATCGTTGTAGGTGCCTGGGATAAAACAATGAACAAAAAAGACAAAAATTCTTGCCCTCATGGAGTTTTCTTTCTGGTATTCCTTTCCACATGTATTAGTTTGCTAGGGTTTACATAACAAAGTACCACAGACTGGGTGGCTTAAACATCAGAAGTATATTTTTCTTACACCACAGACTGGGCGGCTTAAACATCAGAAGTATATTTTTCTTACAGTTCTGGAAGTGAGAAGTCCAAGATCAAGGTTCAGCAGAGTTGGTTTCTTCTAACGGGCCTGAGGGAAGCATCTGTTCCAGGTCTCTCTCTTTGACTTGTAGATAACTGTCTTCTTCCTGTGTTTTCACATCATCTTCTCTTTGTACACTTCTGTGTACAAATTTCCTCTTCTTATAAGGACACCAGTCGTAGTGGATTAGGGCCCACCCTAATGACCTCATTTTAACTTAATTACCTCTTTAAAGACCCTACCTCCAAATACAGTCACATTCTAAGGTCCCAGGGTTTAGGATTTCAACATGTGAATTTTGGGGGAACACAGTTCAGCCCGTAATACCACATATGACTATGGTGTATTCAAATCTTTGTCCTGCTTGTTTTCTCATATTAATATCTCTGAGGTATTCAAAGTCATGTATGTTTCCCTGTAAAATGTATCCAGGTAACCTATAATTATGAGTGATTATTTTTCTAGACATGATTTATTTTTAATAAATACTGAAAGTTCTTGGTTAGGAAGGATTACTCTGCTAGGAATGTTGCCCCATCTAGTGGCCGCTGTATTCAACTACTTCTGTCAAAGTTATAAAAATGAATAAAGGGGCACTATGTTGGAGAAAGGGTTCTCTTTTCAACAGGCTATTATTCACAGGGCACTAAGGATTCGTGATAAAAAAATATTTTATCCATCACTGTATGTGGAATGAAAGAGAGGTCTACATAATGACACTATTTTTAATAATTCAAGTAATATCAATACCATCATTTAATATCACTACCAGTTACTGTTTATTTTTTATCTCCATGAGGAAACTGAGGCTTGGTTTACTCCCTTGCCCAAGATCTCACAGATTATAAGTAGTGTTTGTTTGAAGTCTATATGACTTCAGAGTGTAAGCGCTTAATCATTCAGGATAAATAAAAAGAAACAAAAAGACTCAAACATTTTGTAATGCATTCCTAATAAGTGACACATCTAAGCATACACCTAAATGAGTACTCAGTTTGTCTTCAATCTTGATATATACTTCACCTTTATCTTGAAATGATACTTTATTGTTCAGTGTTTGTATCGTTGTTGATGTGCTGTGTCAAAGTGTGTCTGTCTGTCTTAGATAATGAATTTATAAAGGACACAATCCACAACCAGGTCAGTATTTATTGCATACCTTGAATTACGTCGAACATTTAAAATAACTATTAAAAAGTTTGGACTTTTTTGGTAATTTTAAAGAATAATTTTTGTTTCTCTATTATACAGGTTGAATGCGGCAGCTAACTTGCCTGGAAACATCAGGAAACGCTTCTGCAGAAAGCTGAGTTCGATAGGATAAATACAAGTTAGAAAAGGATGCCTTAGGAATACAGAGAAGCCCTTGTAACTGCATGGGAGTATGACAGAGTTTGACATTTTGGGAGAAATGTAAGTAGTCAGATATGCAGGGAGTGGGAGTGATAAGAGATGACAATGGACTAAAAGGCATATGCCAAACTGAGAAGGAAATTATGAAGCCATAAGTTATGGAAGATCTTAGCAAGAGAGGTGGAATGAACCCTTCTTATCAAAAGATCATGTAATAGGCAATCTGAATAGGTCTTTATCTATTAAAGAAATTGAATAAGTAATAATCTTCTAAAACATAAAGTCCAGGCCCAGACGGGGTCACTGGTGATTTCTACCAAACATTTAAGAAAGAAATTATACCAATTCTCTACAGTCTCTTCCATAAGATAGAAGCAGAAGGAGTACTTCCTAACTCATTCTGTGAGGCCAGGATTACTCTAATATCAAAATCAGACAATGACATTACATAAAAGAAAACTACAGACCAATATCTCTCATGAACATAGGTGCAAAAGTTCTCAACAAAATATTAGCAAATGGAATCCAACAATGTATAAAAGAATTATATACAGTTACATATAAAATGGTGTAACATTTGAAAATCAGTCAGTGTAATCCATCACATCAACAGGCTAAAGAAGAAAAGTCACATGATCCTATCAATAGATGCAAAAAAAGCATTTGACAAAATCCAATAGTCATTAATCGTAAAAAACTGAGTAAGGTAGGAATAGAGAGGACTTCCTCAACTTGATAAAGAACATGTACGAAAAACCTACAGTGAACATCATGCTTAATGGTGAGACGCTAGAAGCTTTCCCACTAGGATCAGGAACAAGGCAACTCCTTTTCAACATCATATTGGAAGTCCTTGCTAATGAATAAGACAGGAAATGGAAGTAAAAGGTATACAGATTGGGAAGGGAGAAAATAAAACTGTCTTTGTTTGCAGAAGACATGACGGTCTATGTAGAAAGTCTGTACTTGTACTCTTACGGTATTATATAAGGAAGCAAAAGAAAGGAGGAAGTTAAACAAACGAAGAAAGGGTCCAGAACAAATGGCTTCACATTTAATAATGGTGTTTTCTTATGTAGTTAACAATTGATATATGAACATAAGGTTATTAAAATGAATGATCCCAGTATATCATTTGCAGCTAGCTGAGCGTAAAATATCTTCTTGCTATTCTTGAAAACTTTTTTCTTGGACTTTAAGACATAATGGCTTGGAGCTACTGGATACAGTTACTACATCATTGGGCATTTTATGGGTGCTGTTTGTACACTGTATCTTTACTTTAAAAAACCTTTCTTTAAAGAAGTTAACAGTGATCATTTCAATACTAGCCATTAAGTAATGCAAGTATAGTAATGTAGCATTTGATTATTGTGCCTGTGCTCCCTGTCTTTTTACAGTACTGCATTCCCGTAGGTCATGATAAGTAATCACTCATGTTACCTTTTTGCATATTGCCTAATCTTCATTTATAGAAGAGGCAAATGAGTGAGGCAAATAGAGGTGTAGTTAAGATCACAGGCTCTGTGCCTCCATTGCCTGTGTTAGAATCCTTGTTCCACCATTTCCTAGCTCTCTGACCTTGGGCAAGTTATGGAAGAATAAGTGAAATAATCCATGTGAAGTGCTCAGCACAGTGCCTGGCACATAGTAAGCACTTCATAAGTGTTAGTGGTTACTAAAGTAATTGTATATTACACAGACATTATATACTATTTTTATTATTACAACAAACAATGACAACATAGATTTAAACTTAGGTAGCTCTGACCCTAAAGCTCCCCCGTTTCCCTCTATCAACACCGTCTCTGTAAATTTTTAGTCATTGATGAAGACAGAACTGATTCTCTTTAAATTGCTTTGGCTCCGTGAAAGAAGGTTTGCCAGTTTATCAGTCCAGATAGAGTAGATTATGCTGCATTAATGAACAACTTCCATATTTCCATGATTTTCCACAAAAATCTTTATTTCTTACTCCCATTTCATGTCCTGGGATGACAGAGGCTTTTTCATCATAGTCACCCAGGGATCTCAGCACATCTTAACAGGTGCTTCCACCATCACCAAGGGAGGGAAAAGGGGCTATGGTGACTTGTGCGCTGTCTCTTGAAGCCTTCTGCTTGGAAGTGACACATGCACTGATGCTTATGTTTCATTGGCCAAAGCCAGTAACACAGCTAGGTCCAACTTCAAACAAGCAGGGGAAAGTGCAGTTTTCTGGGTTTAGGAAAGAGGGAATTAGACACCAGTGAGCAGCATTAATAACTACCATACCAACAATTTGAATTTTTTTCAGTTTCCTAAGTTGATATTTATCTTTTCAATTTCTAAATCTGCCCCCATCCTTTCTTATGTATACAGATATTCCTCAACTTATGATGGGGTTATGTTCCAATAAACCTAAGTTGAAATCATAAGTTGAAAATATTGTAAGTTGAAAATGCGTTTAGTACATCTATCCTACTGAACACCATAGCCTAGCCCAGCCTACCTTAAAGGTGCTCAGAACACTTACATTAGCCTACAGTTGGGCTAAATCATCTCACACAAAGCTATTTTATAATACAGTGTTGACTGTCTCATGCGATCTATTGAATACTGTACTGACAGTGAAAAACAGTATGGTTGTCTGGGTACAGAATGGTTTTAAGTGTATCAATTGTTTCCTCTTGTGATTGTGTGGCTGACTGGGGGCTGTGGCTGCCCAGCATCAAGAGAGAGTGTCATCGCTAGCCTGGGAAAAGATCAAAATTCGCAATTCAAAGTACAGTTTCTTCTAAATGCGTATTTTCATGCCATTGTAAAGTCAAAAAATCGTTAAGTTGAACCATTGTAAGTCAGGGATGTTTGTATAGATTCTTCAGGAAAAAGCCTAAGTATAGTTTCAGAGAAACAGCTCTCTTTCAGAGAGGTATATCAGAGTTATCTGGAGACTTTTTCAAGATCATGTGCCCAAGGCCCGCCCAAGAATGGAAATATCTATAGGTCAGGCTCTGGGTGTGTATCTTTTGAAAAAGCTCCCCAGATGGTTCTGGTTTGCTCCCTGTTGTGACTATGCAATTGTAAACTCGTATTTGTTTTCAAGGGTTGTCCTTAAGACAGATGGGAGGAAACAGAGCTGAAAGGGTCAGAAAGAGGAAGGCATCAGGAAGGCACTATGACTGAAGTGTAGCAGGGTTCTCAGCTCAGGCTGAAGCTGTGCTCACCTCACAAGTTAGTATATATCTGGCTTCTGGCATGGGTAGGTGACTCCAGGGTTCCATTTACATAAAGGAACACCAATCCTCATGAGAAAGACCTCACCTTAAGGGAGACTTGACCCTGCCCCAACTTTTTATTGAAAAAAATTTTTTCAGAAGATTAAAAGAATTTACCCACCACTTAATTCAGTAAGTGCTAGCATTTTGCCATATTTGTTTTATTTATTTATCTTTTTTGACATCCACTGATGGTTGTTGCTTGAATCAATTATTTCATTGAGGGGCAGGGGGTGCCAAATGGTGATTTTCTGATTCTCCCATTCTTTTTACATTTATTATCACTATCTAGCATTCTTCAATAAAGAGGAGCTTTCCTTTATCAACTGGAGATGAATTAAGTTTTTCCTAAAAAGGCAGAATAAATAAATGCTTAATTTTTTAAACTAGGGAAGATTTTTCAGGAGCCTATGTTTGATTGAAGGACATTTGGCCAGCATTGTAGTGGACAGATGATCTAAATGGCTTATGCATTTAGTTCTACAGCCCAACTCTCAGACTCAGAATGATAGAGCATGGTAGCTAAAGTGGAAAATGGTGTAGGAATTATAGTGGCTGTAACACTGAGAACAGAAAGTGTCAATAGCATCAGTTGCAAGGCTTGGGAAGTGTCAGAGGACAGGACCCATGGCACAGACATCGGCAGGTTCCATCAGGACTGGTACCTGTTGGTGGGTCCCAGTAGCTAGCTATAGTACCGTCGGTGGCCACGGCAGCATGGCTGCTGTTTTGTTCATTAGCAACGCCAGGAAACAGCAGCAGCAGAAGAGCAAATGGCACCAACCAAGTGGGTAATCAAGAGGATTTTTCTGTAGAGCATCCATGAGGCAGCCGTTGGGGCACCCAAAGCTGTGGCAGGGAAACTGGAGCTCTTGAAGTGCTGGTAGAGTCCGAATCAGAGTCAGAGACATACGGATTTGGGAGACTTAATACTTTACTCTTGGGCTGGTGTGATCTGGGGAAAAAGTGCTGCATCTTACCAAGAACAGAAAATGGTGAAGAAAGAGTTTTAGGCAAAGGAAACTCAAGGGATAAAGTGATGTATACAATTCAAAAGGCAGGGAGATGATGGCAGGTGGATTAGATTGAAAGAGAAAATCCAAAGATACCAGTTGACTAGTTGAGGGAAGCAGGAAATCTGTCGGTATTTCATGACAGGCTTAGGGAAGCTAACCACCTGGCAGAAGTCCGTAGTGCATGGATGGCTGAAGGGCCAGTTTTCTGATCCACAAGTATATCTCTCTCCATTTATTCAAATCTTCTTTTCTGCTTCTCAGTGCCATGTGATTTTTTAATAGTAAATACTGTTTCAATTAAAAGAAAAATTAAAAGTTTATTCCTGATAGAATCCACATACCCTGAAGAGTTAAAATGGTCTGAATATAAGGTTTCTTCTAATCTGTACTGAACATAGGGGTTGTGGTTACTAAAAGTTAGTCAAACCATATATAGGAAGTAAACTAATGATTGCTTTTCCCTTCCACTTTTAGGATTTTTTTTTTTAAGGGAAGGCCATTTTTATTAAACTTGTACATTTTACTTCTTCCTTTCAGAATCCTAATTAAAAAAACATGTTTCTGCTTACTTTAAAAAACAAAACAAAACAGAAAACAAACAAAGGAAACTATTAAACATTACTTTTGTGATCGGAAAGGAGACAATAGGATTCAACATAAGCTAAGAAAACTATACGTGGAGCAAAGAAATAAATCGAAGAGGAACCGACTCCGATCTAGGGCTAAGACCATTTGCAACGTGCACAGCCCTTCACTAAGAGAATTTCCAAAGCAAACCCATCCCGGGAGACCAGGGAGCAGCCCTCTTACCTTCTGGATTAACAAACAGACCAAATGCCCTAATGATCGCGCAAATACAAACCAATCACTCTATTTGAAAAAGCACAGATGCGTTCAACACTTGTCTCCCCTCCCTTCCCAGATTCTCTTCATTAACGGGGGATTGAGGAGGGCAGCAGCCCCTTGGCGGCAGGGCATTCACAGGACGTAAGTGTTCTTCACCAGCGGCTCTTTGTCGTCCCCAGAGCTCCGCACAGTCCGGGGGGTGCGCTCCTGGTTCCTCCGCGCCACCCTGATCAGGCAGACCACGGAGGCTCCCAGCAAGAGCGTCAGGACCATCACGAACAGCCCTGCCAGGACCACCGCTTTAGTGCAGGCCAGGGCAGGACACAACTGCTTGCCGAAGCGGCGCTGCACGCACTCCTCCTTGGAGGGGTAGCTGTTTTTATTGCCCCGGCATCCGCCGTAGGTGAAGTTATCACAAGAGTTCTTCTCGGCATTAAAGTACCAGCGTGGGAAGGATGCACGGCAAGCCCCAGGAACGGCCTTGGCAGTGCAGTGTTCTTCACAGTTGAACATATCACTGGACAGGTCATCAGAATCCTGCCTTCCGGGAACACTTGGGACAGAGGAATCTGCTCCATTCCTGGACAGGTCATCGATGGTGTTTACTGTGACACCAGCACACTTTGCAAGACACTCCTCCTTGGTCATGGAATTATTGTCATTCCCTCCACAGCCTCCGTACACAAACTGCTGGCAGGATCCGTCAGTGACATTGTACCACCACTTAGGGATGGAGGCCCGGCATTTCCCCACACTCTTCGAAACTCGGCAAAAGTCTGTGCAGCTGTGTGTGGCTGGAGAAACACCTCACTCTTAGTAGATGCCCTTGCTTCCATGAACGCCACATTCTCCGTCGGCCGCCTCAGCGGGAGAGGAGCAGCGATGCCAGCAGGGTGAGGAGTGCCCAGTACCGCCTCAGCCCACACAGCTGCGCCATGAGGGGCTCCACCCCTAGGATTTTTTTTTTTTAAATATAAAAACAAAGTGACTTTTTGTCACACTTTCCGTAAACATTGGTTTATCCATGGAGAAATGGAAACTTTTTCTACTGGAAGAAGGTAAGCTGAGAACTACTGCTGTGTTTGGTTCTATTTTTATTATTTATTAATCAAATATACATAGACTGAAAAGAAAATAAAAAAACAAGCTATGCATTAAATCATGGCAAACAGTCTGTATTGTAATCTGCATTTCATAAAATTAAGGAGTGATTTTATACAAATCCCCTCAAAATTAATAAAATTAAATTATGCTTAGCATTCAACTAAGGGATTGTAATTCAGCATAGTGGAACTATCTTTTTTTACTATAAAAGCTACCATGTGTTTATGGAGTGGCAGTACAGTAATTAGTAAAAGTGTTTGGTTTTGTCAGTGATTTTTTTCCCCTTGAGTGGAATTAATCAGTTTTTATACTCTGTAAGCAGTCATTGAATCATTCTTAGTTCTGTGTCAGGTAATTTAGTCAGGTGATGAAATCATCACAAGACTTTTTTGAGAGCTCTAGACCTTCCAAAGTGGCAGAAAGTTAATTGTTGCCTCAACAGTACTAACAGGGGCATTGGGCATGCACAATTTTGTGGCTGCAAGGAAAGTGAGCAGCACAGTGGTGGTATTTAGTGGACTTCATGTTCAGAAGAAGCCTCCTCCCAGAATCCATCATGTAATCCTTAATTTAGAAGCAGGTGAACCATAGTACTAACCAGAGAGCAAGTGAAGTGCAGAAACAAGAGACGAAGATGTTCTCTAAGTCTTTTTTTAAAAAATAAATTTATTTATTTATTTATTTTTGGCTGCGTTGGGTCTTCGTTGCTGCGCACGGGCTTTTTCTCTAGTTGCGGTGAGCGGGGGCTACTCTTTGTTGTGGTGCGCGGGCTTCTCATTGCAGTGGCTTCTCTTTGTTGCGGAGCACGGGCTCTAGGCGCCTGGGCTTCAGTAGTTGTGGCTCGCAGGCTCAGTAGTTGTGGCGTACGGGCTTAGTTGCCCCACAGCATGTGGGATCGTCCCGGATCAGGGCTCAAATCCGTGTCCCCAGCATTGGCAGGCGGATTCTTAACCCCTGCGCCACCAGGGAAGACCTGTGTTCTCTAAGTCTTGAAGTGATCTTAGGCAGTTTGTAAATTGGTGTATATTGTCTTCAGCATCCTTTCACTTCTCTTATCTGCTTCTCTTCTACTTCATAGTGCTTGGTGCTAACTACCCTAGTTACCACGTTGCCCCAGTCCATTCAAGCCTATCTTCTCCTGTCAAAGCTCTCTTTGCACCAAAATTACCTACATTCCTGTTTTGGAGAGTCTCTGATATTAGAAAAAAAGTAACTTCACTGTAGTGATTTGCCCTAATGAGTACATGGATTATTAATAGCCAACCTCTTAACATTTTCAGATATAATTGTTATTTTAAAGAAGAATGCCTGTTCAAATGAATTTAAATTTGGAAGAATTTCTTTCATTATTAGAATGTAAAAAAAAAATTCAGGCCGTTTCAAGAGGGCATTTTTGGGGAGGATAGGAGTGAAAGCAGTTTGGTTATCTCTTGGAGACCAGTACTGCGTGTACTTAGAAACGTAAGCTATTCAGCCTTTCCACAGTTTTACTTCCCTATGTGAAGAGCCTATAAGTTCTTAAGCTCTCAGTTCTTTCACACTGTCTCTTTTGACGATGGTAGCAGGGATGTTGGTTTTATTGTATGAGTTGTTTGAAAGGTCTTTCCTGTACCTTGGTAACTAGGTTACTAAGTATCTTTGTGATTAGGTCTCTGTCTTGAGAGACTTAGTTGAGGAGGAAAAGCAGATGAAGAAACATATGTAATAAGCACTTTAATAAAAAAGTTTCTTAGAGGAATTGACATTTGACTTTACTAATTAATTCAACAAATATTAACTAGGTACCTGCTATGTGCCAAGTACAGCCTGGGTGCTGGGAATACAGTGATTAATAAGATAGGCTTGGTCCCTGGCTCCATGGAGCTTACTATCTAGTGGTTCCAGACAGTGGGCTGCAGGCAACATGTCCTCAGGGAAACGGTTATTACATAGAGGTCAGACAAAATGCAGAGACTTTCTTTCATATTCCATGATGGTAAAGTGGCATTCCGTATGCAATGGAAAAATAGCCAATCAAGTTATTTTGTATGATTATATGGAACTATGTACGCACTGAGGAGGAAGCTCTGGGGAATCAGATAGCTGTTGCCATAGTTCAATTTAAAGGGGAACAGGTGTGATTAAACCATGATGGGTGCCTTTAATCGCATGGGGTAATTTAAAGCAAGCAGGTGACATACTCAAATTGCAAAAGTGTTGCCTTAATAGAATAAAACTCAAAAGCCTTTATGGGATAGTGTTGTAAAAATCTCTTATTGCTTGTAGTCATAGGGCTGAGGTAACTGAAAACCAAATTCAGAGACTGATTCTGTGATTTGGTAAATTATATTAGTATGTGAATCCACATACTTTGCCAAGCATTTTATATGAATGTCAGGTTAAGCTAAATTAGGGAAGAGTGGGGTCTTGACAAGTGGAATAGTAGTATATGAGAGACATCAAAGCTTAGAGAACCCCAAGCTCTGAGATTTATCTAAAACAGACTTCTCAGCTGTGGCACTATTAACATTTTGGATTGGATTATTTTGCTCTGGGGGGCTGCCCTGTGCATTGTAAGATGTTTAGTAGCATCCCTGGCCTCTATCTACCAGATGCCAGTAGCACCCCAGCCCTGAGTCATGGCGATCAAAAATGTCTCCAGATATTGCCAAATGCCTGCCCCCCAGGTGAGGCAAGGGAGGAAATTGCCTCTGGTGTGAGAAGCATTGGGTAAGTGTTACCTGTTGTGCAAACCTTGCCTAAGGAAACCATGACTCATTGAGGGAGAAAACTGAGAAGTCGTCTCATGCTCCATCTCTCATTATTGCTTATCTGGTAATTCAAACTTAACGTTTTGTTTAAATCATATTAACCATTTTATAAAACTAAAACAAATTACAATTCTAGAATTAGTATCCATCTGTCAGTGTGAAATACATAGCTTGCTTCACACTTGTTATATCTAGACATATATACACACAGACTTAAGAGTAATATGAATTATTTAATATTACAAAGTGTTTCTCAGTTGCTGTGTATAATGGTATTGAATAGTATGCTAATTAGTGCATATCACTGGATACTCCAGCTAGAATTTGAAGTGAAATTTAAAAAGATGGACATCTGACACTCTTGAGACTTTAATATGCAAGTATCTATTTCATCCGTGCTCTCAGGAAGAAAGATTGTCAAACTAATTAATTTGTATTTTCTCTTACCGAAGTGCTTTTGCTGTTCATATTCCTTCTGTAGCAAAGTCTGTGTTTGACAGCAGAAGCACAACCCACATTCCTATACAGCATTCAGGGACAGTCACCTTTTATTTAGAGGAGAAAGGAGGACAAGAGCAAGCGAGGGGGAGAAGCATCTTCAAATGAAGTTAGTGTCACAAAAGGGACATACTTAAGGTTATAGATTGCACTGTGCCAGCACTGGGTGCTGGGCCTTGATTGATAACGATACCCATGTGTTCTTCCATGAATTTATTCTCTCATCTCTCTGATTCATAGGGCTCTCTAACAAGTGGGGGGCCCAGGCGCTCAGTTCTAAGGCTGGCGTTGGGTCTTATCATTCAGTGTGCACAGTTTAGGTCCTGCTCCTGTTTCCCAGTAGGGTACCTGCACCACAGCTGTTCAGTCATTCTGCATTTACCAGTTCCAGTCTTCTGCAGGAAGAGTTAATGCCATGAGGGAGGGGAAGTAGAGCTCTATCTCCTTTTCTCCATTTTATATTTTTATATCTTTTTATTTTGAAATTTTAGATTTACAAAAAAGTTGCAAAGATAGTACGGAGTACCTGTACACACTTCCCCAAGCTTCCCCAAAAGGTAACATCTTCCATAATCAAGCTGCATTTACCAAAACTAAGAAATTAACATGAGGACAATACCGTTGACAAAACCACAGACTTTATTTGGAGTTTACCAGTTTTTTCACTGATGCCCTTCTCTGTTTCAGGATATTACACTGCATTCAATCATCATGATCTCTTAGTCTCCAAGCTGTGACGGTTTTTTGGTCTTTCCTTGTCTTTTGTGACCTTGACAGTTTTGAAGAGTACAGGTCAGGTGTTGTAGGCTGCCCCTCTATTTGGGTTTGCCTGATGTTTGGGTTTGTCATGATTACATCAGGAATATGGATTTGAGGGAAGAATGCCACAGATGAACTGCCCTTTTCACTGCATCGTATCAGGAGAACATGACACCAACATGACTTGTGACTGGTGATCTTAAACTTGAGTGCTCACGTAGCTAAGGTGGTGTCTCTGGGTTCTCTCGTTACCTGTGTCTCTCTTCCCATACCCTAGTCTTTAGAAGAAAGTCGCTAAGCTCAGCCCACACTCAAGGGGTGGAGAATGTACTTTATTTTTTTAAATTAATTTTTATTGGAGTGTAGTTGCTTTACAATGTTGTGTTAGTTTCTATTGTACAGCAAAATGAATCAGCTATACATATAAATATATCCCCTCTTTTTTGGATTTCCTTCCCATTTAGGTCACCACAGTGCATTAAGAAGAGTTCCCAGTGCTATACGGTATGTTCTCATTAATTACCTATTTTTTACATAGTATCAATAGTGTATATGTATCTCAGCCATAAAAGGGAACGAAATTGGGTCATTTGTAGAGACGTGGATGGACCTAGAGAGTGTCATACAGAGTGAAGTAAGTCAGAAAGAGAAAAACAAATATCGTGTATTAACGCATATACGTGGAATCTAGAAAAATGTTATAGATGATCTTATTTGCAAAGCAGAAATAGAGACACAGACGTAGAGAACAAATGTACGGATACCAAGGGGGAAGGGGGGGTGGGAGGAATTGGGAGATTGGGAATGTATTTTAAAACTGCATTCTATCAGTCCTTATTTAATATCCCTTCTTACCCTGCCCCCCTCCCCCCACTTCCAAAAGTCCACTTAGTTCCTGAGCCTTTGGAAGATTCTGTGATATACATGAATTTAGTTCTTGGCTTTCCCCACTATATCCTAAGTCACTTTTCCACATTCCAGCCTTAATATTTTGTTGCTATTGTCTCTTCTTCTCTTCTCTCTGGATTTATAGGTTTATGAGTTAAAAAAAAAAAATCTCTTTACCGTACTTTCAGTGGAGTTTCAGAGGAAGTGAAATTGAATTATTATACTCAATCTGCCATCTTTATCTGGAAGCCGTGGGGGAAACATTTTTTAATCATCAATACTGACACTTAATCTGCATTATTTGCCATTTCTGTTTGTCATAATTCTACCATTGATATAATCCATGGAATCACTGAATGCTTTTTTTTGGTACCATTGTTGTGTTTCATAAAACAGTGTGATCAGTCAAGAAACTCAGTTCACAGCTAGAGAAGTAAGGCTTCTAGTATTGGTTGGTGTGATTGGCCCTGATTATCAAAGGGTTACCGTATTAGGGTTATAGTATTAGGGTTACTGTTATAAAGCTAGTGGCGTCTGGATGCTTTCTTTTACATGCCCAGTTATTAAGTTTAACAAAAAACAAGGCAGGCTTAGACACCTCAGGAATCAAAGGTGTCTAAGGGTCAGTTGACTAGGCAAAGAACTTTAACTGACTTACACTAGCCAAAGGCAACCAAAGCTTGAATTGATGGAGGAAGGGAGTTAACATATCCACTATGGCTTCTTTACCATTTGTGTAAATGAGGACTGTAGCTCTCCACGTATTTGCTCTCTTTCTCTCTCCCTCCCTTGGCTTTCACCTTTCCTCTAATTTTTTTTAAGAATTTTAAAGAGCAGTTTTAGGTTTATGATAAAATTAAGAAGAAGGTACAGAGAGTTCCCCTATACAGGCATACCTTGTTTTATTGTGCTTTGCTTTATAGTGCTTGCAGATACTGTGTTCTTTTACAATTGAAGGTCTATGGCAACCCTGCATCAAGCAAGTCTGTTGGTGCCATTTTTTCCAACAGCATTTGTTCACCTAATATCTCTGTGTCAATTTTGGTAATTTTCGCAATATTTCAAACTTTTTCATTATTATTACATTTGTTGTGGTGATCTGTGATCAATGATCCTTGATGTTAGTATTGTGTAATATTTATTTGGGGGAGCCATTAACCATGCCCATATACGATGGTGAACTTAATTGATAAATGCTGTGTGTATTCTGACTGCTCCGCCGACTGGCTGTTCCCCCATCTCTCTCCCTCTCCTCAGGCCTCCCTATTCCCTGAGACACAACAATATTGAAATTCGGCCAGTTAATAACTTCACAGTGGTCTCTAAGTGTTCAAGTAAAAGGAAGGGTTGCACACCTCTTACTTTAAATCAAAAACAAGAAATGATTAAGCTTAGTGAGGAAGGCACATTGAAACCAAGATGGGCCAAAAGCTAGGCCTCCTGCACCAGTTGGCCAAGTTGTGAATGCAAAGGAAGTGTTCTTGAAGGAAATTTAAAGTGCTATTCCAGTGAACACACAAACGCTAAGAAAGTGAAACAGCCTTATTGTTGATGTGGAGAAAGTTTTAGTGGTCTGGATAGAAGATTGAACCAGCCATAACATTCCCTTAAGCCAAAGCCTAATCCAGAGTAAGGCCCTAACTTTTCAATTCAATGAAGGCTGAGAGGTGAGGAAGCTACAGAAGAAAAGTTTGAAGCTAGCAGAGGCCGGTTCATGAGATTTAAGGAAAGAAGCCATCACTATAACATAAAAGTACAAGGTGAAGCAGCAAGTGTTGACATAGAAGCTGCTTGCAGCAAGTTTTCCAGAAGATCTAGCTAAGGTAATTAATGAACGTGGCTACACTAAGCAACAGATTTTCAGTGTCAACAAAACAGCCTTATATTGGAAGAAGATGCCATCTAGGACTTTAATAGCTAGAGTGGAGAAGTCAATGCCTGGCTTCAAAGCTTCAAAGGACAGACTGACTCTCTCATGTTAGGGGCTACTGCAGCTGGTGACTTGAAGTTGAAGCCAGTGCTCATTTACCATTTTGAAAATCATGGGGCCTCCCGGAATTCTGCTAGATCTACTCTGCCCGTGCTGTATAAATGAAACAACAAATACCAGATGACAGCACATCTGTTTACAACATGGGTTACTAAATATTTTAACCCCATGGTTGAGACCTACTGCTCAGAAAAAAGGATTCCTTTAAAAATATTACTGCTCATTGGCAGTGCACCTGGTCACCCAAGAGCTCTGATGGAGATGTACAATGAGATTAATGTTGTTTTCATGCCTGCTAACACAACTTCCACTCTGCAGCCCATGGTTAAAGAGTAATTTCAACTTTTAAGTCTTGTTATTTAAGAAGTACATTTCATAAGGCTGTAGCTGCCATAGATAGATATTCCTCTGATGGATCTGGAAAAGTAAATTGAAAACCTTCTTGAAAGGATTCACCATTCTAGATGCCATTAAAAACATTCATGATTCACGGGAACCGGTCAAAATATCAACATGAACAGGAGTCTGGAAGAAGTTGATTCCAACACTCATGGATGATTTTGAGGGGTTCAAGACTTCAGTGGAGGAAGAAACTGCAGAGGTGGTGGAAATAGCAAGAGAACTGGAAGTAGAAGTGCAGCCTGAGGATGTGACTGAATTGCTGCAATCTCATGATAAAACTTTAATGGATGAGGAGTTGCTTCTTATGGATGAGCAAAGAAATTGGCTTCTTGAGATGGAATCTACTTCTGGTAATGATGTTGTGATGATGGTTGAAAGACAACAAAGGATTTAGAATATTACATAAGCTTAATTGACAGCAGCAGGGTTTGAGAGAATTGGCTCCAATTTTGAAAGAAGTTCTACTGTGGGTAAAATGCTATCAAACAGCATTGCAGCCTACAGAGAAATTGTTCATCAAAGGAAAAGTCAATTGATGTGACAAACGTCACTGTTGTCTTATTTTAAGAAATTGCCACCCCAACCTTCAGCAACCATCACCTCGATCAGTCAGCAGCCATCAACACTGAGGCGAGACCCTCCACCAGCAAAAAGATTACGACTCGCTGAAGCCTCAGATGATGGTTAGCAATTTTTCTTTAGCAATAATGTATTTTTATTATTTTTTTTTTGCGGTATGCGGGCCTCTCACTGTTGTGGCCTCTCCCGTTGCGGAGCACAGGCTCCGGACGCGCAGGTTCAGCGGCCATGGCTCACGGGCCCAGCTGCTCCGTGGCATGTGGGATCTTCCCGGACCGGGGCACGAACCCGCGTCCCCTGCATCGGCAGGCGGACTCTCAACCACTGCGCCACCAGGGAAGCCCTCAATAATGTATTTTTAAATCAAGGTATGTACATTTTTTTTTAGACATAATGCTATCGCACACTTAATAGACTACAGTATAGAGTAAACATGACTTTTCTATGCAATGGGAAAATAAAAAAATTCATGTGACTTGCTTCATTGCGATATTTGCTTTATTGCAGTGGTCTGGATCTGAACCCACAACATCTCTGAGGTGTGCCTGTACTCCCTACCCCAACATATGCACAGCTTCCACCATGATCAACATCACTCACCAGAATGGTACCTTTGTTATCAAGGATAAACCTACACTGACACATCATAATCCCCCAAAGTCCATAGATTACCTCAGGCTTCACTCTTGGTGTACATTCTGTGGGTTTGGACAAATGTATAATGACATGTATCCATCATTATTATATCATCCAGAGTATTTTCACTGCCCTAAACATCCTCTGGGCTCCAGCTATTCATCCCTCCCTCCCAGACCCTGACAACCACTGATCTTTTTCTTGTCTCCATAGTTTTGCCTTTTTCCAGAATGCAAAGTAGTTGAAATTATACAATATGTAGTCTTTTCTCATCTTTCACTTTCCTATAATTTTATATAAAGTGTTTTGATATTGGTTATGTTTATCATTTAGTGACTAGGTTGCAGTTTTTTCCTTTTTATGCATTTTAATAATTTTTATTACTTTTTCAATAGGTAATGCATCTTTGTGGCTCAAAAACTAAAACAACATAAAGAGTATATATTGAAAATTCTCCCTCCTGTCTCTGTCTGCCTTGTTCTTCCTTGCCCCACCCCCGTTAGTAACTGGTTTTATTATTTTTCTTGTGTGTATTTTTTGGTGTTTCTTTATGTAAGTACAAACATATTCTTATTCTTCTCCTTCTTACACAAAAGATAACATACTATTTAAACTGTTCTGTGCTCTGCTTTCTTCACTGAATAATATGCATTGGTATATTTACAGCTCTGTGGTTGTCCCAATGTTTGTTTAACCAGTTCCCTATAGGAAATGGGGTTTGTTTCTCCTTTTTGGCATTGCAAACAACACTGCAATAAATAACCTACTACAAACCTCATTTTGTGGGACTTCCCTGGCGGTGCAGTGGTTAAGAATCCGCCTGCCAACTCCGGGGACACGGGTTCGAGCCCTGGTCCAGGAAGATCCCACATGCTGCGGAGCAACTAAGCCCGTCCGCCACAACTACTGAGCCTGCGCTCTAGAGCCCGTGAGCCACAACTACTGAGTCCGCGTGCCACAACTACTGAAGTCACCCGCCTAGAGTCCGCGCTCTGCAACAAGAGAAGCCAACGCAATGAGAAGCCCACGCACCGCAATGAAGACCCAATGCAGCCAAAAGTAAATAAGTTTATAAAAAACAACAACAACTACAAACAACAACAACAAAAAAAAACCCCTAATTTTGTAAGCGGGTAGGTATATTTGTACCTAAATACCCAGAAGTTGGAGCATTGCAGAATATTGACTTAGTATTATGGTGGATCTGGAGTGGGATTAGCTGTCAGGGACAGGGACAACCAGAAAAATAGCACCCACTTCTAGTATTTACAACAGAGAAAATGTAATGCATGGAAGTGGTTACCAGGTGATAGAAGAGCTGAGAGCCTAACTGAGAAAGTTAAGCAGAAGAGCCACAGCTTGTAGCATGGAGAGACATAAATGAAAAACTGTGTTACTGAATCCCAGAGCTATGTGTCATCTGTTGGAGACCAGGACCTCTAAGGATCTGTCTAGGGGGAGCTGGGTCCACTAAGGAGGTGCAGTCCCTGCCAAAGAAGTGCCTGAGTTAGAAGAGAGAAGAGAGAAATGTCCTGGCGTATGCCTTCCCTCCCTGTCTTCCAGTCTTTCAGAAATCAGCTGATAGTGAGTTTGGGTATCACAGTTAACAG
This sequence comes from Stenella coeruleoalba, assembly GCF_951394435.1. Classification (NCBI taxonomy): domain Eukaryota; kingdom Metazoa; phylum Chordata; class Mammalia; order Artiodactyla; family Delphinidae; genus Stenella; species Stenella coeruleoalba. The sequence goes on from NC_137153.1 coordinate 109,748,959, forward strand.
AGGTCAGCCCCCTGCAGTCCAGAGCAGTGCAGCAGAAGGGCAAAGAATGGATTTGAGGACAAGCGCGTTCAGAGTCTAAATAGCCAGCTCTTTTGCTACTCAGCATTTAAGTTCACCCTTCTGCCCATGTTTAATACCTTCATACTTCTGCCTGTCATACAATGACACTCTCCCTTTCTCCCCAGACGAGAAGAGAGACTCAAAGTCCCATTAGTCATTGTCTCCTTCTCATGTTCAGGATCTACTGGTGAGCCTCACTCCTCTCCAGCAGCTCCAGATGTGACTTTTTGTGACCTGGTGGCCTATGAACTAGATTGTAAATTAAGTTTCACCAAAACTCCATACAAAACTGCAGGAGAAGGGGAAGGGGGAAAAGTAGAAATCATTGGTTAGTAGGTACATAACAAAAATATGCATTAGTGCTATCATCCTTATTGCTGTATAAAGTCACAAGGTCATAGTTGATATTTATCACTTCCCTCTTTTACTTCTTATTCCATATTTCCTTTGTTTCTAGCTAGCACTTCAGGTGGTTGTGTTCTTCACTTGGCAGGTGACTGTATCAGTCAGGATATAGTCACAACAACAGAAAATACACTTGGCATTTCAACAGAGAGAATTTAATATAAGGAATTAGTTAAGCAGTTTTGGAGAACTGAAAAGGCAAAAAAGGGGCTACTGAGCTAACCCAGAGATAGGAACTGTATGATGAAGCTGTCACTCCTGGGGTTGGGGGGACAAAAGGAAGCTTGAAGGAGAGGATCCTGAGACCTCCGAGGTGGTCTCAATAGCTGACTATTGCTGATATCTTTGATTAGACATGTGAGGCTGGTTCTAGGAGTGCCCCACCCCCAAGCTGAATACTGTAATTGATAACCACTTGTCAGGAAAGGAGTGCATCCTTTCTCCCTCCTCTTCCTTGCAGGAAGTCAAGTGGCAAAGTAGAAATATAGTTCTCATAGTCCCAACGTAGCATCACAAAGCAGAGTATAAAAGTGTGGGTTTGAACTGAGAGACAATGGTGTAATAACTGGGACAGCTCATCACTTTACCTATTCAATATCCATACACAACTTTCTACATGTATTTCAACTTCCTGTACAGCAATAACAAATTTCAGCTTTTCTTTAACAAGACACAGCTGTCCTTTGTAGAAATAGGCACTCTCACCTTTTCCACAAAAAGAAAAGGTCGCAAGTGTCATTTTATTGATCTTTGAATGATGTCAATTACTCCTCCAGTTCAGTTAGAGTCCCTCTTGAATATCCTGTACACTAAAGATGAAACTGTAAAGTTAACCACTGCCATTAATTCTTACATTGCGAAGGAAGAAAAAATTAGTTTGTATATACACAAATACATAAACACACACATATACAGACATACAGTGAGCAAAAAAGAAACTAACGTTTAGATATTAGTCCTTTCTTCTCTCTAGTCATGAGCTTGTAGTTGATACTTGTAACTTCTTTCTTCCCCTACTCATTCTATATTTCCTCTACTCTGAGCCAGCACCTGTACCAGGTGGTGTGATCCAAAGCTTCATTCCTAAAGGCTCTGGATCTTCAGTGGTCCTGTCTTGTCTTGGTTACTGTAGTTTCCCACTAACTTTTGCAGTGAGAATATAAAGGAGAAAATGAATATAGGTGACAAAAGGGAGATAGAATTGACCAATGTGGTGACTGATGACGTGGGTGGGAGGGGAGAACAAAATATGTGCATTAAAAATTTTACACAGATGTGACACAGTTCTGGTTTGAGTTTGAGTGGAGTGAGATCTGGGATTAATGTAGGGTTGTCAACTGCCCTGGTTTGTCCCAGAGTCAGGGATTTCCTAGAACATGAAACTTCCTGCATTAAAACAGGGAAAGTCCCTGGAAAACCGCAATGAGTTGGTCACCACAACCTAATATAAACTGGCAAAGACTGATTAGTGACAGTAGCTTCTTGGCATGAGCACTGAGTCACCTTCTGGGATAACCAGTCTTTAGGGAGTGAGTAGTCAAGATGTGCTAAAGTTGTCCCAGTAAGAGAGCCTTTAACTGGTGCAGGGAAATGGTGATTCTTAAGACTCCATGGTAGCTGTCATTCAGATCCATCCCCAACCCTTGGAACCCATGGATCCAATGGTGAGTTCTGGGGAGAGAAGAGGTTGGGGGTAAAAATCTGTGACACCTACCCCTGCAACAGAGTGTGACCCAGAGGGGACAGATTCTTTCTCACCACAGATCACCCACAGCTCTGGAAACTTGAAGGCTCTAGTGCATTAATGACTTCAGTTGCAGGTGGGTTGGGAGGTTACAAGGGTTGGGGAGGAGGAACTTGGTAACATGGACTGGCACATGGAAGCACTGAAATCCTCAACAGGGCAGGATAACATTTATGCAGGTGGGGTATAAATCAGTGAAATTTGAGTTATTACAGCAAAACATGACATCTGCAGGCTGGGGTGTGGGGAGGCCAGAGGAAACTTGGCAACACTTAGGCTTTTCTTGAAGCAATTCCAGTCCAGAGGAAAGGATTAGGTTGCTTTCTTTGTAATATTGTGCCATCTAGCGTTAATTTTCATGACCTCCTTTGTCCTAGTTAGATGCTTAGAAAGAAGCAAATGAATTAAGACAGTTTCCAAAGTCATCAGTCATATTTATTTCATGTCCATCAGTTCTTTTGTTTATTTGACAAATACTGATTGAATACTTTCTATATGCCAGTTACTTTTCTAGGCATTGAGATTAGAGCTGTGAACAAAATGGACAAAAACGCTGAACTCATGGAAGCTTACATTTTTGTGGGGAGAAAGACAATAAATAAGGTAAATAAGTAAATACAATATATAGTATGCTATATAGTTATAAATGGTAAAGAGAAAAAATAAGGAAGGAAGAATTAAGTTTAAAATTTTGGAGAGAGGGGACTCTGTAATTTTAGACCAGGTGATCAGGGAGGCCTGACTGAGAAGATGACCTGTGAGTAAAAAACAGAGATAGTGAGGGAGTATTCCAGGCAGAGGGAATGGTGCAAAGGCCCTGAGGTAGAAGCATGCCTGGTGAGTTCAAGGAACAGTGGGGAGGAGTAGACTGAACTAGGGGGACAGTATTAGGAGATGAGGGCCTTCGGGATCACAGCAAGGACGATCACATTTATTCTGAATAAGATGGGAAATCAAAGTTTTGAGCAGGGGCATGGTCTTATGTACAATTTAATATTATCACCCTGGCTGCTGTGTTGAGAACAGACTGAAAGGAGGCAAGGGCAGAGGAGAGTGATCAAGATGACGGAGTAGAAAGACCCTGAGCTCACTTCCTCTCATTAACACACCAAAATCACAACCATCTGTAGAATAACCATGGTTGAAAAAGTCTGAAACCTGCCAGAAAAGATTTTCTACAACTAAAGACATAAAAGAAGGAACCACAATGAGACCAGTAGGAGGAACGGATATGTGATATAATAAAATTTCATACCCCACAGGTGGGCAACCCACAAACTGGAGAAAAATTATATTACAGAGGTTCTCCTGTGGGAGAACCATGTCAGGGCCCCAGCCTGAGAGTCCAGCACTGGGAAGGGGAGGCATCAGAGCATTTGGTGTGAAGGCCTGTGTGCCTTGATTGCAAAAGCTCCACAGGACTGGGGGAAATAGAGACTTTACTCTTAAAGGGAGCACACAAAATCGCACATGCACCAGGACCAAGGGCAAAAGCAGTAATTTCATAGAAGCCTGGGCCAGCTCTACCTTCTGGTCTTGGAGGGTATCCTGCAGAGGTAGGGTGCAGTTATGGCTCACCCTGGGAGCATAGACAATGGAGGTGGATGTATCAGGGAGCATTCATCTGCATGAACTCTCCTGAAGGCTGACATCTTGTTTGGGTCATAGCACCAAGACTTGGCCCAACCCAGTAGCCTGTAGGCTCCGGTGCTGGGACACCTCGGGCCAAACAACTAACTGGGTGGGGACACATTCCCCACCCCTAAGCAGACAAGCTGCCTAAAGACTTCCTGAGCTCACAGCTGCGTCTAGACATGCCCCTAGAATGGCCCTGCCCACCAGAGGGCCAACACCCAGCTCTACCCACCAGGAGGCAGGCACTGACCCTTCCTGCCAGGAAGCCTGCACAAACCTCTAGAACAGCCTCACCCACCAGGGGGCAGACACCAGAAGCAAGAAAATTACAGTCTGGCAGCCTGCAGACCGAATCCAAATGCAGGCCAGACACTACTCTGGGACCAGTTGGCCCCTGGCCCTTGGGTGATGAGAGGGGAGTGCACTCCTGGGATGCATAGGACATCTCCTTCAGAGGGCCACTTCTCCAAGTTTGACAAACCTAACTAACCTACCACATACATAAAAATACAGATAGCAATTTAGACACAGTGAGGCAACAGAGGAATATGTTTCAGACGAAGGAACAAGATAAAACCCTAGAAGAACAACTAAGTGACATGGGGATAGGCAATCTATCTGAGAAAGCGTTCAGAGTAATGATTGTAAAGATGATCAAGGAACTCAGGAGGAGAATGGAGGCACAGAGTAAGAAATTAGAAGTTTTTAACAAAGAATTAGAAAAAATAAAGAACAAAAAACAGAATTCAAGAATACAATAACTGAAATGAAAAATATGCTAGAAAGAATCAGTAGTAGACTAAGTGAGACAGAAGAACGGATCAGTGAGCTGGAAGACAGAGGAGTGGAAATCACTGCTGCTGAACAGAAAAAAGAAAAAGGAATGAAAAGAAATGAAGACAGTTTAAGAGACCTATGTGACAACATAAAGCATGCTATACTCACATCATAGGGATCCCAGAAGGAGGAGAGAGAGAGAAAGGGCCTGAGAAAATATTTGAAGAGATAATAGCCGAAAACTTCCTTAACCCGGGAAAGGAAACAGTCACCCAATCCAGGAAGTGCAGAGAATCCCATACAGGATTAACCCACAGAGGCACACACTGAGACTCATTATAATCAAAGTGACAAAAATTAAAGATAAAGAGAGAATATTAAAAGCAACAAGGGAAAATCAACAAACAATATACAAGAGAACTCCCATAAGGCTATCAGCTGATTTTTCAGCAGAAACTGCAGACCAGAAGGTAGTGGCACAGTATACTTAAAGTGATAAAAGAGGAAAACCTACAACCAAGAATACTTTACCCAGCAAGGCTCTCATTCAGTTTTTTTTTTTAATATAAATTTCTTTCTTTCTTTCTTTAATTTTGGCTGTGTTGGGTCTTCGGTGCTGTGCGCGGGCTTTCTCTAGTTGCAGTGAGCGGGGGCTACTCTTTGTGGCAGTGCGCAGGCCTCTCATTGTTGTGGCCTCGCTTGTTGTGGAGCACAGGCTCTAGGTGTGCAGGCCTCAGTAGTTGTGGCACGCGGGCTCAGTAGTTGTGGCTTGCGGGCTCTAGAGCTCAGGCTCAGTAGTTGTGGTCCACAGGACCAGTTTCTCCGCAGCATGTGGGATCTTCCTGGGCCAGAGCTTGAACCCGTGTCCCCTGCATTGGCAGGCAGATTCTTAACCACTGTGCCACCAGGGAAGCCCTCTCATTCAGATTTGATGGAGCAATCAAAAGCTTTACAGACAAGCAAAAACTAAAAGAATTCAGCACCACCAAACCAGCTTTACAACAAATGCTAAAGGAACCTCTCTAGGCAGAAAAGAAAAGGCCACAACTAGAAACAAAATTACGAAATGGAAAAGCTCATGGGTAAAGGCAAACATACAATAAAGGTAGGAAATCACCCACACACAAAGCTAGTAGAGAGGTTACTAGACAAAAGTAGTAAAATCGTCTGTATCCATCTGCAGTTAAGGGATATACAAAACAAGTAGATGTAAAATATAATATCAAAAACAGTAATCATGAGGGGAAGAGAGTACAAATGCAGGGTATCTAAAATGTATTTGAAATTAAGAGATCAGCAACTTAAAACAAGTGCACACGCACACACACGTGTGTGTGTGTGTGTATATATATATATATATATATATATATATATACACATAAATACATACATATATTCAGGCTGCTCTACAAAAACCTCATGGTAATGGCAAAACAAAAATCTACAATAGTTATACACACAAAAAAGAAAAATGAATTCAAACAACACTAAAGATAGTCATCAAATCACAAGAGAAGAGAACAAAAGAAGAAAGACCTACAAAAACAAATCCAAAACAATTAACAAAGTTATAATAGGAACATACATATCAATAATTACCTTAAATACAAATGAACTAAATGCTCCAACCAAAAGACATAGACTGGCTGAATGGATACAAAAACAGGACCCATATATATGCTACCTACAAGAGAATCACTTCAGATCTAGAGACAAATACAGACTGAAAGTGAGGAGATGGAAAAAGGTATTCCACACAAATGGAAATCAAAAGAAAGCTGGAGTAAGTAATACTTATATCAGACAAAGGAGACTTTAAAGTAAAGACTGTCACAAGAGACAAAGAATGACGCTACATAAAGATCAAAGGATCAATCCAAGAAGAAGATATAACAATTGTAAATATATATATGCACCCAACATAGGAACACCTCAATATATAAGGCAAATGTTAACAGATGTAAAAGGAGAAACTGGGGACTTCCTCGGTATTCCAGTGGCTAGGACTCTGCACTCCCAATGCAGGGGGCCTGGGTTTGATCCCTGCTCAGGGAACTAGATCCCATATGCGGCAACTAAGAGTTTGCACACTGCAACTAAAGATCCTGCAGGCCACAGCAAAGATCCTGCATGGTTCAACTAAGATCCAGTGCAGCCAAATAAGTATTAAAAAAAAAAAGGAGAAATTGACAGTAACACAATAATAGCGGGGGACTTTAACACCCCACTTACATCAATAGACAGATCATCCAGACAGAAAATCAATAAGGAAACACAGACCTTAAATGACACATAAGACCAGATGGGCTTAATTGATATTTATAGAGCATTTCACCTGAAAGCAGCAGAATACACATTCTTTTCAAGTGCGCATGGAACATTCTCCAGGATAGATCACATGCTGGGCCATAAACAAAGCCTCAATAAATTTAGGAAAACTGAAATCATATCAAGCATCTTTTCCAACCACAATGCTATGAGGCTAGAAATCAACCACACACACACACACACACACAAAAAAAAAAACTACAAAAAACACAAACACATGGCGACTAAACAATATGCTACTAAACAACCAATGGATCACTGAAGAAATCAAAGAGGAAATAAAAAAATACCTAGAGACAAATGAAAATGAAAACACAATCCAAAACCTATGGGATGCAGCAAAAGGAGTTCTAAGAGGGAAGTTTATAGAGATACAAGTTAACCTCAGGAAACAAGAAAACTCTCAAATAAGCAACCTAACCTTATGCCTAAAGCCACTAGAGAAAGAACAAACAAACCCAAATTTAGTAGAAGGAAAGAAATCATAAAGATCAGAGCAGAAATAAATGAAATAGAGACTAAAAAGCAATAGAAAAGATCAATGAAACTAAAAGCTGGTTCTTTGAAAAGATAGACAAGATTGATAAACTTCTAACCAGATTCATCAAGAAAAAAGGATAGGGCTTCCCTGGTGGCACAGTGGTTAAGAATCTACCTGCCAATGCAGGGAACACGGGTTTGAGCCCTGGTCCAGGACGATCCCACATGTCGCGGAGCAGCTAAGCCCATGTGCCACTACTACTGAGCCTGCGCTCTAGAGCCTGCGAGCCACAACTACTGAAGCCCACGTGCCTAGAGCCCAAGCTCCATAACAAGAGAAGCCACTACAATGAGGAGCCTGTGCACCACAATGAAGAGTAGCCCCCGCTTGCGCCGCGACTAGAGAAAGCCACACGCAGCAACAAAGACCTAATGCAGCCAAAAAATAATAAAAAATAAATAAATTTATTTTTAAGAAAAAGAAAAAAGGATAGAGGGTCCAAATCAATAAAATCAGATATGAAAAAGAAGAATTTACAGCTGACACCACAGAAATATAAAGGATCATAAGAGACTACTACAAGCAACTATATGCCAATAAAATAGACAACCTAGAAGAAATGATAAAATTCTTAGAATGGTATAATCTCCCAAGACTGAACCAGGAAGCAATAGAAAATATGAACAGACCAATTACCAGTACTGAAATTGAATCAGTAATTTAAAAACTCCCAATAAGCAAAAGTCCAGGACCAGATGGCTTCACAGGTGAATTCTAACAACACTTAGAGAAGAATTAACACCTAACCTTCTGAAACTATTCCAAAAACTTGCAGAGGAAGGAACACTTTTGAATTCATTCTATGAGGTCACCATCACCCTGATACCAAAACCAGACAAAGTATCACAAAAAAAGAAATTGCATGCCAATGAAATGATGAACATAGATGCAGAAATCCTTAACAAAATACTAGTAAACTGAATGCAACAATACATTAAAAGGATCATACACTATGATCAAGTGGGATTTATCCCAGGGATGCAAGGATTTTTCAATATCCGCAAATCAGTCAATTTGATACACCACATCAACAAATTGAAGAATAAAAACCACGTGATCATCTCAATCGATGCAGGAAAAGCTTTTGATACAATTCAACATCCATTTATGATAAAAACTCTTTAGGAAGTAGGCATAGAGGGAACATATCTCAACATAATAGAGGCCATATATGACAAACTCAGGGCTAACATCATACTCAATGGTGAAAAGCTAAAGCATTTCCTCTAAGATCAGGAACAAGGCAAGGATGTCCACTCTCACCACTTTTATTCAACATAGTTTTGGAAGTCTTGGCCACAGTAATCAGAGAAGAAAAAGAAATAAAAGGAATCCAAGTTGGAAAAGAAGAAGTAAGATGGTCACTGTTTGCAAATGACATGATACTATACATAGAAAATCCTAGAGACACTACCAGAAAACTACGGGAGCTCATCGATGAATTTGGTAGAGTTGCTGGATACAAAATTAATATACAGAAATCTGTTGCATTTATAGACACTAACAGAAAGAGAAATCAGAAAGGGAATTTAAGGAAACAATCCTGTTTACCATCACATCAAAAAGAATAAAATGCCTAGGAATAAACCCATCTAAGGAGACAAAAGACCTGTACTCTGAAAACTATAAGATGCTGATGAAAGAAATTGAAGACAGCACAAACAGATGGACAAATAAACCGTGTTCTTGGAGTGGAAGAATCAATATTGTTTAAATGATCATAGTCCCCAACGCCATCTACAGATTCAATGCAATCCCTACCAAATTACCAATGACATTTTTCACAGAACCAGAATAAAAAATTTTTAAATTTGTATGGAAACAGAAAACACTCCAAATAGCTAAAACAATCTTGAGAAAGAAGAACGGAGCTCAGGAATCACACTCCCTGACTTCAGGCTATAGTACAAAGCTACAGTTATCGAAACTGGTTTTGTGCCAGTGTGTATGGTACTGGCACAAAACCAGACATAGCGATCAATGGAAAAGGATAGAAAGCACAGAAATAAAACCACACACTTACGGTCAATTAATCTATGACAAAGGCGGCAAGAATATACAATGGAGAAAAGACAGTCTCTTCAATAAGTGGTGCTGGGAAAACTTGACAGCTACATATAAAAGAATGAAATTAGACGATTCTCTAACACCATATACAAAAATAAACTCAAAATGGATTAAAGACCTAAAGTAAGACTGGATACTATAAAACTCCTAGAGGAAAACATAGGCAGAATACTCTTTGACATAAATTGCAGCAATATATTTTTGGATCCATCTCCTAGAGTAATGGAAATAAAAACAAAAATAAACAAATGGGACCTAGTTAAACTTAAAAGTTTTTGCATAGCAAAGGAAACCATAAACGATGAAAACACAACCTAAAGACTGGGAGAAAATTTTTACAAATGATGCTACAAACAAGGGATTAATTTCCAAAATATACAAACAGCTCATACAGCTTAATATAAAAAGAAACCAAACAACCCAATCAAAAAAAGGGCAGAAGACCTAAATAGACATTTCTCCAAAGAGGACATACAGATGGGCAACAGGCACATGAAAAGATGCTCAATATCGCTAATTATTAGAGAAATGCAAACCAAAACTACAATGAGTTATCAACTTATACCAGTCAGAATGGCCATCATTAAAAAATCTACAAATAATAAATGCTGGAGAGGATGTGGAGAAAAAGGAACCCTCCTACACTGTTGATGGGAATGTAAATTACTGCAGCCACTATGGAGAACTGTATGGAGGTTCCTTAAAAAACTAAAAATAGAGTTACCATATGATTCTGCAATCCTACTCCTGGGCATATATAGGGAGAAAACTCTAGTTCGAAAAGATACATGCACCCCAAAGTTCATAGCAGCACTGTTTACAATAGCCAAGACATGGGAGCACACATTTAGATTTTTGATCAATTTTGAGTTAATTTTTGTAAATGGCCTAGAGTTATTTTTGTGAAAAGATTTTTTCCCCTCTGACTCAGTTTCTTTAAGATATTCTAATTTTCTATTTCTTCTTTAATATTTTTATTTAAAAACTTTAAAAGTTAAAGCAGGGCTTCCCTGGTGGCGTAGTGGTTGAGAGTCCACCTGCCGATGCAGGGAACACGGGTTCGTGCCCTGGTCCGGGAATATCCCACATGCCGCGGAGCGGCTGGGCCCGTGAGCCATGGCCGCTGAGCCTGCGCGTCCGGAGCCTGTGCGCCGCAACGGGAGAGACCACAACAGTGAGAGGCCTGCGTACCGCAAAAAAAGAAAAAAGTTAAAGCAAAAATTAACCACATTAAGCTCTAATGCTTTGTTTAAGGTACTAAGTGAAAAGTTTCAAACGATAAGAGATAGACATCACTTAGTAGGGTTTTTCAATAGTCATTTTTATTATGAAATATTTCAGACATAGAAATGTAAAGACTATTATGATGAACATGTACCAACAATGAAGCTTAAGAAACAAAACATTTCACATCTAGATGAAACATACCGTGTATCCCTTTCTAATTGCATTTCCTTCCTATCACAAAGGTAACCACAATCACAAATTTGCTGATCATTCTTGCAATTTGTATCCTTGTATTTTTACCTATATGTGTATATCCCTAAATAGTATGTAGTGTTACATTGCATTTTATAAAGTAATATGTAAATGATAGTATATGGTATGTGTCCTTCTACGGATAGAAATGTTTCTGCTGAAGTTTTCTATTTTTTCATCTGTTTTGAGATAAGTTGGAATTGCTTGTTAAAGCTTTTTTTTTTTCAGCAAAATCAAGAGTTGGATTTTTATTTATTTATTTAAATTAGTTTTTTATTGGAGTATAGTTGATTTACCATGTTGTGTTAGTTTCTGCTGTACAGCAAAGTGAATCAGTTATACATATACATATATCCACTCTTTTTTAGATTCTTTTCCTATATAGGTCATTACAGAGTATTGAGTAGAGTTCCCTGTGCTATACAGTAGGTTCTTATTAGTTATGTTATCTATTTTATATATAGTAATGTATATATGTCAATACCAATCTTCCAAATTATCCCTTGCCCCTGAAGCATTTTTTATGATAGCTGCTCTAAAATCCTTGTCAGATAATTCTAACATTTGGTTTATCTCTATATTGATATCAGTTGATTGCCTTTTCTCATTCAGGTTGTGACTTTTCTGGTTCTTGGTATGACGAGTGATTTTTTGTATCTGAACATTTTGAGAATTAAGTTATGAGACACTGAATCCTATTTAAGTCTTTTCTTTCAGCAGGCAGTCACCCTGTTTATGTTTAGTGCATAGTCCCTTGCTTACTTTTTTCAGCTGTGACAATATAGGTTTCAGAGCCTATACAGCGATTTTCTGGTCCACTTCTTTCCCCTGGCACCACCGGGGCCCCTGTTTGATCCTGCAGATGCTGCCTGCAGGGGCCGAGTGTGATTTCCCAGGCAGATCCTGCTAGGGGGAGCATGGGAGATGCTGGGCCATGGGGTAGTGAATGTTTCCCTGAGCCTGTTCTCAAGGCTACCACCCAATGCCTGCCTAATCACTGATGGTGTTGCCTAAGGAGTGTGGAAGGCACTTTCCTGGGGTCCCCAATGCTGCTAGGTGGTGGATGGAGGAGGCTGAGTCTGTGGGAGAGAGTGTTTCCCAGGAACTTCTCTTTATCTTCTATCTCTATCTTCTTCTCTCTAGCTTCTCTCTTCTTCTTACCTTGTGCCAACAGGCTTCTTATTCCATCTGTGCCAGTGCCACTGAGGGAGGGAAACATCTGCCTGGGCCTCCTTCTGCCTCTGGTGGTAGTGCTGGGAGTCCTTCTTTGCCACTGAATGGAGGCCAGGAGATTTTGGATATAGGTCTCCCTCTGCTGCTGAGTGGAGGGCCAGGAGACACTGGGCCTATTGATACTTCTGGTAGAGTCAGCTGCCTACTCTTGCAGGTGCTGCTGGTGCAGGCAGAGCAGGCCAGCCAGGTACAGAGTGAAGATGGGGTTCCCCACCAGGTCTCAGCTGTGCTGCCTCTTTTCTGGGTCTTCAGCCAGAGAGAGCTGGCTTTTCCTAGAACTTTTAAAAATCTACACCTTTTGGTGGTTTGAGTTGTGGGCCTTCTTCAGTGCCCAGTCTGGGATATATGGGAGACAAAAAGAAATCTCAGGGACTCACCATCATGTTGTTCCTCAAGTCCTAAGGTCCCTAGCCAGCCTGCTTCCTCTTTCTGCTTTTCCGAGTCCTTTTATGGTTGTCTGTAATTATTTCCAGGATTTTATTTTATTTTGAGGGAAGTAAAAGGGAAAGTGCGTCTTTGTCATCTTGTCTAGGACCAGAAGTTGCAAAGAAAGTAGGCTATTTTATTTTATAGTTCATTTCCTAACATTTTATTATAAACAGCAAGAAGGAAGCTTAGAAATCTCCTTATCTACAAAACCAAGCTCATTAGGTACATATTCCATTTTCCACATATCTGAAGGGGGCAATGTTGTCATGCTTTCTGTCACTACATAACAAAGATCCCTCTTCCTACAGTTTCCAATAATATCTTCCTCACTTCCTTTTGAGCTCTCACCGACAGCATCCTCAAAGTTCAGATTTCTACTAACAGTCCATTCAAAAAAATTTAGGCTCACTCTATCATGAGCTGGAAAATCTTTCCAGGTTCCATCTACTGCCCAGTTCCAAAACCGCTCCCACAATTTTAGTATTTTTCATGGCATCACACCACTTTCAGGTACGGTATCTGTATTAGTTATCTATTGCTGTGTAACAAATTACCCCAAAACTTAATGTCTTAAAGCAGCACATCTTTATTATCTCACAGTTTCTGTGGTTCAAGAATCTGGGCATGGGGCTTCCCTGGTGGCGCAGTGGTTAAGCATCCGCCTGCCAATGTAGGGGACACGGGTTCCAGCCCTGGTTCAGGAAGATCCCACATGCCACGGAGCAACTCAGCCCGTGTGCCACGACTACTGAGCCTGTGTGCCTGGAGCCTGTGCTCTGCAACAAGAGAAGCCACCACAATGAGAAGCCCTCGGCAACTAGAGAAAGCCCGTGCACAGCCACAGAAGACGCAACGCAGCCAATAAATAAATAAATAAATAAAATATATTTTTTAAAAAACAACAATCTGGGCATGGTTTAGCTGGACCTTCTACTTCTGGGTCTCTCACAAGGCTGCAATCAAGGTGTTGGCTGGAGATAAGGTCTCATGTGAAGACTCAACTGGGGAAAGATCTGCTTCTAAACTCACTTACATGGTTGTTGGCAGAATTCAGTTCCTTGAGGGTTGTTGGACTGAAGTCCTCAGTTCCTTTCTAGCTGTTGGCTGATGACTGCCCTCAGTTCCTTGCTATGAGGGCCTCTCCAACATTTCAACTTGCTTCATCAAAGACAGCAAGAAAGAGAGTCTGCTAGTAAGATGGAAATCACAATCATATGTAACCTAATCATGAAAGGGACATCCCAACATCTTTGTTATATTCTATAGATTGGAAGGAAATCACTACATTCAGCTCACAATACAGCTGGACAGGTGGGGGGACTACACAAGGACATGAATACCAGGATATGGGGATCATTGGGGACCATCATAAGGTCTTCCTGCCACAGTCATCATCAATATTCCTTATAATTTTAATGTTTTCAATAGCCAATAATCCTTATCTTTTATAGACTACTTACTAAGACTCAGTTTTTCTCCCAAAAAAGAGGATTAAAATAATAACCTATTTTGACTTTAGAACCTCTAGCTCTTAGAACTATGCTATAATGCCTCACTAGTTTATGGAAACATAGTGGATATGACTACATAAAGATTCTTATGAAGATGATTACTCCCTTTCCTGAACCACCATGCGTTTTAGCCGTGTCTTCCTTATGAGTTTTTGGCACTTTTAAGCTCGTAAAAGAAATATTTATGATTAGTTTTATCTCCCTTGCTAGACTGTAGGCTGCTTGAGGGCACATTATATATTTTTGAAACATTTTTTCTATCCCTGACTGCATCTAATATACTTACCGTGGAATTCAGTAGATATCTAATTTTTTAAAATAAAATTCTTGTAGCATTAAAAAGAAAATGAACTCAATATCTTTGTAACAATAAAAGTAAGATACATATTTCATAGAATGTCTTTAGTTCACTTAAATTTAATCAGGCACTAGATAGAATGAATACTAATTGTGGAGATTAATCACAAGCAATATATATCCCAACACTAAAAAAACTGAGTAAATATTTGATGAGTGAGTTGATGAATATTTTTTCCCTTACACATATCCCTTTGATTATTTGTGTGTATATCTATCTGTCTATCTGTCTCTCTATCTACCTATGTACCTATTTATCTATCCATCTATCATTATTTTTTGGGAGCACATATTACAGCCAAGCCTATGGTAATGTCCAGCCTTTTGTAATATTTTTCCAGGACCCGTCTATTGTAAGTTCCATCTTATATGACTGGAGCAAGCCAGTCAGTTGTTGTTATTACATCAGGATGTTTTCTGTTGAACAGACAAGAAACAAGTTAAGCAGCTACCACTTTATTATGACAGGAAAAGTTGTTGTCTAAGTGATAATAGCTAATGATTATCAAATACTTACTATGTGCCTGGCATGGTGATTAAGTGCTTTCCATTACTCATTTAATCCTTGCAATGTCCTGTAAGTACTATTATTATCCCCATTTTTCATATGAGGAAATTTAGGTCACAGATTGGTTGAGTAAATTGCTTACTATCACACAGCTAATAAATGGCAGAGTCAGGGTTCAAGATCAGCCAGTGGGCTTCAGAATCTATACTTTAGTCATTATGACATACTGCCTTTTGAGCCCAAGGATTTTTTATTTGAGCTCTGACTGGAGCTTAAACTGAAATAGCCTGGTATCTGAACAGTTCTCTGATTGTTGCCTAAAGTAGGCAGCACCACTGTCTCCTTATATCTTCCTTTCTCCCTCCCCCCAACTTCTTCTTTTCCTCTTTCTCCCTCCTCTTTTCCTAGAAGATCCAGAGTATTCTCTTTTCACCTTCTCCTTAATGCTTTAGGCCCATCACTACAACCTGGAAGAAAACGTGATTAGTCCATAAAGGAAGAATGACATTAGATTTGCTTCTAATAATAACAAAATGACAGCAGAAGTAGCAGTATTCGTAGTAATAAATAGTTTGGCTGGAGGCAGGGCGTTAAACTATTAAAGTCAATCAAGACCTTCATTTTGGAAGGAATTGAATACAAAGTGAGAAGCCATTTTGCTATTAATGATTGCAGGTTTTAATCACAAATCCAGACCCAGACAAGTGTAGGATTTGGCAACACTTAATAGTATATTAATAATAATATGATAACAAATTCTTCTAAAGTGACCCTTTTACTGTTTTAGCTTATACATTTATTTATTTTTTATACATTTATTTTTAAACCCTTTCTGTTCTTAGAATTAATAGTCATGCACTTCTATTTGACTGTAAGTCTCAAACTCTACCTTAAAACTGGCCAGATGTATCCTTGTCACAGTGATGATACTTAGAAATTAGGCATGCTACAGATGCAAATCAATATCTATTTAAGACAATGAAAGGGTTTGAAGATTATCTCTCTTTCCTCATTAGATCTGATTAAAGATTTGCTGCCAGAATGAAAGAAAAAGAGTCTCTGAAAGCAGAAAGCAATTAAGAACCTGTGTTTAGAAATTGTTTGATAAAACAGAAGAGGAAGAAGTAAGAGCAGAGACTTAGAGTCATTAGATTTATACTCTAGGTATGAAACTCTTCGCCTGGGAGGTAAATCTGACCAGAGGATATCCTCTGCAAAGGTGGCTTTCAGTAGTCAGGTCGACAAGATGATCTACCCTCTGGATGTTAGCAAGATGCCTTGCTTAGCCTCCCTTGTGGAGGGCTTAGTGTCTGTATACAAAGAGGCCCCAGGTACTTGGACTCCGGTGGAGATGATGATGAGCTCAATGACATGAATATCTCCCAGTGCTGAGTGCCCAACCTGCCAGCAGCAGGGGCCAACTCTGAGCCCACTATATGACACCATTTTTCAGGGACCAGCAGCCAACTGATGGCTGCTTGATTATATTAGACTCCATGATGAAAGGGACAGCAGCTTTCCCTCAGGGAAATGTTTCATGTTCAGGATAGGGATTTGCTTTCCCACCCTACAAATCTGTCAGCTTTGTTGACTTGCAGATACCTTATTCATTGCCATTATATCACACATAACATTGCCTCCGCCTAAGGTATACATCTCAGGATGAAATGACATTTGGCTCAATTCCATGAAGTTCTCTTGTCTGACTATGTGCCTCACTCTCTAGAGGCAGCTGGCCTGGTAGAAAGTGGAATGGCCAGGGAAAGTCTCAATTTCAGTGATAATTTGGAGATAATTCCCTGAAAGTTTGAGGTACTATCCTATTGTATACCATTCATGTTTTGAATCAATGAGCGATATGAGATACCATTCCTTCCAAAGCTAAAATACACGGTCCAAAAAGCAAGGTGGGTGTGCAGATGTTCCAGCTCATGATTGCATCTAATAACTCACTTACAGAATGTTTACTTGCCATTGTTGTAACCTTGGGTTCAGTGAGTTTAGATCTCCTAGATCCCAAGGGAGGAGTTCTTCCTCTAGGAAATAAGTCATGGTTCTATGAACCTGATAGCAGGTCACTTGGGGTTCTTCATGATGCTTAGATAAGAGGCAGAAAATGGCATTACTTCACTGGCTGGGGTGGCTGATCTTCATCACCGAGAGGATATTAAGATGTAGTTACACAATGATGGCAAGGAGGGCTGCATATAGAACCCAAGAGATTCTCTGGGGTGCCCAATAGTACTCCCATTTCTAGTAATAATTGGCAATAGGAAATTGTGGCATCTCAATAAGTTGGTACCACTAAAGGACTCAGAATCTTCAGGAATGGAGGTTTGGGTCACCCTAACAGATAAGAACTCTGGCTGACCCAGGGGGTTAGCAGAGGATAAGGATACCATAGATTACCAACATCCTGAACAGTTACAGAGGTGGGATTGTAGCCATGATTTATTATGTTAATTATATTTTTCCCCTTTCTCTGCCACTTTATAAGAAGACCACTGGAGATGGCTGTTACAATTTAGGTTCCAGGTGGGAATATGGCTGAATTGCCATTACCTCATCTCTTGACAACACCTTGTAGCTAATGGGACTGTGTTTCTCCTGTTTGGGGAACATGAGCTTCTTCATCTAAGTGAAGGTTGAGAATTGATGCTAAGAGGCAAAAGGGGGGATTGTGCTAGTTATTTACCTTCTCCTTATTTATCCTTAGACCTTCTCTGCCCGGTGTTATGTCCTGGAAGCAGACTGGTCATCCAGTCCCCTGCTCTGTGGCTTCCAACTGGTTCTTCTAATAGGAGGCCCCAACCCAAGATCAGAGGGCAGGAAGAGAGGTTACCTATTCTCCTCTCTTTCTTCCAGCTTTGTTGAGATCTTGACAGTGGCTGTATCCATATACAACTGCAACTTCTATTGGTTGACTCTTTCATGGTTTCAGGAATCCCTGGTCTCCAGGAGCACCATTCCTTTCCTTGTCCCTTTAAGCTTAGGGTGGTCACAGCTTCCTGCTCTTGCAAGCCCCTGTGTGCCTCCATTTCCTTTGCTGGGTCCCAAATCTCTGCTAACAATCTCTTCATTAAAGTTTCTTTATGTCACTTGAGTTGCTTCTTTCATACCGTGATATATTCAGTATCTGAGAAGCTTAGACAACACCTCATGAGGCCTGAGTATTCAGCAGGACACAAAGTGACCTGCTCATGAAGTATATTGTTTACAACGAAAATTTCCAGAAAGAAGATACACAGATAAAATTCTGGTCTCATGGTACTATAGACTATCATAGGTGTGACATAGAAGCACAATGATGAGGGAGGGAAATAATATATATGGCCTAAGATATTTACATTCTTAGAAAAGAGAGAATAGGTATTAAAATGATTTTGATGCTAGAATGTGTCATTAAAATTTGATGAGATGTGAATCATGATAATAATATGGGAGGGAATAATTTGTTCAAAAAGTGTATCTGGAGAGAGAAGGTGGGGACCCTTTCTATAAGTCAAGGCTATATTGACCTATATCTAGTTCTAGGAAACTGAATATAAGTCTAAAAGGAGTAAGAATCAGAAGTGATATATTGGAAATAAATTTACTATGAATGGATAGAATCATGATAGAATAGTACTAGAGAATTTCCACCTCTACTCCTGCTCTATCAGTATACAATTTCTCCACCTCCTGGCTGGATCACCATATTAGCCTAGTTTGTGTTCTTTTCTTTTTTCCTCCATATTCACTTAATTCTATAGATAATATGTGTATAATATACACATATACATAGATATACATATGTATCCAGGCTTTTAAAATCTTGTTTGTTTTACAATAATGAAATAAGGCACACCTTTCTGCATCTTGTTTTTCTTACTCAATACAACCTTGTGAAAATCCTTCCAGGTTATCTAGACTAATTCTTATTAATTTTTTTTTTTTTTTTTTTTTTGCGGTACGCGGGCCTCTCACTGTTGTGGCCTCTCCCATTGCGGAACACAGGCTCTGGACGCGCAGGCTCAGCGGCCATGGCTCACGGGCCCAGCCACTCCGCGGCATGTGGGATCTTCCCGGACGGGGGCACGAACCCATGTCCCCTGCATCGGCAGGCGGACTCTCAACCACTGCGCCACCAGGGAAGCCCTCTTATTCATTTTTTAAAATGGCTGCATAATATTCCACAGTGTGGAGTTTAGCCACTTACTCACGAATAGGTATTCATTTTATTTTTGAAATTTTTCTCACTATGAAAAATGATACAATAAACTTTCTTAATCTTATGTCTTTGTGTACTGTTGCTGTTATATTTATCAGCTAGTCCTAGAAGTAGGATTCTTTTTATGTATGTTCATTTTTAATAGATGTTACCCAATTACTTTTTTTTTTAAGTTTTAATTTTTTTTTTTTTTTTTTTTTTTTGGCTGCACTGCATAGCTTGTGGGATCTTAGTTCTTCCACCAGGGATTGAACCCCGGCCCATGGCAGTGAAAGTGCTGAGTCTTAACCACTGACTGCCAGGGAATTCCTGGTCATTTCATTTTAAACTAAAATCCATGATGCTTAATAGTAAAGCACAAGGCCTCTAATGAAAGAATGCCTTCTACCACTATTATGTAATGGTATGTTATGTTATGAAAATGCTGACATTTCGATTAGTCAAAAGATTTCATGTATTTATTTAATCCACAAATATTGAGCCTCTGCTATGTCTAGGATTCTTTTCTAGGCACTTTCTATTGGGAGAGGCAGATAATAAATGAATAAACAAGCAAATAAGTAGTATACCAGATGTTGATGAATGCAATGGAGAAAAATAAAGCTGGGTGAGGGAAAAAGGGAATGGGAGGGGCCATTTTTTATGGGTGGTTGGAGAAGGCTTCACGGATAAAATAACATTTGTGTGGAGTCTTGATGGAAGTGAGAGAATGAGCATTTGACTATACAGAAGATGCATGGTTCATGCAGGAAAACAGAAGGTGCAAAGGCCCTAAGGTGAGAGCATGCTTGGTGTATCTGAGGAATATCAAGGAAGCCAGTACGATTGGAGTGGAATGAGGAAGACAAATGTTGAAGATGTTGGGCAGCTATTTTATCTATAATTTTTTTTCACCTTTTAAACTCTTTGAACTCTCTGGAAAGGCATCTTAAGAGAGCATTAGTTCTTAATGTTAGTAGCAGCAAAAACCTAGAAACAGTTCAAGTGCCCTTTAATGAAGCAGTAGATGAACAAACTGTGGTATATTTCCACAGTCAATTATTATGCAGCCATCAAAATGAATGTCAGTGATATGCAATTTGGAGATGAATTTTAGCAATCTAATATTAAAGGAAAAAATAAATCCCTGAAGATTACATACATCATGATACCCTCTTTATAAAGTTACTGATACAAACAACTAAAATTTTAAAATAGACTTTTCCAGAATACACATGGAGGATATAAGTTTATACTTTAAAAAATACCGTATGCTAACACATATATATGGAATCTAAAAAGAAAAATGGTCATGAAGAACCTAGAGGCAGGATGGGAATAAAGATGCAGACCTACTAGAGAATGGACTTGAGGACACGGGGAGGGGGAAGGGTAAGCTGGGACAAAGTGAGAGAGTGGCATGGACATATATACACTACCAAATGCACAGGGATATCGGCTCCGTGCTTTGTGACCGCCTGGAGGGGTGGGATAGGGAGGGTGGGAGGGAGGGAGACGCAAGAGGGAAGAGATATGGGAACATATGTATATGTATAACTGATTCACTTTGTTAGAAAGCAGAAACTAACACACCATTGTAAAGCAATTATACCCCAATAAAGATGTTTAAAAAAAAAAGTAAAATAGATAGCTAGTGGGAAGCAGCCGCAGAACACAGGGAGATCAGCTCGGTACTTTGTGACCACCTAGAGTGGTGGGATAGGGAGGGTGGGAGGGAGGGAGACGCAAGAGGGAGGAGATACGGGGATGTATATATATGTATAGCTGATCTACTTTGTTATAAAGCAGAAACTAACACACCATTGTAGAGCAATTATACTCCAATACAGATGTTTAAATAAATAAATAAATAAATAAATAAATAAAAATAAAAAAGAAAGCAAGGGGATGATGAACCAGGATTCAGGACTGTGGTTATTTCAGGGACTAGGACAAGGAAACAGAGTGGGGGTATTGAAAAGGACACAAAGCTAGATGTTGACATTATAGAAGGTTGTAATTTTTGCTTCATTAAAAATAAGCAAGAAAGCACACAAATAAATAAAATAAGTGGATTTTGCATGAACTAATGATGAGAGTAAGTCATGAAGCAAGGATTATTATTCCTCTAATTCTCTGCACCGGCAGTCCATTAAAAATATAAAAAAGAATTCCGATAAGATGAAATACAAATAAATAGTAAACATAGAGGTTGCTCAAATTCAATAATAATTACAGAAATACAGATTGAATTGAGATATTTCAACTAAGTTTTTCAAGTAATAAAATGTTTGATACTACTAGAATAAAATGTAGATATATAAAATAAAAATTATTAACATTTATCCTCTGTAGATTAGAAAATAAATAGTATAATTGTTAAAGGGCAATTTAGCAGCCTGAAGCAATATTTAAAATGTTCACAACCTCTTAAACCAGTGATGCCATAATGGGAATTTATATTACAGATAAATTCACACAGCAGTTTACAAAACATATGTGTAAGGCTATTTGTTGAAATATTACTTACAATAGCCCCCAAACTGCAAACAATACAAAACCAACAGTGAATGACTAATACTTAAATTATGGTATACAGCCATTATAAAGAATGAAATTCTGCCCCGAATGTTAATGCCAAAATCAAGAGGAGTCATTAATGGCATTTTTCAGGCTGTTACTAAAGAGGTTTTTTCTTTCTCCTAATAAAACCAGGAATGTTAAACCAGAAAACATCTTTCTCATTATGACCCTTAATTGCCTAATTCTTGATAAATAGGTCCTAGGATTGTATATAAAAGCCTTAAAAGTAAAAATTCCAAGTCCTGGAAACCTCCCAGGTTAGCTAAAATTTGATGATGAAAAAAAAATCTTCCCCATTCAAATAGAGTTATATTATTATTATTATTACTTCATGAGCAGAATTTTTGGTTCTTACTTAGGATTAAACCAGTCTGAGAGCTGAGGTTCTCTTGCTTCTTGACCCCTGGATACAAAATGAAAATCATGTTAAGAGTAATCTGCTCATTCAACAAATATATGTTGCACCCCTATAATATGACAGGCACTATTTGGTGCTGGTTCTATAACTATGAACATTCAGATAGTCTCCTGTCCTCAGGAAGCTGATAGATGAGCAGGAAAGATGATATTAAATAGATAATTACAGTACAGAGTGATAAGTGCTAATAGGGAAAACAGAGCATATAAATGGGGCATCCAACCTAAATTTGGGGTTAAGGGAAACCACTTGGAGAAGAAATAGAAACTGAGTCTGGAACAATAAGGGCTACATTAGGGTGAAGAGGTTATGATCAAGGGCAGGAAGGCAAGGGACAGTATGGTTTCTTTTGCGGGGGGTGATATATTTTAAAAATTAACAGAGCCAGAAAATAATGTATATTCATAGAAAATACAGATTGAATTTATCAAACATTAGTAGCTTATTATGTGATAAATACTCTTATGTATTGAAATAAAGGGGTTGGAGTAGGGGTCCAGATGTTCACCTTTGATTTCCACTTAAAGATAGGATGCACCTAAGGTTTTGTTGTACTTTTAAGTTAATTACAAATTGACAAGGTTATGAGAGAACTTCCCTTTCATACACTGAGGATTTTTGTAAAATAAGAATAACTTTTAAGTGACTTGTGCTTCCAGAAAAATGCAATAGTCCTAATTTTTCCTATTCCTACCCCTAAGTATAGCTACAATCCCTGGACATTATATATAGAGCAAACAAAAGAAGACTCTGAAAGCAAAGAAGCCAGTTCAGGTAGGCACCTCAGAACTCATGGATTGACATGGCAGTGAGTTCCTTGGGTTTTCTGCCACATGTATCCCAGATGAAATGCCAATGGATATAGACACAAAAAGAATCCTGAGAAAAACCTGCTCTTCACAACTAAAGGACTAGGAAACGGGCAGCCTAGCAAGGCAGAAAACTTTTAGGCACTACTCACTCTACTCCAGCCCAATACCACAGAAAAACTGTGACCCCATATCCACCCCTCCAGCAAAGACCAAGTGGAGAACTGAAACTTCCACCCTCACCAGCCTGTAATGAGGCTCCCCCGACCCTCCTCACTGGTGTGGAGTTGGAGGAGGTTAGTGGGGGTTAGAACCTTCACCACTGCTCAGCATCTGTGGCCATCTCTCTGTGGTCAGTGTCAATGGAGACCATGTGGGGAGTCTAAACTCTCATCCCCCCTCATTAGTAACAAGGAGCCCCTCCCCACTAAGTTCCAATAGAGGCAGAGTTGAGAACCTGAAATTTCACCTCTCAACTGACAGTAATAGGGAGATGCCAACCCATTTTCCAGCTGGAGCAGTATCAGAGAATGCCTGTGAAAACGCAAGATTTAAATAAGATCCAGAGTCTCATAATACCCAAAATATCCAGGTTTCAATAACTAATCACTCATCATTCCAAGAATCAGGAAGACCTCAACTTGAGTGAGAAAGAACAATATGCAGATGCCTTGATAACACAGATATTAGTTTTATCTGACAAGGATTGTAAAGCAGCCATTGTAAAAAAAGGCCTCAGTGGGCAATTACAAATACTTGAAACATGAAGAAATAGAAAGTCACAGCAAAGAAGTTGAAAGTCACAGCAAAGAATTTGAAAGTCAAAGATATAGAAAATCAAAGATATAGAAGATATAAAAAACCAAATATAAATTTTAGAACTTAAAAATACAATTCCTGAAATAAAAACTCAATGGATAGGCTTAACAGTAGAATGAAGAGGATGGACGAAAGAGTCAGTGAACTTGAAGACAGAATAATAGAAATCACTCAAGCTGAACAACAGAGAGAAAAAAAATGAAAAAAAAAAAAAAAAAGAACAGCATCTCAGAGACAAGTGAGACAATAACAAAAAAACTAATATTCATTTAATTGGAGTCCCAGAGGGAAGAAAGAGGTGGGGCTGAAAATTGTTTTTTAAACGATAAACACTTTCTAACATTTGGCAAAAGAAAC
Organism: Stenella coeruleoalba; assembly: GCF_951394435.1. Lineage (NCBI taxonomy): Eukaryota > Metazoa > Chordata > Mammalia > Artiodactyla > Delphinidae > Stenella > Stenella coeruleoalba. The sequence continues at coordinate 109,773,208 of NC_137153.1, forward strand.
AAACATACAGATTCAAGAAGCTGAGTGAATCCCAAACAGGATAAACCTAAAGAAATACATGCTAAGGCACATGATAGTCAAATTTCTGAAAACTAAAGATGAAAAAATCTTAAAAGCAGTCAGAAATGATTCACCTATAAGGGGAAAATAATTTGAATGAAAGTGGATTTCTTATCCGAAACCCTGGACCCAAAAGGAAGTAGAACAGTATTTTTCACGTGCAGTAAGAACTATCAATCAAAATGTCCCTCTATAGATGAATGCTTAAACAAACTTTGGTACCTCCCTTCGTGGAATACTACACAGCATGAAAAAGGAATGACCTACTAATATAAACAACAACCTGGCTGAATCTCAAGGCATTATGCTGAGTGAAAAAGTCTCATCTCAATAGATCATATACTATATGATTCCATTCATAAAACATTCTCAAAGAGACAAAATTATAGAGATAAAAATAGATTAGTGGTCCTAGGGTTTAGGGAGAGTCAGGGCGAGGAACTGGGTGGGTCTACAAATGGTAGCTCAGAGGAGATCTTTATGGTGATGGAATAGTTTTGTATCTTGATTGCTGTGGTGGTTACAGGAATCTACACATGTGATAAAATGTCAAATAATTATACACATACATTGTCCCAACATTGATTTCCTGTTATTAGATTACCATTATGAAAGATGTAACACTGAGGGAAATTTGGTGAAAGGTACATGTGACTTCTTTGTACTACCTTTGCAACTTCCTGTGAATCTATAATTATTTCAAAATCAAATATTAAACGTAAAACCTTTAAAAGTGTATCCTTTTTGACATTTCATAGATGTTTCTAGCCAAAGACATTTCATTATAGGATTGCTCAATATCTGTGCTCTTTCAAAATCCAAATCACCCAACTTTATTAAAAATATACAATGACAGGGCTTCCCTGGTGGCGCAGTGGTTGAGAGCCTGCCGATGGGTTTGTGCCCCGGTCCGGGAAGATCCCACATGCCGCGGAGCGGCTAGGCCCGTGAGCCATGGCCGCTGAGCCTGCGCGCCTGGAGCCTGTGCTCCGCAACAGGAGAGGCCACAACAGTGAGAGGCCCGCGTACCAAAAAAAAAAAAAAAAATATATATATATATATATATATATATATATATATATATATATATATACACACACACAATGACAAATGGAGAACTTAAAAAAAAGTTTTTTTTAAGGTTGGTTTCACTAATTCTTGGGTTCTACACAATGGTCAATGGTAGAAAACATGGTTGACTAAGGAGGGCTATCAATCTAAAGAAGAATATCAACCTGGACAGAGATACTTAAACGATAGAAAATGTCAAAAACTTGTCTGGTATAAGCAAATGAGTGTGTCAAGAGAGCAAAATTGGGAGATGTCCATATAAACTCAAAGCGAGCAGTCACTTTGTGTCTGAACTGATAACCCAAGAAATTTGTCAGTGGTTGCCTCTAGGAAATTCAGTCTAGTTTTCTGTTCTTTCTGACTGCCATTGCCATTAGAATCCACCTGACTCCAGCCAGTTTGCCCTCAATACAGTTTGTAAAGTACTTACAGAACAAAGATTCTTACCAGCAGAGATTGATCTTCTCTAGGTTCTTCTTTATTCTTTAGATACAAGAAAAAAAGGCATTTTAGTGTTAAATTTGAACAAATGCCTATTGCAATTGAATAACAAAAAAATCTAGAATTCAGATCCATTCATTCACTCACTTGTTAGCCAGATAATTACAAAACTACTATATGCCAGGCACAATACTCCTGTTCTGGAATACATGGCATCCAGTTCTGATGTGACATTCCAGTTCTGGAATCCAGGCCTGCAATGAGCTTACGATCTATTATTTCTTTTTCGACTAAGATGCACATTACCTTCAAAAAGATGATATTAATATTGTTACAAGTGACCACAAGTCCTTTCTATTAAGGCGCAACACCTCAGGAGGGCAAATAACATGGAGAACATGATACCAAAGCAATAGGGTTAATTTTAAAAGACATTAGCTCCCACAAATAGCTGACTTTCAAATAGCACCAGTAGCATTGCATTGCTTATTTTAAAAAGATAAAAAAGGAAGGCATGGAGGCGGGAAGAATTTGAGTTTTTCTATGTGAGAGAATTTTAGCAGGTTAAAAAATTTGTTTCCCAGTATAGTTGTGTTTCTGTAGCAGGTTACTTTGAATCTTATTCCTATTAGATGGAACTTTGATGTAGTTTAAAATGTATCTGAAATAGCCCCCAATGCTCTATATCCTCTTATCTTGTCTAATTTCTTTCTTCATAGTATTATTACATAAAATACAATGCTCCTGACATTATATTGAATATTTCTTTGCATATTGTCCATCTTCTCCACCTAGAATGTAAAGCTTCATAAGAGCAGTCACTTTGTGTTATTCCTGTTTTCCCAGCACTTAGAATAGGGCCTAGCACCAAGAAGGTGCTCAATAAATATTTGTTGAATGTTGAAAAATGAAAGAATTAATATATTTATGATTCGATTTGTTCCCCAAAGGGGAATTAATTTCTGATTAATTTAGGGAATATTTATTAATATTTTGGGGCAACACTTAGCATTTTAGATCAACTCTGCCAATCATTAAAGATAACTCATCAGTCTTCTATATTTACCGAAAATGATGCTTCATCAACATCAAGGATAAAGCAAATGGCCTCAATAACAGCTTTTTCCATTTGGTATTCATTCCCTCCTAGAAAAAAAGAGGATAAAAAGTTTTGGGGGGAAGTAGAAAACAACCTTCTTGCCACGTTCTAATAACAGACTAATTTGTGGAAGCTTGGCCATCAATCCAAGTGTCTGATTCCAGAATGCTCAGCCTTAGGAAGAAGGCAGACTTGAGTCAGGAGAACCACCTATTCTGTTTGAAGTGCTTCAGAAATCTCCCATAGGATGGGCCCTTTAGGAGGGATCCATTTTAGATTAGGTACAAAGTGTCTGTGATATTCTTTTTGTATTCCTTTATCAAATTCCACCTTGTTTGTGTAAAAGAAATTCAATAAAACTCATTCTATTTCACTTGGGCTTTTGTGACAATAAAATGGAGTACTAAGGGAGTACTTATGCATTAGGATATATTCTGCCCCCAAAGTTGATTTATGTATCCCTATCTATCTATCTATGTATTTTCCTCACAAAGATATTAAGACTGATAATTTATTCAAAGTCTATAGGACCAGAAACCTAAAAATATATGAGCTCTTTCAAAGGTATATCCTAGTAAACAGTGATTAAAAATATAAATTAAAGGCATTAAGCTCTAAAATGGAATATTTGGCTTCAGCCAATGACCAAGCTTGTGTTGAAGGCATTAGGCAGGATTTTCGTTTACAAGCATAAACTGGTTTTCAGTAGGCATCATCCAAAAACAGGTCCTGCTTTTAGATTATATGTAGGAGTAAAATGGACGTCTCTGATATTTACTTTTTGAACCCTCACTTAATGAGCAAGATGTTTTAGATCTGTACCTTCCAATATGGTGGCCACTAGCAACAAGTGACTAGTGAATACTTGAAATGTTGCTAGTCCAACAGTGGACTTTGAAGACTCACTATGAAAAAAATAATGTGAGATATCTCATTAATAATTATTTATATTCAATACATGTTGAAATGAAATTTTGGATATAGTGGGTTAAATTAAATATATTATTAAAATGAATTTCGTATTTCTTTTACATTTTCGCAGTGTAGCTCCTGGAATATTTAAAGTTACAAATGTGGCTTGCATTATATTTCTATCTTACAGTTATTCTATAGATAATACCACACTGGGGAGGCTTTAACTGGGCACAATTTTAGTGTCCTTGCAATGCGAAATGACCACCTTTTAAATTCAAGACCATTAGAAATGCCCTATGTATGTGGTAAGATTCCACTTAGCCAAATTGTTTTCTGACAATCTGCCCTCAATGTCATTATTTTTAAAGGTCAGGAGTATGTTGATGTGTCGCCTGTTTTGTACAATATATATATATATATATATATATATATTTTTTTTTTTTTTGCGGTACACGGGCCTCTCACTATTGGGGCCTCTCCCGTCACGGAGCACAGGCTCCGGACGCGCAGGCTCAGCGGCCATGGCTCATGGGCCCAGCCGCTCCGCGGCATGTGGGACCTTCCCGGACCGGGGCACGAACCCATGTCCCCTGCATCGGTAGGCGGACTCTCAACCACTGCGCCACCAGGGAAGCCCTGTACAATATATTTTTAAGGCCGAGGTTTGGGGATGATCCTTATCTGTGATTTTGCCAGATCATCCAAACTTTCATACAGCTCCTTCCTAAGAGCCATACCTTTAGTTTCGGTGATATAAAGAGGAAAAGTCCTAGGATGTTTCCCAAGCATTATATTTTGGGGTCTCTGTAAAAAAAAATCAGATATTGTTTAATACTTTCCTGGTGTTTGAGTCTTATACTAATGGTGATGTCACCACTCTTTTTGATGATGAGAACATAAGAAAGTCATAATGATACTGTCATAATGATACATTTGGTAGGAAGTTTTTCTCAGGCTACCAGATGGTAGAACTTTGTCTTATTTGAAAAACTAAAGGACTTAAAGAATGGTCTGCTTTTACTTTCCTTTGTTATACTTCCTTACATTTTTTTCGATGACTTTTGCTTATGGAAATAGATTTTGAGCGGTGTGTGTATATGAATGACAGAACAAGTGCAGCATCTTCTTTTAGGCATTGTCTAATTATCTCAGGTAAAGCTAATTTTTTCTTACGCTTTCTAATAATATTGTAAAAGTACTTATTTTTCTGATTAAGGAAGTAACACATTTTCATGTTATAAAATTTTTCAAGTGCAAAAGAGCACAAAGAAGAAAACGATCAAATCATCTCACACTTTCTGAGATATTCATTCTTCGTTTGAGATAAGCATGCATCTTTATTTTGCCTTCTTTATAGTTTTTCTTTTTTAAAGAGAAAGACACACATTCTAACAGAAGAAAAAGTTATATAATGTACACTAACTCTTCTTCTACCTCAACATCTGATTTTTCCTATTATCCCATCCCCAGTGGCAGCCACTATTCATAGTTTCTTGGGTTTTATTCCATAACTATTCTGTGCCCTGAAAGCATATATACATTTTTAAGTATACAGTTCCCCTTTTCACACAAATGTGAGGATACTAAAAACACTCTTCAGTACTTTCAAACTATCACTCATCAGTATATTTTGAAGATCATACCAGTACATCTCATACATCTGACTCATTCTTTTTCTGGTAAACTGTATTTTGTTATATGACTATATCATAATTTATTTTACCAGTTTTCTATTGCTAGAGATTTTGGTTATTTATTGTCTTTGCTATTCTAAGAAATGCCACAGTGAAAATACTTGAACATGCTCTATGAGCACATGTTGAACTATACTGCAGGATAAATTCCTAGAAATGGAATTGTTGGGTCAAAGGTTAAACCCATTTAAAATTTAAATAAATGTTACTGAATTGTTTTTCATAGAGATTGTTCCAGTTTAACTTTGTACCATCAGTGGATAAAAGTAATCAGTTCCTTGCACCCTCATCAACATAGTGTGTTGTTATAATTTTTAGTATTTGGCAGTCTGAAATGTGGGAATTGTATCTCAGTGGAGTTTTAATTTGCATTTATTTTATTATGGTTGATGTTGAGCATCTTTTTGCATGTTTAAAAGCCATTGTAATTCCTTCTCTGTAAACTGTCCATACCTTTGTTCATTTTCTATTAGATCTCTGAATTTTTATATTTTTAAATAAATTTTTTTTTAGACATAATTTTAGATTTAAAGGTAATTAAGACCATATGGTTTTAAGATAGACAAAAAGATTACTGGGACAGGATCAAGAGTCCAGAAATAGATCTATACCTATATGTACAAGTGATTTTGACAAATAGGAAAAAGCAATTCTTTGGAGAAAGGATAGTCTTTTTTAAAAAAATGGCTCTAAAACAATTGGATATCCATATCCCAAAAGGAAAAAAAAAAAAAAGAGAAGAACTTTGATCAGCACTTTGCACCATACAAGAAAAATTAACTCAAAATGGATTACTGACCTAAATGTAAAATTTAAAACAATAAAATATATAGGAGAAAAAGCAGTTAAGACAATGAAAAGGAAAGTGGAGATTGGGAGAAATACAATTAAAAATGGGCAAAATATTTGACCAGACATTTCACCACAAAATAAAACAAAACACACACAGAAGGCAAATAAGTATATGAAAAAACCATATTAGTCTTTATCGTCATTAGTCTTTAGGCAAATGCAAATTAAAATCCCAGTATTTACCACCACATACCTATTAGAATGGCTAGAATTTAAAAAAACTGACCACACCTAGTGTTGGTGAGGTTCCAAGAACTGGAACTCTCATACGCTGTTGGGGGGAAAGTAAAATGGTACTACTCTGGAAAAGTCTGGCAGTTTCTTAGTAATTTAAACAAGCACTTACCATTCAATCTGGCATTTCCTCTCCTAGATATTTACCCAAGAGAAACAGAAGCATATGGCCATGTAAAGACCTGTTCATGACTGTTCACAGTAGCTTTCTTGGTAGTAGCCAAAAGGTGGAAACACCCCAAATGTTCAACAACAAGTGAATGTATAAACAAACTGTGGCATGGAATGTCCATAGAATGGAATAGTATTCAGCAATAAAAAAGAACGAAGTATTGATATATGCAACAACATGAATGGACCTCAAAATAGTTATACTGTGGAAGAAGCCAGACAAAAAAGAACATATATTATGTGCTTCTACTTATATAATATCCTTAAATATGCAAAACATTCAAACTATACAATGCACATTTTTATATTTTGGCTGCCCCAAACCTGAACACCCTTCATTTAGAGGGAATCCTAAATTCAAGAAGCAAAAGCATCCTTCTGTCCAGTATGGAAACTGAAATAGGCAGAAATTTCCTTTCCCTGCCAGTTGCAGCTAAAACATGGGCACATGATCTAAACTGCCTGCCATGCTAATCAGATTCTGCTACCTGGAACTCTGAGACTTAAGGGAATTCATTTTGAGATTATTTGTAATACAGTCAAGGACTAACATTATGGCAGATGTTTCCAAGTGTTTGGAGGTCAGCAGGGAGAGTAAGTGATGCGGTCAGGGTTGGTGCTCAAAGAGATTTATATCTATGGCATAATCTTATCTGTGCATTTCCTTCCTAAGTCCCTTTGTACTTCTTCAGCTGCTGATTGCTAAGAACTGTGAACTGCTTCCTACCATTCTGTAGTAAACATTGCTATTACTCACTACGATCTAGTTCCCTCTTCCTTCCCAGGCAGATGGCATATAGCACTTCCTAGCCCTTTTGCATTTGGCAGGGGCGTGCGATAAGTCCAGGCTGAGGCACTGAAAAGTGTCTCTTCCACTGACATTGTGACTAGCAATATCACAAATAGTGGACCCACTACCATTCTGGGTCCCCAAGTGACAATATGGAGCAGGTTGCTTGGCTCCAACCCTCACTGGTAATGTATGGTGAGTAAGGAAGGTTTTTTTGTGTTAAGGTCACTAAGATTTGAGCATTCAACTTTCCCACCCAACATGCCATTCCATAATTTTTTTCTCTGTTTAGATGAATCAGAATCATTTTCAGTGTCCTGACAAATTCGGGTACTGGTACAAGAAAGAGGGGTTGTAGGCAACATAAACTTGGGGAAACTGGGGGACTCTAGAATTGGTTATTAGGCCTTGTTTGGGGCTTAAAGGCAACTGAGAAATCACATTAGTATTCAGAGAGAGGTATGTGGCAGGCTATGAAATATGGCATTAAACAGCTAATTGAATTATCCCTGGACTCCCATGAATGAGGTGCTCATTGATGACAAAGGCCTTGGGGAACAACAGTTCCTGCCATAAAAATATGATGATGATGATGATGATAACTGGTATAACACTGACTTATGGGCCAGGCAGTACACTACATACATATATTAACTTATATAATGAAATGAAGGACATAAAGAGATCAAGGACCAACTGGCAGGTTAAATGGCTGTATCTAAAGGCACTAGAGAGCTTAAAGAAAAATCACAAAGCTGGAGTTAAAATCTCCTTTGTGATTCCACCTTCCATCAGATAGCTGTGCCCTTCATAGTTGCAGGGGTTTCCAACTCTCCTGATGGCCCTGGTTTTGGGCCTTTAGTAAGACCACCTCCTTCTGGATCTTGGGTTGGTCACGGCTTCTCAGTCACCTCACTGTCCCACTGAGCTCCCTAGCAATTCCTTCACCTGTGTAACCAATTCTTGAATTAAAATCCCTCATTTTAAAAACCCAGATTTTTCTGACTAGACCCTGATTGATATAGTTCCTAGTATATACTTGGGGTACTCTGGTATCAAAGAGCTTTTGCTGTATAAAAACCCACCCCAAATCTTAATGGCTTAAAGCAACAATGCTTGATTTTTGCTCATGAGGCCATGCATCATTTTTGCTGATCTGAGCCAGGTTCAGCTGATCTCAGCTGGGAAAGCACTCATGTATCTACAATACTCTGGTCGGTTGGTTTGGGGATTGCTGGTCTATATTCACGTATCTGGCTGTTCAGCACATTAGCTAGGGCAATGCAAAAAGGCCATGGATACAGAGAGGGGATAATAATGTCAATTTTGCAAGCTATCTGCCAAAGACCCTAAGCAATTGTCTCTCAAAATGGGATTCTGGTATTGGGTTGCTCACCTATTTAAGTTTGACTACCATGAAACTGAAACCACTAGGTGGCGTTTCAGGGGGCTCCAAGGAGCTCTGGTTCTTTATGTCTCAGTGCAGAAAGAATTCAGTGAGAGGCAAAGTGATAGATAAGAAGTGTTTTATTAGAATAAGACACATGTGAGGCTTACAAGCGGGCAGGTGAGAGGGTGCCATGCCCCGAGAACTTAGTGGGCTACAGTTTTATAGTCAAAACAAAAGGGGGGAGGGGGAAAAGACCACTTCCTCATTCTTGAGTAGACATCACACTTCCATCATCAGCTCCTTCTCCAGGTTGGGCAGGGGAGTTTTCTTGTCCCTGCGTGGTCAAGCTAGGACTGTCAGGGCACTATGGAAAAATTATTTCACGTCTCAGTACAATGAGGGTCTTTCACTTTGAAATGTCACCTTTCCACAAATTATTGTTTTTTATGTGTGCAGAGAGCATGTCCTATGGGTCATTAACTTACTGAGCTCACTGGGCAAGATGTGGGTCTCATGCCACCATTGTTTTATTGATTTGGGGCATGTCTCATGCTTCTCTTGAATGGTTTTGTTGCTAAGCAAGCCTGCTTGGTTTTGTGGTTAAGCAAACCTGCTTTCTGGAGTGATCATTAACTTACATGGTTCTCCCATACTTTTTCTTTACTTACAATCCCCTAGTGGGAATAAGTATTTAATTATCTACTTTGTCCCTTTACTCTGTCCCTATCAAAACCCTGTTCTACTTGTGGGTTACTAGAAATCTGTGGTATATAGTGGCATCACAATTATTTAAATTATAACCTATTATTGCTTGGTAGGAAGTGTCAATCAAAGGGAAGATGGGCTTCCCTGGTGGCACAGTGCTTGAGAGTCTGCCTGCCGATGCAGGGGACACGGGTTCGTGCCCCGGTCTGGGAAGATCCCACATGCCGTGGAGCGGCTGGGCCCGCGAGCCATGGCTGCTGAGCCTGTGCTCTGCAACGGGAGAGGCCACAACAGTGAGAGGCCCGCGTACCGCAAAAAAAAAAAAAAAAGGGAAGACATTATGTAGCTGCTGTACTAGCCCTCATGGTTATAATGAGGACAAGGTCTGTGGGATGAGAGCTTAGAGAAATAAAATAATAAGTCTAGAAATTTAAACTCTCAGTTCAAGGCATGGGCACAGAATAAGATCAGTCTTACGGTGTCATTTTTGTGTGTGCGCATGTGTACGTGTAAGTGTTCCTCATGAGGATATGGATCAGGAGCTGAGGATAAGGCTCAAAATCTAATTGTGTGTCCCTATCAAATTCACGGTTGAAATACTGATATTTAGCAACTGGTAGAATATTTACATCAGTCTCTGACCCATGGTGTAAGGGCTACTGTGGTGAGCAGGGTCAAATGGGAGCCAACGTAAAAGGCTCTCCTACTAAATAATAAATCAGGTGGAGTCTGTAAAGATTAGTGCAACGATTAAGGACTTGAACATTACAGGCTGTTCATCCTTATCACATCCTTGTTTAACTTGCTTGTCTGGCCAGTATAAAAGCCAGATGAATTTGGAGAATGCCTGTGGATCATTATAAAGTTAGTTACGTGGTGACTCCAATTACAGCTACTTTTCCAGGTGTTGCATCTTTTTCCTGGAGCGAATGAACATGGTCCCTGGTATTTGGTCTGTAGCTGACAGATGTTTTTCCTTATATCAGTTATATGGATTATCAAAAGCAGCTTGCTTTTACCTGGCAGAGACATCGATAAACCTTAGAGCTATGTGAATTCTCCTGCATTGTCATAACATAATCCACAGGGTCCTTGGTCACCTGGGCAACTCACAGGATATCATTGTTAGCATCATGCTGAATATTTTGAGCAGAAAAGAGCAAGAATCCCAGAGGTCATGCTAATACAAATGTATACCAGAAGGTGGAAGAAAAACCCCATCAAAGTTCAGTGGCTTGCCACACCACTGATGTTTCTGAGAAGCATGCAGGGTGTATCTGCTCTAAACAAGTTCCTGCTCATTGCACCACTTACCACCAAACCAGGGGCATCAAGCTCAGTGGGACTGTTTGGATATTGGAGGAAACATATATTGTATTTGAGTGCACTGCTCTGACCTATTTATTGAGAAATTGGTAACCCTGACAATTCTGAGTGATGCCCAGGGCGAGAGAAGGCTCTCTATAAGGTAGAATCTGCAGAGGAAGCTTCTGTGCCCCTTAGCAGATTCATGTGGAAAATACACTGGATGGAACATTTTGCATAGCTCAGGTAGCAGATGAATGCTGGACACACGGGATTCTAAATTTGCGTTATGACCTTTCCTACCCACCATGAACTTAATGTTATCTGATCCAACAAACTAAAAGCTTAGCTATATGCAGCTACAATCCATTATCAAATGGAAGTCATTTCTAGGAGACTGGACCTTGGCAGATTGGAACATTGGTAAGAAGGTCGGAGGTCCTGTAGGGGCTGAAATAGGCACAGAGTGTAAGGATTATGTGTATCCCATGAAAATGCTCCCCAAAGAGTGCTCTCAGTAGAGGAGGTTCACAGTAATCAAATAGAGAAGATCATTTGTTCTGTGATGTTGGTCAGCCTCTTTCTGTAGTCACCCCAGTGCTTGCTGGAGGGGCCCGTGTACGAAATGGCTTTAGTGGCAGGGATGGAGGCTCTCCACGGGCTTAGTAAAACTGACTTCCATTTGAAGCCCAATCTGGCCTCTGCACCCTGACACTGAATTAAGTCTCAGAGACAGAGTTTTGGGTGAAGTAGAAAAGAATAGCTTTATTGCTTTGCCAGGCAAAGGGAGCCACAGCAGGCTAATGCCCTCAAAACTGTGTGTCTTTGAATCCCACTTCTGACACCAAGAAAAAAACAAAAACAAAAAACTGTGTGTCCCCACTTGGAGAGAGTAGTGAGGAGTTTTATGGTAATTGTTCAAAGAGGGTGTGATCAGCTCGTGGACATTCTTCTGATTGGTTGGTGGTGAGGTAAGTAGGAGTCAGCAACATCAACTTTCAGGTTCCAACTGGTCTGGGGTCTACATGCTTGTGGGCAGCATACCATCGTTAACCATTAACTCCTTCCACCTAGTGAGGTTTCTGTATCTGCAAAACAGCTCAAAGATACTGTGTGTATCCTTTGATGGGGAACCAGGACCTTGCCCAAAGGCTGCAATATTGTTTCTCTTGACTGTGTGTTTCTCCCTTGTCTTGCATCCCCTCTCTTCCCTAATTAACAACTGCTTGAATCTGCCCATTGGAATGAAGCCTATTTCCTGTAATCAAAGAAATGGGGGACACAGAAAGGCTTTTGTGTCCAGGAGGCCCACAGGGCCCTGCTTGGTATCACTTTCATCACTGATGACCTGGCCTCTGCTCCACTGCTAAATGCCCAGCCATCCAACAGCAGAGGCCACCCAGAGTACTTCATATGGCGCCTTTCTTCTGAGGGACCAGCTGGCCACCAGTGGCTTATTGGTTACCTTGGATCTTTTCCATCAGGGAAGGGAAAGAAATTTGTCCTCAAACAAATATATTCTGAATACAGATTGCCTTTCTTCCCCACAGTGCTTCTTTTTTAAAATTTATTTATTTATTTTTGGCTGCCTTGGGTCTTTGTTTTGGTGCACGGGCTTCTCATTGCAGTGGCTTCTCTTGTTGCGGAGCACAGGCTCTAGGCATGCGGGCTTCAGTAGTTGTGGCTTGCGGGCTCTAGAGCACAGCCTCAGTAGTTTTGGCGCACGGGCTTCGTTGCTCTGCGACATGTGGGATCTTCCCGGACGAGGGCTCGAACCTGTGTCCCCTGCATTGGCAGGTGGATTCTTAACCACTGCGCCACGAGGGAAGTCCTCCCACAGTGCTTTTGTCAGCACCACCACTTGTGGACTAATAGAAAGCTTTATCCATTGCCTCTGATGGGGAGATAGATTTTATTGTCAAGTAAGTGCTACAGTAGGCTCATGTCCATGGGGTTCACTGGTTTTACCATGTGACTCATGATCCAGAAGCAGCTAACTTTATGAAATGGCTGGCTGAATACTCAGTTGTAGTATCAGCTGTACCAGCTAATTCCCACATAGCCTTTAGGTCTCATTTAAATATCACTTCCTAAGGGGAGAATTCCCTAATCTGCCAGATGAGCTTCGATTCCTAATCGCTAATACTTATTGAATACTTATATTATCAAATTTAATCCACCACTATGAGATAAACTGAGGCACAGAGAGCTTTTATTATCTTGTCCATAGTTGCACAGTAGGTGAAAAGACAAGCAGTCATGCCTGAGTCCTTACTCTTCCTCTTTCCTAAATACTCTAATAGCACCCTGGCTAGGACACCCTTAGAGAGCTGATCCTGGGCTGAGTTAACAAGGGAATGAGGCAGCTATGGAGCTGAGTCGTATGTCATGAGACTGTCTTTGTGCCTATGTACACAGATGGGAGTAACTGCTATGGCAGAGTGTGGCTGAGACATGACATTCTACCAGGCACCAGCTTCCACTGATAGTGATGCCTTGGATGATGAGTATTACTATGCTAGGGCTATAGAATCCTGATGCTAAGGAGAACTAACATTAATAATAGAGAGAATGATTGTTAGGTTGTATTGCATTAAATACATTTTGGCAGAAAACATTTTAATCCATTCTTTCTATCAGTGTCTGCTGTAGCAGACTTTCCTTGAATGTTCCCACCTTTGCCTAGGATTTTCCTGCTTTTTTCAGGTGGTTGAAAGTTCCAGTGCCCTGCTAGCCATGGCTGTATATAGGGGAAACATACTCTGCCTGGTACATGAAAACCTTCTTTATTACTTTCATGCAGAGCACCGCTCACCCAAGTATGGAGTCTTGGTCTTAGTGGGGGTGTTAAAAATCATGGAACCCTCAGAGAGACAAGTCCCTGGACACAACGAGCAACAGAAAGGAAAGTTGCTTTCACTTCACTATGTTTGTTCCCATGACTGTAGGGAGAAGTTGAAGAACATCTTATGATATTGAATCTTGGGCAATCTTTGGGGAATTTCCTCTCTGTACACATTCTGATGGCATGATTTTGTAGGTGGTATGTGGTTAATACCTGAGAGTCTGTTAGCCAACACTGGGCTCCTGCATGTTTTCCCAGAGCTTTAAAGCTTGGGTCCTTTAAAGGACCCAAGGTTCCTGGAGGCAGGGTTCTGGCTTCTGTAACACATTTCCTCTATCCAGGTCTCATTCCTCTAATCAGAGGTGGCGCTCTGCCAGTCTGCTCTTTCTTTGACTCCTAGTACTCTGACCTTAAACAAATATCTCCAATGCCTATTTGTACAATTGCTTTGGTTTATCCTGTCCCTCGGAACCAAGGACTTGCATGTAGTCCATTGCCCTCCAACTGATGTCATCTTCAAAGAAGAGGTCATAGCATATCTGTAGATAAAGACTTACCAGCACTGATATATCCTTTGTAATTTCTTTGTGCTTAGGATAAATGAAAAGCATTGTATTAATTTTAAAATAATGGGCTTCCACATTTAAGATGACTAGAGTTATACCCCTATAAATCCATTAATTTTATTACCTAATTTTACTACTTAATATTACCAAACATTTAATGAACATATAATGTTAATGCATGGAATATTTGTGTCCCTCTCAAATTTATATGTTGAAGTTCCAACCCCCAGTGTGACGGTATTAGGAGGTGGGGCCTTTGGGAGGTGAGTAGGTCATGAGGATGGAGCCCTCATGAATGGGATTGGTGCTGTTAGGAAAGAGATTCCCATGGCAGAGATTCTTCTGCCATGGAAGGACACATTGAAAAGATGGCTGTGTATGAACTAGAAAGTAGGTCCTCAGCATACACCACATCTGCTGGTGCCTTGATCTTGGACTTCCCATCCTCCAGAACTGTGAGAAATTTCTGTTGTTCATAAGCCAACCAGTCTATGGTATTTTGTTATAGCAGCTTGAATAGACTAAGACATACACTATGTGCCAAATACATTGCTGGTTATAGAGATACAGTAATAAACATGATAAAAATCACTGTAGTTATGACCTCATATGCTATATCTGAAAAAATAAAGTAATTATTTGAGATACAAATGACAGATAAACTTACTTAATAACATTTAAACAACAAAGTTTGGGGGAACTCCCTGGTGGTCCAGTGGTTAAGACTCAGCACTTTCACTGCAGAGGGCCTGGGTTCAATCCCTGGTAGGGGAACTAAGATCCTGCAAGCTGCATGGCGAGGCCAAAAAATCCAACCAACCAACAAGAAAAACCCCAGTGAAATTTGCTAATTGCCAATGAAGACTTTCTTCTTCCTCAAATATGGGGAGGGCAAATACCACACTTAGTGTCTGAAGTCAACAATATTAGGGATATTTCTTTTTTTTAAAAATGCCACCTATTTAAAAACGGCAGTTTCTCTATAACACGTACTAACGTTACACTGCCATAATTACGTGGAAACTGTCTGGTGGCTTAACATTGCTTCTCCTCACACACAGGGGCCTATAAAATTGACATTTAGCTCTGATTACATTAGAAACAAAGAGCTTGTATGCCAAGGCTATGTTTATGCTGACATACTTGGATATTATTTGGATATAATTGGGTATATTAGGATCAATATATTTAGATGCTGATCCATTCAGGGGGGAAACCTATCACCTTTCTGACATGCCAGATCCTTACCAACACCAGAATAAAATATCATTAATTTTTTAAAGTTACCTGAAATGATACGCTCTATGCAAGGCCCACAGAAACAATAAGATTAATAACAATTGAATTATTTTCCTTTGGTATCTCATTCTTTCCTGGAACGATAAAAAAAACAGATAAAACTAGATTAAATAAAGCACAATGTACACCGAGTATGCTGCGTTGAATCCTACCTCTCCATGACTTAAACTAGATGAGGTAATAGATATTGGCTGGGATGTAAGGCACCTCTGCTCCTTGGATATCTGTCTATACGAAAATAGAGTTAAGTCAGTAGAAACACTGTTTATTTGAGCTAGCTGCCCCAAGACTTAGGACATTAGCTGGCATAAGCTGACCTGATACAAGAGCTCTTACAACCTTTATTTGTCTTTTTCTAAAGCACAAAGAGCTTTTCCTACAGAAAAGAAAAGTATAAATGCCACTTCCAAGCCACCCTAGCTCACAGGGTGGGTGTCAGAGAAAGAGATCATTATGAAAATACTTACTTGGACTCTAAAGAGTTGTATAGTTATGAAGGAAGTTATTATTTTTAATTAAACAATATTATGAAGATCATTCTAAGAAAGGTGATAGGACTGCTAACAGCATAAAATATGTGCCCCTTCTCAAAAGTATTTGAATACAAAATTGAATTCAGACCACTGGCTGGAGGCTAAACTATAATTTTTAGATTATTTGTGCATTGGCCTTGGAATTTGAGCCATCAAGTTTACAGAACTCCTTTGTGATACGTAATTTGTGGAATATGAAATTCTCTGTGTGCAGAAAGGAATTAGATATGGCTTGATGGTTGAACTTAAGGACAAACTCTTACCTTTCGTTTTACAAAGATCACATAGTAATTTTATACAGCTTCTTCTTGGAGATTTAACATTTATGGTATAATGGGTTGGGAATTCATGTAGAGAATCCTAAGAGGGTAGACGGTTTTCAAGCAGGACATTTTGAGACCTTTGAAAAATCGTGAATCAGATAACCTAGTATTTGTTCGGTACTCGGGCCTCTCACCGCTGTGGCCTCTCCCGTTGCAGAGCACAGGCTCTGGACGCGCAGGCTCAGTGGCCATGGCTCACGGGCCCAGCCGCTCCGCGGCATGTGGGATCTTCCTGGACCGGGGCACGAACCCGTGTCCCCTGTATCGGCAGGCGGACTCTCAACCACTGCGCCACCAGGGAAGCCCCAGATTCTCTTTTGATGATGAAAAAATTAGACACTTGTAGCCTTAACAATTCATATGCCAGTAGCTTCTCTTTGTCATTACCAGGGGACTAGATTTTGTCCAATTAGAAAAAAAAATAAGATAACTTAAGTTTCTTTCCTTGGGGATTTTTTAAAGCTTCATAATACATTTTTAACTGAAGTATAATTTACATAAAGTAAAACACATGCAATTTAAGTGTACAGTTCATTGGATTTGTAACAAATGTACATGTGTATGTAAAAACCACTTTACAGTATCAACATCTCCATGATCCCAGTAACTTTTCTTGTGCCCCTTGGAGTCACTACCTTCCCCTACCCAGGAAACCAGTTTTCTGATTTCTATTACCATAGCTGAGTTAGTCCTGCTGTAAAACTTCATATAGATAGAATTGTACTGATGCACTCTTTGCATTTGGCTTTTTTCACTCCAAAGTTCTGCAGCTCACCCATGTTGCTGTGTGTATTTCACACCATACAAAAACTTAATTCAAAATGAATTACAGATCTAAGCATAAAAGCTAAAGCCACAAGCTTTTAGAGAAAAACATAGGAGAAAATCTTTGTAACTTGGGGGTAGATAAATGTCTCTTAGGTGACAGAAAACAACAGCTGAAGAAATGGTAAACTATACTTCATCAAAATTAGAAAAACTTCGGCTCTTCAAAAGACACCATTCAGAAAAAGAATAAGGAAGCCATTACTATTCACCAATGGTTTATAGTTACCTGAAATAATATATACCATACATGATCCATACAGGAAATAAAATCCATATCAATGTTGGAAATTTTCTATTGATTTCCATTCTTCCTAGAAGAAAAAAAGAAGGTGGTGAAGGAGGATAATTAGGTTAAATTAGTGCAGAATTAGAATCTATTTTGGGTCACAGCTGAGTAGAGTATACCAGACTAATACTCCCATAGATAATAGTCATAAGCTCTGGATGAAATTTAAAGAAAAAGTTAAATAAAATTATCTGAAGGCAAAGGAGAGGGACAAAAACAGACCAGTCCTTGAAAGGAGGGAAGGTATTGGGTAAAATTCACATTTATACAGCTTTTCATTTGAGGTTATCTCTCAATTCACACAGAGCTAGGTGGCTAGAACTCACATCGAAAGACTTGAGGAGTCAGAGGGTAGAGTTGTTAGATGTAAAGGAGGCTGAAAAGTAATAGAGAAATCCCAGAAAGAGGGATACACAAAATGGGGTATCCCAAAGTTGGCATAGAGACTCTGACCAAGGGACTTCCCTGGTGGCACAGTGGTTAAGAATCCACCTGCCAATGCAGGGCACACGGGTTTGATCCCTGGTCTGGGAAGATCCCACGTGCTGCAGAGCAACTAAGCCTGTGTGCCACAACTACTGAGACCACGCATCACAACTACTGAAGCCTGCGTGCTCTAGGGCCCGCGTGCCGCAACTACTGAGCCCGCATGCTGAAACTACTGAAGCCTGCGCACCTAGAGCCCATGCTTCACAACAAGAGAAGCCACTGCAATGAGAAGCCCGTGCACCACAACAAAGAGTAGCCCCCACTTGCCACAACTAGAAAAAGCCCATGTGCAGCAACAAAGACCCAATACAGCCAAAAAAAAAAAAAAAAAAAATTCTGACCAAAACCTTGGATGACAACTTAACTGTCCATGCATAGGAAAGATTTCAGTTTCCCCAGGAAATACCAACATCTAAGAGGCTATAAAAATTAGTTATTTCAGTTGATGTTCCCTACAGGAGAAAAAGGGTTTGGAATTTGGGTCCAGACCAGTTAACTAACTGTTCAAACAAAAACCAGCACTCTACAGAGGAAAATAACAAAATCCAGAGTCTCTACAACATGTCATCCATAATGTCAGACATATATTGTTAAAAGGTTATTAGACATGCAAAGAAACAGGAATATGTGACACATAGTGATGAGAAATGGACCCCGGTATAACTCAGATGTTGGTTATGGTAAACAAGGACTTTAAAACAGCTATTATGAAAATGTTTGAGAATTTAATGGACAACTTGGTCAAAATGAATGAACAGATAAGGATCAGCAAATAAATGGAAGCAATTAAAAATGGCATACTAGAACTTTAAATACTATATTTGAAATGAAAATATTAGTGGGTAGGCTTACAAACAGATTGAATACTATAGAAGGAAAGGTCAGTGAAATGAAAGCTAGATCAATGTTAATCATCCATTGTGAAAAAGAGTGGAAATTAAAATCTATTTACATTTAAACTGTATTCAGAATCCACCTTTACCACCCACATATGGAAGTTTTCACACTCTCTCACTGTGAGAATCTTGCCAAGTTGTGTGCCTTCTGGAGGAGGGAAAAAGAGGGGGAGAACCAGGGGATGCAATGCCCTTCAGTTGGACAAATAAGGTGGTGAGGCATGAACAGGCATAATAATATAAAGAAACCTATTTTAAAGCCCATCTCCTTTCAGGAAGTGTTTGAGACAGCTTACAATTAAGGTGTGCTTGCAATAAACAGGGAAACAATACAAGCAGAAAAAGCAAAAAGGAACAGAGAGAGAAACGTCTATTTAGTCACTCAGGTAGGTATTTTCACATGACTTTGTTCATCCCAGCCACTCCATGAGAATAAAGATTTTACCTTTATTTTCATTTACATTTAAAATAAAGTACTGATAGGGAGGGACTTACTTGTCATTTTACTATTTGCTTTCTTTATGCCTTATAGCTTTTTTTGTCCCTTATTTCCTGCATTACTGTCATCTTTTGTGTTTAGTTGATTTTTCAGTAGTGAAATATTAGAAATTCTTTCTCATTTCCTTTTGTATGCATTCTACAGCTATTTTCTTTGTGGTTATCATGGGGATTGCATTTAACATTCTGAAGTTATAACACTCAAATTAGAAGTTATACCAGCTTAACTTCAATAACACACCAAAACTCTGTTCCTTTACAACTCTGTCCCCATCCCTTGTGGTTGTTGATGTCATGAGGTTTCATCTTTGTACATTGTGTGCCCCAAAACATAAACTAATAATTCTTTTAAATGTATTAGTCTCTTAAATTATGTAGAAAACAAAATTTGGAATTACAAACCAAAGTTATAATAATACTACCTTTTAGACCGGTAACTTAAAAAAATATGTATTTGTCTCTTTAATAATGTAGCAAAAAAAAGTGAAGTTACAAACAGTTGTTA
The DNA here is from genome assembly GCF_951394435.1 of Stenella coeruleoalba. Lineage (NCBI taxonomy): Eukaryota > Metazoa > Chordata > Mammalia > Artiodactyla > Delphinidae > Stenella > Stenella coeruleoalba. The sequence continues at coordinate 109,793,003 of NC_137153.1, forward strand.
TAATACTAGCTTTTATAATTGCCCATATATTTACTTTCACTGAGATCTTTATTTCTCCATATGGATTTGCGTAACTGGCTAATGTCCTTTCATTTCACCCTGCAAGACTCCCTTCTGGCTTCTAAAGTTCCCAATGAGAAATCTGCCAACAATCTTATTGAGGCTCTGTCATATGTGACAAGTCATTTCTCTCTTGCTTCTTTCAAGATTTTCCCTTTGTCCTTATCTTTGTCTTCCAAAAGTTTGATTATAATGTGTCTCAGTGTGGGTCTCTTTGAGTTCCTCTTACTTGGAGTTTATTGAGCTTCTTGGATGTATACTGCCATGGTTTTCATCAAACTTGGGAAGTTTTCAGGTGTTATTTCTTCAAATATTTTCTCTCTCCTCTCCTTCTGGGGCTCCTCCAAAGGAGGTCACTTACTAATTTTCCCATTATATGTGTTGTTTTTGAATGTCCTAGTCTTTAATATCTGGTCCCAAAGAGGGAAAAAGAAAAATGAAGGGAGAGGTAATGGGTGTTGACCCTTTAAATCCCCTGGAAGTTACTTCAGCCGGAGGGGGAGGGGCTTGCAACAATGAGGGGAGTTGCAACAACAATGAATGCCTATCTCTTTGTCTGCGCCTCTGTGATCAGAAGCATCAATCAGCAATCAGAGCACAGATACCCAATATTTGGAGGACAGGGTCTTTTTGTCCACCCTGGCTTCCACAAGCTGTGGGTAAGTCACTGCAGGAACACATGCACAGCTGTCTGCCAAATGGCTGGAAGATGGGGATGGGTGGCTGCTACTGTGCTAAGAGCTGAAATTGACTGCAATTAACCTTAATTTACCATTCAAGTCTTCCTCTGGAAGTTGCAAGCCTTCAATAGACTCCAGAGTTCCAAAATAGTTACATCAGACAATTCTGCCAGTCTAGGTGGAGAGACAGCTTCCTGGTGCTTCCTACTCCACCATATTACCAGAATCCTCTTCACCTGGGAAGCCCTTAAAAGTCCCAATGCCGGGCTTCCCTGGTGGCGCAGTGGTTGGGGGTCTGCCTGCTGATGCAGGGGACACGGGTTCGTGCCCCAGTCCGGGAAGATCCCACATGCGCGGAGCGGCTTGGCCCATGAGCCATGGCTGCTGGGCCTGCGCGTCCGGAGTCTGTGGTCCGCAACGGGAGAGGCCACAACAGTGAGAGGCCCACGTACCAAAAAAAAAAAAATTCCCAATGCCCACGCATACCAACTGAATCAGAATTTCTGGGGTTGGAACTAGGCATCAATATTAGCTCTCCAGGTAATTCCAAAATGCAGCCAAGTTTGAGAACCAGAATGCAGCTTTATGTCTCCTATTACTAAAGGGACACATAACTCTTATGTGATACTTTGGATTTTGGAGGCAGTGTCCCCACACATAAGGGTATCCAGCTACCTCCCACTTGTCTGATAAGTGTAAAAGCAGTGATCTTCCAGTAGGACCTTGGACAAGAGAAAGCTCTCCAGCTGGTCCATGTTGCAGACAAGTTACCCTGCCACTGGACTCTTGTGACCAATCATATCTTACATAGCTAAAAGGGTCTGAAGTAGACTGGGATGATGGATGAAGACTGTTGCTAGCCTTGATAGAAAACTTAACAGCAGAGGTCAACTGAATTCCAGAGTAAGGAAATGCCCCTTGAGCAGGTAACCATCATTCCCTCCTTTTATTTTTCATTTTTTTCCCCTCCTTTTAAGTAGGAGTTACTGTAACTTTCTCCCCTCTTCCTTCCTTGTCTCTCACTATTGACTCTTGTGTATTTGGGTGTGAGCTAAATTTACCATTTATTTCACAGATTGCAGAATAGTCAGATGGGCTTTCTAAGGAACCAAAGGATAAATAGTTATTACCTGGAGATAGTAGGCTCTGAGAAGCTTAGCCCTCTGACATTTGCTGTGGATCCTGTGGCCTGCTGTTAGGAGAGGGGTCTGTGCTAGAGTTGTGCATAATGTTTTTGAATCATGGTAGCAGGGAATATTTTAGATATGTGGAAAGAAGTGATTGACAGCCAGACAGCTATAAGTGAATGTGGTAGACACTTTTAGAGGCATCTACCAAGCTCACAACAGTATATCCTTCTCTGAGAACCTCCCCAGAGTGTAACCTACCCTCCAGTAAACCTACCCCATGGCGCAACTGCCGGGAGCATGAGTGGATGCCGTGCCATATGGGTTTTCTTTTCCAGGAATTTAGAGTTTTGAAGGAAGAAATCTTGAATCTGGAGATAGTTGGAGCTTGGTCATATTTGAAGACCTTTAGGGGAAGTTTACAATTTTCAACTGTTGAAGCCCTTGTACTTCCCTGGCTCTTGCTTATGGCCTGGTTGTAGTGATGTGCTAGTAAATTTTTACACAGTCGCCTCCTTAGAAAGATGCAAAGGGAAGGGAAGGGAAGGGGATGGAACCCTGATTTCTAGTGTTTGCTGATTCCCATGGTGCAAACATTCCCACCATGGCCGATATCAAGCTACCACAGTGAAGTCACTGAACAGGGTTGGGAAGTGTTGCGCACAGCACGTTCTCACAAGCAGGTATGAACCAGCTGCAGTATACCACTGTCTGGTTGCCAACTCTCCCTTGTATTTAGTAGAACTCTGCAGTAGCCTCACACTAATCTCCCTTTTGGGTTTATACAGATCAAGGGGAATATCTGTTCTTTGCAACCAAAGTATCTTTAACTAAGACACCTAGCTAGCATAACCACCTTTTATTCTGAACACAGTCAACTTACTAAAAGTGTGTTCTAACTTTGGCTGATTTTTAAATATTTATAGCTATATTCATTTATATGCAAAACTCATATCTATTTCTACAAATGTGCAGTCCTCGCCAGGTCCGGAAAAGACTATTTTTAACCCTTTTTGATGTTTTCATCCTAAGCGGTTGCTTAGGATAACAGTGTTGTTTTGGGAAATTCCTGCCCTCTGGTGTCCAGTATGGGGAACTACTTTTGTCTGAGCTGTGAAATGTTACAGGGGGACTAAGACTAGGTGAGTTCGAAGCTTTCGGCACCCATTAGGGACTATTCCCTGGGTATAGACAGGTGGGTATTATGCAGATTGGCTCCCCACGTTTCTTTCTTCATAAGGTTCAAGGGAACTTTACACCAGGTTTCTCAAGCTCATCACGATTGACATTTTTTTTTTTTTTTTTTTTTTGCGGTACGCGGGCCTCTCACTGTTGTGGCCTCTCCCATTGCGGAGCACAGGCTCCGGACGCGCAGGCTCAGCGGCCATGGCTCACGGGCCCAGCCGCTCCGCGGCATGTGGGATCTTCCCGGACCGGGGCACGAACCCGCGTCCCCTGCATCGGCAGGCGGACTCTCAACCACTGCGCCACCAGGGAAGCCCACGATTGACATTTTGAGCCCGATGATTATTTGGTGTGGGGCCTGCCCTGTGCATTGTAGGATGTTTAGCAGCATCCCCGGCCTCTGCCCACTAGATTTGCATAGCAACCGCCCCCCCCACCCCCCCCCCCCACCCCCGCCAAGTTGTGACAACCAACAATATCTTGAGAGATTGCCAAATGTCCCTGGGGTCGGTGCAGGGGTGGGGCGTGGGTGCGCAGCAGTGGCGGTGGTTGTACAAAATCATCCTGGTTGAGAACGACGGCTCTACTCTGATGGAGTAAGCTCGTCCCGTGCATCACGGACCTTAAGCAGCACTGAGCTCAGTAGGTTAGGGTACCCGGTTAGAGCCTGAAGCTCAGACCTGGACTCGAGTTCCCATAGTGATAGAAAAGCATCTGCTTTGTAGTAGGACACAGAGTCCACAGTCAAAAAAGAAATTTTTTTAATTAAAAAAAGCACTTCTTATGAGGCATGACGGGAGTGGATGTAACGATTCATTCGTTAAGCAGCACCTCTGAGAGAGGTGATGTAATGGGTGCTGGAGCTGATGCAAAGGCAGACTATGGTCCTGCCTTTAAGGAACTCACAGTTCTAGAAGGGTTCAATGGGGATACTTGCAGTTGTAAGAGAAACCCCGATTCCAAGTGACTTAATAATGGGACCTCATTGGCTCACACATTCGAAAAGTCCACAGGCAATTCAGGCTTTAGGTAAGGCTGGAGCCCGTGGCTCAGGGCTGTCATCAAGGGCTGTGGTTCCTTCGGTGTCCCTGCTCCTCCTGTCCTATTGTCAGTTTCATCCTAAGGCTGACCTCCCTTGTGATCCCCAGAAGTGTTCGTGGCTTCTAATGTTACATGTGTCTGTATTTCCAGTAAAAGACCTGAGATTCAATTTGATTGCATTAGTTTAGATCACCTGCCCACCCCCGAATCATTCATTGCCACCACGGGGAGGGAAAGTGTTAATTGGCTTAGTCTGGGTCACTTGGTCCAACTATGGCACTAGTTTCCATAGAAATCACACAGACTCCATAGAGCAGACCAGGCTTCGCTGGGGAGGGAGAAAGAGAGCCACAGATGCTGGGTGAATGTGCAGCCCTCAACCAGCCAAAGCCCTCTCCAGCTCTTTGCTGCTTTTCACACAGGTTCTGCTATGAGATTTCACCCAGTCCCAAGGCCTTGGCACCATTTGGGTGGGTCTCCGTGAAAGTCTCATCACAGTCCTCTGTGCTGCGTGTCTGCTGCACCTCCCTCCGAAGCCTCACTCCATCTCCACTCGTCACAGCGATCCCCTTCTCTTCTCGCAAAGCTCAATTCAGAGGCAGCCCCTCTGAGGCTATTTCCACCTCCCAGACATCCTTTCCTCCTCTGTACGCCCTTGGCCCTTGAACTTTCCTGGGCCTCGTATTGCTCAGGTTCCATTTGACTTTCTCCAGCGTGGCTCCAGCATGAGTTTAGACCTACCTCCTGCCTCTGAAGAGTCTGGGTCTACTAAGTTCTCTCTCTTTAATTCCTAAGACAAGGATTGAGAGCTTTTGGTGGTGATTCCCTGCTGTCCACAGATTTCAAAAACAGGATGGTTAAAGTGTGTGTGTGTGTGTGTGTGTGTGTGTGTGTGCACATATGTGAGAGACAGTAAGGGAAGCAGACTGGAGCTGTGGGAAGAGCAAAGGATTTGGAGTCCGACAGTCCTGGGTTTGAATCCTACCTCTGCACCCTTATAGACCTGAGGCTTTGACCAATGGGTCCCCACTTGGCCCAGCTTTCTCACCTTAAAAGAAGTATGCACTGTGTTGTACATTCATGCCTTCTGTGTTTCACACTTGTGAGTATGCTACCATGCCTGTGTTATTCATTTACATAAGGTACATTTAATAAACAGTGATTTAATAAATTCTTATAACTGTAAGTAGTGCCATAGCTATCAGTAAATCACACAGTGACTTTGGCTGAGAGAGAGAAAATGAGTCATTACAAGGACAAGAGAAGTCAGGCCCTTCTAGCCTTACAGAAACTTCTCCCCCTCCAGCTGCATGGAACCCCCCGAGTGGAAGGAGGAGGCATGGCTGTCCCTTCCACCCACCCCCTCACCCAGCTTTGCCCTCTGAGGCACTTCCTTGGTATAACAGCTTATGAGTGCCCACTGGGCTTATAGCGGCCCTGCAGGCACAACGTAAAGTTGAGAATGACCACAGAGTCTTTTATTTATTTTTACATGATCCATTTTAACTAATTTAATGCACTTGGGGCAGGTTTTGTGCAGAAAAAGTGGGAAGTGGTACAGGCCTAGGAGCATACCTAGCTTTTAAAATATTACTTATGGCAAAAATTCCCCTTTATCAGATTCTTCTATACAGCCGCATTCTCCTTGCTAGGAAACATGGCCCTCCATATGCATGGTGTCATCACATTTGCCCTCATCAGCTTCTCTGGTGTGAGCTTCAGCTCAGTTGCTTCCCAGCTGGGTGGCTTAACCTTTCTGAACCTCACTTTGCTCATCTACAAAATGGGAATAATTCTCTACTATGAGGGAATCATGCCCTGTTGCATATCCCATGCACCACACTACATCAGGCTGCTCCACTTCAATTTTTGTATTTATTATAAATACACCCACCCAGTCCTGCTGGAAATTCAGCAAGTCTCTCCCAGGGCTCCCTTGGCCAGATATATTCCCCAGAGGTCAGGACTAGTAACCACCAGATATGGTTATGGCATTGTTTCCTCCCTCTGCCCTTGTGCCCCACCCAGACCTTCAGGGGCAAGCCTCATTCTACTGGCACTTAATTACTTCAGCGTATCACTTTGGGAAGCTCTTTATAAGCACTCATTGTTACAAAAGTGAGGGAATCTCAACCATGTTCTTTCTATCTTTGTAACAGTGGACAAATTCTTAGAAGGACACAAGGACGATTTGGAATCTAAGTATTTAAAATTCTGCAATTGACAATTCTGAACATCTTTGGGAGAAAATGCACACTCCATGACTGGACCAGAATATACTGAGAAAATAATTTATTCAATTGTAAATCAGGAATTTTATTTATTTTTTTAATACTGAACTATCAATAACATCTTGAGTTTGTCCATTTGGAATTTAAGTGAATTATAAAAAATCAAGATTCCTTCAAAAGGAAACATCAGTCCTTTAATCTGAGGATAGGTCATTTCTTTGCTTTGGGACTTAAACCATGAACTCTCCCTACTCCAGAATGGACCCCAGAAAACTTGAGTTATAGAGAAGCAAGAGTCCTAACTGACCTGCAATCTCCTTTGTCTTTTACAAGGGCACTTCTTCAGGATTTTTGTTGGTCTTGTTTTGTTCTGCTGGGTTGTGAAAATTCTTGGCAAGAATTGAAGACTAGGAGGCACAGTGAAACAGTAGCGAAAATGGAGGTTCGATTTTATCAAAGAAGCCCATGGTGCTGAACATCAGGCCAGTGCAATGGCTCTTCAAGTAAATTGCTTGAAAATGGAAACCAGTGACCTAAACTGGAACACAAGCAAATATAAACGTGCCTGCATATGTAAATGTTGCCTCCTAACTCCCTTTACGTTGAATTGCTTAACTTTAAATAATATGTAAGATTTCATAGCTTCTCTTAGAGAAAGGAATTGAAGGTTAAGCTGTTCAGTCACGAAGACTGGGTCTCCCATTGCCATTCCCTCTACTTTTGATATAAAATCAATGAACTGTTTTATTATACACATCTGGTTGTTACACTTCAGTAGTGCAGATGGGGCAGGGGAAAACAAGAGGTTCCTTGATGTCAGCCCTCCAAGTTGGGGCATGATGGGCTGAGGGTTAGAACAGGTGGTGGCAGGATTTGCTGATGACTGACTGTCCTGAAATGAAGCCCAGGTCTGGGAAACGTAACCCCTTGCAAGCCTCTTCAGTCCCCTGCAGGTCTTTGTCTACTCTGACACCACCCGCTTCCTCTGGCCAAGGATTTGAAGACTCAAGGTCCAGAGCACGGTGGACCGAATATGACTTGGCCAAAACAAGAAGCATCTTCTAAGACAACACTTCTCTTGGTGTCATAACGGTGAGGAGACTGGAGACCACCCACATTGCCTCCCATTCAGTGCCTGGATCCATGCTGCTGTATTTATGTGCCAACCCCATGCCCTGTTCCCCTCAGAGGTGGCATTGCCCCCACAGTGATCAGCCCCGTCTCTCTACTCTCTCTTTGCTATTTCATGGCAAACTTACTTTGAGGCTTGTTTTCATTTCATGCTGAGCACCCACTGGCTCATCCGATTCCCTGTGACTCCCAACATTCGTCACTGATATCCACTGGGAGTCTTGACCAGTCTTTGCATGGAAGCCAAACAACGTCCTGATAAGAAAAGGACGTGGACTACAAATGGCCTGAAGTACTCTGCTGTTGAAACCACTTGAGGGTTGCCGAGGTTAACTGTGTCTGACTAAGAGTTCTCCTGTTTGCAAAGCAACTCTGTTGCTTTAGACTCAGCAGAGACAGGAAGACACTGAAATCAAGAGGACAACCGCTCACAACTGTATCTTGTTGCCAAACACTTCCCTATGCATACTTTTCTCTGGTAGGTCAACTGACGCATGTAGAGTGTTTCTGGCTTTTTCTTTGCCCATGACAATTTTCTTTTTTTTTTTTTTTTTTTGTTTAGCTGATAGTGTATCCCCCCAATCCAGAAAAGATAAAAAATCACTAGGAATTTACATCGGATTACCATAGGTTCATTCTCCCATATTACAAGGCTTGAAGTTGCAAGGAGGAATAATACGTACTTGCTGTGTTGGTGTTTTGTTAGTATTTTTTTTTTAAGTTAAAATTAAGTGTTACTTTTCCGAAGAAGTAGCCAGAATAATACTCTCTCAAATTCAGAAACCTACCGGCACAATTTAAAGTCAGACGTTATTTCTAACCAAATTATATTCTTTTGTCTGCCAAGATATCTTGACAAGCTTAATATCTGAAGGCAGGCCTATATGATAATCCCAGCAGTATTCTGGGGATAAGATTTTAGTGGGTTTGTTGAGAAGGAAATACTTGTTTAGATGGCTTTCATCATGCCACTCGGCTTCTATGTCATTTTTCTTGTCCTGGAGGATTCCCCTGAAGCACTCCTGGGTGATGTTTAGGACCTGAGTGGGTGTTCCCCCAAAAATGGCCGCATGGTAATAAAAATCCCCCTGGCCAAACGGAATGTATGCTGCGGACTCTTTCCGCCTCTCGTAGGTGAACTCGTCAGGATCTGCCTTGTACCACCAGGCCTGCAGCTGAGCCACCGACTGGCCCAGGGTCTCCAGCCCAAAGGTGTCTTGGAAGACCTGGTCCACGTCCATGCAGAAGAGGAAGTCGACCTCATGCTGGATGTGGGCCACAATGTGCTCCCCGATGGTCTTCATGCGCATCATGCTGATGTCCTGCCACCTCTTCTCAGGCCTGATCTCAAACACTTTGAAGGAACGCAGAGGACCCAGCTCTATCAAAGGCATCCTGGAGACATCATCCACCATGATGTAAAATATGACTCTGTGGCCAACCATGAAGAACTTATTAGCAGATGTTAAGAACTCCTCCAAGTAATGCTCAATGTATCTGAAACAAAGAAGAATGGGATAAATGTAACCTCTAGGATTTCTGCAGGAGGCGACATTCTATTCTCATCATCTTGTCTGTATTTTGCAGTTTAGGAAAGGAATTATTTTTCCCCCCATCCAAGACAAGTGCTTTCACACAGAGGGACGTTCCTGGCCACTCTCCACCATTCAGTCACTCAACTTTGGGGAGGTGGAGTGACTTACCTGACTGATGATTCTAGAAGGGTGACTGGGCATGCCCAGCCCCGCCCCCTCCTCTCTCACTCTTGGAAGCCGGCCAGGTGGAAAGAACATGTGTTCTCAACTGCTCTGGGCCTTGTACTGGTAGCTTAGTGGTATAGGCCCTGCTCCCACAACCAGAGGCTTGCAGTTTCTTGTGCTGTAGGTGCCTGGATGCCCAAGTCTTTCTAATTCTGTGGTTCAACGTTAGGAGGCCCAGGGCCTTCAGATACAAGCCACATTCTGCAGTATCGGCTTTAACTGTAATGAAGGTGATATTCACTACCACCTGCCTTACTTAGCCCCTTGTCTTATTTATCAGTTGATTCAGACTCTGGGCAGGCAGAGGGGGTACTAGTTCTTTTTTGTTCCTCTTTTATTGAGATATAACTGACATGTATCATTGTGTAAGTTTAACGTGTGCCAAGTGCTGATTTGGTGCACACGTATTACAAAATGATTACCACTGTAGCATCAGTTAACACCTTCATCACATCACAGAATTATCATTTCTTTTTTGTGGCAAGAAGATTTGAGATTTATTCTCTGAACAGTTTTCAAGTCTATAATACAACATTATTAACGATAATCACCATGCTGTATGTTAGATCCCCAGAACTTATTCATCTGATAACTGCAGGTATGTACCCTTCAATCAACATCAGGGGGCACTAGTTCTCAGGCCTCCCTTGAAAACCCCAACCTATACTCCAATGTTGCTATTGCCCTACCAGATGCAAGAGTGACGTGACCCTTGGGTCATTTGGGGATGCATTAAGTCTAACCATCGCCACTCTCTTATCCTTCTCTGGGACCCAGAGAATGGGTTATGGGACATGGATATCCTTCCATATTACACATTCGCCCTGTGAATTTCCCTCTGGCCACCCCAAACACCAATCCATTAACCAGATACTGCCATTATAAGACCCATCCCAATACCAGAGCAAACAAGCTCTGATTTAACCTTATTTTAACTATCTCATTTCCTTTTTTAAAAATAGATTTTATTTTTTAGAGCATGTTTAGGCTCACAGCAAAATTGAGCTGAAATTGCAGAGAGTTCCCGTATGCCCCCCCGCTCCCCTGTCCCTCCCACAGCTTCCCCAATATCAACATCCAGCACCAGGGTGGCACATGCATTGCAGTCGATGAACCCACATTGACACATCGTTATCAGGCTAAGTCCACCGTTTACATTCTATGGGTTTGGACAAATATATAACGACAGGTATCTTTCATTATGTATGGTATTATACAGAGTATTTTCACTGCCCTAAAAATTCTGTGTTATGCCTATTCATCCGTTTCCCTACTCCAACCCCTGGTAACTACTGATCTTTTTACTTTCTCCATAGTTTTGCCTTTTCCAGAATGTCACATAGTTGAAATCGTACAGTATGTAGTCTTTTCAGATTGGCTTCTTTTACTTAGTAATGTGCATTTACGGTTCCTCCATGTCTTCTCAAGCCTTGATAGTTTTTTTTTTCTTGCACTGATAATATTCCACCATCTGGATGTGCCACAGTGTATTGACCCATTCACCTACTAAAGGACATCTTAGTTACTTCCAAGTTTTGGCAATTATGAATAAAGCTGCTATAAACATCTGTATGCAAGTTTCTGTGTGGACATAAAGTTTCAACTTTTTTGGGTAAACACCAAGGAGTGCAGTTGCCGGACCGTATGATAAAAGCATGTTTAGTTTTGTAAGAATCTGCCAGACCGTCTTCCAAAGTGGCTGCACCATTCTGCATCCCACCAGCAGTGTGAGTACCTCTTGCTCCACATTTTCGCCAGCAGTTGGTGTTGTCAGTGGTTTGGATTTGGGTCATTCTAATAGATGTGCAGTGGTATTTTAGCTATTTACTTATTCATTCAAAAAACATCATGTTTGGGACTTCCCTGGTGGTGCAGTGGTTGAGAATCCACCTGCCAATGCAGGAGACACCGGTTTGATCCCTGGTCTGGGAAGATCCCACATGCCGTGGGGCAACTAAGCCTGTGCGCCACAACTACTGAGCCTGCGCGCCACAACTACTGAAGCCCGTGCCCCTAGAGCCCGTGCTCCGCAACGAGAAGCCACCGCAATGAGAAGCCTGCGCACAACAAAGAGTAGCCCCCGCTCGCCACAACTAGAGGAAGGCCTCACGCAGCACCGAAGACCCAGCGCAGCCAAAAATAAAATTAAAAAAATAAATTAAAACAAAACAAAACAGAACATCATGTTCGTGTCTTCTGTAAGCCAAGCTACACGCTATCTTGTGAAGCCATGGGGATGATAGAGAAGGGGAAGAAGGAGTGGTTGGCTTGCTTAACACAACTCATGCCACCCCCAGACTCATGCTCAGCGAAGGTGGAGTAAGTGTAATTTGCTGATCACACTAACGGCCAATTATGGTGTTTTGTGAGTAATAATAAGCGGCACCTCTTTTTGCTTTTTGGTTGCTGCTTGGATTCCCTTTTGTTACTACAAAAATAAACTGTGCTTTTAATATTGGTCTCTGGAAACCCCAGCGTTGACACTATTGATTTTTTAAACGGAGAGAATATATCGGAGCAATATTAAGAGGGACTTCAACATGGCTCTGGGGCTGGTGGCCAGGAAATTCTTCCATACTCTGGAACTTTAAGAACAATCTATTGCACCCTGAAGCCTGGGAGACAATCCCAGGGGAAGGGAGGGGGCCTTTGTGAGGTTTAACATTGTTTAGAGATTAAAGCACTGCGGTTGGCTCTGTGCACTGTTATTTGAAAACAAACCAAACATCATACCTCCTAAAAGCCCAAATCCACTCTTGGGAGGATTTATTGCTGCTGAGTACAAACAGTCCTCTCATGCCCCCGAGCGGAGAGCACATGGATTTCACCAGGATATGTGATTTACAGTTTAGTTCTGAGAAGCTGCAAGGAGATGGCAGAAACCATTGTGGAGCCGCCGGCAACGTTCTGTTCTTTTTGGAAACATCAGGATTAAATCAGTCATCAGTGTGGCTGGCTTGTCCCCTCTCGTACCAAAGGATAAGGCGAGCTGAGCATCTGCTCCCGCCTCATAACAGTACAGATTCTTCTAGTAAAAATGTCAAAACTCCAGTCACCCTTCTCAATTAGAGATGCCGCCTAGGCCCCTGGGATCAGCACATTTAGTGACATTAGGACTTGATCAGTATGATGATGGCAATGGCTTCTGGGCTCTGGGTCGGAGGTCTCGGGAGAACACTCAGATCTTCACTCAGATCATCCTGGGCCTTCACCCCTCTTTGTACAGGCGAGAGGTCAACTTTCCATGTGGCTTTTGGAAAAGGTACAGTTGGGAAGGCCCATGACGGGGCGGGGGGTGCGGGGGGAGGGAGGAGGCTAATAGGAAAAGTGAACTTTTAATTTTGTTTTGGAAAAAAAAAAAAATTCAATATAACCCAAAAGAACAAAATGGGTTATATTGTATTTTAAACTAAGATTACAGCTACTACTTTTAAGTAGGAATGATTGCAGTTTGGGGAGCAATGTTCTAAACAAGGAAATGGAAGCTGAAACAGGAACCTATCCAACCTCTGGAAGAGGAAGTTCTGACCAGCCAAATCTCCTGGGGCCAAAGCCTCCAGGATGAATGGGGCAGGAAGCAGCCCAGGAACCCATGGAGGAGTGGTCAGCCATGCTGATGTGGGAAACCACCGCACGTAGGTCACTTCTCTCCCTGATCCTTGGTCCGGGGTCTTGAGAGCGTAGGAGAAACAATGACGCCCATTCGGGCTGTCTAACAGCTGGCATTTTTGGAATTTCCAGAGAGCTGTGGAGGTCAGGGCAGAGGCGGCTGTGGGCGTGCTGTAGACTCCGGGCTCAGTGGGTGCAGCAGACATTCTTACCTGCACCCGAGGCCCTCAATGAGGTGGGAAGTTGTCGACTCCCCGATCACTGTCTTGTTCTCAGCCTTTTGGGGCCTCAGCAGAAATGAGCCTGAAATGGTCCTATTACTCCATTCTCCTGTCTAACAATTCATACACGTCACGGACAGCCTCCGTACGCCCAGGGGACCCCTCGCCAACCTTCTGACAGTGGAACAAAAAAAAGTAAAGTCAGTTTTATTGGCAACACCTACCTTCCGACAGCAAAAACCGTCAAGCCCACGGTAATTTTCTGTTTGGCATAATAATTTTCTAGGATAGCTCTGCTGTAGGTGCCTTCCCACACCACCGGCGCCTTCCATCCGGTCATGGTCACAACCTCTGGGCGTTTACTGGTGACAAAACAGAGTCCATGAATCAGGATGGTTTTAAGGTAGGGCAGAGACGGTCTGAGGGAAAACGGGTCAGCCACGGCTTATGGTGACGGTCCTTGAATCCCGACTACAGTTTAACCTCCAACAGTCGGCTGGTGGTATGACATTTGCATCATCTTCTGGGTGAGGGACAGGAGACCCTGGCCCAGGTGTCTCTGAGGGCTGCGTTGGGGGAGCCTGTGGGGATCTTACCTGTACAACTCAAACCCTCTGTCCCCCCGCCTTCCTGCTTTCCTTGTCCTCGTCTTCCTTCTAAATCTCTCCTGCGGTCTCCCCAGCCCCTTCCTAAGCTTCCAGTGGCATCTCTGGGTGTTCTTCATCCCTGTGGGTGCCCTCTGACCCTGAGAAAGCCCTAGTGCTTGATGCAGGGGGACCAGAGAGTGCCACGAGAGCTGAAAGAGGAAGAAGCCGCTGTTTCAATTTGCGTTTTGCTAGAAGGGGATCCCTGGGTTGGAACCTGGTTATAGGGCAAAAAGGGCCCCAGACTAAGGGGGTTCTGGTGTTTATCGTTCATTTGACAAACAAGGAGACAGTCACCCAGGAAAGAAGGGACCCTGCAGGCTGGGGTTCTTGCTCCGACCTCTCTCAGACCACGTGGCCTCTTTACTAAAGGCACAAAGCTGGGGGAGGTGGGAGGGGAGGATGTTCTCTGCACTCAGAACACTTGAAAGGGACTTGGCAGAGCCAACACAAACACAGGAAACAACGTAAGAGCAACGACAAAACACCAAACTGTGAAGAGTAAATGCAGAAAGGCTGAGTACCAGCTGGGGCCCAGCCCGAGGCGGGGTGGGGGGATGGGAGTGGGATGGCGGAGACTCAGCTCTGACCCCCATTTGCTCTGGAAGTGACTGCGCTTGCCTGTTGGGAAGTAGAAACTAAAACACAGTCATTTAGACTCAACCCCCATGGACGAAGCTGAGTTTTTCCAGTGAGGCTGGGCAAGGCTGGGTCACGCCCTGCTAACCCCAACTCCCAGTAGCGTCTCACTCATGCCTCCTGTCCCTCTGTCCCCAAGCTCTGCACTCCTATTCTGGAGCTGACTCAGCCCTCCCACCCCTGCCCTGTGCCCTGCTTCAGGGCTGCTTCCTTCTTCCCCACACAGTGAATCTCCTCCAGAGACGGGGAGGGACACTGCCAGGCTGCTCTCGCGGCCCTCCCCATCTTGCCTGGGGTCCCAAACCCCACCCCAGCTCTGCCCTCCCACCCCGGGTAAGACAGCTGCATGGCTGCACAGGGAGAGCTGCTCTTGGTTTCCTTCCACCATGAAAGAAGCTATTTTGGACTCTGCACCAACCTGTGAGACACTTTCACATACACTTTCTCATGTAGTCCCTGCAAAAGCCCTGCCATGTATTATGTTCATTGTACAGTTAAGAAAACCAAGGCTCAGAAAGGCTTGTTAACATGTCCAAGGCCAAACAGCTAATGATGTAACTAACACACACTGGACACTTCCTATGGAACCAGGCACAGCACCAAGGGCTTCACCCTTCAGAGGTAGGTGCTATGTTGAGTCCCATTTTATCAATGAGGAAACTGCAGCACGGAGCAGTTAAATAACTTGTCTGAGGTCACACAGCTAGTAAGAAGCCAAGCTGGGATTTGAATCCAGATAACCTGACTCTGTAGTCTGTGCTCTGAACCACTATATCTATTGCTTCTTATATTGCATATTTATTTGCTAGGCTGATGAAATGGGGTTAAAACACAGGTTTGTCAGTCATTTCCACTCAACTTACTACTTCAGCACTTTTTCTCAGTGCAGAATGAGAAATGATGAGGTTTTTTTGTTTTGTTTTTAGAAGCTTATGTGATGCTTTTAGTCACATAAAACTCCCAGCTTTGTTGAATGACTGCATTTCAAACCAACACACACACACACACACACACACACACGGCTTATCATTCTATAACCTATGTTTCTGAACGTAAACCCTTCCATGCATTGTCACCTCATCCATTGCCTGTCAAGGATCTCTTAGCAGTTCTGTCCCAGCCCATCAGCTAAGCCATGCAGCCACGCGTGAGCTGAACATTTGGCAAGCCGGTAATATTATTTTTAAGAAAAGGAAGAGAAAAAGGAGGAAAGGACGGTATTCTTATTTAATACTTCTGGGTACAGGGGCTGTCCTTGACTTTCATTCTCTCATTGAATCCTCACAACTACCTTCTAGAGCGGGTGCTGTCCTCACCCGTTTCACAACTAAAGAAAGCAGGGGTAGGCGAGAAGGAGAAAGAACTACAGCTTTCGCCATCGAATCAACAGGAGGGGCCAGAGCAGGGCCCTCAGCCCCACCACGCACATCTGCTAAGTCTCTGCTCTGTGCCAGGCCCAGAGCTGAGCACGGAGATCGGGGGAATGAGACCTGTCCTACCCCTGAGAGTCTCACAGTCCTGACAGGTGGCCTACCACGTGCTCCTCCACTGCACGACCACTCAGTCTACACCTTCTAGAAAGACTGAGTCAGGACACCAGTGTCCAGTTTGCTTACTTGGCTGGGAAGAGTCCTTTGAGAAGGAAAAAAAAAACAAAAAAAGCAGTAATATTAAAATTAACGTTTCATTAAAAATTAAAATGTTCTATTTCCCAGCTGTTAATTATTAAATTCCACTGGCAATTCCAACGTGTCAGCGACCCTGACCAGGAAGCCAGACGACAGGCTGAACACGCAGGCCGTGGGGAGGAAGATGGGGGTGGGAAGATGATCGAGATCAGCTTCCTGGATGAACCTCTGCTCAGACCCCACCCCACCCCACCCTGAAAAAAAAAAAAAAAGACAAGTGACAGCAGGCAAACCACACATGTGTAAGAGCAAAAGATGTCCAAGGTCACCAAGATGGGGCTCTAAAAGGAGGAAAAAGTACCAGGAAAGATGGGAAACTGCCCAAATGCCTTCCTTCCAAGCAGGGCACCCACTGTGTTACTTCAGCTTGTGGGGTTCCACCAGCACAGGCTAAAGGTTTCCCACAAGATAAAAGGGCCTCCATAACGCAAACACACACCTAGCTAGGTAATTGGTAGCTTTTACATTCTGTGTACTTATTTATGGGTACATTGTGGTCCCCAAGGATGGGGAAGAGGAAGTGTTAAAGTTCTATGAATCATGCAGCAGTTCAAAACAGGTGTGGAATGCATACAACGTGTTATTTACTGGACTCCTTCCAGGCAGCAGCACGTAGACAAGAGCTGATGTGACAAGAACAAGGGTGGTGGCTGTGGGAGGGCGAGAAGGAGATGATGTGGGAAAAATTGGGGGGGAAGAGTTAACAGAACATGTAAATGAATTAGACTGTGGGATGGATGAAGGAAAGGCTGAAGGAGGAATCAGAGAGGTCTCCTGGACTCTGGCTTGAGATGGGGAATGAGAAGAATGAGGGTGGGGCAGAATCAAGAACTCCATCTGGGTCACGTGAGACACACAGAGGTGTCAGGTAGGCAGTAAGACACAAGCAGGGGATCAGGGAAAACCTCTGGACTAAAGATATATATGTGGGTGTCATTCCCCCATGGACGGCGTCTAATGCCATGGAAATGGGTGAGAGCACATTGGAAGATGGTATAAAGAAAAGAGATGAGGATACTGGACTCAACCTCCAGAAACTAATATTTGATGGCTGGGAAGAGGGAGAGGCCCCAATTAAGGAGACTGAGAAGGGAGATGGGAGAAGCAGGAGGAAAATTAAGAGGATGTGATGATACAGAGAGTAAGTGATATTGATGTAAAAATGCATACACAATATACTTAAGATGTTTCAGACAGTTTGCAGAAGAGGATACATTTCTATAAATATATTTGTTAATTCAATTGTTCATCTTTCATTCAATTATGCAAGAAATATACTTCAGTTCCTGAGAAGGCTTAGATTCGGTGTCACTACAAATCAATATTCTTTAAATATCTGCTCGCCGGTTGTTTGAGGAGAAACTGAGCCGTGCGTGGGGGAGAGTGGAGAGAGTGACAGCTGGTGGCTGTGAGCTGTTCCTCTTCTCTGACCCCAGTAATTCAGCCCCGGCCCCGCCTTCCAAGTCTCACTCCGCAAAGCACAAGTACCACAGTAAAAGTGTGCCGCCCTCCTTTGAAGGGAGCTTGGCGACCATCTGTAGCTCATCTAGCTGGCCCTTGGCGCGGGGCACGGGGGCGGGGGTGTCTCACCACCCCCCAACACACACATCTAAGGAGTTTATCAAAGCTACAGTGCCACCATATTCTTACATTTCCAGGAATGGTTTAGCATCTCATAGATGGCTACCCTATGTCATTGTCCAGCTCTTCAAATGACACATGGGAGGCCAAAATTCCCCATCCTTTCACACTGACATGGATCCCTTATCCCAAAACAGTAAGACAACTTGCCAGAACATGTTCAGTCTTTCCAGAGCCCAAGCCCCCTCATGCTGGAACAGATACTACTGTCCCCTGATCCTCCTACCTCTACAGCCACTCCTGCTCCTTTTCAGACTTTCCTTCCTCCACTGGCCCTGTAAAGGCTGATGTCAGACATCCACCTGGCCTGTAGATCCCATTGCCACCTGTACTCTGATGGCTCCTCTTCCTACATCTCTACTACGTATCTTCTGCCACACTTATGGGCACTGCTATAGACTGACTATTGTGTCCCCCCAAAATTCATGTGTTGAAACCTAATCCCATACATGATGGTATTAGTGGGTGGGGCCTTAGGGAGGTGATTAGGTCATGAGGGTGGAACCCTCATGAATGGAATTAGTGCCCTTAGAAAAGAGACCCCAGAGAGTTCCCTCTTCCCTTCTACCACGTGAGAAAACAGTGAGAAGATGACCGTGTATACATTAGGAAGTGGGTCCTCATCAGACACCACATCTTCTGAGGCCTTGATCTTGGACTTCCCAGCCTCCAGAACTGTACAAAATATATTTTTGTTGTTTATAAGCCATCCAGTCTATGGTATTTTGTTATAGCAGCCTGAATGACAAAGACAGGCACCCTGTGAATCTCTGTCCAGATACCCCACAAGTACCTGAATCCACATACATCCCCAGTTGAGCTCATCGTCCTTCACGCCCCCACCACCACTAACAGACCCTTTCCTGGTCAATGGCACCACCACCCACCAGTCTCTCAGGCCTCAGGGTCATCCCGGACAGCTCTTACCTCCTTACCCCCAAACCGCATCCTTCTAAGTCAGGTTGATCACACCTCCTTACTAATCATGGCAAACACTAGTTGCAAACCTAGTACCCCTACAGGACTGTGAACTTCTTGAATATAACCATACTGATTGATTTCTACTGTCTCCTGTGCCTAACACAATGTCTAGTATAGAATTTTTGACCATGACTCATAGTGAGAAATACATCTTCTGTCACAAACACATATGCACGTACACATATATACGGAAGCAAAAATTCCACTAAACAATACCTATCCTTACTTCATGTGATACCTTCTGATTTTCTATTTGATTTCAATTTTTTAAAAAGCTGTTTTTAACCCATTCAGTTAATTTCTGAACACATTAATGGGCAGGGACTGGTAGTTTGAAAAACACCAGCTAGCATATCATAGGTGTTTGATAAACATGTGTTGTATGTTAAAGAATGCGTGCATGGCCCTCTGAGATTCTGGATCATCACCGCCATTTTACCGATGAGTTAACCGAATCACAGAATTTTCTTGCTCTGACTCTAGATTCTGTGGCTTTCCACAACACCCCGTGGCCTATGAGAACATCTCCAGCCCCAGTATTTTGCGATTCATTTGCTGCCGCTGGCTAACTGCTGTCAGAATCACTGTAGTTATTGCTCAAGCATTTAAGTCAAAATATCCAGCCTCTCAGTTTCTCATCTAATCTGTTTTCAAAGTCTAATAGATGCTAAGACCCTGTCTCCTCAGTCAGGAACGCTCTCCCCGGCACTGTGGCCTATGCAGCCCCCACCGCTGCTGAGCTATGGGTTTACTGAACTTGGGGCAATGCTTCTTTTCTTACTGTGGATTAAACCAGTCCAAGAGCTGAAGCTCCTCTTCGTCCTCCTTTCTTTGTTCCTTTGCTTTGTCTGTATCTTCTTCTTCTTCGTGGTAACTGTGGGTCCTACATACAAAGGGAAAACAAGCTGAGGAAGGCAGGGAGGTGAGTGAGGATCCTGCAAAAACGGGTGCCAAGGGCTTCCCTGGGGGCGCAGTGGTTGAGAGTCCGCCTGCCGATGCAGGGGACACGGGTTCGTGCCCCGGTCCGGGAAGATCCCACATGCCGCGGAGCGGCTGGGCCCGTGAGCCATGGCCGCTGAGCCTGTGCGTCTGGAGCCTGTGCTCCACAACAGGAGAGGCCACAACAGTGAGAGGCCCGTGTACCGCAAAGAAAAAAAAAAAAAAAAAAAACGGGTGCCAAGGCAGAGAACATGTGCACCAAGTGAATGTCTGGAGAAAGGTTCATGATACTATACGTTTATTCATAAAGACGTACTTTTGATGCAAAGGTGCAGTACTCACCTTTCTTATTATCCTCCCAGGTCAGCACAGTTAGCAATTTAATGACCCAACAACCATCAGGTTATTTCAGGGGGAGGGAAACTTCATAAAACCGTCCTCATGAAAACGTTTTAGCGTATGACAGTCTTTCCTGCAATCCCAACTTTAGCCTGAATTTCAGTCATCCTCAAGTTAAATGGGAAAAAACAAAAACATGAAAACCAAACTTAATGTCCCAGTCCCAACCATGAAATAGAGTCCTTGTGTGCTTCCAATAGGCCAGAAAGACAAGTGACTGAGTTTATGGCTGTGAAACCACTTTTTTTTTTTTTTAAGTCTTTAATATTTTTTTTAACATCTTTTTTGGAGTGTAACTGCTTTACAATGGTGCGTTAGTTTCTGCTGTATAACAAAGTGAATCAGCTCTACATATATAAATATCCCCTTATGAAACCATTTTATTTGGACTCTATAGCGTCGGGTGGATAAACAGACCATCGTCTGACTGCCTTACCCATTGTTAAACCAGCTTGGAAACCACCAGCCCTTCTGAATGCTGCTGTCACCAACTTCTGGGTTTCTAAGAAATGAAAAAGATGACAAATGTTTTTAGAAAATGAGGCAGTCCCAAACTGGGGGTTTTCCAAACTCTTTTCATGGCAGGTCACTTAAAAAAATTTTTTTTTAAATCACTAATTCATAAAATGAGCCGAAGCGACACCGCTCTAGCTGAATGAGAGATGGACCTGACACTCCCTGGATCTCCCCTCCCTTGGGCGTCCCCTGGCGCTCAGCTCATCCAGGGAGCCCTAGCAGGGAGGGAAGGAGAGAAGAATGACAAGATGTGGAGGTAACTAATACCTAACTCTGGGTCCTGGATCTGCCACTTACTAGTTGTGTGACTGTGATCGGACATCTTCTCCTCTGAAAAGTTAGATGCTAATAACAACAACAATAATAAATCTACCATGAAGGTGGCTTTGAAGACTAAACAAAGTAGCATACGTAAAAGAGCTTTCTAAGTTGAAAATGACTGTACCAAGTCGGCGTCTTTCAAGAAAACAGTGCACGTTTCCAAGAATGATCTCTTTTGCTAAACGAGGAGAATTTGAGTTGCTACAAAGGTCAGCAGTGACAGACTCAGGAAATCTGAGGGTCTCTAAACCAGAAAGAAGCTCAGCAATCTGTAATCAGAACCACTTTCACCACACACATGCTGAAGTGTCCACATTCACTGTGAGAGTCTCTCCAAGGTGGGCACCTTCCGGAGGCAGGAAAAGACGGGGAAGCCAGGGGATACAATGCCCTTCGGTTGGACAAATAAGGTGGTGAGGCATGAATGGGTATAAATAATAAGAAACCTATTTTAAAGCCCATCTACTTTCAAGAAGTGCTTGAGATGGTCTATGATTAAGAAGATATGGTTACTTTTTCTTTTTCCCACTTGCATAAAATGAATAAATTTTCCAAAATTCAAAAAAAAAAGAAGGTATGGTTACAATAAATAGGGAAACAATACAAGAATAAAGACAAAACTAAACAAACCAAACAAAAACAAAAGGAAACAGAGGAACAGTTTAGTCACTCAGGTAGGTGTTTTCACATGACTTGAGTCATCTCAGCCACTCTGTGAGAATAAAAGTTTTACCTTTATTTTTATTTTATGGCTGAGATATTGGTTGAGTGGGTTTGAGCAAATTGCCAAGATCCCATGGCATGTAAGCACAAAAGCCAGGATTTAACACCAGGGGAGAAATTATATCAGAAATGAAGGCCGAGGAAAGTACAAGTTAAGCACAACACTTTGCTCTGAGCTTCTTGGCAACCAAGACAAAGACAGAAAAATGAAGGCTTACAGAGTCCTAACTGCCAATCATCCTCCTCCTCCTCCTCCTCCACACACTGGTTCACTGGGAAACCCAAACTTTTTTCCTGATCCTTTGTCTCAACAAAATTTCTTGCAGGGGTCTTTATACAACATGTAGTGGGCTGCATAATGGACAATATCTACCCTGATTATTTTTATGAGTAAGGCAGGAATGTTCTCCAGACAACACTACTTAAAGAGACAGATAGTTGATGAGAAGCACGGACAAAACAAGAGTCACGGCTCTATAAAGGCAAGACTAGGGGGCTGGAGGAGTACAGGCCAGACCCCTGGGACCCCTCCCCTCCACCTGTGACCACAGCTGCATCACCACCTGCCATGTTAAGAATGGACTGTAGGGGTGCCAGAGTGGACATGGGAGGCATCCCATAGATATCTAGAATTCAAAGCACTTACTTTGACTGGTTTATCCAGAACAAAGAGGCTTCTGGGCTAAAAGCAAATGAGAAATAAAAACATATCATGTTACTTTTAATTTGGAGAAAACCATTATCATTGAAGTCCTGGGCTGAGTTGAGAGCTTGGGTTCTGTCTACGCCCAGGTTTCCACCTTCCTCTGAGATAGAACCAATGATATCAAGGGACTTCAGTCACTTCTGGATTACTCAGAACAAGGGGTGGGAAGAAGGTCTCTGGAGAATCTCAAATCTCAGTTAAAAACAAAAAAAAGATGGCAGCTCTCCATTGTCCAGGGTGGCCTTGCTGAGGGAGAGGCTCCACAGACAGGTCCCCTCCTGCCACCTGCTCAGGAATCACCCAGGATTATCTTAAAACCAACGACTGCAGAGCCAGCATACCACCAGCTCAGAGCCTTCTACAGAGCAGCCTCAAAGGGCATTTCTTTAGCCAACGAAGGCAGTGAGACCATCTGAAGGCACCTACAAGACTGGACCAGCGACTGTATGACTGCTCTAGGGGACCACCTCCCTTCATTCAACAAATACTTGCTGACAGTGTGTTACATGCCAAGTGCTGGGGATATGGCATTGACTGAGACAGACACAGTCCCTATGCGTCCTTGTGATGCAGACAAGCTACTGGGGACAGCAGAAAAAAAAAAGCGTAAGTAACCAGGAGCACTTAACAGGAAGACCTGGAAGGCTTCCCAGAGGAGGGGATAATGTTTTAGCTGAGTTCTGAAGGATAAATAGGAGTCCAGGGGAAGAGGAACTGGGAAGAATGTCCCTAACAGAGACAAAAATATGCAAAGGCCCTGAGAAAGGAAGGAGGCACTTAAATGTGCAAGGAAATAAACAGAGAAGTAGCCAGACGTCCCCTCGCTGGGGCCTGCTGGGGATTTTGCCCTTGAAGAGTTTTAGGCAGGAGACGAATAGGGTCCTATCTGTAGGCCTTGTGAGAGTAGATATGGGTGACTAGCCATGAGGCTGGCAGTGGTCCAGGCCCAGGTCAAGGGAGCCAGGGAGATGGAGGGAGAGGAGTGCACTGACTTGAGAGACATTTGGGGAGCAAAGGGACAGGACTTATAGTACTAGATTCCTCCATTGTTTTGTGCACGGAAGCTGTGCCCAATGGCTAAACCTTACTTGCTCACTTCTCCTCCCTGTGAATATAAAGGAGAGAGCTTGGTAGAAACAGGTCTGGACCTGGGCTCAGGTACCTGCCCTGGCTCAGCGCCTTTCTGGCCCCAGCTGCCCTCATCTCTGAAAACAATAAATGACTAATATTTGTTTCAGACTTTGCCTTCTGCCCCTGCTGGGAGTCCACATCTCCTGGTAGGAGTAAAATGCATGCCCTCTTTCCACCCATGTTTCCCCTCTGAGCTCAATACTTGTGGACCAAGCTCTAACGTCCCTTGTTTCTAAATCTGTTTATTGATCCGACAATATTCATAACAGCTAATACTTGGCCAGGGACTGTTCTAAGAGATTGACATGTATTAGCTCATTAAATCCTCACAACAATCAGTGAAGGAGGTTCTATTCTTCCTCAGAGGCACCTACACATTAAGTGGTTTTGTTCAAGGTCGTACTGCTAGGAGAAGAAACAGTATTTGAACCTGGGGAATCTGACTCCACGCCCTACAAGAGGAGGAAGGGAGAGGGGAGAGGAGGGGGCGGGCCCGCTGCAACTCAGCACTCAGACCCCCACCTGGCACTCAGGGCATCAATCTGCAGATTCAGATTCGCCACCTTGTCCCAACTTTTTAATCTGCCATCTTGCCCTTTGCACCCTCCTCTCCCAGAAGCCTTCGACATCTCAGGTCACAGCAACACCCACGCTGCAGTGTATGGCATTTGACACATATTCATCCTTCAAGGCACAGCTCAAATGCCACCTCTTCTGTGTCTTCCTTGGTACGATCCTAGCACAGTACCTGGCACACAGTAGATGCTCAATAAATATTTGTAAATGAAGGCAAAAAAAATAGATCCCTCTCTAAGCCAAACATAATCTTTGCCTTTTTGAACTCTCATGGCCCCTTTTCTCTCCCTCTGATGTCCTTCCTTCACTCGCATTGTTGGTTTTTTTTTTTAATTTAAATTTATCTAGGCTTTTGGTTTGATTTTCTAAATTTAACTTAAAAAATATATTTATTTATTTATTTATCGTTGTGTTGTTGGGTCTTTGTTGCTGCGCACGGGCTTTCTCTAGTTGTGTTGAGAAGGGGCTACTCTTCGTCGCATTGCATGGGCTTCTCATCGCCGTGGCTTCTCTTGCTGTGGAGCACGGGCTCTAGATGCACGGGCTTCAGTAGTTGTTGCACGCGGGCTCAGTAGTTGTGGCTCACGGGCTCTGGAGCACAGGCTCAGTAGTTGTGGTGCACAGGCTTAGTTGCTCCATGGCATGTGGGATCTTCCCGGACCAGGGATCGAACCCATGTCCCCTGCATTTGCAGGTGGATTCTTAACCACTGTACCACCAGGGAAGTCCTGCATTTTTGGTTTATTGGTGTGTACGTCTGCTTGCTCCATCCAAAGCATAACCCCTTGAGGGTAGGAATTCTCCATGGCTCACACTGTATCCCTCACAGCACTCGGCATGAACAACCAGCTCAAGAAAGAGCCCCAGACGATGAATCAGATCTGAGTTCTAGTTAGAACTTGGACATAAATTCACTGTTAAGTCATTTCACCTATTTGGTCTCCATTTTGTCACTTGAAAAATGGGAACTCTCAGCTAAAGGAAGGGTTGTAATCGTGGGTCGAGAATGGGCTGCAATCAGACAGCCCCGGACCTAAATCTTCCTGAAAATGTGACTTTGAAAATTCACCTTTAACACTGTGGAGACTCAGTGTTCCTCATCTGGAAATGCTGACTAATACTTACTTGCAGGCCTATTTTAAGAACTGGAGGGAATGCACAGTGCAGTTCCTGGCACCTGCAAATGCTCAATAACTAGTAGCTGCTATCATCAAAAGCACCCTCACTATCATTACTTTATTACAACTTTTAAGGTTTCTTCCATCTCTAAAATTCTAAGAATTTTTTCTTATCCAGCCTCAAATCAAACATTCTTTCAGGATGCTCTCCTGACAATAGTTCTCTTTCCTAATCAGTTGATGTGTCCGATTGAGTTATTTTACAACCCTTTTTAGCTACAGTGCTGCCCACCTGTCTAAGGTTAGTGCCCTCAGCTCACCTCAGATCATCACATGGTCAATTCACAGGGTGGCAAAGAATCTGCTGCCTTTTAAACCTCTTGCAGACATTCAAACAGATTCCTCACACTGAAGAATTCTGTGGCAGCCGTCTGGGTGCCAGACTATGGCCCTGAAGAGCGGCCAGAACCTGCTCCAGTTACTGTGCAGAGAAGAGTGTGCCCAGCACTGAGAAATAACCCTCTTTATGGGAGGCTAGTGCCAAGATGCACATTTGGGCCTTTGGCTCCCATAATTTAATTTTGTGAAGTACCCAAAATATGGAAGTATGACTCTGGCTGCAATTCAAAACACCAAGGTTATCCAACCAAGCGTTCAGAGCTTGAAGGTTACCTACACAAGCAACTCAATTCAGGGGAGGAACCCGAAGGGCGCTTGCTCTTCTGTTGGAATCTTCCAACTGCTAGAGCTCTTCCTTCTATTATTTGCCAAAATCCCCTGTCCTATTCTGCCCTCTGAGCAGACGATGAGGATGGCGGTAAGGATGGTGATGATAATGGTGAGAGCAGCTAGCATTTACTGAGTGTGTTGCCCTAAGTGGTTTATACACAGTAACTTATTGAATCCACCAACCCTATGAGGCAGGTACTACTGTTATGCCCATTTAGAAGAAAAAATAATCCAGGTTTACTAAAGCTTTTACAGGTATACAAACTGGTCTGCTCCACAAATACACTCACTAAGACAGGGAGAACAGCCCCCCTATTCATCAGTCATTTCTTTATTTTTTTTAACTTATTATTTTATATTGGGGTATAGCTGATTAACAATGTTGTGATAGTTTCAGGTGTACAGCACAGTGATTCAGTTATACATATACGTGTATCTATTCTTTTACAAATTCGTTTTCCATTTAGGTTGTTACGTAATATTGAGCAGAGTTCCCTGTGCTATACAGTAGGTCCTTGTTGGTTATCCTTTTTTTTTTTTTTGTGGTACGCGGGCCTCTCACCGCTGTGGCCCCTCCCGCTGCGGAGCACAGGCTCCGGACGTGCAGGCTCAGCGGCCATGGCTCACGGGCCCAGCCGCTCCGCGGCATGTGGGATCTTACCAGACCGGGGCACGAACCCGTTTCCCTTGCATCGGCAGACGGACTCTCGACCACCGCGCCACCAGGGAAGCCCTGGTTATCCATTTTAAATACAGCAGTGTGTACACATCAATCCCAAACTCCCTAACTATCTCTCCCCCCACCCTTCCCCCCACCCCGGTAACCATAAATTTGTTCTCCCATTTTTAAAGATAGGGAAACTGAGGAACAGTGTGGCTGAATAACTTGCCCAAAGTCACAGAGGAGGTAAGTGGTGGCACAGGACCAGCCCCAGGCAGCCTAGCTCCAGACTTCAGCGAGGATATTTCCTCAGCCCTCAAGTATCTAAGGAAGCCCCGGGAACTCCCTGCATCCAACACTGACTGAGTCATCTTTTCTTTGGACTAAGTACCCACAGTTTCAATTCAAAAGATCTGGTTTATAGACCACTTCAACAGGGTCACTCTCTAGCTTGTCTTGTTTTTCTTAAAATGAGTTGTTCAGAATGAAACAGGATAACACTCCAGAAGCGGTGAGATCTATGCAGCAACCCAGGGAATAATAGCTCTGGAGTCCAGAGAATCCTCCTTCTACTGATGTACCTGAAAGTGCAGTTCCTTTATAAGCGGCCAAGATTGTCCTGCTGGCTCATCAAATCTTAGAAGTTAATAATTGAAAGAGACATTCTAATGTTCATCCAGGCCATCATCTTGAACTTGGGAGGCTTCTAAGACACTTCACCATGAAAATATCAGTGGTGGGCTTCCCTGGTGGCACAGTAGTTGAGAGTCCGCCTGCCGATGCAGGGAACACGGGTTTGTGCCCTGGTCCAGGAAGATCCCACATGCCGCGGAGTGGCTGGGCCCGTGGGCCATGGCCGCTGAGCCTGCGCGTCCGGAGCCTGTGCTCCGCAACGGGAGAGGCCACAACAGTGAGAGGCCTGCGTACCACAAAAAAAACAACAACAACAAAAAAAAAACAATGGTGACGAGACAGCTCTCCTGGCCCAGAATTGGAAGGTGGCCTTTTTTTTTTTTTTTTTAATTTATTTTATTTTTGGCTGTGTTGGGTCTTCGTTTCTGTGCGAGGGCTTTCTCTAGTTGTGGCGAGCGAGGGCCACTCTTCATTGCGGTGTGTGGGCCTCTCACTGTCACGGCCTCTCTTGTCTCAGAGCACAAGCTCCAGACGCACAGGCTCAGGAGTTGTGGCTCACGCCCTTAGTTGTTCCGCGGCATGTGGGCTATTCCTAGACCAGGGCCCGAACCCATGTCCCTGCACTGGCAGGCAGATTCTCAACCACTATGCCACCAGGGAAGCCCTAAGGTGGCCTTTTTGAAAGAAAGGCTGAGCTGTACCAATGCCTCTTAAGTCAAAACCATCATGCATTTTTGTAGCCACTTGCGGAGACTCCTTTCTGTCAGAGGCCTCTGCAGCTGGAATCTCCGAGGCATTGGTAGTTTCCAAAAACACAGAAGCAGCTCAAATATTTGGGGTGAATCCACTGATGAACTTGAAAACTCAGAAATATTTAATTCATCTTGCTTTCCAGGGTTAAAAGAAAGACAAAATACCCCAAAGTTTTGCCAGGCACAAATGAATCACCAGCAATTCAGAGTGTATTTTGCACCAAAGTCAACAACCTTGAGTTGTTCCTTTAAACTTAGCAAATATTTTAGGACTGCAAAAATCAGGGTGGATTTCTCATGGAATTCCTGTCTGAAATTTCTTAAGGTAATTTCCATATCTGGTCATATAAATAATTTAATATGACATTTTGGTCTGAATATGACCTTACTGTTTCTGGCTCTAGCCTACCCAGAACCGCAAAGGTATAAAAATCAAGACATTAGGAACATGGCGGAAGGAAGATAATTAATTACTTAGAAGGTGCATGAAGATCTAATGATTCTGGGCTTCCCTGGTGGCACAGCGGTTAGGAATCCGCCTGCCAATGCAGGGGACATGGGTTCAAGCCCTGGTCAGGGAAGATCCCACATACTGCATAGCAACTAAGCTCACGTGCCACAACTGCTGAAGCCCGCGCGCCTAGAGCCCGTGCTCCTCAACAAGAGAAGCCACCACAATGAGAAGCCCGCGCACCACAACGAAGAGTAGCCCCTGCTCGCCGCAACTAGAGAAAGCCTGTGCACAGCAATGAAGACCCAACGCAGCCAAAAATAAAATAAATAAATCTTTTAAAAAAGAAAAAAAAAGATCTAATGATTTTAAAGACAGTCTAGGGCTCAGGGATACAGGAAGGATGGAACCCCTTCTTTATGGTGTCAGTTAATCCTAATTTTAATTCAACCTGCTGACCTGGCTGATACCTGGAGATTAGAGGAGACTTTCATTAACATCACTTTATCGTGTTTCATAATTACCTGTTGATATATTCCCAAAACACAACAATTACAGTTGAGACAACCAGCATTGACAGAATCACTTTTCCTTTGACATTCATTATTTTCTCCTGGGAAAAGAAAAGAAGAGGGGGAAAAATAGATTAAATGTTGAGAATGGGATATGGTTTTTAAGAAATGCTTCTACCCATATCCTTTCTAAAATGAAAAGTTGATGAATATTTAACGAGAGCTAAGGAGCACGTTCTACCTTAAACTGCATAGGCCTGTGATGGCAAATTAGCCAGTTCAGTGAATTGACGGGGCTGCTTGGGTTGGGAAGGACGCTAAGGCCACTTTGAGGCTCAGAGGGAAAGTACCCTGATTGATCACAAGGTTCACCATGGACGTGGGAGAGTGGGGGTTGTTTGTTTATTTATTTACTTATTTTTATTGTAGTATAGTTGCTTTACAATGATGTGTTAGTTTCTGCTGTACAGCAAAGGGAACCAGTTATATGTGTACATATATCCTCTCTTTTTTGGATTTCCTTCCCATTTAGGTCACCACAGAGCATTGAGTAGAGTTCCCTGTGCTATATAGTAGGTTCTCATTAGTTATCTATTTTATACATAGTAGTGTATATATGTCAATCCCAATCCCCCACTTCATCCCATCCCCCCTTCCCCCCTTGGTAACCATAGGTTTATTCCCTACATCTGTAACTCTATTTCTGCTTTACAAATAAGTTCATCTGTACCATTTTTCTAGAGTGAGGGTCTAGCTAATGTTTCCCATGGACGCCAGCTGCCTCTGACTCAGATCGCCCCACCTCTTGGCATGTGATTTTGGGGAACCATCTATTCCTGAGCTCTGCTGCCCTTGATATACTGCCTATATGCCCATCCTCAGAGGGGAAAACTCCCTGGTCCTTTACAATCCAGACTCAACCACTTCCCAGCCAGCTCTTCTTCTCCACACCCACACAATCGACACACAGTAGGTATATAACTACTTCCTGATTGCCGCATGAAATTGTGATTGAAGGGGGAAGGGGTGATGGGTATGGAATAATGGTTTGGGAAGTACCTCAATTTGGGTAGTCGGGGAAGCCCTCACTGGGGAGGTGATTTTAAAGCTTCCCACGGGATGAAGATAGGATGGAAAAGGATGAAAAGTGCCATGAGAAAGGGTGAGAATATTTCGGAAACAGCATCTATACCAGACTGACCGAGAAAAAGCTTCTTGTGTTTGGAATAAAACAAAAGCAAAAAACCTGGACAAGAAGAAAATAGCGAAGTTGTCCCACCTGAGCGGCTGGAACGAGGGCGGGGTGGTGGTAGGAGGCAGTCAGAGGGTGGGCAGGGGCAGTCAGAGCCTGGAAAGGCATGGAAAGTGGGTGGGGACCCACCAAGGCATCTGAAGCTGAAGAATCACTTCATCCAACTTCGTTCAGAGAGACCCATCTGGGCGCTGGGTATGCAGAACGGATAAAAGGACAAGGGCAGACTATTTTAATGGTCACAAAGAGGAGGTGGCCTGCCTCAAAGGGTGGCTTCATTCAAAATATACTTTGGAGACAGAACTGATAGGATTTGGCTGGTAATTTAGTCATCAGGGATGAGGGAAGAAACAAGGTTTCTGCTTAAGCAGGCGGGTTGTAGCATTTCCTCAAATGGGTTGGAGGAGGAACAGGCTTGAAGGATAATGACCATGAATTGCCTTTTGGATGTGTGTATTTTGAGGAGTGTGTGAACACCTGAATGGAGACGAGTAAGCAAGTGGACTTCCAAGCCTGAAGTTCACGGGAGAGATGTGGGCAGGCTGTGCAGTTGGAGGAGCTGTCCACGGACCCAGGACAGTATTTAACGTGAAGGGAATGAATTCGATTACCAAGGAGAGAATGTAGAGAGAAAAAAAGGAAGGAGGGCCCTGGGCTGAAGCTTGAAGATGCCAACACTTAGAGGTAGGATAGAAGAGGGGGCGAGAAGGAGAGGACCAGGAGGTGGAGAAAACACAAGAGTGGACACGTGGGAGCCAATGTCATCGCCTTGGGGAAGCCACTTCCCAGCTCCACCCCTGACCACCAGCGAAGCCCCCTTTCTCTCCTCCAGCTCCCTCATCACTTTATTTACGTTG
The DNA here is from genome assembly GCF_951394435.1 of Stenella coeruleoalba. NCBI lineage: Eukaryota > Metazoa > Chordata > Mammalia > Artiodactyla > Delphinidae > Stenella > Stenella coeruleoalba. Next base: position 109,823,917 of record NC_137153.1, read on the forward strand.
CTGTACACATCACCTTGGGAGGCGGCTCATGTGGTAACGTCCACATTTTGGCTGTCTCCCCTAATCATTCGTTTGAGCTTCCTGAGGGCCGAAAGGACGTCGTCTTCTTTTTTTTTTTTGGCCACACCACGTGGCATGTGGGATCTTAGTTCCCTGACCAGGGATGGAACCCATGTCCCCTGCACTGGAAGCATGGAATCTTAAACACTGGACTGCCAGGCAAGTCCCAGGAAGGATGTCTTCTTATTCAACCCTGAATCCCCAGTGCCCCACAGACAGCAGACGGGGCTGTCAATAAATGTCTGGTGAGCGCATGAGATAAAATGAGAATGGCACTGAGATGTGTCCTTTCAGGGGACAGGTTATTCTCCAATTCTTTTCAAAGAGCGTTCTGAGATGATTCCCGGCTTGGATCTCACATGCTCCATCACCTTTATTATTAAATCCAGTTAAAGAAGAAAAGGTATGGGATCAGCCATGACACTCTATTCCTTCTTTTTTTTTTTTTTTTTTGTGGTACGCGGGCCTCTCACCACTGTGGCCCCTCCCACTGCGGAGCACAGGCTCCAGAGGCCATGGCTCACAGGCCCAGCTGCTCTGCGGCATGTGGGACCTTCCCGGACCGGGGCACGAACCCATGTCCCCTGCATCAGCAGGCGGACTCTCAACCACTGTGCCACCAGGGAAGCCCTCTATTCCTTCTTGCTTAAAAGGTGCGTTCTGTTTGGAAATGGAAAAGCCAGGGCTGAACTCAAGGTCATAACTCAACCTCCAGCTTTCAGATACAACTGTGATCGGTGGTGTTCCAGAGACCGTGAGAAGATGAGCCTTCTGGGCCACAGGGAAACCTCGGTCTCAAGCTTCTTCCCTGTGAATACCTCGTGAGCTTGCACAGACAGCCCGGGGCCCACAGCAAAGTTACAAAATGCAGAGGGCTGCATGCAACTCGGCCCCGCTGCTGGAAGAAGCCACTTGATTTCTATGTCAACAGCATTAGCACTGAGTGCAAGGAAAGGCCTGGGTGTGGAAGCAAACAGATCTGGACTGAGACTGTGGCCATCTCTCTCTGCCACTGTCTTCAGCCCCAGAGAAGTGTGGATGGTGATAGAACACAGGAGCTTGGGAATGAGGCGGGGATTTGAGACACATGAAAATGGGTAACTCCGAACATGTAAGCATCTTTTCAGACCCTCACCCAACTCCAAGCTCTGAGAACCAAAAGCCTGTTTATAATTCAATTGGCATCAGGCCCTAACGGACATGAGGCTATTTATAAACGTTATCCCACTTAGTGAGACTGTTTAAATGTTTCTTTGCATAAATATTGATGTATTTTGTTACGTGCTTGCTCCTGCTGCACGGGTGCATTACATAATATGATAAGTACCCGGCATGTAAAAAGTTCTGAATTCCGACATATCTGGCCCTAGGGATTCAGAAAAGGGATGGTGGACCTGTAATGGATCACGTTTAGGTGGGTTTCCTCGTCTCTAAAATGGGGTTAAAAATGGTGATGACTGTAAGAGTTGGCATCCATAAAATATTTAGCATCGTGCCTGGCACCATATAAATGCTCAAAAAAGGCTAGTTCGGGCTTCCCTGGTGGCGCAGTGGTTGAGAGTCCGCCTCCCGATGCAGGGGACACGGGTTCGTGCCCTGGTCCGGGAGGATCTCACATGCCGCAGAGCGGCTGGGCCCGTGAGCCATGGCCGTTGAGCCTGTGCGTCTGGAGCCTGTGCTCCGCAACGGGAGAGGCCACAACAGTGAGAGGCCCGTGTACCGCAAAAAAAAAAAAAAAAAAAAAAGCTAGTTCTTACTAGTGGTATCCATAAAACAGGCTGTTGGGAGGATCCAGTGAAGACAGCACAGTGCCTGGTAGTTAGCAAGAGCTCAGAGCATATTTGAGAGAAAAGAATAAGGGTTTTGGAATAAGAACATGTTAAACAATAAAGTGCAAACTGATGCAGATTCGGGACTCGAAAGGTTTATCCAGCTGTTCTGTGCTGCAGCCTGATTAAGAGCCCCTTGGCAATGCCAGGCGACTTTGATTTTCTTTGATCAAGCCCAGGCCATCCGAAGCTTTATCAACCCCACCTGCTGAGGATCAAACGCAAATTTTCTCCTGGTGTAAGAAACATTAAATAGAGAAACGCACAAGCTCTCATGGTAGAGAACATGGACGCTTACATCAGGGAGAGCCTGATATAAAATCAGACACACCCCCTAATCCCCTCTCCAAATGCAGCTGTTTGATTTTTTAATTTCAGAAATTAGCCTCAGAGGCAACTCTAGAAGCCCATTTCTTTCTGGACTCTATAAATGACATGAATCTGCTTACTTTTGCTGCGGCCAGGCATCACTCTTGTTGGAAACTTACAGTTGGAAGCTGTGCAAATGAGCCGATCTCACATCCTTTAGCAAAGCACTGGAAATGGGTGTATACACGCTTCCTGGAATCTGGAACCCCAGTGTCTGGGGACAGAAAGGTTGGCAGGGTGGCCAGCGGGTCTTTTAAAACATTTTAATTTTTCTCTCTGGATAAAATGAGGCATTTGGCAGCCAATGGGGCCTAAAAGCCCTTCGCTGATGTGTTTGTCTCTCAGAATTTTCAAAACTGTGTCATTCTGAAGATTCGTGGTTGACTCTCTGACCCACCAAGTAGGAAAGTTGGGGTTGCTTCCAAATATCCCATTTAAGGGGTTGAGCACAGAATTAGGACCTACAGAGTACTAGCACCCTGCCTTATATGGGAGAGTGTAACTAGCTGAGTCACCTGGACCCCACCCCTCAGAGGATCATGTGAGCCCAGCCAGGCGCAGTTCCACCTGAGCCCTCCCAGCATCTCCCAGGCCCTCTTGTCATGGTGTTTGCGATTTCCCTCTGAATCCATCCCACCACTGGCACAGGCTGCTCCTGGGCCACTCCCAGAACTCAGTCCACAGGAAACCGTCCCCACTCCTTGCTAAAAACCTGGGTGCATTTCGCAAGGCAGGGTCACACTGTAAGCCTGTCGTTCCTCCGCCGTCCTCGCCCCCTCCCCCCGCCTCCTCTTCCACTTCTGTTTGCCTGGAGTGTCAGACATTTCCATGTGGCCCATAAATTAATTCTTCCACACAGAATGATACACACACCCACGACTTCAGAGAATCTCCTAGTTTCACCCCAACTGATCTAAGTCAAGGTATTCCTTCCAGATAGAATTCCTCTCTGAAAGGAATTCTCGTGGCCCTTGTTTTCTCCATCCCATGTCGGGAAAAGGTGAGCATCTCAGCTGAATCACAGCACTCAGAAGCCCTGGAAAAGCCATTATCTTGGGAGAGAATGGCAACAGCAGCGGCAGAGGAAACCATGGGAGAGAATGGCAACAGCAGCGGCAGAGGAAACCAAACCTTCCTGCAGGCTGAAGAATCTTCCTCTCTCCCCGCGATCCTTCCCGCTGCCCCTGGAACCCACAAGTGTTGCAAACAAAACAAAGCAGCTAAGGGGGTGGGGAGAGGGCTCAGGAGCTGACTGGGTGTTAGTCACCCTGCACAGAACTCCGCTAAGAACCTGCAGCCCTATATGCACCACCCGGGGCAAGTTCTCTGGCTCTGAGCCTCTATTTACATAGACAAAAATGGAGCTTCAAACGCCCTCCTCTGGGGTTCTTGAAAGGACAAAAGGAGACATGTTTGCACAGCACATTGTGACTGGTGGTCAGTAACTGCTCCACCAATGGCCGTGGAAACAAGGATGACGCTTTCTCAAGGGAGAGATTCAGAAAGGCGTGGCTCTGAGGGCAGAGCTGTGGTTCCCTCCGAGAGGAGACTTGGCCCTCCAGGGCAGCACCACACAGAAGAGTCAAGCGAGAGCCCTCCACGCCACGCGGTGATGCTGTGACGGTCAGCTCGGCTCCCCACCGCCCCCAGCTCGGGGTGCCGCTGTGCATGGCCTTTGCCCCCGTGGCTCACCATGGGCAGTGAAGGAAGCGGCGGCTCAAACGTCACGCCAGCTCCCACACAGAGCGGCTTTGGGAACCAGGGTCACGGGTTCCTCTGGCCTCAGTCTCCCCAGCCTTGAAACAAGTCCTCAGGCTTTCCTGATGGACCTAGGACCTGGATGAGAAATCAGCCACAGGGCTGGAAGTCTCATTTTATGAGGACAAGTTCACTCAGCCACATGGAGCTCGTCTTGCTGCAATGGCCCGCAGATTCCTGGAAGTGATGATCAAGAGAGAGGACGGCCAAGCAACTCATGTTGAGCCCACAGGCCAACTGATCCAGAAGTTTATGAAACCTCTGAGTCAGGACCCCCGGCAAGACTGGGCCTGCTCTCCCACTGGGGTGGAGAGTGGGGAAAGCCCAAACGCTGCCCCGAGGCGAGGCACTGCTCCTGCCTGGGGGAATCACTCCAGCCTGGGTGCCTGTCCCAGGGCTGCAGGTGGGGCCTGAATACTGACCCCACTCCCTGCAGACCTACCTGGGTCCCAGGAACAACCTGCCCCAGCTAGGCCTTGCTGAGCTCCCAGGAGCCCCCCACTTTGATCCACAAGAGAAGGAGCTGAACTAGCTGCTACTCTGCTCCCTGCTCAGGGGTCCCAGTGATCCAGACCTCACAGCCACCTGGTACCCACACCCCCCTCCCGCCATCCAGGATCGAAGAGCTGAGTTCTTCAGAGATCTGGCTGGCGCCAGCTGAGCAAGAAAGTGCCAGAAGGTTCACAGCCGTGGCATCACCGATAACAAGTTGTAAAGCTGAAAGAAACTTCTAAACTCGCAGCTATAAAAAGCAACCACTGACTAACCATGCTAGAGGCAAAACGGATTGGTCTTTGTCTCTGTTAAAAATGATACTACAAAATCAGCAGAGAGGCAGCCCAGGAGTACGCAGCCAAAGTATGACAGGGGCATCAGACAGCTGAGCAATACTGATCATTTTCTATTACTTTCACATTTTATTAGGATGTTTTCTGGATTTTGTCCTATGTGGAGTATTAGTCAATTTTTGTTATTTGTTGGGATGTCTCCTCACATTCTAAATAGTTTTCCATAACCATGGGTTTCACATCCACGGATTCAACTAACCACGGATCGAAAATGTTAAAAAACAAAAAATTCCAGAAAGTTCCAAAAGGCAAAACTTGAATTTGCTGCGTCCATGCAACTATTTACATAGCATTTACATCATACTCGGTATTGTAAGTGATCTCCAGGTGACTTAAAGTGAACAGGAGGATGTGTGTAGGTTATACGCAAATACTATGCCGTTTATGTAAGGGACTTGGGCATCTTCAGATTCTGGTGTCTGTGAGATCCTGGAACCAATCCCCTGTGGATACCGAGGGACGACTGCATTCACTTCCACACTAATATTATACTTGCAACTCTGCATTCTTTTTCTTAAAGCGGACCCTGAAAATTGAATAAGCTTCTGGCCCTGCAACACTTGGATGCCCCCCAACTGAACCAGGCCAGGCCCCAGGCTAAATGCTTTACCAGTAATCTCTCAGGTAAGCCTCACAACGACCCTGTGAAGGCATTCTAGTATCATGCTCATTTTACACATATGAAAATGGAGGCTCAGAAAGGTTAAGTGACTTGCCTAATGCCACACAGCATAAAGTGGTGGAGCCAGGATTCAGGTCCAGAGAGCTGGCCTCTAGTGTCCACCCTTTTAACTCTTTTGTTCTCAGTAAACATGCAGGCTTACCCATGGACTAACCACCCATGTGTCTCTGCAACATCCTCTCATTTTGCCTTTCATGATTACCACTTAGCAATTGACCCAAAGCCAGCTAATCACAGGCTAGACTCACTGAGGGACTAGCTTCTCCTTGGACCAGCTGGTGAGCACTGGCTCAACTCCTCTGCCATTTCCAGGTGCCTCTTGTGTGCCTGGTGTGGGAGCCTTCCGCACTCACTCCATCCTGTTCATCCCTCATCCTGGTCAGCACGGCGGCTTTTAGCTGAGGAAACTGAGCTTTGGCAAAGGCTGAGATAGATCACTGGGCTCACCCACAGGTGGGTGGTGTGTTTGAAAGGCAGACCCTGTGCCTCCCAGGCCCAGCTTTGGCAGGGGGTGGTGCTGAGGGTGAGGAGGGAGAATGCTGCTTTATCCTAAAACCTCTCTAAATTGGTGGGCATTACGGGGAAATGCTCCCTGTTGGGAGAAACATGTTATAATTCGTGGGGGAAAAAAAGTGCATGGAGGGCTGTTTCCAGTTATGTCTTTCATTACAAGGGTCAGAGTAAACACAGACGGAGGAAAACAAGAGACAAGCTTCAGACTAAATATACAACTAGCTGTCGCTCCAGCCATCACAGACGGAACAACCTGTTCTCGGAGGGACGTCTTGTAGTGCCCTTTCTTGAATCCCCTTCAGGAAATCTGAAGCCTGGATCCAGCCAGCTTTTCCTTGCTGCCTGGCCCAGAAATCAGTGTGCAAGAGTTTTTCCAAGAGAAAGAAGGGGAGGTAAATGAAGGGTCGGCGCTGCCCTGAGAGGGCTCTGCATCCACCCGCAACGCAGGTCCTGGGCCCCAAGACTCGCCCTCCTGCCCCTGCAATGGCACTTTGAGTCCTGCACAGAAAACCCCAGGCTGCAGCCACGCCCTGTGAGGTCCTGCCAGGGGCAGCAAAACTAACAGGGACTGGACCAGCATCCCACCAGCACCCACTTGATCCGACGCCGGGGAGAGGAGGACTCTGTCTTCTTCTAGAACTACCGAGGGGACCAGCAAGCAGTTCGGGGGAGAGCGCGGTTCCTCCCCCAGGGGCATGCACGCCGCAGCTGGCTCACAAAACCCCCAGTGACCCCGACAAGGCAGAGGTAAATCATTTCAACATATCACGTACCTCATCGTCTGCTTCTCTCCCCCCCAGAGTAAAAGGCAAAACAACAAAGTTCTATTGAGCTCCGTTCTGCAGAAGGAGGCCGGGCTGGGAGGAAAGGAAGGTGCTCCGTTCCAACTCCTGTCAAAAGAATAAACAGCTGTTTCGGGAAGAGGGGGGCAGACGGATCCCGCAGCAGCAGTCAGGGCTTTGTTCCTTGCTGGCCCTGCGAAGTGGGCCGTTTATCAGGCCTGTTGACTCAGAGCTGCATGCCAAGGCAGAGACGTTCCTCTCTGGGCCCGGGAACGGCCCGGCCTCCCTCACCAAGCGAAACTACAGGTCCAAACTAGGGCTGGTGTTGGAGGAGGGAAGGCCACCACCCTTGGGAGAGACGTACAGGCCACCTGCGTCACCCGCTCCTGGGCGAAAATGAGAACCGTTCTGAACCCAAACAACCCCAAGTGACAGCTACCAGGAACAGCTGATGGAGAGTTAAAAAGGAAGGGAAAAAAATGGAGAGGGGTGCTTGAAGGAGAGAGTCCTCAAGACTCCTGTTGTCAGCCACCTAAACGTTCCTCCACATCGAGCCTCTCTTCCACATCCTTTAGGCTTCAGAAGTTGTTTTGTTTGAGCGCTATTTTTATAGAACGTTCTGAGATCGCCCGCATTGCAAGCCGAGCTATAAGAACTTTAAAAGGTCACTGAGGCCCAACCCTGCTCTTTGGCTGAATAATGCTTAACCCTTCCCACACCCACCTCCAGCTCCCAAAATAGAACTTCCCAGCTGGAAGGGACCTCACAGCGGTGGATTTTCAAATATTGAAACAGCGAAAGCTTTAAAAAAAAAAAAAGCACATGAAGTCATTCTCAGAACCCCTATGTGAAACAGAGGACACAGGGAGCTGTGGTTGATGCAGGGAAATGAAGCTTAAAGCCCCCCTACCCATCTCTCCCAAGTGGCCCTGGACACCTCCTTGGGAGTACAGACTGGAAACCCCAGACAGACCAAGGAGACGGGACCAAAACCAGATGGAAAGGGGCCAAGGACTGCCCCCCAGCCTCCAAGGGATGCCTAATCCAGCCTCTTCCTCTTGTTCTCCAGAGCCTTCACGGCCCCCTCCTCTGCGGGCATGAGCTAGTCGACCAGTCTTCAGGGTCTGGAAGTGCTGCTTAACTACTTACTTAAATCCTTCCTGCCGGCATCTACTACAGCTAACCCAGCCACACCTTACAACCCAGTTATTCCACCCAGGTCTATACCTCAAAGAAAGTACACATAAGCTCACCCAGAGACACGGACTGGAACATTCACAGTGCACCAAAAACTGGCAACGACCCCAAGGCGCACCATCAGACAGATCGGGTGCGATCGAGCGTGGGAGTCCACGTACGTCAGCGAGAAGTAACCAGCTACAGCCACTGACAGCAGCAGGATGCGTCTCACACACACTTCTTTCTCACTGAGCGAAAGCAGGCCTGGGTGACTCCATTCATTGAGCGTTCAGAAATAGGCAAAACCAACCTGTGGTGCTAGAAGTCAGAGAGGGGGGTGGTAGAGACTGGGAAGGGGCCCCGGGGGAGTTCCATGCTGTTTCTTGAGCCAGGTAGTGGTTACACAGGTGTGTCTACCTTGTGAAAATTCATCCCAAATGTCCCTTCTCTGTGTGTATGTTAAGAGCAAAAGTGAACAGAAACCCTCCTGCTGGAAACTGCATTCTCTGGGGCATTCTGTCTTTCCCTGACTCTGGCTCTCAGGACACAGGGTCACGGATAGACCTTGCTTTTTTCCTTCTCTTGGGGTGGACCTCCCAATACCGAGCACCACGGAGCACCTCACTATGGGCTCAGGGAAGATCTGTTGCATTAAATGATCCAGGCATCTGTACTGTGGTCAACAGGGAAGGGAAAGATGACAGCCTTTGGAGGCTAAGGAGCTGCGCTAAGATAAACCGGTCCTTTCTACGAGCAAGCACTGATCACACGGGTCTTCCGTTTTATAGTTTACAAAGCAGCCTCTCGCCTTTAGCTCAGTGAGTCCTCAGGCTCACCCACCCAGGGGTCAGGGAAGGGAGGGAGGCTCTGAGAGCCTCTGCGACTTGCTCGAGGTCACCAGCTGGTGGGTCTCATGCCGCCCTTCCTCCTGAGCTGCCCCCGGGGGACACTCTACAGGTTAGTGGAATCAGAAGCTCCAGGTTGGTTAACCACAGCTCGACAGAGCATGCAAACCTGGAAGGCAGAAAATTCAACTTCCAGAGGATCCAACATGAAATTCCTCCTTCCCTGAAGCACAGACTCTCAAAACAAAGGAGCACATACTTGTGGTCGGTTTTTAATTGAGAGGCGGGGAACTGGAGCAAGGGAGCCTCAGGCCATGTTGCTCTGCTGATCAAAGGAGGCCAGAGGCTGTCCAGGTTAAGAGCCTGGCATCCCGGCCAGGCTGACTAATCTCATCACTCGATGGTCACCAAGGTCCCTTCCAGCCCTAACAGTCCACGGGCCTGTCAGACGACAGCCAGCATTCAGGGCCTGTCTGTCTGCCACACCCCAACCTAGAGGCTCACACAGCCTCAGAGCTGCAGCCCAGGTGTGGAGATGCCCTGGCTTCACATCCCAGACCCCTTCCGGCCGGGAATCACGAAGGATCAGACCCCCACCCTGCTTACCTCTGTGGAAGTGTGAGGATTAATTGTTCTTGGCCAAGAATGCTACAGACACAAAAGTTTCAGGCTGTCACTGTTTGTTGAATCCTGAATGTGTTCAGGGCAGTTATAAAAGACATTTTTTTTTTTTTGCGGTACGTGGGCCTCTCACTGTTGTGGCCTCTCCCATTGCGGAGCACAGGCTCCAGACGCACAGGCTCGGTGGCCATGGCTCACGGGCCCAGCCGCTCCGCGGCATGTGGGATCCTCCCAGACCGGGGCACGAACCCGCGTCCCCTGCATCGGCGGGCGGACTCTCAACCACTGTGCCACCAGGAAAGCCCTATAAAAGACATTCTTGCTGATGCTCGTGAGTGCTGGAGCAATTTGGTTGGTTTCCCCTTCTCTGTGTTGGGGGTAATCATAGTCCCCACCTCTCAGGGTAGGCCAGGAGCTTAGAGCATGGTGGCCTACCCTGCTCTAAGGGTATCATGGGGGTCATCATTCCAGGACAGACTCCACCAAAGCCGTGCTGGGGCGCTCCCCCTGCTTCCAGAAGCTTCCGTCCTGAGCCTCAGCCACACCCCTTGTACCAGGAAGCCCCTCCCTGGGGCTGACCTTGGTTCTTCATGCTGTAGGTCAGACTCTTTCTAGAGAAGGAAGATGCTGGCTTTGTTGACAGCTTGGAAGGTACGAGGAGCTTCCACCGAGGGGCAAGGACTGGGTTCTGAGGACAGCCTGGGCTTGAGCCCCCAATACAGGTGGCTGGATTTCCCCAACCGAGGAGTCTCCCCTCCCCCTCTACCCTCCCTGGCTTCCTCTCAGGCTGCTGGCCCCAGATGGAGGTGAAAAAGAGGCACCTGGTTGTTCTTATCACAATCGGGTGGTGGGTGCCAGGGGGTGCCCTCGACTCCCCTAGAAATTCTCACCCTTCCCTGAATGGAGAGAGGCTTGAAGCCAGTAGGCCAGTGCCCTGCCTCAGAGCAGAACTACTTCCTGAACAGGTGAGAAGCTCAGCGTCCCTCAAGGTCACCATCATGCCCTGTTTAGAGCCCACTGCTGTCTACAACGACCCATATACTTTTACACAACCCTAGGAGGGTAAGTAGGGTGAAGAGTACAGTCCCAAGTTATAAGGAAGGGAACTGAGGATAAAGTAAGAACCTTACAGAAGTGTACGGTCTGAGTCATTAACCCTGGAATGGAAGACAAGTTTAGGGTTTTTCCATGATTCTATCCCACCTTAACCTCTTATACCCCCGATGGTGGTGAAGCCAGACCAAACTGGGGATGCTAACGGATGTAGAAGAAGGCAGGGGCTGTGAACCAAATGCCACTGGAACCCAAGAGCTATTGGGGGGTGGGGGGTGCTTGTCTTCCATCTTGGTCACTTCCGGGTCTTCCCAGTACCTGGAACAGCACCTGGCACCTATTAGGCGCTCAATAGATATATGTTGAATGAATGCTGAATGAAAGCCAGGAGCCAGCTGGGCAGCAGAATTGTGTGAATTTGACCAGGTATAATGCCATAGGGAGTGATGGGGTCTGTGGTAAACTGGGGAACTTCTGCCCAAATCAGATCGAAATCAGATTTTCAAAAGAGAGACAAAAAAATTGGGACTTCCCGGTGGTCCAGTGGTTAGAACTCTGCGCTTCCACTACAGGGGGCCCATGTTCGATCCCTGGTCGGGGAACTAAGATCCCACAAGCTGCCCAGTGCGACCAAAAATAAAAAATAATAATAATAATAAGAGAAAAATAACTGCACCTAAACAGCACTTCTCTGATTACGGAATGTGGTATATTGGCCACAGATGACTCCTTTTTTAAGGGAAATCATTTTGTACCAGAAACTAAAAGTACTGTTTGAACCCCTGCTCCGTTATCACCAGCCTGTGTGATGCAGCCATGTCCAGTTCCCTTCTCTGTGCCTGTGTTTTCTCATCTGTGGAGTGGACGGTCCCTCCCAACTCCACTCTGCCCTGCCTGAGCCTGAATCTGGGGGTACAGCTGTGGATCGGGCTCTTATAGAAATCTGACCAGGGGAATCTCAGAAGCCTTCATGGAGGAGGTGATGTGACTGGACCTTTTCAGGTGGGCTTCTCCTGCCTCCCAGCGACCTGGCATGTCTGTCTGCACAGGCCTTCACCCCTCTCTTCCTTCTCACTAAAGACAGGCTGGCAGGCAGCCCCCCCCTTCAGGATTTGTAAGTCCTCTTCTGCTCAGGCCCGGTCCCCCCAGGAGGTCCTGTGGGGGTCATCTTATGAACCAACCAGCTTTGGCTTTTGGAGGCAGGGGCCAGGATGCCACAGAACCTCCAGGCCACTCAGGAGCCCTTCTGAACCCTCCCAAAGGAGGCCCCAAACACACCGGTGAAAGAAAAGAGGAAATGGGGCACAATTCTGGCCCCAAAACAGAGAAACTCAGCCAAGCAAAGAGAAGGGAAACCAGTTTTTTGAGAGAGGGGACTCCGAGGCTGGCAGAGCCACAGAGAACTTTCTCCCAACCCGGCTCACTGCAAGGCCGGGGTGAGGACTCACGCAACCGTGAAGATAAGGAGGCTAGGCAGGCCTGCCCCACTCAGCCCAGCCCAGCCCAGCCCCAGAAGCATTTCTTTCCAAAGAGCCTGCGGAAGGGGTTGGATTGCAGTGAAGAAAATGTTTTAAAAATTGAAGTCAAGACCAATAATACAACCAGATAAAAGAAAGCCCAAGAAAGTGCTTTCTAAATCCAGTGACCTGCTTCCACAGGCCGTGTGGCTCCAGGCACATCCTTTTCCCCATCTGGGCCTTACACCCCATGTGGGCGCTAACCGAAGCGGAAGCAGCACTTCCCCAGGATCCCTATGGCTCCTTGGAGGGGACCCACGTGGGCTCGGTTGGCTGTGAAGATCCTGCTCTCACTTGCTCTGCAAATCTGGCTGATGGATGTGCAGCCTTCAGAGCTCAACATCACCTCCTCTGAGATCTGCTTCCCGGCTGGAGCTGATCCTCTCTCCCAAATTCCCACTGCCCTTGTGCAGCCTACTTGGAGCACAGGTTGCTGTGCAAGTGTCCATCTCGCCCTCCGCGTGCAAGCTCTCAAGGGCAGCAGGGAGCTCTGCTTTAACTCAAGGTCCCTGGTGGTCCTCATACAGGGTCCAGTACAGAGGCGGTCCTGAGGATCGGTGGATGGACGGACAGATGGATGGTATATTGGCTTGCTAGGGCTTCCGTAAGGAAGTACCACAAACTGGGTGGCTTAACACAACAGAAGTTTATTCTCTCACAATTCTGGAGGCCAGAAGTCCAAAGTCAAGGTGTTGGCAGAGCTGGTTCCCTCTGAAGGTCATGAGAGAGCACCCAACATGCCTCTCTCCTAGCTTCTGGCGGTTGCCAGCAACCCTTGGCGTGTTCCTTGTGACAGCATAACCCAGCGCTCTACAGCGCCACACAGCGTTCCCCGTGTGTGTGTCTGTGTCGAAGTTTCCCTCTTCTTAGAAGGACACCAGTCACTGGATTGGAGCCCACCCAAATCCAGTGTGACCTCATCTTAGCTTGAGTCATCTGCAAAGAATCTATTTCCAAAAAAACTCATATTCATAGGCACTGGGAGTTAGGACTTGAACACATCTTTTTGGTAGACACAATTCTACCCACTAGAGACAGTTATCCAAATAGCTATTGGTTGGGAGCCTGTAAACACTCGCAGAACCACCTGCATACAATTACAGAGCTGAAAGCCAAAGGTTGGAGGCAGGTGGGGACGTGCAGGTGGTCTTGAGAGAGAGGAAAGTGGATGGAATCCTTAGAGCATCTCTATTTGATCAGGATTATAGGAAGAAGAGAAACGCCTCCCTGAGACAGGCTCTGTGGGATGCCCAGTAGAGATGCTGCAGGTCAGCCAACATTCAGCTCTGGGCAACATAGAGATGTGAGTGGATAAGATCACCCTAGGAGGGGAAAGATGTGAAAGAAGAGGGGGCCCCCGGGAGCAGCTGGCATCAAAAACCCATGGAAGCTTGGAGTCGGGTACCAGATTGCAGTGTGTCGAGGAAAGAACCTCAGGCGAGGAAGTGACGTCAGTGAGTGCAAGGACCTCTTGCCAGCAACTTGCCTTGGGAAGGGTTGGAGAGAGGGTCCAGTTAGAGAAGCCATGGAGAAAAAGGGAAATACTCCTGAGTACACTGCTGACGATGGGAAACCCCTGATGAGACAGAGCCACGGAGAGGAGGGTTTGTAGGTTCAGAGGAGGGAAAGGACAGGTGCTGAAGAGCTGTGGAGGAAGAGCTGAAGGGTGTGGAGGAAGGCTTCAGGGAGGATGGAGGTGGGGATGCCACCAAGACAGGCAGAAGGTGCTTCCCCTTGTGCAAAAAGTGAGGAGACAGGGGACTTCCCTGGTGGCGCAGTGGTTAAGAATCCACCTGCCAATGCAGGGGACACGGGTTCGAGCACCGGTCCGGGAAGATCCCACATGCCGCGGAACAGCTGGGCCCGTGAGCCATGGCCGCTGAGCCTGCGCGTCCGGAGCGTGCTCCGCAGCGGGAGGGGCCACAACAGTGAGAGGCCTGCGTAGTGCGCGCGCACACACACACACACAAAAAGAATGCTGGGATTAGCCCCATCTGAATTCTCAGCTCAACTCCGCCCCATGACACTCCTCTGGCTGCCTCTGGCCTCACTTGCCCCCGGAAGAGGGAAGGCTGTGGAGGGAGGGTCGTGTTCCGGGGGCAAGGGTGCTGGGGCCTGAGAATCCCAAGGAGTGGGATTGCCAGGCAAACGAGGGGTGGCAACAGACAGAGGTCCTGTCCCCTGCTGTGCCTCCAACTCTGAGCAACTCCCTGTGTGTGCCTCGCTGTTTCCCACCCCCCTCCCCAATCAGATGAAAAGGTGGGGCTGGTGTCTCGGACTCTGCATCGCATGCCAGCTCTGGGGGCTCACGGCACCCGTCATGCCCAGCCACACGCTCTCAGCGAATAACGCCCCCAGAGGAGCAGTTGGTGCGTTCAGAGCATGTGATGAGGCTCCAGAAACCAGAGTCAGAGGGGAGATGACAGCCTTTGGGTGGAGGGAGGGCACTCTGGGGAGGGAGCCGGTGGCCCGAGCCAACAGCCATGCGGAATCCAAAGCTCTACCTGGTTCCCATCAGAACAGCTGAGCAGTCAGGGTCTAAAGAAGGCTCCTTCCCCCTCAGCCAAAATGCGAGGCCCTGGAACCAGCAAGGGGCCGTTTCATGTGGGAAGAAGTGGAAGTTTTCAGGGACCTCTGCCTGTTTCCTGTTCTCCCTCCTAGAAGGAGATCCCCCCGCCTCAAGGGGCCAGCTCCCAGTCACAGCCTGTTGACCCCGTTTGCTCCCCTGGCTGGCCGACAGCACAGCCTTCCAGGTGACATGAACAGTGACATAAACAAGTCACTCTCGGGCTTCCCTGGTGGCGCAGTGGTTGAGAGTCTGCCTGCCGATGCAGGCGACGCGGGTTCATGCCCCGGTCTGGGAAGATCCCACATACCGCGGAGCGGCTAGGCCTGTGAACCATGGCCGCTGAGCCTGCGTGTCCGGAGCCTGTGCTCCACGACGGGAGAGGCCACAACAGTGAGAGGCCCGCGTACAGAAAAAAAAAATAATAAAATAAACAAGTCACTCTCATGCAAAGGCGTTCAAGTCCCTCAGGCTTTCACGCCAGTGGTAATCTGTCAGCTCTCCTCTCCCGGTGTCCTGCTGGCCCAGCCCCCCTCCTAAAGGTGGCCACACCATTTACAGCATCCATGCCGAACAGCCTCTGCCTGAAGCCTTCCAGTGAGGGGGAGTTTACCACCCACCCGAGTAGTCTGGTTCACCTCTGGACTTTTCTAATTGTAAGACACATCTTTTCAGTGTGGAACTGAGCTCTGCTTCCCAGGATGTTATTATTAATAATAAGGACTACCTTTCATTTACATACACCATCTCATTTAACCCTTTCTACAATCACTAATGAGCCCTTCATTCCCCAGGCAGGGAATCTGAGGCTCAGAGGTTGAGTAACACAGACCAGCAGATATAGCAGAACCCATAAGTTCTACCTGTCCGTGTAGCCTTGCCTTTCCCATTCACCCTAACGGCTCCTCAGAGATAGGACCCTTGACTCTTTCCTCTCCAAGCAAAACATCATCTTCCCTGGCACACTTCAGGAAAGCCGTACCCACAAGCATTTATTCCATCGGTAAACACTTGGAGGACATTTACTCAGTCCTGGGACTGCTGGGACTGGGGTGCGCACAGAATGAATCACATCCACTGCCTGCGCTTGTCAAGCCCAAGTCTGCTGAGAGGGACACGTGTGCCCACAAACGCCAAGTGCTCTCTGCGGACCTCAGCTGCTGCCATTGTGTTAACCAGGCTGGTGCTGGCAGAGCCAGGGCTGCACGGGTGTCCCCTGGTGGGCGTCCCTGCTCCTCTCTACCCCTCGTCTTGTTCTCCTGTTCTGTGTTGCCATCCTCCTGTTTTTGACATCTGGGCTTTGGCTTTTCACAGCAACCCTTCCTGGTGTGGGTAGTTTCTCAGGGCCTGTGAAATCAAGGTGCTTTCCCTGACACTTCTGATTCATGCTTGTCGTGGATCAGTTTGCAGGTCAATGTTTTAGTGCCCCCTTTCACTCTCAAAGGTGTGTAGGTCTGGGGGATAAATCATAGGGTCACTCTATGTAAAAACTGTTCAATAAAATAAAGAGGCTTCAGCGAAGTCCCCTCGGACCCTCTAGGATGCAGAGCTTGTGTTTACTACCAACCAGTGCCTCGGGATACCGGCTTCAGCCGCCATACTCTTTTCTGAGGCCGCTTGTGGCACAAGAGGTGACACAAGCCCAGTCCCTCCAGACGCATCTCCGCCCCCACCCCCAACTTGTCCCCCTTAGCGCCTGTGGCTGAGATCATCTCAGCTCACCCTGCTTCCCCTGTGTAGGCTAGGAGGTATGAAGAGTCTAAGAATTTACTGAAAAATCCTGAGGTTGTTTTTGTCTCGGGCTTCTTTTTTTTCCCCTCCACTAGATTTTTTTCTTGTAGTAAGTTGAGCGTAAAAGGCCTTCCAAGAAATAATCTCTAATGATGACGTTCTAGGAACCTAGAGGGGGAAGCTAAAAAACAACAGCAACAGCTACAAAACCAAAAAACAACCTCTTAATGGAGCCCACAATGGAGATGACTTTTTCTCTGCCTGTTCTTGGGATGAGCCAGTCCTGAGTTCAAATTCCAGCCCCGCTCCCTACTTTCTTGCTGTGTGACCCTGGAAATGTCACTTCACATTCTGAGCCTTGGTTTACTCATCTGTAAAACAGGGATAATAATTCCTTACTCCTTGAGTTGTTGAAAGGATGAACAATAACATCTGTAAAGTTCCTGGTACCTCATAGGCACTTAGGAAAAGGCAACTTGTATTATTATCACCGGTTCCTAAGAGACAAGCACTGTCCCTACCTCATCATAGCAGCAGGAGGCCGTACAGCATAGAGGTCAGAGCCTGCACTTGAGTGAGCACGGCCTGGGCATTGACTAAGTGTGTGGCCTTGGGTGAGTCACTTGACCTCCTGGGACTTGATTTCTCTCTGTAAAATGATTTCTCTGTAAAATGAGAATAACAATGTCTCTCTTAGACCATCTTAAATGAGATAGTGCACATCAAGTGCTTGGCATAAGGCCTGATGTTGGAGCAAGTGCCCAATAGACGGCAGCTACTCAGTTCCTAATGATGATTATTCCAGAACTCTCCACCTCACAGGCTCCAGCACCACCTGCTCTGTGTCAAACAACGACTTGTCCTCACGTCCTAAAAACAACCAGCTCTTCCTTGGCACGGGGTGTTCAGGAGGCCTCCTGCTTGCTGGAGCCTCTGACACAGCCCGTGAGGCAGGATGGGTCCCTGCATACAGAGGGAGTCTGGTGACTTGCCCAAGGTGGGAAGCTGGGTTTGGGTAGAGCCCAGAATTTCTTCAACCTCCTCCTGTCCCAAAGGAAGTCTGCAAATCAATGATTCAGAGTTGAAGGGAATGATGTGTTCGTTTGTTCATTCATTCATTAAGCAAATATTTATTTAATGTCAACATTGGCACCTACCAAGTGCTAGGCACTGTCCGGGCTGCTAGGTCAACAAGGATTAGCCAATACGGCCTCCCTCTCACTGAGCTCAGTGTAGTGGGAAGTGGAGCCCAGAATCCAACTCTCATGCCACCACATACATCCTGCAACCGAGGTGAGTGTCCTGTGACAGCAATGAGTCACCCCCTTACTCTAGGCTCCACGGACTTCTGGTGGACTCAGAGAGCAATCTCACCTGCCTCTTCGCCCATGTGGCTGCAGGAACACCCCCGCCACCCAGGGTCACTCTCCTTTCAGGCCTGGCCTCAGTCTTCTGAGCAGCTTCATTTTATAGATGAGAAAGCTGAGGCACCAAGGCAGGGAAATAACTTATCCAGGGCCACTCAGCAATGAAGTGAGGAGGCTGGGGCTAGTAGCCAGGTGTCCGGCATCTCTCCAGGACGAGGACGAGAAGCCTCTTAACTACAGCACAGGAAATCAAGAACTCAGGGAAGGGGCTGAGGGCTGCAGTCGGTAGTCTTCTCCCAGAGTTTCCTTATTTATGCCCAAGAAAACCCCAAAAGCCTCTGCCAGGGAGGGCCATGTCTCTGTCCTTCCCTCCCCCTTCTACCCTCACTGCCCTTGAATTGATTTTGGATGCCACGATGGGATACAGAAATGCAACTGGGAAAAGGTGAGCATCGTGTGTGGGCTGGAGACAAGTGAGGCATCCAATTCAGAAAGAACGTCCCTCTCATAAACATCAAATAGCTCAGAAACGGAGGGAGAACGCCTAGATGTGTGCCACGCTTACAAAACGTCATATGGGGCTGGGATGAAGAATGTGGCTTGCGAACCCCAGTTCAATACCATCGCCTCTGCCTTCCCTGTGCGTTTAGCACCTGGAGCTCCCAGCAGGTATCACCTGCCCTCGTCAGGGCTGCTGCCTTCTTCACTGAACTTCTGCTTTTCATTCCCCCGGGGAGGCCTTTCTGTTCTGCTTAGCACTTGGGGCTAAGAGGTGCCTTTAGGGTTTTTTCTCTCTGGGTGTGGTTCCCTAGCACTCACCAAGGACAGCCTACAGCCCACTCTGTCTGTGCCACGTGCCTGGTCATCTCCGCTTGCAGAGTTGACCTAGCACACAAAAAAGGAGTGGCCCACCTGGGCTGGTCGTTAATGCTGTTCTACTAAATAGTCCCTGCTCTCCACCTTCATGGTAGGCTTTCGTTTCCTGGTCCCCTTGTGGTTGAGTAGGGCCATGTGACTAGTCCGATCAATAAGATACGAGATGGCCCAAGCATTTAATTGCCAGGGGAAGACCCTCTAGGGCTCTCTTTCTCAGTGCCATGAAGTACATTCAAGGAGGTAACTGCTCCATCAGCCTGATTCCTTGAATGAGGAACACAGCCCCAAGCTGACCCCAGATGCCCATATTAACTAGAGTAAGAAATAATACACCTTTAGGGAATTCCCTGGCAGTCCTGTGGTTAGAACTCTGTGCTCTCACTGCTGAGGGCCCAGGTTCAAACTCTGGTTGGGGAACTAAGATCCCACAAGCTGGGAGGCACAGCCAAAAAAAAAAAAAAAAAAAAAGACAAACCACCTTTATGGGTTTGACCCCTAAGATTCAAGGGTTGTTTGTTACTGCAGCATACCATACTCCATCCTGACTAATACACTGCCCATCTCACACAGAATATGATATTCTCTAGATATTAATCTGCCCTCTTCCCTATAAAAATCTTTACCCTCCTCTTCAATGAGAGCCTTGCATAAACAAAGGAAAATGAAGTGGAGGCAAGAGCATCTCTCCAGTGTCCTGCAGAAATTTTTTCCTCCTTAGGTTTCAAAGATGGCTGAAGATTCAGCTACATTTGAAAGGAATGAGAAGGAAGTTCAGCGTGTTATCTTCTGTGGCTTCCCTTTCCTATGAGATAGGAAGTTAGGTCACTCATGAGAACGTCTTGCAGGCTTGCAACGTGACAGCCACCCAGGTTAGGAGCAGATGCCTTGGGCACTGGGAGAGGACACTGACCAGGAATGAGGACACAGTGCCAAGCAGCTCTGCAACCCTGCTGGGGCTGTAACCGAGCCAGCCACGCCAGCCCAAGGACAGTGGTAGGGATGGCAACTGGCTGGATTCCTCCCCAGTTAGGGACTGTCTGGCCGGGGTAGGCGGCAGTGAGGGTGGCTAGAAAGACAAGGAGGGGGTGTGGTTTCAAGGCAATGAAGGATGTATGCTTTAACTGGCTGATCATGGGAGGGAAGGAGGTGGCGCTCACAGCATCCCTGTAGATTCTACTGGTATTCCCATTTTACAGGGAGGGTAACCAAGGCTCAGAAAGATGATATCTCTTGCTCAAGCTAAGGATCAGAGCCAGAACTAATCCAAGTCTGGCTGACACAAAAGCTTAGCCACCACCCAGTGCTCTTTCAGCCGGAAGACATTTCACTCCCTCTGAGCTCCCCTTAGCCCCTTATCAGGCTTCTTTTCTGCACCTTTACTTCCACCTTTAATTACTTACATATAATTACATATATCCCAGTCCAGACTGAGTTCCTGAAGAGCAGGAATCTGTACCTTGTATAATAATAATAATAACAACAGCAACAAAGCAGGAACAGCAGCTTATGCTACTACTTTTTGAATGCTGAGCCGGGTTCTAAGCACTTTACACTCATTATTCAACTCTCACTGAGCTCTCTGAGAGGAAGGTACCGAATCATCCTCATTTTACAGATGAGGAAGCATCTCAGTTCGGTTGAGCTGAAATTCAATCCCTAATATTAATATTGGGTTGGCCAAAAAGTTCGTATGGGTTTTCCGTAAGACGGTTTGGAAAAACTTTTTGGCCAACCCAATATTTTAGTAACTATAGTTCAATTTGAGTCATTCTCTCTATAATCCTATTCATTTTATTTTCCACATTTAAAACATTCCCAGAAGGAGTCTATAGGCTCCCCCAGATGCCAAAGGAGTCCATGAAGGAGCACAATAAAGGTTAAGGACCCCTGCAGAGGCAGATGCCAGGGTTCCAGAGGCTGGGTTCTGTCCCGCATTGTCCCATAAAACCCAGAGTTCCTGGCTGGGATGGGGTAAGGAACCCTACACCATCTTCATGCAACAGTGGGGAGTGAATAAGTGTTGCTTTATCCCACCCCCACAGCATAAATACATAAATAACATAACTACTTTGATTTCAGCAGTGTGAGCCCATGTACAACATTCATCATAATAAACAAGGTACCTGTTTCCCCAATTAAAAAAAAAACACTATTTTTAGCATCCCGCGTGCTAATTAGAAAAGCATCAGTTGTTGATCACAAATTAGGACAACAGGAGGGCTTTGTAGCAGCCCCCTCTGGACAGAATGCTGGCTGGCCCTACCCCCAGACAGTCCCTATTAGATTTGCTTTCATAGCTTCTGAGCGCTGGCTTGGTCCAAGCAGCACTCACATAATATCCCATACAGTATATGTTGAAGTTTTATACTTTATAAAACTTTTTGAAACTAGAATTTACTTAATTCCAGGCATCCAAACATGTACACTTGAATCAGAAGCAAGGCAGAGAGCTCTCTGGGTTTCCGAAAACCGGGGCTATTATAGGAGTCAGGGATAAGGTAGTGGGGCCAGGGCCCTCTGCCCAGAGCAGACGGCTAGTTGCCCTCCTGGCCAGCTGGCCAGGGCTGAGTGCTGGGACTCAGGACACCCGGGTGGCAGTCTGGCACTGCCCCCATGGGCTGTATGACCTTCCATAAATTGCAGGCTGTATCTGGGCCTCGGTTTTCTTATCCTCCAAATATGGGGCTGTACTAGATCCAAGTCCAGCCAGTAAACAATAACAAAGCACCCACTCTGTGCCTGGTACTGTGGGGAACGCAGAGATTATACAGACTCCCTAAGGAGCTGACATTCTAGTCAGGGAGCCAGGCCTGGAAGCAATTAACTATTATGCACAAGAGAAAGATTTAAGTGTGAGTGGCTGAGAGGGGATGGAGGCCCTGTGTTGTGTTCTGGGGCCAAAGAGGAAGGACTAAGCCATGGTGCACGGGCTGTGTAGCAAGGCTTCAAAGAAGAAGAGGCTACATTTGAACTGGGCCTCAGAGGGTGAGTAGGAGTCTGGTGGGTGGGGAAGGGCACTTGGGTCGAAGAGCCAGCATCTGCAAATGCAGGGGCTGGAAGGGGAAGACCCCCAGTGGAGCCCAGTGTGGACGGTGGAGCTGGGTTTCCAGTCCTGGTCTCTCCATACATCTACTGCTTCGGAGTCTGGAAGGAACAGTCCTGGGAACCTGTTTTGTTTTGTTTTGTTTTGTTTTGTTTTTTGCGGTACGCAGGCCTCTCATGGCTGTGGCCTCTCCCGTTGCGGAGCACAGGCTCCGGACGCACAGGCTCAGTGGCCATGGCTCACGGGCCCAGCCACTCCGCGGCACGTGGGATCTTCCCGGACCAGGGCACGAACCTGTGTCCCCTGCATCGGCAGACGGACTCTCAACCACTGCGCCACCAGGGAAGCCCCCAGAACCTGCATTTTTAACAAGCTCCCTAAGTGATACTGACATGCATGCAGCAGGTGTTAAGGGTTGAGAAAAAATAAGAATGAATGAAATGAATGAATGAATGAATGAATGAAAAAATGAACTTGACCTCAGCCAAGTCCCTTCCTCTCTCAAGATGCCTACCCTTTGTTAAAATAAAGGTGCTGGATCAGCCTGGTGGTTTTCAAACTGTTCCAAAAAAACCCCAGAATCTCCCAAGTCCCTCAGAGACACAGAGAGGAGCTGGAGAGGCTGAGAGAACAGGACTCTGAGCCCCATCCACCCTTCTCCAGACCATCTCTCCTTTCATCTCTTTGCTGTTTTGTTTGTAGTAAAGGTTCCTTGGCTTCAAAGAACTTTTAAAACCACTGAATTGGATGATCCCCAAGAATCCCCAAGGAGAAATTTAAAAATTTCTTGAGGGCAGCAACTTCTCTTTGGTGAGTATTTCTTGAACAAGTACGAACAGAACATAAGGCTGTTTATCAGAAGCAAGTTATCTATTTTACCATTGTATTTTAAAATCTTTTGCTGTGGCCCAGAAATCAATGAGTGGAGAAAAAGGAAATGTGGTACGACAACACAGTGGAATATTATGCAACCTTTAAAAAACGTTGTTGAGGAATAGTTGATACAATGGAAAATGAAGTAAGAAAATCAGATACAAAATTGCACAGAGACTATGATTTACACTATGGATATTATACATCAGAATTACTGGACATGTAGGGCAGTTCCTCAAAAAATTAAACAAAATTAAACACAGAGTTACCATATGGCTCAGCAGTCCTACTTCTGGTTATATACCCAAAAGAACTGAAAGCAGGAACTCAAAGAGACACCTGTACACCGATTCCAAGCAGCATTATTCACAATAGCCAAAAGGATGGAAACGACTCAAATGTCCATCCATGAGCGAACGGATAAACAAATGTGGTCTAGACACACAGTGGAATGTTATTTGGCCTTAAAAAGGGATGAAATTCTGACACATGCTTCAACATGGACAAAACTTGCAAACATTATGCTAAGTGAAGTAAACCAGACACAAAAGGACAAATATTGTATGATTTTACTTAGATGAGGTACCTAGAGTAGTCGAATTCATAGAGACAGAAAGTAGAATAGCGGTTACCAGGGGCTGCAAGGAGTGGGAATTGGGAAATTATTTGCTTCATTGGTTGGAGATGATGGAAAAGTTCTGGAGATGGACACTGGTGATGGTTGTCCAACTTGTAAATGTACTTAGTGCTTCTGAATTGTACCCTCAAAAAGGGTTAAAACGGTTTATGTTCTATTTTACCACGAAAACAAAACCTAGCTTCACGTGGTAAAAGCGGTGAATTCTGTGCAATGAGATTGTGGCAAAGGGATCACTTTATTCTTTCCACTTCTCTGCATTTTTCAAATGTTCTACAATGAGAATACGTTGTTTTTAAAACCAGACAAAAAGCGGGAGCTTCCCTGGCAGTCCAGTGGTTAAGACTCCACGCTTTAAAAAAAAAAAAAAAAAGACTCCACGCTTCCACTGCAGGGGGGACGGGTTCGATCCCTGGCGGAACCCTGCCCGGGGAACTAAGATCCTGCATGCTGAGCGGTGTGGCCCCCATAAAAAACCAAAAACAAAAAAAGCAAAGCCAGATGAAGAGCGATTTAATTACATAAAACGAGTGGTTCTCTGGTACTTTCCCAAGATGCATTGTTGTCTTTTATGCAAATGTAAGCAATACTTTCTGTACTTAATAAAAGCAGCCAAGTTCAAGGATGCCATCTGAAGAATACACCAAGCTGCTCAGTCAAAATAAACTACAGGCAGAGCAGGCCCCCTTTCTAAGGCTGGTTGTTCTTTCTATATTTAAATAAATTTCAAATAAAAAAGGAACCAAAACAAATCCTCTAACGAGCCTCCCAAGAAGCTGTCTGGCTTGGAAAAGCTCAAAGGCAAACTGAAGAGAGAAAGAAAAATGGGGAACAGCTGGTGTTTTTTTAGGACATTAACTCACTGCAGCTGGGAAAGTGACTTTGTCAGTGAATTTCTATCCCTTCTGCTTCTGGAAAACGTTCTGGTGTAGAATGAATTCAGAATCCAGGAGAGCCTCACCATCTGCATTCACTGCAAATCCACTTCCTCCAGCACCTCTCACCCCAGGTAAATGTCGAACAAAGATAGAAAGACTATTGGTTTGAAGGGCAGCCAATGTGTCTGCCGGCCAGGGTGCCCTCTGCCCTAGGTCACGCGGGTCCACCTTCCTGGGGCCTGGGCCCTCTGCTCCGGGCTGGCTCAAGGGCAGACAGACCAGAAGGTAGCCTCCAAGATGAGCAGCCTGGGGCTACCCCTGGAGTGGCCCTTCCCCGGCTATGTGACCTTAGGCAGTGCCCTTTAGAGATTCCATGTCCTTCCCTAGCCAGTGGGCAGAAGGGCACCCCCCTTGCAGGGCTGCTGGGAGGGTTAAACAGTGCTGCTTGTGTGGAGTGTCTACTGAGATGCTGGATGCATAACAGGTGCTCCCAAGCTTCCTCCTTTATTTCCTATAAGTTCACTGTCCAAGACACATATGTGTCTTGGTGGGGCATTGGTACCATATGTGATTAATGCTGACTGGTGGATTATAGGATTACAGTCAAATGATGGGGTGGAGAGAGGCTCCTTCAGACCTGGGGCCCAGGGCCAGCCCTGGAGGAGACACGGGAGGGGAACCAGCAGTCCCGCTGTCCTGGGTCTCCCTCCCACACTGGCCAGCACGGAGCCCTTTCACAAGAAGTCTGTGTGGGATCCACAGAGCAGGTAGGTGGGCTCCATATTACAAATGGAGAAACAGGGGCTCAAAGAGGCTAACTGTCTTAGTCAAGGTCCCACAGTTCGTAAACAGCCAGTCTGAGGGTTTTCTAAAATTCCCTTGGCGTGAAGGCAGAGGGGGGTGGGTCCCAGTACTTTCAGCTCTGCCACTGACTCACTTGTTTAGTTAGTTGTTTATCTTCTGTCTCTTTCCTTTAAAAAAGTTTTAAGGAACTTGGGGGTGGGGGAAGAGAAAGATTCTCTGGGGCACTAAGCTAGATGGGTCTCCAATCTCTGGGCTTCGGTTTTTTCATTTATAAAATGAGGCACTTCCTGCCTCGGGACCTTTGCACGTGCTCTTCCCTCTGCCTGGGACACCTTTTCCCACCCCCCTCACACCCGTCTACCCCCTCCCTCCGTGTCCTTGAGGTCTCAGCTCCAACGTCACTTCCTAAGGGAAGAGTCTTATTCTCCTTGTAGCTTCCTGTTCTTTTCCTTGAGGGCAGTGATCAGTCTTTGGACATAAATGCATGATTATTTGATGAATGTCCACCTCCCCACCAGATGGAAAGTTCCTTGCTAATCAGCATCAGGCTGAGAGGTGGCATTCAATGGTATTTGTTGTACATTGATTCAAGAAACGAGTTCTTCTCAGGGCTCTGCCAGCAGCCAGCTCTAGGATCTTAAGAAAGTGCTCTAAAAAGAGGGGACATATGTATTATATATGTATAACTGAGTCACTTTGCTGTACAGCAGAAACACAACATTGTAAATCAACTATAATCCAATAAAAATTAATTTAAAAAATTATATTTGATTGCCCAAAAAGTTCATTCGTGTTTTTCTGTAAGATGTTATGGAAAAACCCAAACGAACCTTTTGGCCAACCCAATAGTTTCTTAAGTGGCCCAAATTTTCAACAATAAAGTAATTATTAAATATATTATGAAAACATTTGTACAATAAAGCATTACACAGTTAAAAAAAAAAAAAAGAAAGTACTCCTCCATCCCCGCCCACCTCCACCCCAGTCTCAGGTTCTCACCTATGCAACCTGGAGAGGTGAACTGGGGCACCGACTAAATAGATCTCTGCCAGCTCAGCTCACACATTCTATGATTGCGTTGTCTCAAAAAGAAAAAACAAACCAAACTCCAAAAATCAAAAAGCAAAAGCCAGGGTGATTCCAGCATCCTCTATGACCTAGGCCAGGTTCTTACATCTGGGGGATCTCAGTGTCCCTATCTACAAAATGAAGCATGTAGGCAAAATCTTCCAGCTCTTTCCACCTCCAACTATTCTAATTCCTGAAAGGAAGGCCCCGCCCTCCCCTTGCCCTTCACCATGGACTCTACCTCAATCCAGGCTCACAAACAGGAAATGTGACATCTAGGAGCGGATGGGCCGCTTGTTTCTCTACAGCATGGGGGGCTGGCGGGGGAGCAAAGAGTCTGAACTTTTCCAACTAATGCCGGGACTCCATGCCCAAGACCTTTCTCAAGCAGTGCAGGCAGAGGGCGCTGCTGGGGTCTGGCTGGGCCTCCCATGCCCTTCCCGCCCCCACGTAACCACAGGGGGCCCCCGTAGCACAGAACCAGCAGATGAGCCGTCTTGGCGATGTTACCTTGTAACTGTTACTCTGATGCTTGACCCAAGGTGGTAAAACCTCAGGACAGAGCCAAAGGTGCGTGTAGGACTCCTGGGCTCCAGCGCAGGCCCTGTGTGACCTTAGGGAAGCCCCCACCCCTCTCTGGGCCTGGGTTTCCCCATCCATTGGAGTGAGAGGGTTGGATTGAGGGCTACGCCAGCTCCCTGCTTGCTCTGACATCTTCTTTACGAAGGCAGTACGCGGCCCTGATGAAGGTTCCCATCATCTCACCGGTATCTGAGTCCCAGATCTCTCCCCTACCATGTGGCCCTGGGAAATAGCTAACCCTTTCTGTGCTTCCTTGCCTCATTTATAAAAAACAGGTTTCTGGGTGATGAAAAGGCAGGGCTCCCGTAAAGCTACTAGAACAGCATCTGGAGTAAGTGCCCAGTAAGCGTGAGTTGTTCCTGTTTGATGATATCTCTGGTTTCTGAATCACTCCCCTTCCCAGTTTGCTGACTGTAGAAGGGCAGGCAGAACCCAGGCAGCCCTACTTGCCCAGCAGTGGCAGTCCACGCCCAAGCCCCATCCCTCAGGGAAAGCAAATCTGAATCTCAGTGTGGGCCAAACACCATAGGAAAAGGGAACTATGCAGGGAAAGGCGGAAAAACCTACGATGCTGCCCCAAAGCAGATGGACTGGGGGCATCGGCTGCTCCCTGGGGCTGCTGGGCACCAGAAGGCCTCCAGCTGCACTGAGTCAGTAGTAGAGGGAGGGTCCCGGACCATCTCCACCTTGCCCTGGAGGGGGACGACCTTGTGGAGGAGGGCAATGAGATGCAGAAGAAGATGCGGATTGGGTTTATCTGTTCCTACTTCTGCCTGGAAACTCCCAGGGAAGAGGAGGCTGGATTCAGTCATCTCAGCCTCGAGAAGGGATGAGGATGACTCCCTCGGACAGCGCTGGTGGCCTCTCCCCTGGGGACATGGAGGTGTGGGCCTCACCATCTCCCTCCACTCCTCAGGGACCCAGGGAGGGTCCTGAGCCCCACCTGGCTCAGTGTTCTCACCTGCAAAGGGAGGAGACTCCAACACCTGTTTCCACCAGCTGCTGTGAGTCTCAAAGCGGGGCTGCGGACAGATGCTGTTTGTTCCTCCACGAGGAGGGACAGAAATTGAGAGGAATTCGCGTTTACGGTATTTTACCAAAGGACCGGTCCACGGGAGACCAGAAAGAAAGGAAGAAGGAAAGGATCGGTCTTTTACCTCACTGTCCTAAGATGCAAAGCACGATGCAGGAGACACGTAGGGTCCCTGTCCTGCCTCCCTCCTAGGGCTGCCCCCACTTGGCTCCAGTGGGCTCTGTGTTCCTGGTGGAGCTGTGGGCGCCCATCCTGCTGGAACGACTCACCCAGGAAGACTTCCCTCCTTCACCCTAGAGCATTTCACCCAGCTGCAAATGCCACAGGCCTCAAAATATCTGCTGCCCCTTAACAGGCAGGGCCTGGCGCTCTCTCTTCACAGCTGGATGGGGCCAGTCACGGCAGCTCAAGGGAAGCCATGCTGCACTCAGTGTTGAACGCTGTCCTCGGAGGAAAAGAATAAAACCGACGGTCCTAACAACCAGTGCACTGGCTTTTACCCCTGAGGATGCTCAGTTGAGAATCCCTGTTTGGCTGCACTGTGGGGAAGGGACGCCTTTGTCAGGTACAGAGACTTTTTATACCTGAAGGGAACCCTAGGGGTCTCTGCTCAAACTCTTTTCTTTTACAGATGAAGAGGCTCAAGGAAACATGCACCCTTTGGGGATTAACATATACACACTGCTGTATGTAAAACAGATAACTGACAAGGACCTGCTGAATAGCACAGGGAACTATACGCAATATCTTTCAACAATTTATAAGGAAAAAAGAACATGTGTGTGTGTATATATATATATATATATATATATATATATATATATATATCTGAATCACTTTGCTATACACCTGAAACTAACACAACTGTAAATCAACTATACTTCAATTAAAAAAAAAGAAAGATGCACTTCATAGCAGAGGCAGGATTTGAACCCTCGAAGGGTCCTAGCCCTGTCTCTGCTCGTGCAGTTGATCCATGGTTATTGAGGGTCAACTACATGCACGCAGTGTTCTAAGCACTGGGGATTCGGCAACGAACCACCCAGGAAAGTCTTCTGTTCTCACAGAGCTCACATTCTAGTTGGTAAACAAATATACAAAATCAATAATTATAATTAACAAGTCATTAAAGACATAATTTCAGGTGGGGAAAAGGGTAACAAAGCCAATAAAAAGGCTGGCATGTTAGAGACTGCCTGAGGGTAGGGGAACTGCTGTTTGGGGGGATGGCCTATTTTCACTGGGTCCTCTGGAGTCCCCAAGGACCTCCCAAGCCAGTAGCATCCTGGAGCTGGCTCATGCTGGCTTGCAAGAGCCAGTTGTTAAATTTTCAGGAACTTGGCGAGCAAGTTGTTAAACACAGCCATTATTAAAAATTAAATTCTATAAACTCACAACTCAGTGAATTACAGTAAGATAAAAGGTAATCATCAGGGGCTTCCCTGGTGGCGCAGCGGTTGAGAGTCCGCCTGCCAATGCAGGGGACGCCGGCTCGTGCCCTGGTCCGGGAGGATCCCACATGCCGTGGAGCGGCTGGGCCTGTGAGCCATGGCCGCTGAGCCTGCGTGTCCGGAGCCTGTGCTCCACAACGCGAGAGGCCACAACAGTCAGAGGCCCGCGTACCGCAAAAAAAAAAAAAAAAGGTAATCATCAAAATTCATCACTTCCTAAATCAGAAAGACAAATACCGTATGCTAACACATATATATGGAATCTAAGAAAAAAAAATGTCATGAAGAACCTAGGGGTAAGACAGGAATAAAGACACAGACCTACTAGAGAATGGACTTGAGGATATGGGGAGGGGGAAGGGTAAGCTGTGACAAAGCGAAAGAGTGTCATGGACATATATACACTACCAAACGTGAAATAGATAGCTAGTGGGAAGCAGCCACGTAGCACAGGGAGATCAGCTCGGTGCTTTGTGACCACCTAGAGGGATGGGATAGGGAGGGTGGGAGGGAGGGAGACGCAAGAGGGAAGAGATATGGGAACATATGTATATGTATAACTGATTCACTTTGTTGTAAAGCAGAAGCTAACACACCATTGAAAAGCAATTCTACTCCAATAAAGATGTAAAAAAAACAACAACAAAAAACCTTATCACTTCCTAATTGTTTTACTACATGCTATACCCTTGAGGTTATTATGTCTGCTGTATCTAGACACAGTGGGAAATACTCCACAGCAGCATGCTCCCAGCTCCTCCAGTTTCGCTAGAAACTGGTCACAGTGGAAATATCTATACTATGGGAATTGGCAAATCCCATGTATCAGGGCTTTCTTTTTTTTTTTTTTGGCCTGGCCACGTGGCTTGCAGGGATCAAACCTGTGCCCCCTGCAGTGGAAGCGTAGAGTCCTAACCACTCCACCACCAGGGAAGTCCCTGGGCTTTCATTTTTCAACTGGTCATGAAACATTTACCAGCATACCATGGCCTCCAGCTCTAATCCAGGCCTTCTGTGTTTGTGGGAGTCTGTTTTTCTGGGGAGAGTGTATGGTGGTGCAGCCCAACCCTCCTGGGGCTGTGTGTGAGGGCGGTGGCTACAGTCCTGTGGCCATGAACTTCCCTCTTCCTTTTTTAAGGCTTCCACAGGGAGGAAGCGAGTCTCGGAAGTCTAAACAGATCTGTCAATTCCTGCAAAAGAACTGCTCTCTTCAACAGTATTTAACAAGGGTCTGTAAGATGGTGATGCATTCATTCCTCTGGTTTATTTTTGATAAGTTAACTCCTATCCTAAGTATACTGGGGAGGTAAAAATTTAAAGGAACACCCTGCAGAGAATCTGTTTGTGTAAAAGTGTGCGGTCACTTCTGAATTCCTCTAGATTTTCGTACGTTGGGTTTCTTCCTTCGAGAACATAACTGTTCTGATAACGGCGGAGTGACGTTACTACTACTTCTACCAATAATAATGATAACAAGCACCATGTCAGGCACTAGACACACAGGTTATCTCTTAAATCCACGCCAACCCATTTACACAGAGAATGTTGAGGTTCAGGGTTCAATAACTTGACTAAGGCCAGGCTGCCCCTCTGGAAGTTCCCCAGAACACTTTTCCCTCCCATAGCTGCGGTCCTGTGACTCTCCTTAGACCTGCAGGATTCTGTGACACTACTGGACCCCCTATCTCTGGTGACTTTGGAGGATTTTGTGACTTCTCAGCGTCAGGAACCCTCTTCCACCACCAGAGCAGAACGAGCCGAACACTCCCCCTGGTCATTCATCTGCACCTGGAATGCAGGAGAGTGACCCAGGCCTGGTCAGCTTTGCAACATAAGGAAGCAGCGCTAAGGTTCAGATGCCAGTGAAATGTTACGGCAGCTCCGGTGGCAGCGAAAGCTACAATTAGCTCCTGTTGGGAGAGCCTAACTGTGTGGTCTGTTGTCCAACCTCTACTGGTTCTGCGCAACTTGCTTTTCCAGCTTCCCCAGGGATACTGTGAGCAACAACAAAAAATGCTTCCAATGCGTGCCTCCTCTGCCCCGGTGAGCCGTAAGCTCCCTCGGCTGCCTGCAGCCACGACTCCTGACCGGCGCCTCTTCTCAGGTGCTTCTTAGTATACCAGCCGCAAACGTTTACTAAGCCTTTTCATGCCAGGGAATGAATTCCTAAGCACTCAATTTGCACATGAGAATATTAATTCCCCCTTCCTCTGCACAGCTCTGGTTAACATATGAAAATAAGAGTTTGCAATAAAAATACCAATCTACAAACAACCGTCGATCAACCGAGAGCAAATCCAGACCCAGTCCCTGCTCTCCGGGAGCCATATTCCCCTTAGAGAAAACCCCGCCCTTGATTTTGCAAAGTGTCTTGTCGTTCCCCACAGATGCCGGGCAAGTTCCTCTCGGAGACAGCTGGCCGGCCGCTTGAGGACTCGTGGTTTCCCTGACGGAGGAGAAAGGACAGCTGCGCTTCTGCCTGCAGATGCTACCAAACACAACCTCACACCGCTGGGCAGCTGACCCATTGCCCCAGGCTCGCTCCCTCCTCGGTGTCGCTCCAGACACCAGGGCCATCTGGATTCTGGAACGGCCATGGGGAAGATCAGGATGATTGCTTCTCAGAGCCTCCTCCCTGTGCCTGAAATACTCTTCCCCCTTCAGCCTCTAACCCCTGCAGGCTGCAGTTTGAAGGTCACTTCCTCAGGGAAGCCCTTTCTGACTACTTGCCCCGACAGCTACAGGCCCCTGTGACCCTCCACCCCGTATTTCTCCTTCTTGGCTCTCTCTGTGCACTTGGCTGTTGAATGACTGTCTCCCAAGCTAAATTCTACCTCTGCACGGGCAGGGATGGTACCTCTCTATTCACTGCTAATCTCAGGTGTCTCGCAGGGCACGTAGCAGACGCTCAATAAATTCTGGATGCTTTAACAATGAGTCAATGAAGTTCTGGCAGCTCAGTGAATGTTGAATGAATATGTGATTCAAAGCATGAGTCTTGGCAAGAGGTGTAACTTTTAGAACCAGTTCCTGGTACCCAAACTCACAAATGGGGGCTCAAAACTTGATCCCTCTGCCCAAAGCAGCTGCTTCTCCCTTGCACATTTTTAGTTTGAATGTTCACTTCCTGTTGGTTTGGACTTGTCTGCATTTTGTTTAACAGCAGATATTGCTCAGAGAGAAGTCGGCCAGATCATAGCCTTGTATCGTTTTGTTGACAGAGAAGCTGAGGCTCCGACAGCTCCTGCTGCTGGCAGCACCAGCTTCAGTGGGGCGAGACGAGCTCACCTTCAGCCCAAAGCTCTTTTTAGTGTCCCTCCCACCCCCCATATGGGGCCAAGTCCAGGGCACGTGAAGCAAGTCTACAGAAGATAAGAACACCCAGAGTGGGAAGGAGTTTGAAACTTTTATGAAGAACTTAATATAAGTCCCTTAATCATAAGGGACTTCCCTGGTGGTCCAGACTCCGCGCTCCCAATGGAGGGGGCCCGGGTTCGATCCCTGGTCGGGGAACTAGATCCCACACACATGCCGCAGCTAAGAGTTCGCACGCCGCAACTAAGAGTCTGCATGCCACAACTAAAACCCAGCACAGCCAAATAAATAAATAAATAAAACTAATTACAAGACCTTACCTCTCTCTCTCCAACCTCTTCCAGCTGCTACTTTTCACTCTCTCTGGCTAATTCTGGGCTGAGCCAGGCAGGAGCCCTCAGCTGGGCTGGGCATGGATCTGTGCCCCAGCACCCTGGCCCCCCTTCAGAATCACCTTCACTCCCCCTGCCCGCAGCCCACCAGAGTCTCCAAGCCAAATCAGGTGTGGAGTCAAGGCTGGGCTTTCATGCCTCAGTTCTGCCACTTCGTTCTTGAGAGACTTTGGCCAAAAGATCAAAACTCTAAGCCTCAGTTTCCCCCCATGTAAAATGGGGGGAATAATTCCTGCTTTGCCGACTTCACAGGGCTTCTGTGAGCCTCAAGCAAGGTGGATATACGATCTCACTTGTCTAACTGTCCACTAGTGTAGGGACCTCTGGTAAGAACAACTCTACAGTATTTTTCCGTTCCCTCCAGGCTCTTGCGATCAACCCATAGCCAGCCGACCTCTTCCAGGGCCCAATCCTCTATCCATCCTCTCAGCCATGCAACCCTCTTGACCACATCCTTCTAGAAATCCTTTCCCCCTCTGCCTTCCCGGATGTGCTCCTTCTGTCTCCGATCACTCACTCTCCAGTTAGGACCTGGCCCAAGCAGCAGCTCCACGCTTTCGCCTGCCCTTCACATCTGCCCACCACACACGGCCTGAGACAGGCACTGCAGGAAAGACAGGCCCTACACCAGCTCCCTGGAGAACGCCTGGGTGCGGTTTCCCCTGGGACACAAAACGTAAGCACACTGCCTCGGGTCTCCAACCTGCTGCCCTCGCCACCTCTCCTTTAGAGACTCTGTTTGGCAATAAGGGCAGAGCCCAAGTCCTGGCAAGAGCCACAGCCTGACCGTAGGCAGCTGAGGTCTGTGGCCTCCACGCCAGCATTGAGACAAGGTGAGCAGATTAGTTCCTTGGCTGGAGATTTCGATGACATATTTTTACTTCCCCTTTTTAGAACTGCAAGGACTTTATTTATTTATTTAGATTTTTTTGATGTGGACCATTTTCAAAGTCTTTATTGAATCTGTTACAATATTGCTTCTTTTTTTTTTTTTCTTCTTATTGCTTCTGTTTTATGTTTTGGTTTTTTGGCCGTGAGGCATGTGGAATCTTAGCTCCCCGACCAGGGATCGAACCCGCACCCCCTGCATTAGAAGGCAAAGTCTTAACTACTGGACTGCCAGGGAAGTTCCTGCAAGGACTTTTATAAATAATTGAGTTAAGTATACTAAATGATGACCCCTTTGCCTTCAGTCCACAGTCCAAATGTACTTTTTTTTTTTTTTTTTTGCGGTACGCGGGCCTCTCACTGTTGTGGCCTCTCCTGTTGCGGAGCACAGGCTCCGGACGCGCAGGCTCAGCGGCCATGGCTCACGGGCCCAGCCGCTCCGCGGCATGTGGGTTCCTCCCGGACAGGGGCACGAACCCGTGTCCCCTGCATCGGCAGGCGGACTGTCAACCACTGCGCCACCAGGGAAGCCCTGTACATTACTTTTTGTTTTCCCTGACTGGCCTACATGGCCTCCGTCTCGCAGGACTGAGGGTGAAGCTTTTATCAGCAGACCTTTCAGCCCAGGCTGAGAGGGGAGGTATTTTGCCCCAGGTCTGACAGGCATTAGGGTGCAAACTCAGGCAGTGGGCCTCCAGAGGCCACTCTTAGCCAGCAGCGTGGGTCAGGTAAAGAGCACTGTGGTCATGTGCACAGTGTGCTCCAGCAGCTTATAGTCGAGGAGGGGAGGAATGATGACATGCGACAGAATGTATCTGGGGTGTGTACTGCAGGATGCCCAGAGACCTGGTGGGAGGAAAGGGAATGCCTAATTCATGGGGGGCAGGATGAAGAGACTGCCATCTCAGAGAGGGTGATGGTTAAGCTGGGTCTTGAAGGATGAGTGGGATTCTGTGAGTAGGTTTGTGGGGCTCTTGAAGGATGAATAGGAGTCTG
Organism: Stenella coeruleoalba; assembly: GCF_951394435.1. Lineage (NCBI taxonomy): Eukaryota > Metazoa > Chordata > Mammalia > Artiodactyla > Delphinidae > Stenella > Stenella coeruleoalba. The sequence goes on from NC_137153.1 coordinate 109,858,473, forward strand.
TGAGTGGGCTTGCAGGGGAGGCGGGGCGGGTGTTCTAAGCAGAGGGAGCAGCATGGGGAAAAGCCCAGAGCGGGTTTCAGGAATTGCAGTCATTCCCTCAGGCTGGAGCAGAAGTTCCAAGGGGTGGGGTGGTGAGGGATGAGAATTTCAAAGACCTTGGATGTCACCTAAAGGAATATGTGCTTTATCCTGAGAGCAGAGGGGAGTCTTGGAAAGATGGAAAATGCCAATCAATTTGGTGTCTAGAAAGAGGACTTGGGCTGCAGGGAGAGGGTGTGCGGGAGGGCGCGAGTCTGGAGCAGAGAACAGGGAGCACACAGCAGCAGGGTCCAGGTTGAAAGAGCTGCACAACAACTCAGCAGGGGCAGCTGGGCCAGGGGTGGGGGCGGGGGTGATGATGCCTAGAGAGAGGGATATAGAGACTTGAAAGGCCATTGCCATGCTTCAGGAAAGGGGAACAATGGTACCAAAGAGCAGTGTGATGGGGATTAGTTTGGAGAGAGAAAGATAGGTGGGGACCTGTGTGAAGGAGTTTCTAACAAATATATGTGGATTGCTGTTCCCAAGTATCCACTCCAGGCCAATAGGTAGAGGACATATATCTCCGTCCCACTGACTTTGGACTTGGTCATATGACTGGCTATGACCAAAGGAGTATGAGTAGAAGTGATCATGAGCCAGTTCAGAGACTTTAAGAAGCATCACATCATCTCTTTCTTCCTCCAGCTCTCACCATAAAATAACAGATAACAGGTAGAAGCAGCAGCTTCAGCCTGGGTCTCGGGAGGAGAAGATACAGGGAGCAGATATTCTGGCTGGCTGGCACCCAGAGCAGATCTACAAAACCATGCAGTTGCAACTGCCCTCCAGCTGACGTGTAGTGTGAGTAATAAATAAACCTTTGTGGTCATAAACTACGCGTTGGGGGGGATGTTTGTTATGCAGCAAAAGCTAACTGATATACACTATATATATGAGATGAGACGGAAGCAGGTGGTGAAGAACCTCACACGTCATGATTAGGAGTTGTCCACATGGAGAGTCAACAGAGAATTTTGTAGTTGATGAAGCTTCTCCATCTTTTTTCAAAGCCAACCCTCCCCACTCCCCCTACTCCTCCCAGCACCTTGCTGTATTGGCCATTCCTTCACTCTCCTGGACTAAATCCTTCCCCTGAGCCTATATCTCACTTATCTTTTCCATCCTAAAGTCCTTTTCTTCACCTTGTCTTCCTCCAACTATAGCTCAATCCCTCCTCTGACTTTCTCAAACAAACTTCTTCAAAGAGTTGACTCTACTCACCATCTCCAGTTCTTTCTCTCTCACCTACCAGCAATCTAGCTTACCTGCCCTCCACTCCACCAAAACCACTCGCAGTATATTTCAGTAATCTCCTAATTGCCCAGTGCAACCCAGTCTTTATCTTCCTTGACTGCTCCACACCATTTAGCTTGGAACTAAATTCAGTGTCTCCCTGCCCATTCCTCTTTCCATATTCTTTCAGCTAGTGGCACCATCCAATGACCCACGACAAAATGCCAACAGGAGATAATGAATTCTGTTCTGGATTTGTCCAGTCTGCAGTGCCTTTGAGACATCCAAGAAGAGATACCCAAAGGGCAGTTAAACACGTGACTTGGGGGGCTTCCCTGGTGGCGCAGTGGTTGAGAGTCCGCCTGCCGATGCAGGGGACACAGGGTCGTGCCCCGGTCCGGGAGGATCCCACATGCCATGGAGCGGCTGGGCCCGTGAGCCATGGCCGCTGGGCCTGCGCGTCCGGAGCCTGTGCTCCGCAACGGGAGAGACCACAACAGTGAGAGGCCCGCATACCGCAAAAAAAAAAAAACAAAAAAAACAAGAAAAACATGTGACTTGGGAGCCTACAACAGAGATCTGAACTGGAGGTAAAGATGATTGCTATACAGGTAGCATTTAAAGCCATGAGCATGAGTCAGCTTGTGTATTTATAGAGCACAAGGACCAGATCTTTAAATCTCAGTTGATATATAGAGAGCTCTCCAGAGCTCGTAAATTCCTGTTCCTAAGGTCACAATTCCAGCCACCATTTGGTTCCTTCCCTCTGGAGTCATGGCTCACAGTGGCCTCCACACCACCATCTTGTTTCATATTCTTTGCCCCGATCATGTTGTGTTCCTCAAGAACTCTTATAATTCCATCATAAATACAGAAGATATAGGGGCTTCCCTGGTCACGCAGTGGTTGAGAGTCCGTCTGCTGATGCAGGGGACACGGGTTCGTGCCCCGGTCCGGGAGGATCCCACATGCCGCGGAGCGGCTGGGCCCGTGAGCCATGGCCGCTGGGCCTGCGCGTCCAGAGCCTGTGCTCCACAACGGGAGAGACCACAACAGTGAGAGGCCAGTGTACCGCAAAAAAAAAAACCCCCAAAAAACAGAAGGTATAAGACACCATTATCCAGGTACTAAAATGGCTAAAATAAAAAAGACAGGGCTTCCCTGGTGGCACAGTGGTTGAGAGTCCGCCTGCCCATGCAGGGAACGCGGGTTCGTGCCCCGGTCCGGGAAGATCCCACATGCCGCGGAGTGGCTGGGCCCGTGAGCCATGGCCGCTGAGCCTGCGCATCCGGAGCCTGTACTCCGCAACGGGAGAGGCCACAACAGTGAGAGGCCCGCGTACCGCAAAAAAAAAAAAAAAAAAAAAAAAAAAAGACAGGGCTTCCCTGGTGGCGCAGTGGTTGAGAGTCCGCCTGCCCATGCAGGGAACGCGGGTTCGTGCCCCGGTCCGGGAAGATCCCACATGCCGCGGAGCGGCTGGGCCCGTGAGCCATGGCCGCTGAGCCTGCGCATCCGGAGCCTGTACTCCGCAACGGGAGAGGCCACAACAGTGAGAGGCCCGTGTACTGCAAAAAAAAAAAAAGTTTAAAAAAAATTTAAAAGACAGACAATACCAAATATTGTCAAGGATGTGGAATAATTATGTCGTATACATCGCTGTGGGGATGTAAAATGGTATACTCTATGACCCAACAATTTCACTTCTAAGTGATAGCAAATGACCACAAAAGATTTCTACCAGAAATAATAGTCCAGGGACTTCCCTGGTGGCACAGTGGTTAAGAATCCACCTGCCAATGCAGGGGACACAGATTTGATCCCTGGTCTGGGAAGATCCCACATGCTGCGGAGCAACTAAGCCTGTGCGCTACGACTACTGAGCCCGCGTGTCTAGAGCCCATGCTCCGCAACAAGAGAAGACACTGCAGTGAGAAGCCTGTGTACCTCGATGAAGAGTAGTCCCTGCTCGGCAAAACTAGAGAAAGCCTGCACGCAGCAACAAAGACCCAATGCAGCCAAAAATAAAAAAGAAAGAAAGAAAGACTAGCCCAGATTGGAAATAACCCAAATATTCATCATCAGGAGAATAAATACGCAAATGATGGTATATCCATAAAATGGAATACGACTCAGCACTGAAAAGGAACAAACTACTCATATACACAATAACACAGGTGAATTTAACAAACATCAGGTTGAGTGAAATAAGCCAGACGTGAAAGAGACACACAGTATGATTCCATTTATGTGAGGTCCAGGAGCAGGCAAAATCAATCAATGGTGAGGAAGATCAGAAAATGGTTGCTTGGAAGGGCAGAAGGAAAATTCACTGGAAATGGGAACTTTCTAAGATGATGCAAATATTTCATATCTCATTTTGGGTGGTGGTTACATAGGTGCAAACAGCTTTCAAAACTTGTTGAACCCAATACTTACCGTCTGTGGATTTTATCATATGGAAATTATACTTCAGTTAAAAATTAGGAAAAGAAAATAATTCTAAAGTGTCTAGAAAATAAAAGCTAAAATAAAGACAATGTACAGGGCAGAAAACACATTCAGTTCAAATATATCAATAATTATATTTACGCTGTGAATGCACCTATATTAATGTCCAGCCTCCCCCTTAACCCAGCCCCCCTTTCGGCCATTCTCCCCTCACCCTTGCCCCTATCTCAATGACATCTGTCCATTAGCTGTTCTCTAGCCATCATGAGAGATGATGTAATGCAAAGAGCAGAAGCCTTAGAGCCAGACAGAGCTGCTTTCAAATCCCGGCTGCAATTTAGGAGTTGAGTGCCCACGAGCGAGTTACTTGACCTCTCTGCACCTTCATCTCCCCAACTATAAAGGAGGTCGATGATACCTGTTGGGCTGGGCTAAGAAAGGGGCAGTGTGCTGACTAGTTTCTGGGGAACCTAATTCTTTTGGCCTCAGCCTGTGAAACCAACTTGCATGTGAAAGGCCCACTGAAGGCCTGGAAAGCTCAGAGGATGAGACTCCTGGGCTTCTTCTCCCTCAAGGGTAGGGAGGCAGCCCTGGGGCCCTGGAGTTAGGGTCTAGGCTGGTTGGTGCTCAGAGGTGAGCCGGTGGCTCAGAGCCACCAGGGCCAGGAAAAGGCATTGCTGACCTAGGACTAAGGAGACAGGTTTCCTGGCCAGGCCTGGCCACTGGCGGATCTTGCCCAGATCACCGTGCGCACCTCTAGATTTAGTTTCTCCACCAAAGATGGCCAGATCAGACTGGATCTGAAGAATCTGATACCAAAAACAGCCTCTGGGGTTTCCTAATATATAGAAGAGGCAAAGGCAGAACTGAACCGGTTCTGCCTGAAAGAGGTAAGGTAAGGACCAGAGCCCTGCCGCCTAGGCTCCCCTCCCCCACCATGGTGCCCCTTGAGCGAGGACCCTAGTCTTCTCTGGGGCAGAGTTTTAAATCTCCCTGACCGGGTAAACCCTAGGGACTTTTTCAGCTCTGTCTTATTCAGTCATTGCGTACCTGTTACATGTAACAATAACTGGGAATCTGCACCTGCCCCCCAGCCTGGTAGGGGAGGCAAGGTACACCCAGAATTAACTCCGAGCAAGGTAAAAAGTGCTGAGTTTAGCCAAAGAAGCGCAGAAGTACAACAGACCATCCACATCCTTCCCCTACGTACACACGCGCGCCCACACACACGCACATACACAGCCCCTTGGCACTTGGCATTTCTTTACTCACTGCAGTATCTCTATTTCGTAGTTATGGAAACTGAGGCTCTCCCTGGGAAAGGGTTTCCCGGCTAGGAGGCAGCGAGGCCAGGGCTCCCCCCACCCTCACCCCGTACTTCCTGCCCCCTGAGACCCACCTATTTCTAAGTAAATGAAGGAGGCAGCAAGGCCTGCTCAGCGGCCAGAAGGAGCGCAAACCACAAGCAGAGCTACAAACGCAGCCGCCGGGGTCTCGGGTCTCTCCTGGGGGAGGAGCGAGCTCGCCGACAGCCTCCGCGCCTCCCTCCCTCCCTCCCTGGCCCGCGGGAAGATTGGGGAATCTCAAGTCGCTCTGCTTTCTCTCTTCGCGCGCTGACATTTTTTTCCACTTTACTGTTTCTTGGACGCCTTTCAAGAGTTTGTGCAATCACTCTGTTTAGCTGTTTTTCTGCCATTTTCAAACGCGGAGTGGTGTCCCTTTGAGTGGGAACGTGGTGGTCTGAAGACCTGAAGGGCTTCGCCTCCCATCACCCCGATGCAGCAGGCCTGGTAGCTGCCAAAGTTACAACGTTTGAAACTTTCCCGGTGCTGGGTGTTGGGTTGCTCCTCGGCTCTCTGAGCTCCCCGACCTCTCCCGCTCCGTGCCCCGGCTCTCGGGGGTTCCTGCGCCCCTCACTTCACCCTCCCAGGCTCCCCCTTCCCGGAGGCATCCTCTTCCCATCTGGTCCTGGGCGATGGAGCCCTTCCCCCACCCTGCTCCTTACACGGGGGCAGGACCCTCTCTCCTTTCGAGACTTCCTCGGTGGTCCAGCTCCGCGGCCCCTGAGCCTGCCCTCTCCCGCCTCCACCTCACGAACCCCGTGGGAAGCCCACCCCGCGGCCCTTCTGGCCCGAGTCTGGAAGGCTGGGCAGAGGCGGGGACAGAAACGGGGTCGGAGTAGGGCGCAGTGGTAGCGACAAGAACAAAAGCGGGGACACAGGCAGGGCAGCAACAGGGCAGGGCCAGCGCGGTGGCCCGTCCTCTCCCCGCGCCGCCCTCACTCGGCGCCCGCCGCCCAGGGCCGGGCCGGGCTCGGCTCGCGGCCTCTGGGGGCTCGGGCGGCGCCCCGCGGGACCCACCTGATCCGCAGAAGCTGGGCGCGCTCGGGGCTGACCTGCGCCTCGGCTCCCGGCCCCGGCGTCGTCCTCGGCTGCCCGAACAGTCGGCGCGCTGCCTCTGCCCGAGCCCGGCGGGGCGTGCCGGGGCGGGGTGTGCCGCCTGCGCTCGGGCCGGCCGGCCGCCGGGCGCTCCTCCGGGGCGGCGGGCAGCGCGCGGCGGGCAGGGGCGCGAGGAAGCGGGCGAGCGCTGGGCAGCGGGCGGCGCGCTCCCCGCTCGGCCCGGCCCGCGGCTGTTTGTGCAGAGAGGGTCCCGCCCCGGACACGGCGGTTGGGAGGCCGGGCGCGCGAGTGCACGACTGCCGGTGTGCGTGTGTGTCTGGTGGCGGGGAGGCGCAGGGGGTGTTTGTTTCATTTTCACTCAGGCAGAAAAAAGCCTGAAACCAGCAAAAAAAGAAAAGAAAATCCCTGGTGACGGTGGCTGGGCCTCTTTGCCTTCCCGGGCCTGCACGTGGTGGGGGAGGGGTGGCGGGGACCCGGAGCATCGGAGGGTGGGGTGGGGTCTGTCTCCCCTTACCGCAGGAAGGGGCCCCGGTGCCCTGGCGCCCCGCCAAACACGGGGGGAGCGGAGAGCCTGGGAGGTCTGATCTACCATTTGTTTCCTGGGGAAGGAAGGGCGCAGAGGTAGACAGCGACAGGCCTGCGGGCTGGAGCTGCTCTCGCTGGAGCCCCCCCACCCCCCCGCCAAGTTCTGAGCTCCCCCCGACCCAAGTCCTCCAAGTCCTGAGCTCCCGACTGGAGGGGCTGGTCACTGGGCACCTAGCGCGGCCCCTGCCCAGGTTTGTTCGCAGACTTAGTGGTCTTTGGGCCCAGAGTTTCTCAAACAGAACTCTATACACGCCCTGGGGTTCTCGACTAGAATTATTTTAGAAGGGAACTAAAGAAAAAAAAAAATCTATTTCAGAGTTTGTGCTTCTGTGGCCTGTATGACAACCATTCACTTTGGTGGGTTGATGCAGGTACATCTGGCTCATTTAGTCCTACACTGGTAACCACGACGGTCACCTCACTTCTTGGGCTCCCAGACCATCTATTTTGCTGGTGCAAAACTCAACATTTTCTTTTGCCAGGATCATCTGCCATTGAACTTCAATTTCAGAGACTAAGAAATTAGCTTCTCAAGTATTTTAATGCATTGGAACTATAATTTGACACCATGAAAATGGCACAGAGCCTGGGTGTGGTGTATAATTTTAATTGTTCCGTGCTAATGAGAAAAGAACAGAGGCCTGATTGAATACTTGAAGGATACACAGAGGCTGCAGGGGGCCAGGTGAGGTCTTGGAGCTTGGGAGAACAAAGTTTCCTGATGGGCGCAGTGGAGTAATCAGTGGGAGAATTGAATCATCAACCCCACACAGTGGCTCAGGAAGGAGGAGTTCCATGGCAATCAGTACAATAAATACTTTGCAAAAGCATAAAATGCTCCATGATTGTCTTTGGAGAAGTCACTTGTAATAGTTCATTCGTGGTGAGTATCACTGTAAATATACAATGAGTGATGTCATACCAAGTGTATTATTTCCCAATTTTCATTATTGCATTTGAGAATGCATTGTTTAAATTGCTCAGCCCATCAAACTGGATAATAAATGAGTTTGTTTGTTTTTTTTTTAAAGGAAACTATGATAGTAATTCTAATCCTAAAGATGCTACCAGAAAACTACTAGAGCTAATCAATGAATTTGGTAAAGTAGCAGGATACAAAATTAATGCACAGAAATCTCTTGCACTCCTATACACTAAGGATGAAAAATCTGAAAGAGAAATTAAGGAAACACTCCCATTTACCACTGCAACAAAAAGAATAAAATACCTAGGAATAAACCTACCTAAGGAGACAAAAGACCCGTATGCAGAAAACTATAAGATACTGATGAAAGAAATTAAAGATGATACAAACAGATGGAGAGATATACCATGTTCTTGGATTGGAAGAATCAACATTGTGAAAATGACTATACTACCCAAAGCAATCTACAGATTCAATGCAATCCCTATCAAACTACCACTGGCATTTTTCACAGAACTAGAACAAAAAATTTCACAATTCATATGGAAACACAAAAGACCCCGAATAGCCAAAGCAATCTTGAAAAAGAAAAACGGAGCTGGAGGAATCAGGCTCCCTGACTTCACACTATACTACAAAGCTACAGTAATCAAGAGAGTTCGGTACTGACACAAAAACAGAAATATAGATCAATGGAACAGGATAGAAAGCCCAGAGATAAAACTATGCACATATGGTCAACTTATCTTTGATAAAGGAGGCAAGAATATACAGTGGAGAAAAGACAGCCTCTTCAATAAGCAGTGCTGGGAAAACTGGACAGCTACGTGTAAAAGAATGAAATTAGAACACTCCCTAACACCATGCACAAAAATAAACTCAAAATGGATTAAAGACCTAAATGTAAGGCCAGACACTATAAGACTCTTAGAGGAAAACTTAGGCAGAACACTCTATGACATAAATCACAGCACGATCCTTTTTGACCCACCTCCTAGAGGAATGGAAATAAAAACAAAAATAAACAAATGGGACCTAATGAAACTTAAAATCTTTTGCACAGCAGAGGAAACCATAAACAAGACAAAAAGACAACCCTCAGAATGGGAGAAAATATTTGCCAACGAAGCAACTGACGAAGGTTTAATCTCCAAAATATACAAGCAGCTCATGCAGCTCAGTATCAAAAAAACAAACAACCCAATCCAAAAATGGGCAGAAGACGTAAATAGACATTTCTCCGAAGAAGATATACAGGTTGCCAACAAACACATGAAAGGATGCTCAACATCACTGATCATTAGAGAAATGCAAATCAAAACTAAAACGAGGTATCACCTCACACTGGTCAGAATGGCCATCATCAAAAAATCTGCAAACTATAAATGCTGGAGATGGTGTGGAGAAAAGGGAACCTTCTTGCACTGTTGGTGGGAATGTATATTGATACAGCCACTATGGAGAACAGTTTGAGGTTCCTTAGAAAACTAACAATAGAACTACCATATGACCCAGCAATCCCACTATTGGGCATATACCCTGAGAAAACCATAATTCAAAAAGAATCATGTACCTCAGTGTTCATTGGAGCTCTATTTACAATAGCCAGGACATGGAAGCAACCTAAGTGTCCATCGACAGATGAATGAATAAAGAAGATGTGGCACATATATACAATGGAATATTACTCAGCCATAGAAAGAAATGAAATTGAGATATTTGTAGTGAGGTGGATGGACCTAGAGACTGTCATACAGAGTGAAGTAAGTCAGAAAGAGAAAAACAAATACCATATGCTAACACATATATATGGAATCTAAAAAAAAAAAAGGTTCTGAAGAACCTAGGACAGGAATAAAGATGCAGATGTAGAGAATGGACTTGAGGACACGGGGAGGGGGAAGGGTAAGCTGGGACGAAGTGAGAGAGTGGCATGGACATATATACACTACCAAATGTAAAATAGATAGCTAGTGGGAAGCAGCCGTGTAGCACAGGGAGATCAGCTCCGTGCTTTGTGACCACCTAGAGGGATGGGATAGGGACGGTGGGAGGGAGATGCAAGAGGGAGGGGATATGGGGATATATGTATACATATAGCTGATTCACTTTGCTATACAGCAGAAACTAACACACCATTGTCAAGCAATTATACTCCAATGAAGATGTTAAGAAAAAAAAAGATGACACAGGAGATGAGACATGTAAAAACACCACTCTGCTACCATTAAACTTGATGCAAGAGATTTGATTTCAGCAACACATCATCAATCACATTAATTTAATGCTGTTGGTTTGGATCTTATTGGTTTTGAGGTTGTGTTTGTATCTACGTAGAAATTTTGTTTTGGTTTTATGGTTTGTTTATAGAGCTCTGAGCATGAGGACTTCCTGCTTAATTTCAGGTTTATACCTATTTCAGTAACAATAAAATAAAAATAATTTAAGTCAATACTATGGATCTGGAAGGGTTTTTTGTTGTTGCTGTTGTTGTTGTTTGGTCTTGTTTTGTTTTGGGAGGAGCTATATATAGTTCTCAAAATCTAACTGGCAGTTCCAGCGACTGGATCGCTGAGCTGGAAAACAGCTTCAAGATTACATACGTTAGCTCTGGGGTCAGGGCGTCTAGGTTTAAGGCCTTAGATGAATCGTTCTTCCCGTCTCAGACTCCTTTACATCGTATACTGAACGGGAATAAGATGACTAGTTCATGGGAGGGGCAAAATCAAAATGGGATTTGATCAATCAACTGTTAGAGAAAAGGCTTTAGAGCCTACAGGATCATCACCGCGTTCGAGGAGTTCACGGAGGCGAAGTGCGGGGCAGGTAAACACAAGTAGCTCTGATCACTTGCTAGGCTTTGCTCCAAGCGCCTCGAACACACCTGAGCTCACTTCATCCTCTGCACACCCTAATCACATCCCCATTTTCCAGGGAAGAAAGCCGAGGCACAGGCAATTTAAGTAATTTCGTTCAACCTTCTCTCTAGGTATGACCAAAGTGCTCTGGGGCCAGAAGACCTTCCTCCCTTACCTCCTTCATCCTTTTAACAAATACTTATTGGGACCCTACTATCTGTCAGCCCCTGTTCTTCAAGCTGAGGACATCCAGGCAAACAAGTGAGACAGCATTATAGCCCTGGAGGAGTCTGCAGCCCAGACATTAAACCAAGACCCACCCAATCAATGATTTCAGGACCATTGTGATCAGGGCTCTGAGGGATAAATACAGGGTGCACAGGACCCTGAGACCAGGAGAAGGAGGAGTTGGCTAGATGAAGACTTGAGGGAGAGTGACCCAAGCAGAGCCACGTGCAAAAGTCTCTAGGTGGGAGGAAAAAGAGCCATAAGTATGTGCTGGAAAGCTTAGCATCACTCTAACAGTGTAGGGTTGGTGCCAGGATGGATTTTTGGACCACGGGGACAGAATAAGGAGCATAGAAAGAGACCCACACACATGTGGAAACTCAGTGTCGACCAGAAGTGGGACTGCAGATCAGCAGGGGAAGAACAGACTTCAGAAAGTGTTGCTGGACCCAAAAGAATTGGAAACAGGTGTGCAAACAAAAATTTGTGCAGGAATGTTCATAGCATTGCTATTTACAGTAGCAGAAAAGTGGAAGCAACCCAAGTGTCCTTCAAGCAATGACTGGATAAATAAAACGTGGTACATCTATGCAATGGAGTATTATTCGGCATAAAAAGGAATGAAATACTGATTCACACTACCACATGGATGAACCTTGAAAACATTATGCTGAGTGAAAGAAGTCAGACACGAAAGACCTTGTATTGTATGACTCAGTTTATAGGAAATACCCAAAAGAGGCAAACTCACAGAGACAGAAAGCAAATAAGAGGTTGCCAGGAGCTTGGGAGGGAGAGTGGGAGTGACTGCTGAATGGATACATGGTCTCCTCCTGGACTCTGGAACTAGATAGTAGTGAGGCTGGCACAACACGGTGAATGCATTCAATACCACTGACCTGTGCACGTAAGCGTGGCTTACCCATTTAAATGTGAATTTTATGTTCTACAAATTTTATCACAATTTTAAAAAGTGTTTCTGAGCAACTGGCTATCCATACAAAAAGTAAAATAAAATCAGATTCCTAACACACACACACACACACACACACACACACCCCGCCACCTGACAAATGGGTAACTGATCTGAAAGAAAAGAGAAACTTTAAAACTTTCAGAGGAAAGTATCAGTATTACCTCAGATAGGTAAGAGTTTATTTAAACACACACACACACACACACACACACACACACACACACACAGTGTGCTGACCTTAAAGAATAATATGGATACGTGACTATATTAAAATACAAAACGTACAGGAAAGATACCACAATGAATGAATGGGCAAACCAGAGACTGGGAGAAGATGTTTGCAACGTAGAAAACAGAAAAGGATTGGTATCCAGAGTCTACAAGGAACCCCTGCAAATAAACAGGAAAAGACACATCTTCTTCTTCAGTTTTCACACCTGGTTAAGGTCCTGAGTGAAATGCCACGGGGTCAGGGTTCCCAGGTGTCCCCTTCGTGTCACTTAACATCAGTGTATGGACAGAACTTTCCATTTGGCTGCATCCGTCCCTGGCCACATCTATCCTGTGACATCGTACCCCCAGCACATACCTGGCACACAAGACACGTGTGATGGGCACGTGCTGACTGAGTGGAGAGATGGGTGCCCAGATAGACGAAGGACACTTCACTAGGGTCTTCATACGCTGCCTCATCCACACGGTCAGCAAACCTCCCTGCTGTCACCCTGGCCTCCCCTCTTGCCAAGGTCCCTTTCTCCCTCAGATTCTCCGTGTCAGAAACACTGAGTTGAGGTGACCTCTGGCAGGCAGGGTTTGGAATGTGAATCCAGAAGGTTCTCGGTGGAAGGAAAATTGCCTCGTTGAGGTTTTTGTGGGGAAGAGCCTATCAGCGAGGGTGGTCTGGTGGGGAGGACCAGGGTCCGCAGAGTCTGGTGAGCCCTTCCCACAGGAATCCCGGCTCCAGGAAATGCGAAGCTTCCTCAGATCCAGAGACACCCAGGGCCCTGGCGCCCCAGGAGATGGCCAGTCACAGCGCTCCGCTTACAGATGAGGAAATGAGATTCAGATGCGGGAGCGGCTGCCTCAAAATCACTAAGTAGAACTTTTCGGAGCTGGGTTTCATTCCTAATTCTCTCACATGCTGCCCAGCCCCAGACAGGAGGGGAAACTCCCAGGGCTAGAGTGGGAAAACGTTTTAAAGCAGTTTCCAGAAGTGGTTGAGCTAGTCAGGAGAAGTAGGTGATTGAGCACAGAGGAGGAAGCGGGGATGCCGGACGGCAGCTGGGAGGAGAGCGGCTCGTGCAAAGGTCAGAGGACGGGACAGGCGAGGTCCACCCTGGGGGCCACGGGGCCACCAGCCTGGGGCTGAGGGGCTGAAGCAGAGGAGCTTGGAAGGGGAGGACCAGGAATTCGCCTTTTACCCTTTCCTGAGAAGGGAGCCTCTGGAGTATCCCTGGGAAGGGAGGGTGGCATGATGGAGGTTATCTCTGAAGGGATAGTCCCACCAGTGCTGTCACAGTCACTGAAAAATAAGGTCACAAGGGAAGGAAGGAGAAAGCAGGAGCCAGAAAGGAAAGAGGGAAGGAAAGAAGGAAGGAAGGAAGGAAGGAAGGAAGGGAGGGAGGAAGGAAGGGAGGAAAGAAGTTAGTTAAGGCAATCAGAATATGCCACCCTCAAGAATATGCCACTTCGGGGCTTCCCTGGTGGCGCAGTGGTTGAGAGTCCGCCTACCGATGCAGGGGACACGGGTTCGTGCCCCAGTCCGGGAAGATCCCACATGCCGCGGAGCGGCTGGACCCGTGAGCCATGGCCGCTGAGCCTGCGCGTCCGGAGCCTGTGCTCCGCAAGGGAGAGGCCACAACAGTGAGAGGCCCGAGTACCGCCAAAAAAAAAAAAAAGAAAGAAAGAAAAAATAAATGCCACTTTGGCATAAAGATTATTTTGAGCTGAAGGCAAGTGAGAAGCAGCAGACACAGGAAAAACTCTCTGCCACCACCTCCCCCCTTATCTTTCTAAAAGCAGGGCATAAATTTCCCTTAGTAAAGGTGACATGAATTCTCCTTGTGAGGTACCCCACCTCCCCACCTCCAACTCATACCAGGAGGAGGAGAACAACCTTTATCAGCAGAGATCAAGATGAGACTGCATAAACAAACCTGATTGAAATTACCCTTATCTTCCATTAGCTTCCCCACCCTGGGTATATTTACCTTCCTGCAGTTTACCGCCCTTAGTAGCCCCAACTCCTTTCCCTTTTGTCTAGTCACTTCACCACCATTTATTGTCCTGTGTTAAAATGGTGGATAAGCCCCTCAAGTCTAACCACTTCTTTGGGTTTTCACTTTTTTTCCTGTGAAGCCCCCACACGTGTAAAAATATTAGCATCAATGAAGGAACATATGCCTTTTTCTCCTGTTAATCTGTCTTTGTCAGTTTAATTTGCAGGCTGCACAAACAGCACATAAGAGGGTAAAGGAAACGTGTTTTCCTCCCCTACTGAGGGAAGGAAGGGGGTGGGGGAGGAAGGAGGGAGGGAGCGAGGGAAGGAAAGAAAGGCTTTCTGACTTGGGACTGGCAACAGATAATTGCTTTCCTTCCAGTTTGACAATAAATAAGGTGGGAGGAATTGACAAGCCCAGGAGAGCAGAGGCTGACTTGGCTCCTTTCAGGCCCATCAGCTTCTCCATCCTTTATTGATCCAAGGAAATGCTATTAAAAATCATCATCTCCAGGAGAGGAAATATCCTTTTTACTTCGTTTTGTACTTGGAAGTCATTTGTTTTCTAATGATATTAAATTCCACCTCTGGCATTTATATACGTCTAATTTCAAAAGGCAGAAACAGGGAGAAAGCCAAATACTTTAAGGCTCTTGGGTTCATTTTGGAAAACAGTTAGTGCTTCCAGGGCCAAAGAATTCTACCAGTTGAAATAAAATTTTACCTTTGCAACCAAAACTTATAAAGCTACATTCCACCAGTGTTAAAAGTGTGTTCCTCTCAACCTTCGAAAAAGATCAAAGAAATAATCCACTTGAGCGAAGGGCAGGGGTTGGGAGGACACTTCTACTGTAAACCCTTTTATACATCTGGATTGTTATTCCCTGAGAATGTCTTATCTATTTTTTATTTTTTATTTTTTTAATAGTTTTTTTATTAAGAAAAAAATTTTTTTTAATTTTTTTATTTTTCTGGCACACCATGGCATGAAGGATCTTAGTTCCCCAACCAAAGATAGAACCCTTGCCCCCTGCAGTGGGAGCACAGATTCCTAACTGTTGGACTACCAGGGAATTCTCCTCTATTTTTAAAAATTAAGCACATAAATAAAATAAAAACACAACTTAAAGAAGCTAATGTCCTGGGTCTTCTCAAGGGTTTGAATGTTATCTTCTGGGCATTAGAAATAAAATTTGTAGGGACATCCCTGATGGTCCAGTGGCTAAGACTCTGCATTCCCAATGCAGGGGGCCTGGGTTTGATCCCTGGTCGGGGAACTAGATCCCGCATGCTGCAACTAAGACCCAGGGCAGCCAAAATAAATTAAAAAATAAAATTTGTAGTAGAACAAGCCTGGGATCAGCTCAGGTTCAAGCTTTGTTTCTGCAATTCCACAAGCCTGGTGACCTTGAGGGGAAAAAAAAAAACCACTTAAACTTCCTGAGCCTCAGTTATCTTATCTATAAAATGGGGTAATTATCTCTACCTCCCAGGGGTATGTTAAGATAAAAAATGAGATAAAGCGTGCTCTTACAAAAGAGGTTCGGAATATAATAAGGCATCAAAGAAATGTGAGCTCCCATCATCAATTATATAAAGTTTTTCTTTGAATTCTTGGATCACTAAACCCAGTGGGAATGAGGTCCCCCCACCCCCCCGGCCATGCTATTCTCTCTGTACTTTGTTAACCCCTCCTCACCCTGTAGATCTCAGCTCAGGCACAACCTGGCTACCTGGTCCCTCACCTCCCACCACGCTTCTTGGGCCCCCTAGGCTCCAGCCACATCCTCCCCTGTGCTGTCGCTCAAACTGGTCAAGTACAATCCAAACCTGGGCCTTTGCACCTGCTGTTCCCTCTGCCTGGGATGCTCCCCCCGACCCATAGTCACTTCACTACTTATTGTAAGCATGTATTTCTTAGATTTTTTTTTTTTTGTGGTACGCGGGCCTCTCACTGTTGTGGCCTCTCCCGCTGCGGAGCACAGGCTCCGGACGCGCAGGCTCAGCGGCCACGGCCCACGGGCCCAGCCGCTCCGCGGCATGTGGGATCTTCCCAGATCGGGGCACGAACCCGTGTCTCCTGCATCGGCAGGCGGACCCTCAACCACTGCGCCACCAGGGAAGCCCTTAGATTTTTTTTTAATTAAAAACCAAACACAAACCCTTCTTTAGCTAAAAAAGTTGATTAAAATCTGTGTCCATTTGTCTTTTGATCTGTGGCTTGTCAAAGAAAGACGCACTGGGAACCTGGTTTGTTTTTCTGATTTGCAACCCTGTCAGGAGGTCGCTGCCCTGAGGCTCTGTGCCGGGTTCTGTGTGTCCCCATTAGGCAGCTTCTTAGTTCCTCCAGTGCTTCACCTTCTATATTACCATTCTTCATGCCCCCAGACTCACACACACCTGGAGGCATCCCACATGAATGTTCCATGCCACCCTACTTCTAGAGGCAGAAGTCATACCCAGGAGGACCCCAGGTTACCGGTGGCTGCCCCAGTAAAGAGAGAAACTCCTGAATTCCAACAAACCTGGGCCCCCATCTTGGCTTGACCATTACTAGCTGGGGTCTTTGATCAAGATGCAGCCCTTTTCAGGGCCTCAGTCTCTGTATTTGTGTAATGAGGAAGCCTCCCTCCCAGGATCCAATGAGATGAGGTATGTGAGGCAGCTGGCAGTGTATGATGGCTGTGATGGTTATCAGGACACAGAGGAATGAACCTTAAATGGTGGAATGTCAGGAATTAGAAGGGGAAGATACAGGGGATGAGCATTCTTGGGTCATCTCAAATCATAACCGTAGGCAAAACCAAGGTACCCAAGAATCCAGTCCTGTGTCTCTTTTTGCACAGAATGTGGGGGCATGACCTCCATTTTTTTTTCTGGCTGAGCTTTGCAGCACGTGGGATCCTACAGGCGCCCCCTGCAGTGAAGCGCGGAGCCTTAACCCCTGGACCGCCAGGGAAGTCCCTCATTTTGAATGCTCACTATGGCAACTGGTCTCTCCCCATGCTGTACCTGCACTTGCTGGGGTCCTGGACAAAACTGAACGGCTGCCTTGACCGTGGATCATTTTTAGAGGATTGCCAGTGCTTTCGTCCAGACTGGGGTTGACTGTAACTGTGGCTTTCTTCTTTCTGTAAAGTGGGACTCTCCATCTTGAAGAGTCCTGGCTTTGTTAAGTGTCAGCACTGGAAGTCTCCCTGAAAGAGATTCTGCTGCTGCCTTACTGGGTGACCTGAGGAAGTCCCTTCCCCTGGACTCCAGATGCCCCGTCTGTACAGTGACCCCATGGGGTGGGGCGGTCTCCCCAGGCCCTCTCCGGTCTAGCGTCCTGCCTACGGAGCATTTATGAGTCAAGGCAATACCTTCTCTGAATTTGCCAGCCCTTATTACTAGTTATGTGATCCTGAGCAAGTGATGTCACCTCTGTGCCTTAACTGCCTCATCTGAAAATGTGGGTAATAATTTACTAAAGAGTGTAGAAGAGAGCCTGGCATGAAGTAGATACTATATGTGAGTTGGTACCCTCATCACCACCACTAATACCATCATCATCATTATCACCAGCATCACTGCCATCACCATTATCACCATCACCAACATCATTATCACCATCACCGTTATCAACATCACCATCATCAACATCACCATTATCAACATCATCATCACCATCATCAGTGTCACCATTATCAACATCACCAACATCATTATCACCATCACCATCATCACCATCATCACCATCATCAACATCATCATCACCATCATCAGTGTCCCCATTATCAACATCACCATCATCATTATCACCACCATCATCTTCATCATCCAGCCTCATTAGACCGTTGGTTGGTATGCCTGGTGTGAGGAAAATTGCTCAGAACAGGATACAGAGACACCTGGGTACAAGCCCTTGCCTAAGCAAAGTTTCTGCGTCTTCCACAGCCTCAATCCTTTCTTCCTAAGGTGAGGGGATTGGGTCTGACAGTTGGGGCAAAAGGTGTACCCTGTGGCCAAAGATTAGATCCTTTTCTCGTCCTTCTAGCTTTCCAACCAAATTCTTCAAACTTTGGGTTCCAGGACAGATTTTACTTTTTTTTTTTTTTTTTTTCCAGGATGTCATCAGCATCTGGCCCTACCCTCAGCTAAAAGCAGTCAGGTTGATCTGAACAAAAAAGGGTTTGGCGAAGTGTCTACCAACAGACTAATGGATAAAGAAGATGTAGTGTGTGTGTGTGTGTGTGTGTGTGTGTGTGTGTGTGATGGAATATTACTCAGCCATAAAAAAGAATGAAATATTGTTATTTGTAGCAGCATAGATGGACCTAGAGATTGCCATACTGAGTGAAGTGGGCCAGATAGAGAAAGACAAGTATCATATGGTATCACTTATACATGGGCTCTAAAAAATGATACAAATGAATTTATTTACAGAACAGAAACAGACTCACAGACATAGAAAACAAACTTACAGTTACCAGAGGGGAGAGGGAGAGGGAGAGATAGATTAGGAGTTTAGGATTAACATATAAACACTACTATATATAAAATAGATAATCAACTAGGACCTGCTGTATAGCACAGGGAACTATATTCAATACCTTGTAATAACCTAAAATGCAAAAGAATCTGAAAAAAATGTATGTATAACTGAATCACTCTGCTGTACACCTGAAACTAACACAATATTGTAAATCAACTATACTTCAGTAAAAAAAAGAAAGAAAAAGTGTTGGAGCAACGCCAGAGAAGAAAGAAATCCAAGCCCACAGATTTTCAGGTTGAATTTCTTATAACTGTAACAGGGTTGTAGCCACCCATTTCCTGAGTAAAACAGGAGACAGACTTTGGGAGAAGAAAGAAGGAGAGGAGGGATGAAAGGGGAAGGGAGAGCAGGAAAGGGAGAAAGGATGAGGGAGGGGGCGGCAGGAAGAGGCCACCAAGGCAAGACATCTCAAGAAACAACACCCCTTGTTATTTTCACTCACTGAGAAATCAAACTGTGTGTGGCCAATTATATCTCAATAAAGCTGGGGAAAAAAAAAAAAAACCTGGCTGTGTGCCTGGAGAGCAGTTGTGTGTATTTGTTGTCTACGTGTGTGTGAGTGTGCATATATGTGTCTGCCTTTGAGACTGTGTGTATGCTTGAGTATGCATGTGTATGTGCACAGATACGTTTGAATGTGTGTCTGTGAGTCCATGCCTCCGCACGCCTAGACAGCGCCGGGCACACGTTAACTGCTCTCTGGTTCTGATCATTGAACAAATATGCACGAGAGTACATGTGTGACTCCTTGAGTGGCGCGCACGTGTGGCCGCGTGTGCGTTCCTGTATGTCCTTCTGAACGTGCCTGTTCGTGCCTGTGATGGAGGTGAGGCAGGGATGCATATTGGTGTCTGGATGTGTGTCTGCACGCATAAGTGTGTGGGTGCCTTTGAAGGGTGAGTGTGTGTTTCAGTGTGTGCGGCTGCAGGGCTGAGTGACAGGGAGTGTGTGCTTGTGTGCAGTGGTGAGCTTGCCTGCAAGGGTGGTGCCTGAGCAAGCGTCTTGGTGTATGGCTGTGCGTGCCTGTGCACACGTGTGTGCTGTGAGGGGGTGTGCACCTAGGCACCCACGTGTACAGGGACCCCGGTAGCCCTGGGCTTGATTTCCCTCCCCCTCAGTCAGGAAATGCCTGTGGTTTGTACCATCAGTCAGTTCCCTTTTCATATCAATGGGGGCTCAGGGTAGCCTCTTAGCAGCTCTCATTCACCTGCCTATTTGGACTTCTTTGTGGGAACCAGAAGGGCTGAGCTTGCAAGAGCTCCACTGAGACTGGTTGACACCCTGACGCTGAGGGTCTGGAGGAAACACCATGGCTCTTGCCCCAAGGAGGGAGCCCCTGTTGTGCCCCATCCCGTGGTGCTCCCAGATTCCCCTGCTGACCAGTCCCTCCCACCGCCAGGGGAGCCTCAGCGTCCGGAGCAGGATTGAACAGGGCAAGAGGTTTGGAGGCAGACCACCTGACTTCAAGTTCAGCTTCCACCCATGGCTGAACGTCTCCAAGCTTCCACTTCCTTGGTGGCACAATGGGACACCTGACATCAAGGTTGACCCCTTCTGGTCCCGGTGACCATGAATATGTAGAGTGGAGGCTTCCGGAGCCCACCCAGATCTCCATCACACCCTCTGGTGCACCTGTCTCCAGCCTCCGTGAGTACTGGCTTCTAAAGTCTCAGCTGCCCTTTTCTTGTCCTCGGCCAAATGCAGGCTGCTTGCCTGGGAGGT
The DNA here is from genome assembly GCF_951394435.1 of Stenella coeruleoalba. NCBI lineage: Eukaryota > Metazoa > Chordata > Mammalia > Artiodactyla > Delphinidae > Stenella > Stenella coeruleoalba. The sequence goes on from NC_137153.1 coordinate 109,878,683, forward strand.
CACACGCCCCTCAGAGCACCCAGCACCCAATGACTCCTGACTCCTATGAGCTACAGAAAGTTAGTCCTCTCGTCTCAAGATGCAACCAGCTCCACGATACAATTCACTCTCTAGAGGTCCCCAAAGGGAACAGGTTAAGATAACCACCAGTCAAGACCATACTCTTCCATCACTTTCTTTCTCTGCCCGACCTGTGTCCTTCAACCCCCTTTTCCTGAGAACATGCCCCTAATAAAGCGCTTTCACAAGAAGCCCTTCCCAGGCTCTGCGTCTAGGAAACCTAGCTGAGGACAGCATGAAAGCATTTTCACACACAATCACCCCAATGTTTGGGGCATGTTTGGTATCATCCTCTTTTTAAGATGAGAAAATGAAAGTTGATGGAGGAAAAAATGAAATAATGGGGAAAAGCGCTTAGAGTGACATCCACAAATGTCTCTTGAGCCAGTTGTCAACGCGGGCCTCTCAGACAACAGCCAGCGTGCCGCTCCATCGCGGGTTCCCCAGCCCTCAAGTTTCTTGGGATCAAAGGGGACCTGAAAGCTCATCTGGGACATGCATATCATGCTTGACTCCTCTCTACACAAATGTTCTCTCTAGGCAAACGTCCAGTTGTATTTGAATGCTCCTGATGTTGGGGAGCTCACTCCCTCCAAGGCAGCATCTTCTGCTTTTAGAGGGTGTAACTATTCATCTCCTTTCCTTCATTCAGCAAACATTCTTTAAAAAAAAAAATTATTTATTTGGTTGTGCCGGGTCTTAGTTGCAGCAGGCTAGTTGTGGCACATGAGCTTCCTAGTTGCGACAGGTAGGCTCCTTAGTTGCAGCTCACTGGCTTCTTAGTTGTGGCATGCGAACTCTTAGTTGTGGCATGCAAGCATGCAAACTCTTAGTTGTGGCATGCATGTGGGATCTAGTTCCCTGACCAGGGGCCAAACCCGGGCCCCCTGCATTGGGAGCATGGAGTCTTAACCACTGCTACACCAGGGAAGTCTCTCAGCAAATATTCTTTAAGCACCTACTGTGTGCCAGGCACTATGCAAAGCACCAAGGATGCAGTGATGAGCTAAAGCCAGCTCCGTTCCTGTCCTCATGGAGCTTATGGACTGGCGGGAGAGAAAACCAAGGAGAAACAACTGCAGGGATAAACACTGCAACCCTACAAGGTGTGGGAACAGAGGTACAGGGTGTGAGAGAGGGCCCGGGGTGCCCTTGAGGGCTTCACAGTGGGGAAATCCAGATGTGCGTTGGGAGGACAGGGAATGCTTTCCTGAGGATGTGATGACCCAGCTGGTTTCTGAAGGATGAGTAGAAAGTAACAAGGGGATGAGAGAGGGAACAGTGTTAAAGAAGGAGGGAGCAGCATAGGCAAAGGCCAGTGGTGGGCAGGAAAGGAGAATGGCACACAAGTGGCCTGGAAGGGAGACAGTGAGGTGGGTCGGAAGGTGGGGGTGGCGTGTGGCCCTGAGAGCAGAGGAGGCCTGAGGGTTTTAGGCAGGGCCCTCCTCATTCAGATCATCAGTCTCATCTTCCAATTCTTCTCGTGACAAAATGACTCCTTTCCACCTGGTTGAGACATCCCCTCTACCACCGGGATTCCTCCACCTGCTCCGGCAGACCCGTGGCAGGCTCTCCTCACTGCCGCTGCGTGACTCAGAGCACAGGCAACTCGAGATCTCAGAGAGACACACCTAGAAATGACTGTTGCCGCCACACGCTGCATCGAAAGCCAAGGTCTCTTCAACAGCCTGAAGGAGACCAGGGTGATGCGGGGCCTGGGAACGCAAAAGCAAGTTTCCGGGAGTCAGAAGAACCCGCCTGAGAAGCCAGGGGTTCTCCTCTTGGGCGCCCTGTCTGTCTCTCCATGACCCACCTCCCATGTGAAAACATAGACACACAGAAGGCCTGGGTTTTCACTGACCCACCACGTGGCCTGCCCTGGCCATCTCTGGGGGGAGGAGGACACGGCTGCTGAGGCCACGGGGGAAGGAGGCCCACTGGAGGCGAATGGAACCAGGAAGCCCCCCACATCAGCTCCACCTGGTCGGCTTTCTCCCACTGCCTGGGTGTAAAACACAGACTCCTGGGCTTCCCTGGTGGCGCAGTGGTTGAGAGTCCGCCTGCCGATGCAGGGGACACGCATTCGTGCCCCGGTCCGGGAAGATCCCACATGCCGCGGAGCGGCTGGGCCCGTGAGCCATGGCCGCTGAGCCTGCGCGTCCGGAGCCTGTGCTCCGCAACGGGAGAGGCCACAAGAGTGAGAGGCCTGCGTACCACAAAAAAAAAAAAAAAAAAAAAAAAGACTTGGCAAAAATAATTTGAAAATCATAAACTCACTATAAAATGAAAACAGACCCCCCCAAATGCATGCAATATACCTGACAAAGAAAGAAAGAACAAACAAAAACTCTAAGAGTAAAGGTAAAGGAAAGCCAATCTGCGTGGTTTTATCATTTAAGATCTTTTACAACCTAGTTTTAGATTTATAGAAAATTTCCATTTATTTTTACAGTCTCATTTGCAACTTTCACAGCAAATTCTCAACTCACTTCTTGTGGCTTAACAACTTTTTTCCTTCTGATTTCTGGGAAATGTCACATAAGGGTTTACGTAAAGATTGTATTTTCTTAGTAAGACAATGTAATAATTTTAATTGGGGAGATGGGCATTTTTTAAAGTATAAATCTATCTATAATCCTTGACTCTCTCAAAGTTTATTTCTAATTAGGTTCCTAGCAGAGTAATTCCATTTGTCTCAAGCAAAATTTCGATAAAATTCTATCGTACCAAAAAAAAAGAAAAGAAAAGGGGAAACGGAGGTAGTGAATGGAATTAGAGTTGCTAATCAGCTGACCTTAAAAATAAAATGTAAAAATTCTGGACTGTCTGGGTGAGCCCAAGACAAGAATATTTAAAAGTGGAAGACAGCGGCAGAAGAGCAGCTGAGGAGGAAGCAGAGGTTGGGGTGATGAGATGCAAGGATTCAAACCCTCATCTCTGATCTGAGGGTGGAAAGAGGCCACAAGTCAAGGGATGCTGGCAGCCTCTGGAACTGGAAAAGACAAGGAAACAGATTGTCCCCTAGAGCTTCTGGAAAGCAGCACAGTCTTGCCAACGCCTTGATCTTAACCCAGTGAGACCTGCATCACACATTGGCCATCAGGACCATAGGCTAATAGATGTGTGTGTTTTAAGCCAGTAAGTGTTTGGTAATTGTTTCGGCAGCAGTAGAAAACAAACCCACAAGAGCCCTGATAACACTGGCGCAGTGCCCAGCCCAGCTTGGCTGTAGGAATACACCTCTCCAGCCCAGGCAGGGGAAGGATTGGTGAAAGAGGCCTCTGGTTTTGAAGAGTCACTGCTCTAGGGGCCCCGAATGGACATAGGCCTGTCCCAGGAGTACTTGCATCCTATTAAGGGCAATGTCCACACCGGTTAATGCTGGTAGGTACCATTCACGGCATTGCCCTGAAGATTTCAGAGACACGGTGGTGAAGAAGCGAGGGCCCCAGCTTTTGAAGAGCTTCTAGGCAGGAGGAGAAAGAGATGTGAACAAGCCGGGAATCAAACCCCATTAAGACCCAGAACAATGAAGTCCTAACGGCAGAATATCAGGCAGTGGAGCTGAATGCATGAGAGACCTCCCTGGTTTCGTCATCAACCACGTGGCCTCCTTGGGACAGGGCCATCCCTGGGCAGCTGGGCTTCCCTTCCCGGGGCTTGGATTCCCCACAGGTAGGGTGGGCTCCTCCCTCTTCCAGTCCTCTTCCTTCTGCCTGGAGACACAGGAGACAGATGTGACAGTCCCAACAGTTATTCATCCACAAATGTCTCCAAGCACTTATAATGTGCTGACCCCCAGTCGGAGTTGTCACATACACATTTTCTTTTCTTTTTCCTTTTTCTTGTAAAGCTAATTAGCCAGTTTTATTCTTTTTTTCCCCCTAAATATGTATTTATTTATTTATTTATCTGGTTGCACCGGGTCTTAGTTGTGGCACGCAAGCTCTTAGTCGCGGCATGCGACCTCTTAGTTGCGGCACGCGTGTGGGATCTAGTTCCCTGACCAAGGATCGAACCCAGGCCCCCTGCGTTGGGAGTGTGGCGTCTTAACCACTGTGCCACCGGTGAAGTCCCACACACATAGTTTTCAATGATCCCTCAAAACACCCTAAAGGAGTTCAGTGAAATAAGCTAGAGGCAGAGGACAAATATTGTATGATTCCACTTATATAAAGTACCCAGAGGAGTCAAATTCACAGAGGGAGAAAGTAGAATGGTGGTTACCAGGTGGTGACAGGAAGGGGGAATGAGAATTATTATTTAATGGGTACAGAGTTTAGGATGATGAAAAAGTTCCAGAGATAGAGGATGGAGATGGTTGTACAACAGTGTGAATGTACTAATGTCAGTGAATTGTACACTTAAAAATGGCTAAAATGAAAAAAAAAAGGCTAAAATGGTAAATTAATGTTACATATATTTTACCACAATACAAAAATTTAAATACCCAAAGCAGAGGCGATTCACCCCATTTTACAGATGAGGAAGCTGAGGCTCAAAGAGATTGATTGACTTGCCCAGTATCACACAGCTAGAGAATAGCAGAGTTGGGATTTGAACCCAGGTCTGACTCTAAATCCAGGGTCCTTTTCTCCTAATATCTTCCCTCTGTTCTTTCCAAAAGTCCTTCTGCTCTGAGGTAGACCCTGCGCTAGGAACAGCGAAGAGGGTGGTAGAGAAATGAGGCGGAGGTGGTCTCAGAGGAGCATCTCTGAGGAAATGAGGAAAAGGCACTTACCTTTGCAGGTCAAAAAGAGGAGGCTGGCCTCTGGCCGTATCATCCCCACGCCCCACAACTTGGCTACTTCCCTGAGCTTCCCTTGATAATCCTTGCTTTCCGTGCCAACAGTGGAAGCAGGTGGCCCGGGAGACCAGTGAACCAGAGAGAAGCTGTGGACACTCCTGTGCTCTCTGCTGCAATGGTAACGAGAGAGCGGTCAGGCAATCCTGCCACCCAGAGAGAGGGATCTGGATGGACGGCACCCAGCATTACACAGCAAACCCGCAGAGGTTTTCAGAATTAGCACCCTCCCACCACGCAACTCTGGGCTGGGCTGTCACCCTCCATCAAAGTAGGATGTCCCAGAGTCAGAGGCTGGCACAGACAGACCATGTTGGATAGACAGGTTCTGACCCTGACCCAGAAGAGCCCAGAAAATAGAGGGACAGATGGCTGGAAAGCTGCTCTGATGACGGTAAGCAAAGTAGAAGACCAGGGGCCATCGGTGCTGGAAAAGGACAGAAAAAGCCATTGGATTGGTTATCTATTGTTGCTTAAAAATGATCCCAACATTTAGTGGCTTAAAATGACAAACATTGATTATCTCACAGTTTCTAGACTCAGAAAGCCAGGAGCAGCTTAACTGGTGCCTCTGGCTCAGATCTCTCTGGAGGCTGGAATCGAGGTGTTGGCTGGGGCTGCCATCCCTACTGGGAGAGTGATGGGAGCCACGGGTGTTTTGAGATCTAATTTCAGATGAACATCCATCACTTTTTCCATATTCTGGTCACTAGAAGCGAGTTCCTAGGTGCAGTTCACACTCAGAGGGAGGATTGCATGAGGAAATGGATATAGAAGTGGGAATTCTTGGGGGTCATCTTAGAGGCTGTCTGCTACAGCCATCTAATCGTTGCTGCTGAAATATTTCTTCGGGATGGTGCTGAGACGGGGTGTAAAGAGGGCAATGGGCTCAGCTTGCTGGGGGCAGCCATCTTGGAAGGGGACAGGGCAGACCCGAGTGAGAGACGGGTGGCTGCAGAGGGGTGACGCTTGGGTGGACAGCAGTTCCCCCACTGAAACGCTTCCCTGGCACCCGCCGGGGCTCCTGCCATCTTACACTTTCACTGTATAGAGAAGGCAACTGACATGTCCAAGCTTGTTGGTGACAGAGTCAGGGAGAACCCAGAGCTCAGGGCCCTTGACCCACGTCTGGCTGGGACCTACAGAACAGCTCATACCTAAGTTGTCCTGTCCTGTGGACGAGAGCTAACACAGGCACCTGGAACATCCCCACCTCTGCCCCCTGAAGCTTCTGACAATGGGCATGTTGGCCTGAGCGATCCCTCAATCCAACCTCCTGCCTTCAGCTATTGGGACTGGCTCCCAGACATGGGGACAATATTAGAAATTGAGACAGTTTTGGACAAGCCCACTCTTAAGAGTTGTGGAGCTGGGCCAGGAATACCAGTGAAGGTCCCCAGCCCTCGCCCCTGCCCCTCTCCCTACCTATGACCCCATCCCTACCACGACAGGGGCCTTGCCTACCTGCACGGGCAACCTCAGTTGGTCTCAGCCGTGTCCACACCTGCAGCCTGCACAGCCACCACGGGCCGAGGCCTGTGCACGCTGGCACGTGGGCTAGTGTCTTCTGCTCTCAGGGGGACCACTGGGCAGAGAATTCCAGGGTTCCACGTACCCAGCATATGGTTCCAAGAAAAGGACGATGCAAGCTCTGAGAGGGTGGGTCCCCTTGGCCTCAGAGGCTCCTCACCCCACAGAGAGGGCACAGCTGGAGGAAGACCAGCACACAGTATGGACTCTGCCCCGGGTCTAAGAGCACCTCCCTGAAGGTCATTTAGCAATCCCCTCCCCTTGCCCCTTCCTCGCCGCTCTCTTCCTTTCCGCCACCATGGTTTCCAAGTTTCAAGCTGGGTTCACGTTTTCACCTTGCACAGCGTCCCCAGCCAGCCCTGTGGCCCCCTTCCTGCCAGCTCTGCCAGCCAGAGCTATGGTTCCTCAATTTCCTACGTTTGCACAAGTGAGCAAAAGGGCATCCGCATACCCACGTGACACTGAATTGATGAAAAGGACTGGCAAAAGTAGAAGTTATAGAACAAGTTGGACATTCAAGCTTTGTTTCTGTGCCACTGTCAATGTCAATGCCCAAGTGGAAAGAATTCTGTGTCTGAAACAATTCTTTAAAACCGTTACTACCAAAAAAACTACCAAACATGAAAGTACCCAAAAAAAGTTTAATAATACATATACTAATTTTTGTGTAATTCTGCATATATCCTTTGTTTTTGTTTTTTTTCTAATTTGTATTGCAAATGTTACACAGACGAAAACATACATCACATTATGAAGTCATGAAGCATTGCAACGAAGCAAACGTCTGTCCTTCAACCACGTGCATTAGACCCTAGAAGCTGCTGATACTGTCAGTGCCACCTGTGTGCTCCCCCATCCCAGCCCCCGGCTTCCTCCCCACCCTGCATAACCACTACCTAAAGTTGTGTTTCTGATACCTTTGCTTTTCAGAAATAGCTTTCCCACAGATGTGTCCATCCCTAAACAATATATTCTTTGGTTTTGCTTCATGTTGAAACTTTTATACACATGGTATCATGTTGTATGTCTTCTGAGATTCTTCTTTCCCCTTTGATATTATGTTTCTAAGGCTCATCCATGCTGCTGTTTCCAGTTGTAATTCCTTCATATTCACTGCTTTGTAATAGTCCATTGTGGGAACTGAAACTGGACACATAAATTATGTTCTCTTCCGTATCGTTTTTTTCCCTCCTTGGTATACGATTGATAAATCTTCTCTTGGGAAAACCTATGTGTATGTTCTTCCTCCCTTGTTTGGTGTTAAACATGTTGATACCAAGAATAATGTTTTAAATTTTATGAGACTCAGAGCTTGGGTCTGCGGGTCCTCAGCATTCCCATCATTCAGTCGTCCCACCTCTGCTAGAATCCTGTGGGGCCAGGTACCCACTGTAACCTGAAGGCATCTGGGCTCTCAAAAGTTCTTCCTTGAGTTGAAGGAGAATCTGCCTCCCCATGGCCTTCTCTCATTGGTTCCAACTCCTCCCCACCCCCTGGGTGCTGTCGAATGTCTGCACCTTCTCTACCAAGAGAGCGATGGTTCTCCCCCACCCCTACCCCAACCTATGTATCTGCTTCCACTCCCCAGGCTCCACCAAATCCTGCCTCTTCCTCCCGCACCCAAGACGTCAGTTCCAGTTCTCTCCCCATCTGATTGCTATCCTTTCACCACCTCCGTCCTTATCTTAGTGTAACCCAGTGTTCCCAGATCTGGCCAACTCTGGATATGAGCAATGTTCCACTAACAGTTAACCTTCAATTCTGCAAGTTGGAAACCTTCTACCTGCTCACACAGGAACTCCAGTCCCAAGGAGTGTGATACAGTCGCTTAAGAGTTAGTCCTGGTAGGGCTTCCCTGGTGGTGCAGTGGTTAAGAATGTGCCTGCCAATGCAGGGAACATGGGTTCGAGCCCTGGTCCGAGAAGATCCCACATGCCGTGCAGCAACTAAGCCCATGCACCACAACTACTGAGCCTGCGCTCTAGAGCCCACGCGCCACAACTACTGAGCCCATGTGCTGCAACTACTGAAGCCTGCGCGCGTAGAGCCCACACTCTGCAACAAGAGAAGCCACCGCAATGAGAAGCCCGCGCACTGCAACGAGGAGTAGCCCCCGCTCACCGCAGCTAGAGAAAGCCCGCGTGCAGCAATGAAGACCCAATGCAGCTATAAATAAATAAATAATTTTTTTTTAAAAAAAGAGTTAGTCCTGGCTGCCACTCCACGTCACCGCCATGGCCAAGGCTCTCGGAAGTAGAAAGTGACCAATGCCGGCGGTGACACTGCCACTAACTGAGCAGAAGACATCATCTGACACAGCCACCCCTATCCTCTCCAGGGCTCCGCCACCACGATTCAGCCTGTAGCACTGCCGCCCACACTCACAGACCTCAGAGTGCCACCACAGCTTGTCATGTGGCTGTAAAGGAGAAGGCTCTTTCCTCTCTGGGCTGCGCTCAGAGACCCACAGCAGGGCTGCTTGGGCCCTCGAGTGTTACAGGGTTTAGAGAGGCAGCTCCTACATTCCCCCCAGGACCACTAGGGGGAGGGCAGTTTCCAACAGCAGCCACTAATCCCCTGTGTCCCCCTCCCTGGCCTTGGGGCTGAGTCTGCTACACCACACCAGATCCCTTGCCCTTGCGCGCCTTGCCAGCCGATCCCCCCCTCTTCCGCCCCGCTCTGCCACACATACCCGTACACGTCTGAACCTTGATTGTGAACACAGATATCCCTCCCAGGTTGCCCCTCTACCCCATGTAAATCAGTGGGTACAACAGCATGGCGCTGGGTGGAAGATGTTGCCTAAGTGGGCACACGTACTAAGGTGTCTGAATCCCAACTCTGATCAGTCAGGACCCCCAGGACACAGGGTTGATGGTCTCCCTGTCCCATCCCCTGTTAATAACCAGATTCACACACCCTTTTAGGTAAATGAAGACAAAGAAAAGAAAGACAATTTTTGAAACCTCTGTTTGTTAAGTATAAACCCCTAAGATTTTTTTTTGGTCTCCTCTGATAAGAAAGAACCAGCAGTTTTCAAGTTAATCCAAGAAGCAACTGCTTTTTACTCAACCCTGGAAGAGGAAGTACAGAAGAAATGTGGTCTAAGAAAGTCATACTCTAGCGGAGGAAATGCACTATCTTGCCAGCTCTCCTCCTGTTGTTCTGACCACTCTTTGCCTTGAAGTCCTTCTTCAAGTGAGAGAAATAACTCGTATGTGCCTATGAGCCCCTGGGGGGCAAGACCCATGTCTGACCCTCTCTGTTTCTCTCCCAGGACCCAGCCTGGGGCTTGGCTCATCATAAACATATAATCATAGGAACCAAGCATGTGAGGGAGGGGAAGAACATCTGGAATCCGGCCACATCACTTCCCTGCTCAAACCCCCCCCTCATGGCTCCTCATTAATGGCAGGAAAAATTGCAAGCCCCTTGCCCAGACATTCATGCCTTTCAGCTCCCGGGGCTCCAGCCCACCTCTCTATCCTCATTTCCCACCACTCCTGCTGCCCCCGTGTTGCCGGTTCTCCAGCTTCCAGTCACACGGGACTCAGTGAATCAGTCTGGGTCCATTGGGTGAAGAACCACTAGGCGTGGGAGAGAATTGGGGTATCTTACAGGGAGCGATTGATGCGATTATGGGAGTGTAACAGCGTATCAGTTGTTTACGCATAGCCGTGGTCACTGCATCTAGTGCAGCAGAGCAGGCACTAGAGAGGGAAAATCGTCAGGAGTTGGGGAGAGCAAGGGCAAGCTGGTGCTTACGGGAAGGAACTGGAACCCACGCTGTCTCTCCTTGTGTCCGAACCTGTAGCTTCCGTCAAGGGGCTGACCGGCAGAAGTGGAGCCTTCATTGAAGAAATTGATCCAAGAGATGAAGAAGAAATGGAAGGGAAACAACAAGGTCCTACTGTAGAGCACAGACAACTGTATCCAATATCCTATGATAAACCATGATGGAAAAGAATATATTAAAAAAGGATGTATATATATGTGTATAACTGAATCACTTTGCTGTATAGCAGTAATTAATACAACACTGTAAATCAACTATACTTCAATTTAAAAAAAAAAAAAAAGAAGAAAATTTTCACTCTATGTCCTGGTAGTAGTTTCTTAGCTAAATCACAAAAGTGACTCTGAGATAACCTGCTTTCAATTACCTCCTAAGAAAATAAATAAGAACCCTCCAAAAACCGAACCAAAAAACAAAAACAAAAAACAACAAGAAGAAGAAACTGAAGGAGAAAATCCAATGGGAGCTGAAGCAGGTGCGGGCCTGGCTGCTACATCACACCAAAAAAAAAAAAAAGAGAGGAGACCCTGTAGAGGCATGCCAGCGTGCATGAGCTGCAACAGTGTCCGTCCTCATCATCTGACCATAAACACCACGGCCACTTCCAACATTCACTTCCACTTTCCAAGCCTCATGCGATTTTTCTTACGGCCAACCCCAGCCCAGAGGTAATTCCAGAAACGTAGTTCCGGCTCAGCTGAATTTGACCAGACACACACTTCCCCAGCCTGTTTCCTCTGCTGAGAATGTTCTTCTGCATTCTCCTGCTGAGTAACTCCTACTTATCTATCAAGGCCCCACCCAAATGGCTCTCCACCCCTCAAGTGTCTCCTGTCACCCATGGGCCGACTTCATCAACCCCTCCTCGTGCCCCAGCGACACTGAGTACCAGCTTCCATCAGACACCTCACATCTATTCGATGCTCACGTGTGAGGCTGGATCTGTATGATCTCTGTGACCCAAGGGACTAGATGCTACTAAACATCATCTCGGTCAACCTTCACACCAACCCTCTGAAGCAAAATGCTTTTATTGTCTCTATTTTACAATAATGGAGGAAACTAAGACTCCAGGAAGAGCGGTCTCTTGCCCAGTGATGCACAGCTCATAAGGGGCAGAGGCAGGACTCAATCCTGGTCCATCTGACTCCAGAGACTGAAGTCTTAATCACTAAGCAATTCTTAAGGTAGAAAATATTAAAGGTGACCGTGGGGTGACCGACATCCCGGTTTGCCTAGGACTGAGCGGGGGTTCTTGGAATGCTAGCTTTTCTGTTTGAAAACCGGCGTAAGTCCCAGGCAAACTGGGACGCCTTGGTTACCTTTGGCAAAGTGCTCTGTCTGTGTAAAGGTGGGAGAGGCACTGGGAAGCCAGGGAGGGGACATTCTGAAGCACTGAACTTATGCTACTCCCCAAGACCAGAAGAAGAAGAAAGTTTTTGGATTGGCTTTATTTGTCTAATTTCTTCCTTCCTCAGGAACTCAGCCCTCTGGGTTATTTGGAAAGCAATTTGGGGCCAGCAGAGCTCGGGGCTTGCTGGTTGCACATAGAACGGTGGTAGGAGGAAGTGTGAGGTCAGGGGTGGCAGGGAATACCGTTTCCTTTCCTACAAAGTCCATCACAAGCCTGCAACCTGGGGTCGAAACTGGGAGCCACAGAGCCTGCAAAAGGCGGGGGAGTCTCTGGGCTGAAGAAGCATCAGCAGAGCCGATAGAGGTAGAATCCTGGCCTCCGAAACGTCAGTGCTGGGAGGAACTGCTCCGTCCAACCGGACTGGCTCAACTCTGGGAAGGGATGCAGCCAAGGTCACAGAGCAAACAGAAGAGCTGGAGCTGAGACCCAGGTTTCTAGGCTTCTGCCCCCAGGTGGGGACTTGGGCAGGAGAGAGCGGCCCAGCCCACCGCTGACTTCAGGCAAGCGGCTTCTCTGTGTCTGATGCTCACTTTCTTTATCTGTGAAATGGGGAGAACTTCCAGGTCAAATAAGAAACGTCAAGGCCTAGAACTGCGCAGAGCTCCTAAGAAATGTCAGGGCCCTTCTTTAGCCACGCCTAGCCCGCAGCCTGCAGTCCTAGAGTCAAGTCTATTGGCCAAGTGGGGAGTCTATTACTTATCAGCTCTCTAATTAAGCAAGTTCTTTCCTTCTCTTGGTGTCAGACGTCAAGTTCATGAGGGGTTACTGGAAATGTGAACAAAGCTCTTATCTTAAGAGCTGGGAACTGTCTTTGGGGGAAATACCTTGATAAACATCTTGGAGAGACTCTTGAGGCTGGGTGTGATAAGACACAACAGAAAGGCTTTGTTTGGGGTGGGAGTTCCTGAAAGGGAAAATAAGAGATGGGGTGGAGGAAGGGAGAGGAAGGGGCAAACAGAAGACCCAGCAAGATGGAGAAAGCCAGCCCCAAGGAGGGGGGACCAGCCAGACTTCCAGGTAAACAGGAGTGGCCGAAGGAGAGCTTTAGAATTGATGATGCTTCTCCACTCCTCCCCAGAAGTGGTTTGTAACACCGTCCCCTCTCGACCTACAAATCATCAGTAACATCTGCCAGTCCCAGGAGTGCTTGATACAAAGAGTGTGTGTGTGTGTGTGTGTGTGTGTGTGTGTGTGTGTGTAACTCAGACAGAGCTAAGTTTCCTGTTTGAGGCAAGGCAGTACAAAACGGAGATCATATGCAAGGAAGAAAAAGCTAAGGACCTGAGAAAGCTTGGCTTGCCAGAGACCGCTGGGTCCATGGACATCCACTCTCTCCTTTCCTGGGCTCACAGCTCGCTACATTCCCCAGCCTCCTCGAGGTCAGGTTTGGCCAAATGATGGCGTTGGAGCCGGTAGGATGTGATGAGTGCCACTTCCAGGCCTGGCCCCGAAAACCTCCCATCCCAGCCCCTCCCTGCTCATCCCCTTCCTGTGTGTGGGATGACCTTGGGGGCCCTGTGTTGACAATGGCTGATCCATCATCAGCCTGGGCCCCATATCCATCCCACCAACCTGGAACAAACCTCCTAGATCTTATCATGAGAGAAAAAAATAAACTTCCATTGTGTTAGGTCACTACATTCTGGGTCTAATGGCTAAAGAAGTTTAGCCTACTCAAAACAGTAAGCTTGCAGGAGGTTTAGAGCTCACCACAGTAGGGGTGAAGCTGCCGGCTCAGCACCCCAACTTTGGGAGGCTCACGGTGGCCTGAACCAGAAGCCCGGGGAACATGGGGCAGCCCGAGTGGACAGACATGAGACCAGCACCCTAGCAGCGCCGCGCAGCTGCGTTGGCAGCAGTGACAAGCCATCCAAAGCATCCCAGGACTTCCCCAGCAATTCCAGAGTGTGACACAGGACTTCCTGTCAATGGAGGGTAAGCGGGGGTGCAGCTGGGCTTCACTAAATTTGAAGAAGGGAGATGGGACAGGATTTGCTGCCAGAGAGAGTGGAAGAGTCCATATTTGTTGCTAGGACTTAGAAGGAGAGAGGGTACTGGTCCCCGGGGATGCCTGGGGGGATCGGGGCAGGCTGTCTCCACCGGCCCGAGCCAAGCACTTTCCTTTGTCCAGTTCTGCTCCAAGTGTGGCTCTCAGCATCCAGGGGCATCAGGAAACTCAGAGCCCCAACTCTCCTGTGAGCAAACCAGCTCCAGGCAAGCAGGAGGCCTTGGAGCAGGGCTCAGCTCCGACACCAGTGTCCTGGGGCTCCGGAGCAAGGACACAGAGGGGGCGGGATGGCGAGGCAGAGCAAGAGTGGAAGGAAATGAGCTGCCTGCGTTCTGTGAAGGCTCAGAGTGACTTATTATGGGAAGATCTTGGCGGAGGTGGAGCCGGGGAGGTTGGGAACAGCATCGCCGAGACAACCAGAGGTTCAACTGTCCGCAAAGTCTATTCCTCTTGCAGATGGCCCATCTCTCCCACGTTGGAGATTCAGAACGGCAAGAAAAGATATTAGAGGAGACAACGAGAGTTCTGTACGGAGAAGGTTAGAATGGAAAATCGTCATCTTTTCAGTGCCATAGTTCCTTGCCTTCCAGAGACCACAGACAGTATTCTCAGTGCCCTTCGCTCCCAGGCCCCATAGGTTTTCTGTCGCTGGAAGAACACAGACGCTGGAGTCAGGCCAGCCAGGGTTTGAGTCCCAGCTCTAGCACCTGCTAGCACTGCTTGAGCAAATCACTTCAAGTCTCTGAGCCTCAGTCTCCCCATCTGTGAAATGGGGATTATAAAACTTGCCAGCTAGGGCTGTGGTGAGGAATCAACAGACATAAAATGTAAAGCAATTTGTCACAATCATCCTCACTGTGACTTAATGAGTTAGCATTTGCTCGATGCTGGGTCCTTTTCCTGACTTTTCGTATTCAGTCCTCACTATGACCCCTCTCGACAGATGAGAGAGGCAGAGCCCAGAGAGGCAGAGTGATTTTCCCAGGGTTGCTCAGCTTTAAGATGGCTGAGCCTGGCCTGGAACCCAGGTGGTCTGACCTCAGAGTCCAGGCTCTCGGCCCCTCCCTGTACTTGTGATTCAGAGCAGGCTGTGTATCAACGGTGCTCAAAGGGAGGCCGAGACATAAGTGGGAGCGTGGAGCAAGGAAGCATCATTCTGAGGAAGGTTCTTGGAGGCAGAGGGATTTGAGGGGAAATTTTCCCAAACAAAGCAGGATATCAGCAGGAGGGAAGGGGTGAAGGGGAGGCATTGCCAGGCAGCGGCTGCAGTGGAAGCAAAGTCGGGGAAGTGGAGACACACGAGGGGGGTCGGAGAACAAACCCATGTGGCTGCAGCTGAGGGCCCCAAGCAGAGAACTGAGCAGGGGCTTTACCAGTGGAGCTGTTTCCTTACAGAAAGCAGTCATTTTTTCTCTCGGTCCCCTTCACAAACACATCAGACTGTGAGCTCCGTGAGGGCAAGGACCAGGTGAGTCTCCTGCCCTGCTGCAGCCCCAGTGCCCAGACTGGCACCTGAACCATGCACCATAGGCACTGGACAAACAGTTGCTGGATGAATGGAAAGGGGGAGGATGTGTATTCTCATCCATCTCTCTCTCTCTCTTTTTTTTCTTTTTCCAGCAGCGCCATGTGGTTTGTGGAGATCTCAGTTCCCTGACCAGGGATTGAACCCGGGCCATGGCAGTGAAAGCGTTGAGTCCTAACCACTGGACCACCAGGGAATTCCTGCATCCATCTCTTACTTTGTTAGAACTGCACCTGAATTATCATATAACCCCCTTTGCTCCTGCAAAGGAGGCATATTGTAACAGGGAGTGGGGGAGGGAGGTTAGGGAGCGAAATGGGTGGAACCAAGCCCCCCTGACAAGCGTTTACCTCAGGATACTGACTCCAGGGAACGGAAGCCACAGCCATGCCCTCCTCCCCACACCTGTTCACCCAGGATATTTTAGGAGATGAATCTCCATGGGTTTCTCAAATCTTGCAAGCAGAGACACTGACAACTGTTCTAGACTATCTTTTTTTTTTTTTTTTTTTTTTCTGGCTGTGTTGGGTCTTTGTTGCTGCGCACAGGCTTTCTCTAGTTGCGGTGAGCAGGGGCTACTCTTCATTGTGGTGCGCGGGCTTCTCACTGCTACTCTTCATTGCGGTGCGCGGGCTTACTGCACAGGCTTCTCTTGTTGCAGAGCACGGGCTCTAGGCGCACGGGCTTCAGAAGTTGTGGCTCATGGGCTCCAGTAGTTGTGCCTCACAGGCTCTAGAGCGCAGGTTCAGTAGTTGCGGCGCTCGGGCTTAGTCACTCCGCAGCATGTGGGATCCTCCCGGACCAGGGCTCGAACCCATGTCCCCTGCATTGGCAGGCAGATTCTTAACCACTGCGCCACCAGGAAAGCCTTAGACTATCTTTTCAAGAATGTTTGTATAGCAAACAGCCTTGGAAGATGGAGAGTCTTTCTCTCTGAATCGAAGGGCAGGCATGCTTACTGCCCACTGTAAAAGCTTGGTGTTCATCTCTTGTATTGCAACCCACTGCATGTGAGGCATCCAGCTGGACCCATCTCTGTCATCCTCGTCTAGACTTGCCTAGTAAAATATAGGACACCCTTGTAAGTTTGAATTTCAAATAAACAATGACTACATTTTTTTTTTAATTAAAAAAAAATTTTTTTTTTTCTTAGCCATGCTGTGAGGCTTGTGGGATCTTAGTTCCCTGACCAGGGATCAAACTCAGGCCCTCGGCAGTGAAAGCATGTAGTCCTAACCACTGGACCACCAGGGAATTCCCAATGAGCTACTTTTTTAGTATAGGTATGTCCCATGCAATATTTGAGACATACTAAAGAAAGGTATTGATCATTTATCTAAAATTCAAATTTAACCAGGTGCCCTCTGTTTATTTTTTAAATCAGGCAGCCTTTCCGCCGTGGGACCTGGGGGCCAGAGGAACTGGGGCAAATATGCTGATGTTTATGCCATCTGCCATGCCGTGAGTAATAAAGATCTTTGTCTCTGGCCCAAGGCTCTCGTGTTTTCTGCGGGCACCCTAGTTAGCTCATAAGTAGGGCAAAATCTCATACTTCTCCCAGTTCTCGATAGGTGTCCCCAGCCTGAGCTTGAAATCTGGCCTAGAACTGGCAGCTCACAGCATCTGTGGGCTGAATAGTTGTCAATCCATAGGAATTAGTGCCAAGCACACAGAATTCCTCGGGGATTTAGAATGGGTTCCTGGTGGTGTAGCAACTTTACATTTCACTAATGCATTGTTGTTACCATGGTTACTATAACTCTACAGGACTGCATAGCTTCCAAAGAGCATTTGCACGCATCGTCTTGTTCAACTTCCCAATGACTTGCTGAAATATGCATGATCATTCTTACCTTAGGAATTAGAAAACTGAAGTTCAGGGTCAGGAAGTCCCTTGCCCTGGCTTGCTGCCTGTTGTCCAGTGGTGATATGTTTCCCGAAGATGTCAATGCTGCCGTTACCACCAACAAGACCAAGCATACCATCCAGTTTGTGGACTGGTGCCCCACTGGCTTCAAAGTTGGCATTAATTACTAGCCTCTCACTGTGGTACCTGGTGGAGACCTGGCCAAAGTACAGCGAGCTGTGTGCGTGCCGAGCAACACCACAGCCATCGCTGAGGTCTGGGCTCGCCTGGACCACAAGTTTGACCTGATGTATGCCGAGCGTGCCTTTGTTCACTGGTACGTGGGTGAGGGCATGGAGGAAGGAGAGTGTTCTGAGGCCCGTGGGGATATGGCTGTCCTTGAGAAGGATTGTGAGGGGACTGGAGCCGATAGCGCTGAGGGAGAAGATGCGGGTGAAGAATATTAACCTGTCTGCTGTAA
Organism: Stenella coeruleoalba; assembly: GCF_951394435.1. Lineage (NCBI taxonomy): Eukaryota > Metazoa > Chordata > Mammalia > Artiodactyla > Delphinidae > Stenella > Stenella coeruleoalba. The sequence continues at coordinate 109,896,147 of NC_137153.1, forward strand.
TTTTATACTCTTGTCTTGGGACTGCTGATTTGTGTTCTGTGGAGCTGCCCATGGTGGCCCCATCTTGTCAATAAAAGTGAGATTTCTATTTTCAATGTCAAAAAAAAAAAAAAGTCCATTGCACAAGGACACACAGCCCGTCATTAGCGTAGCTGGGATCACTCAACCAAAGAGGACTTATGAGACCTACTGTGTGCCTAGCACTGGCCTAAGCTCATCACACACTTTATCTAGTACTAGTCTGGTAATGTGGGCATAATTAAGACCCCAGAAGGGGTCTTCTAACACCCGAGTTCGCATGGCTGGGGAGTGGCAGAGTCAAAACGAGAACCCATTTCTGTTTAATGCCAAAGCTTGAGCAAAAAAATACAGTAGATCATACGGTATGGGGGGGGAGGGGCAGAGCCCCGCTTAGAACAGAAGTCTATGGAGTCATGCCCTTTATAGCAGTTTCCTGATAGCCCCGTTCAGGCTGGGAGCTACAGCACTAAGCAGGGAACTGAGGCATCTCAGCCACACAGACTGGACAAGCTGAGCAACCATTCATACTGGAATTCAACAAATACTACAGTTTATTCCAGGACCCGTGGTCTGGTGGGCTGGGCCGTCTCAGGGACGGAATGGTGCTTCAAGCTGAGAGGGACGCGAGGGGGACAATGATGTTTTCTGCACATCCTTGAGGAAAGTTGACTTTTGGGGGGAAAACACATTCCTACGCCAGAGTTTCCCAATGTGTTTCCTGAAACGTTAGTTTCAAAAAAGAGGAAAAAGGAAATTCTCTAGTGAAACAAGTTTGAGAAATGTCATAGCCCCTCTCTCTTTTTTTTTTTAATAAATTTATTTATTTATTTATTTTATTTTTGGCTGTGTTGGGTCTTCGTTTCTGTGCGAGGGCTTTCTCCAGTTGCAGCGAGCGGGGGCCACTCTTCATCGCGGTGAGCGGGCCTCTCACTGTCATGGCCTCTTCCGTTGAGGAGCACAGGCTCCAGACGCGCACATAGCCCCTCTCTTCCTCTTGGATTTAGAGTCTTCAGTATATGAAAGGCTCTGATAAGTCCTGTAGCAGAGGACTCTGTTCCATTTTATTTAATCTGGAATTTCCTGAAAAGACCTGATGGGGCATTTCTCTCTTGTTTCTTTTCCAAATAATTTTTTCGGTACTAATTTTCATTAAGACCTTTTGAAAAATGCAGGAATTGCAAGAATTTGGAGGCCACAGTGTTTCTTAAAATTCTCCCTTTTCCTCATTTTCAGCAAAACTAAGCCTTCAGTTTTGGCTCAGGAAATGGAAGCAGGATTTCCGGGGCCTCTACCAGCATGGAGGCCAGCGGAGCAGCATTCTTAGTACTTCATGTACAATTTTTTTTTTTTTTAACAGATCTTTATTGGAGTCGAATTGCTTCCTTCTATATGAACAGAGCCTCAGGAGTTATGTGAGGCAGCGGCCCTGGGCAGCATTTATCATCAAAAAGAGGTGTGGGAAGCAGCCACATAGCACAGGGATATCAGCTCGGTGCTTTGTGACCACCTAGAGGGGTGGGATAGGGAGGGTGGGAGGGAGACACAAGAGGGAGGAGATATGGGGATATAAGTATATGTATAGCTGATTCACTTTGTTATAAAGCACAAACTAACACACCATTGTAAAGCAATTATACCCCAATAAAGATGTTAAATAAAAAAATAAAAGAGGTGTCCTGAGAGAGCCCCCTTAGCTCTGGGACCTTTGTGCATTTCCTGTACTGCCTTGCCAGGGGACATCGTCTAATAGTAGGTACACGTGAAACCCCGTTTAGCACTTGCCTCTTGAGCCACAGGAAATGCAGCTGAGACCAAGCTCCCTCACCCCGTGCAGAAAGGGGATCGTCTGCCTCTCAAACCAGCCACAGAAGCAACATTGACTGAGTGTTACACACAGGGGGCCAGGCAGGTCCTGCTGCCCTCACCTACTCTCCTGACAGCTCTTCCAGGGCTGGAAGTCCTCACTGTCAGAGCCACCTTTTGGTCCACGGATGCTTTCCAGGCTGCGAGCCTCTTTGTTCCTAAGAAGAAAGACGCTCTTGGGGCACACGGCCTCTGAAAACCCAAGGGTGATGCTACTTAAGCTGTGGCCCAAAGAATTAATACACGGGATGTGACGAATGTTGCAAGAACAAAACCAGTTGCGTGCTAACAGAAGTTCAGGCAAGTCGACATCCCCTGTGGAAAATCACAGAGCCCAGTACAGACCTGAGTAGCCATGAAGGAGAAAGGCTTTGACTGGCCTGCGAGTAGAGCAGTCATTTATATTCACCAGGAATGGGAAATGCCCAGCATGGGAGATTTGGCCAACGATCTGTTAAGAACCAGGCTTACAGGAATGCACCACGGGGACAGGGAGAAAGGTGTGCCAAGTGCACGACCACGTGCACTCAGACGTCAGACAGCTAAGAGTTCAAGTCTTCCTCCCCAAGTTAGAACGATGCAGCCTTAGGCAAGTTACTGAAACCTCCCTGGCTTCAAATTCCTCACCCCTAAAGTAGGAATCATAACAGCTCCTCTCACAGGTGGTTTTTGTGAGGACTGAAGATGAGTGCACGAGGCAAGTGCTCAGTGAACAGCTGTAGCCATCGTTACTGTGGTTGTTATTGTTTTTTTGTTATTGTTTATGGAGATGGAACAGAGGGGTAGCAAGAAGTGGGGGGGAATCATGAAAGGCGGGGAGGGAAAAGGCCAAAGACACAGGCAGACCTCGGAGATATTCGGGTTGGGTTCCAGATCATTGGAGCAAAGCCTGTATCGCGAAATAAAGTCAACGTTGCAATAAAGCGAGTCACACACATTTTTTGCTTTGCCAGCGCATATAAAAGTTATGTTTACACTATACCATAGTCTATTACGTGTGCAATAGCATTATGTCTTTAAAAATGTGTACGTTAGTTAAAAAATAACTTATTGCTTAAAAATGCTAACCATCATCTGAGCCTTCAGAGAGTCACGGTAGTAATATCAGAGATCACTGATCACACCTCAGTGCTTGGTGACCACCTAGAGCGGTGGGATAGGGAGGGTGGGAGGGAGGGAGACGCAAGAGGGAACAGATATGGGAACATATGTATATGTATAACTGAGTCACTTTGTTATAAAGCAGAAACTAACACACCATTGTAAAGCAATTGTACCCCAATAAAGATGTTAAAAAAAAAAAAAAGCATGAAGAAGTTTGAAACTTTGGGAGAATCACCAAAATGTGACACAAAGACACGAAATGAGCAAGTGCTGTTAGAAAAATGGCACCGATAGACACACTTGATGCGGGGTTGCCACAAACCTTCAATTTGTTAAAAAAAAAAAAAAAAAGGAAAATCTGCGAAGCGCAATAAAACGAGGTGCACTTGTACACTTTGCTACCTTCATCACAGTGTGCTGTAACATCAGAGCTGGAAGAGCCTTCCCTTGCCTACAAAGTTGTAATAACTGAAGTCCAGAAGCACGAAGAGACTTTCCCCAAATCATACAGTGTGTTAGTGTCAAGCCAAGAAATCATTCATTCCCCAAATATTCACTGAGCACCTACTCCACTATGCGGAGGCAATTTGCATAATTCAGGAAACATGCAACACACACCAGAAATCTCAGGCTTGGAATTTACCTTATAGAAATATTTGCAAAATGTTTTCAAGATAAATATGTTTTTTTTCTTTTTTTAACATCTTTATTGGAGTATAATTGCTTTACAATAGTGTGTTAGTTGCTGCTGTATAACAAAGTGAATCAGCTGTACGTATACATATATCCCCAACCTCTTGCGTCTCCCTCCCACCCTCCCTATCCCACCCCTCTAGGTGGACACAAAGCACCGAGCTGATCTCCCTGTGCTATGCGACTGCTTCCCACTAGCTGTCTATTTTACATTTGGTTGTATATATATGCCCACGCCACTCTCTCACTTCATCCCAGCTTACCCTTCCCCCTCCCCACGTCCTCAAGTCCATTCTCTATGTCTGTGTCTTTATTCCTGTCCTACCCTAGGTTCTTCAGAACCTTTTTTTTTTGATTCCATACATATGTGTTAGCATACAGTATTTGTTTTTCTCTTCCTGACTTACTTCAATCTGTATGAAGTCTTTAGGTCCATCCATCTCACAACAAATAACTCAATTTCGTTTCTCTTTATGGCTGAGTAACATTCCATTGTATATATGTGCCACATCTTCTTTATCCATTCATCTGTCAATGGCCACTTAGGTTGCTTCCATGTCCTGGCTACTGTAAATAGTGCTGCAATGAATATTGTGGTACATGACTCTTTTTGAATTATGGTTTTCTCAGGATATATGCCCAGTACTGGGATTGCTGGGTCATATGGTAGTTCTATTTTCAGTATTTTGAGGAACCTCCATACTGTTCTCCATAGTGGCTGTATCAATTTACATTCCCACCAGCAGTGCAAGAGGGTTCCCTTTTCTCCACACCCTCTCCAGCATTTATTGTTTGTAGAGTTTTTGATGATGGCCGTTCTGACTGGTGTGAGGTGATACCTCATTGTAGTTTTGATTTGCATTTCTCTAATGATTAGTGATGTTGAGCATCCTTTCATGTGTTTGTTGGCAATCTGTGTATCTTCTTGGGAGAAATATCTATCAAGATAAATATGGCCTTTTCTTGCTCTCCGGCCATCTTGGCGGCTGCAGTGGGCTGGGGGTGTCCCGCACCTAAGGCAGGAAGATGGTGGCCGCAAAGAAGATGAAAATGTCACTGGAGTCGATCAACTCTAGGCTCCAACTGGTTGTGAAAAGTGGAAAGTACGTGCTGGGGTACAAGCGGACTCTGAAAATAATCCGGCATGGCAAAGCGAAACTGGTCATCCTTGCCAACAACTGCCCAGCCTTGAGGAAATCTGAAATAGAGTATTATGCCATGTTGGCCAAAACTGGTGTCCATCACTACAGTGGCAATAATATTGAATTGGGCACAGCGTGTGGAAAATACTACAGAGTATGGACACTTGCTATCATTGATCCAGGTGATTCTGATATCATTAGAAGCATGCCGGAACAGGCTGGTGTAAAGTAACTTATGTACAATTTTTCTTTAATAAAACTGGCCGGAGCTTGTTTTATAAAAAGAAAGATAAAGATGTTTTTCAAAGGGACATAATAAACTATGCATGTGTCTACTCATTTGAGCAGAAGGAATACAGTAAGAATAAACCAGAAGCTAATGGGCTTGGTTATCTGCAGGGGGTAGGTGTGAACAAGGCAGAAAGAAAGGGAAACGAAGACAGGGTGGAGAAGAGAAAGACCATTGGAATTTCTCTGACTTTTTGTGTAGCTCTGACTCATAGAGCTATGACAATATTTCACATACCCCAAAGCTGACTAAATAAATAGATGCAACCGGGATGCAGGGGAAACACCCAAAGTTATTCAAACAGTAACAGATGAACCCAACAGTATGACAAATGAATAACATCACCACACTGAAAGCAATAGGGAAGAAAACAACGAACTGAAGCAACTTTAGGAAACAATTGTTTTGACTGGCTCTAGACGTTTACATTCCCACCAACAGTGCACAAGGGTTCCGTTTTCTCTACACCCTCACCAACACTTCTATTTTGTTGTTTTTTTTGATAATAGCCATTCTGACAGATGTGAGGTGACATCTCATTGTGGTTTTGATTTTCACTTCCCGATGATTAGTGATCTCGAGCAACTTCTCATGTGCCTGTTGCCTATCTGTATGTCTTTTTTTGGAAAAATGTCTTTTCAGATCCTCTACCCATTATTTTATTTTATTTAGTATTTATTTATTTGGCTGCATTGGGTCTTAGTTGCAGCACATGGGATCTTTCGTTGCTATGCGCAGGCTTCTCTCTAGTTGTGGCACGTGGTCTCCAGGGCGCGTGGGCTCTGTAGGTTGCGGTACACGGGCTCTAGTTGAAGCGCGTGAGCTCAGTAGTTGTGACGCGCGGGCTTCGTTGCCCCGTGGCACGTGGGATCTTAGTTCCAGGACCAGGGATCGAACCCACATCCCCTGCATTGGGATGCAGATTCTTAACCACTGGACCCCCAGGGAAGTCCCGGGTTGTTTGTTTTTTTTTGATGTTGAGTTGTATGAGTTCTTTGTATATTTTAGATATTAAACCCTTATAAGATATATGATTTGCAAATACCTTCTCCCATTCAGTAGGCTGTGTTTTTGTTTTGTTGATAGTTTCCTTCAACGTACAAAAGCTTTTTAGTTTGATGTAGTATTTGTTCTTGTTCTGTGGAAGAATGCCTTTGGCATTTTGATAGGGATTGCGTTGAATCTGTAGATTGCCTTCGGTAGTTTGGTCATTTAAACAATATTAATTCTTTCAATCCATGAGCACAATCTATCTTTCCATCTACTGTATTTGTGTCATCTTATAGTTTTCCAAGTACAAGTCCTTTATCTCCTTAGTTAGATTTATTCCTACGTATTTTACTCTTTCTGATGCAATTATAAATGGGATTGTGTTCTTAATTTCTATTTCTGATAGTTTGTTATTAGTACATAGAAATGTAACAGATTTCTGTATATTAATTTTGTATCCTGCAACTTCATTGAATTCATTGGTGGTTCTAGTGGTCTTTTGGTGGCATCTTTAGGATTTTCTTTGTATAGTATCATGTCATCTGCAAATAGTGACAGTTTTATTTTTCTTTCCAATTTGAATTCCTTTTATTTCTCTTTCTTGTCTGATTGTGGTGGCTAGGACTTCCAACACTACGTTGAATAAAAGTGGCAAAGAGTTTTTTCTCTTTGCATTTCAATTTGGGATGTTTCTATTGACATATTTTCAAGCTCACTGCCTCTTTCTTTGGCCATGTCTAGTCTACTAATGAACCTATCAAAAACATTCTTCTTTTTTGTTAGTGGTTTTGATTTCTAGCATTTCCTTGTGATTCTTAGAGTTTCTACCTCTGCTTACATGATCTGTCTGTTCTTGCATGTTGTCTAATTTTCCATTAGCATTCCCTTAACATATTAATCATAGTTGTTTTAAATTCTTTATCTGACAATTCCAAGCTCTGTATCCTATCTGAGTCTTATTCTGATGCTTGCTTTGTCTCATCATACTATGCTTTTTCTTGTCTTTTAGCAGGGCTTGTAATGTTTTGTTGAAAGCTGGCCATGAGGTGTCTGGTACTAGGAACTGAGGTAATCAGGCTTAGGGTGAGGTTTTATGTTCACCTGGCTAAGAGCTGGGCTGTTAATGTTTGCTGCAGCTATAGGTGCCATAGGCTTCAGTTTCTTCTAGTTCCAGGCTGTTTTTTCTCCTATTGTCTTTGGGTTTCCCTAAGAATTCTTTCTTAAATAACTTCTTTGTCTTGCAGCTCTATAAACTCTAGTTATTATACCTGTTGACGTGTGTTATGGAGTTGGGGAGGGGAAGCATGCTATAGTCTTAAGATTAAAACCCAGCTGTTTCATTTTTGTAGTGGTTCTGAGTGCCTGTGCTGTGACCTTCTTAACTCCCCACCCCCATGTGATACAGAAATCTGCCCTTTACCCAGATCAGATAAGACTATGGTTAAGCAGTTTTCCTTGGGGGCATACCTTTGTTAGAGACAAAGATCTGGGTGTGTTTGGAAACGGTTACCCTTCCTCTGCCCCCTCCGGAAGCAAGAGGAGATTTCTGTCCTGTCTTCAGGGTGAGAACCCGCTAGGCTCCTGGAGATAAAACCCACACACATTTTATCTAGGAGTTTTAAACTCTCAACCCAGTCCACACTGAGCCTCCAGCAATCCATCAATTACTATCAGAAGGTTTCTGCCCATCATGGCTCCAGAGGCTCCCCCAGGAGGCTAATCATGTTGTGGTTCTGTTTTTTTCTCCTTTTTCTCCAGTTTTTGGGGGTGGGATTTGCCCTGTGAACTCAATTCTCTGATGGATCTAAGATTTGCAGTTTCTCCAGCTTGGTCTTTCTGTAAGGATGGAAATGATGCCTCCTAAGGTCTTTTTTTTTTTCTTTTCTTTTCTTTTAAAAATATTTATTTATTTGGCTGCACTAGTCTTCGTTGCGGCATGCGGTCTTCTTCTATTTTTTGTTAATTAATTAATTTTATTTATTTTTGGCTGCGTTGGGTCTTCGTTGCTGTGCGCAGGCTTTCTCTAGTTGCAGTGATGCGATTGTGGTGCGCAGGCCTCTCATTGCGATGGCCTCTCCTGCTGCAGAGCACGGACTCTAGGGCGCACGGGCTTCAGCAGTTGTGGCACGCAGGCCCAGCAGCTGTGGCTCGTGGGCTCTAGAGCACAGGCTCAGTAGTTGTGGCACTGTGGCTTAGTCGCTCCGCTGCATATGGGATCCTCCCGGACCAGGGCTTGAACCTGTGTCCCCTGCATTGGCAGGCGGATTCCCAACCACTGAACCACCAGGGAAGCCCCATGCGGTCTTCTTAGTTGTGGCATGCAGACTCTTAGTTGTGGCACACAGACTCTTAGTTGTGGCACGCGGGATCTAGTTCCCTGACTACAGGGATTGAACCTGGGCCCCCTGCACTGGGAGCGCGGAGTCTTAGCCGCACTGGACCACCAGGGAAGTCCTCTCCTGAGGTCTCCACACATTGGAGTTGGAACTGAACGTCTGTGTGTATATATGTAATTTTTACAAAACACTTCATACATGTCATCCTAAACAGTTTTGGTTATTGTTATTTGCAAACTGACAGACTTCTGCCCCTGAGGCACTCACAGTTTGGAAGGGGGTGGCAGAGAGAGTCTGTCATTAATTTTGGAAAATTCTCAGCCATTCTTACTTCCAAAATCTCTTCTCCTCCTTCAGGGATTTCCATTACACATGTGTTACAGCTTTTGTAATTGTCCCACAGTTTTTGGATATTCTGTTCCCTTCTTTTTCCCATTCTTTTCTCTCTTTGCATGTTCAATTTGGGACATAAATAATGACATCAGTAAATAAATGATATAAATAGTGCGGAGCGCTGAGAAGTGCCCCAAGAATGTTTACAGGGGAACCTGCCCCATCGAGGCGGAGGCCGGGTCAGCATAGCCAGCACTGCGGCAACAACAGCTCAGCTGGGGTCTGAAGCGTGCTCGGGAAGAGAAGAGGGACACAGAGGAAGGACAGAGGGGGACAAACGTGAGGAGGGAGGAGGCTCCGGCTTTTCCAGCTCTCCCTCCCCAATGCCTTGTCCTCTGTCCTTTACTACCTCCTTATTATTTTAATAAATTTATGTATTTATTTATTTTCATTTATTTATTTTTGGCTGCACTGGGTCTTCGTTGCTGCACGCGGGCTTTCTCTAGTTGCGGCGAGCAGGGGTTACTCTTCGTTGCGGTGCGCGGGCTTCTCATTGTGGTGTCTTCTCTTGTGGAGCACAGGCTCTAGGCACGCGGGCTTCAGTAGTTGCAGCACGCAGGCTCAGTAGCTGTGGTGCACGGGCTTAGTTGTTCGCGGCATGTGGGATCTTCCCAGACCAGGGCTCGAACCCGTGTCCCCTGCATCGGCAGGCGGATTCTTAACCACTGCGCCACCAGGGAAGCCCTACTACCTCCTTATTTAGTCATCCTCACCTTCAGCTTGCTTCCTCAGCTGTCCTGCGCTCACCTGGGCTGCTGATTCACAGTGGAGATGCTGTCTCCTCCGTGTGGAGCCAGTGCGGGGGTGGAGAGTGGGGTCTGACTACCCTCTTCCTCTCTTCTCTGAATAAAGCCCCTCGAGACCAATTAGTGATGCCCAGTCAGTGATGCTGGGAGTAGAAAGCTGCCAGGAGAGCTCTGGTCCCCGGGGTTCTGCTACCACCAGCCTTGAGCAAGGCAGGTGAAGGTGAGAGCAGCACCCTGTTTGCTGCTGCGTGTTCTTGCATGTGTTAAGCACTCTTCTTTGATAGCATATCTTGTGAGATAAGCATTTTTATCCCCACTTTACAGACAAGAAAATGAGGTGCGGGGAGGGGGGGTGTGTGTGTGCTCATTTGGCCCATCTCCAGGCAGCTAGAAAGATACAGGGCTGGGATTCAAACCCAATGTCCTAACTTTAAGTCTGAGCTCCCTCCCTTTTACCCCCATCAGGGCTGGGCATGCCCAGTGTGAGAGGAGCCGTGCTCTCTGTGGCCTCAGCTGCCAGCATCTGCCCCCAGATGCACAGGCAGATGCTGTGGGGATATCATGGCAGGCTCGTCGGAAACTTGGCTTGGAGCCTCCATTGTCACAGCAGCTTGTAATCTGGCCCTGGGCAGGGGGCTACGGGTGGAGGCCACTTTTCATGGGAACTCAAGCAAGGAGACAGTGTGAACCATCAGACTGGGACCCAGGCCAAGAGACCAGAAAGAAAGCTGGGGTCTTGGCCAACACTCCAGGCCCACGGGAGCCTCCAGCTGGGCGGAGCCAAGCGGGCTGGGCCAGATGTGGGCGGGGAAATCGGCAGAGCTGCTGGCAGCTCTTTGTCTGCAGGGGAGAGAGAAAAAGAGCAAACCGATGGGACAAGCCAGCTGACAAAGTGCTGCCATCCAGGGAAACAGGGGCCTCTGGTCACCCAGGGAAGGAACCCAGTCCATTAGGAGGGAGCACAGAGGCTTCCTGGGGGAGGGGACCCCAGTGATGAGCAGAGGTTGGTCAGGACAAGAAGGGAACATGGCCTTTCTGGTTGGGGGAGCAGCAGGTAAGAAGAGCCTCTTGATGAGGAAATGTCTGACCCAGCTGGGCAGTGCAAGGTCAAACAGTTCAGTCTGTCCTGAATGTCAGATGTGAAATACAGCGTAGCAAGAAATGAGGTTGAGGTTGGGGTGTGGAAAGGGTACAGATGCCAGGTGTTACATGGGATATACGTACACTTGAAAGAAAAAAAAAAAAGATTGTTTATCTGAAATTCAAATGTAACTGGACATCCTGTATTTTGATACGCTGAGTCTGGCAACTCCAGCCTTGGGGGCTGTTTGGACTTAATACCTAAGTCGTGGGGAGCCATTAGAGACTTTTCAGAAGGGGGATGATGTGGTGAACTTTGCATTTTAACAGGAGATGGTGGAATGCAGGGGGCAGGGAGATCAGTTAAGAGAAGCTTTCGGGATGAAGAGTGGGTGGGCAGAGAGGGGTTTATTGAAGAGGTAGAGTCAGTGGGCCTCGGTGAGCAATCGGGTGTGCAAATTGAGAAAACGGGAGAGGCAAGGACGACACCTTTAGTTCTGGGCAACTAAACAGATGATGGTGGCCTTTCCTAGGAAGTGAGGCATGTTTGGGAGCAGGGAGAAGCCAAGGCCAGCTTTCGACATGAGGACATCCAAGAAGAGAGGTCCAGGAGACGGCTGGTGATGGAGTCCAGGTGAGAGGCCAGGGCTGGAAGTCAGCACTTGGAAGAGAGCGGCTTTTGGAGCAAAACCACTGGGACCATGGGAATGGAAGAGGTGCTCGGGGAAAGCCTATGGGGTGAGAAGGAAAGGAGGCTGAGAAGAGAACCCTGAGACATAATAATTGTTTAGAGGAAGCAGAAGGAAGAGAAGCCAGCAAAGTAGATCTGCACAGAGGTTTGGAGAAACACAGGAAGGGTCTTCGTGACACCGTGCCCCCCCCGCCCCCCTGCCGGAAGCTAAGGCAGGACAGAGATGAAAGAGAACAAATCTGAAAGTACCAAACGTTACGAAGACATCAAGTCACGTGAGAACAGAAAGTGGTCCTATGGGTCTGGTCCTAGAGACCTGATGAGGGGTGTTTCAGGGGAGGGCTGGGGGCAGAACCAGGTGGGAAGGGATGAGGAGGGAGTGGGAGGTAGGACTTTGACTGAGAGCCACTTGGACATGGTATTGAGCCAAGCATCTGTCCCCTGTCCCTCCTCAGGCCCCACCAAACTGACAGTGAAGGGGAAAAGCAGGTATATACCAGCCCATGATGACAAAGAAGCTGGGAGAGGAGGCATGAGCAGAAAAGATTTCAACAAACCTTTGGAAGATGGGATGCTAACAGAGAAGTAGCATGTAAATTCGTGGCTACAACCTGACGTGCCCGCAGAGGAGAGGAGGGAGAACCAGCCAGTTGGTCCTGAACATCCCAGAGCCCCGGGTCATGGAGGGACCAGGTCTGGTGGGAAGCTTGGACATAGAACAGGTGTTCCTCAGGTCTTATAGGTATAGATGACTTCACCCACAGGCATAAGAATATTAGTTTCTTCGTGGAGGAACTGCAAAGGCTTGCAGATATCAGGCACAGCAGAGAATAAGACTGAGACAGGGATTAAGGGATATGCATCCTGAGTGATGGGACTTCTAGCCCTCTTCCCCTGTCCTGCTCCTAGAATGCCAACAGCCGGAAGTATTCCTTCATGCCCTACCCCCAAGCAAGCAACTGAAGGAATTTTCTCTGGAGCTATGAAGTCCCAAATGATGGGCCTCTGCTGCTGCTGATGAGGCCAGGACACCAGTAGGAGAAGGTTGATGCAACAGTCCGGGTAACAAGGGATGGGACCTGGGCCGGGGTATCCTCAGCGGGAAGAGGCGGGGTGGATTCTGGAGGTATTTAGGAGGCAAACTTTGGGAGGGGAGGAGGTGGTGGGCTGACTTCTCGTGAGAGGGACTCGTGGGAATGGAGGGGCCATTTCCCAACACAGGAAGCATCTTCAGCAAGAAGGATCCTCAGGGGACAGCCCAAGGAAGGGAACTTCCGTGACAGGGGGCGTGTTGCAAGTTCTGCAGCAGAGAGGAGAACAGAGGAGGAAGCTAAGCTGCCACGAACTGAACTTGGTTGAGAAGCCTGACTCCCTGAGGCTGGCTGAGAGAGGCATCCTTCATCTTGGAGAGTGGGGAGTCAGAGTCAGCACTGTGGGTGTGGCAGTGGGCAACAGAAACCAAAGACTGATGCCCGCCCAGGGTCAGCTGGGAGGACGGGGACTGTGCTGGAATCAGGTGGCCTCTTCTGTTGAAAATGACACAAAACCCAGACTACCTTAAACAAAACAATGGCTTCCATCATGGATAGATCTGGCTTCAGGCATAAATGAATTCAGGACTCAAACGATGTCGCTGGCCCCTGCCTGCCTCACCTGGGTTGGCTCCGTTCTCCAGCTCCCTGGGCGTGACCCCCAGCAGCTCCCATCACCTCAACACCAAGTCCAATGGAAGGCACAGTGCTCTTCCTCTATATCTCAAATCAAAGCCCTGGGATTGAGATCTGTTGGTCCCGATGAGCCTGACATAGGCTCAATCCCTGAACTGATCGACATGGCGGGAATCATGGAAAGCACTGTTGGGCTTAGACTAGGTGATGGGTTTCACCCCCAAGACGGGAGATGGAGTTTGCTACTGTGAAACACGTGGGTAGGGGCACAAGGTCCCCCAAAGCCAAATCAGGATACTATTGCCCCAAGCAAAGAGAGGATGCTGCACAGCAAAGGTAACTGATGTCTAGATCTGTCACCGGGTCCTGATGCTGGGCACCTCTGGACTCTGGGGACCCCTGATTTTAGACCCTCATTACATGTTGGTGGGCTGGCTGGCTGGCCGGAGAGATGGATGGATGAACAAGCCATCCTTCCAGCTTGCTGGGAGAATAAATTATTTCCTCCTCGGTGTCTTCCTCTTTATTTACCTTTACCACTCGCCTCGCGCAAAATCCTATCTTTGTTTCATTCATTGCAGTATCCCTAGTACCCAGCACAGGCCCTGGTACCCAGTAAGGGCTCAAAGAACATTTGAATGAATGAATGAATGAACTACAGGCAGAGCTCCCCATTTGGCCACTTATCCTCTGAGCCTCAGTTTCCCCACCTGCGGCCAGCGGGTGCTGCTCTGACCATGACAGAGTAGCCACGCCAGGCAGCCACATCATGTACAGTGGCTCGATGAACAGAACACCGAATGTGGACATCACCCATCCCAGCAGAAGCAGCCTCTCACGCTGATCACCAGCTTTGCATGACAATCCTAGCCCTGGCATGGAAGCAGTTAACTGCCCTCCTAAAAGGCAGGAAAACTTCAGCTGCACCCCTCCCCCTCCCCTGCATTCCTGCCCTCCCCTGCTGGCCAGATGCAGAATCTAATTTTGCAGAGGCCAGAGGACTAATCCATTTAGCAGAAGTCATGGGGAAGGGAAGTGAGGAGTTAGTGACTGCCCCCAGGGTTAGTGATGGGAAATTAAGGTTTGGAACACGTTCAACTCTCGGCTGGAAAACTACTGGGAGATGAATCTTAGCCCTACATAAAGAAGGGTGTTGTCATAGCCAGAGCTGAACAGAGCAAGAAGGGGCACGCTCCTCAGAGGTGATGAGTCCCCCATCACTGGAAGCATTCAAGCAGACATAAGGCACCTAGGTAGAGGGGATGTTGTAAAGGGATTAAATAAGTGCTCCTTCCAGCTCCAGTGTCTTAGAATCCAATTCAGCACACAACGAGAGGGCATCATCGCTGCTGGTCACTGTCTAAGGGACTCTACCCTTGCTGACTCCCTTAATCCTCCCAACAACCCAGGGAGGAGGTTATCCATAGCCCTATTTTGTGAATAAGGAAACCAAGGCTCGGTGGGACCAAGTTGCTTGCCCCAGGTGACTTCACAAAAGGTAGCGATAGTGATGGGCAGCATTGGCTGGAACCAGATGTCAGGCTGGGCACCTTACATGCATTAATTCATTGGATTCTCGTAACTATTCTATGAGGTAGGTATTACCCTGCCCATTTTACAGATGAGGAAACTGAGGCTTGGAGAGGATAGGTGATTTGCTCAAGGTTAGAAAGTCTGTAAGCAGCAGTGTTTAGATGCCAGGTCTGAGGTCTGCCTGACATCAAAGTCCAGGCTCTTAACCAGAGCAGGAGCTGCCAACACAGATTTTCAGGCTCTGTCTGTTGTTCTTTCCACTATAGATCGCTGCTGGGGCAGCGCAGGTTCCTGACAAAGTGCCCTTCCCACTGGCTTCCCCTTCTGGGAGAAGAAGAGCCAGAGGACAAGGGGAAGTGGGAGAAGCTGCATCCATTCCTACCATCTCTTTCCACCCTTGAATCTCATCACAGAAAGAGCAGCTACAACAGAAGGATCGGCCCTGTCCGACAGAGGTCTGTCCTGCAGAGAGAGGGGCTCGTGACATGGCGGGAGAAATGCAGTGGAGAGAGCATAGTCCTAGGTTGGGCCCCAGACCCTGGTCCGTGAAGGAGCAAAGCCACCCACTCCTCTAGGACAATAGGGGGAAGGAAGGTCCCAACATTTCCTGAGCACCTACTACGTACCAAGCACTGAGCACATTCAATCTAGTCTCTCCCCTACTGCTGACATTGACCTAGAATACTGACCTGACATTAATTAGCCCAGGAGGCCTGAGGATCATCCTAGCCTGGAGCTAATTAATGCATTAGATGTGGAAATCCCCTGGCGGTCCAGTGGTTAGGACATCATGCTTCCACTACAGGAGGCCGGGTTCGATCCCCGCTTGGGGAACTAAGATCCTGAAAGCCGTGCGGCACAGGCAAACAAACAAAAAAGAGATAATGCAGTAGATGCTATTGTTTCTCAGCTGCCTTCTACCCCAGCGCCTTCTCTCTACAGTCCCCAAGGTCTCCATCTGCGGCCACTGCCCACTTAATACGTGAGGATGCCCTCCCCAGCCCTGGTATGACGTTTGGGAGCACCTTACTGCCACCTGCTGGCTGATGCTGGAAGAACAAAGGGACAGGTTCAGGAGTCCAGCGGTCTCGTTGTAGGTGGGCTGGCTGGTTGATTTGCTCCCTGCCTTGCTGCAGAAAGGATTTCGGGGAGCTTCCAAGGGTGCATAATATACAACCAGAGCAGAAAATTAGAGTGTGGAAAAAGAAGAAAGAAACACAAGGATGGGAACACAAAAGAGGCAGAAATGAAGCTAAAATACTGACCATAAAGATTCACTGTTGCGGAATAACACCAGAGACTCAGGAAATTTTGTAGATGGCTTTTATCATCTACTCAAGGCACAAAGAAATGAGGGGAGCATCTTGTAGCCACGGCTGAGTGCTCAATCATTTAGTTCTCACCCTATCAGCTTTACAGGTTCTTTATACATGGGTACAGTCCACGATTTCACGCACGGAACACACACACTCGTTGCATCTTTCCAGAAATCATGTTGGAATGCACAGGGCAGGGGGAGACCCTTATAATGTGGATTTGAGAAGTATTCAAGGTATATATTTTGAAAACAAGGAGAGTCACTGTAAACAGAGTAATTTATTCACATGAAAAAAGATTCAGATATACATTTTGAAAAGACAGTATTCTTTCAAAAAAAAAACAAAGGGAGTGTAACTGAGAAGGTGTAAACATTAAGGGTATTTCTGTTAGGTGAGCTTTAACTTTTGCCGAGGCACGGGGTTCTTTTGATGTGAGGGGCTGGGTTCCCTCATCACTATAGACTTGCTATGGAGGTCACAAAAAGGGAACTGTAGCCACTTGCACAATCCCCGGTCTGGGAATGAAGACGAACCAGTCTCTCAGGAGGAGAATGACTCTGGCACTATGATAGGAATAAGTTGCTCCCAGGCTGGGTGAGGGGTACCACGGGAAGAAGACAGAGCGAAGATGAGTGATGTCCTTGGTGGTGGTTTCCCCCATGAGCCACTTCACGGGGCATCACGCCAGATCAGAAGACAGGACAGATCTTCCGCTGGCGCCAAGACCACACTGACCTGCCCTGGCCCCTGGAGAGGTTTCGACTGTCAGGCAAGTTTGTTCCCCTCAGTAGGGTTTGATTACAGGCAGGCTGTGAGTACTTTGAGCTTGGGCTCCCTGTGGAAGCCTTGTTCCTGGTCTCTCCTCCAGGAGATTAAATCTCCCTGCTAAGCCCTTCAGCTTGTGAGAAAAACCGAGTCCCGCTCCCCTGCCTTTCAGCATCCCTGGCTCCAGGGCTCCTCCCTGGAGTGGATGCCTCTGGGGACCCTGCCTAGGTAGCCTTGCCCCCTGGATGCTGGGCCAGGCTCCACCGAGGGTCCCAGCCCTATAACCACTGAGTCAGGTTCTTGCGTCCCGGGTCCCTTCCAGGCTGTGCGGAGGCCCCCTCTGTTTCCCTCTGGCTGAATTGGTTGAAACAAACAGATATTTCCTCAGACCAGCTCACAGAAAGGGAGGTTTATGACGCAAACACAGGAGGTGTGGCCAGGGAGTTGAGAATCTCTTGACACCCCAAGATCAACCAGATCAGGGCTCTTTGAGATGCAAATGACAAAAACCCTAAGCAAAAAAAAAAAAAAAAAAGGAAGAGGAGAGGAGGAGATAATTGGTTCAGAACTGACATCAGGTACATCTGGATCCAGAGACTCAAACACTGGCACTAAAACTCAGTCTTGTACCCCCATCTGCTTCCCTCCCGTCTGGCTCCGGTCTCAGAAGGCGCCCCCTGATGGAATAAGGTGGTCGCAGCATGCCTGGCTCAAAGCCACCCTCTGGCATCCCAGGGAACAGAAAGTTTCCCTCTTCCCATCAGCTCTAACCATAGTTCTGAACAGCTTCAGGTCTCACTGGGCCAGTGTAAGTCACATGACCATCTCTGAACCAATCACCATGGCCAGTAGGAAAGGATTATACTGATTGGCTAGGTCTGGGCCTCCTGCCTACTTCTAACCAATCCAATCACTTCGACTGAAATTTTAGGAGCTCCTTAAGGAAAATGGGGGAGATGGGGTTGTCTAATGGCCAAAAAAGAGAATGCTGGGCGAAGACAGACATGTTCCATACAGGAAGTGCAGTATCAGTGGCCTTCCAGGAGCTAGAGCCAGGGAGCTGGTGAGGGCTGAGGCAGGCCCTGCAGAGCTGTGGGCATCTTCCCTCCCCTTTCTGTGGCAGCCCCTCCGTCGATGATCTGGAGACCCAGGCCAACCCAGAGCTGGGCCACGTGGGCTCAGGGAGTCATTCAGGGTGGGTTTGAATCCCGGCTCTCTGCTTCTTAGCTGAGGGACATGGGACACTTTACTTCATCTGTCTGAATCTCAGTGTCCTGCCCTAGGAACCTGGGCCAATAGCAGGGCCAGCCTTTTGGGTGGCACTGCCAGAGCTAAGGCACTAAGAATACTCAGCACAAGCTGCTGTGGAAAACCGGCTGGCGGCCCCTTAAAAAGGCACATATAGAATCACCATATGACCCAGCAGTTACAGTCCTAGGGATATACCCCCAACAATTGAAATCAGGGAGAGATATTTGTACACCAACGTTCATAGCAGCATCCTTCACAATAATCAAAAGGCGAAAACAACCCAAGTCCAACAAAAAATGGATGGACAAAACGTGGTGTATCCAGACAATGGAATAGTATTCAGCCTCAATTAAAAAGGGCTGGAATTCTGACATATGACAACATGGATGAACCTTGGAAAAACTATGCTAAGTGAAATAGGCCAGACACAAGAGGACAAATATTGTATGATTCCACTTAAGTGAGGTACCTAGAATGGCGATAGAGACAGAAAGTAGAATAGAGGTCATCAGGGGTCAGGGGGCAGAAGAAATGAGGAGTTACTGTGGAATGGGAATAGAGTTTCTGCTTGGAATGATGAAAAAATTCTGGAAGTGGATAGTGGTTAGAGTTGCACAACCCTGTGAATGTACTTAATGGCCCTGAATTTACACTTAAAAATGATTCAAATGGCCAATTAAAAATAAATTTTTAGAAAAGTTTTTTAAAAATCTTAAAAAGAAAAAATGCTTAGCACAGAACCTGATACACAGTAGACACTCAAGAAGCAGTAGCTGCGATCAACATTCATAGCATTGTTCACGTTTCTTTAGCATCTGCTCCCACTGCAGTGTCTGTTTCCTGGGATGCAGAACTTTCGGTGCCCGAATCAGGAAAGTTCTTGGCAGCCAGAAGGGTTGGTCACCTCACCTTCTAACTCTCTCTTCCCTCTGTTGGTCAGTTCCAGAACTCAGGGGGACAGTCGGTTTGGTCCAAGCTCATCGTTTCAAGCCAGGTCACTAACAAACCCGCAGAGGATTTCCTTGGAGCCAGGGCTCACCCTTGATCACCTGGGGGGACCTCCCTTTGACGGCACCGTAGGTGAGGCAGACGTCAGAATGGTTCCCAGTTAAGACCCACCTGGGGAGGTTGACAGCCCCTGACCTGTGCCAACCTGACCATCAGACAACCAGTCTTGGAAGTTGGCACTGTTGAAAGCAGACCCCAGCCCAGGGCACCCTTTCTTAACCCAAGACCACGTTTCAGCCTGGTTACCGGTCTTTGACCCCCACACTCCCTCATCCTGATACCACAGCCTTGCCCAGGAAGGACCCAGAGACCCTACCACCCTGTGCTCAGGGGTGGCAGCTGCTGTGGTGTGACTGGGTTCCTTCCCTTGGCCTCCCAGCTGCTCTGCGTCAGTTTCAACAGCGACCCTGGGGCCTTCTGGGTGGGTGTTAACCATCTCCTGTAAACCTCACAACAGTCCTGGAAGGATGTTCCCAGGTGAGGAAACTGAGGCCCAGAGCTGCAAAGTCACTTTCTCAGGTTCATCCAGCTGGTCTGAGGCTGATCTGTCTGACTGCAGAGCATGTGTTTTTCCTGGCTTCCTGTCCCCCCAAAGTCACTCTCCCTCCAGAATTCAACCTTTCAGATTCCAGGCATCAGGGACAGGGCCTGGACCACCTCTCCACCACAGCCCCTGCCCTGACCAGTGGGAATGGATATTTCTTTTTTGTTTGTTTGTTTTTATTTTACTTTTTAAAAAATTATTTTATATTGGAGTATAGTTGATTAAGAGTGTTGTGTTAGTTTCAGGTATACAGCAATGTGATTCAGTTATACATATCCATGTATCTCTTCTTTTTCAAGTTCTTTTCCCATTTACGTTCTTACACAATATTGAGCAGAGTTCCCTGCGCTATACAGTGGGTCCTTGCTGGTTATCTATTTTAAATATAGTATGTATATGTCAATCCCAAACTCCCAGTTTATCCCTTCCCCCTCCCTTTCCCCTTTGGTAACCATAAGTTTGTTTTCCAAGTCTGCGAGCCTGTTTCTGTTTTGTAAATAAGTTCATTTGTATCATTTTTTAAAGATTCCGCATATAAGTGAAATCATATGTTATTGTCTTTCTCTGTCTGACTTACTTCACTTAGTATGATAAGCTCCAGGTCCATCTGGGAGTGGATATTTCTATAGCCTCCTTTTACTGGGCCTCCATCTCCCCCTGGGAAGGGAGGGGTAGCCTGGGTGGTCTCTAAGAGCCTCCTTGCAGGGGTGGGAGGGTGAGAGGGGCGAGGTGCAGGGCTTAGCTGGGCCCTGGGCAGGGAGAAAGGGAGGGGCTACATCAGGCAGGCTCTCCTGCCACTTGGTCCCCTAACTCTGTTCTAAGAGCTTTCCCAACATCATTCCTTGGAATCCTCACAATGGCCCATGAGGTGGGCACCATTATTTACTCTCCCCATTTTGCAGATGAGAAAACGGAGGCTCAGAGAATATGATCAGATCGCCCCAGACTGCACACCTAGGATGTGCCGAAGCCAGCGTGAACTCAGCCTTCTCCAAAGCAAGTGTCTTAGCCCAGCCCTGCCCTCACACTCTTAGCCTCTGCCTCACGCTGCCCCCTCTCTGTGTCCCCCGCCCTCCAACCCCCCAACTCTAATCCTTAATGTTAAACCCAGAGACAAATGTCCAGGTCACTCAGACCAGCCCATCCCTTTCTCCTTCCACCAGGGGGAGTATGAGCTCCTTGCAAAGACCTCGAGGTGAAAAAGGAAGGGTCTAACATCTGAGGCCAAGTCAACCAGAAAGGTGGTGCATGCCAGGAGGGGTGGGATGAAGGTGGGGCGGGGGGTAGGAGCATGGCACTTGGGAGAAGGTCACCGGGCTTGAAGTCCCAACCCTGCCACTGCCTTGCAAGGCCCTCCCCTCTGCCAGCTGTTTCCCTGTCTATAAAATGGGAGGTGGAGTCCACAGAGCATGCTTCTCACCCTGTGATGTGCATGTGAATCACCTGGGCATCTTTTTTTTTTATATACATAAATTTATTTATTTATTTATTTTTGGCTGTGTTGGGTCTTCGTTGCTGTGCACAGGCTTTCTCTAGTTCCGGCAAGCGGGGGCTACTCTTCGTTGCAGTGCATGGGCTTCTCTTGTTGTGGAGCACGGGCTCTAGGCGCCCAGGCTTCAATAGTTGTGGCACATGGGCTCAGTAGTTGTGTCTCGTGGGCTCTAGAGCGCAGGCTCAGTAGCTGTGGCGCACGGGCTTAGTTGCGCTGTGGCATGTGGGATCTTCCCGGGCCAGGGCTTGAACCTGTGTCTCTTGCATTGCCAGGCAGATTCTTAACCACTGTGCCACCAGGGAAGCCCGTGGGCATCTTTTTACAAGGCAGATTCTGACTCACTGGGTCTGGCGTGGGGCCTGGGAAGCTGCATGTCTAACAAACTCCCCCGGTCGGTGGTGCCCACGCTGCCGGTTCTTGGATGTACCTCTGAGAGACCTGCCAGCTCTGACAGCAGTTTGGTTTTGCGAGATGAGCAAGGAAGACTTGGCAGGGTTCCAAACCCTTCCGCAGAAGTGGCTGTTCTGTCCCTCATTCTTTTCATTCAACAAGCATTTTCTGGGCCTCTCTGTGTGCCAGGTCCCTGCCTGTGCTGGGGATGCGGAGATGGACAAGACTCAGTCCTGCACTTGAGGAACTCATGGACGCAAGACCCAGAGATTACAGCCCAGCAGGACCAGTGCAGGGGGAGAGGGAAGCCAGCGTGGGGCATTGTGGGACCAGAGGGGTCCCTGAGCAGACATGGGGGGCTGTTCAGGGAAGGCTTCCCAGGGGAGAAGACTCCTTTACCTACTCTTAATGAATCAGCAAGAGAGCGCCAGGCAAAAGTGAAGGTGGGGAAGGGAAAGGGTGTTCAGGCAGAGGAGCCGGCAACGTGCAAAAGCCTGGAGAAGAGAGAGGCAGGCTTATTCACACACACACACACCCTTCGGAGGTGTAGATGTGGCTAAGAAACTGCATTCTAAAGACATGAGAATCCTTATTCAGGGAACCTCCATGAGCTCCAACTGGAGTGGGTTGTTGTGAGATGGTTTCCATGGTAACTCTTTGCTTTCATCCCCCAAAGATGCAACAAGGATTGCTTCCAAGTCTCCTTCACATCCATGACAAAGGCTCCCCCAGCTGCCAGTCTCCAGTGTCCACTCTGCATCCCTTCCCCCACTCCTGGCTCTGAGCCCCCAGGTCTGGGAGAACGCAACCCCAGGGAGTGTCCTGTCGCACACAGGGCCCCCACCTACCCCCACCCTTGTCCGCTCCAGTGCCTGCGTGCTATTCCCCCTTGGCCCAGTGCTACCCCAGCAACTTTGGGAGGCAGTTCTGGTTGCCTTCTTTGGAGGTGACTGAAGCTCAGAGAGGAGCAGACTTTTACCAGGTTTGAATCTTTCCACCTGGGGCAGGGATGGGGAGGGAGGTGCTGTCTACAAAAGGTCAAGGTACTCAGCCCCAGGTTGACTACCTTGAGTACCTTTGCCTGGCCTCTGCCCCGAGGCCAAAGCATCCGTTCGTCACTTCTGCGATGTTCCCGTAGATATTTGAAGTTTTAACTAATTTTTTATCTGCTTGTACCATCAATTACTGAAAGAGGGATTGTGAATTTGTCTGTTTCTCCTTTTAATTCTTTTGGGTTTTGCTTTATACCTTTTGAGGTGACATGCAAATTTAGAATCGTTGTATCTGCCTGCTATAGTGAACATTTTTTTTCTGCTGTGAATAACTCTCTTTATCTTTAGCATTTTTTCCCCCTTGAACTATACTTTTGCTGATATTAATGTAGCTACGCAGGTTTACTTACGGTTACTATTTGCATGGCGTAACTATCCATCCTTTTACTCTTCTCGTTTCTGTATCTTTATATTGGACATCTTTCTCTTGTAAGCAGCATATGACTGGGTTTTTTTGTTTGTTTTTTTAATCCAATGTGTTAATGTTTGACTTTTAATGGGAGTATTTAATCTGCTTACATTTAATATAATTGCTGATCTATTCGGCTGTAGGTCTTCCATCTTACTCTTTGTTTTCTATTTGTCCCACTTTTTCTGTTACTTTTCTCTCCTTTCTTGCCCTCTCTTGCCAACCTGAAGTTACATCCACGGGGAAAAAATACCCTTTAAAAATGAAGGTGAGGGCTTCCCTGGTGGCACAGTGGTTGAGAGTCCGCCTGCCCATGCAGGGGACACGGGTTCGTGTCCTGGTCCGGGAAGATCCCACATGCCGCGGAGCGGCTGGGCCCGTGAGCCATGGCCGCTGAGCCTGCGCGTCCGGAGCCTGTGCTCCGCAACGGGAGAGGCCACAACAGTGAGAGGCCCGCGTACCGCAAAAAAAAAAAAAAAAAGAAACAGAAAATAGGTGAGACAAACAGAAATATATACATATATTTTTTCTGTAGGAAAAAAATCTAGAAGCTTATTTGCCAAAATGCAGTCAGCGGGTGTCTGCAAGCAAGGGGGTGCGTGAATGCTGGGAGGAACTGTCAATTTCTGCCTTGTATGCAGTCTGTGGAGTTTGCACATTTTTTTTCAGTAAGCATGTATTACTCAAATAATTACAATCACAAACAGGCCGCAAATATATTTCTATTCTGAAGAAATAAATTTTTTAAACGTAGTGAGAATGGGACCTGGTATGCCTTACAGCCTGGAAAGGCCGTTTAGGATGTGGGTTCCTTTCCTCTGCCCAGCGCTCCGCACCTGGAGCTGAGTGACCGACCTCCTGATGTCCTGACCCGCGTCGCCCACACGATGGCGCTGCGGGGCAGGTTCAGCTGCTCCCGGAAGGGGCGTGAGTAATGGTGGGAGGGAGTGGGCTGCCGTCGCGGTGGGGAAGGAGTGGCGCATCTTCGTGAACAGATTTATTTCTTCAGCATCCTGAGACAGGCTCACCACCTGGCGTCGGGAGCGCTCGCACGCCACGAACCAATCGCCCCGTAGGTGGCTCTGGAGCCTCTCAGCGCCAGCCGCCGGGCCATTATCCAAGCCGTGGTGCCGCCCAGCCAATCTCGCCGCGCTGAGTTCAATGCCCTCGGGTATCCCAGTGACCAGACCGGATTCCCAGGGCCTGTGGAGCTCTCAGAGGGCTCGGTAAATCATCGTTGGGACTTGTCTCCAGAGGTAGTGAGTCCTAGGTCCATGGAGGGGTGCAAGCGATGTTAACGCACCTCATCTATCAAGGGAGCTGCAAGAGGGTGGAGGAGGGTCTTGCCTTGGACGACTGATCCTGGGTCTCTCTGGGCTGAGGTTGGGTGTTTCTGGTCTCTGTCCCCAAATTCTCCCACATGTAAATCTGAGCAAGTCACCACCTGATTAAGACACGCGGTGGCTCCCCGTTGCCCTCAGGAGAAGGTCCACGCTCCTGAGCCTGCCTCCTGAGGTTCCTCACCACCACCACTACCTCCGTGCTCCATCACACTGAATCCTTTCTTTCTCTCCCACCCGCCGTGCACTCTCTCACCTCTGAGCCTTCTGCATGCTGTTCCCATTCACTCAAACACTTTTCCAAACCCTTTTTTCTTGGCTAACTCTGTCGCATCCTTCACACCTATAGTTTAAATGTTGCCTCCTCCTAGAAGCCCCTCTGACCCCTACGGGCCGCCAGGCCGCCCTCTCCCAATACCACACTTGACTCTAATCACATATTGATTGCTTGCGTCTCCCGCTGGATGGTGGGTCCCTGTGGCCTGTCTGCCTGGGTCATCCTTGCTTTCCCAGGGCCAGGATGTCACCTGCTCCGTAAATTATGGTTTCATGAAACAGTGTGAGCGTGCATCGAATGACGGGGGCCCCCTCTTTTTGAGGTCCCAAGGGGGCGTGGCAAAGGTGCTTTGTGGGCTGTGAATGGGATGGAGGTGGGAGGGACAAGGCAGTTAGAACAGTCCGTCCAGAGGAACCACTGGGCTCCCCTTGGACTCCTGCTGCCCGGGGAAATAAGCCGCGATGGCTGGAGGCTGCCGGGTACCCTCCCCAGCACACAGAGGTCGCCGGGACACACGCTGACCTCAAGTAGCACCAGGAAAGGGTGGATGTGTGGCTCAGCTCCACCCAGCTCTGCGCAGCATCCTTCCTCCACATGCGGTCACCTCCCAGACCCCAGTGTCCAGCCCACATGCCCCGCTGATGTTGGACATCTCGCTGAATGTCCTCAGCACCCTCAACTTCTCTGAATTCATCATCCTTCCCCAAGTTGCTTCTCCTCCTATTTCCCCATTCCCCAGGCTACCACCCACCGTCCTCCCTCTCCCACCCACTCTCTAATCACCAAAGCCTGGTCTCTAATCAAGACCCCACCATCTGCCTTGTCGACCTCTCTAGGGTCCTGTGAGGATAACACCCCCTCGCCATCTGCCCCCACCCCTCCCGCACCCCATATTACAGCCAGACTTATTTTCAGTTCCCCAAACAAGCTATGACTGTTCTCTCCTCCTGGCCTTGCTACCTGATGAACGAGTCATGTGTCCCTCAGGCTCCCGCTTAGACACTCCTTCCTCCAGGAAGCCTCCCTGGTCCAGTGCCCTTCCTTGGGGCTCCCATGGTAACCTGGGCTTCCCCCATTTCTTTTTTTAATTATTATTTATTTATTTATTTATTTTAACATCTTTATTGGGGTATAATTGCTTTACAATGGTGTGTTAGTTTCTGCTTTATAACAAAGTGAATCAGCTATACATATACATATGTTCCCATATCTCCTCCCTCTTGCGTCTCCCTCCCTCCCACCCTCCCTAACCCATTTCTGCCCAGGTCGCACCGTGTTGCCAAAGCCGGTAGTGCTGTGTCCCCAGCTCACTCGCTGTTCAGCATCACCTCAGGCCCTTGTGGCCCAAAGCCCTCCTTCCCTTGGCTCCCGGGTCCCCGCCCTCCTCCCCTCTCTGATCGCTGGCCGCTGCTTCTCAGTTCTCCTGACAGGTTCTTCCGCATCTCCCTGCCCTCTAATGCTGGGAGTGGGCCCCCAGACCTCTTTTCTAATCCATCTCCTCTCTCCCTTGGGGCTGGCATCAGGCTTTCAATCCCACTGCACGCTGCCAGCCCCGTGTTTCCGTCTCCAGCCTGGACCCGCCCCCGACTCCAGGCTCCGCCCCGTAAACTGCCCCTCACCTCTCCACTGATGGCCAAGGCACGCCTCCAACTCACCTCGTTCAGATCAAGTTCTTGGTTCAGACTCCTTCCTCCACCTGCTCCTCTTCCATCGTCCCCATTCTTCTGGTTCATGAGGCCAAAAATCTCGGTGTCGTCCTTCATTCCTTTTTATCAGTCCACATCCCATCCATGGGGCAAGCCCGTGGCTACCTTCAAGTACACCCCTCCCCAGCCCTGCCATCACCTCCACTCAACTGCCTTGTCCAAGACCTCTTGTGGGGTCAAGTTCGGTGGCCTCCTGACCCTGGTCCATGCTTTAGCCCTGGGCCTTTTCAGTCTATTCCCAACCCAGCAGCCAGCCCCGCTGCCCCAGACCTTCCACAGGCCCCTCCTCACTCAGAGTAACAGCCACGCCTTCCCCTGCCTACAAGACCTCCCAGAGCTGACCTGCTCTCCCACGACCCCAATGCTGGCCTCTCTGGCTATTCCCACCTCGGAGCCTTTGCACCGGCGGCTCCCTCTGCCTTTGACACTCCTACCCCCCATATCTGCACAGCTCCCTCCCTCATTGCTCTAGAGCCCCTCACTCTGCCTTATCTTCCTCAGTAGCCCTTATCATCACCCACCTATCCTGTCTGCTTCTGTGTTTATTATCTGTCTCCTCCACTAGAACGTAAATCCTGGAAAGCAGGGATTTTTTTCCTCTTGTGTTCCCTGCTGTATTCTCAGTATCTGGCATGGGTAGACCCTCTTTCACCAGACAGTGAAGACTAAGAAGGCAGGAATGTGATTGTATTCACCACCAATGCCAGAGCGCTCAAGCCATCATCAGTGTTCAACAAATACTGAAAGCATGGATGGATGGGTGGGTGGAAGCGTAGGTGGGTGGGTGGGTGGGCGGATGGAGGATGGGTAGGTGGGTGGATGGATGGGTGAATGATAGATGGGTGGATGGGTGGCTGAATGGGTGAGTGATGGATGGATGGATGGATGGATGGGTGATTAAGGGATGGATGGATGGATGGATGGGTGGATGGATGGGTGGGTGGATGCATGAATGGGTAGATGGCTATGTGGATAGGTGGATAGAGGGATGGACCAAGATGTTGATGTAGTATTGTCCTGGGTCTGACTCTGCAGGAAAAGGCAGGTCTGTCCACCTGGAGACATCTGAGCTCTAGCGTCATTCTGGAGCACCTGAGATGCTGAGGTCCCAGATCTTGACAGGCGCCTGTAGGACTTCCCCAAGCCCCAGAGAATGTGCAGTGCTTACTACCAGCAGTGAAGAGAAACTGCTCCAGTATGCCACACTAACCCAGATTTTAAGTTCTCATGCTCATAAAATAAAATAAAATTTTATTATTTTTTTTACTGAAGTATAGTTGATTTACCATGTTGTGTTAGGTGTATGGCATAGTGATTCAGTTATACATATATATGTATATATATTTTTTTCTTTTTCAGATTCTTTTCCGTTATAGGTTATTAAAAACTATTGAGTGTAGTTCCATGTGCTATACAGTAGGTCCTTGTTGTTTATCTGTTTTATATATAGTAGTGTGTATATGTTAATCCCAAACTCCTAATTTATCCCCCCTCCCTTCCCGCTTTGGTAACCGTAAGTTTGTTTTCTATGCCTGTGGGTCCATTTTGTATTTAAGTTCATTTGTATCATTTTTTTAGATTCCACATATAAGCGATATCATATGATATTTGTCTTTCTCTGTCTGTTCTCATGGCTTTTGACACAGCAATTCTGCTTCTGAAAATGTGTCCAACAAAAATACTAGCATTGGTGCACAGAAATAGATGTGTGTGCTTGTAATCATGTAAAACAGGGGCCAGCCTGGATGTCGCTCCGTAGAGGCCGCTGGGTGATGGGGGCACAGCACACCACACAGGAATTGGTGGCCAGTACAAAAATCAAAGAGGGTGGAGCCACGTGGTGAGATGGGAAGATTCAGGATTGAATTGCTAAGTGCCAAGAGCACGTCACAGAGCATCATAGGATGAGCCATGTGTGGTGTGAATAAGCATATACTCTGTGTGTGTGTGTGTCCGTGTGCCCATGTGCGTAGGAAGGGGATTGGATTCACACTCACCCACCTCCTCACCACGGTCATCCGTGGGGTACAGAGTGGGATTGGAGGGGAAGTTTCCTTATTAGTCTATATACTTCTGTATCGACTCTTAACAGTAAGTTTGTATTCCTCTGTAACTGGACGGTTGACCCTGTGAATGTTTTAGCGCTTGATCTAAACACATGTTTTTCTAGCTTCTCGATGGCAGGCGATGGTCTGATGGTAGCTGGGTTGGGTGGAGGGGGTGTTGACGGGTTAGTGGTGAGTTCATCAGCCAGGGTGGTGGGCGTGGGATCTATCATCAGGCTCTAATCAAAAAAAAAAAAAAGAGCCTCACCCTGGCATTCAAGGCCCTCTACCCAACTTTCAAGCCCAGTCTCCCAGCTTTCCCAAACCCGTACAGCAGGGGTTGACACACTACAGCCTGTGGGCCAAATCCAGCCCATCATCTGTTTTTGAACCGCCTGCAGGCTAAGAATGCTTTTTACATTTTTAAATGGCTGGGAAATAATCAAACGCAGGGTACTATTTCACGACACAAGAAAATCCTATGAAATTCAAATTTCAGGGTCAACAAATAAAGTTGTGGTTGGAACATGGCCGCGCTCGTCATTGATGTATTGTCCAGGGCTGCTTCGGAGCTGCAATGGCAGGACTGAGTAGTTACAACGGAGGCTATGTGGCCCGCAAAGCCAAAAATATTGACCATCTGGTCCTTCACAGAAAAAGTTTGCTAACTCCTGATACATGGTACCTTCTATCCCAAGCAAATCAGTCAGTTATGGGGTCCCACTACTTGGCCTTTGCTTCCTCAGGTCCCTCTACCCTACATGCTCTCTCTCTGTCCCTCCTCTTGTCTACCTGCTGGAAAACTAGCCATCCTAAAAGATGGTCTCCAACCCCCCATGTGACCAGTGGGGCTGACCCATCCCCTCCTGGCTGGTGCCTTGGGCGTCCCTCCCTGCCCTCCCTCCCCCCATCCTAGTGGACCCTCCCGAGCAGGGACTCTGATTCATTTCTGTGTCTCCAGCGTTTGGCAGAGTCTCTGGCTGAAGTTTGCTGAATTGCATGACTACCATCACGCTGTGTTGGTAAAACACTTCCAGGCTTTTTGGGTTTTTTCCTGACTCACCACGAAACCTGAAAACTAGCCAGGAAGCATGAGGAGGGGTGCAGATCAGGTGTAGTGCAGAGGGCTGAGCTCATGTGAGGGGTTCTGATGGTCCCAGGGGCTTCCCCCAAGGCAGAGTCACTCTCTGGCCACAGAGAAAAGAGCCAGGAGCAGCACAGGAAGACACAGCATGCCTCCATTGAGGAAGGACCTTACTTGGAATCAGAGGCAACTGACTTCCTGGGAAGGAGGGAGTTCCCCGTTCTGAGAGGTAAGCAAGCGGAGTTTGGAGCAAGGATGTCATGGAGAAGATTCCTGCCCTGTTTGGGGCGGGCGGGGGGCGATGAGCTGGATGAGCCTCCAACCTGGGGCTCTGGGAAGCCTGGGATTCTCTTGGGGCAATGCCCAGGCACTTGGGCACCACCAAGGCCAAGGCCAAGGCCAAGTTCTGGGGGCTAGGGGAGGAGGCAGATGGAGAGCATTAACCCTGCCAGCTGCTGAAGAGCCCCCTCACATCATGCCAGCCTGCCTCATCCCTGCTGCCGGAAGGCAGGGCGTGCCCGTGTCTCCAGGGTCTCCCAGAACCCAAGGCAGGGCCCTGGGACCCAGCAGCCAGGATGTCCCACGTGGAGCCCCATAGCTCATCACAAAATCGATGATGTCAGGAACTTTGAGGACCCCGGGCCACCATCCCTGCCATCCCCTTGGCCCTGGAAATCCCCTAACTGCCGGCATTTATTTAGAGCTTGCTTCCCTTCCTGGAAAGGTCTGAGGTTCTTTAATGATGATTCGGCTTCACATTTGCAGGATGAGAAGCCTACAGCGCATTGTGGTTGAGAGTCCGGGCCTTGGAATCCACTGTGTGACCACTGGGGGCAAGTGACTTAACCTTCCCAGCAGCGCCACGAAGGACTCAAATTTCGAATCCGGCCCAGCAGCGCGGTGCCAGGGCCACACAGTCTAGGCCTTGCTCCTGCCGCTTCCTGGCTGGGAGGTTATGAGCGTTTGCTTTCTCTGAGTCCTGCTTTCCCCAGGACGATGCAGTTAGGATCCCCTGGGAGGTAGGGCACGGGAACGCACGTGGAGGTGGGGCGTGGGGAGGGGGCTGCTGTCATCAGAAGGAGACCCTCCTTCCCCCGTGGAGCCAGTGACAGCGCCGGCCTGTAATGTGCCCTTGGCCCCTGCCGGCTAGCTCAGAACTTATTGAAAGGTATCAGCCCTCAGTTTCGCGGCCTTTGAGCCAAAAAAGCCAAGCGACCCTCACCTTAAACATAGGAGATGGTGAAGGACAGATGCTTGGAAGGGCCCAGGATGTAAGGTGGGACCACCGGGGAGCAGACCCAAGGCTGGTCTGTCAGTTCTCTCCCGCCTCCGAGCCTCCCTGTCACCTCTACCCAGCCATGCTCCTTTCCTCTTCGGCTGGGAGGCCCTGCTGGGTGCTACGGTGGCACCAGTAGGGCCTTCCCATCAGGCAGACAAGGTCTCAAACCCCAGCTCTGCCGCTTCTCACGGACTCAGTGTAGCCTCTCAGTTTTCCCATCTGTGAAATGGACTCAGAAAACTTCTGGGGAAAGTTGGTGCGAGAAGCAGACAGGGTACCAGGCTCACAGTACAGCCCAAGCCCACTCCCAAGTTGAAGACCCTCTGGTTTCCCTCCTGCCAGCTGGCCCTGGGGGTCCAGCCCTTAATGAGAAAGGAGAACCCAGTCCAAGCAGGTAAGCATGAAGACGCAGGACTGTCTGGACATGAGAGGCCCTGGAACTCAGTGAGAGCTCCTGGGTGCTGTGCCAACGTATCAAGGCAGAGGCAGTAGGGGAAATAACAGCTACGGCTAACACTCCTTCCACAGGTATTTCATTCCACATGCGTTTATTGGGGGTTTCATTCCACATGCGTTTATTGGGGGTCCGCTTCAGTTGGACCAGTTGGGGACCGTTCTGACGAGTGCTGGGGGTACAGCACTGAGCTTGCATGAAAGCAGGGGCTGGCAGATAACAGGCAAATAAATATATAATATCATGTCAGGTGATAGCTGTCCAAAGGGCCGGGAAGAAAACTAAAGCCAGGGGTGGGGTGAGGGGAGCAGCAGGGGGCATGATATCTCAGAGAGGTGGTCGGAGACCTGAACACAGAAGTGGGTGAAGATTTGGGGGACTCTCACTCCAAGCAGAGGAAATGGCCAGGCCCTGGGGTAAGAGTCTGAGAGGCAGTTCAAAGAAAAGGCCAATAGGTCTGGGGCGCGGGGGCGGGGGGTGGGGGTGGGGTGGGGTGGGGTGGGGGGGTGGGGGGGGAGGGAGATGAGATGAGGGGGCCCAGACCACGCAGGAGGGCCTGGAAGGCTGTGCTGAGGGCTGAGGGCTCTCGATTTTAGCTTTACGGAGCGCTTCCTCTGGCCCTGTTCTAAGCTCTACCCATATTAGCTCACTAATTCTCCCAGCAGCCCTCCAGGGACTCTCCTTCTGATTACAGATGAGGAAACTGGGGCACTGAGAAGTAAAGTCACTTGCCAAGGGTCACCCAGCTGGTAAATGGGGAGCTGGGATTTGGACCCAGGCAGGCTTGTCTGTCCTCACCTGAGAAAGCAGCCAGGATGCTCCAAAGTGAACGCAAGCCCACGTTGGTCTGTGTTCTGGAGAGGAGCCCCATCACACTATAACTAGAAAAGGACCACAGTGCCTGTGTGCACATGGGCCCCCATAGCTCCTGGAATCCTGGAACTCCCAGAGCCCCTGGGGTCCCAGAGAGCTGGGGAAGTGGTGGTGGTGTAACTGGACCTGAACTCACCTGTTGACTGGTGGTCCAGGGGCCCGATCCACCACTCCCAGATGCCCCCCGCCCCGCTGCAGCCTGCCCTCCACACCCACTGAATCAGAGATCCAGGGAGCCTCGTGCCTGCAGCTGCCTGGGTAGGGCCTGACCTCCCTGTAATTAAGGCAGCGGGAGGCTGGGAGCTGGGATCTGTCATCCAAGGACGGGTGGTGAAGGGTGACAGAGGAGGGCCCACTCTGTCAGGCTGGGCCAACCACGTCAGCAGCCACTGGCTGCTCTGGGAGCAGCTGGGCAGCAGTGGGTCGCTGGGAAGGGGGCCAGGTGGGTATTTCCCTCCCTGCCACCCCTGGCCTGGGCCCTCCTGCCAGCCTCCTGGCTTATCTGTCTGTCTCCCATCTCCCTCCTCATTTTTTTTTTTTAAATTTATTTTTGGCCGTGTTGGGTCTTCGTTGCTGTGCACAGCCTTTCTCTAGTTGCGGCGAGCGGGGGCTATTCTTTCGTTGCGGTGCGCGGGCTTCTCACTGCGGTGGCTTTTCTTTGTTGCGGTGCATGGGCTCTAGGCGTGCGGGCTTCGGTAGTTGTGGCACATGTGCTCAGTAGTTGTGGCTTGCGGGCTCTAGAACGCAGGCTTAGTAGTTGTGGTGCACGGGCACCACAGCATGTGGTGTGTGTGGATCCCACGCAGCATGTGGGATCTTCCCGGACCAGGGCTCGAACCTGTGTCCCCTGCATTGGCAGGCGGATTCTTAACCACTGTGCCACCAGGGAAGTCCCCTCCTCATTTTTAAAAAATTTTTTTATCGAGAGATACTCGATTTTTTTTTTGGGCTGCACCCCAAGGTATGCAGCATCTTAGTTTCCCCAACTGGTTATCGAACCTGTGCCCCTTACAGTGGAACCGCGTAATCCTAACCACTGGACCACCAGGGAATTCCCCCATCTCTGTCCTCTTGATGTCCCCTCTGCCTCAGCTGCAGATCCATGTCTTCAGAAATCTGGTCACGGAGGCTCAGCTTCTAATGTTCCAGTGATTTTGTGGGGAGCAGAAAGTTTTCTCCTGCTGTAAGTGCAGAGAGCTAAGGAGCATCCTGGGAAGGGGCCTTTGCAGGGATACCCAGGCATCCATTGGAATGCAGCCCATTCTCTGGAGTAGAGGGCTTCTGAGGCTGCCCGGAGCTCCCTGCACCAAAGCCGCACTCCCAGGCCTTCACTCCAGGTGCTGTTGCCCCAGCCCCATCGGCTCATCTGCCCTGACCTCCTCCCAGCCGTCTGTCGTTCCCATTGCATGCTGTCTTCCTGCCTCCGTGCCTTTACCTGTGCCATTCCCTCTGCCTGGGATGGCTGCACCTACCCCTGCTCATCCATCCAGATCCTGCTCTTCTCTCTTTGTCCAGTTCAGTTGCCTCCTCACCCAGGCAGCCTCCCCTGATTGGGCCCAAAAGATACACTCCCTCTCCTGCAAGCCCGGGGGCCCTGTTCTGTATTCTGGGTCTGATGTGCATTGAATTACTGCATCTTTGTCTTCCCCCAGCACTGCCCACCCCCCCATCCCCAGCACCAAGGGTGTGACCTCTCTGGGGTCCAGGCCTGGTCTGGAGGCCACTCACAAGCCTGGAACAAGCCACTTCCCCTCTCTAAGCAGTCTTGCCCTCATCTGCAAAACAGGACAGGCAGGGTTTCTGCCAGAGGGGTCACTGAGGAGTGACTGAGACCATGTGGGAAATGCTCGGAATGGTGCCCGGCTCTGGTGGCCACTTAGTGAGTGGTACCCAGCGTTATCCTAGCTGTTCCTGCAGAGGCCACGTGTCCCTCTCCCCTGGGGACTTGACAGCCTCCCCAGTCCAGTCCTGCCCGAGCGTCCGCCCTCTTACACAGTAGCCAGAGAGGCCTTTCTAAAGAACAGCCGGGAATGTGTCACTCCCGTGGGTCAGCCCCTGGGTCAAACCTGAGAACCGTACCCCCATGAGACCCTGCCTGACCTGCCACTGCTTCTCCCCACGGTTCTGTCTCTCTGCCCCACCTGTGCCGTGACCGCAGCTCCAACCAGCCGGAACTTATTTGGGGGTCACTGAACACCCCAAGTACCCTCTCAATTCGAAGCTTCTGCGCAGGCCACTCCCTCCACCTGGCACACTCCCTCCTTTGTCACCTGGCTAGCTCCTACTCATCCATAAGGCCCCAGCTTAGGGGCCCATTCCTCCAGGAAGCCTTCCCTGACCACCTCCCCCATCCAGGTGAGCCAGCCCTTCTTTATGCTCCCACAGCACCTACCACACACACTGCGCTGCACTCACCTGTTTACCTGTGAGCTCCAAGAGACCAGACACCGCCACTCGCTCCCCACTGCAAACCCAGCACCTGGCACGGTGTCTGGCGCCGAGTAGATGTTCCAGAAAAATTTTTAGTGTCTGACTGAATGGATGGATGAGTCAATTTCTGCATCCCCCACACCGCAGGAAATGTCTGTAGAACAGATTTGAGTGGGAGGTTCCAGCAAAGCCTGGGAGAAGCCCCTGGGGTTTGGGCGCTGGGCAGTGAACAGAGCGGACCCCGCATGCCCTCCCACGGGTGGGTCAGTCTCCCCACTTCCCGCAGACGCCTGGGCCCCAGAGCCAGCTTCCAGATGCTCAGCCCAGGCTCAGCCTTACCTCTTAGCTTTTCCATCTGCACAGCGGGGCCAGATCCCCACAGCCAGCGTCGCAGGCAGCCAGGCCAATCGTCCCGGCGTCTTCCTATTTTAGACATCTCGCTGCCTCGGTCCCTTCTAATGTTTCCAGCCAGGCTGCGGGGGGAGGAAAAAGAGGTTACTGCT
Organism: Stenella coeruleoalba; assembly: GCF_951394435.1. Classification (NCBI taxonomy): domain Eukaryota; kingdom Metazoa; phylum Chordata; class Mammalia; order Artiodactyla; family Delphinidae; genus Stenella; species Stenella coeruleoalba. The sequence continues at coordinate 109,930,916 of NC_137153.1, forward strand.
ACTTTAAATGTACTGTATGAAGGCGAGGGCTGGAAAGGGGCCTGCTTGCAGGAATACCCAGTCATCTAGTTGGAAAAGCCGCCAGATGGAATACAAAAGGAGAAACCCAGACGCTCATGGAGACAGCCTCGGTTCATAAATCAGGCGGGGCCAGGGGCTGGGGGCGCACACGCCATGGAGCCCGACTCCCTCCTGGACCAAGACGACTCCTTCGGTAAGACAAGCGCCGGCAAAGTGGCAGAGTTGGGGATTCAGCCGCTGCTCAGGCAGACTTTTCTCCGTTGGCTGCCGGAATCCGAGTTAAAGCGGGGAGGAAGATGGGCACTGCCTGGTCTTGGGACCTGGGGGTCATGGGTGCCGGGAATTATGGCACAGAGTTGAAGGGCTCCAGGAGCGGGGCCTGGGGCAGCCCCTTGGACCGGGCACTGGCAGGGTCGGGGGAGGGAGAGCGAGTTTCGGCGGCTTCTGTTTTGCTCCCGGACGAGAAGGAAAGGAAGTTTGCAGCCCCCCTGCCTGTCTGCCTCACTCGCTGTCCCCAGGCCTGCCGGGTGCCGTGGGGAGTTTGATTAGTTAGATCCTGCAGATAAATATAGATGGACCAGGCAACAGGAGCGCAGTCTGTAATTAAAGCCCAGCTGTAAGCACTCCCCGCTTTGCAGGGCCCCAGGGGCTGCCACCAGGGAGCTGCGCCTGACGCAGTCTCCCTGCGAAGCCCGGGCGGATTGTTAGGGAAAAGTTGCTTGGGACAGAGCAACTTGTCTGGAGCCCACGGCAGGGACGTGTAAGGCTCGGAATGGCTCGGCCGGGGCAGTTTCTGCAGGCTTGGGGCTCCAGGGGTGCAGGGAACTAAGACCCCATTGCTCAGCCCAGCCAGGCTGTGCACCTTTGGCTAGGACACCTGGGGCGCTCTGGCCATCTCTGTGTTGTGCAAAGGAGAGAGGCAGGAGGGCAGGAGGGACTGGGTGGGGGGGGCCCTGGGGGGCCAGCAGGTTTTAGGGCTCAGTAGGGAGAGGGCCCTTTTGGCCTCAGAGAGGAGGGCTAGTCAAGGGAGGCCTCACCCCAGCTTGGATCCGCCTTTTGGGGGCCCAGACCCTCCTGGGACCATGATCCCTGCTAAGAAAACTGTTTCCTTCTCCCTCTGGACCCCCAAGCCCCACCGCAGCCAGGCCTGGCCGCTGGGCACAGATTCAAGGCCAAATTACCTCCCTCCTGCCAGCTTCAGCTCTTTCCAGGGAGAGGGGCCCTTTGCCACGTTTGGAGCTGCACCCCTCGGGGGAGCTTGGCAGCCTGCTGGCCGGGCGTCTTTGGACGGTCGGGTGGCCAGTGGACGCACGCCGAGTGACCCCCACGTGCCAGGCTCTGTGTCAGGGTCAGGGATGCTGGAATAAAGAACTCAAGCCTAAGAAACAGTTTGTGTTTAGTGAATGTTGGGAGGAAAGAGAGAGAGGGAGGGGAGAAAAGGGAGACGGAGGCCCTGGCCCTGGAAGAGCTCCCAGCCTCCAATAGGAGACAGACAAATGATACTGGGTTCAGAGTGATGAGTTCCTGGCGGGGGGAGATGGGGGCAGACAGTCTGGGGTGTGCGACAGGCCTGCTGGTCTCCAGAGATGTTTACCTGAAGCTTGGCACGGGGACGCTACCCCACGGAGGGCACAGACCCTTGTCTGGGGGACCAACCCAGAGCCAAGCAAGGCTCCAGATCCCCCGGGGCTCCATCTCCCCACCTGGCACCCAGTGGTCTCTCGGGAACCCACAGTCCCAACCTGCTGTCCCCTGGGTTTGCTAGTGGCAGGCTTGGGGCAGGGTAAGCCCAGGGGCCCCGGAAACAGAGGCTGCTTGCCCCCTAACTGAAGGGCCCATGCACCATCAGATCCTTGTCTTGCCCTGTGGCTGGCCTTCTGGAAGCTGGTCAGGCAGTGAGGAGCCTGGAAACTGAGAGGAAGAGGACAAGGGACAGGAGAGCGTTCCTTAGGAAAGGGGCAGGCAGGAATGGAGGAGAGCCCAGGAAGTCCTTGGGAATGTCCCCACGCTGAAGGGGCCATCCTGGAAAAGGGACAACTGTGGCCTCAGAGTCACTTCCTCTCTAAGCCCAGGTCCTGCATTTGTTCATCTAACAAATACTACTTTCACGTCCTGGACTAAATTTTGTGGTTGGAGAGGTAAATCAAACCTTGTCTCTGCCTTTCTGACACTCCCAGGCTAGTCTGGGAGAGAGAGGTAAGTTCTCTCTGATGCGGAAGGCCAGGGCCCCGTGGAACCCCTAACCCCACATGTGGAGTCCAGGAAGGCTTCCCGGAGGAGGTGACTCCTCCACCGAAGAAGAGGATGACTCTCTTTTCTGAAACAATTTCTTCAGCTGGCTTCTGGGCTATAGGCCACTATCCTGATTTTCTCCCATCTATTCTCAGTCTCTTTTTCTGTTTCCTTCTCTTGGACCCCTCCCGCTACCTGTTAGTCACCCGGTCCTATCACCAAGGTCAGCATCTTCTGCCTCCCTCCATGATCTTCTGTCTTCACCCCCTCACTCTATAGGCTCCAGCCACAGTGATCTGACCTTCCTCACACTCAGCAAGCTAGTTATCAGCCCAGGGCCTTCACACATGGGGTTTCCTTGCCTCTTCCTCTCAGTCTCCACGGAGCTAATTCCACCTCCTCCCAGTCTCCACTGAAAGTCACTCGCTCAGAGAAGCTTTCCCTAGATCATGTTCCCCCAATGCATCAAATTAGATCCCACTCTTCTACTCTCTCTTCTCCTTTATAGGACCTGTTCCTAGTTGCACTACACATTATGGTATGTGTATGTGTTTAACCTCTGTGTCCCCCACTAATCTCTAAGCTCCCTGACAGCCGTTATCCCCAGAGCATAGCCCTCTGCCTGGCCTGTAGTAAGCGTCCAACAAATACTTGAGAATGAGTGAGTGGACGATTCGGTTGGCCTAGCCAAGGAGGTGAGGAAAGGCATTCCAGGCAGAGAGAACAGCAGGTGCAAAGGCACGGAGGCTGGAGAAACTTCCATTGAGGGTGAAGCTTCTGGTCAGGTGTTGGCAAGCTGAGCTCCTTAGGGGGCCCAGGGTTAGGAGAAGCACAGCTGGGGTTGGGGCTCTGGGCCCCCCGTCCCTGCTTCAAGCAGGGCAAGACTCCCTTCCGTCGGGTGGATATCCTGAGCTCTAATTCCATTCATCAGGTGTTCAGGGGATGAAAGGAGTTTGGCTACGTCCCCAGCCACTGACACTGATGTTCTGGAGGCCTCCAGCACATTCAGGGCATCTTAGCAGACAGGGCTGAGTGGAGCCCCA